>NC_137776.1:11308192-12634859 GCF_963455305.1 Plecotus auritus
CTGGAATCGAGCCTGAGACCCTTCAGTCTGCAGGCTGATGCTCTATCCACTGAGCCAAACCAGCCAGGGCAATCCTTTATTTATTTTGAATCCCTCTTTACCACTTATTCTATCTAGTCTTAGATTCCTTAATTCTAAACAATGGGTATGCAAAACATTAGAATTTATAAAAATATGATGTGCCTGTTTGGTTTATAAATGAATTCTTCATTTTAATAAAAAGATACAGTACAATACCATACTTATTTAAGGGTCAGCTCCTGTAAGAAAAAATTTTTTTTTCTGTGAGGAAAGAAAGTTGTCAAGCTTTATTTAGGTGGTAATAGTTACAGATAACATATCTAACTCTATATCCTACCCCACCCCATGCAATTCCTTGTGCAGGTTTAATTACCCTTTACTTCTAGTCTTAGTTCCTGTCCTTCTTGTTCTTGCCATTGTCAGGGCTTAGGAAACTTGCCTTTTACCCCTCTAGTTGGCTGGTTGAATAATTAAAATGATTTACAACAAATTAACAGGAGAAAATAATATTTTATTACATGTGCATGGTAAATTCACACAAGCATGAAAATTCTGAAGACAGGCAAATGAGGTATATATGGCATTCTTTTTTTTTAATTGATTTCAGAGAGGAGGGAGAGGGGGAGAGGGATACAAACATCAGTGATGAGAGAGAATCACGGATTGGCTGCCTCCTGCACGTCCCCCTACTGGGGACTGAGCCTGCAACCTGGGCATGTGCTCTTGACCGGAATCGAACCTGGGACTCTTCAGTCCGCAGGTCCACACTGTCCACTGAGCCAAACCAGCTAGGGCAGTGGTCGGCAAACTCATTAGTCAACAGAGCCAAATATCAACAGTACAATGATTGAAATTTCTTTTGAGAGCCAAATTTTTTAAACTTCTTTTAACACCACTTCTTCAAAATAGACTCGCCCAGGCCGTGGTATTTTGTGGAAGAGCCACACTCAAGGGGCCAAAGAGCCGCATGTGGCTCGCGAGCCGCGGTTTGCCGACCGCTGGGCTAGGGCTATATGTCATTCTGAAATAAGGAGGGGGAAAGTAGGCAATTCATAAGTGCTAATGTTCCCTTCCTGAAGCAGGTTTTTCTATGTCAAAATAATCAGTATGCTAGGGTGGCACATTTTGGGGAGACTTACTCCTGACTCCTACACCATCCTTGGTCACCGAGGAGGCCAGGAAGCCTATGGCTTTTTTTCCCCCATGACATTTTGAGTGGCCTCATTGTTGGCGATCCATATATGGAAGGATCTCCAGGACACTCTTAAGGAACTCAGGGTCCTGCATTGCATCATAATTCTCTTCCTTCTTGACTGGCTCAGTTGTGTCCATGGCTGAATTGGCATCAATGTCAGCTGATTCTTCCTGCATTTGAAAGTATTCACTTGACTAGTTTTCAGTTTTAGATACATTTTTAAATGAACACATACATTCTCAAAAAAGATTAACCTATTTAGTTAGTGTTCTTGAGCAGTTAATGAATATTGTTGAGGAACTGGAAATTTAGTAGTTTTTATTTTAGTGTTTTTCAAGATGTGCGCACTATAACAGGTCACCTTTGCTTTTTAAAAAAAATATATTTTTATTCATTTCAGAGAGAAAGGGAGAGGGAGAGAGATTGAAACATTAGTGCTGAGAGAGAATCATTGATTGGCTGCCTCTGCACGCCCCACATTAGGGATCAAGCCCCCAGCCCGGGCATGTATCCTGACCAGGAATCGAACCGTGACCTCCTGGTTCATAGGTTGACGCTCAAACACTGAGCCATGCCAGCTAGGCACCTTTGCTTCTTAATAAAATGTGTATTCCTGGCCCCACAGTCATGTACTGAATGGATCTCTCTGGGGCCTATGTATATTTTAAAAACTTAAACCCCAAAAGATTCTCACTCAGGCAAGTTTGAGACCCACCGCTCTATATAATTAATTAGTCTTATTTGGATTTTGAAATATTGTGATTCAGTCAGCTTTTGCTGAATAATAATTGGAAACCACAAAATCATAGTGGTATACAACAATAACCATTTGTTGTGCTTCACTTGTCTCATTCTGGGGCCCAGGCTGGAGGGAAGGGTAACATCTCTCTGGGGAAACTTGTCTCATGGCAATGATAGTACAAGAGGATAAGCCCAGTCCCACTAGTCATTTCCAGACTCTGGTCCTATAGCATCTCATTGGCCAAGCCCAAAGACAAGGGGTAGCAAAGTACACTTTGTCTATAATGAGGCAGTGGTATTATATGGATGTATGATACTATTGTGAGGGAATGAGGAAATGGGACCTTTGATCTATCACATATGATCAGGAATATGGTCCAGAAGGGAAACTTCTCTTTACCATTTGAACAGAGTCAAACTCTTAATTAGGCCTTTGCATAAAAAATTATATCAACTTGTGTCTCTACAAAGCTATACATGCTTGTGGGATGTTGTGCTGGTAGTGATATTAGTGTTGGTTGTATGAAACATGGGAAGAGAGATACTTATTCCACACCTTTACTAAAGGTGAACCTTCTTATCAGTGAAAGGGAAGAATTTGTATTTTTCTCTAATGAATAAATTCTAGCTACAAATAAAAGATACAGAGTGAAGTCAGTGTAAATTGGTTAATTTTATAATTGGCCAAACCACTTATTTTGGGCACTTAGTCATATATTGCCTTGCCGTTGAATATCAGTTTTATGTATTTGCCTTGTCCTCCTAACTGATATTTGCTTCTAGAGGACAGGGTTCATATTTTAGACTAGAGGCCTGGTGCATGAATTTGTGCATGGGTGGGGTCCCTTGGGGTAGCCTGCGGGAATCAGGCCCCAGTTCGTACCCCCAGGTTCACAGCCGCAGCTTGCGCCCCCAGCCTCTGCAGCCCTTCCTGGTACCCTGCCGTGGCCTGGCGCTGCCCCCTTACCTGCTCCACCATCCCGCCTGCAGGGCGACCAATTGGGGTCGCCCCCCCCCCCCCCCGCCTGGCACCCTCAGTGCCTGGGAGCCGGGCGGCAGCCCTGTCCCCTGCCGCTGCAGCTGGTCACCGTCTGCAGGGCGATCAGCGGGGCAGTCAGGCCCCACCTTGCACCCACCTTGGCCTGGCGCCGCCCGCTTACCTGCTCCATCATCCTGCCATGGTCCTGCTCTTGTCAGGGCCCATCAGGGCCGGCAGCGCCTCCACTGCGACCTGCTGCCAGTGCTGTGCCACTGACACCTGCCATCTTCCATGCCACTCCCTGGTGGTCAGTGTGAGCAGTTGAACTCCTGGTCTCTTGGTGGAACTTCCAGGTGAATGACCGCCCGAGGGGACAATTTGCATATTAGGCTTTTATTATATAGGATTGTTTGTAATCTACCATCTTGCTATGCACATAGATGTTTAAAAAATACTAAATGAAGCCTGGCTGGAGTGGCTCAGTGGTTGAGTGTCAGCCTATGAACCAGGAGGTCAAGGTTTGATTCCTGGTCTGGACACATGCCTGGGTTGCAGGCTTGATCCCCAATGTGGGACATGCGGGAGGGAGCTGATCAATGATTCTCTCTCATCATTGATATTTCTCTCTCTCCTTTTCTTCTCTGAAATCAATAAACATATATTAAAAATTACTAAATGAATAAATAGTAAAAAAGGAATTCTAAGATTGCCCATTTACTCAAATAATAGATTAGTAAATTCTTTCTTTGTTCCTTCAACTGTAAGGTAGTTTAAGTGCAGTAGTAGGAAGACCATTGTCTTGAGTTAATGAGACCTGGATTCTATGTGATTCTACGCAAATAGATTACCCAATATAGTTTTCTCAATCGTAATATTATGGAGTTGGAATAGATTGTTTGAAATGCAGATTCTTGTACTAGCCCATACCCACTTAATCTGAATATATGGACAGTGAGTTTTAGAATCTACATTTTAAAACAAACATTTCCCAAGTAAATTTTATGTACTCTAAAATTTGAGAACTATTATATCTAAGATTCCTTTTAACTGTCAGGTTTTACTTTGTTTTATTTTTTACTTTTTGTGCTAATTATAACCTATTCTGGATCTTTTATTCAGTCAACATTTGTATCAAATATTTCTTATTTTATGCTTTAGGCAATTAGCATGTAATTCAGCGTTTTTGTTTTTTTAAATAAAATTTTTATTGATTTTTTAGAAAAAGGAAGGGAGAGGGAGAGAGAAACATCAATGTGTGAGAGCAAAACATCCATTGACTGCCTCCTCTGTGTTCCCCAGGGGGGATCAAGGGCGAAACCCGGGCATGTGCCCTGACTGGGAGTCCAACCTTTCATTTCAATGCACTGGTCAACACCCAACCAACTGAGCCACATGGGCTGGGGCTCTTGCAGGAAATCTTTTAATGAACTTTTTCATGTATTAAAACTAATGTTTTAGAACATATCTATATTTAAATCCTCATCCTTCCCTCCCCTCCCCTTCCACCTTATCTCCTCTCCTCTCCTCTTTTGACATTCACCAGTAGATTTATAGCAAAAACTTTTGGCTCCACTTTCAAAATATATTTAGAGTCTACCTCCTTCTTATCACCTTCACTGCTTACACATAGTCTAAAATCCATCATCTTCCTGTCACTTGTTATTTTTTCAGTAGTCTGTTTTTTCTAAAATCTTTGCTTTATTATAGTTGCTTTTTTCCCCCTTTTTATATTTTTAATCCTTACTGGAGGATATGCTCTCATTGATTCTTAGAGAAGGATGAAAGGGAGAAAGATCTAGGGAAACATCGATGTGAAAGAGAAACTTTGATTGGTTGCCTCCCATACACACCGGGACTTGAGGTTGAACTCGCAATCTAGGTATGTTTCCTGACCTGAATTGAACCCACAACCTTTTGTTGCACCAGAAGATGCTCCAACCTACTGAGCCACCAGGCCAAGGCTACGGTTGCTCTTCAATATGTATTCTGGGTCATCCTTTTCAACCATAACAGATCATGACATTTCTCTGCTTAAAACTCTCCAGTGTTTCCCCATCTCACTCAGAATAAAAGTCATAATCATTAAAAATATTCTACACAAGCAGGCCCCTACTATTTTTTTTCCTAAGGAGGAGAAATTAATATATTTTAAAAAATGTAACTATGAAAAAGTAGTAACAGTATTATAAATGAAGAGTTTTCTGAGTTTATAGAATCTGTTATTCTTCACGCCTCAGTTTCCTCCCAGCTTTTGTGGGTACAATTTTCATATACAACATTTGTAAAGGAATTTGAAACCTCTGAGGACAGCCTTGCCCTTCCGGTTTGTCATGTCCTGGGCAGTCCTATGGGGACATGGACCTGTCTGGGTCCAGGTTCTTCTCTAAGGCACAGCGAATGTCCTGTTGCATCTTGGCAGTGGCTGCTACTATTGACCACATCTGCTGATTTCTGTCTTACTAAACTTTTATTGTGCTTTTAACTTCACAAGAATTACAAATTCAGAAAATTAAATGTATTTGAATAGGTTAGATTTAAGATACTTTATATAATTTGATAGTGGCTACAATTAGTGAGTAAATCTACATATTGGGAGATAAGATAACATGAACATTTCTTAAGCCTTTGATATAGGGTGGGGCAAAAGTAGGTTTACAGTTGTGAGTATGGGAAAGTTTATTCTTGTATTATTATTAATTACTAGAGGCCTGGTGCACAAAATTCGTGCATGGGGGAGGGTCCCCCTCAGCCCTGCCTGTACCCTCTCCAATCCAGGTCTTCTGGCTCCTAACTGCTCACCTGCCTGATCACCCCTAACCACTCTGCCTGCCTGCCTGGTGTCCCTAACTGCTCCCCTGCCTGCCTGATCGCCCCTAACTGCCCTCCCCTGCTGGCCTGATCGCCCCCTAACTGCTTCCCCCTTCCGGTCTGATCACCCTTAACTGCCTCTGCCTTTGACCCTGCCACCGTGGCTTTGTCCGTAAGGATGTCTGGTCTCATTAGCTTATTATCTTCTTATTAGTATAGATTGTATATTCCATATGTAAACCTTCTTTTGCCCCACCCTGTTTATCCATAAGTGCTTACTCTGTTATCTCATTAACCTCTGAACAGACTGATTAGAAATATTATTTTCCCTTATTTTAGAGAGGAGTAAACTGAGTAAAAGGGAGGCTTGGAATTCAGGCTCAGGCCTCTATAACTCGAAAGCAGAGCATTAATATAATATATATAGTGTTAGCCTGAAGGCATAAAATACTCGGAATATTTTAGGCATCTGAAAATCTTATTGACATTTTAATCATTCAGCATTACTTGCCCAGACTGAACTCTGCCTCAGTTATGGTTTATTTGGCTGTAAATGACAACAGATGTTTTAGGTTTTGTGTGCACTATTCAAATGTTGATGGATAATAAAAATTTCACTGAAGATTCAAAGCTTCAGTTTTGGGAAGAAACATCAGTTAGATGAGAAGAGTGATGATGACATACTTAGTTGAGGATAAGTGTTTAATGTTTCCATCTGTTGTTAGTGATTAGAATCCCTAGGGGCCTTTTTAGTGTGAAGAGTAAATTTTTATATTTAGTTACTACACAAAGGGCCATATTGTGGTGACAAGAAAGGCAGAATGAAAAACAGCCAAATGATATCAAGAGATGAAATTATTCATGTTACTTACTGAAACGAAGTTTTTTGTGGGAGATAATTTTTCTGCGATATTTAATTATTTTTCCCCTTTTTCCAATGTGTTAAGCTAGATGAAATGTCATGAAAAATGTTGATCTATAAATTCATTTAGCCTTTAGCACCAACTTTTTCCATTTATCCAGCTCTTCTCTAGTAATCATTGTTTTATCCATTTATTTAGGTTTATCAGATATTCTGTTTTACTGATCCTTGCTGCTAAGAGCAAAATAGTACTCTTAGCTTTGTACTAAGTCATTTTATTTTTTTAAAATATATTTTATTGATTTTTTACAGAGAGGAAGGGAGAGAGATAGAGAGTTAGAAACATTGATGAGAGAGAAACATCGATCAGCTGTCTCCTGCACACCTCCTACTGGGGATGTGCCCGCAACCAAGGTACATGCCCTTGACTGGAATCGAACCTGGGACCTTTCAGTTCACAGGCCGACGCTCTATCCACTAAGCCAAACCAGTCAGGGCTGTACTAAGTCATTTTAGATTTGTACACTAAATAGCTAATAGGCTTTATATTTCACATCACCCTGTTAATGAAAATTAATTAAATTCATTAACTGAAAATAGATTAAATTCTAGTTATTTGCAAGTAAAAGCCAGTGTGTTAAGGCATGGTTTATGGAAGTTTATTAATTGCATGGGCTAGGTCAGTGGTTGGCAAACTCATTAGTCAACAGAGCGGCAAACTGCGGCTCGTGAGCCGCAGTTTGCTGACCACTGGCTAGGTTATTCTGAAATAGCGGTTGTTATTTCTTTTTCTTATTCTTTTTTGTAAAATATATTTTTATTGATTTCAGAGAGAAAGGAAAAGGGAGAGAGAGAAACATCAATGATGAGAGAGAATTATTGATTGGCTGCCTCCTGCACGTCTCCCACTGGAGATCGATCCCGCAACCCAGGCTTGTGTCCTTGATCGGAATTGAACCTGGGACCCTTCAGTCCACAGGCTGACGCTCTATCCACTGAGCCAAACCAGCTAGGGTGCAGTGGTTATTTCTTGCTCACCCATTGAGGACTGGCAGGGTACTCTGTTCATCATTCAGGAATCTGGGATGATAGAGTGTCACCATCTTGAAAGTTGCTGGTTGCTGTGCCACAGGTAAAAAAGAAAGCATAAGAAAATCTTGCATGACAATTATGTGCTCTGCCCAGAAAAAATTCATATCACTTCTACTTACAACTCATTATTCAGCCTCATGTTCTCCCCCAACCTCTAGGGAATGTGATCTTTCTATTTGTAAAGGGAATTTGGGAAATAGGACTAATGGTGACTGTAGGAAATAATAAGATAAATTTGTATTAACTTTGCTTTGTATTTTAAGACTTGCTTTTTGCGTTTGGACTTTTATTTTTTTAAAACAATTTTTTTTTTAATATAATCCTAAAGTTGTTGTACAAGATCTTTGTAATGATAATGAAAATAAAAAGACCCATTCCTTCTTTACTTTTTCCCTAATCTCATTCTGATGTAGCCACTGTTAACAGTTTGGTGTATAATCTGTCACACTTTTTTGATATGCATTATAAATATACATTTTTGTATAATTAGAATGTTTTTTATTTTATTTTTAAAATTAAAATTATTGGGCTAACATTGGTTAATAAGATTATATAGATTTCAAGTGTACATTTCTATGATACATGATATGCATTGAGTGCTCCACACCCAAAGTCAAATCATCTTCTGTCACCATATATTTGGCCCCCTTACCCTTTACTAGAGTTTGTTTTTTAAACAAAGATGGAATCATATTATGTATATCATATACAAATTTTTGTGATTATTTATTTATTTAATCCTCACCCGAGGATATTTTTCCATTGATTTTTAGGGAGAGTGGAAGAGAGAGGGAAAGACAGAGAAATGTCAATGTGAGAGAAACACATTGATTAGTTGCCTGCTACACAAGCCCCAACCAGGGCCCTTGCTGGGAAGGAGCTTGCAACTTGACTGGAATCGAACCCGGGACCCCTCTATCCACTGAGCCAAACTGGCTAGGGCACAGATTTTTGTGATTATTTATGCAGGATAGTTCTAGAAGTAAAATTCTTTGGTCAAACTTTGCATATTTAAATTTTGATAAGAACTTCCAGATTTCCCCCCTTTTATTTCCACCAGGAGTATATCAGAATTTCTATTTTCATATACCTTTTCTAAACACCGCATAATATCAATCTTTTCCCAAAATATTGTTTTTGTTAATCCTCACCTGAGAAGGATGTTTTTCCATAGATTTTTAGAGAGAGTAGAAGGGAGAGGGAGAGACAGAAAGAGAAAGAGAGAGAGAGAAATAGCAACATCGATTGGTTGCCTCCCTGCATGGAATGTGACCAGGGCTGGGATCGAGCCTGCAACATACTCTTGACTGGAATTGAACCCGGGACCCTTCAGTCTGTGGGCCTATGCTATATCCACTGAGCCAAACCAGCTAGGGCCAGTCTTTTCAATTTTTACCAATGCAAAAGCATTATGTTTTGTTCCAGTGTGCAGGGCTTTAATTTTTAGTGAAGCCAAGCTTTTTTTCATATGTTTATCTGCCAGTTGTATTTCTCTGAATTACCTGTTCATGTATCAGATTAATTTTTCTAATGATTTTTTTCTTTTTCTTATTGATTTGAAAGTGATATGTAACTAAAATTGATGGGCCTAAGCTGTCAGTCAGACATCCTTAGCACTGCCACGGAGGCGGGAGAGGCTCCCGCCTCCACCACTAAGCTGGCCAGCCGTGAGCCCGCCTTCTGGCTGAGTGGTGCTCCCTCTGTGGCAGTGCACTGACCAGCAGGGGGCAGCTCCTGCATTGAGCATCTGCCCCCTGGTGGTCAGTGCACGTCATAGCGACTGGTTGTTCCGCCGTTCGTTCGATTTGCATATTAGCCTTTTATTATATAGGATAGGCCTATAGTTTTAAAAACATGGTTAGAGCCGAAACCAGATTGGCTCAGTGGATACAGCGTCAGCCTGTGGACTGAAAGGTCCCAGGTTCGATTCCGGTCAAGGGCATGTACCTTGGTTGCGGGCACATCCCCAGTGGGGGGTGTGCAGGAGGCAGCTGATCAATGTTTCTCTCTCATCGATGTTTCTGACTCTCTATCCCTCTCCCTTCCTCTCTGTAAAAAGTCAATAAAATATATTAAAAAAACCCCAAAATATGTTTAGATAATTTAATCTACCTGGAACTATTCTTGGTGTTGTACATATATTAATGCAATAATAGTACCAGGTAGATACTATTATCCTCATTTAAAGATGAGGAATGTTAGGCACAGAGGAACAAGAAACTTGCCCAAGGCGACAATAGCTAATGGAATATAGACACAGGCACAACTGTAGTAATAGACACAGGCAGCCCATGCTTATAACTGCTATGCTCTACTGCTGCTTCTTTAGCTAGGCTGTTTTTTAACCACTGAGTTCCAAGTAGAGAAAGTGTTTTATTTGGTTAGTGAGAAGTTTCATTTAGGGACAATTAATTTGAAATGCATAAAATAATACTTCTGCTGAAATGTCATAATAGATTTTTTGCTTGTTATGGTAAATGGGTGATTAATATCAGTTGCTTAAAATTCCTGGACTTGGGAACCCAGACATTTCTATTAGCTCTTGTTTAGAGTCTTACCTATTATTTTAATTAAAAAAATTCTAAGAACCTTGGTTATTTGGGTTTCTAGCTTATAAAAGTTGGAGGAGCATCAAATAAGTAAGTACATGACTAATATTAATGGCTTAAAATGCCTGAGCAGGTATAGTCATTTAATGTATTCTAAACAAGTTTGAGTTATAACCTATATATTCTCTACAGTTAGTGAATGTGAATGCATAGCATTAACTGGACTAAATACTCTGTCTAGTGATATATACTTCTAATAATCACTAATTACTTATTGAATACCTCCTTGTGACAGGCATTATTGTCATCCTAGCTATCCATTCTATTGATCATATTTCACAGGGTGTGGTACAGATGTAGGAAAGAATAATGGTAGCAAAAGGTGAAGGGACAGAGTTGGGGGAAGTCTGAGGGAGGAGGGAGAAAAAGTAATTTACTTATACTGAGTGGCCAGATTATTATGATCTCTGAATGCATAATAATCTGGCCACTCAGAGTGTGTGTGTGTGTGTGTGTGTGTGTGTGTGTGTGTGTTTGTGTGTGTGTGTATATGTGTGTGTGTGTGTGTGTGTGTGTGTGTGTGTGTATATATATATATATATATATATATATATATATTAGAGGCCTGGTGCATGAATTCATGCATGGGTGGGGTCTGGCCAGCCTGGCCAGGGGGAGGGGACATGGGTGGTTGGCTGGCCTGCCTGCTGGTTGAACTCCTGGTCGAGGGGACAATTTGCATATTAGCCTTTTATTATATAGGATATACACTGAGTGGCCAGATTATTAGGCATTCCGAGATCCTAATAATCTGGCCACTCAGTGTAATTTTTTCTTATATTGTCTGTTGCTCTCCTGTCCCAGCTTGGTCTAGCCTTGTTGCCCTTGCTTTGATCTCTGTACTGGTGTAGACTCCAAAGAAGCGTAGCATTCCTTGACTATGTAACCTCTTGTAAGTTTTTGAATTCAGACATTTTAAACAGTAGCTTTGATATTGGAAAGTTGTGGGGCTATTACTGAAAGCAAAGAATCACTAGGTGTACCGGTTAATAATGGCAGATTTTGTAATCAAAGAAAACATGATAATTTCAAGAGAAACATCAAAAGTGCTTTCTTTAAAGTAATGTCCATTGCTAGCTACACATTTCCCCCATCGTTCAGGTAATTTGTGGATACCGTCCCAATAGAACTTTTCTTGTTTTGAGGCAAACCATTCAGAGACCCAATTTTCTACTTCTTCGTATGTTTTGAAGTGCTGCTTAGAAAGTGCGTGTGCCATCGATGGGAACAAGTGGTAATCTGAAGGAGCAAGGTCTGGTGATTACAGCGGGTCGATTAAGACTTCCCAGGCAAGATCTTTTAACGTGTCTTTAACTGGTTTTGAAGTGTGTGATGGTGCGTTATCATGAAGCAAAATTACGTTACCGTGTCTTCTAGAACATTCTGGTAGTTTCACCATCAAAGCATGGTTCAAATAGATTATTTGTTGTCGGTAGTGATCAGTATTAATGGTTTCACCTGGTTTTAGAAGCTCATAATACACCACACCTCCCTGACCCCACCAAACGCAGAGCATTGTCTTCTTTCCGAAGCAATTTGGCCTTGCAGTCGATGTTGATGGTTGACCTGGATCAACCCATGATTTTGTAGATTTTGGATTCTCAAAATAAATCCACTTTTCATCTCCAGTCACAAATCAATGCAAAAAAGAATTTCGGGCCATTGAAGCAACATTTTACTGATGACTTTCCGGTTTTTCCATTTGTCTTTTCTTCAGTTGATGTGGCACCCATTTTCCTTCCTTTAAAATCTTTCCCATTGCTTGTAAACGATTGGAAATTGTTTGCTGAGCAACGTTTAATCTTTCTGCAAGTTGTTTTTTAAAAAATATATTTTATTGATTTTTTACAGAGAGGAAGGGAGACGGATAGAGAGTTAGAAACATTGATGAGAGAGAAACATCCATCAGCTGCCTCCTGCTCACCTCCCACTGGGGATGTGCCCGCAACCAAGGTACATGCCCTTGACCGGAATCGAACCTGGGACCTTTCAGTCCGCAGGCTGGCACTCTATCCACTGAGCCAAACCAGCCAGGTCTGCAAGTTGTTTTTGAGTTTGATACGCATCTTCATCCAATAATGCTTGTAATTATTGGTCTTCAAACTTTTTCAGTTGACCTGGACATTCTTTGTCTTTCACATCGAAATCATCACTTTTAAAGTGTTTAAACCAGTGTTCACAAGTATCTTGAGATGGACCATGTTCACCATAAGCTTCCCGAAGTATTCGATAACTTTTTCTTCAAAATAAAATAATGAATTAAAACTTCCTGCAAATGCTCTTTTTTTGGCATGAAATTTGACATTTTTTTTTAAATATTTATTTTATTGATTTTTTTACAGAGAGGAAGGAAGAGGGATAGAGAGCCAGAAACATTGATGAGAGAGAAACATCAATCAGCTGCCTCCTGCACACCTCCCACCGGGGATGTGCCCGCAACCAAGCTACACGCCCTTGACCGGAATCGAACCCGGGACCCCCCAGTCCACAGGCCGACGCTCTATCCACTGAGCCAAACCGGTTTTGGCTGAAATTTGACATTTTTAAGCTTAAAAATATCTATGATGTTAACACCTTCAGCAAATTTGACATGAAGTTTTGAAGCTTGCCACCAACAACAAAATAGCCTACATATCAAATCGCATATATATCAACATATATGTAACTCCATCTATTGAAAAAAATCTGCATTATTAACTGGTACACCTAGTATATTGAAAAGAGAACTCTGAACAGTTAAGTAAATGGCAATATCAGAAGGAAGTTTATACAGTCAGTAGTATTACAATTACTTTGGGTTGCATTTTTCATCCTGTTACTTGGGTGAGCTGATTCTTGAAATCTTTTCAGCTCATTTTACTTATTTAGGTCACTAATTAGAGAATTTGTTGTCTAGAAGGTGACATCTAATTAAGGTGTTTGGAAAGATTCCTGTGAGACTCAACTGAGTCATGTCCTCAATAATTATCTTGAGAATTATGTTGGAGTAGCATTAAATTTCTGTAGCTAATGAATATTTCATTACTGTTCAGCCCTAACCGGTTTGGCTCAGTGGATAGAGCGTCGGCCTGCGGATTCAAGGGTCGGTTCGATTCCAGTCAAGGGCATGTACCTTGGTTGCGGGCACATCCCCAGTAGGGGGTGTGCAGGAGGCAGCTGATTGATGTTTCTCTCTCATTGATGTTTCTAACTCTCTCTCCCTTCCTTTCTGTAAAAAATCAATAAAATATATTAAAAAAAAATAAAGGAACCTGTTCATAAAAAATTTATCAAAAATATGACATTAATAAAATAATACTTAAATACAGAGAATTATATTAAATGCTATTGCAAGTAACAAAATGAAATAGCTATTGTTTAATAATAGTAACATCCTCTTTATGAATGCCTCCTGTATATCAATCATAATACTTAGTATTTTTACATATACTCTTTTCTAATCAGAGTAGCTGAAAGATAGGAATTTTTTCTATTCTAGAATTAGGAAAACAGACTAAATACTTTGTCTAGCATTATGCTAAGTTTTTAAACTTTATTTCATATGATCCTTACATCAGCCTTGCTGAAATAGATATTATTATTTTCTTTGATGAGGAAACTGAGGTTCACAGAGGTTAAATAAATCACCCAAAGCCATATACTTAGAAAGTGGCAGGACTGAAATTCAAGCCAAGGTCTTCTTATTTCTGAAAGTCTCTACTCTTAACCATATTTTCTCTCAAGACTGTTTTGTGTCATCAGAGAGTATCGATCACATTGAGATGCCTTTCAAATTTGAAATTCTGTGAATTATTCTCTGTAAAGTAATAAAGTTAGGATAAATTAATAACTTCACATCAGTTGTGTAATAAGAATATTTGATCCATTAACAGAGACTTGATCACTTCTGTTTTCATGTGATATACATTGAATATGAATACCCCAACTGTGTTAGGGTATGAAGAAGTATGAGTCATGGTGCCAATATTTGACAGACTTACCCTGTTACAGGACAACACCATAAATACAATGGTGTATGCTCAATTGCTGACAGGATCAAAAATGCAAATTTGAAATAAGATATACAGAATGCATATAGTCAGTAATAAAAAAAGAAGTAATAATTTGGGCAGTGGTGTGGCTGTAGAGCTCACAGTTCTCTTGAGGGTGGGCTAAGGGAACTAGCCTGATTATGGAGATACTTTTTAGAAGAGCAGTCAGTTGGCCAAGGCATGATGACCTAATGTATGGTAAATGTAGGTGTGAGCTGACCCCAAGGAGCAGGGACAGAGGCTAAGAGGCCTAGTCCAATGGACCTGACTGTATAAAAAATGAGGAGGGGCCCTAACTGGTTTGGCTCAGAGGATAGAGCGTCGGCCTGCACACTCAAGGGTCCCAGGTTTGATTCCGGTCAAGGGCATGTACCTTGGTTTCAGGCACATACCCAGTGGGGAGTGTGCAGGAGGCAGCTGATCGATGTTTCTCTCTTATTGATGTTTATAACTCTCTATCCCTCCTCTCTGTAAAAAAATCAATAAAATATATTAAAAAAAAATGAGGAGGGGAAAAATTCAGCAACCTGAGTAAATCCTCTGTCATTCTACTGAGCCCTGAATGAGCTGAGGGTGGTGGTAAAGGATGAGGTTATTTGTCGTGTATACTAGTATATTGTGCCTTGTTTAAGATTGGCTCAGTTGCTGTGCTCGGCTCTGAAGACTCGAGATCTGCCTAATGCATATCATCCTTTGTGTGGTAAGGTTTGTGAGGGGAGTATAGATGGTTAAGGAGGTAACAATAAAAGTAGTGGTCCCGAACACGGTATGCATGTAAGAGCTTGCTGATACTGTTTAGAGTTGTAATTACCAGCTGTGTTTCTCTCACTACTTTTATTCTTGATAGTTGGAGTTTTAGGGATATCTTTTTACATCTACTTCTTTGACCCCAGAATTTAAATCAGATAAGAAAGAGGAAACACTTGAAGTGAAAAACAAATAATGAAAGACAAAGGATATCATAAAAGAGATGTAGAAAAAGAAGTTCCATTTTAATTATTAGGTAACTAGAGGCCCAGTGCACGAAATTTGTGCACGGGAGGCGGGGGGTGTCCCTCAGGCCAGCCTGCACCCTCTCCAATCTGGGACCCCTTGAGGGATGTCCGACTGCCCGTTTAGGCCCAATCCCGGTAGGATGGGGCCATAACGGGCAGTCGGACATCTCTCTCACAATCCAGGACTGTTGGGTCCCAACTGCTCGCCTGCCTGCCTTCCTGATTGCCCCTAACCGCTTCTGCCTGCCAGCCTGATCACCCCCTAACCACTCCCCTACCAGCCTGATTGATGCTGCCTAACTGCTCCCCTGCCAGCCTGATTGCCCCTAACTGCCCTCCCCTGCAGGCCTGGTCACCACTAACTGCCCTCCCCTGCAGGCCTAGACCCCCCCAACTACTCTCCCCTGCAGGCCTGGGTCCCCCCAACTGCCCTTCCCTGCAGGCCCGGTTGCCCCCAACTTCCCTTCTCTGCCAGCCTGCTCACCCCTAGCTGCCCTCCTCTGCAGGCTTGATCGCCCCCAATGGCCCTCCCTCGTAGGCCTGGTCCCTCCCAACTGCCCTCCCCTGCTGGCCTGATCACCCACAACTGCCCTCCCTTGCAGGCCTGGTCCCTCCCAAATGCCCTCCCCTCCTGGCCATCTTGTGTGTTGGAGTGATGGTCAATTTGCATATTATTCTTTTATTAGGTAAGATTAGATAGGATAGAGGCCTGGTGCATGGGTGGGGGCCAGCTGGTTTGCCCTGAAGGGTGTCCTGGATCAGGGTGGCGGTTCCCTTGGGGTGTGGGGTGGCCTAGGTGAGGAGCCTGTGGTGGTTTGCAGGCTGGCTACGCCCCTCGGCGACCCAAGCGGAGGCCCTGGTATCTGGGATTTATTTATCTTCTACAATTGAAACTTTGTAGCCTGGAGCGGAGCCAAGCCTTCTTTTCGCTCCGTGGTGGCAGCCGTTTCTGTTGGGATTTATTTATCTTCTATAATTGAAACTTTGTAGCCTTAAGCGGAGGCCAAGGCAGGCCAGGGTTGCAGAAGCTTGGCTTCCTCTATCGCCGGGGGCAACCCTAGCCTCCTGCTCTCTCCAGTTCTGTGGCTGCCGCCATTTTTGTTGGGATTTATTTATCTGCTATCATTGAAACTTTGTAGCCTTGAGTGGAGGCCTGGGCCAGCAAGGGCAGGCAGAAAGCTTGGCTTCCTCCATTCCCGGGGAAGCACAAGCCTCCTTCCTGCTCTCTCTGTGGCCGCAACCATCTTGGTTGGGTTTATTTGCATATTCGCTCCTGATTGGCTGGCGGGCATGGCTTATGTGTGTAGTGGAGGTATGGTCAATTTGCATATTACTCTTTTATTAGATAGGATGTGGTTTATGATATATATATATTAAATGATTCATTAGAGATAGTGTATGCTTGAATTTTTTGGGTTTTACAGATACAGCCACAATATATTTCCTTGAGGTGAGTGCCTTACAGTTTTCTTGAGCACAAAACTTTTATTGATATCTTAAATCTTTAGTATACTAAGGTTGAGAACAGGGTTAATAAGTAACTTTTCCCCTAAAAAGTATCATGTTTCACTAAACTTGAAAACGTTTTTTAAAAAGATTTTAAAATTCATTTTTAGACAGAGAGGAAGGGAGAGGGAGAGAGAGGAACATTAATGTGAAAGTGAAACATAGATTGGCTGCCTCCTGCACATTCCCCTACCAGGAATCCAGCTGAAATCCAGGCATGTGTCTTGACTAGGAATCAAACTGGCAACCTTTTGGTATGTGGAGCAACACCCAACCAACTGAGCCACACCGGCCAGGGCTAACCTTGAAAACTTTTGATCTACAATCTCATGTAAGCAGATCAAAATAATAAGAGGAAATAAATCTTTGGTTTCAGTGTCTTATGACTACCTTTCTACAGAGAAAAATGTAGATAATTTAAATTAAAAATGCTTTTTCATGTTGTCATCTTTAGAGAATTTTCTTTTGCAGTGTTTTTGAGGAAATTTCTCACTCAGCTCTTTTAAAATTACATATGGAAAAAAAAAAACTATATAAAAAAGGGCTGTATGTAAAGCAAATTATATGCTGTGATGCACCCAATATTGCCAACTACATGTAATGAAGGAGGCGGGGAGGCTGTTTAGCCACCCAGGGAGACAACTCAGCCTAGTGCTTTTCTATCGGGAAGCAGTTAAAATAAGTTTGGAGACTTCATAAATTTAAGGAGAAAAAGGCAAGTTTGTAATACTCCTGAAATGAACTAAAGATAAAATACCTGCTGATTTTTGAATATTCTTGTGGTTTTCTTATTTTTTCTGGAATATGAACACTGGTTAGTAGTTTTGTAAGGAGATTGAGCAAAAACAGGTAGGAAACCTTACATTCTCTACTGTATGCAGCTTTTACATGTTGTATTTATGAAGATTAGTGTTAGGTTAAGAGATTATCATAGTATCTTGTAGCTATTAACAAAGTATTTAGATCCCTGCCTCCAATGGCACTTACTTGCTTGTTGAGAAGACAGAGCATAAATAGTAAATACATAAATGTCCAGGCAGTAGAGATTATGATAAATGCCATAGGGCTACGTTAGAGGGTAATTGGGGAAGGCCACTTTCGTTGAGGTGTCAGTGAGCCTTCCTGACGAGGTGACATCTAAAGAATTAAAATGTGCCAGATATGTGAATAATTACAGCAAGAGCATTTCAGGTAGAGGAACGAAAAGTACAAAGACTGGGAGGTAGGAAAGAGCTTGGTATTTTATGGGATAAGACAGTGGTCGGCAAACTCATTAGTCAACAGAGCGGCAAACCGCGGCTTGCGAGCTGCATGTGGCTCTCGAGCCGCAGTTTGCCAACCACTGGGATAAGAAAAGTGACTGGTATGGCTAGAGTAGTTTTGAGTGGAGAGAGGGGTGTGGCAAGGGGGTTAGGCAAGCAGAGCCAAATCCTGTGGGGTCTCTTAGGCCACGGTAGAAAGATGAAGCATTTGAACTTCTTTCTCAGAAAATGGGAAATGCTGTTGAAATATTTTAAGCAGGTTAACTTCATGATCTAATTTTCATTTTTCAAAGATAGATTTGGCTTGTAGGAGGAAAAGGATTAGAAAGGAGCAACTGGTGTAGGACAGACAGGAAGACTGGTAGGCAGTTTAATAGTCAAGATGGACAAGGGTGGTGGCAGGTTGGAGTTTTCCCCTGGTACCGTCAAGTAACATTTTGGTATCATTACTCTTCTACTTCTGTGATACACTGTTTTGTTTTGTTTTTTAATATATTTTTATTGATTTCAGAGAGGAAGGGAGAGGGAGAGAAAGGTAGAAACATCAATGATGAGAGAGAATCATCGATTGGCTGCCTCCTGCACGCCGCACACCCGGGATTGAGCCCACAACCCGGGCATGTGTCCTTGACCGGAATCAAACCCAGGACCCTTCAGTACACAGGCTGATGCTCTACCCACCAAGCAAAACCGGCCAGGGCTGTGATATACTGTTTTTAAAAAGGAAGAACTATTTCTAGATTTAGGACACACACACACACACACACACACACACACACACACACACACACATACATATATATGTGAATTAGTTTTGAAGAAACCTATTTTCCTCAATGCTTGTGTTATTTCAAGTTTTCAGTAAGCTCTATAAATATATGTTAGTTTTATCTGTACTGTATTTATTTAGTAAAGTGTAAACATGGAAAATATTTTGCCTCAGGGAATAATTCAAAGTATAGGGTTAGAATCCATCTCCCTGGACTCCCTTTATGATGCAGAAAATACAGACTACAAAAATAATTTCTAGTCATAATGTCCTTTGTAAATGAGGACTTTCCTGTTTGTCCTGTTCTCAAAAGACTTATTATTGCAATGTTTGAAGACTTGGGTCACGTCTCATTTGTATTCTCATTTAAAGCATATGTGCCGAAACCGGTTTGGCTCAGTGGATAGAGCGTCGGCCTGCGGACTCAAGGGTCCCGGGTTCGATTCCGGTCAAGGGCATGTACCTTGGTTGCGGGCACATCCCCGGTGGGAGGTGTGCAGGAGGCAGCTGATCGATGGATGTTTCTAGCTCTCTATCCCCCTCCCTTCCTCTCTTTAAAATATCAATAAAATATATTTTAAAAAAAATAAAGCATATGTAATCTTCCCCCCCCCCCCCCCAGGTAGGCATGTATGCATTATATAATTTTGAGATTTTTGTTGTTTTTTGTTGATGGTCTTCTTTCCCCATTTCATAAGGAAGTGTTCATTCATATATCCCTAGTAGTGTTTCATCAGTGCAACTTTTTCTCCGTCTTAGTTACTTTCAAATAATATTGGAAACTGCTGGTTTTCATACTTGGACTCTAGAATAAAGTTGACATAACTGCAGTCTTTAATTATAAAAATTCTTCTTACTAGACTTTAAATTATGGGCAATAACAGAGTTTGACTACTCGTAAAGGTCTCTTATAGTAAAGGAAAGCCTTTATAAGACAACAGAATAATGGGAGCAAGAATTAGGGTGAAATTGAAATGAAATGAAGGCCTTATGGTGAACGGCCTAGAGATCTCATATAGCTGGCAGATCATTTGTATTACAGTTTTCTGATGCCTCAGTAGCAAAAGTTTACCATTTTAATTGTAGATTTCTAAATATTCACAAGAGAATATAGTTTTCTTCTGTTATTTAAAAACCAGAAGATGTACAGAGAGTATAAATTTAAAGAAAGGTTTTCCCTCAGTTTTCCTTTCTGGCCTCTCAGAAAAAGCTTTTCTAGCCTGTAATATCCCAATATATTAAGATTCTTAATTGTTTTCTCTAAAGGAACTAACTTTTCATATCCTTTTAAAAACTGTCTTGAATTAAGATAATTGTTTATTTTCTTTTTGTTAGTTGTTTATAATTAGTACCTGGGGGGGGGGCAGCATTATTGTTCATTTCCCAGACCTTTAATTTTTAAAAATTTTTTTTATTGATTTCAGAGAGGAAGGGAGAGGGAGAGAGAGAGACAGAAACATCAATGATGAGGAAGAATCATTGATTAGCCCACAACCTGGGCATGTGCCTTGACTGGGGATTGAACTGTGACCTCCTGGTTCGTAGGTCGATGCTCCAGGCTTCCAGACCTTTAATTTAGAAAGATAAAGGTTATTTTATATATGAAAGTCTCATAAAGAAAAACAGTTAAGCCCAAACAAATTGAAGATTAGCTTTTAAGAGCCAAATTCTGTCCATATTTGACTTTTTAAAGTATATGGCAAGTGCATAAATCCTAAATACATATGTAGCATGATGAACATATCATTTAGCCCTCCTCCTGGGGATGAGGGCCATGCTTTGTGATTGTGCTGAAGTTTTACTGAAAAAACTAAATGGGCAGAGTCGATCGGCTCTTCGATGTCTTTGAGGGTATGAAGTAAAACCTGAAGGTTAGTAAGTAATATCAGATATAACCAAGTTCTAATACTTTCAATATTCCTAGAAATCCATCCTTGGGAAACTAAAGAGATACCTGAAAGAGTAAGAGTGAAGAAAACACCTGTGTAGGCAGTTGTTATTTTAACAGTGGCAACATTTTCACATTTTATAACAGGTGTAAAATCTGTCAATTTTGCCAGTAAATGAAGCTTATATTTTTCTCTGCTTATATTTTCTGTTTTTACTTTAGTCAGACAACTTTTCCCTAATTCTCAGTTTTAAAAAAGACCAGGCTCCAAGGTGCAATAGTTTTTTCCAGTCTCAAAATGACATTTCATCATGCTTTACTATATGATCAGTAACACGATGGAGAGAGCTGCAAAATCCAATACAAAATGCCATACTCTTTCTATATTCTAAACAGAAATGTTTTTAGCTATAATCATTTGTGATATCTCTGCTATTTTGGCTCTCTTTTGCAACTTGCTATTTGTCCAGCTAAACTTCTATGTTCAGTGAAAGCTATTGCACTTCCATTTGCCACCAAGCCAGTTCTTTATATTTCTTTTATAGTTTCCATAATCCATAACTGCTGCAGAGTTTGAACTGTTGCGTGAAAGTATTTATTTAACATCCTGTACCCTCAACAGTCATACTCCCCCCATATGCTCTTATTCTACTTTATCCTCTCATGAAATAATTCCTTGGCTAGTCTGCTGATGTGGAGCCTTTCTGTACTGAGCCTCACTGCACTGGTGGAGGAGACTGTACTTCTGGGTCTAGCTATTAGTGTTATTGTCAGGAACAACACTAAAAATACTTTTTATTTTGTGGTTATTTTAGCTTATAATAAGTTGCAGGAATAATAGAATTTCTGCATATATGGGGAAGAATTCCTAGATTCCCAAATGTTAATATTTTACTACCTTTGTCTTATCATTTTCTTTATATGTTCATATTGTCTTTTTTTTCTTTAAAGTACTTGCTCCTAAGGGACAGATATATACATATTTGCTTTCAGAGACAGAAAGGGAGAAGGAGAGGGAAAGGGAGAGGGTGAGAGACAGAGAGAAACATTAATCAGCTCCACCCCTGCACGACCCCTATTGGGTATGAATCTCAAAACCCTTGCATGTGCCTTGACCAGAATTGAACCAGTGGCCTCTTAGTGCAAGGGGTGATGCTCGACTGAGCCACATCAGCCAGGGCTGTTTTCTTGAATTTGAATGAAGTGATTTTGTGATTTCAAGGGAATCAGCTGATAGAATTTTTTTTTTAATTTTAATAAATCTTTATTCAGATTATTACAATTGTTTCTCCTTTTCCCCCCCATAGCTCCCCTCCACCCAGTTCCCACCCCACCTTCTGCTCTTACCTCCCCACCACTGTCCTCATCCATAGCTGTATGATTTTTGTCCAGTCTCTTCCTGAACCCCCCATACCCCTTTCGCCCTGAGAATTATCAGTCCACTCCCTTTCTATGACCCTGATTCTATTATATTCACCAGATTATTCTGTTCCTCAGGTTTTTAATTCACTTGATTTTTAGGTTCACTTGTTGATAGATATGTATTTGTTGTTCATAATTTTTATCTTTACTTTTTTCTTCTTCCTCTTCTTTAAGAATACCTTTCAGCATTTCATATAATACTGGTTTGGTGGTAATGAACTCCTTTAGCTTTTTCTTATCTGTGAAGCTCTTTATCTGCCCTTCAATTCTGAATGATAGCTTTGCTGGGTAGAGTAATCTTGGTTGTAGGTTCTTGCTATTCATCACATTGAAAATTTCTTGCCACTCCCGTCTGGCCTGCATAGTTTCTGTTGAGAAGTCAGCTGACAGTCGTATGGGTGCTCCCTTGTAGGTAATTAACTGTTTTTCTCTGGCTGCTTTTAGTATTCTCTCTTTGTCTTTTGCTCTTGGCATTTTAATTATGATGTGTCTTGGTGTGGTCCTCTTTGGATTCCTTTTGTTTGGGGTTCTGTGGGCTTCCTGGACTTGTAAGTCTATTTCTTTCACCAGGTGGGGGAAGTTTTTGGTCATTATTTCTTCAAATAGGTTTTCAGTATCTTGCTCTCTCTCTTCTTCTGGCACCCCCATAATTCTGATGTTGGTATGCTTGAAGTTGTCCCAGAGTCTTCTTATACTATCTTCAACTTTTTGGATTTTTTTTATCTTTTTGCTTTTTCGGTTGAGTGTTTTTTGCTTCTTTGTATTTCAATTCTTTGACTTGATTCTTGTATTCCTCTAGTCTGTTTTTGGGTCTCTGTATAATATTTTTTATTTCAGTCAGTGTATGTTTAATTTCTAGTTGGTCCTTTTTCATATCTTCGAGGCTCGTTATATTTATCGGCCTTTTCTAGGATATTCTTGAAAAGCCTTATAACCGTGGTTTTGAATTCTATATCCAGTCGTTTGTTTTCCTCCATTTCTTTTGTTTGTGATCTGATTCTTTGATGCCGCATTTTCACTGCTTCCCTGAGTGGGTAAGGTAGATTTGTGTGCTAGGTTTCCAATATTGCCCAGTGGGTCTGCCTCCCCAGTTAACCTGAGGTGGACACTCTTGGTGCACCCCTTTGTGGACTGTGTGTACAGCCTTGTTGTAGTTAAGTCTTGATTGTTGTTGGTATCACTGGGAGGAATTGACCTCCAGGCCAGTTGGCTGTAAGGATCAGCTGTGTCTACGCTGGGAGAAGTTCGGTGCTGGAGATAGCCTTATAGGATTAGACTTGCCAAATTGCAATAGCCTTTGTGCTCAGCTTGGATGGGGTAGAGTCTCAGTCTTGGCTTCCCGTCAGCCTTACCCTTGCGCGCACTTGCGCGCCTCAGACCTCTGCCTTCCCCGGCTCCCGAGTCTCCGTCCGAGAGTCCTGACTCCCCCCACAAGAGCGTGGGTCCCCAGGGGCTCGCCTGGAACCAGGGTTCAGTGCAGTCAGAACTGGGGCTCAGTGCAGTCAGGAGCCTCCCGACTCCCTTCCACTAGGGAAAGCCTGTGGCAACCTCCGCAGCCTTTGTGCGCACTGGCACGCGCGCGCCTTCAGTCCTCCGCCTTCCCCGGCTCCTGAGTCTCCTCCCGAGAGTCCCGATTCCCCCCACAAGAGTGTGGGTCCCCAGGGGCTCGCCTGGAACCAGGGTTCAGTGCAGTCAGAACTGGGGCCCAGTGCAGTCAGGAGCCTCCGACTCCCTTCCACTAGGGAAAGCCTGTGGCAACCTCCGCAGCCTTTGTGCGCACTGGCACGCGCGCGCCTTCAGTCCTCCGCCTTCCCCGGCTCCTGAGTCTCCGCCCGAGAGTCCCGATTCCCCCCACAAGAGCATGGGTTCCCAGGGGCTTGCCTGGAACTGGGGTCCAGTGCAGTCAGAACTGGGGCTCAGTGCAGTGAGGAGCCTCCGACTCCCTTTCACTAGGGAAAGCCTGTGGCAACCTCCGCAGCCTTTGTGCGCACTGGCACGCGCGCGCCTTCAGACTTCTTCCTTCCCCAGCTCCCGAGTCTCCGCCCGAGAGTCCAGACTCCCCCCGTAAGAGCGTGGGTCCCCACGGGCTCGCCCGGAACTGGGGTTCAGTGCAGTTGGGGGCTTCCTTCCCCCTTCCACCAGAGAAAGTCAGCCAGGCTCTCAGCCGCCCTTCCTCTCTGCGCGCACAAAGACCCTTTGCCGTACCTCCAATTCTCTGTGAGCTTTTCTCTTTCCTTCTAGTTGTAGAATTTTCACTCAGCCAGCTTTCCTGTGGTTCTGGATGGTGTCCGTTCTGTCTTTTAGTTGTAGTTTTGAAATTGTTGTGCGAGGCAGCAGTTTAGGTGCTTACCTATGCTGCCATCTTGGTTTCTCCTCTCAGCTGATAGAATTTATTACCAGTAATAAAATTTGAGCTTTCAAAGTATAACAATAGTTTTGGAAAACTTGTATCTTTCATCAAGATGTTGATAAGTAGTTAAAGACTTCTTTTAGAGATTTCCAGTCAAGACGACAGAGTAGGTAAACTCTGTGCTCACCTCCTCCCATGACCTCATGAAAATGACAACTGAAATTTAAAACAACCATCATTTAGAACCATCTGAAGACTAACTGGACAGAATTCCTATAATCCTATGTAATAAAAGCGTACTATGCAAATTGTCCCCTTGACTGGGAGGTCATCCATGAGTTTGACCAGGGGGTGGGGCCGGCCAGGGGAAGGGAAGGGAGGGAGTACTTGGCTAGCAGCTGGCAGCTGCTAGGGACCCTACCAGTGCTCAAATTTCATGCACTGGGTCTCTAGTGAAGGATATAAACAAGAAGTTACATTGAGACTGGTAGAATGGGTGGGTCTTACTCCTGTGGTGATTAAGCATCAGGAGGGATATCTCGGCTGTGAAGGTTTCCCCTGAGGAGTGATGGGCCCCAACCCCACACTAAATTCCCCAAATCAGGCCATCAGTGCCACGAAAAGGAGTCCCCATGACATCTGGCTGTGCAAATCACATGTGAGAAAGACAAAGGGCTGTGGGAGACCAAGGTGTTGGTTTTAAAGGGATCTCGCATAGACTTGCTCACAAATTCCCTTGCTTTAAGCTCCAGTGCAGGGGCAGCAGCTCAAAAAGTGTTAGGGACATACTAAAGTTTTATAGAGGAGGAATTAAACTGAGGGCTAGTGGGGCCATTGTTCCTTTGTTGAGCCCTCCCCCCAACCAGCTTGCCAGGTGCAGGTGGACACCAAATCTTTGCTTCTTCATTAACCTGATTAATACTCTTTACCCCGCCCTGGTGATTCCCTGAGACCCCGACTCCCTCAACTCTAATAGAGCTCTCAGGGGCTCCTCTACACAAGCAGGCATGTCTTGGCTCACTGCTTGGACTTTCCCTAAGTCTCTCAAAGGCCCACAAACACCAAACAAGTGGCAGCCTGCCTCAGTGTGCCTTGTTGATCTTGCTAAGTGGCTCCAAGCCCAGCACAAATAGTGACTGGTCTCAACTTGCATTGTAACTCCCATTAGGCGGCCCCAAGCCTGGCATAAATGGCAGTCAGTCTTAGCCTGGAATGTGGTTTAACTAAGGGGCCACAAACCCAGCACAAGTGGCTGCTGGCCTCATCTCACATCATGGTACTCTCCAAAAGGTCCAAGCCCAGCATAAGTGGAAGCTGGCCTCAGTTCACAGTGTCTCTGAGTCCAGCACAGGTGGCAACCAATCATATATTACTTTGTAGCTCCTACCAAGTGATCCCAAGCCCCACACAAGTGGCTGCTGATTTTGGCTTTCATCAAAACCCCTCCCAGGGGCTACAGGCCCAACACACGCAGGACCTGCTTCAGACCACACCAGAGCATTACCCAACCAGCTCCACAAGTAACACACCCAAAAGTGGACTTGGCTGTCACCAGAGCCCCACTAAGTGACTCCTTCTTTGTGGGGTTACTCCCCATAAAACAGTTCATCCATTGTATTGGCCAGCCCTCACCGCAGCCACCTAGATGGTCAACCTCACCCACTGACATGCAAACAGCAATGGAGGCCCAATTATAACAGAAGTGCACAGAACCCACACAAGGGACACCACTGGAGGTTCTATCTCAGGTGACCAGGAAGACTGTGCCACTGGGCTGCACAGGAGACTTCTCCATAAAGCCATTCTGTCAAGACCAGGAGAAATAAACACAGGGAGTGGACCATAATCAGGCGACAAAGAACATGCCCCAAATGAAAGAACAAGACAAGCCCTAGCTGGTTTGGCTCAGTGGAGAGAGCATTGGCCTGCAGGCTGAAAGGTCCCGGGTTCGATTCTGGTCAAGGGCCCATGCCTGGGTTGTGGGCTTGATCTCCAATAGGGGGCATGTAGGAGGCAGCCAATCCATGATTCTCATCATTGATGTTTCTATCTCTCCCTTCCTCTTTCTCTAAAAATCAATAATAATAATAAAAGAATAAGACAGAAATCCAGAAAAAGAACGAAATAAAATGGAGACAAGCAGTCTACAAGATACAGAGTTCAAAACACTGGTTAAAAGGATCTTAATGAACTTAGAGGAAGAATAGGTGAACTTAGTGAGAAGTTCAACAAAGAGATAGAACACATAAAAAAGAACCAGTTAGAAATGAAGAAGGAAAGAGTCAGTAGTTGATTAGATGAAGCAACAGATCAAATCAGCTATCTGGAAGATAAGGTAATAGAAAACACAGAAAGAAAATAGAATTTTTAGAAAATGAGATTTTAAAGGGCCTCTGGGACAACATCATTTATCAACATTCACATCACCAGGGTACCAGAAAGAGAAGAGAGAGTGCAAGGATTGAAAACCTAGTTGAAGAAATAATGACTGAAAATTTCCCTAATCTTGGAAAGGAAATAGACATACAAGTCTGGGAAGCACAGAAAGTCCCAAAGTAGATGAACCCAAAAAGTCCTGCAAGTAACAGAAGTAACAAAGGATATGATAGGGTTCCTTGGTTGTTCATGTTTCTAAGGACACATTGCCTTCTGTAGTCTCTTGAGATTGTGAGCACCCTCCTCCCAGGATGAGAATTAATATAATTTTCTTTATATTTGTGGCTAGGGAAGAGACTGTTGTTTTTCTGATGATCCTTGCTAGTCTTTTTTTTTTTTTTTTTTGTAGATCATCATCATAAGGACCCCATGTTGTAACCAGTGAGTTAAGGAAATTGATTATATGCTATTAACCATTTGCACAGAATAAAATTGTTTAATAGGAATATAAAACCAGTCCAGAACAGGAGACTTACTGTTCTGTTTTCTGGGACATGAACATAATTTCATGAGTGTGGAATATTTTTAGCAAGTTAAAATTGCACTCTAGCTGCAGCTAACTAATCCATCATGGTTTGACCCTCGTTTTAAGGGGAGATCATGCAAAGCATCAATGAATAAATGAACCTCTGTGCGGAGATTGGCAGACTTTTTGGGTTGTGGTGTCATTCCAACTTGAAGCTTAGTACATGTTAGGGGTTGTGACTTGGTAATTCAAGTATTTCACTTTATTACTATTGTGCCCTGGCTGCTATGCAGGGATGGCAAGAATGGTCTAATAAACTTAGAGGTGTGGTGATACTGTAATTGATAGTAGTAGCTGGGGTGTGGGTTAGTATACCTGAGCAGTCCTGTTCAATCATCGTTTTCCATGCTTATATTTGATCAGTCTAGTTCAGGTACTTCATCCCTGCCCTCCCCCCCCCCCCCCAGTATATTTTTATTGATTTTAGAGAGGAAGGGAGAGGGAAAGAGATAGAAGCATCAGTGATGAGAGAAAATAATTGATTGGCTGCCTCCTGCATGCCCCATACTGGGGATCAAGCCCGCATCCCAGGCATATGCCCTGACTGGGAATCAAACCGTGACCTCCTGGTTCATAGGTCGATGCTCAACCACTGAGCCATGTCTGCTGGGCTAGTTCAGGCACTTAAAAAATTCTTTATTGTTGAAAGTATTACATATGTCCCCCTTTTCCCCCATTAATCCTCTTCAGCCCACCCATGTCCCCAGTTCAGGTACTTCTTAATACTGTTTTTACATTATATTCTGCTTAAATATTATTCACTGGAGTTGTACAACTAGTGTTTTTTTTTTTGTTTTGTTAATCCTTACCTGATATTTTCCCATTGATTTTTAGAGAGAGTAGAAGGGAGAGGGAGATACAGGGAGAGAGAAACATTGATGTGAGAGAGACATATCTGTTGGTTGCCTTCCACATGTGCCCCAGGGATCATGCCCTTGACAGGAATCAAATCCTGGACCCTTCAGAACATGGGCCGACACTCTATCCACTAAGCCAAACCAGCTAGGGCAACTAGTGGATTCTTTTAACTCAGAATTTCATAAGGAAAACATAGAGGATTGATTGAGAAAAAATTAGTCTATTGTATAAAAATAAAGTATAACTCTTGACTATAATAATATTTGGGATGATGAGTAAAATGCTAAAAGATCTAATGGCTGGGTCTTGATGTCCAAAAGTTTGTGGGTTATAAAATACCTTCTATTAAGTACTTTTTAAAAGCTTTGTAGTTTCAGGTGGCAAAATAATTTCATATGCTCATTTCCTCACAGAAACCATGTATTATGGTTTCTTCTTAGCTCTAACTATCCAATATTCACCCGTCTGCACTAGTAGGTTCAATTGCTTCTCATAAAATATGGGTTTTGATAAATCTTTGCTGTTAGCTTTTCATTATCACTAGATATTGATTATACTGGCATAATAGTGTATAAAATCTAGGGAGAAAACAAATCAATTTGAACCATAGCAGAATTAATGGGTCTTCCCAAATGCTCTCATTTAATTAGATAAATGTATGTAAAATACTTACCACTGCTGGGGACAGCAGATGCATGCAACAAGTGTTTTTAAAATAAACAAACATTTAGATTCTTTTAGACATTAGTATTAATTATATTAGGATTTTTAGGCGCTAATCAGTCTTTTATCTTTGAGATTTGAAAGAAGCAGGAAATAGGGCGTAGGACTTACAAGGAAATAGGAAGTCTACCCATGTTTTTATTTCACATTCCACTTCAACTATCTTGGAAACACAGGGTAAGACATCAAACAATGGTTATATAAGTTTTTTTGTTGTTTCTTTTTTATCTATCTCTTTATCTACTTTGTATTATATTTTTATTTTAAGATACTGGGGATGGAGTGTCCTATGTCTAGACATGTCTGGAATGTCTTGAATTGATTCATTAATATCAGGAACAGTATGAGTGTTTCTTTGTCAAGGAGATAATGAGTTTTCTTCCTATTCCCATTCATTAGTCAAAGAAACAAAGTACTCTTCTTAAATGTTCATTAAAACGGATGTGAGATTCAAAAAATAAATAAGTCATTTAGTTCTCTTCACATCAGTCAAAACAGGATGTGAAGAGAACTAAAAAAATATATAAATAATAACAAATGAACCCAATTGTCCTATAAATGAATAATATAATAACACTGAAGGGGGTCAAGAAGTAAAGAACTAGCTTAAGTTTCTTTCTGAAAGAAGCATGGGTTAGCATTTCTGAATTGTTATTAGCAATTTTACTTTAATATATACTTTCATTGAACAAATAAATAAAAATATTGTGGATAATAAGACCTTGGTTTTTAAATCTCCCCACTGAGAGGTAACAATACTACAGCATTGTGAATACACTGCTGCCCAGACCTTGGTTTCTAAATAACATTCTCCAGTAAAAGGAACCCTGAAGAAATGATTTGTCCCACGTCTGGGGCAGGGGAATAAAGAAGAACCTGAATATTTAATGGTACTAGAAAGTAATGATGAGGGTATGTTAGAAGGATATAGCCAGATTGAAAGCACTTGTACTGTCCAGAGCTGGGACAAAATATGTAATGACAGCTTTGGATCAAAATCCATATAATAAAATATCTATGAGTCCATACTATCATAAGAATACAATGGAAAAACAGCTCTTTTTATTTAAAAAAATAAAATTCATATTTTAGAGCAGTTTTAGGTTCATAGCAACATTGAGGGACAGCTCTTTTTAAATAGAATTCCAGTCAATAAGTGGAGAATGAATGATGGAAATAAAAATATCATACTTGTGCCCTAACCGGTTTGGCTTGGTGGATAGAGCGTCGGCCTGTGGACTGAAGGGTCCCAGGTTCGATTCCGGTCAAGGGCATGTACCTTGGTTGCAGGCACATCCCCAGTAGGGGGTGTGCAGGAGGCAGCTGATCAATGTTTCTCTCTCATTGATGTTTCTAACTCTCTATCCCTCTCCCTTCCTCTCTGTAAAAAATCAATAAAATATATTAAAAAAATAAAAATATCATAGTTGTGAATAGAGAGTATTTTCAACCTAGACAGGAGAGGTAGTATATTAGAGTATGAAAAGCAAATGGTTGAGAAGAAAGTACATCTAGATGTTTGAGCCATGTAAATGAGAGAGATGAAATTAGTAACTAGGATCTGTAGGTGAAATGGTTTGAGGTTTGGGGGGAAATTGGGACTCTTTAACATGCTGGTGTAGAGATTACAGGATAAGATGGAGACTCAAGCTGTAAGGAAAGTTTTAAAATAAGACAGAGAGAGCAAGATGGAGGGAACTTCTGTGGAATATGTTGATCAAAATAGAAAGGTTTCGCTTAGAGAAGATGAATATACATTTCTTTTTAAAATATATGTACTTTTTTAAAAAATTGGTTTCAAAGAGGAAGGGAGAGAGAGAGAGATAGAAACATCAGTGATGAGAAAATCATTGATCAGCTGCCTCCTGCCTGCTCCCCACAGGAGATTGAGCCTGCAATCTGGGCATGTGCCCTAACTGGGAATTGAACCACAACCTCCTAATTCATAGTCGATGTTCAACCACTGAGCCATACCAGCTGGGCCTGAATATACATTTATGTACTCTGAGTGTAATAAAGTCCAGTCAAGAAATTTCTAAGAGAAATGTATGTGTCAGAAATTTCTGAAATGTAAGTTTAACCTAAAAACAAAAAAAGAATTAAATCAGTATATCAGACATTATAAGACTCTACCTGGCATGTCAAACTTTATAGATGGCTTCTCTTGTACTTGTACACATATATGCTTTGTGTTATGTCTTTGTCATTTTAGGATGGCTAAAATAAAAGCCTTTGAAAAACTTTTTGCTTTGGTATGGTATTCACGTACAGCATGAGAGTTGTCTTCCCATTATAGTTAAGACTAAAGGCCCAGTGCACGAAATTGTGCAGGGTAGGGTCCTTAGACCTAGCCTGCAATCAGGGCCATCTTCTGCCCGCTCGCCAGTCCCCAGTGTGGCCCCACCGCCACCCACCCGGTTCCCATTTGCCATGCTGCGATTTGAGCCTGTGGGCCGAGCGGGAGGGACCAAGAGGTGGTCAATGCACCTCATAGCAACCGGTCAAGCAGTCATTCTGGTCGTTATGGTCGCTGGCCTTTTATTATATAGGATTTTAAAAGAAAAGAAAAAGAGAGAACTCACAGACATGGTCACTAGTATGGTAATTCCAGGGATGGGCAGTGGTGGAGGTGGAAGAGGGCATAGAGGGGATAAATGGCGATGGAAAGAAAATATTTCTTTTTTTGTGCTAAATCGTATAAATCTTGGTGTTTCCAACTGTTACTGATTTACCAGTTTCTGTTTGATGTAAGAACCATAGATATTGAAACCTAAGTATACTTCCTTTTCTGTTGTCTTTGTTTACATAGGCTTTTTTTCAGTTCAACTTGAAATTTTAGATTGAGGATCTGTCACATGTTGCAAACATAGAATGATATTATAGGAAAGGAAAAATCTTTTCCTTCTGTTTTTCTAGGTTCTCTGCTTGCGCTCTGTAATGAAAAACATAAACGAGAAAAGCGTACAAACTTATTTAACATGAAACATGAGCCTTCGTAAGGAAATGAAGGCCCAAAGAAGGTTTGATAAAAGAGTAGAAAGTTGTAGAAAAAATGTGATAGGACAAAAGGAAAGAGCTAAATGTAATAACTTGAGGGAAACATAGCAAAGGCCTATCTGTTTGGATTCCTCTTGGTGTTCCTCTGTCTGTAGAGATAAGGATGCTCCTTTACTAAAGGGAGGGTACCTCTCACATGAGGGTCTTATGATCTGCTTCCGGGATAAGGGGCAAGTCAGAGAGTCCTTTCTACACCTGCCACTTCTAAAATTTTTTCAGCTTAAAATGTTCAATATGCCAAGGTACCATATTTTGGAGTAGCATGTCCCAACCCCATCAATATCACAGGTGACAAATACTGTTTATGGTCAGCAACTTAGAACTCTTCACATTAGACTATGGGCCCAAAGACAGGTTATTAGAGTATAACTATTATTCCATAATTTATGTATTACTAATTTAGTGTTATATGTACTAAAATTCCTCTATGTTGGCACCTTTCTATCTAATACCTTTGGCTCTAGCTTTATTTACTTATTTATTTTTATTAAATTTATTGGGGTGACATTAGTTAATAAGACCATATAGGTTTCAAGTGTACATTTCTGTGATACGTGATTTGTTTATTGCATTGTGTGCCCAGCACCCAGTCGAATCGTCTTCCACCACCATATATTTGTCCCCCTTTTCCTTTTTCTGCCCCCCAACCCCCTTCACTCTGGTAACCACCATACTGTTGTCTGTGTCTATGAGTTTTAGTTTTATAGCCTTATATGAGTGAGCTTTTTCAGACTGACTTATTTTGCTTAGCATAATATTCTCAGGGTCCATCCATATTGTTACAAATGGCAATATTTCATCTTTTCTTATGGCTGAATAGTATTCCATAGTGTATATGTACCACATCTTTATCTGATCCTTTATTGAAGGACACTTTTGTTGTCTCCATATCTTGGCCACCATGAATAATGCGTAATGAACATAGGGGTGCATATATCTTTGAGAATAAATGTATTTGAGTTTTTCGGGTACATACCCAAAAGAGGGATTGCTGGGTTATATAGTAACTCATATTCTTAAAATTTTGAGGAACTGCCATACTGGTTTCCATACCAGTTTACATTCCTACCAGCAGTGAATGAAGGTTCCTTTTTCTCCAAAACTTCTCCAATACTTGTTCTTACCTGTCTTGTTAATAATAGTCATTCTAACAGGTGTGACATAGTATCTCGTTGTTTTTATTTGCCATATCCCTGATAGCTGGTGAAATTGAACATCTTTTCATATATCTGTTGGCCATTTGTCTGTCTACTTGGAAGAGTTTTCTGTTCAGGTCCTCTGCCCATTTTTTTAAATTAGATTGTTTGGTGTTGAGTTATGAGTTTTTTATATATTTTGGATATTAATCCCTTGTTGGAGCTGTTTGCAAATATCTCCCATTTGGTTGGTTGCCTTTTTGTTTTGTTATCAGTTTCTTTTTTTTTTAAAAAAAATTTTTAAAAAAAAATATATTTTATTGATTTTTTACAGAGAGGAAGGGAGAGGGAGAGAGAGTTAGAAACATCGATCAGCTGCCTTCTGCACACCTCCCCCTGGGGATGTGCCCGCAACCAAGGTACATGCCCTTGACTGGAATTGAACCTGGGACCCTTGAGTCCGCAGGCCAACGCTATATCCACTGAGCCATACCGGTTAGGGCTGTTATCAGTTTCTTTTGCTGTACAGAAGCTTTTTAGTTTGATACAGTCCCATTCATTTATTTTTGTCTTTACTTCCCTCGCCTTTGGGGTCAGATTCATAAAATGTTCCCAAAGCCAAGGTCCATAGTTTAGTACCTATGTTTTCTTTAGACCTTATATTTATGTCTTTGATCTATTTTGAATTAATTTTTGTACATGGGGACAAACTAATCTAGTTTCATTTTTTTTTGCATGTGGTTTTCCAATTTTCCCAGCACCATTTATTGAAGAGGTTTTCTTTTCTTCATTGTGTGTTTTTGGTTTCTTAGTTTAAAATTATTTTGCTCAGTGAATAGAACATCAGCCTTTGGACCAAAGTGTCCAGTTCGATTCCAGTCAAGGGCACATACCTCGCTTGCAGGCTCCTCCCTGGCCCTAGCCCTGGTTGGGGCGTGTGCAGGAGGCAACCAATTGATGTGTTTCTCTCACATCATTATTTCTCTCTGTCTTTCCCTCTCTCTTCCATTCCCTAAAAATCAATGGAAAAATATCCTCGGGTGAGATTAAATAAAAATAAAGAAATTATTTGCCCATATACATGCAGTTTTATTTCTGGGCTCTCAATTTTGTTCTGTTGGCTTGTGTGTCTATTTTTTTAAAATCAGTACAATGCTGTTTTAATTGTTATAGCTCTGCAGTATAATTTGAAGTCAGGTAGTATGGTACCTCCAGCTTTGTCCTTTTTTCTCAGGTTTGCTTTGGCTTTGGGGTCTTTGGTGGTTCCATACAAACGGATGACTTAATGTTTTATTGCTCCATGTTGGCACGTTTCTGTTTAACACCGTTCGTTATCTCCAGCTTTAGAATAGAATTTTGTTGGAGCCTGCCTGGGTATGCAAATGATAGTTTTCTGAATAGTCTCCATAGTGAGCCAACATCTTCTACTTGTTATAGTGTTACTTAAATGCCTGTGGAAATGGACTCCAGCATATTTCAGGCTTCTCCATTATATACTAACCTAATTTTGAAATGGCTAATTTGTAACAGTGCTACCTTACTATTGGCTTTATGTAAATTGGATGAGTTTTCTTCCTTTTAGCTTAGAATGCATGTCTCATTATTTTATTTGAAGTCATATAAAAATATCTATTATATTCTGGGGAACTTTGCTGAGATTAAAGATTATCACTTTGAATTTTAGTAGCATTTTATAGTATTCAAAATGTTCTTACGTGTATTTTTTCATTTTTGGATTGTTAATGCACATAGCCTAGTTTATTTTGACTCATGCAAAGGAAGTAAATGACTTCGAGACTGGGATGAGGGGAGACTTAAGTATATGTCCTGGTATACCTTTAAATTATTATGTATTTGTATTACCTATTTAAAAAAGTACAATTACTATGGTTGCCATATAGAGACTTGGTTATGAGAGGATGTGGAGAAATAAGTAAATAGACTATCAAAGTTGTTCAGGCAAAAGATGAGGATAGCCAAAACTAGGATGGCGCATTGGATAGAGATTGATATATATACATGGAATCTAGAGATATTTTGGAGGTAAAATTCATTGCACTTGGTGATTAATTGGATGTTATGTATTTCTGCAATGGAAGTTTTTAGTGAGCATGTAATACTTTTGTACGCCCAAAATGAAGTGAAGTAAAAAAGAAAGAACTTCTAGCTAGAGGCCTATAACAAGGTTTCATTATCTCCTGAGGCTTGAAATTTTTTCATTCCTATATTATCATTTCTCTGGGGTAGTTTTATTTCTTCACTTCATTTGTAACTTTATTTCCATTTTCATAGCACCTCTCCAGTTAAGAATTTTATTATGGCTCCACTGCATCATTATACGACATACCTTTTATTATTGCTTCACCCATCATCTATTTATTCCCACTATAGTTCTTCCATATTTTAAGCAGTCTAATCTTCCGTAGGTGTAATTGCAGTGTCACTTTTTAAAAGAGATTTTTTACAGAGAGGAAGGGAGAGGGATAGAGCGTTAGAAACATTGATGAGAGAGAAACATCAGCCAGCTGCCTCTTGCACACCCCCTACTGGGGATGTGCCCGCAACCAAGGTACATGCCCTTGACTGGAATCGAACCTGGGACCCCTCAGTCCACAGGCCAATGCTCTATCCACTGAACCAAACTGGTTAGGGCTGCAGTATCACTTTTTACATGCTCCAAGAACTACACTGAGTGGCCAGATTATTATGATCTCTGAATACATAATAATCTGGCCACTCAGTGTGTGTGTGTGTGTGTGTGTGTGTGTGTGTATGTGTATATATGTGTGTGTGTATATATATATATATATACACACACACATATATACACATACGTGTGTGTGTGTGTGTGTGTGTGTGTGTGTGTGTATGTGTGTGTGTATCTATATATATATCTATATTACAGGCCCGGTGCATGAATTCGTGCATGGGTCGGGTACAGCCAGCCTGGCCAGGGGGAGGGGACATGGGCAGTTGGCCGGCCTGCCTGCTGGTTGAACTCCTGGTCGAGGGGACAATTTGCATATTAGCCTTTTATTACATAAAATATACACTGAGTGGCCAGATTATTATGTGTTTAGAGATCATAATAATCTGGGCACTCAGTGTATAGCAGCCTCATATCTTAAGTCCAAAGTTTAGGATAGAGTATAACATTCTACCTTACTAACCTTACCTTTTCCTGTTAGTCCTTCCCTAACACATACATACCCCTCACACTCTCTATAGTTCATCAGAATTTAATGATTTATTATTCTTATTCTGGTGGTTTTCTTTTCATAATGTTCTTGAATGCCTTTGTACCTCTTTTTAGTGACAGGTACTTATTTATTGCCATTTTTATTCTTTATGCCTATGTTTCTCTCCAACTCTGTTAAAATTTTTTATTGATTGATTTTAGAGAGAAAGGAAGGAAGGGGGGGAGGAGAGAGAGGAAAAGAGAGAAACATTGATTTGTTGTTCCACTTAATTATGCATTCATTGGTTGATTCTTGTATGTGCCCTGACCAGGGATCAAACCTGCAACCTTGGCGTATCCAGACAATGCTCTAACCAATTGAACTAACCGACCAGGATGCCTTTTTATCTCTTGGCTATTTTTTGGGGTTCATCACAAATCCTCCATCTTTCCTCATGCCTTAGCTATAAGTTTTTGTTTGTGCCTATAGCATTTTATTTACTTCTGTCATGGCACTTTTCCTTCCAAAACTATTCTTTCTTTATTTCCTGGCTAAATTATTAACACGACTACTTACCCTATAACCTAGGCCACAAACACAGGGGTGATCTTTGGTTCTTGATTATTCTCTTAATTTTCATTCCTGTTTTCAGCAGAACATCCAACTACAAACCAAGGTAATTCTATCATTATTAAACACAATAGTATATGTGGCATACAGAAGTTATTTTCTTAACTCTTACAATAACCCTTAGGGATTTTTAAAATTCCCATTATAGAGGTAAGGAAACTAAAATTCAAAGAGGGTAAGATTAAATGTTAAATTTTTTGTGTGACTTCAAGGCCTATGCAAAATTCATTTGGCCCCATAAATATTTCTCTAATCATTCTCTTCTCCTTATTTCTGTCTGTTCCTCCCTTTATCATTTTTCTGTCTGGATTATTGCAGCAATAGCTTTCTAACTGGTACAGTGCTTCTCTTCTTTCCCTCCCCCAATCTCTTTTTCATACTCTGCCAAATACAAAGCTGTTCATTTTATTCCCCTGCTTAAAATTCCTCAGTGGTTCCCTGTGGCCCACAAAATGAAGATCAGACTCCTTATCATGGCACATCCATCATCTGGTTCCTGCTTACATTTTCAGCATCATTTCCTACTACTTTCCCTTCCCTGGTCTACATTCTGGCAATATTAGACTATTTATGGTTACTAGAACTTAACGAGTTCTCTCCAAGCTTTTGCTTTTGGAATTTTCCTCTTGCTTGGAAATTCCTTCTCTCCTGGTCTGCCTTTGGGAATCCTTCCTTATCTATTACAATTCACTTTAAACAGTATTTCTGTGATGTGGACATTTAAAAATAGTCCTTGATATTCCCTAGAAGGATGAGGAAATATTAGGCTTGTCTAAGTCTTCTATTTTTTATTTTTATTTTTTTGCTTCTAGGAGAGCATTTATCACATTGTACTCTTAAACCTATTAGAGAGTGGAATCCTTAAGAGCAGAATTTTTTTCTTGAACTCAGGATGAGTGTCTTTTAACTCTAGTCCCTAATGTCAGTTTCTGACATGTATTTGTATTGATCTGCTTAATACAAAATTACATAACAAAGTACCATAGACTGGGTGGCTTAAACAACAGAAACTTACTTTTCCACAGTTCTGGAGGATTGAAGTCTGAGACTGGGTGCCTGCATGGTCAGGTTCTGGTGAGGGCTCTCTGCTCACTGTGTGCTGCTGTGGCCTTTCCTTGGTATGTGCGTATAGAAAGAGGAATCATTCTTCCTTTTCTTATAAGACCAACAATGCTATTGGATTAGGACCCTACCCTATGATCTCATGTAACTTTATCCTAAAAGCCCTATTTCCAAATACAGTCACAGTGGGGGGTTTTACTGCATTTTGGGGGATACACTGAATTCGGGGGGATTCACCAAAGTATTCAAATTTGTTAAAATAATTGTTAAATTCTGTAACAATTAAGTGTAATTTTTTTCATTGGATGTTGTCATTTTTGTGAAGGTGATACATGGTGGAAATGAAATCATAAGGAGTAGGTGACAGGAACATCTCAAGATTGATTTTCAAGAAAATGAGAATTTCAGGGGGAAAATGAGAGAATAGATAGAGGTAGAGGCTAATGATGTCATCCTATATAATAAAAGCCTAGTATGCTAAATGTCCAGTCAATTGGTCTGCTGTTCAACCAATCAAAGCGTAATATGCTAATGATATGCTAAGACTGCTCAACCACTCGCTATGACGTACACTGACCACCAGGGGGCAGACAGTCGACTGGTCAACCAGTTGCTATGACATGCACTGACCACCAGGGGGTAGATGCTCCTACCAGTAGGTTAGCTTGCTGTTGGGGTCTGGCCAATCGGGACCGAGTAAGATGGGCCAGATATGCCCTGGAGTCCTCCTGCGGTCCCTCCCCACTGGCCAACCTTCCGTGTTTCTCCCCAGCCCCAATTGTGCACCTGTGGGATCCCTTGGCCTGGCCTGCACCCTCTCGCAATCCGGGACCCCTCAGGGGATGTCAGAGAGCCAGTTTTGGCCCAATCCTGCAGGCCAGGCCAAGGGACCCCACTGGTGCACAAATTCGTGCACCAAGCATCTAGTATTATAATGTTTGGCTAATATTTGAGCTTTGACCTATAAACTAGGAGGTCACACGGTTCGATTCCCAGTTAAAGCACATACCCAGGTTGTGGGTTTGATTTTCAGTCCAGGTGCATAGAGGAAGCAATTGATCAAACAACTCCCCCCCCTCCTCCTCCTCCTCCTCCTCCTCCTCCTCCTCCTCCTCCTCCTCCTTTTCCTTCTCATTCTTTTCCTCCTTCTCCTCCCTCCCTTCCTCCCCTCTCTCTTCTTCTCTAAGAATCAATAAAAAATAATATCCTCGGGGAGAAACAAAGATGGCGGCATAGGTAAGCACCTAAACTGCTGCCAGCACAACAGTTTCAAAACTACAACTAAAAGACAGAACGGACACCATCCAGAACCACAGGAAAGCTGGCTGAGTGAAAATTCTACAACTAGAAGGAAAGAGAAAAGCTCACAGAGAATTGGAGGTACGGCAAAGGGTCTTTGTGCGCGCAGAGAGGAAGGGCGGCTGAGAGCCTGGCTGACTTTCTCTGGCGGAAGGGGGAAGGAAGCCCCCGACCGAACTGAACCCTAGTTCTGACTGCACTGAACCCCAGTTCCGGGCGAGCCCCTGGGGACCCACGCTTTTACGGGGGGAGTCTGGACTCTCGGGCGGAGACTCGGGAGCTGGGGAAGGCAGAAGTCTGAAGGCGCGTGCGTGCCAGTGCGCACAAAGGCTGCGGAGGTTGCCACAGGCTTTCCCTAGTGGAAGGGAGTCAGAGGCTCCTGACTGCACTGAGCCCCAGTTCTGACTGCAGTGAACCCCAGTTCCAGGTGAGCCCCTGGGGACCCACGCTCTTGTGGGGGGAGTCTGGACTCTCGGGCGGAGACTCGGGAGCCGGGGAGGCAGAGGTCTGAAGGCGCGCACGTGCGCGCAAAGGCAAGGCTGACAGGAAGCCAAGACTGAGACTCCACCCCATCCAAGCTGAGCACAGAGGCTATTGCAATTTGGCAAGTCTAATCCTATAAGGCTGTCTCCAGCACCGAACTTCTCCTAGCATAGACACAGCTGATCCTTAGAGCCAACTGGCCTGGAGGTCAATTCTTCCCAGTGATACCAACAACAATCAAGACTTAATTACAACAAGGCTGTACAAACAGTCTACAAAGGTGTGCACCAAGAGTGTCCACCTCAGGTTAACTGGGGAGGCCGACCCACTGGGCCATATTGGAAACCTAGCACACAAATCTACCTTACCAACTCAGGGAAGCAGTGAAAATGTGGCGTCAAAGAATCAGATCACAAACGAAAGAAATGGAGGAAAACAAATGACTGGATATAGAATTCAAAACCACGGTTATAAGGCTTTTCAAGAATTTCCTAGAAAAGGCCGATAAATATAACGAGACCCTCGAAGAAATGAAAAAGGACCAACTAGAAATTAAACATACACTGACTGAAATAAAAAATATTATACAGAGACCCAAAAACAGACTAGAGGAACACAAAAATCAAGTCAAAGAATTGAAATACAAAGAAGCAAAAAACACTCAACCGAAAAAGCAAAAAGCAAAAAAAAAATCCAAAAAGTTGAAGATAGTGTAAGAAGACTCTGGGACAACTTCAAGCATACCAACATCAGAATTATGGGGGTGCCAGAAGAAGAGAGAGAGCAAGATACTGAAAACCTATTTGAAGAAATAATGACCGAAAACTTCCCCCACCTGGTGAAAGAAATAGACTTACAAGTCCAGGAAGTGCACAGAACCCCAAACAAAAGGAATCCAAAGAGGACCACACCAAGACACATCATAATTAAAATGCCAAGAGCAAAAGACAAAGAGAGAATATTAAAAGCAGCAAGAGAAAAACAGTTAGTTACCTACAAGGGAGCACCCATACGACTGTCAGCTGATTTCTCAACAGAAACTATGCAGGCCAGACGGGAATGGCAAGAAATTTTCAATGTGATGAATAGCAAGAACCTACAACCAAGATTACTCTACCCAGCAAAGCTATCATTCAGAATTAAATGGCAGATAAAGAGCTTCACAGATAAGAAAAAGCTAAAGGAGTTCATTACCACCAAACCAGTATTATATGAAATGCTGAAAGGTATTCTTAAAGAAGAAGAAGAAGAAAAAAGTAAAGATAAAAATTATGAACAACAAATACATATCTATCAACAAGTGAACCTAAAAATCAAGTGAATTAAAAACCTGAGGAACAGAATAATCTGGTGAATATAATAGAATCAGGGGCATAGAAAGGGAGTGGACTGATAATTCTCAGGGGGAAAGGGGTATGGGGGGGTTCATGAAGAGATTGGACAAAAATCATACACCTATGGATGAGGACAGTGGGGGGGGAGGTAAGGGCAGAAGGTGGGGTGGGAACTGGGTGGAGGGGAGCTATGGGGGGAAAAAGGAGAAACAATTGTAATAATCTGAATAAAGATTTATTAAAATAAAAAAAAATAATATCCTCGAGTGAGGAATTAAAAAAAAAACAAACTTGAAAGGCAATTTGGGGGCTTAAGAGCATCCATATTTAAATTTTTTTATATAAAATGCCAAGTTGCTCTCCAGGAAGGCTGTGGCTAATTATGTAGATAAATAATATTTTTAGGATATTCTAAAATTTGCTTTTCTTGTAAGAGTAGCTACTGAGAATGACCACTGATTGTAACATGAGAGAAAAACTGAGTCACCCAAAGCCTTCCCATGAAATTTTTATATATTTATTTGTTTACAATTTTCAGGGCCAAGAAACTTATCCCTTACCCTTTAGTTCCTCTGGCTAGTCAAATAATTTAAATGACATATAGCAAATTAATAGGAGAAAATAAAATTTTAATACATGTGCACAGGGCATTCATTTAAGCATTAAATTCCAAAGACAGTGAGGCAAAAAGAGGTATATGTGTCACTTTGGACAAAGGAGAAAAGTAGGGAAGAGGTTCCAGATTTGAAAGGGGCAGTAGATAATTCACAGGTTGGTGGGAAAGTAGCCAACTCAGAAACAATGGGATAGAGCAGTGGTCGGCAAACTCATTAGTCAACAGAGCGGCAAACTGCGGCTCGCGAGCGGTTTGCTGACCACTGGGATAGAGGGGAATCCAGTGAACAGATACTTGCATAGAACTTTCCAATCTATCATACTTAATTCATGTGTGCTAAAGTGAATATGCTGGGGTGATTATGCTAAGGTTACTTTCTTGAAGCATATTTTTCTACCTGACTCTCTTTAAGAAGGAAAGAGAGAGGTAAAAAACTCTTCCTGAGTTTGTTGGACTTTGTTTTCAGCCAAAATAATCTGCCTGCCAGGGTGGTACTGTGGGAGACTCACTCCCAATTCCCACACAGTGTTATAACTTGTCTCTTTCTATTACTAGAACGTAAAAACTTTGAGACTGGGGCACTGTCTGTTTTGTTATGTATATAAACTGCATCTTATTACCATCATATCTCCAGGTTTAGGATAGTCCCTGGCATATCCTATCTAATAAAGGAGTAATATGCAAATGGACCATCACTCCAACACACAAGATGGCTGCTCCCATGTGGTCAAAGATGGCTGCCCCCATGTGGACACAAGATGGCCACCACAAGATGGCCAGCAGAGGAGGGCAGTTGGGAAGGACCAGGTCTGCAAGGGAGGGCAGTTGGGGGCGATCAAGATATCAGGGGAGGGCAGTTAGGGGTGACCAGGCCAGCAGAGGAGGGAAGTTGGGGGGTGACTGGGCCTGCAGGGAAGGGCAGTTGGGGGGGACCCAGGCCTACAGGGGAGAGCAGTTGGGGGGTACCAGGCCTGCAGGGGAGGGCAGTTAGGGGTGACCAGGCCTGCAGGGGAGGGCAGTTAGGGGCAAACAGGCTGGCAGGGGAACAGTTAGGCATCAATCAGGCTGGCAGGGAAGTGGTTAGGGGTGATCAGGCTGGCAGGCAGAAGCAGTTAGGGGCAATCAGGAAGGCAGGAAGGCAGTCAGGCAAGCTGTTGGGAGCCAGCAGTCTTGGATTGTGATAGGGCAGTCGGACATCCCTCGAGGGGGTCCCAGATTGGAGAGGGTGCAGGCTGGGCTGAGGGACACACACCCCCTGTGCACAAATTTTGTGCACCGGGCCTCTAGTCTATAATAATAAAAGTGTAATATGCTAATTAGATCGGACAGCCGAATGACCTTCTGGACGTCCTTCCATACGAAGCCGCTGCGGCCGGGGCGGTCAGGTGGGCAGGCAAGAAGTTAGGGGCCATCAGGCAGGCAGAGGGGTTAGGGTTCATCAGGCAGGCAGGCGAGTGGTTAGGGGTGATCAGGCAGGCAGGAGAGTGGTTAGGAGTGATCATGCAGGCAGGTGAGTGGTTGGGGCGATCAGGCAGGCAGGCAGGTGAGTGGTTAGGACAGCCATGGGCAAACTACGGCCCGCGGGCCGGATCCGGCCTGTTCGGCTGTTCTATCGGGCCCGTGGAGCCGAAAGAGCAGAGGGTTCTCTTGCTCTCCCCTCCGCTCCTTTACTTTGAATTTATATTAGTTCACACAAACACTCCATCCATGCTTTTGTTCCGGCCCTCCGGTCCAGTTTAAGAACCCATTGTGGCCCTCGAGTCAAAAAGTTTGCCCACCCCTGGGTTAGGAGCTAGCGGTCCCGGATTGTGAGAGGGATATCCAACTGCTGATTTAGGCCCGATCCCACAGTAAACTGGCAGTCAGACATCCCCCGAGGGGTCCTGGATTGGGAGAGGGTGCAGGCCGGGCTGAGGGACACCCTCTCCCGCCCTGTGCATGAATTTCATGCACTGGGCTTCTAGTCCTATATAATAAAGAGCTAATATGCAAATGGTTGTCATGCCCCCGTGCCCTCGCGCCGGGGCTGGGGGACCTGAGGCCAGGGGACCTGAGGCCGGGTCAGGGGACATGAGGCCACACCCCTGGCACCAGGCGACCTGAGGCTGTGCCCTCCACCCAGTGGGGCTTGACAGGGTACCTGAGGCTGCACCCCCTGCCTGGCACCGGGCCAGGGGACCTGAGGCTGCGCCCCCCACCCTGCGGGGCTTGATGGGGGCGGGGCGGGCCAGGTCTGGGTCTCGCATGATTTCGAGGCGCATGCGGTGGGCAGGGATTTGACTCTGGGTCCCACGGTGCGCCCCAGACTCTGAAGGAGGGAGATTTTCATATACATTTTACTAATTTTCTTTCATCTCTGACACTTCTATTATAGAGAAAGGGCAAATAGCAATATTAAAATATTTCCTCTAATTAATTCCTTTTTAATGTGCACCAATTTTGTGCACCGGGCCACTAGTAACTTAAATATTTGGCTGACTCTTTAGTGACTAATTGCCACTAAAGTGTCAGGCCCCAGGACATATAAGTCTCTTGGAGGCTTGGGCCTGACTTAACTATGGTTTGCTGTTGCTCTGAATTAGGGGAGAGCAATCTATCTCATCACTGTTTGGGAGAGCTTGGATTACCTGACATATTTTGTTAGCTGAGAGTTGTCGTGTATGGGGGTTTTTGTTTGTTTTAATCAGCTTTTTGTTGCCTTTCTCTTTAGGTATGTATGCATGATGATAGAGTTAACATAGCAGGCTTGCTATCCTTAGAAAGATCTGCTTACAAGATTGGCCCTTGGCTGGCATCTGAGAAATTGGATTTTTGGAGCGTTCCCACCATTTCAAAACCGATAAGGGTTGTTTACTATGCCTGAACTGTTTGTACAAACAATATGATTTATTTTGAGCACCTCCTTTTGTTCCGAAAGTCTGAAATTTTTGTATGTGCTAGGCAGAGAAATGCCTACATGACCAGCCTCCCAATAAAAACTTGAGATACTGAGTCTCTAATGAACTTACTTAGTTAGAAAACATTTTACATGTGTTGTCACAATTTAGTGCTGGATGGATTAAGTGCATTCTGTAGGGCTCCATGGAGAAAAGTCTCTTGGAAGCTTATACTTGGTTTCCTCGACATAACCTCATACAGCTTTTCCCTTTGCTGATTTTAGTTGGTTATTATTTTGCTGTAATAAGTCATAGCTGTGAGCACAATGATATGTTGAGGGTTTTCCCAGTGAATCGCCAACTCTGGGCTGGTTTCAGGGACTCCTGACATAGCATAAAATTTAGAAACATTCCAAAGAAGCATCTTATGAAGACTGTAATCTTCTCACTCTGCTCTCTCCTTGATATTATCGGAATACTCCGAAGAATGATCGTTTAATCTGTTGTAATCTAGATGTAGAAATATATACATTAAGGGATAATTATTTCATTTTTGAAAGATTGGAAAATAAGGAACATCCTTACTTGATTTATTATAATTGAATTTAGAAATTTGAGTTTACACCAAATTTTATATGGACATTTTTATTAGGTTAAGACACTCTCCTTTGTAATTTTCATAATAGAATTGTAGTGATACTTTGAAATCTCAATTGTGCTTGTTCTGAGAAATTTGTGTTCTAGGAAAGGGATACTATTGCTTCAGTTATTCAGTTATGCGTTCCATTACTGCAAAGTTCCTGTGTTGTGTATTTTAGAAGTTTATTTTGACACTTAGATAAACAGAAGCCAAACACATGCATACTCAGAATTAGTCCCTGAACTTTGTTCCAGGGTAAAGATAAGGCAGTTAGACTTCTCCAGTGCAGATTAATACATTACTGCTACTGAAAAATGAATGTTATGTGATTCTTGGGTTGTTTAGATAGACCGTGAAGGTCTTAAAAAATTCCTGCCAACAAAACTTAAGGGAAAATTTATATTCATCCATAAAACCTGCATGTAAGAGGAGCATAGATTAGGCACGAGATTCTGTAACTCAGTAAAACATCTCTCGATATAATTTGTTTACAACATGCATGAAAAATTCACCTGAACGATGTTGTCCTGTTCTTGTTCAGCTTTGTATTATGTTCCTGCCTTTTTAAACATGGACTTAGTTAAGGTATAAATTGCACATGTTTTAAGCTGTACAATTTGATAAATTTTTATAATTTGTAATGTTTGTGAAAGCCCCCACCACAGCTAGCATACAAAACAGTTTCTTTCTTTTTTTTAAAAAAAAAACTATTTTACTTTTTTCCAAGTATTAGTCTAAATATGTGTTTTACAGACAAGGGTCAATATGGGTCATAAATGTACTATAGAAGAAAGTATTTTTATAGGCATTGAAAATAATTTTTAAAAAAGAAAACACTCATATTTATCTAGATGTGGCTGTGTTACACAGGAAGATTTCAGCATCCAAAGTACAAAGACAGAATGACTGGCTTTTCTTGCCACACAAAATATTGACAGTTTTCCCTGTAGCCTACTCTTAATTGTTAGTTGGGATGCCAAATAGACAGCATACTGACCTCTAGGGCTCCACTGGACAGACAGGGCTCCAACATCAGAATGAATTCAACTTAAGAACAACCTGGCTTTGACCTCAACCAAATCCAAAGTCCAGCCAGAGGCCCATTAGAGATAAATACAATTGTAGTGTCACCTTTTCAAGCAAAATATTCTTATCATCCCCCAAAGATTGCACTTTGTAGTCTGTTTTCCCCCCTGCCTTAGCACCAGGCAACGACTAATGTGCTTTAGATTACTTTGTATTTTCTATAGATTGTATCATATGATATAGACTTCCGTGTAGTGTCTTGCATTCAGCACAATGATATTGAGATTTATCCATATTGTTGCATGTATCAGTAGTTGATTCAATTTACTGCCCAATAGTATTTTATAGATATATTTTGTTGAACCTGTCACCAGTTCATGGGTACTTGAATTACTGGTATTTCCATTTTGGGACTCTTGTAAATAAATCTACTATTGTATTAGTTTTTGCATGGACATAGAGTTTCATTTCGTTGGTGTGCCATACCCTTTTTTATTTAAAAAATTAATGCCAGTAATCCCTTTTGTCTCTGGCAAAACATAGGGGAAGATAACACATCAATCATTCCCTTATTCAACACACATATTGAATGCCAGGTATAATGCAGTGTGCTGAAGACACAGTGGTGCACAAGGACTCAAGCTCTTCTCTCATAAAGCTTATAATTGGTTGAATAGCCAGGCACATGATAAGTACTAAAAAGTGTGGAAATTGTGTGAAGTATAGAATGCTATGGAACATGATAGATATTCTACACTCACTGGTCTGGGTAGATTAGGAAAAGAGTATTTGAAGAAGAAATATTAATATAAATAGGAGTTAAGTAAATAAAGCATTCTAGATAAGGGGAAGAGAGTGCACGAAGCTCCTACGAGGAGTGAGGTATTCCACCCATTAGATTTACTTTGTGGATGTGACTTTCAAAGAGTAAGCCTAGTTTATGTTAAGAAGAATGTTTTATGGGTAATTTTTTCCATACAGCTTCAGGCTTTACTTTTGTGATATTTAGGACTTGTATAGTAGAATTAAATATTTGTATGACTGTATCTCTGAGGAAATTGGCATGCTGAATATATGTGGTAATAAGAAAGAAGTTGCCCTAGTCAGTTTGGCTCAGTGGATAGAGCATCGGCCTGCAGACAGAAGGGTCCTGGGTTTGATTCTGGTCAGGGGCACCTACCTCGGTTGCAGGTTTCTCTCTGGCCTAGGCCTTGGTTGGGCTCTAGCAGGAGGCAACCAATCAATGTGTTTCTCTCACATCAATAGTTCTCTTTGTCTTTCCCTCTCTCTTCCACTCTCCCAAAAATCATTGGAAAAAATATCCTCGTGTGAGGATTACTATGTAAAAAAATAAATAAATAAAAAGAGGTTGATGTGAGGAAGAGATAAAGGAAGATGAATGGAATGTGAGAAGGATAAAGTATATGGTTGGATATTTTGGTCTCTTATCTATCACTGATTATTACAACAGAAAGGATGCTCAATTTCACTAGTTATAAGGGAAATGCACATCAAAACCATAATGATATACCATCTCACATCTGTTAAAATGGCTATTATCAGTAAGACAAGAAATAGTAAGTGTTGGAGAGAATGTGGAGGGAGAAAGGGGAACCCCCTCGTACATTGCTGGTGGGAATATAAATTGGTGCAGCCTCTATAGAAAACAGTATGGAGGTTCCTCAAAAAATTAAATATAGAGTTACCATATGATCTAGTGATTTCTTTTCTGGGTATCTACCCCCAAAATTTGAAAACACTTATTTGTAAAGGTATTTATACCTCTTTGTTCATTGCAGTTTTATTCACGATAGCCAAGACATAGAAATACCCTAAGTGTCCTTCAACTGATGATTGGATAAAGAAGTGGTACATATACACAATGGAATACTAATCCATAAAAAAGATGAAATACTCCCATTTGCGACAACATGGATGGATCTCATCTCAGATATTTAATGACACATTTAGATGGTATTTACTTTGCCACATTTTACTTTGTTTACATATAAGGAATACTACATGAGTAATTCTTTAACCCAAGATTCCATAGCAAAGCGTTTCTCCCAGTACTAGAAGTACTTGATTTGAGGAAGTTAAGGCGTTTGAATGTTTTGTAAATGGACATTTGTATATGATGGGACACAATGTATTTTGTTTGCAGAGCACATGGTCTTAATGTCAAATTGCTTTTTGTGGATGTCATACTTTATTTTTCAAGGAAATTATTCTTATTTTAAATAAAATTTCTGTTAAAATAGAAATATACACAAATGTTTATAGCAGTTTTATTTCTAACAGCCCCGAACTGGAAACTACCAAATGACCTGCAAAGCGTGAAAAGTTAAACAGATTGTGGTACAACCATACCATGAATATTACTCCATGAAAATTAATGAACTATTCATACATGCAGCAACTTGGATGAACCTCCAGGAAATTTTGCGTGGTGAAAAAAGTCAATCTCAAATAGATATGTATTGAATGGTTTCATTTTTGTAACAATCATGAAATGTAATTATCCAGTTGGAGAACAAATTGGTGGTTGCTCTTTGTTAGGAATGGGAAGATGAAGAGATGGTGACTATAAAGTTTTAACATAAGGGAGTTGTGATAATACAGCTGAGTATTTTGATTATAATAATATGTGACAGAATTGCATATATTTACACTCACATATACAGATGAGTGCTTGTATAATTGGTGAAATCTGGATAAGCTCAATGGATTATGCTAATGTCAATTTCATGGTTTTGATACTGTACAGTTACTGTGTCAGATGTTCACACTGAGGAAGGAAGCACTGGACTTTTGTCAGTCTCTATTTCATTTAAACTACCTATGAATTTGTAGTTATTTCAAATTGAAAAAAAAATTGAATGTAAAAGTAAGTAATTCAAGAACACCTTTGATTTTGAAATATATATATAAATACATGACTGTATTTTCATGAAAATTCAAGTAATATAAGCTTATCCTATCTAATAAAGAGGTAATATGCAAACTGACTGTCATACTATAACAAGATGGCTGTGCCCACAGTGGAGGCGGGGTTCCCATAACGAGTGATCAGCAGGGACCTGAGGCTGCGTGGAGCCGGGCGGGGTGGGAGACCTGAGGCTGCAGCCCCCCGCCCAGCGGGGCTTGACGGGGGACCTCAGGCCATGCCCCCCGTCCGTCAGCGCTTGATGGTGGACCTCAAGGTGCGCCCCCTGGCTCGGCCTGGGCTGGGGAAACTCAGGCCGCACCCCCTGCCTCAGCACCAGGCCAGGGGACCTCAGGCCGTGTCCCCCGCCCAGTGGGGCTTGACGGGGGACCTCAGGCCGCGCCTCCCTGCCCCGGTGCCGGGCCGGGGGACCTCAGGCCATGCCCCCTGCCCCAGCGCCCGGCCATGGGACCTCAGGACACGCCCCCTGCCTGGCGGGGCTTGACGGTTGACCTCAGGCCGCACCCCCTGCCCAGCAGGTCTTGATGGGGAACCTCAAGGCACTCCCCCCACCCCGGTGCCAGGCCGGGGGACCTCAGGCTGTGTCCCCCGCCTGGCAGGGCTTGACGGGGGGGCCTCAGGACACGCCCCTGGCATCAGGCCGGGGGTCCTGAGGCTGCACCCCCGCCCGGTGTGTGCCAGGGGACCTGAGGCTGCACCCTTCTCCCAGCGGGGCTTGATGGGGCACCTGAGGCTGTGCTCCTCACCCAGCGGGGCTTGACGGGGGACCTGAGGCTGCGCCCCCACCCGGCGCCAGGCCAGGGGACCTGAGGCTGCGCCCCCCCGACCCGGCGGGGCTTGATGGCCAGCCGGGTCGGGTCTTGCGTGATTTCGAGGCGCGTGCATGTGGGTGGGGACTTGACTCTGGGTCCCGCGATGTGCCCCAGACTCTGACAGGAAGATTTTCATATACATTTTACTAATTTTCTTTCATCTCTGACACTTCTATTATAGAAAAATATTTAATTATATATTAAATATTATATAAATATTTAATTAAATATAAATATTATATATTTAATAAGCAATATTAAAATATTTCCTCTAATTAATTCCCTTTTAATGTGCAGGAATTTTGTGCACCGGGCCACTAGTTTGGTAAAAAGGGGAAAGAGCAAATAGTTAACATTTTCAGAATGAGCATTTTTTTCTTCTCTCATAAAAGGAAATAAATAATATTTTTCATTATATGCATAATACTTATTACAGATTTATGTGTATACTGACAGTTAACTGATACAGACATGATCAAATTATGCTATACCTTTACACTCTACTTTCTTGGTAGTGTTGTAGCATGAAGTGGGAAATTCAAGACAGCTGAGTTTCTAGACATGTTGCATCTGTTTCTGGGAATTAAATGCTGCATATGGTTAGCAAATACTGATTCAGTAAGCATATGTAAACAAAAAATGATTACTTTATTCTCAGTAATTTGGCTAGATATGAGAGGGAAAATAATATTGCCTCTACATTCATACTATATTTACTGTTTCATTTATTGTAGTATGGTAGAAGGACGAGATGATTATTGCTTAGATTTAGGTAACATTTGAATGGGAATGTGCTATTGAGTACAATATATGTAGATATGAAAACTGTCTGCTCATAACACTGTTGGGGATTAGTGCTATACAAAATGAGTTAAATAAACCTGATCTTGCTCTTGGAACAAATGAAGTCAGCCTTTGGCTTGGTTGGGGAGGCACACAGGTTAGCAGATAAAATACAATGCTGAAACATATATGAGTTAAGTTTTGGGGATGTAGAGCACGTCATTTAATAGTCTATAGACTTCACCGAAGAGCAGGAAAAATGGCATTTTGGATAGTGGGAACATTATAGTATAGGTCAGGAAAGGCCTTGGCGTATTATGTGGTGGGAACAGAGCATGGAGAAGTGAGATGAATGGCAAAGGTACATTACCCATTAAGACTGCAGGCATAGGGACAGTGACCCACAGTATTTGTGGAGGTCCATGAAAATGTTTTAATTTCTTTTAAAATCAGAAGGAAAAAATGGACTTTTAGGTTGAAGAAAATGTTTTAGTATATAATACTAATATATTCTCTTTATACCACTGCATTTGTAAAATATAATTTTTTTAAAATATAATTTTCAATAGTTTTTATGGAGGAAGAGAGTTATGAAAACAGAAGTTGCCAGGCCTCAAAAAAGTGATCAAGCAGCTCTATTGGATATCCTCCTATGTAATAAAGAGCTAATATGTAATTAGACCAAACAGCAGAATGACCATCTGGATGACCTTCCGGACGAAGCTGGGGCTGTGAGGCCGAGGCAGCCAGGGCTGTGAGGGCTGAGCCCCTTGCACGAATTTCGTGCATTGGGCCTTTAGTATATCATAAAGGACTTTATATGCACACTGAAGAGTTTGGGTTTAATTCTAGGAGCATCAGGGAGCTAACATATTTTAAGCATAATCAGCTCTGTCTTTTATGATGATGCCTCTATCAGCAGTTTGGATGAGATTCTTTTTAGTTTAATGTAGTTATGTTAATCAAAGTTGTTTTAGTGCTTATTATAACCAAATACCACCTGTTTAAAATGAGAACAATTAAAAAAAATCCAGCCCTAACCGGTTTGGCTCAGTGGATAGAGCGTCGGCCTGTGGACTGAAGGGTCCCAGGTTCGATTCCGGTCAAGGGCATGTACCTGGGTTGCGGGCACATCCCCAGTAGGGGGCGTGCAGGAGGCAGCTGATCGATGTCTCTCTCTCATCGATGTTTCTAACTCTCTATCCCTCTCTCTTCCTCTCTGTAAAAAATCAATAAAATATATTTAAAAAAATAAAAATAAAATAAAAAAAATCCATCTCTAATCAGTATATCTGGTTAAGGATGTCCCTTAAAAGAGCTAATCGACCATACTTGACTGAATAAAAGTTGTCTGGCTATTGGCAAATTTAGAACACTGATTTGTAAATGATCAGGTTTCTGTATGTGATCTGTGAAAATATAATGCTAGGCTATACTGTTTCTTGTACTCTTTGTTTCATCCCTGCTTTTCCTACATTATTTTTGAAGAATTCAAAACTTTGTATAGAGATATTGCTAAGACTCATTCTACAAATAGCATTTTAAAAAGCTACAAACACTGTTTTACAAAATAAACTTCTTTGTTTTGACCAGGGAAGTTTAGTTAGAATTCTTGCTAGGACACCTTTATATTGTATAAGAATTTGCTGAATCATAATTTGGAAAGTTAATCTTAAAATATCACATTATAATTGACCTGTATTAATGTCACTATCATAAAATAATTCCTGAAAAGTAGGCTGAAGTTATTTTAAGAAAAAAATTATTTAGTGAAAACGGAGGGATATCCTATATAATAAAAGCCTAACATGCTAAGTGTCCGGTCGTCCAGCTGGCCATTCAACCAATCAAAGTGTAATATGCTAATGATATGCTAAGGTTGTCCAACTGCTTGCTATGACATGCACTGACCACCAGGGGGCAGATGCTCAACTCAGGAGCTGCCCCCTGGTGGTCAGTGTGCTCGCACAGGAGGATTGCCACTCAGCCAGAAGCCTGGCTCACAGCTGGCGAGCACAGCGGCGGTGGCAGGAGCCTCTCCCACCTCCGTGGCAGCGCTAAGGATGTCTGACTGCTGGCTTAGGCCCACTCCCCGTGGGAGCCATCAGTCAGACATCCCCCAAGGGCTCCCAGACTGTGAGAGGGCACAGGCCAGGCTGAGCCCCACCCCCCCAGCGCACAAATTTTGTGCACCAGGCCTCTAGTTGAAGATATAATTTAGTCCCCTCCAGTTGTATCTCTATTGCTTCGATAATTCAGCTTAGTTGGGGGCAGAGCAGGGGAGAGGGAAACACAGGGGAGATGGGATTTATTTATTTTTGTCTTTTTCTATAAGGATAATTTTAGATTTCAGTCATAAAATTATTTAATAACTAGAGGCCTGATGCACGAAATTTGTGCAAGGGCTTGGCCCCCGCTGCTGCCGCCGCGGCCACCTTGGCCCTTGCAGCCCCAGCTTCGTCCGGAAGGATGTCTGGTCTATTTAGCATATTACACTTTTATTATTATAGATGTCACTAAAAAGTTTACATGTATTCAGCCTTTAGCTACTTTTCAGTTGTAAAGGAGATCCAGGAAGAGCAAAAATTTTCATTTTGCATCTATTCTTTCACAAGGATATACATTTTCTTTTTAAATTAAATGAGGCACTTATTTATATATGATCTTTATACTTCCAAGTACAGTTAGATCCCTATTCATTAACTCAGTAGTCAACGCAAAGTTCTAGTCAAAATAGGTAACAGAAAAAGAGAAGGGAAAAAAGGATACTTTGGTTGTGGAAAACAAGAGATATTGAGTTCAGAAATTTATTTTGCCCTTTCTAACAATCAAGACAAAAAGGGAAAATGAGTGGGTTATATAGCTCCAGTATCTGGTATTAGGTAAGAAGCTTTTAACTTAAGAAATGGAATGGGGAGTAGAACCTTCCTGCCTCGACGACCGTATTTCCCGTGCTGCACCGCGGCCTCCTCTTTCTCTTCCGGTCCCTGGGCCTTCCGCGGGCTTCGGTGCAGAGTTGGCCAAGTCCAAGAACCACACCACGCACAAGCAGTCCCGAAAATGGCACAGAAACGGCATCAAGAAACCCCATCACAAAGATACCAATATCTTAAGGAGGTAGACCCCAAGTTCCTAAGGAACATGCACTTTGCCATGAAGCACAACAAGAAGGGTAAGAAGATGATGCAAGCCAACAAGGCATGAGCGCATGCGCCGAGGCCATCAGGCCCTGGTCAAGCCCAATGAGGTCAGGCCCAATATCCCAAAGGGCAGCAGCTGCAAGCTCAGTCGATTTGCCTACATTGCTCACCCCAAACTTGGGAAACGTGCTCGTGCCCGCATTGCCAAGGGGCTCAGGCTCTGCTGGCCAAAGGCCAAGCAAGGCCAAGGCTGAAACCAAGCCCCAGGCTGCAGGTGCAGCTGCAGCTCAGGCTCCCAAAGGGGCTCAGGCTCCCGCCCCCAAAAGTGCCCAGGCTCTCGCTCCCAAAGGTGCCCAGGCTCCCACAAAGGCTCCACAGTAGAGGCCTCTGACTCCCGAAGTGAGGACAGAAAGACTGGTGGGACCCCTGGGCTGCTGTCTTCATGGAGCTGGTGTCTTCCTGTGCTATTTGTACAAATAAACCTGAGACAGGATCTGTCAAAAGAAAAGAAAAGAAAAGAAATGGAGTAGGACAGGGAAAAAATTATGCCTCATAGGTATGTTTTTTCACATTACAGAGTTTATGTTTGTAGTTTGAATCTTTTAAGTATGAATTTGTGTACTTTGTATTTAGAAATATATTTAATTTTTATAATAATTTGGTAAAATTTGCAAATTGGGATAATCTAAGGAAATACTGGTATTTAATGTATAAGATAATCTAAAATATAATTAAGATTGTCATTAAAGGAAATTGAATATGTGAGTACATGTGATAAAAATATGGTAGAATCATAATTAGGTTAATACCTTAGAATTATTTTTTACTCTATTTTCTGGACATTTAGTTGATATTAATATCTTGTAGAAGACTTCCTGAAGTGGTTTTAAATTATTGAAATCAAGTCACATTTATTTTTCAGTAATTATCGTTTGATTACTAAATTTAGTAATTATTGTCTGTGTCCAAAAAGACTATTATAAGGTACTTGAGAACTCTGTATTATCTACATGTGAATACCCTATTGGTCTAGCTCAGTGGACGGCAAACTCATTAGTCAACAGAGCCAAATATCAACAGTACAATGATTGAAATTTCTTCTGAGAGCCAAATTTTTTAAACTTAAACTTCTTCTAACGCCACTTCTTCAAAATAGACTTGCCCAGGCCGTGGTATTTTGTGGAAGAGCCACACTCCAGGGGCCAAAGAGCCGCATGTAGCTTGCAAAGTGCAGTTTGCCGACCACGGGTCTAGCTCAACACTTTGAAGGTGCTTTCTGTTGTAATATGACAGGGCTAGGAGTCTAAACTGGCTTGGGCACACAGTTGCAGCTCTTTCATTCCTTCTCCATGGTCCTTAGTTTTTTGGGTTCAGAAACATTTTAATGACTCATCTCCAGTGCTAAGGTGCTAGTGAATTAAGCCACACTAAATAAGATACATCCAAAATGAAGAAATAAATCAGAAGCCCATGAGGAATATATTGGCCAAGTGTAATAGTTCTGGCTAGTTAAACACATTAGGAAAGTCTACTTTAAGAAACCAAATAAAGATCAGCTGTTGCTTTTGAAAACCTTTTACTTCTTTGGTATTCTCAGTAATGTTGGTAAATATTTGTTAGCTGATGAATTATGTGGCAAATGTTCTCTTGAAATTAGTTTAATTATGTTTATGGAAAAAGATTGATAGGCATTGAAACTAAATTGGGTTGTCGCTTCAGTATAAGGGATTATTGAGCATTTCTTCTGGCTATCATATTGATATTCTTAATAACAGAAAGTCATCTACTTTTGATCACTAGTAGCCATAGCTTTTAAAAAAATACATTTTTATTGATTTCAGAGAGGAAGGGAGAGAGAGATAGAAATATCAATGATGAGAGAATCATTGATGGGCTGCCTCCTGCACGCCCCCTACTGGGGATGGAGGCCGCAATCCAGGCATGTGCCTTTGACTGGAATCAAACCTGGGTCCCTCCCTTCAGCCCGCAGGCCAACACTCTATCTACTGAGCCAAACCGGCTAGGGCAGTAGCCATAGTTTTTAAAAACAAATATATTAAGATATAATTTATATAACATGACATTCACTCATTTTAGGTGAACAATGACTTTCAGTAAATTTATTTATTTAGTTATTTTTAAATATATTTTTCATTGATTTCGGGGAGGAAGGGAGAGGGAGAGAGAGACAGAAACATCAGTGACGAGAGAATCATTGATCTGCTGCCTCCTGCACACCCCACACTGGGGATTGAGTCTGCAACAGGGCATGTGCCCTGACTGGGAATCAAACTGTGACCTCTTGGTTCATAGGTTAATGCTCAATCACTGAGCCATGCCAGCCAGGAACTTTTTGTAAACTTATAGAGTTGCGCAACCATTACTACAATCTGATTTTAGAACATTTTCATCTCCCCCAAAGGAAAGTATATATCCATTTGTAGTCACTCTTCTCATCCTTAGTGTACCATGTCTAATGATGCATATTTAGCTTCCCGTAGCTGACTGTAAAATATGGGAAAAGTGAATACTATAGAATTTCCCAAAATTATTTAGCCCTCTTGGCTGGTTCATTTGTTTGTTTTAGAGGTTTTATAATTCAGAGCATGGACATTTTTTGTTGATGTTAACTCTCACTGGAGGATAATTTTTTCATTTATTTATTTTATTTTATTTTATTTTATTTTTAGAGAGGGTGGAAGGCAGGGGCGGCGGAGAGAGGAGAAAAAGAGAGAGAGAGCCCTGACCGGTTTGGCTCAGTGGATAGAGCGTCGGCCTGCGGACTGAAGGGTCCCAGGTTCGATTCCGGTCAAGGGCATGTACCTTGGTTGCGGGCACATCCCCAGTAGGAGGTGTGCAGGAGGCAGCTGATCGATGTTTCTCTCTCATCGATGTTTCTAGCTTTCTATCCCTCTCCCTTCCTCTCTGTAAAATGTTAATAAAATATATTTAAAAAAAAAAAAGAAAAAGAAAAAGAGAGAGAGAGAGAGAGAGAGAGGGAGAGAGGAATATGGATGTGAAACACATCAATTGGTTGGCACGCACCCCAACCGGGGTGGGACATGCCTTTGACCGGGAATTGAACCCTAGACCCTCTGGTGCACAATCCAACACTCAAACCACAGAGCCACACTGGCCAGGGCTAGAGCATGGACATTTAAAAAAATATTTTTATTGATTTCAGAGAGGAAGGGAGAGGGAGAGGGAGATAGAAACATCAATGATGAGAAAGAATCACTGTTTGGCCACTTCCTGCACGCCCCACACTGGGGATTGAACCTGCAACTCAGGCATGTGCCCTTGACTGGAATTGAACCCGGGACCCCTCAGTCCGCAGGCCAATGCTCTATCCACTGAGCCAAACCAGCTAGGGCTATGGACATTTTTTGATATTTCTTTATTCAGACACCAAAAGTATTTAATAGGAGAAAGTGGTAATAATTTGTGTACGAGGGGAGTTACTTTTGGAAAGTGAATTTGCAAGTTTGCTTCTTGTTTGGAGGTTACACATTAATTAATGGAAAGAGAGAAGTTATTGAAGAAATATGAAACTACAAATTTATTCCACCCTTGTTAGGAGTAGGGAACTTTACAATGCCTTTTAAAAAGACTCTTAAGATTTTATATAATAATGTTTTGCAAATTTTACCATAAAATTAATGTCATTCTTTTATTTTCTTTAATTTAGCTTCTCAGAATCAGGAACGTCTATGTGCATTTAAAGATCCATATCAACAAGACCTTGGGATAGGCGAGAGTCGAATCTCTCATGAAAATGGAACCATATTATGCTCAAAAGGTAGCACCTGCTATGGACTCTGGGAGAAGTCAAAAGGGGACATCAATCTTGTAAAACAAGGCAAGTACTACTTTTCTTACATGAAATAACTTCGTGTTTCATAAAATTGAAGATTATCTGAAAGGCATGGAGGTCAATTAAAACCCTTGCTTGGAAAACAGTAATTTAGAAGTATATATCCATGTATATAGTCACTCAAAAACGCCAAATTTGTAAATGGACTTGATTTTTAGGTGATTTTAATAATATATTTCTTATTATAATGATATTAATATAGCCTTATTGTATGAAATTTAGAAAATGCAGAAAACTAAAAAAACAAACACAATTCCACACTCCTAAGAATTTTTTAAACTCTATTAATTTATTCTATTAGGTGTGTTTTCTCTGTTCCTCTATGTTTATACGTGTGTGTACTTTTTGTTACCCAAAGTTAGGATAAACTGTATAAATAATTTCACACCCAATTATTTTCTTTTTAAAAATTTTTTTTATTGATTGATTTGGGAGAGAGAGAAATGTATTTGTTGTTCCACTTGTTTATACATTCATTGATTGAGTCTTGTATGTGCCCTGACCCAGGATCAAACAGATCTCCTTGGCCTATCTGGACAATGCTCTAAACCAGTGGTTGGCAAACTGCAGCTCGCGAGCCACATACGGCTCGCGAGCCGTGGTTTGCCACTCTGTTGACTAATGAGTTTGCCGACCACTGGGATAGGGGCTTAATCACAAGGAACAACAACAGCCTGTAATTATTGGAATCGAGAGTCTAGGTCAGTGGTCGGCAAACTCATTAGTCAACAGAGCGGCAAACCGTGGCTCATGTGGCTCACGAGCCACAGTTTGCCGACCACTGCTCTAACCAACTGAGTACCCGGCCAATTTTTTTTCTATCTTAAGTTGTATCATGAATGTTTCCCCAAGACTGTGTGTGTGTGTGTGTGTGTGTGTGTGTGTATAAAACATTTTTAATTCTGCACAGTATTTCATTGTATACACATATGGAAATTTACTTACACATTACTCTGTTGGTCATTATGTTGTTTTCTGGTTTTCACTGTAATACATACTACTTCAGTGAACATCTTTGAACATAAATCTTTGATCTTATCTAATTATTTCTTTGGAATAGTTACCTTGAAGTAGAATTATTAGATTTTAAAACATGAATATTTTAAAGGCTGTTCAGAAAAATTGCCATGTGGTTTTCTAGAAATGCTATATACATTTACATTCCCTCCAGCATTGTGTGAGAGTGTCATTGAATCCTTATTACAGTAGTATATTATTACTTTTTAAACTTAGATAAGTTTAATGTAGACAAAAATAAAATTTTACTGTTGCTTTAATAATTCTTTTTTTTAAAAAATATATTTATTGATTTTTCACAGAAAGGAAGGGAGAATGATAGAGAGTTAGAAACATCAATGAGAGAGAAACATCAATTAGCTGCCTCCTGCACACCCTCCACTGGGGATGTGCCCGCAACCAAGGTACATGCCCTTGACCGGGATCGAACCTGGGACCCTTCAGTCCGCAGGCCGACGCTCTATCCACTGAGCCAAACCGGCTAGGGCTTTAATAATTCTTATATTAATGATACAGTTAAACATTTTGTTGTTGGCTCCCCCGCCCCATGAAATGCCTATTTAAATTTTGCCATTTTCCTGTTATTTAAAAAAATTGTCTTCTATTGATTTGCGAAAGTATTTTATAACTGATGCGTAATCACTCACATTGATTGCAATTATTTCAATTATTTCTTAGTTTGTTGTTTTCATTTACTTTTGTTTATCATATTGGTCCTTAACATGCTTACATTTATATCAATTTGTAGGATGTTGGTCTCACATTGGAGATCCTGAAGAGTGTCACCATGAAGAATGCATTGTAACTACCACCCCTCCCTCAATTCAGAATGGGACATATCGTTTCTGCTGCTGTAGCACAGACTTGTGTAATGTCAACTTTACCGAGAATTTTCCACCTCCAGATACAACACCACTAAGTAAGTAGCTAAAGTAACTTATTTTTCCTTGTAATTCCTTTCTCCAAAGATTTGCAAAATTAAAAAATATATACGAACAGCCATAGCCGGTTTGGTTCAGTGGATAGAGCAATTGGCCCGTGGACTGAAGGCTCCCAGGTTCCATTCCAGTCAAGGGCACGGACCTCAGTTGCAGGCTCCTCCCTGGCCCGGGGCCCTGGTCAGGGCATGGGCAGGAGACAACCAGTCTATGTGTTTCTCTCACATCATATTTTTCTCTATCTTTCCCTCTCTTTTCCACTCTCTCTAAAAATCAATGGGAAAATACCCTTAGGTGAGGATTAATATATATATATATATATATATATATATATATATATATATATATATATATAAATGTGTGTATATATATAAATGTGTGTGTGTGTATATATATATATATATATATATATATATATATATATTTTTTTTTTTTTTTTTTCCAAGCATTCACATTTGGCAGGAGTGAGAGGGAGAGTTCCAGCATCATGAGACTATATTTAGGTAACACCTGAAATGCAAAAGCAGTGCACCAGGATTTCCAAGGTTTGGGTATATTACCAAGTGAATTACCATATAGTACGTTCCAGCCCCTGTGGAGGAGAATTTGGCAATATTAAGAAAACTGCACGTGTGCTTACTCTTTCATCCAGTACTCCCATTTGTTAAGAATTTGAAGATACACCTCCAATAGTATGAAAATACATGTGCATAATGTTATCTATTCATTGCAGTATTATTTGTAACTGCATAATATTGGAAATTTCCCAAATGTCCAAGAATAGCAGATTACTTGAAATACATTACGGTACATACCTGTAATGGAGTACTAACTATGCAGCTGTAAGAAAAAAAAATTAGTAAGATCTTTATGAACTGATATGGAGTGATTTCTAGAGATAATGTTAGGTGAATAAAAAGCATATACAGTATGCTGTTTTTCGTGAAGGTCAGAAAGCTTACCTTTACAAAAAGAAGCAAAGAAAGGATAAGCCAGAAAATAATAAAGTTTGTTACTTACCAGGGATGGTGGAGAGGGGCATGGAGTGGAAAGGATACAGGAAGTAGTGACAGTTCTCTGAGTGTAGCCTTTTATATGTAGTTTTGACTTTTGGAATCTTGTTACTAATATATATATGCAAAAAATGAAATTAAATCAATAAGGAAGGGAAGGGGGAACCCCCAAACTAAAATAAAAATGAAACAGATGAGCCCAATTGTATCATAATCACATTTAAGGGAAAAAGAAAAAACTAATATAAGGATTTTTACAAAGATAATTTTGACTATATATATTCTTTTGGGTGAGATGGGATGTAAGAAATGGGGGAAGAACTGCAAACAAATACTGAACTCTTTTTAGGTTTGTTTTTAGTAATGTGGACAAAGCAATTCTAAAAATGACTAGCCTTAGCTGGTTTGGCTCAGTGGATAGTGTCAGCCTGGGGACTGAAGGGTCCCAGGTTCGATTCTAGTCAAGGGCACATTGCCCAGGTTGTGGGCTCTATCCCCAGTAGGGGGCCGTGCAGGAGGCAGCCAGTCAATGATTCTCTCTCATTATTGATGTTTCTCTCTCTCTCTCTCTCCCTCCTCCCTCCCTCCCTCCCTCCTTCTCTGAAATCAATTAAAAAAAAATATATATATATATATAAATGACTATATGTGTTAATGTTCTTGGAGCCAGTGTTCTTGCTGAAGAAGAGGAACACAGTTATGTATGGGGAAGGCAAGAGAATCTTATGAGAATAGATTTTAATTCAAGGTATCAGTATGGATTTATGACTTTAAAAATATGTATATGTATATGTTACATGCATGTATATGTGGTCATGTATATATGTATATGTGTACACATATATTTGTATGTGTATATATTAATATACATGTGAGTATGTAATATATGCATATATATATATATTCACATATATTTCTTAGTTCAATTTGTTGAAAAGGACAAGAAGCAAAAGCACCCCAGTAGCAATGAGCATACATGAAACCCTGATTTAGTTTCTAATACAACTAACTCTCCACTCAAAGAAACTTGGACTTCTTGGAAAAGTGGCTTATTTTAGGATAAGAGTAGGATAGGTGCTAGATCAGTCTGAAACATCTTCTAACATTAGGAAGTAAGGAAAGAAATGCCCCCAAATAGGATGGAGACTTGTCACAAGGACACAGGAGCCAGCTTGAAGGAACTCTCACTGGCCAAATTAGGGATAATTTGAGTGCTAAAACAGTACAGTAATAAATTGTAAACTATTGGAATGAAAATGAATTAATGAGTCTATGCTAGTAGCAGAGAAGGGAAAAGAGAGAGCACTTGCATATAGTAGAATACCAAGTGCCAACGGATAGATGTAGGAGTGCAGCAGTTGAAAAATTATTATTCTGCAAATATCATTGTAAGGACTGGATTAGGCAAGAATCATCAAAAGATCCAAATTTAGGGGCAGTTTTAATAAAGAGCCACCAGCATATTTGCATTGTTCTAAAGTATCTCCCACATATTAACAGAAAAATTTTAGTAATTATAAAGTGAGGAAATTGGACAACAGCATGACGAGATGGTTAAGATTAACACAATTAATGCAGGGCAGATGAACATCCATGATACCCAGAGCAAGACACAGTGTCGCTCCTATAGTACTATTTTTTAGCCAAGAATATATACCCTGAATCTAATCATGAGGGGATATTAGACATATATTTGTATAGAGGCAGTCCTCGGGTTACATCAGACTCGACGTACGTCGTTTTGTGGTTATGTCGCCATCTCCCATTTATTTATATAAAAAAAAATGTTCTGTCATTTCGACGTCTATACGTATGTGTTTATGTTTTTTATTATTTATTTACCACAAGTAAAGGTCAGGAATTGTTATCTTTCTTTTAAATTTTTTTACTGTTTCACTTCATTACTGCTGTGTATGTGCTCCATGTGAGTGACATAGGTGCTTATGTAGGTGGGTTCCGACATACGGCGAAAATCATGTTACGTTGTGCCGTAGGAGCAGATCTCCGATATAACCCGAGGACCTACTGTATATAGAATTAAATTAAATTAAAATTTCCAGAATTGTAATTTCTGTATCCGATAATAAGAATAATAAAGTTCCACCGAAGCCGGTTTGGCTCAGTGGATAGAGCGTCGGCCTGCGGACTGAAGGGTCCCGGGTTCGATTCCGGTCAAGGGCATGTACCTTGGTTGCGGGCACATCTCCAGTGGGAGGTGTGCAGGAGGCAGCTGATCGATGTTTCTCTCTCATCGATGTTTCTAACTCTCTAGCCCTCTCCCTTCCTCTCTGTAAAAAATCAATAAAATATATTTAAAAAAAAAAAAAAGAATAATAAAGTTCCTCATACATTGTCAAATAGGTTTTGGTAAAAACAGTTCACATTTCCATCAGTGGCATACAAGAGTGCAATTTTTATCAGCAGTAGTATTAAAATAAAACTCTGTTGTGATCATTTTGAAAAATGATTTGCTTTGTTTTTATTAATGAGGTTCACATGTTTTTTGTTTGTTTTCTATTTTAAATTTTCTTATATTTATTGCCCATTTGTACTGTTATTTTTCAAGAATGAAGCTAACTAGCTTTGAAATAAATGATTAAAATAGTCTGAAATCTAGTCATTTCATCCCTTCCTTGCCCGTTTCTGTTGATACTGATAGTTTCTGTTGATAGGGATGACAGGAGCTACATTTTAAATAATAATTTAATATGTTCTCCCATTCAGTGGATTGTCTTTCATTTTGTTGATAGTTTCCTTTGTTGTGCAAAAACTCTTTAAGAGAACATATTCACCAGTGATACATCTGATAAGGGGTTAGTATCCAAAATTTATAAAGAACTTATGAAACTCAACACCAAAAAAAACAAACAATCCAATTTAAAAATGGGCAAAAGACCCGAATATACACTTCTCCAAAGATATACAGATGGCCAGTAGACATAAGAAAAGATGCTCACCGTCACTAATCATCAGAGAAATGCAAATTAAAACTACAATGAGATATCACCTCACACCTATCAGAATGGCTGTCATCACTAAATTAACAAACAACAAGTGTTGGTGAGGCTGTAGAGAAAAGGGAACCCTTGTGCACAATAATTTTTAAAACGTGAAACACCTGACTGTTTAGTCAGGAGCACTGATCTTTTCCCTTAGATTGTCAAATAAAACGACAATAGCCAACACAATAGCTGTCCAGTGTCAATGAATCAAAATTATGCCTATATTTTTTGTCAAGTCGGCAAAAAAATGTCTTTTCTGGGGAGCTGCAGAATTTTAGTGATTAGTTTATGTGTGCCATGGGATGGAAAAGGTTGAAAACTGCTTTAGGGAACAACAGAGGATACCTGATGTTCTCTGTTAATCTACTTGTGTCTCTACATTGTTTTCAGATGAAACAATTAACTTCCTGACATCAGGCCATTCATTGCATTACTGGAGTTATATTTTTCTCATCAAGTATGCATTTACACAGTATCTACCATCACATTTACTTGCCTTCTCACTGCTAGAATTTGCACATTCAGTAGGGTCAGACCCAGTAGCAATGAAGGAATGTATGGATGGCTAAGAATAACAAGATATAGCTCTCTTCCCTCAGAAAAATGTTGTTTTGTGTGTTTTTTCCACCCACAGTTCAGGTGAAGATCATGAGATACATAAGTGATATAAAGGAGTTGTCAGGGAAAACCTGACAGACTAATCTAACAACATGACCATAAGTGAATGTATTTTGCTGAGCCACAAAATTTCACATTAAAATCATTCAAGGATTAATTTGATGTAGAGTTAGGGGATTGGAGCAAGGTTACTCCATTTCCCTCCAGTTCTAAAATTTTTTTTTAAATTACAGATTTTGTGTAGTCTTAAAAACTGCCTTACATAGTTTTTTTTAAGGTAATTAGGGCACAAGTAAATGAAATCTCCGTAGACTATTTATTCTGGCTGTTTCCTAAAAATTTTAACAGAATGGGAAGTCTACTGATGCTTTTTGTTGAGACATGAATGAAATGTCCATTTAAAAATAATTAAATAATTATTTATTAAAGTTGGAAAAAAGTATGTGAACATTGTTATGTACCATAAAAAGTAAGGTTCTCTTTGGACTGTAAATCACCAATGACTTCTGGCCACTAGCTATCTGTTCTCAAAAAAAGCTTTTTCCTCCCAATCTCAGCATCTGAAGTAGACTACACATGTTGTTTTCTTCCGTTTAGAAGAATTATTACCCTTTAAAATAAAAAGGGAAATAATGGAAAAAGAACTTCTGATATTTAGAAATAGATGCCAGTTATTTTGCTGATCTGAAGTTCAGTCTGAGGTTTCCATCAGAGTCCTTATAGCATGTGTTCAGCCAGAAACCACATTATCAGATAATTCTCCAAGACAAAACTGACTATAAGTGAGGGGATTTATGGATTGATAACTCATAGTCTAGGTCTTAATACTTCAATTATTACTTTTTCAAAGACTCCCTCTTATACTGGCAACTTTAAAAAATACTTGCCAGTAGTTCTGTGCCTATTTAGAATATAGTTAGAAGTAGACGTGAATCTAGACATAATTTTGGAATTAAGGGAGATTAGGTAATTTTCTTCTTTTGACATCTTTTTTTTCTAAAGCCCTTTATTTTTTCTTAGAAAACCATTCCTCTTGCCAAAACCGGTTTGGCTCAGTGGATAGAGCGTCGGCCTGCGGACTCAAGGGTCTCAGGTTCGATTCCGGTCAAGGGCATGTACCTTGGTTGCGGGCACATCCCCAGTAGGGGGCGTGCAGGAGGCAGCTGATTGATGTTTCTCTCTCATCGATGTTTCTAACTCTCTATCCCTCTCCCTTCCTCTCTTCCTCTCTGTAAAAAAATCAATAAAATATATTAAAAAAAAAAAAAAAGAAAACCATTCCTCTTTGTATCCAGTATGACTTGGTAACCTTTTTAGGCACTGTTCTTCCTTTCCCCATCAACAAATGCTGTTCTTAGTTCTGTTTCCCCCTGGCCTTAAGATACTAGTGTTAGATATTTATTTAATGGGTCTTGCTTCATAAAATACTTGAAGTAAACATAAGATTCTTAGAAAATAGTATTCCAGATGGGATGAATCTAGTAGTGAAATTTTAATTCAATTCACTTTATCAGGGTTATAGTTATTAGAATGAGCAGGCTTTTTTAAGTAAACATAAAGGGAATTCAGGCATTTAAGATACAGTGAAATCAATACTAACTAAGTAACATTTTTGAGTACTCAGTGTGTGCTTGCAGTGTTCTTCTATATGCCTTAACCCTTTCTACTTACCCTACAGAAGCATATGAGATGGTTACTCTTATGTTCTTACTTTACGTTGAGAACACCCAGGCACAGATATATAATTTACCAAGTCATACAGCTAGTAAGTGGTAGAGCCAAAATTAAAACCTAGATGTTTTGCCTCCAGAGCATGTGTTATTAGCCATTACTCTGTATATGCAGTTGTTATACTGGTATAACCACTACACTTAAATAGGGGACCTGTTTATGTTTGTTTGTTCATTCATTTGCAAGGGGGAGAAAAAGGATATTTTGAAAATACTTGATTACATTTCCTAAAATTCAAGGACCACTTCATGATTTTTTCACATTACAAATGTTTTCTATATTTACATTACACATTATTTAATATTTTTGTTCAATCATCTCATTAAAAAGTATATATTTTAAAGGGAAACTTTTCATCATACTGTAAATGTAAAGCCAATATCATAAATAGAGGGTAACTTTAAAAAGTATTTATTTAAAAATATGTAAGAGGAAAACAAAACCCTCTTATTAACTAGCTAGATATTGTTGCTTGCCAAATTGTCTGATACTTAAAGCTCCCTTTTTCTGTTCAAAGGGAGAATAGCAAATGTTTGAGAGTTATAGCGATCCACTGTTTCCAAGTTGAGATTTTCCACCTTAGTAAGTGGACAAAAGAAAGAAAACTAACTTTTACTGATATGTGTCCACATACTACCTAAAACCAGAAATCTGACACGTTAGGAAAGTAAACTATTCCCTGCCAGTGTGGATCAGTGGTTGAGTGTGGACCCATGAACCAGGAGGTCACCGTTCGATTCCCAGTCAGGGCACATGCCTGCGTTTCAGGCTTGATCCCAAGTAAGGGGTGTGCAAGAGGCAGCCCATTGATGATTCTCTCTCATTGTTGATGTTTCTACCTCTCTTTTCCTCTTCCTTTCTTTCTCTGAAATCAATAAAAACATATTATTTTAAAAAAGGAAAATGAACTATATTATTACGAGTCTCTTCCAACCATGAGAAACTTTGCAGTACCTACTCTGTTTAAAAAGAAAGTCAGCCTTTAGTTTAAGTAAATGAATTTATATCTATAGTATTCTTTTACCTGCTTAATTCATCCTAATGTGTTTGTAACTTTCCGGAGTATGAAAGATGTGTATAATATTGCAAGATTTGGACACTTATTTTGTAACATTTCTTGATAAGATTTCTGGAGTTGGTATAATTAACCTCCCTAACTATAAAGTAAACAAAATAACCAAATTAGAAAAGCTGGCAAAAGATTTGTCTTTTGAAGAAGACAAATTAAATAAACCCAGTTCATTGCATTTAGTGTTAAAGGTTTTTGGATGACCGTAGTATAAAAATATACTTTTATTTTAAAAGAAAATTATTCATTAAGTTGATGAGAAAAGATTGAATTGCATCTAGAACTGGGTTTAAGAAATCACATTCTAATTTATGCTGTGCTGTTAAGATTAGAAATTCTAATTCCAGTGTCTGGCAGCAAATGTCTTCATCTCACACCAAGCTAGAAAAGAAAGCCTGCAAAGAAGCTGATATTAGCATAGGGCCACAGATAGGTTTGTAGCTATTGTGAATATAGAGTGATTTTTTCAGTTTTTACTGCTTCTGTGATTGCTTTAAAGTAATTGAATAGATAGAAAATGGCTAAGTATAGCTAAAAAAAGACTTTGCTTAGTACTTTATGAAGTATTTTAGCAAGAGGCAAAATAAAGTGTTCCTTTTTATACTTGTTAAAAACATTAGAGGAGAATGTACAAGAGAAATAGAGAAGAGTATGTATCCTTTAAAGATATTCTTTAATGCAGTAGTAGCAAGATTCTATTTACACGTTACGTAGTGTTGGTCAGACAGTTTTCATTCTGAAGTTTTGTTAGCTCTGCGCTATTGAATATCAGTTCCGCCCCATACCCACCTGCTTTGCTCCTATTTTCTCAAAAAAGAGAGTGGAAGGGAGGGAGGAAAAGTGAGAGAGAGAGAGAGAGAAACATCATTGTGAGAGAGATACATCGATTGGTTGCTTCCCAGACTTGCCCCAGGGCCCGGGATAGAACCTGCAACCTAGGTACGTGCCCTTGACTGGGAATCAAACCCTCGACCCATCGGTGTGTTGGTTGACAGTCTCTCCACTGAGTCACACTGACTAGGGCAATAATTTTTCTTTTTTGTTAGGTTAGTGTTTTTAGTTGCTGATTTTTTAAAGTGTTGGATCTATCAAAGCATTGGAGCTATTGAACAATCACTCATTTAAAAAGATTAATGTGGTTTGTTTTGCAATTTGATATAAAATATTTTTTAACTTGAATTGCTTTTATCTCACCTTTACCTCACAAAGATTGTAACTAAGGTTTTTTGTTTGAAAACCGTGACAGAGTTGTACTGAAAATAAAACTTCCTGCAATTGCTTCATTGCTTTTAAGCAGGACATGTGGGTGCCTCTAGGACAGGTTTTCAGACAGGAATATATACAGGGACAAGAAGGAAACGTAAAATAGAAGGTTAAGTCAGAAAGAGAGGGCTCAGGTTAAAGAAGAGCTAATGAGATGGGAATGAGCAGTGCCTATGCTGGGGAGTGATACAGTCCCAGAAACAATACTAGTAATTCTAAACTCCGTGTGCCTCACCACGCCCTAGGTTTTCTGTCACTTTAACTCTCTACTCTTACCACATAAGGAGTGGGATTTGTAGGAACTGAGCATTTATTTATGGACAGTTTGGGTTAGAATCATCAGTGATGATCTGATGAAAACACTATTCCTTTTTCTGTCCTTTCATGGAAGACCAGATGTGTATGTTTAGAAGGTCCCTTTTAAAGAATTGTCAAATAAGAGATAGTAAGTATAGCCCTAGCCGGTTTGGCTCAGTGGATAGAGCATTGGCCTGCAGACTGAAAGGTCCCAGGTTCGATTCCAGCCAAGGGCACATGCTGGGGTTGTGGGCTCAATCCCCAGTAGGGGGCGTGCAGGAGGCAGCCAATCAGTGATTCTCTCTCATCATTGATGTTTCTATCGCTCCCTCTCCCTTCCTCCCTGAAATTAATAAAGAAATATATATATATATATATATATATATATATATACATTTTTAAAAAAACAGATAGTAAGTATATGATTTGAGGGCAGGGGATAACAGAACAACCTGGGAACTATGGAAGAGATGAATTTTAAGGATTCTGATGGTTTCCTCCGCTATCTGAAAGTATAGTGTTCCTATGAAATACTTTGTAAGCCGAAGTGGTGTAAAGCAAAGAAGCAATTACCTTAGGACACATCTTGCTGCTAACAGATGCACAAAATAAATCGAGGGAAAGCACAGATGTTCACAGACATGGTTCAGAGCTATGGCAGTTGATGCTGAGCTGCTGAGTGTAGTTCCCACAGAAGGTGGTTGGCAGTGCCACTCTGCTCAGGTTTGCGCTGCTCTATAACGGCTCACCGCACAACAAACGCTGGATTCCATATTCACTTCCTGCCTTTTTCATAAAAGTGAGAATCCTCTTCAGATTTCTTTTGGTTAATGAAAACAGGTATGAACGTAAATATTTTGTAAAAGTGGAGTGGGATAAAGCAAACGTTCAGTCCCTGTCCAGGAGTGCATCTTTTAACAACTCTGGCTTTCTTGGCTCCTAGCTACTGCCACTGCTGCCCCAAAATTAGAAACAGCAAGAGGATGTGCAATCTTTTCATTTGTCCACTTTAATATTTTTCTCTTACCAACAAAATTGGATACTTTAAAAGTCCTAAAAAGAACAGACAAACTAAATATATTCATTTATGGAATGTTTCTATGATGCGGGATTAGCTTTAGTGATTATTTAATTAGCATTATAAATTTCAGGTTCATTATAAGGAAAAATAATGAACCATTTGTTACATAGAAAAGAAACCCTGAATGAATTTTATCTGCACACAACAGCATGGTTAAGTCTTCAAAGCATTATTAAACAAAAGCAAGGCACAGAAATTCCATTTACATAGAACAGAAACAGGCAAACCTAAGCATACAGAGAATGTAATACTATTAAGAAAAGTGAGAAAATGATTAGCACAAGTCCAAATAGTGGCTATTTCTGGGGAGGAGAAAAGCTGTTATGACCAAGAAGGAGCAGGTAGGTGGGAAGGTGGTTTTGGGGATTTATGGATGTTCTATTTCTTGGCCCAGGTGGTAGCTATGTGAGTGTTTATTTACTTTATAATAATTTACTAAACTGTACATTTGTATTATAAACACTTTTATGTGTATGGCTTACGTTTTATAATTTAAAATGCTTTGAAAGAAGGAACAATATGGGGAAAACTAGAAAAAAGCTAATTATTTTTTTCTACATGTAGACATGCTTTCCTTATCAAAGTGAGCGCAAGTTGTTATCATAATTTAAAGAACATCAAATGGGGGAGGTAGTTATCTGTACAGTGCCAAACATATTTTTTGGTCTAGTCAGCAAATAACTGGAAAATTTAACTTCCATTTTTTATAGTCAAATTATTTCATGGTCATTTTGTGAGAATAATGGTTTTTAGGATGATACTTTTTAAGTATCATTTTTATGTAGACCAGTTAGAAAATTTGACTAGCGATCTCTGAATGATTCAATTCTTTGTCTTGATTCTGTATTCTGAGGATTTTTATGTGATTTAATAACGAATATTGCAGTGATTAGATTTCTATTTTTCTAATGTTAATGGATTTTTTTAAATGTAGCATTGGCTGCAGATTAATCTTTATCTTCTACTTTTTGTTTTTACTAAAAATTCTTAATCTATTTACTTAAATGCTATTTTTACACTTATTTAATGACTTTATTCTGATGAAATATAATTAACTTTGTTAGTTTTAATCCTTTCTTTAATAAAAGAAGCATAATGCTGAAATTCAATCTCTTTTAATCACAAAACACCTATTTTAAAGAAATTAAAATTATAAATCTTACTAAGCTAGAAGTTAATAAGAAAGCTTGGCATTGAATGTCTTTCCTGTTTTCTTTTTAAATTTTTTGTTGTTGTTTAATTCAGACTGTTTCTTTTTCTCTCTCCCTTAGTTTTCCATTTTATAATTCAGCCATAAAATGTCTGGACTTAGTAGATTATGGACTGTTTTTGTTTTTTGTTGTTATTTGTTTCTTACAAACAAAGTCTATTCATAAGGATTGAGGCAAGTTAAATTTAAAAGTTTTAAATAGTATTAAATACCAAGTTGAAAAAAAAGAAATATGCCTCCTCTTAATTTGTTTTTAGGACATTAAACATAAACATTACTATGATCATAATTGTGGTATATTTGCCATTCTAAACATAGTAATGAAAATAAAATTGTTTATTTCTTATAGAAATATTTGTTCAAAACATTGAACTGTGTAATATATCATTATCAGAGAAACAATATTTAGCAATCTGAATTATTTTGCTAAGGAATTCAACTCTAATCACATTGTTTTGATTTTAATGTTTTCCCTCTGCTTTTATGAAAAGTACATTGCTTAAAAAATTAAAAATAAAAACAAGAACAAATTCCTAATTTGCTTTTTCATACAGAGTTGTAAAAGATTTAGGAGCCAAATAACCATCAGTTATTTAAGATTTCTTTTGTTGCTTGCTGCACATGCAACAATGTTGTTCTTTCTTTGACACAGACCCAGACAAAGGCTGAGTGTAGCAAGGAAGCAAACAGTAAGCCTCCAGTAGTGGCCCCTGCCTGGCTCCAGGATTTGTAAACAGAAACATCCCAGGCTCCAATGAGGCAGACAGCAGTTCCCTGTCTGTTCTGCGTTCAGGAAGCGCTTGCTTGTACAATCTGAGCCATTGCACGCAGGCATACATAGCAGTGTTTACATTTGGCTGAGTCTTTAACTGAGAAAGCTAATAGGGAGGAAGGAGAGGGTTTATTAGAGCTAGGGGAACAAAACAATTTCAGATACAGCGTATAAATAGCATATATGCAAAAAAGAAAGAATTTTTAAAAAGAAACAAAAAATAAAAGTTAGGAGTTTTCTGGTTAAAGGCCTCTTTTATTGCACACATGTATGTATATACATTGAAATGTTTTTTCTGGCAGTTTTTCAGGGGTCTCATATTTTTATATCATGTGACATATCCTGTAAAGTTTTCCATTTGAAATATTTAACCACTAGCATGTGTTTGTTTGTTTTTTTAATATGTTTAAATATCTACTTAACACTTTTTCATCCTCCCTGTTTATGAATTAATATTTTCTACTTCAGATTTGAGTTAATGAATATTTTTACGTAAAAGTTATGTTGCATTTTCTTTGTAAATTTGGGAATAAAAGTAAAGAGACTACTGAGGTTTCAAGAAACATTAAAAGAGTTATACAGAATTTTGGGATTAGAAGGACCTTAAAGTCACATAGCATAACCAATTTTTTAAAAATAGTTTAATAGGGGAGCAGGCAGTGGTGGGGAAGAAAAAAATAGTTTAATGTATTTTAATAGCAAAGTTACAGGAACAGCATAGAAGAAAAACATTAAAAACATCTACTTGCATGTAGGAAAACTCAGGAAAGTATAGTGAATGGACAGAATCTATGTTATGATAAAAATGCTACTTAGTTGCTGTCATTAAGAAATTTACTTGTTTTTAAAAATCCAGTTGTTGGCATTCTCTAGAAACATTTATGGGAGTCGGGGGAAGGAGGTGGGGGGCCCGTTCCAGGTGCAACTGGGGGGTCAAAATTTTCTCCTATGCCTCTGCTGTATGCTTTGCGGTTTTGGTCTGCTGTCTGTGCAAAGCAACTCAGAATCTTGTTAGAAAGAGGATAGTTCCACTTTGAGATAGTTCTGTGGTTACACAGTTGACCTTCCATATTCCTAGGTTTTACAACTGTAGATTTAACCAACCATAGATCAAAAACAGTATTTTCTGTCTACTGTCCTTGGAACACTCACTAATTGGATCATGTTATTCTTTCTAGCTACAAATCTATTTTTCCATATGAAGACAGCTATCGTATGCTCTTAAATTTTCTCTTCTTGTATACCAGACACTTCTATTTTTCTCTACCCATCACATTTCAGTGTTCTCATACCTTCATGTCTTCTGGACAAACTCCAGTTTGTGGACATCCATCCTAAAGGGTGTTTTTCTGGGCATGATCTGATTCATGGAAGGAACTAACACATAAAATGCTGTACCGGCTCCTAATAGCCCTGTGATTTAGATATGTGTGCTCCCTTTCTGCAAGTGATTAACTTGGGCTCAGACAGTGAAGAAGTTTTCTAAAGGTCATACAGTAAGTGGAAGAACTGAGTTTTGTTTTTTGTTTCTTAAAGATATTTTATTGATTTCAGAGAGAGAGGGGAAAGGAGAGAGAGATAGAAACATCGATGAGAGAGAATCATTGATAGGCTGCCTCCTGCACACACCTCCAACCTCCCACTTGGGGACTGAGCCTGCAACCTGGGCATGTGCCCTTGATCAGAATGAAACCCAGGACCCCTCAGTCCGAAGGCCAACATTCTATCCACTAAGCCAGTGGTCGGCAAACTGCGGCTCGTGAGCCATGGTTTGCCGCTCTGTTGATTAATGAGTTTGCCGACCACTGGGATAGGGGCTTAATCACAAGGAACAACAACAGCCTGTAATTATTGGAATCGAGAGTCTAGGTCAGTGGTCGGCAAACTCATTAGTCAACAGAGTGGCAAACCATGGCTCGTGAGCCGCATGTGGCTTGCGAGCCACAGTTTGCCGACCACTGCACTAAGCCAAACCAGTGAGGGTGAAGAAGTGAGTTTTAAGTCTAGTTCAGGTTTAACTGCCAGCAAAGCCACTCTCTCTTAATCATTATATTAATATTGGTAAACATAACTACTATTATTGCATAGATAATATATTCTCAACACTATACTAAGTACTCAGATTTCCATCTAAGCTTCATAGAAGATTTGTGAGGTAGAGATTATTATTTTTACAAATGTGAGAATTGAACATCAGAAAAGTCAAATACCAGTAACTTGCTAAAGGCCACTGAGAGAGTGGTGTAGAGTCAAGATTTAAAACCAAATGTGAGCCCAGCCAGAGTGGCTCAGTTGGTTGAGCATCGCCCCATGAGCCGAAGGTCACTGGTTTGATTCCTGATCAGGACATATGCCCAGGTTGTGGGCTCAATCCCCAGTAGGGGGTGCGCAGGAGGCAGCCAATCAATGTTTCTCTCACATTGATGTTTCTGTCTCTCTGTACCTCTCCCTTCCTCTCTTTAAAATAAATAAAAACTTATTAAAAAAGACACCAAATGTGATTCCAAGACTATTCTGTTAAATATACTGTTCTGTCTGTGCTGTTCCATGATGTAGTTAATAATAAAAGCATAATATGCTGGTTAGACTGGATGTCCTTCCGGATGACTTCTGAACGAAGCTGGGGCTTCGAGGGAAGCCCAGGTCCCGGGTGCCTGCTGGTGGCCAGAGGGAAGCTCGCGTCCTGGGTGCCAGAGGGAAGCCAGTGCTGGCAGCCAGGGGAAGGAACGCCTACTCTTGCACAAATTTTGTGCATCAGGCCTCTAGTATTTTAATAATTAGGAATGTAACTAACAGGTATTTCGGTGTTCTAAATGTATATAATCTTCCTATATAATAGAAGGCTAATATGCAAATCGACCGAATGGCAAAACGACCGGTCGCTATGATGCGCACTGACCACCAGAGGACAGACGCTTAATGCAGGAGCTGTCCCATGGTGGTCAGTGCACTCCCACAGGGGGAGCGCTGCTCAACCAGAAGTCAGGCTTATGGCTGGCGAGCACAGTGGCGGTGGTGGGAGCCTCTCGCGTCTCCGTGGCAGCGCTAAGGAAGTCCAACTGCCAGCTTAGGCCCGCTCCTCGACATCCCCTGAGGGTTCCCGGACTGCGAGAGGGTGCTGGCCGGACTGAGGGACCCCCCCTGAGTGCAAGAATTTTGTGAACCAGGCCTCTAGCATAAAATAATCTGTATGATGAAATATATACTTTTCAGTTATTACAAATTGATTAATTTTTTATTTCCTTTGATGCTAAAACATTGCAGATTTGACAGTATAGTGATATAGTCTTCCTGTCACTATTTAACAAAATACTAAAAAACATAACTATATTTTTACATTAAAATTTTTTTAATTACAGTTGACATTGAATATTATATTAGTTTCAGGTGTACAGCATAGTAGTTAGACATTTACATAACTTATGAAGTGATTCCCCAATAAGTCATCTACCTATCTGACACCATCCTTAGCTATTATAATATTATTAACTGTATTTCTTATGCTATATTTTACATCACTGTGGCTGTTTTGTAACTGCCGATTTGTACTTAATTCCTTTACCTTTTTTTTTTGTTGTTAATCCTCACCTGAGGATGTTTTTCCAATGATTTTTAGAGAAAAGGGAGGGGTAGAGACAGAGAGAGGGAAACATCAATTGGTTGCTTTCCACATGCCCTGACCAGGGCCTGGCATCCAGCCTGCAAACAAGGTACGTGCCCCTGACTGGAATCGAACCCGGGTCCCTTCAGTCTGTGGACCCAATGCTCTCTCCACTGAGCCAAACTGGCTAGGGCTCCTTCACCATTTTAATCATCCCTCTCAAACCCCTCTTCCATCTGGCAACCATCATTTTTTTCTCTGTATTTGAGTTTATTTCTGTTTTGTTTGTTTATTTTGTTTTTTAGATTCCGCTTATAAATGAAATAACATGGTATTTGTCTTTGTCTGACTTATTTCCCTTAGCATAATACCCTCTAGGTCCACCCACCTTATTGCAAATGGCAAGATTTCATTCTTTTTTTTATGACCATGTAATATTCCATTGTAAATATGTACATCTTTGATGATAACTATATTTTAAAATTTGTTTTCTTTTAGGTCCACCTCATTCATTTAACCGAGATGAAACAATAATCATTGCTTTAGCATCAGTCTCTGTATTAGCTGTTTTGATAGTTGCCTTATGCTTTGGATACAGGATGCTGACAGGTAAAAATAGAACTTCTTATTCTGTTGTTTATTAAACATGCCATTTAGTTGATATTTATTTTCTCCTTTTTAAAATCTTAATGCTAAAAAACATTCTGTGGTACAGTAGCTCCCATCTTTCTCTCTTAACAATCCTTTTTCCTTTAGTGTTTATGAAAAGTTTTCAAGCATATACAAAATACTTATCACCCAACTTCAACAATTATCACATCTGTACATCACCCATCTATAGCCCCACTCACTATACCTTTCTGTGCCACTGGATTATTTTTAAAAGATCACATGCCATTTATGTATAAATACTTTAGTATTATTGCTGAAATAGAAGGACTTAAGTATATATATATATATATATATATATATATATATATATATATAAAACCACAATACCATTTTCAAATTTTAAAAAGTAACAGTAATTTCTCAGTATTATCAAATGTTCAGTTGTTTCTACTAAACTTGAGGTTCTATGAACTTTTAGGAAATCGGCACTCATTCATTGATTTAAATAACTAATAAAACTACCTTTAATGTCTTGGCAGTATTTTTTAAAGTTTTAAACTAGGTCTGTTACTGGAATCATCTTCCAGAATTCAGATTTCATGTTATTCATCATTCATCTTAATTTATAGATAATTCTTAGTTTAGTAAATAGTTTTACACCCATTGACATTAGGCACAAGCCTTGCTGCCTACCCTTCTGTAGCTCTTCTTTTTAATGGTAATATAATAAAAAGTATAATAAAGTCTTCACTTTAAGAGAAGCACAGAGTAACTACTTCTGCCTATTCCTATAGGGGACCGTAAACAAGGTCTGCACAGTATGAACATGATGGAGGCAGCAGCATCAGAGCCCTCTCTTGACCTAGATAATCTGAAACTGTTGGAGGTAAGATTGTAAGATTGCTCTTAGATTATGGACCATTCTTCTGCTCCCATATCTGAGACAGTGACTTTATTCACTTACTGAATCATTTGTTTATTTATTCAGTAAGTATTTATTGAGTATCAGTGTAGTGCTTAGACTATTCTAGGCACTGAGAATGTAGCTGAACAATACAGAGAACCCTCTTGAGACTTACATTGTAGTGGGAGAGAGTCTATAAACAGATAAACCAGTGTATATTATTTTAAGTAATAGTGCTGTGGAGAAAAAGAAAATGGATAAGAAGGTAAGAAAGTTATGGAAAAGGGGTTATTTAAGGAAGTATATTTAGAAAGGAATTGACCTTTGAGTACAGACTTCAACAGAGTTTGGGAATAAGGATGTGAAATTCTGAGAAGTATGTGCTGGGCAAGGAATCCATATTAGATTCAAGTAAATATTCCTTGTCTGTGAATATATTATATATTTTTATAGGCCCATAGGACTTATTATATAATCCATAGAACTTAATTTTTATTTGGTAATTTCTCAGAAGCTATGTTAAAAGTTAATATTTTTCTTTTAACTTCAGAGAGAAAGGGAGAGGGAGAGAGAGATAGAAATATCAATGATGAGAGAGAATCCTTGATCGGCTGCCTCTTGCACACCCCACACTGGGGATTGAACCTGAAACCCGGGCATGTGCCCTGGCCAGGAATTGAACTGTGACCTCCTGGTTCATAGGTCGGTGCTCAACCACTGAGCTATGCTGGCTGGACTATGTTGAAAGTTTTATCATGATGAATGTTTTATTCTTTATTAGGATAAATAAATAAACTATGATCCCCAAACCAGAGACTGTAATATAATAGATATATAAATCTGATCCTCAAACTACAGAGACTATTAAATAATAGACATGGTAGATTTGATAATATAAAACATTTTAAGAACCTTTCATTTCGGGGGAGAAACCAAGATGGCGGCATAAGTTAACACCTGAACTTGCTGCCTCGCACAACCACTTCAAAACTACAACTAAAAGACAAAGCGGAAATCATCCAGAACCACAGGAAGGCTGGCTGACTAGAAATTCTACAACTAGAAGGGAAGAGAAAAGCACACTGAGACTCAGAGGAGGTGCGGAAGTAAAGTGCAGAGGTACGGGGGCGTGCATGCAGAGAGGGCTGGCAACTGAGGACTCAGGAGGAAGACACAAGCTCATGACTGCTCTGAACTCCAGTTCCAGGCGAGACTCTGGGGACCCAGACTCATAAGGGGGGAAACTGGACTGTCTGGCATCGGGCCGGAACACGAGGGTGGCTTTTTCTCAGAGGTGCTTACAGCGATTACCGCGGGACACTGAGATCCGGGGGCCTCTTAGGGCAGGGCTAAAGGTCAGCCATTGCTGTTTGCTCTGCCCTGTTGATTGCCTGAGACCTCGTCCCACCCAATTTACAACTCCACCCCAGCTGTATGCAGAGGCTTTTGCATATGAATGGCCTGGCCCCTTGCAATCTAAAAGTACCTAACAAACTGCAGCTGTGTCAGAGAGCCTCAGAACTTCCAAGGCTCCACAGCAGCTTGCATTGCTTCACAGCTGGGCCTCATCTGGGCACCTCCAAACCCCAAACAAAGAAGAGGAATCTGCAGATCTCTCCATAGCTCATGCAGAGCTAAATTTGCACCTCCTTGCAGATCTCTCCATAGCCTCAGGCAGAGCTAAATATGCACCTCCTTGGAGATCCAAGAGCCAGTGTACCCAGTGGTCAGAGGGACCATCCAGATTGCAACTCCTCAGATCCATAAGGGACACACTCAGGGGGCAGACTCAGTGAGCACCAAAGCCCCACTGAAGCAAGTCCTGCCCCATAAGGGTGTCTCCAGCACAGAAGTTTTCCCATCATAGACACAACTGATCCTCATAGCCAATTGGTCTGGAGGTTAATTCCTCCCAGTGTACCAACAGCAATCAAAGCTTAACTACAACAAGACGGTGCACACAGCCCACAAAGGGGTGCACCAGGAGTGTGCACCTCAGGTAATTGGGGAAGCTGAGCCACTGGGCCCTATACGACACCTAGCACACAAAAAAATAAAAGCCACTCTTATCAACACAGGGAAGTAGCCAAAATGCGGAGACAAAGAAACAGGTCACAAATGACAGAAATGGAGGACAGCAAATGACTGGATATAGAGTTCAAAACCACGGTAATAAGGTTTTTCAAGATATTTCTAGAAACTGCCGATAAATTTAGTGAGTCCCTCGAGGATATGAAAAAGGACCAACTAGAAATTAAACATACACTGACTGAAATAAAGAAGAATATACAGAGATCCAACAGCAGACTAGAGGATCGCAAGAATCAAGTCAAAGATTTGAGATACAAAGAAGCAAAAAACACCCAACCAGAAAAGCAAAAAGCAAAAAGAATCCAAAAATATGAAGATAGTGTAAGAAGCCTCTGGGACAACTTCAAGCGTACCAACATCTGAATTATGGGGGTGCCAGAAGAAGAGAGAGAGCAAGATATTGGAAACCTATTTGAAGAAATAATGACAGAAAACTTCCCCCACCTAGTGAAAGAAATAGACTTACAAGTCCAGGAAGCGCAGAGAACCCCAAACAAAAGGAATCCAAAGAGGACCACACCAAAACACATCATAATTAAAATGCCAAGAGCAAAAGACAAAGAGAGAATATTAAAAGCAGCAAGAGAAAAACAGTTACCTACAAGGAAGCACCCATACGACTGTCAGCTGATTTCTCAACAGAAACTATGCAGACGGGAGTGGTAAGAAATATTCAAAGTGATGAATAGCAAAAACCTACAACCAAGATTACTCTACCCAGCAAAGCTATCATTCAGAATTGAAGGGCAGATAAAGAGCTTCCAGATAAGAACAAGCTAAAGAAGTTCATCACTGCTGAAACCGGTTTGGCTCAGTGGTAGAGCTTCGGCCTGCGGACTGAAAGGTCCCAGGTTCAATTCCGGTCAAGGGCATGTACCTTGGTTGCGGGCATGTCCCCAGTAGGGGGTGTGCAGTAGGCAGCTGATCGATGTTTCTCTCTCATCGATGTTTCTAACTCTCTATCCCTCTCCCTTCCTCTCTGTAAAAAATCAATAAAATATATTAAAAAAAAAAAAAAAAGTTCATCACTGCCAAACCAGTATTATATGAAATGCTGAAAGGTATTCTGTAAGAAGAGGAAGAAGAAGAAAAAGGTAAAGATAAAAATTATGAACAACAGCCAAAACCGGTTTGGCTCAGTGGACAGAGCGTTGGCCTGCGGACTGAAAGGTCCCAGGTTCGATTCCGGTCAAGGGCATGTAACTTGGTTGTGGGCACATCCCCAGTAGGAGGTGTGCAGGAGGCAGCTGATCGATGTTTCTCTCTCATCGATGTTTCTGACTATCTATCCCTCTTCCTTCCTCTCTGTAAAAAAATCAATAAAATATATTTTTAAAAAAATTATGAACAACAAATACATATCTATCAACAAGTGATTCTAAAAATCAAGTGAATAAGAAATCTGATGAACAGAATAAACTGGTGAATGTAATAGAATCAGGGGCATAGAAAGGGAGTGGACTGACAATTCTCGGGGGAAGGGGGTGAGGGGGGTTTGGGAAGAGACTGGACAAAAATCTTACACCTATGGATGAGAGGACAGTGGTGGGGGGAAGGGCAGAGGGTGGGGTGGGATCCGGGTGGAGGGGAGCTATGGGGGGAAAAAAGAGGAACAACTGTAATAATCTGAACAATAAAGATTTATTAAGAAAATAAAAAAAAGAACCTTTCATTTGGGAGAAAAATATAACAAACAAAGTTAAAAGCCAGATACAAAAAACGTATTTCAACATAGAAACAAAGAATTGATACAGAGCTAGTATAAATCAATATGAAGAAATAATTTAAAAATGGACAAAAGAAATGAACTACCAATTCACAAAAGAAATAAGTGTGGCTAATAAATGTATTATAATTAGATGTCCAATTTACTACATTGAAAAAAAAATACTTATTTAAACCATAGGATTTTATCCTGGACTGAGTAAAAGAAACACTCCCAAACATTGCTGATTTAACCAGATATTGATAAACCTTTCTAAGAACAGTCTATTTGTTTGTTAAATTTTAACTTAGAAACAGTGAGTGAAATATAACAAATACCCTTAAAGTGATGGTAGTAAATCCCTAACCTTTTTCAATAAAAAAGTGAGAGAAATCCCCAGAAGCCAAAAAATGAAGAGAACAGGTTGCATTTTGCTGGTTGTTTGTGTATTAAGTAACTTTTAATTTTATATCGTGGATATTGTGAATATGAATATGGTACAGACCCTATGTTTAGATTCTTCTGAAGTGTGTTTACTGTCAAGTGTTTGTTTTAGTAGGCAGTTATCTTGGTTGGACACACTGCAAACTCTTCTCAGATGGAAGCTCAAATCTCAGATCAGTTACTTTGTCTTTAGCAGGAATTTGTCCCATGCATTCACTCCATTTCCCCCTCTCTGATTCTCCTTTCTGAAATTCTCCCCTCACTCTTCAGCAGCCGTGATTACTCCAAATTCTGTCCTCTGGTTCCTGGGGTCAGAAAGATTATGGATTTTCTATTCTGTTTTTAGCTCCAATGCACAGCCTACTCTCAGGCTAAGAGCTGTAAAAGCGGGTAACGTGCCATTCCTTTCTTATAAGTGTTGACTCCCCTCACTATCTAGCTCCTTTTCTTCATTCTCCAGCACTTTTAGTTTCTTTTTAAATTTTTTTTCAGAGTTTATTGTTGCTGTCTTTGGGAAGGCTGGGTCTAGTAGTTGCTTCCTGAGCCATATAAAATGTGGACTTGATTAGTTCCTTGACAATGGCATAATTTAACCTTTAAGCAATAGAGAGCTGTGGCACACTTATGGATTTACACTTTATTTAGTAAGTTTGATTGTTCTGTTGTGATTTGAATTAATACCTTGCTTGCTTCAAAACAAATTTGCAGCTGATTGGCCGGGGTCGATATGGAGCAGTATATAAAGGTTCCTTAGATGAGCGTCCAGTTGCTGTAAAAATGTTTTCCTTCACAAACCGTCAAAATTTTATCAACGAGAAGAACATTTACAGAGTGCCTTTGATGGAACATGACAACATTGCTCGTTTTATAGTTGGAGATGAGAGAGTCACTGCAGATGGACGCATGGAGTATTTGCTTGTGATGGAGTACTATCCCAATGTAAGTTCTTCATTCAAATAAACTGAGATTTATATGAGCAGTCAATCAGATATTCAGTAGAACATTCCTAGTTTGCAAACTGGTTACTAAGGGTCTGCAATGAGATAAGGATCTCACACAGAATGTGAATTAACTGTCACTAGTTAGCTGTATAGTCACTAGTTAACTGTTTAGTACCCCCTCATCTCCCCATCCCTTCCCTCCCCCGACCCTCTCACCCCTCCACAAGACTTTCTTGATGAAGGAAGCAGTGCTTTGATTGACATTCATGCTGGTGCAAGCTCCTTATCCCAGGCTGGTTGGTAATAAAGAGCCTGTGGATGAGCACTTTGAGTAGCACTGGCACATACATATTTACAAAAATCTCCGATTTTCTATTTGTAAAACATAACAATATAATTTGTATTTGTACTGATAAGAGGTATAGTGTAAAGAAAGACTCGAAAAGACTCATTTTCTATCTTAATTTGAAATCAAAGAAGTATTTAAAATGAAATAACTTCATAATTTTAAATATTGGAAAAATCAGTATTGATAATGTTTAAATTCTTTTCTTTCTTTCTCTCTACCCAAGGAAATGTCTTACTCCTTCAAGATTCTGAAATGCCATAATTTATTAGATATCCATGGAATCCTAACCTATCCAAATCCTTTATAAGACTTCTAACTTATCTTCTAATCAAGTAAATTAATTGCAGTTTTTTTTTTCTCTTTTTTAAATTTTATTTTGTCTTCTAAATAGGGATCTCTATGCAAGTATCTTAGTCTCCATACAAGTGATTGGGTAAGCTCTTGCCGTCTGGCTCATTCTGTGACTAGAGGACTGGCTTATCTTCATACAGAATTACCACGAGGAGGTAAGACAATGAATAGAAGATGAATGATACTCATGTGGAGTCAAAATTAAAGGGAAATTTTATTCATATCTTCAAAGTGAAAGTATATTTTATATATAGCAGATTTATTAGCCAGCCATTTGAAAGATCTGACGTGAGAACTGTATTTTAAATCTAATAGGAAGAATGAGAGAAAGAATTTCAAGACTCTAGAGGGGTCATGGATACCATTGAGAATTTGATTAAAGCTCTGAACACTGTCCCTGCAAAGATACCCGTATAGGCATACTTTAAAAAATGTTCTTTAATACATTTGCTGCCCAGCCGGCGTGGCTCAGTGGTTGACCACAGACCTGTGAACCAGGAGGTCATAGTTTGATTCCCGGTCAGGGCACGTGCTCGGGTTGTGGGCTCAATCCCCAGTGTGGAGCATGTAGGAGGCAGCTGATCAATGATTCTCTCTCATCATTGATGTTTTGTCTGTCTTTCCCTCTCCTTTCCTCTCTGAAATCAATAAAAAAATATTTTAAAATAAAAAAAATACATTTGCTTTCTGACTTTGTTTCAAAATACACCTCATATCATAGGCACCTCTAAATTAGCTTTGCTGCGAAAATCTTTGTGCTTTCTCAAGCTTTCATCCCTTATAGCATTTTCCTGTCATAATACAGCCTAGAACATTGTTTTTTCAGTTTCTCTGACCTCTGTAGTGAAGAGAATTCTTAATGTATCAATTTCTTAGATCTTTGTTCCATTGTATAATAGCATGGGTCGGCTTTTCTAGCTGCTGCTTCATATATAAATAATTTCTCCTGAATAATTTAGCAGTTCATTTATCTTGACATCTTGCTTTTCCTGAATACGGAATTGACCAGTGTTATTACCTGTGTCAGCAACTTGATGCACTCACTCACTTTAGTGCTTTAGCACGTTAGCCATTTGGACTGTGTTTCCTTACTCTTAAATATTGTTAAGAGTTAAAAATAAATATAGCTCCTTTAATAAGCTGGCTTAGCACAGAACTTGAAATATCTTCCTCACCCCCTTGTCAAGGCTTGCCTAATTCAGCAAGGTTTCACGTCAAACATGGGCTGAAAAGGATTGCCATCAAGTAAGAGTTTTATTTAAGTGCATATCTTAGTCTTAAACATTACTTAATATTTTCACTAGTTAACCTTTTTTTAAGAATGAATATAGATGTATATGCTATTGCAAGAAAGTATGGTAGCTGTGTGAACTTACGATTTTACCTATTATTTTAAAAATAGTCCAACTATACTATATTATTTCAAAACATTTATTTTTATATATATATATTTTATTGATTTCAGAGAGGGAGAGAGATAGAGAGATAGAAACATCAATGATGAGAATCATTGATTGGCTTCCTCCTGCACGTCCCCCACTGGGAGGGATTGAGCCCGCAACCCAGGCATGTGCCCTTGGCCAGAATCGAACCTGGGACCCATTAGTCTGCAGGCCGACACTCTATCCACTGAGCCAAACTGGCTAGGGCGACTATTTCAAAACATTTAAAAGGTAATTTCAAATGCCCCCTCCCCCACCCCAAGAACTCTGTTCTTCCCAGTATTTTCAAATATAACTTTGCTGTTTAGAAATTTTGTAATGAAGAATAATACTATTGTTATTCATTCAGCTGTTTTTTGCTTCAGAATAAGTTGTTGAACCTATTTATTTGTAATTGGTTCTCCCTATGAATTTTTTTCTAGTAATAATATCAAACATAACATCATAAAAAAATCTAAGAATGAACATATATAGATCACTCAAACCTAACCAGAAAATTACTATTAAAATTACTATTACTATTATTTATGTATATCCTTCCATGTCCTTTGTGTGCTTGTTCTCTGTCTATATGTCTGTCTGACTTTGTATAAATATCCACAGAAACACTATTTTTCATTCAGGTTTTTAAAAAAATCATAATTAATATTATGTCCCTGCTTTCCTTTGCGATATTTGTCTGGTGCAGTGCTACCGTCCAGGGAAAAATCATTGTATGTTCTGTTCCTTTCTGTGTAACACTCCCCCCACCCCAAATAAAAAAGATTAAAATGAATACTGAGAGTATCTTTAAAGGCAAAAAAAAAAAGGATGAAAAGGACAGTCTATAGTTTACCCTTTGCATTGGTGATGAATGCTGTCTTGTTTCATATTTTCTCTTCTCTTCTTTCCCCTGTTTCCTCCTTTGTTCGTCTCTCTTGTTTTCTTTAAAAAAATTTTTTTAATACTAACAAAGTATTACCCAATTTCCCCCTCTGGCTGTCTCACTGAGTCATTGCACATTCTCCCTATTCTTAATCTGATTTAATGTGTAAGATCTTTTAGTTTATGTGTTGATTTGGTATTATTAGTATATAAACATTTTCCAATGTCTATAAATTTTCTTACATAAATAATAAGCTTGAGATTATACACATAGACTTACGTTGTTTTTATTCAGAATAAGAAATGAAGCTCTTTTGGGGGTTGAGTTGAGCCGTATTAGTAGAAGCTTTGGAAGGTGGGTCCAGGCAGTGAGAAGGGGAGAAAATGAGAAAGAAAACAACTTTCTGATAAACTTTGTAACTACCATTTTTTCTTCCAATTGTGCTGTTGCTTAATATATATATCAGTATCCTCTGTAGTTTCATTGTTGATGAAAGTTCAATCTAGTACTTGTTAATGAGAGTAATAAATATAAATACTAAGTCTATTTGGTTCTCAATATAAACATTCAGTAAACATCATTGACTTTGTTTGGATCACTGTATTCTTTGGATACCTAGTGAGTTATTTTAAATTTAAAAAATTGTGCTATAGAATGTTTTTCATTTCAAGAGCTGTGGTCATATATATATATATATATATATATATATATATATACACACACACACACACACACATACATACACACACACACACACACACACACACACACACACAAAGTTTTCTTACAGAGAAGGAAAAAAAATATGTGGTGTTTCTGATGAGGGGCTTAGGTTAGATATATTCTTTCAGTCCGCAAACATTTTCTCTGTGTCAGGCCTTTTGAAATAAGGAAAAACATGTTCTTTCTGCCATGGAACATATAGTATAGTGATAAACAATGAATAAGCATAACAGTGCTTTGTTTCTCTGTAAAATCAGAAAACAGGTTTTCATAACTTGCTGAGAAATAGCAGCTTCACCACTTGTTCTCCCAGTCTGTTGTAAAACTGCTTCTAGTTTGATTTGAAGAACTGAGGTAGACTTAGAGACATGGCTAAACCTCAGGGCAGAACTGGGATATTCTATCACAGGTTTGGTCTGTTAAGCCATACGAGAAAAGTGTGAGGTACATATACAAATTTTGGAGGCATGTCAGTTTTTTATTGTTTTAGATGTGTTGACCTTTTTTTGTTGTTGTTTTACCAAATATCCCTTTTTCTATTGCCTCCTTTTGCTACCCTACAATAGCAATTTTCAATCAGTGTACCGTAAGAATTTTTAAAACATGCAATACCTTACTATTTAGTCAAGGACACTGACCTCTTTTTCCTTAGATTGTCAAATAAAAAAAAATAATAGCCAACACAATAGCCATCCAGTGCGCATGAATAAAAATTATACTCCAAATTTTTTGGAGTCAGATTGGCAAAAATATATATTTTTTGGGTATGCCACAGAATTTTAGTAATCAGTATATGTGTGCATAAGATGAAAAAGGTTAAAAATCACTGCCCTAAAATGAAGAGAAAAAAAACAAGTATGTGTTAAAATTAGAAGCAACAGCATGTTGGCTATTACTTACAGTTGAAGTTTAAAACTTAATTACACATACAACAGGAGTTATGTTGTAAAATATAACTGAAAATAGCAATGATTTTGAGTTAAAATTTTGATTTCTTACATTCTTTTTTGTTATTAGAAAATTAACAGGTAGAAAAAAAAACACTACCTTTTATAGTTATGTTGTAGTCCCTGTTACTTCATACTCATTTTATGTCCAATAGTGCTATTTAAGCATTAATGAATATTTGAAATTATCCAAACAGATCATTATAAACCTGCAATTTCCCATCGAGATTTAAACAGCAGAAATGTCCTGGTGAAAAATGATGGAACTTGTGTTATTAGTGACTTTGGGTTGTCCATGAGGCTGACTGGAAATAGACTGGTACGCCCAGGAGAAGAAGATAATGCAGCCATAAGTGAGGTGCGTGTATACAAGAACAATCATACGAGCATACTTTGAAAACATTATGAATTGCATTTAAGAATTCACTACCTTGATAACTACTTGTGATAATTATCCTTATACTAGGGGCCCAGTGCATGAATTTGTGCACCTGAAAAGGAACTGTGGGCCGCGAGGCTGCGGTAGGCACAGGTGTGGGTCTTGGCCCATCCTCTGTGCCCCTGCCCGGCCCCTCCTGCTGTGGCCCCTGTTCCCCTCTCTGCCGGCAGCCCTGCTTCTGCCGCTGCTGCTCCCACGTGCTGATGTTGCCGGCCCCGCTCGCACCCAATGAAGGCATGGAGCGATTGGGGCCGGCACCAGCAGCAGGTGCAAGTGCCAGGCGGGACCATGGCACACGGGAGCAAAGAATTTTCAGTAACCACTAGAGGCTCACCCTGATGGTAGTGACCAGTGCCCCACCTTGGTCTGGTGCCCCTGCTCACCTGCTCCACCATAGCTGACGCCCATCATGTTCTGCGCACGTCCCCTGGTGGTCAGCACACGTCATAGCAACCGGTTGTTCGGTTGTTCTAGTTGTTCTGCCGTTCGGTCTATTTGCATATTAGCCTTTCATTATATAGGATTCCACCAATTATAGCATTTTAGAAATTACAAAATTAAGAAATACCAAAGACACTGCATAGAGTTCATCAATTTATTATGGAAGTCATAATAATAAATTATTATGACTTTATCTGCCATTCAAATTCATTTTTTATAAGCAGTAGGAAGAAGTTTGTAGGAACTGATTTTTGAAGTAGGAGTAAAATTATCAAGGTGAGACAGGACCTAGTCACCTTCTGATAAATCACTGTTACAGTGTGGAGCATATCCTTCTGTGGCCTTTTTCTCTGCATTTACATATACAGGTCTGTACATACATTTATATTTTTTGTGACTTTAAAAACATTAAGTGGTATACATATTGTTTTGCATTTTTCTTACTGTGTCTTAAAGGTGTTTTTTTTTTTAATGTTGATATGCAATGGAAGATCTAGCTCATTTTTATTGATTCTGTTCAATAGGATGTATTGACCACAGTTTAATTATTCAAGGGCATTTTGTAGATTAAAAAATCAGGTATGAACAGTTTCAGTAACATAGTTAGGGTACAATAACTTATTAACGTCTTGTTGATATGAAATTGATGTATAATTTCTGTCTAATGTATGCCCTTCATTCTCATTCCGAAAAATGTTGCTCTAATTTTTCAGGTTGGTACAATCAGATATATGGCACCAGAAGTTCTAGAAGGAGCTGTGAACCTGAGGGACTGTGAATCAGCTTTGAAACAAGTAGACATGTATGCTCTTGGACTAATCTATTGGGAGATATTTATGAGATGTACAGACCTCTTCCCTGGTAAGAGATCTATCAAAAATTGATATATGAATTTTGTGCAAAGCAGTTATATCTGCTTTTTCTACCTATATTAAAAAAAGTCAACTTTATGTTTTTACTTTCTCTTTAATATTTTTATTGTTGATGGTATTACAGATTTTTACTTTCATTTAAACCTTTAGTTTAGTGCCATCTAGTGTTCAGAAACATTATTAGCCAGAAGGAAAAACATGTTAAAAGGACTCCATGTTTGCATTGAGTGCAATTTAATTAATTGCTCACAATAGCTTTATCTAACCATATTTAGTTTGGTCTCTGATTGCCTTAGCAGTCAAAATTTCCTTATGCACCCTCAGAGCATTTGATAAGCTAGGTACACTTACATTGTGTCCTAAATTGACTCAATAAGGAATTAGAAGCAATGAATTAACCACTGAAACACTTTTTCCTTTCTATCTTTCTTTTCTTTTATTCTCTCTTCTTGTCTTCCTACTTTCCTTCATCCTTTCAATGAAAGAACATTAATCTAATGTGAATGCTATGCTTTGTTTGAAGCATACTTGAAATAACCAGATGAGTTTATGTTTTCTCCTTTTGTTAGTATTTTTTACATCACTGTCATAATTGTCATATAGAATCTTAACTACATGGGGTACAAAATGATTTGATATAAATGGTCTCTATTTTATAGGAATAACACTATTAAAAATATAGAAAAAGGGAAAACAGAAAATTGAATCACCATTGGACAAATTTATGAAATGGAACTATTTCATAAAAACAGATTAATAGTAGGGTTGAAATTTTTGGTTTAAAAACAGTAAGCATTTAACAATAGTTTATAATTCTAAAATATGATGAAATTAATTATTTAGATTAACCAGAGGTCTGTCATTTATTATTTGGAAGTATATTTTTTAGTTAATTGGAAGTACAGAGTACTCAGTTGAGGTGTTTTTCTGCAAATTGCAGGAACTGTAGTAGAATCATAGTATTATTGGAACTTTGGAACTTTTTATTTCTAGTATTGAAACTTATGCCACAGAGTTTTAAAAATATACTAACCCAGAATTATTTTATAGAAGTATGTCTGACTAAATGACTCTTATAGTATCAGCATTAGTACACTGCCGTAAGCAACATTTTTAAGTAACTACTGCATTCAAAGAATAATTATTGCTTTTCATCTGATAAATAATAAAGAACAATATTAGATATTTATAAAGGGGAAAGGCAAAATCTTGGAAGAATTATAATAGAACTAGAAGGAGTTTTAAAAAGGAAAAAGAGATAGGATATTACTGTTTAATAATACAGAGTTTCAGTTTGGAAAGATAAAAAAAAAACACTGGAGATTGATGGTGGTGATGGTTGCACAACATCATGAATATTCTTAGTGCCATAGAACTGTACACTTGAAAATGGTTAAAATGGTCAACTTTATGTTATATATATATTTAACCACATTAAAAAAATAAAGGAAAAAGAACAGAGTTGCATTAAGATACCTTATAATCTTGGATATAGAAATGAGGAAGAAGATGCATATGTGAGAGAAAAGGTAGAAGGAATCTGGTTTTAATTAACTATTAGAAGAAAGTTTAAGGAATTGAGAAATATTCAGAGATCTGAGAAATAGTGAGGATGGCAGCCAGAAACTTAGGAAAAATCCTGGCTTATGCTGGAAAGATGAGTAAATTATGGAGGCTTTTGGATAAAGTATTGAAGACAACTTAAGAAAAATTTTAAAAGCATTTAAAAGAAGAGGCTATTGACAGAACTAAGGTTAAAATGATTATTTAGGAATTGCATGCACGGACCTGATCATTGGGAACTTACGAGTGGATATATTCCCCTAAGAGAACATATAAAGAGAGGAAAAATTGTTGAATAAAGACTGAATATTGCCTGGTTGGCATGGCTCAGTGGTGGACCTATTAACCCATTCAGGGTATATGCCTGGGTTGTGGGCTCGATCCCCAGTGTGGGGCGTGCAGGAGGCTAATGATTCTCTCTTATCATTGATCTATCTATTTCTCTCTCTCTCTCTCTCTCTCTCTCTCTCTCCCCCCCCCCCTTCCTCTCTGAAATAAACAAAAATATATATATTTTAAAAAGACTGAATATTGCCTCCTCCCCCAAAATAGGTTAGTTATGAAGACAAATGGTCAGGAGAAGTGAGAAAACTGAGAAATCATAGTATCTGGGAAGTCAGTGTTAGAAAGTGTTAAGAACCAAGATTGATAGCAATAGATGTAATCGAAAGGTCAAAAGGAAATAGAACTGACAAATAATCTTTGAATTTGAATAACAGGAGGTCACTGGTATTCTCAGAGGAGTTTCTGTGGAATAGAGAAGAGGAATATTACAGAGTATAGGAGGGAAACATATTAAAGCACAGATAGAGGATACAGGGCACTCAGATTTTAACAATGAAGTGGGGTGGAAGTTGAAAAAGAACCCCATAAATATATTAATAAGCCTAAAGAATAGCATATAATAATAAAATTCTTGTAAAACATTTTTTTAAAATTTACTGATTTTTGAGAGAGAAGAACGGAGTGGGGAGAAAACAGAGAAATATATGTACCCTGATTGGGGATCAAACCCTCAACCTTAGAGTATTAGAATGATGCTCTAACCAGCTGAGATACCTGGCCGGGGCTTGTAAAACATTTTTTAAACTAATATGATATATCTCCAAATGCAGTACATTTTTTTAAAATATATTTTTATTGGTTTCAGAGAGGAAGGGAGAGGGAGAAAGAGAGATAGAAACATCAATGATGAGAGAATCATCGATCAGCAGCCTCCTGCAGGCCCCCCATTGGGGATGGAGCCCAAAACCTGGGCATGTGCCCTTGACCAGAATTGAACCCAGGACCCCTAAGTCTGCAGGCTGATGCTCTATCCACTGAGCCAAACCAGCTAGGGCACTACACGTTTTATTAATAAACTAGAAGCCCGATGCACGAAGATTCGTGCTAGAATGGGCTTTCCTTTCCCTGGCTGTTGGCACCACCTTTCCACTCCGGCCCAGCCCCTTTCCACTCAGGCCCCGGAGCTGCCTCTTTCGGCTCCGGGAGCCACCTCTTCCTGCTCCAGCCCTGCCTTCCCACGCTGCCCAGAGGCCCTAAAGAGACCGGGGGTGGGGCAGAATGCCTGCATCATCGCCATAGCAACGACGCAAGCATTCTGCCCCCATCACTCGATGCCTGTGTATGCAAATTAACAGCCATCTTTGTTGGGTTAATTTGTATATCACTCCTGATTGGCTGGTGGTGTAGCGGAGGTATGGTCCATTTACATGTTTGTCTATTATTAGGTAAGATGGACACACTATGTAATCTGACTGCAAAATACAGGTGGAGGAGGGTGGGGGGGATAAATGGTGAAGGATGGACTTGGAGGGTTGAGCACGGAATACAGTGTACAGATGATGTATTGTAGAATAGTGCACCTGAAACCTGTATAATTTTGTTAACCAGTGTCACTCCAGTAAATTCAATAAAAGGGAAAAATATTAGCAAAATGAATGAATAAGGTATTTCTATTACAAAGGAAGAATGAAATGCTGTCAAGTTTATATACAGGAGGGAGAAAGAAGAAAAAAAGAAGCCAAGAAAAAGAACGAAATAGAAAAGTGTAATTTAAGTAAGGGACTAAGAATTCCTAACTGTTTAGAGGCATAATTAACAAGTAGCAAGTGTTGTGAGAAGCAAGGAATGGCATCTGATAGTCTTAGATATTTTATCTATTTTGGACAGTTTGAAAGAAAATAGGTTTATAAAACTTCCCTTAAGCCAGTGAGCCGCAGTTTGCCTCTCTGTTGACTAATGAGTTTGCCAACCACTGACCTAGACTCTCGATTCCAATAATTACAGGCTGTTGTTGTTCCTTGTGATTAAGCCCCTATCGGAGCAATTCAGTGATTATAAAGTTTAAGGCAATCGTGCCAGTGCCTAATACAAAGTTAGCTCTACACAAGTATCTATGAAACAATTAGATTTAGAACCATGAAAACTTAGTAGAAATTTAATAACTCTTAATGATATTCAAATCACAAGACAAGATTGTGCCTCATTTAGCAAGTTTTCTCATTGTGATTTAGACCTGATTAAAACAAATAAGTAAAACTGTGTATTTTTACTTATTCTACTAAACCAGCATTTGAAGAAAAAAAAAAACTAATAACACTGGAAGGGTATTATGTGGGTTTGTATATATGTCAAAGAGATAAGATATACTAGTAAATATCTTATAGTTCAAAGATGATATGGATTGAGGTTTTATCATATGAGGATTCATGAAAGTGATATACTAACCGGCAATGTTAAATCCTTTAGTTTTGTCTTTCAAGTTCATTGTTGATGGATATTGATAAAAAATTAAGTATCTGCTGAAATGTTTAGAATATGCAAAAATATCACTTATATTTATAAATATTGCAATATTCCAAAAATATTTGGGCTATACTGCATAGATTATAGAATTAATCTTTGTAAATAGCCTATATAATAAAAGCATAGTATGCAAATTGTCCCCTCCACTGGGTGTTTGTCCAGGGGCGGGGCCGGCCGGGGGAAGGGAGGGAGGCCCCAGCCAGCAGCCACTAGGGACCCTACCAGTGCATAAATATTTATATATATATAGATTAGAGGCCAGGTGCATGAAATTCATGCATGGGGAGGGTGGAGTGTGTCCCTCAGCCCAGCCTTTACCCTCACCAATCTGGGACCCCTCGAGGGATGTCTGACTAAACGGGCAGTTGGACATCCCTCTCACAATCCAGGACTGCTGGCTCCCAACTGCTCACCTGCCTGCCTGCCTGCCTGATTGCCTCTAACTGCTTCTACCTGCCAGCCTGATCACCCCCTAACCACTCCCCTACCAGCCTGATCGACACCTAACAGCTCCCCTGCCGGCCCGATTGCCCCTAACTGCCCTCCCCTGCCAACCTGGTCACCCCCAACTGCCCTCCCCTGCCAGCCTGGTTGCCCCTAACTGTCCTCCCCTGCAGGCCTGGTCGCCCCCAACTGCCCTCCCCTGCAGACCTGGTTCCCCCCAACTGCCCTCCCCTGCAGGCCTGGTCACCCCTAACTGCCCTCCGCTGCAGGCCTGGTCCCCCCAACTGCCCTCCCCTGCAGACCTGGTCCCCCCAACTGCCCTCCCCTGCAGGCCTGGTCACCCCTAATTGCCCTCCGCTGCAGGCCTGGTTCCCCCCAGCTGCCCTCCCCTGCACGCCTGGTCCTCCCAACTGACCTCCCCTGCAGGCCTGGGTCCCCTGCAACTGCCCTCCCCTGCAGGCCTGGTTGGCCCCAACTGCCCTCCTCTGCTAGCCCAGTCACCCCTAACTGCCCTCCCCTGCAGGCCTGATAGCCCGCAACTGCCCTCCCTTGCAGGCCTGGTCCCTCCCAACTGCCCTCCCCTGCTGGCCTGATCACCCACAACTGCCCTCCCCTGCTGGCCATCTTGTGGCAGCCATCTTTGGCTTCATGGGGGAGGCCATCTTGTGTGTTGGAGTGATGGTCAATTTGCACAATATCTCTTTATTATATAGGATTATTATATAGGATTATATAGGATATAAGCCTAAGTGACTGGCCGGTAGCTATGACATGCACTGACCACCAGGGGACAGACAATGCAGGAGCTGCCGAGCGACAACAACTTTGCAGAGTGCCCTCTCACACTCCAGGACCTCTCAGGAGATGTTGGATTGCCAGTTCCAGCCTGATCCCTGCAGGCCAGGTTGTCAAACCTCACCTCTCATTTTTTTTTTTTTTAAATATATTTTATTGATTTTTTACAGAGAGGAAGGGAGAGGGATAGAGAGTTAGAAACATCGATGAGAGAGAAACATCGACCAGCTGCCTCCTGCACACCCCCCACTGGGGACATGCCCGCAACCAAAGTACATGCCCTTGACCGGAATCGAACCTGGGACCTTTCAGTCCGCAGGCTGACGCTCTACCACTGAGCCAAACCGGTTTCGGCACACCTCTCATTTTTTAATATTGATGGAGGACAGTGTTTATAGGTTCTTTTGAGTATTCAAATCCTATCTAATAAAGAGGGAATATGCAAATTGACCATCACTCTGTCACAAAGATGTTTGCACCCACAGGTGAGGCCAAGTTCCCATAAGGAGCCTTAACGAGCAATCAGCAGGGACCTGAGGCTACACCCTCCCCCGCCCCCATGGAGCTTGACAGGGACCTCAGGCTGCGCCCCCCTCCCGGTGCTGGGCCAGGGGGACCTGAGGCTGTACCCCCCCCGCCTGGCAGGGTTTGATGGGGGACCTCAGGCCATGCCCCCCACCCAGCGGGGCTTGACAGGGGATCTCAGGCCGTGTCCCCCACCTGGCGGGGCTTGATGGAGGACCTCAAGGCATGCCCCCCCGTCCTGGTCTGGGCTGGGGGACCTCAGGCCACGCCCCCCATCCTGGCGCTGGGCCAGGGGACCTGAGGCTACGCCCCCTGTCAGGCAGGGCTTGACAAGGGTGGGACTGGCCGGGTCTGGACCTAGTCCAATGTGGGGGGGCCGGCTGGGTCTGGGTCTCACACCATTTTGAGGTGCATGTGGGTGGGCAGGGACTTGACTCTGGGTCCCGTGGTGAGCCCCAGACTCTGACAGGAGGAAGGTTTTCATATACATTTCACTAATTTTCTTTCGTCTCTGACACTTCTATTATAGAGAAAGGGCAAATAGCAATATTAAATTATTTCCTCTAATTATTCCCCCTTTAAGGTGCACGAATTTTGTGCACCAGGTCACTAGTTGAAACATAAAACTTAAATTACATGTTTTTTCTATCTTAATCTCTCTCTCCCTCTCTGTTCCTCTATGAAATCAATAAAAATATATTTTAAAAAATGACTTTTGCAAGGTAGAGAGGAAGCCAAGATTAGGAACTAAGTGCCTTATAATGGTGTCTCCTTCTGAACTATCCTGTCATTTTAATTGGGGTGAGAGGTGGGGAGAGGGGGTGGCATCAGCGAGGAGACAGAAAGGTCTCTATTTCTCCAGAGGTCTTTGCCAAGATTTTGACCAGATGATTGTTTTTCTGAATGTTGGTCCCAGAGGTCTTCTGTGTAGCTCAATATGTTTATTAAGTTTACTTTGATCACATTTTGTAAAAATTATAAGCCTCTCATTACAAGCCCTGGATTCTGCTTCTTGAGCAGTGGTAGAATTCTTAATGATACTTAAAAACCTTTGCTCTAAAAAGAAAAAAGAAAATCCTTGATCTAGAAACTGTTTGATAAGAGGAATGTTTTTAAAGTTCAGCATATTGATTTTCCTGTCAAATGGTCATCATACAAATTTTTGTGACATTTAATACAGATTGTATCAATCTAGCTGTATTATAGTAGAGCAAATTATATAATTAGATATGATAACTGTACAACCCTCCCAGTTATGTTCGGTTCTATAGACGTGTTTGTTGTGCTAGATCCTGGACATCTCCTCATATTCAGTATCCTTGATCCCTATATGGGATAAGAATTCAGGCATATTAATATGTATAAATGAAAAAATCTTTTCCCTCCAGTTTTTGTAATGCTAGAAACCATTTAAAAATAACTTTTCATCATTGAAAGTACTGTTTAACTTATAAAAAAACATTTAATTTATCGGAGACCATTCTAAGTGAAACATTTATTAATAATGCGTTAAACCCACAAAAGGGTTTCTTTAGAATTTTCAAATATGGGAAAGGATTAAGAAAAAAAAAAGATTGTGACAATTTCTTTGCTTGCTTAGTATCTAATACTCCTGTAATTATATAATTTTATGGTAATTGGACATTTTATTCTCTGTCCTTTTAAAAAATTCACAGGTGAATCTGTACCAGAATACCAGATGGCTTTTCAGACAGAAGTTGGAAACCATCCCACTTTCGAAGATATGCAGGTTCTGGTGTCTAGGGAAAAACAGAGACCCAAGTTCCCAGAAGCTTGGAAAGAAAATAGCCTGGTAAGAAAAAACTAAATTATTAAAAACATGACTTACGACTATGTTTTAACATTGTTTGAAGCAAAAATAGACTGTTAATAATGCTAATAGTTTTTTAGACTTGTCTAATGCCAAAAATCCAACTTACTTGATTTTTTTAAAATCAACTTACTTGATTTTCATTGTTGCGTGTTTTAAAAAATTTCAGTATAAAAAAGTCCCCTTTTTGGTTCAGTTTCAGTTTTTTCCAAGCATAAAATATTATTTAAAGAGACTATTATGTGTTAAGTTTGTCAGATTGGGTAACAACTGGAATAATTAACAAGTTAATATTTTAAACGTTATTGAAATTCCATCTTCCTCTCTTGAGAATGGTACCAAAAGTTTTAATTAGTGCAGACTTACCAATTCAGTGGCTAATGGAAAATTAAGCTGCACCAAAAAGAAAGCAAGGTACAGCCTGTAAATTCTGCATATTAAAACATGCAGCTCACGACATTGAAATATCTTCAAAGGCTCTTATCATTTCAGTAAATTGTTGCCACGATACTAAAAACATCTTACAAACATTTACATACATACACATACTCACTATCTCATATAATTTTTTTCATAAGTGGGATTATCTCATTATCTACTATCATTTCTGAAGCTTTATTCTTTTAATATGGACAGTTTTCATGTCAGTACATATAGATGTTTCTCTTTCTCCCCATTTGACAGTATTCCATTGTGTGCTGTATCATAATTACCCCTTATTGATGACAGTACCCTGTATTTCATATTTTAAACAATTTTTGAAAGAATTAAAGTTATGCCTATGCATAGTAAACAAAACCCAGTTAGATAGAAGGGCATAAAGAAGAAAATGGAAAAGACTACCCGCCCCCACCACCCTTCTTCAAAAATAACTCCATTAACATTGTTCTGTAGTTTTTGTTTTTGTATTTCATTTTCTCTTCTAGAAGTTACCATTATAACGCTACTATATTTATTCTTACTTTTTATCTTTCATTTATCCTCTCCTAGTTTTTTTTTTTTTTAATATATTTTATTGATTTTTTTACAGAGAGGAAGGGAGAGGGATAGAGAGTTAGAAACATCGATGAGAGAGAAACATCGATCAGCTGCCTCTTGCATACCTCCTAATGGGGATGTGCCCGCAACCCAGGTACATGCCCTTGACCGGAATCGAACCTGAGACCTTTCAGTCTGCAGGCCGACGCTCTATCCACTGAGCTAAACCGGTTAGGGCAATCCTCTCCTAGTTTTTAATATTGTATCTATTATTAAATAAAAAACCTTCATTTTGTCTACAGATCTAAAAATTTAAGTAAAATAAAACATGAGAATTTTGCAGAATTATGATTATGTAAACACGCACTGCACAACACAGTATTATGCTTGGGCTCATAGAGAAGGAAATAAAACTACTAAGTTAGTGTAAACCCCTGCCACTTAAGGAATAATGTTTCAAAAGTCACTACCCACTGGATTCTCTGATTTTTTTTTGGTCATCTTTTTTGTTCTTTCTTTTTGCTTTATAGGTTCTACTAAGAAGCAACATTTTCTTTAAAAATCTCATGTCATTCTTTTTCTTGTAAATCACTTTTTCTTTGATGAAGTTCCTTTTTAAATAATGTGTGTTAGTTATGTGCATGGGTAGTAAACATTATGAATCCTTGCACATTAAAAAATGTTTCTATCTTGCCCTCACATTTGAGTAATAATTTGGCTAGGTAATAGTTTCAAGATCAAAATCATTTTCCTCACAACTTTGAAACCACTACTCAATTGTCATCTAGCATCCAGATGTGTTAATGAGAATTCCAGCACCAACTGGTTTCATTCAATTGCTTTTTGTTTTATTCTCTTGTTTTCTTTTCTCTGTAAGCTTTTAAGCCTTTTACTTCATCATTGGAATTATGCAGGCATGGATCTTTTCACACCTTTTGCTTTGTGCTGGACAGGTTTTCAGCTTGAAAATTCAGAAGTTTCTTCAATTCAGAGGAATTTTTTATATTATTAAAAAATTATTTTCTCTTTTATTTCTTCTTTCTGGAATTCTCATTAGACAAATATTGGACCACCTAACATTTAGGTCTCAGTTCTTTTCCTTGAATTTTTCAATTTTTTGTTGTTGTACATTGTTAAAATTTACTCAACCTTATCTTTGAAATCATTCATTTATTTTCACCTTTTCCGTTCTACTTGTTATCTGTTCATTAAAATTTTACTTTCCGCAGTCATACGTATAATTTTTAGATATTTTTATTGTTTGCTTTTTCCAGAGCAATTTGTTCTTGTTTTAAGAATATGATAGGAATCCTATTGTCTCCGAGGGTGTACATTGAATTTTTGACACTTTATGCAGTTTTCTTGATTTATAATTAAAGAACAAAAATGAAAACATTTTAATTATGCAGTTTAAATCTTTTTACTATATATTTTCACATTTTAATTTTAGGTTGTCTTGGTAGGATTAGGATATTTGCATTCTGGCCCTGGCTGGTTTGGCTCAGTGGCTAGAGCTTTGGCCTGCAGACTGAAGGGTCCTGGGTTTGATTCTGGTCCAGGGCACATGCCCTGGTTGTGGGCTTGGTCCCCAGTGGGGGGCGTGTAGGAGGCAACTGAACATGATTCTCTCTAATCATTGGTGTTTCTGTCTCTCTCTCCCTCTTCCTTCCTCTCTGAAATCAATAAAAAAAATATTTTAAAAAAAGAATATTTTCATTCTGGATCATGAATTATATGGTGTGGTGGTACATTAGAGAGAGGCTAGAGAGATGTTATATGTTTCCATACAGATTTAGATTATATATTTTCTCCATTGGTCATCTTTGTCAGTAGATTATCTTCAAGGAAGGCTTCAGCTTCAAATGAGATTGCAATTTTCTTCAAGTATGGGGGAATTAAAGACCTATTGCCAAACATGTATGCCCAAGATTGCCTCCAAACTGGAGTCCCTGCTATGGGAAGTGGGACAGATCTTTAAAAGGTCCCTGGCAGCAGGTGAGGGGCTGAATCCTTTACAAGGATTCAATAGATGTGCCAGCCTCACAGTAGAGCACCCTCAAAGAAAAATATCTCGTGAAATTTTACCTAGTCAAATATTTCATCTTCCTTAACTTATTTCACCAGAGAAATTGGACTCTGATTTTGAAGTATTTCTTGGCAACCCTACCATTATGGGATATGCATCATATGCATATTTACTTGAAAAGTTTTTACTCCAAATTTAGACTAGGTTCCTAAGTAAGGGATGAAGTAATGCTTGGTTCACTTCCAGTGAATCCATTTAATGTGCTACAGTCCATAGACCTGTTTGTCTGCAGTGACCATCCAGTACTAGAGTTATATAGCAAGTGCATGGTTTATAAAAAGAGATGAATTCCCCTGTGTCTAAAAGAAAACACTTTTGCTTCATAGTTGCATTGAAATAAAAAAACACGTGTTTTTATAGTAACAAAACTCAGACTCTTTCAAATATTAATGAATGTAAAAACTAGTTTTAAAAACTACCAGGGACCCAAGCATAGTTTAGTCAGTAAAGGGGAGAAGAATAATTTTCTGATGAAAATGAAAGTATAGAAAATATTTTCTGAGAAAACCATATGAAAATGTTAGCTATAGTTACCACTGAATATTAGATTTATGAATAACTTTTCCCCCTATACTTTTAGAATTTATAGTAAAAGTGAACTATTGTAATAATCACATCGATAGTTTAAGGCTACTTTTTATATTAAAATACTTTAAATTAGGAAAACAAAAAATTATAGGTCCTAGTTTTTAAATAGCTTTTTCTTTCATATGTAAAACAATGAAAATACTTGCTTAAAAAGAGAATATTAGTTCCAGTTTTATGGTAAGAGTACCAGCCCAGTTAAAGGCCTGGTTTCAAATCTTGGCTCTACTTACTAGTGATAAATTAAAAGAAGATCTATTTTTACCTACCACATTGACAAAGTGTTGGTGATAGGAAAGCAGATACTTTTTGTTGTTGTTGGGAGTGCCATCGATTTGGAGGGTAATCTGGCAATAACAAATTTTAAATGTATTTTACCCTTTGATCCAGTAGTAATATCTCCAGGAATTTGTTCCTCAATAGCACTTACACACGTGTAGAAAAATGAACATCTTACACATGTTCAATGCAATGTCTTTTATATCAGCAAAAACTGGAAACTATCCTATATAATAAAGAGGTGATATGCAAATTGACCATCACTCCAACACAAGATGGACACCCCCATGTGGACACAAGATGGTTGCCATAAGATGGCCAGCAGGAGAGGGCAGTTGTGGGCAATCAGGCCTGCAGGGGAGGGCAGTTAGGGGTGACTGGGCCAGTAGGGGAGGGCAGTTAGGCGTCGATCAGGCTGGCAGGGGAGTGGTTAGGGGGTGATCAGGCTGGCAGGCAGAAGCGGTTAGGGGCAATCAGGCAGGCAGGCAGGCGAGCGGTTGGGAGCCAGCAGTCCTGGATTGTGAGAGGGATGTCTCGGGCCTGGTGGGATCGGGCCTAAACGGGCAGTCGGACATCCCTCGAGGGGTCCCAGATTGGAGAGGGTGCAGGCTGGGCTGAGGGATACCCTCCACCCCCCACCCCCCCACCCCCCGCACAAATTTCATGCACCGAGTCTCTAGTCCTCTTATAAGGATCAGGCTAAAAACTTATGATATAATGGATACTATGCAGCATTAAAAGAATTAGGAAGATACATGTGTTCCTGATTGCTAAATAAAAATAGTGTGGCTAAGTGAGTATAGTAATTCCCATTTGTATGTTAGAAAAATTATTAAAAAACATATAGCCTTGTAATGCATAGAGCTTGCTGTTATGTATAATTCTTCAAGGAGTTAAGTTAAAACTTCCATGCTTACTTGCTACTCAGCATTTGAGAAATGTGACCCTTTATAAATCTCTGAAGTCTAAAAGGTTTTATTATAGTTATGTAAAATATTTGTTAAAGAAAAACATTTTTCTCCTACTTCATATCATTAAAAACTCAATACTTTTTTCGTTAAAGATACACTGTTTGACATGTGCTTTTTTACAGGCAGTGAGGTCACTCAAGGAGACAATCGAAGACTGTTGGGACCAGGATGCAGAGGCTCGGCTTACTGCACAGTGTGCTGAGGAGAGGATGGCTGAACTTATGATGATATGGGAAAGAAACAAATCCGTGAGCCCAACAGTCAATCCAATGTCTACTGCAATGCAGAATGAGCGGTAAGACCCACAAGGATTGGCACCATCAGTCAGTACTGAAGACTGAGACCAAACAGAACAGGAAATAAATGTTTTTATCAGTATAATAGCGCAGTGATGAACTCATCCCATCTGAAGTCGAAATTTTTCTTTCAATATTCCTGTTCTTTTACTGAAGATTTTTGATATAAATGCAAGATGGAATCAGTGGGGATTTTAGTATCTATAGATACAGTAAAGGAGGTTAGTTTTTCTCTATTAATGCTCCAACTTCCCTACAATAATAAAGGTAAAACATTTTCATAGTTCCAAAAGTTTGTAAGCACTTCTACAGATATTATCATATTTATTCTTTGTTGTTATTAATCCCCTTTTCCCTGCTGTTTGTTTGTTTAATGAAAATGGAATATGATCTTGCCTATATATCTAACCTGTTTCATTGGAGACTGTTGTTTCCAGACTTCTTATCCAGTGTTCTTATAGAATATACTACTACTACTTTTTTATTTTTAAATGTATTTTATTGATTTTTTATAGAGAGGAAAGGAGAGGGATAGAGAGTTAGAAACATCAATGAGAGAGAAACATCGATCAGCTGCCTCCCGCACACCCCCCACTGGGGATGTGCCCGCAGCCAAGGTACATGCCCTTGACCGGAATAGAACCTGGGACCCTTGAGTCCGCAGGCCAACACTCCATCCACTGAGCCAAACCGGTTAGGGCTACTACTACTACTTTTACAGGAGGCAGTTCATAAGGTCTTTCCATCCCATCATGAACATTATTTTATACTTGTGTTTTTTTTTTTGGTTTTTTTTAATATATTTTATTGATTTTTTACAGAGAGGAAGGGAGAGGGATAGAGTTAGAAATATCAATGAGAGAGAAACATGGATCAGTTGCCTCCTGCACACCTCCTACTGGGGAAGTGCCTGCAACCCAGGTACATGCCCTTGACCGGAATCGAACCTGGGACCTTTCAGTCCGCAGGCCGACGCTCTATCCACTGAGCCAAACCGGTCAGGGCTATACTTGTGTTTTTGTTAGAGTTATAGTTTTTGGTTCTAAGTAAAAGGGTTGTTTGTTTATTTTTATAGCAAAGGTGGAAATTTATTGATGAATAGGTACAGACTCCCACGTGGGGAGGGGGAGAGTCCCCTAAAAGGGCTTATTATAAGATTCCTAAAACTTGGAACTTTCAGACTGTATTACACGTGTTTCTTTGTTTCACCTTTGGGGAAAAGTGTTCTCACAAATTTGTCATTTTATCTAATATATGTTAAAAATCTTTAGAGAGGCATCAAGAAAAAAGTTACCAGAGAAAATTGAGATAAAAGTATACTTGAGGCCCTGGCAGGGTAGTTCAATTGGTTAGAGCGTCGTCCTGATAAGCCAGGGTTGCACTTTCGATCTCCTGGCAAGGCCCAAACAACAAGGAACCAATGAATGCATAAATGGGTGGAACAACCAGTCTCTCTCTCCCTCTCTCTCCCTCTCATCCCCTCTCTCCCCCCTTTCTTCTTTCCTCCCACCCTCCTCCCTTCTCTCCCTGACCCTTCCCCTTCTAAAAAAAGCAATCAATAAATTAAAAAATACACCTGATTCTTGAATAATTTTCTGTGCTCTTTTCTATTCCAATTTTAAGAGCAATTTGTATAGGCCCCAAATTGGGTTTACACTACTTATAATTAAGTAAATTAACTTCAGCATATAAACCCTTATGCTTTATATATCAGCCAGTCAAGGAAGGTAGAGACTAACAATTCTAAATACACATTTTCTCACTTTACACATACCTAAAGATAGACAATCTCCTACTTTCTTCTCACCTTATCTTTGTCTTATCTGTGTGCTCTAGTATGCTATTTGTCTCTCTCAAGAGTCTCAGCTACTTTAAGTGTTTTTGAACTTTTCTTGAATTGTAAGAAGAAACCCTTGATGCTCCCCTTTGCTTTGCCATTTTTTTTTTTTTTGCCTTCTGTGTCATTTAGTTCTATCCCTTCCATGCGTCCTCTCATGCCCTGTCATTTCTAAGTAGTTTCCCCTAAATTGTAGTTCATGCCATTGTATTCCACTCTAGGTTTCATTGTATTGACTCTTAACCTCCATACCTCCTAGATTTTCTTTTCTTGTTCAGTACAACACCTTTTTACTTCTACTTCTCCCCTTCCTGTCACTCCCCTCACAACTTCATCAGTCTTTCTTTGTAGTACTTTCTCCTTTAGCTGATGCTTTTCTCCTATAACACTTGTATCTGTTAATGTTCCCAATGTTTACAATTTGATTGTTAAAGCTACCCCTGGTTTTTATTTTAAATAACATACATATATTACAGTGATGCTCAAGAACCATCATTCAAGGTGTGATGATGACTGAAGAACCCTTGATAACTGGAGAACATTTCTGAATCTTTGATCATTTATCTGAGTGTCACATTAATACTCTAGGCTCCAGGGCTTTCATTGATATGGCTCAGTCTACCCCAAGAGGACACATTCCATTACTAGGCTAAGCCTCCTCATAGAAGCATTTTGGAACAAAATGCCGTTTGGTCATTGGAACTTAACTGGTAACATATTCGTTGAGTAGTCACTATCTATCTAGAATTGTGATAGCACAAAGGGAACATATGCCATGGTTCCTCCTCTCATGAAACTTTGTTGTGCAAGTATACAATTCATAAGGAAAATTTGGTAATGTTCTAAAACTATAGGAGAGATTTTAATTAAATCCTATAAGCCAAAGTAATGAACATCCATAAAAATCCTATCTAGATCCACATAGGTTTTTCAGTAGGCTCAAATCATATAAAGCATTTAGTAAGTTATTAATTGACACGATTATTTGATTAGAATTTTTAAATAACTTTGAGAATGATGTGGGTTAGGAATAAAATAAAAAGCAGTTTATACATTAAAAACAGAGGTGTTAGACATGGAGAACCAGTTGTCATAAATGTACATTCTCAATGTGGCACTTTTTTCTTTATTTAAGCAACCTGTCACACAGTAGGCGTGTGCCAAAGATTGGCCCTTATCCAGATTATTCTTCTTCCTCATACATTGAAGACTCTATCCATCACACTGACAGCATTGTGAAGAATATTTCCTCTGAGCATTCGATGTCTAGCACACCTTTGACCACAGGGGAAAAGAACCGAAACTCAATTAACTACGAACGACAGCAAGCACAAGCTCGAATCCCCAGCCCTGAAACAAGTGTCACCAGCCTGTCCACCAACACAACCACCACCAACACCACTGGCCTCACTCCAAGCACTGGCATGACCACTATATCGGAGATGCCATACCCAGATGAAACAAATCTTCATGCCACCAATGTTTCACAGCCAATTGGGCCAACCCCTGTTTGCTTACAGTTGACAGAAGAAGACTTGGAGACCAACAAGCTAGATCCTAAAGAAGTTGATAAGAATCTCAAGGAAAGTTCTGATGAGAATCTCATGGAGCATTCTCTTAAGCAGTTCAGTGGGCCAGACCCACTGAGCAGTACTAGTTCCAGCTTGCTTTACCCACTAATAAAGCTTGCAGTAGAAGTCACTGGGCAGCAGGACTTCACACAGGCTGCCAATGGCCAAGCATGTTTAATTCCTGATGTCCCACCTGCTCAGCTCTATCCTCTCCCCAAGCAACAGAACCTTCCCAAGAGACCTACTAGTTTGCCTTTAAACACCAAAAATTCAACAAAGGAGCCCCGGCTGAAATTTGGCAGCAAGCACAAATCAAACTTGAGACAAGTAGAAACTGGAGTTGCCAAGATGAACACAATCAGTGCTGTAGAACCTCATGTGGTTACGGTTACCATGAATGGGGTGGCAGGTAGAAACCACCATGTTAACTCCCATGCTGCCACTGCTCAGTATGCGAATGGGGCGATACCATCTGGCCAGACAGCCAACACAGTAGCACATAGGGCCCAAGAAATGCTGCAGAATCAGTTCATTGGTGAGGACACCAGGCTGAATATTAATTCCAGTCCTGATGAGCATGAACCTTTATTGAGGCGAGAGCAACAGGCTGGCCATGATGAAGGTGTTCTGGATCGTCTTGTGGACAGGAGGGAACGGCCGCTGGAAGGTGGCCGAACTAATTCCAATAACAACAACAGTAATCCATGTTTAGAGCAAGATGTTCTTACACAGGGTGTCCCAAGCACAGTAGCAGATCCTGGACCATCAAAACCCAGAAGAGCACAGAGACCTAATTCTTTAGATCTTTCAGCCACAAATATCCTTGAAGGCAGCGGTTTGCAATGTAAGTGAGGGGTTGTGTAATCTGCTTATCTTTTGGGACCATTTAAGTAACTACTTAGAATCAGATTGTGTTTCAACTAACAATTATTTAGTTTTAGTATTTTCAGAAATAAAGTAAGTCATTTGGCTGGACCTAAAAAGTAATTAGACTATTGTAAAGAAAAAGTAATTTTTTTGTTACTGATAATTAAAAAGTCAGTGTAACAATAGAATAATTACCAATTTAATATGTGCCTTAAGTAGCTACTAGTTTATAATGCAACTCATATTTGCTGTGAATGATTAAGATTAAATAAATACCAGTTTAAAGCCTCCAAGTAAAATGAAACCAGTACAACTTTTGAAAGTTTGTTGAGGACATTAATATCTATTATATACACATTTAGATTTTATCAGACTTAATAAATCTTAAAAGTCCAGAGAGAATTCAGAAAAGTCACTATAAAGTTGCTCTTGTTTTTTTTAGTGTCATTTTTTTCAGAAGTTATGTATTGAGTCTCCCACATGCTTACAGCATTATGGGATGGGCCCCCCTAACAATTTAAACAAGCAATTTAAACAATTTGTACTTAGTTTCTGGCCCAAAAAGGATTATAACACAAAACAAGAGAGCTCATCAAAATCTTTAACAGTCATCATTATACAAAATAATTTCTCTTTTAGACAGACAGCACTTACGAAGAAAAACCAAGTCATGTTTTATGGTTGTCAAAGACTACAAAATGGGCTGAAAGGGATTTATCTTTCAAAAATGAATCAGTAGAAGCCCCTGCTTGAGTGGTTTCTATTGTAGTCCACTTGACCTATGGCAGGGCTCCATGTCAGTAAAATGTTTTGTCGTGTATGGGAAGGGGGAATTGCTGGAAAATTTGTATTCTAGGATTTATGTCATTCTTCTGTAAACTATCATGTGCCAGTGCCTTTATAATTTGATTCACTTTGAACATTAAATGGAATGATTAAATGCATTTTGCCAAGTTAGAATTGCTACCCATAACCAAAGGATTTGAGAATGCAGCTAAGAACTTTGAATTTTCTCCTCTGTTTTTGCTTTTTGTGGTTTTTAAATATTTTCTTCCTTGTCCTATAGAATAATTCAGTTATAAAAACATTAGGCTTAAAGAGCCTCAAAAATAATTTAAGTTTTGCCTCAAAAATACTGCCTGGAGTCATCAACTTTAAGAAATGTCTATTAGCACCTCCTGTAGACATTAGTTTGATCTCTTCTTGAATTGCAACCCTAACTTTTTACTTTTTAAATAGTTTCTTTATATATAGTTCATTTTTCTGTACTTTTATTTTTAGTAGGTGAGTCAACACAAGATGGCAAATCAGGATCTGGTGAAAAGATCAAGAAACGTGTGAAAACTCCGTATTCTCTTAAGCGGTGGCGCCCCTCCACCTGGGTTATCTCCACTGAACAGCTGGACTGTGAGGTCAACAACAATGGCAGTGACAGGGCAGGCCATTCCAAATCTAGCACCACCGTTTACCTTGCAGAAGGAGGCTCTGCCACCACCATGGTGTCTAAAGATATAGGAATGAACTGTCTGTGAAATGTTTTCAAGCCTATGGAGTGAAATTATTTTTTGCATCATTTAAACCTGCAGAAGACATTTTTTAAAAACTGCTTTAAACTCCTGTCAGTACCCCACCCCTGCAACAAGGACTTGCTTTAAATAGATTTCAGCTATGCAGAAAATTTAGCTTATGCTTCCATATTTTTTAATTTTGTTTTTTTAAGTTTTGCACTTTTGTTTAGTCTCACTAAAGTTATATTTGTCTGTTATGACCACAGAATTATATGTGTGTGTATCAAAAGTGGTCTCAAAATATTTTTTTAAGAAAAAAAAGCAAAAACAATGTATTGCTGATAATCAGTTTGAAACAGTTTCTAAAGGTCATTAAAACAGAAGCAAATTAAGACAGATTTGACTTCAGTGGTGTCCGGTATCCATGTTTTATTTCTGGGCACAAGCTAGTTTATTTTATATGTTGATACGTTCCTAACATATTATCTGTTGGACATTCTTTTCTCCTGTGTTTTGTTTGAATGTGCAATAGTCTGTAGCCACAAATAAGCTTTCTTGTAAGCTCTCTTCCTAACAGCACACATTCTTCCATAATAGGAACATTTTTCTCCCCCCAACTTTTGTCAGATTTGTTTTATGACCGTGAATTTTACAGAAGAGAAAGCAACTACCTGATTTTTTGCTTTCTCTCTCCTTGTGGAAAATGCAGAAACATTGTCTCAAAGGGCTCTAAAGAAGGAACAACCAAAACCTAATTTGAAATGCTGTTTCTTTTAACCTTCCAAATCCTAAACGTTTCCTTCCAGGCATTGTAACAAACGTATTTGGTTCTGGTTTTAGAATTTCATAAGAGAGCATAGAACAAAATAGAGGAAGTCCAAATATTAGCCTTTTTCCATTTTATTTTATTTTTATATGTATGTTATGTTCCATTTTCATTTATTTAAGAAGCACATTTTTATCAGAAAACTTATAGAGCTATACTTATATGGAATTTTTAAGTAGGTAGATGGTTAAGACAATATAGTGTTATATCCTTTATTCTCTGAATAGGCCTCCTTTGACTCAAATAAAATTACATTTCCTGATTAAAATAACTTCAAAAGTAATTCCTAGATTTGAACCTACAGTGTCTTTTTATCCTCTTCCCAAGCAAAGCCTGATGACTGTCTGAAAAAGATTCCTCTCCTCTTCCCATGACCTATAACACTGTGTGGAAAGAAATTGTTCAACTGGCATGCCAGATCCCTGTGGAAGGCAGGGTTGCTGCCAAAACCATCATCTCTGAGCAGACTGAGACTTTCCTCTCTTTTCAAAACTGGGTGTGTGTTTTTTTCACTAATCCTATTTTCATAAATTCTCCTTTTGCCAATTTTTCACATGATTTTTGATATCTGAACAGCATTTGTTATTTACATTATATTCAGAATATACCTTTTAGTGATAACATGTTATGTATCCATCAAGTCATACGTTTTTTAAAGCTTCTTTTGCCTCTTCATTATTCATAATCATTTCTAAAACAACCACCTCTGCATTTTTAAAAATAAAGCACTTTATGTCAAATAAGGGACTGTTTTTTATAAGCACAAATTCTTTTCTATCCATTTGCAAGCAGCGATGTTCTCATTTTTTACAGATTCTCAGAGTACTTAGTACTCATTATCTAATTAAGTTCTGTGATTTCTCTGGGAGATAAAAAGCTAAGAGACAAACAAAAATTCTGAACAATATTTTCTCATTCAGATTCTTCTGTCTTCATCATTTAGCTAAAAACAACCTAAATTTCCCAATTTGACTTGTATCCGATTTCCAAACACTTGACTTGTATATAAGCCTTCTCTTGTTTGCCATCTGCGATGGCCTTGAGTTGGATGTTGCAGCACTTACCACTTACTCAGCTACATGGCTGAGCTCAGTTTTGAATTCTTAGAATTAAGATTCTTTTAGTAGTGCCCAGGAGTTCTACCTTTTGTGTTTTAATGGCCCTTATCTTGATTCACACCCTTAGTGTATTTTTCAGTCTTATAGCATAAAATGTTTTTCATCCAGTTAGTCTTTTATAATGTAACAAATTGTATCTTTCCCAGGAAATTTTACTTCGTTCCCTTGCCTTTAAATGTCTTTCAATTGTGTTTCAGGGCATTATTTACAAACATTTGTAGGACTTCTTTGAATAAAAATAAACTATAGTCACTCTTCAATTGGAGGGTAAGTGACCATGTGAGGTCTGACTGATTTTTTCCTGAAGAAGAGTTATCCTGCATTATACTGTACTTTGTGTTCGAGCCAGTTGATTGTAAGTTTTCCAACATTTTTTGATACTTAGTAATAAAATACTTTTAAAAGTTAACATACCAAATTAAAAGAACTCCTATAGTTTCCCATTTCCCATGATGTTTAAAATAAGTAATTTCCTTTACCCAGTTTGTTTAATAGACTCCTGAAAAAGTAGAAAGTGTAGATCATTTTAATAAATTTTAAATTAAATTGTACATCAGACTCATTTACTTTTAGGATCTATTTATAATATACAAGCAAGCAAAATTACTTAAAATGCTTGTTTGCCAATTTTATTCATCTAATATTAAAGTTGTCTTAAAGCTAATATTTAACTGCTATCACAACATTTTGCATGTATAAAAACATTTGATTCCTTTTGAATAAAAGGTTATTGAAAAAATATTAAATTCATTTGCAAGATAGTATTACAATCTTAAAAACATTATAATAGGTAATTAAAGAATAATATTAATTCCCTTAACTATTGTCATTGTATGTCCGAACTAAGCCATTGAAAGAACCTGATTTGAATTGTGTTTAGTCAAAAATGACTTAATTATAATTCTTAAATGTGTTCCCCATTTAAAAATGTGTAATTGGGGAAAACCCTGATATCAGTGTAAAAAGTTTTGGGAAGGTGCAGGAGTGAAATAATACTAATTGACCATTTGTTGTAGACTGAATGTTGGGATATACTGTATATACACCATCTCTTTTAGTCCTCATAGCAATTATATAAGAATTACAGTTAATATATCCCCTTTACAGACGAGTAAACTGAAGCTAGGAGAAACTATGTAATTTGCCCAAGGTCCACATCTAGTAATAGATGAAGATGGATTTTAACTTAGGTTTGCCTGTCTCCACATCTCTCGTTCATACCGTATTGCCTACACACTAGATGACAGGATGTATAATGTCCTGACATTTTGTAAGAAATTAGTCATTATGGCTTATATATATAAGCCAAACCCAGATACCTTAATGACTTTAAAAGTCAGGCAACCGTAAGACATGTGGACATATCTATGTTAATTGTGCTTGAGAAATAATTACTAATTCAAGACAAAATTCAATCCCACCTCTGCCATCATGAATCTTCAAATCACTTCACTCCTAACATTTTATATTGAAGAACTAAGGTAAAGTAAAATTTAAGGGTAAAGTGAGATGGCTTATGGGAACAGACACTTTTTCATAGATTGATTCCATACTTGATTTGGAGAAGTTAATTTAACATGGACTTTTAGTCTTATCAGTCCTTTGACTCCAACTTGAAAATTGCTGCTTTTAGTGACTTTGGAAAATGTTCCTAATCCAGAAAACGAATTAAGGGGGATGTAGGAAGGATACAAGGATAATGTCCTTCTAATAAAGCAATTTGTATAGTTTTCTTACATGTATCCACGTGTTCCAGAAAATGTTTGTTGGTTCTGAATGTGAAAACAATTTAAAAAAAGGTAGGAACACATAAAATATGTGTTTCAGTGGGAATTGTCACAGAATTTGGGAAGTGTTTTTCATTAAAAGATTTTAAAATTTAGATTCTAAAGCCAGCTCTTTACTGAACTGTCCATTCCCTGTAAACCTTCCTTTTCAAAGTCATTTAAAATGGAAAAATATTCCAATAAACTTATTGGTGTTTTCTCATATTTATGGAGATGAATATTTCATTGGAGGTAGTTAGATCCTAGAACTTGAGATTACTTACATTTCTATACATTTTTTAAATTTATGTTGAACTTATTACCAGTTAAATGCAGGTTATTACATAGCTATTCACAGATTGCTTTTTTATATTACTTTCTCTTCCAAGCTGACTTCTTAAAGTTACAATCAACTTTAGTTACAGTGACTCTAAAAATTGCGTAACATTCCTACATACGCCCCAGGAGTCTTTTTCAGACTAGGATGTTTCTAAATATTCATACATTTTACTGTCAATTCAGCAAGTAAAATTGCATTTTAACTTTTAGATTCTGAACTATGCAAACTTCAGCCAAAACTACCTTGCGGGACCCGCTCCTACATATACTTTGGTAAATCTGGCAAATCACAGATTGAGCTAGTTACACAAATGTTACTCTCAAAAGAAGGTTTTTCTATAGGTTTCCAGGTTAAACTTACGTACCAGGAAGGCAGTCCCAGGGCACTTGGGTGCACCTAAACTGTACTTCTCTTAAATCACTTCTTGGTTTGTCTCTGACTTACTCTATCCCTTGGTTATCTGACTTGTGCTCTTCTGTGTCAAGAAAGGCTTTTCTTAAAAAATACCTATTCTGCTTATCTCCTGTTTTTATTTTTTATCCATTTCTCTTACCCAGTAGTTAAAAAAAAAGTTGGTTATCTTCTTCAACATTGTTATTCTTCGGTATGCTTCAGGCTTCTCATTTAACACCTAAAAGTCTCAGTTTTTCAGACAAAATTGCTTTAGTTCCTTTAGCATTTTATCCTCAGTCCTATTTCAATAACTATTTATATTTAAGAACACCTAAAATTATATTTTATGTTATATTCAAGTTCATTACTCTAGTTAATAGTTCAATAGGATAGAACTGAGAATTAAGATGTTACCATTTGACAATGGATCCAACCATCAGATTGTTAGAAAGTCACTGAGTTCAAGTTTTGTATCTAACATTTTCTAAGTTGCTAAGTTTTATGATTTTATTTTCTAATTAGTTACAACTAATGCATACAGAATTGTATATAATTTGCCATTAAAAAATTCTAATCTCTATTACAGCAAGCTTAGCCTTATGATTGAGCCACACAAAACATATATGTTTTACATATGTATTTCTTTGTATCAAATATTAAGACACAAAGTACAACCTTAACTTTCAAAAGCGAACCCTACAATAATCAGGTATTATCTATGAACATTTTTACAGACCATTTTTGAAATATTTACCATTGTTTTGCAACATAGACTAGACATAACTTTCATTTAACTTTTAAGTGACTGGTTAAGTTGAGTGTTTGTGCATATAAAATTTAGGATTTTATCTCATGGCTGATACTTTTGAAAGTAAATACTTAAGAAGAATGTGTGCTGTGTATTAAAATTATGCCCAAAATAAATGTATCATGTCTTGAAAATTCTAATTCCGTTATTACTGTGATGTTCATAGTATTACTATTAAGCATGTGAGTCATTTTTTAAACTTAACTTGAAACCCAGATTTTAAAATCTGGGTAAGAGAGGAGGAATCTCTGGAAATAAATCACATCATTAGGGTATCCAATTTATGATTGAATTTTAAAGCAAATCACTTTTAAACTACAACTTGGGGTTGTTTTTTTGTTTTGTTTTAAAAGATAATGTGGGTTATTTTCATTTTATTTGTATTTTTAGGTTTTAGGAACATCTTCACGTTTAGACTCACTCTATAGACATAATATTACTTAAAAACTCAGGGCCCCATTTCATTCCTTTGCACATTGCAAAACTTCAATTGGTAGTAAACAAGCAATTAGATCCAGTTGAATATTTAAAGTGTTTGTTGCACACACAGTTCATTTAATGTTTCATCTTATGATTTGACTTAATTTACATATAGACAATATCAGATTTCATTAATCATAAAAGGTGCCCAGTTCTATAATTACTGAAGAGAAATGGAAACAATCCAACTAATTGACTCCATATTGCAGTATATTTAGGTCTAAGAGTTGAAGCATCGTCCTCAAACCACTTATGTCCTTTGGTCAAATGGTTATCATGATGTGACAAACTATTTTATTTTATATTATTTTTTAATGGGGGAACTTAGTAACATAGTTCCTCTGAGATAAAACATTTTTTTTCAGGAGGCAATTAAACATTATAAAACTGTGTTCTAAAAGTGAACTAATGAGTTTATAGCTTTAGTATTAACTTGGGTGATTTTGAGAAGGTAACATATGGTAACCTATTGTTAGGGCCACATGGAATTTTTCTTTAAATCAGTTAAGTTCAAACTTCAAATTGGTATGGTGTATACTTAAAATCCTAGCAGTGAAGTTATTTGTAACCAGTCTCTTGTCTCAGGCTCTCCACCTTATTACCAATTCTTGTAAGTATGGTAGGAAACATTTTTAAAGAAGCTTAATAAGAAAACTAAATTACTAAAAGATGCAATTCAAAGATAAATTCTGGTTTAACATTGAATTGCTTGGCTTCTGTGGCTTTTCTTTTTCTGGTCACATTTATTTATTTAAACAGTTTTGTATGCCTGTTGTCATGGAGATTATATTGTGTAAGTGTTTGTATAAGCTGGAATCATCCTTAATTTTCTGTTGATAATTTTTCAAATGAAGATAAGTGGATAATTGTAGAATGCACTAACTTAGGGTGTTGTAGCTGAAACATGGAGATGTGTAGCTGTCATGCCTTTTCTGAGTAGACAGGAGAAACAAGCTACAGAGTATTCATTTCTGAGGAAGCTTTTCTGGAATAAGAAAGGCTGAAAAATACTGTCAATTCCTCAGAACCCTCTTTCCTGTTAACGGGTATCTTTTGTTGGTGTGTTTTGCTCTTACATTACAGATAGAGTATCATATATGAATTTACGAATAAGTTCAGTTATTTTGCTTTTGTATAAGCTGTCTGAGATCTTGCTATGCTGTATAAGTTGTGTTTGATGGATCAGTGTATGAAATAAAGCAAATCACTTTTCTTTTGTATTATCTATGGATGCCACTATGAAAGCTGACATTAAGCCACTAAAGAGTTTTCTATGAATAATTGTAAGTAAATGCTTTGCTATATATAAACCTAAATAAAAAGGTTGTATTGATACAGATACATTGGAGAAGGAGATTTAAAGACAGTTCTTTAGGTTTAAAAAAGGCTTGCTGTAAATGGTGCATTATTCCATTTATTAAAGATCATATTAATGACAACAGTAATCGTATCTTTTTTTTTTAATCCTCACCTGAGGATATGTTTTACTGATTTTAGAGAGAGGTGAAAGGAGAGGGAGGGAGAGAGAGATCCATGCATGAGAGAAACATCAACCATTCCCCTCCCCCCGCCCCCCCCCACTCACCCCTACCAGGGATTGAACCAGCAACCTTTCCGTGCATGAAGGACACTACAACCAACTGAGCCACACCAGCCAGGGCAGTAATTGTATCTTTTGATTTTATGACGTCACCAGAAGTTATGATTGTTAGTGTGATATTTTACAACTAATATTACGTGTTCTAATACGACTTTTCATTCATTATGATACATAAAATCACCTAACATTACAGTAATAGTTGTATACCTACTATGTGCCAGACACTGTTAGTTATTTTGTATGTTGTTAATGCTCACAGTAACCTTATAAAATACATATTTCTGTCCCCGTTTTATAAATTAAAAAACTGAGGCCCAGAGAAGTTAAATACATCACCGTAAGCCACACAACTGGTAACGATGATATTCTAACATATTTTCCATTTTGCTTTGAACTACAGTTTTCAAGCTCTGATTATGGCATGAGAAACTCAAAAATGAAAATGGCTCAGTGGTAGTATCCAAGAACATGAAGCAATTTGAGGTTACTGAAATGCGACCAGGTACAATACAAAAACAACTGTCTGTTGGCCTAACATTCTGTTTGTGCTTCACACCATTAAATAATCCTTTTAGTTAGGTCTTTGTGCTTTTAGGAGGCCTTGTTAAAACAGAATATGAGTTTGTGAAGGCAACACATTGTTTTTGACTCTAGATTAATTCAGTATATTAACTAAGTGTCCTGGGGTAGAATCCTATGTCAATTCACCAACCATGATTTAAAAGAGTTCTGGATCACTCTTACCTAGATGCCAAGGGAATTTTTGTTTGAGAAAAAGCATGGCTTACTCCCATAGACTCTGTTGTGACCTCAAATAATATTTTAGAGATAATAGATTTGGAGTGCCTTTTTGGTTTTGATTCACATGCCAAATCTTCCAATGTAAGATCATGTTACAGAGTGTCATTGCAATTCTCTACAGAACCCACTATGTAACATTCCAGATGGTAACTACATGTCCTCAGAGAAAATAGGATAACCTGGGAGATATGCATCACTATAACCTGCTGGTTGTTTTTAATAACGACTTACCACAAGTGAAGTTACTCTCATTGGCACCTATGCCTGTCTGATCCATCTTCCAAGTTTACATCCTCCCCTACAAAAGGACTAACTTAAGCTAGTGATTAATCTTCCTGTTGACTTGCTAGTGTTTTTCAAATTAAAGGCCAACTTCTATATGTGGACAACTTTCATTTTGTTGGTATAATGTATTATTATTCACTTCCTTGAAATTGAATCATTACTGCTGTATCGATACCAAAAAGTATGATATGATTCCCCCCAGGAACTTAAATCATCTTGTGGAAGGGAGAAGGCCTACCCAGGAAATGGTTACATCCCAACAAGGTGACATACATGTGCTCAAATAAGTGGTAAGCTATATGTTCAATATGTGTTTGACGAGCCAGGGACGACTTCAGTGAGAAATGATTACTGAGCAGGGTCTTGAAAGGACAGGTGGGATTTAAATATGAAAAGTGAAGGCAGGATATTTGAAGTGACCAGAGATAAGGGTGAATAGGGACTGGAAAAAAAGAAGAACAAGTAGATCCAAACAGATAAGACTTTTGAAAGCCAGGCCCAGGTGTCTGGATTTGCTGTCATAGACAATAAGGAGGCAAAGGTTTCTTAGGAAGGAAGGACCTTGATAGAGGCAATTTGAAGAAGTTTAGCCTGACCAGTGTGCATGATAGATTAGAAAGGAGAGTGATTGGATGGGGTCACAAGAAAAACTGCAAATAAAATGCAATTTCCATTATGACCAATGAGTTCCTTTTTCAGAGGGGCATCAAAAACCTTTTTTGAACACCTAATGTGTAGCAAGCACTGTAGTAGGAGATAAAAGACACAGTGTCTCCCTCAAATTGCTCTCAGTAGATTTGGAGAAAATTATAGTACAGATTATAAATTATGACAGAGTGGAAGCCCAGGGTAGTATGGAAGTGCATGATAAAGAAACCTAGTCCAAAAGAAGAAAGAAAGCCCTAACCGGTTTGGCTCAGTGGATAGAGCGTCGGCCTGCAAACTGAAGGGTCCCAGGTTCGATTCCGGTCAAGTGCATGTACCTTGGTTGCGGGCACATCCCCAGTAGAGGGCGTGCAGGAAGCAGCTGATCGATGTTTCTCTCTCATCAATGTTTCTAACTCTATCCTTCTCCCTTCCTCTCTGTAAAAAATCAATAAAATATATTAAAAATTTTTTGAAAAAAAAAAAGAAAGAAAAAAACAACACAAACCTAGTCCAATCTTATGAGTCAGAGGCAATTTCTCCTTTCTGAGATAACTTTCCTACTCTAATTCCTATTTTAAAATATGAATAGGAATTAGTTAAGAGATGAGCAGTGCCCCTCTAAACAGAAGTTTCAACACTCACAAAGCCCTAGAGGCCTGAGAGGGTGGAGCTTTTTCAAGGGGATGGGAGGATGTTAGTAAGAGTCGGGTTTGGGAGGCTAAATGTAAATTTGGGAAGAAGACCTAGATGACCCTAGATGACTCGGGTAGGACTATATCACGGAAGGACTTGCATGCTATGCCAAGAGCTTGGATTTATCCTGAAGTCAATGGAAGAATTAAACGGGGGGTGGGGGGGGGTTCCAAATTAGGTAACTCAGCAGGTAGTCTACAAAGAATGGATTGAGCCCAGCTAGCATGGTTCTGTGGTTGAGAGTCAACCTATGAACCAGGAGGTGATGGTTTGATTCCTGGTCAGGGCACAGTGTGGAGTGTGCCCGAGGCAGCTGATCGATGATTCTATCTTATCATTGATGTTTCTATCTCCCTCTCCCTTCCTCTCTGAAATCAATAAAAATATCTTAAAAAAAAAAAAAGAATGGGTGAGTCGGAGTTAAATAGGGAGAGGGAGTTGTATAGCATCGACAAATAATGAGAGCCTGAACCAAGGTTGAGTCGGTGGTAGAGATGAGGACGTAGATTGGGTTCGGATTAAAGAGAACCAGTGGGACCACTGAGATGAACACTGGAGAAGTAGATACCTTAACTTCAATGTCTAATTTGGCAAAGCACTGATCATCCCTCAGAGAAATCAAAAATCCAAGGGGTGTGCAGCTAACAGAGGAAACTGCCTTTATAGGTTTTATAAATAGAACAGTTTTGACATCATGTGTTCAAATAAATGGGTTCCAAATATATATGCAGACAGCTTTTACCTATTATCCATAGAAGTTCAATTTGTCTTGTTGAGTTAGGGCCTTATTAGACGAATTTGTTACAGAATTTTACTAGGACATTTTGAGGCTGGCCCTGTCCCTGCCCTGTAAAAAGGAGTATCAGGAACTGCCTTACAAGGAACAACAGAAACAAAAAGGTACCCTAAAACGGTGGGTGGTGGAAAGATGATGAGAAGGTTGTGTTGACTGTAGACATGTGATCTTCCAAGAAGAGCCACCCTTCTCTTGCCCAGTGCTTACCTCTCCCATCAAGTTCTCAACCAGCTTAACTTCTCAACCCTGGCGTTCTTCCTTCCCTCTCTGCTTAATTAGAAGGGAGGTAGAAAAGCCCAGAAACTATTTCCTGCCCAAGGAAACAAACATCCAAATGTGTGTTTGTTTTCTTGGTAATTGTGATGAATGGAACAGATAAAAAGTGTTGATGGTAAACAAAAAGCCAGCTTTTATTCAGGAACAACAGTATTGCAATCTGCAACACACAGTGATGGGGGGCATGCAAGTCTGGAGAAGCAAGGGAGAGAAAAGCTCTTTTATGGATGGAAAAAGGAAATTGAGATGGCAGTTACATACGAAGAGATTCCCCTGTTGTGCTTCGTCAGCACCTAGCGCGTGAGAGCTCCCCCTTCTGGCCTCCCTACTTCACTTTAAATGAGATTCGTTTATTAATTTTTACAAAGGGAAATTTTCCTTTGCTTAGCAACCTTTCCCTAGATTGAAGCAATCAATAATTTATGTAAGAGGCCATGGAAAACATGCTTAAATTACTAAGGAAAATATATTTAAAGAAACAAATTATTCTCTAAACATCAGAACTACTTGGGTTTTTAAAATAAAAATTTTATTTTGTTTTTAAAGTAAATAAGTTCATTAAACTACCTTTCATAACATTGGTGATGCCTTCTAGGAGTCACATGTTCTTACATTTAGAAAGGAAAATTTTTTTTCAATAAAATTTAAAAGTAGAGACTCTTACATCTATCTTCTCTTAACTCCACTGCACCAAAACCCCCACTTACTACATGCCAATGAGCTGTTACAATTGGCATTCAGTCCTGTTGTCATTTCTCCCTACTCCGAGCCAACTTACATTCTCCTGCCACTCATCTTGTCAAAACTCTTGTCAGGTTGCCAATGAGTGGTTCAAGCTCCCCAAGCTGAAATGCCCAATTGTCCACCACACAGCAGCCACTTACTTCTCCAGCCTTTTGCCACTCTGCTCTGGAGTGGACAGCTGCTGGTGCCTTATTTCCTTACCAGGCTGTCAGCCTTTCGCATCAGGGAAGGAGTCTTATCAGTTTTTTTCTGAAGTAAAAATTTTACTTGGTTGATACGCTAATATCAAAATAGTTCTTATAGTTTTTTTATTTGTTATTTTTTAAAAATATGTTTTTATTGATTTCAGAGGGGAAGAGAGAGGGAGAGAGAGACAGAAACATCCATGATGAGAGAGAATCACTGATCGGCTGCCTCCTGCATGCCCCACACTGGGGACCAAGCCTGCAACCCAAGCATGTGGCCTTGACCAGAACTGAACCCTGGACCCTTCAGCCCACAGGCCGACGCTCTATCCACTGAGCCAAAACAACTAGGGCTCTTATAAGTTTTTTTTTAAAGTAGATTCTCTTTTAATTTCTATTAACCAGGCATTTTAGTCCCTCTGAGTTCTCTACGTGTTTGAAAGTAATTTAACTACAGGTCATTCAATAAGTTATTCTGTGAGATTTGTGGCACATTTTTAAGGTTAAAATTGATCAAATGATAGCTCAGAGAGAGAGAGAGAGAAATTTTAAATGAGTACCACTAGTATTACCATAAACTACATTCAGCAGGTATGGTTTTAATAATAAAGTAAGTGGGAGAAACCAAGATGGCAGCATAGGTAAGCACCTAAACTGCTGCCTCGCACAACAATTTCAAAACTACAACTAAAAGACAGAACGGACACCATCCAAAACCACAGGAAAGCTGGCTGAGTGAAAATTCTACAACTAGAAGGAAAGAGAAAAGCTCACAGAGAATTGGAGGTACGGCAAAGGGTCTTTGTGCGCGCAGAGAGGAAGGGTGGCTGAGAGCCTGGCTGACTTTCTCTGGCGGAAGGGGGAAGGAAGCCCCCGACCGCACTGAACCCCAGTTCTGACTGCACTGATCCCCAGTTCCGGGCAGGCCCTGGGGACCCACGCTCTTACGGGGGGAGTCTGGACTCTCGGGTGGAGACTCGGGAGCTGGGGAAGGCAGAAGTCTGAAGGCGTGCGTGTGCCAGTGCGCACAAAGGCTGTGGAGGTTGCCACAGGCTTTCCCTAGTGGAAGGGAGTCGGAGGCTCCTGACTGCACTGGGCCCCAGTTCTGACTGCACTGAACCCCGGTTCCAGGCGAGCCCCTGGGGACCCACGCTCTTGTGGGGGGAGTCTGGACTCTCGGGCGGAGACTCGGGAGCCGGGAAGGCAGAGGTCTGAAGGCGCGCACATGCGCGCAAGGGCAAGGCTGACAGGAAGCCAAGACTGAGACTCCACCCCATCCAAGATGAGCACAGAGGCTATTGCAATTTGGCAAGTCTAATCCTATAAGGCTGTCTCCAGCACCGAACTTCTCCCAGCATAGACACAGCTGATCCTTACAGCCAACTGGCCTGGAGGTCAATTCCTCCCAGTGATACCAACAACAATCAAGACTTAATTACAACAAGGCTGTACACACAGTCCACAAAGGGGTGCACCAAGAGTGTCCACCTCAGGTTAACTGGGGAGGCAGACCCACTGGGCCCTATTGGAAACCTAGCACACAAATCTACCTTACCAACTCAGGGAAGCAGTGAAAATGCGGCATCAAAGAATCAAATCACAAACGAAAGAAATGGAGGAAAACAAATGACTGGACATAGAATTCAAAACCACGGTTATAAGGCTTTTTAAGAATATCCTAGAAAAGGCCGATAAATATAACGAGACCCTCGAAGATATGAAAAAGGACCAACTAGAAATTAAACATACACTGACTGAAATAAAAAATATTATACAGAGACCCAAAAACAGACAAGAGGAACACAAAAATCAAGTCAAAGAATTGAAATACAAAGAAGCAAAAAACACTCAACCGAAAAAGCAAAAAGAAAAAAAAAAAATCCAAAAAGTTGAAGATAGTGTAAGAAGACTCTGGGACAACTTCAAGCGTACCAACATCAGAATTATGGGGGTGCCAGAAGAAGAGAGAGAGCAAGATACTGAAAACCTATTTGAAGAAATAATGACCAAAAACTTCCCCCACCTGGTGAAAGAAATAGACTTAAAGTCCAGGAAGTGCACAGAACCCCAAACAAAAGGAATCCAAAGAGGACCACACCAAGACACATCATAATTAAAATGCCAAGAGCAAAAGACAAAGAATATTAAAAGCAGCAAGAGAAAAACAGTCAGTTACCTACAAGGGAGCACCCATACGACTGTCAGCTGATTTCTCAACAGAAACTATGCAGGCCAGACGGGAGTGGCAAGAAATTTTCAATGTGATGAATAGCAAGAACCTACAACCAAGATTACTCTACCCAGCAAAGCTATCATTCAGAATGGAAGGTCAGATAAAGAGCTTCACAGATAAGAAAAAGCTAAAGGAGTTCATCACCACCAAACCAGTATTATATGAAATGCTGAAAGGTATTCTTAAAGAAGAGGAAGAAGAAAAAAGTAAAGATAAAAATTATGAACAACAAATACATATCTATCAACAAGTGAACCTAAAAATCAAGTGAATTAAAAACCTGAGGAACAGAATAATCTGGTGAATATAATAGAATCAGGGGCATAGAAAGGGAGTGGACTGATAATTCTCAGGGGGAAAGGGGTATGGGGGGTTCATGAAGAGACTGGACAAAAATCATACACCTATGGATGAGGACAGTGGGGGGGAGGTAAGGGCAGAAGGTGGGGTGGGAACTGGGTGGAGGGGAGCTATGGAGGGAAAAAGGAGAAATAATTGTAATAATCTGAATAAAGATTTATTTAAAAAAATAATAAAGTAAGTGGGTTTAGAAAGCAGGTCCTTCACTTAAATGCTTTTACCTTTTGGTTTTCTGCTGTAGTGTTTTTACTCTTTACCTTTCTCACCTGTTAATCACACGAACTCACTCTTCCTCTGGGCCCAGCAGCAGGTCTGTGCACCACTTTGACCACCTGGCGGCTCTCCTTTTATGTTCTAAGAACTGGAGGCCTCTCCATTCTTTCCAATGTCTAGATGTCTCTTGTCAAATTTGGTTCATAATGTTTCCTTATTGATTGTGAATAATAAGCAGGAAGGCTCTGTGAACACTCTTTTTTTTAAAAAAAAAAATATATTGATTTTTTACAGAGAGGAAGGGAGAGGGATAGAGAGTTAGAAACATCAATGAGAGAGAAACATCGATCAGCTGCCTCCTGCACACACCCTTCTGGGGATGTGCCCGCAACCAAGGTACATGCCCTTGACCGGAATCGAACCTGGGACCCTTCAATCCACAGGCTGACGCTCTATCCACTGAGCCAGACCAGTTTCGGCTCTGTGAACACTCTTTACATTAGAAGATTCCAGTGCTTTTTATTGGTTGAGAAGGTTTGGCTAGGAGACGGAACGTCTACAGGTTACCCCTTTGCTCCAGAACAGGATAAATACCATAGCCGGAATTTAACAAATACGATTTTCTTATGACTTCACTTTATTCTTGCAATGAAACATAATTTACAGTTCCTAAGACATTGAAAGAAGTGTCTAATCCAGAGTTGTTAGAATATTTTCATAGAGCACTAGCATTTGCCAGGATTCTATCAAAGTTTAGCAGAGCTCTATGAAGGAATTTCATAAGCAAACTTAGGTTTTAGATTTTTTAAATCATTATTGACTTTGGCTTTCTTGATATTTAATTTTTGAGAAAACTATTTCTGATTTTGTCTCCTTATTTTCTCTTCTCTGATTATTTTCCACCTTAAAAAATTACATTCTTATCAATATTCAGAATTGTTTAACAGCCTTCAGTATTACTCCGTCTATAATAAGGGGGAAAAGGAAGCATTTTTCTATTGCTAGAAAGCTTTTGTGTTCTTTAAGTTTCCATTAAGATGCCTTCAGATGCTGCCAGTTCTCCAATTATCAGAAGTTATTTGGAAATTTTAGGTGGTAAATGCATCTACTGATATTTCTTTTATGAAAGATGAAAATAAAATAGTGAGGGAAGCCAAAACCGGTTTGGCTCAGTGGATGGAGCGTCGGCCTGCGGACTCAAGGGTCCCAGGTTCGATTCCGGTCAAGGGCATGTACCTTAGTTGCGGGCACATCCCCAGTAGGGGGCGTGCAAGAGGCAGCTGATCGATGTTTCTCTCTCATCGATGTTTCTAACTCTCTATCCCTCCTCTCCCTTCCGCTCTGTAAAAAATCAATAAAATATATTTAAAAAATAATAATAATAATAAAAAAATAAAATAGTGAGGGAAGAATGAGACATTTTGATAAGCCAAAATACCCCCAAAATGATCAGGGGAGTTTTGAACTAGCATAGATCATCTCTGACTCAAATGTGACTTCAGGTTACCTATTTTAGAAGTGTTGAATAATTTTCTTTTCATTTTTATAAATATATTTTTATTGATTTCAGAGAGGAAGGAAGAGGGAGACAGAGATAGAAACATCAATGATGAGAGAGAATCATTGATCGGCTACCTCCTGCATGCCCCCTATTAGGGATTGAACCTGCAACCCAGGCATGTGCCCTGACCAAGAATCGAACAGTGGCCCCCTGGTTCATGGGTTGACGCTCAACCACTGAGCCATGCCAACCTGGCGAATATTGAATAATTTTCAATATTATTTTGGGGTTGTTGTTTTTTTTACGTAAAACTGAGCCACTATTTTCTTATGTTCTTAAAAGAGAATTTATTTTCCCCATTTTCCAAAAGCAGTGGATTTGAAGGCTGTTTCTACTGTAACACACAAAATCAGAACTTCCATGTGATTTAAAACAGGACCTCTTTTTTTTTTTTTTAAATATATTTTATTGATTTTTTACAGAGAGGAAGGGAGAGGAATAGAGAGTTAGAAACATCGATGAGAGAGAAACATCGATCAGCTGCCTCCTGCACACCTCCTACTGGGGATGTGCCCGCAACCAAGGTACATGCCCTTGACCAGAATCGAACCTGGGACCTTTCAGTCCACAGGCCAACGTTCTATCCACTGAGCCAAACTGGTTAGGGCAAAAACAGGACCTCTTTTAGCAGCATCAAGAATGCTATCCTCCCATAGACTGTATAGGCAAAAACCAAAAAGGGCAGTAATTTACATTTGACCTATGGAGGGTGGGATGAGAAGTACCATCCTTTCAAAGAGATTTACTCAAAATTATTTTATTTTCCTCAGCTCAAAACTGATTTGAAAGATTAAAATAAGAAATCGGAACCAGGATTGCTTTAATTCACAGTTTGACTAAAATTCTGGAAATAGCCTCTCTCAAGGTGTGTAGAATCTCAGTAAATCATGCTCTGTCTAGAGATCTTCCTCTTAATTGCTTTTTATTTTCTACATACAAAAGGAGAATACTTTAATCCCTACTCTCTAGGAAAGGAATAAAAACCATGATGAGCCTAGAGCTCAATGTAGCCAGCCAGCAGGGTTTTGTTTGGCCTGCAAGTATTTGTGATTTGCTGTTATTTGAATATCTTTTAGGTGGGACCTGCATTCTCTCCAAACCCAGCAATTCCCATCTTTTACCCAATAAGATTTACCCATTTCTATTACCTTCCTAATAGGTCAGCTTCTGGGTTGTTCCCCCTGTTTCAGGAAATTCCATCTTAGCCATAACATGGATCTAGGACTTAGAGAAAATGCTTGGCATATGGGAATAAACTTGAGTGGAGAGGCAGCCTTGGCTAAAACTGTGGAGTAAGTCAGTTTGCTTGCTTCCTCCTTGTGTGAGCACTTCTTTTCCTCCATAGAAAAGTCACTGCTGTCTTATTTTTCCATTCCTTCCCCAGCTCCCATTGAAACCTGCTCATGGGTAAGGGTCCTATACTCATTCATGGGATAAATGACTTCTTAAAAAAATTTTAAAGCCGTGCTATCCTGCCCAGCTGGAGTGACTCGGTTGGTTGAATGTTGTCCTGTACATCAAAAGGTTACCAGTTGGATTCCCAGTCAGGGCAGATACCTGGGTTGCGGGTTCAATCCCTGGTCAGGAGGAGGGCAACCTCTCTCTCTCCCTCCCCCAACCCCCTCCTCTCTCTGTCTCCCTTCCTCTCCCTAAGCATGTACTAACATGAGGATTAAAAAAAAAAAAAAGCTATGTTATCCTGTCCCAACATGTCTTTCTTGAAATCAAATCAAACTTTGCATCACCAAGCAAAATCATCCCATACTTGGACATTTTATTTTATTTTTTTCAAATATATTTTTATTGATTTCAGAGAGGAAGGGAGAGGGAAAGATAGGTAGAGACATCAATGATGAGAGAGAATCATTGATCAGCTGCCTCCTGCACACCCCAACTGGGGATTGAGCCTGCAACCCGGGCATGTGCCCTTGACCGGAATCAAACCCAGGACCCTCCAGTCCGCAGGCAGATGCTCTTTCCACTGAGACAAATCGGCCAGGGCCATACTTGGTCATTTTATAAAGACTTCTCTCTCTTACTGTTTTTTTTTTTTTTTAACTTGGTAAGAGAGATGGTTAGGAAAAGTAGAAAAAAGAAGGCCACTCAATTAAGGAAAGGAGACAGAAGGAGTTTCAATCTAGCCTTTTAGAATGGTAGGAACAGGGAAAATAGGGATTCAAAAATCATTTGCTCTAAGTCTCTCGCTTCACTGCAATCAGTCAGAAGTGTGGAGCTGAGTGCTATACTGACCTTCTCAGAAACTTACTTATGTGTCCTACACCTTCACAGTCAAGACTTAGTTTTACTTTTTCTCACCTAAACTTTTTCTGGTTATATTTATTTTGGGATATTTATTCTTTAGTTGCTCATGTAAAAGAAAACAGCTGGTGATATTCTTTTAAATAGATATATTTCAAAATTAAGGTAAACTCTCCCCTATAGTTTTTCTTCAAACTGTAGTATCCCCATCTACCCTCCTGTTAGCCTCTTTAAAAAAATTTTTTTTAAATTGATTTCAGAGAGGAAGGAAGAAGGAGAGAGAGATAGAAACATCAATGATGAGAGAGAATCATTGATTGGCTGCCTCCTGCATGCCCCACACTGGGGATTGAGTGTGGGGCATGTGCCCTGACTAGGAATCGAACCGTTACCTCCTGGTTCATAGGTCAGCGCTCAACCACTGAGCCACAGCTGTTCATTTTGAAATGCCCTCCTTATTTATTGCTATTCTACTCTGATATGTTTCCACTTACATTATGGGAGCCCAAATCAGACCTTCAGTACCTTCAACTTTAATATAAAATAAATAACTTTAAGTTTTTTGGGGGAAGGTTATTGATGCTACTAACCATGCTAAACAGGCCTTTTTAGACCAAAACTTGAGTGAAATTCGGTCTAGAATTCAAAATATGTATGTTTTATTATACAACATACAGCTATGCCTCTCTTTAATCAAATCTACCTGGAAACCTGCTTTATAAAATAGAAAATGATTCTTCAATTAAAAGGATTCACCAATACTTTAAAAAAATTGGTTCTAGTCTTTTTAGTAACACATTTATCACTCAAATTAACATGTACTTGTATAAATTGAGAGAGTGAAAACTATGTGCAAATTGAAGGGATATAAAAGCTGCTAATTTTACAGAAAGTTATGGTATGTTTCTGTGTCATGTTACTCTACACTTCTCCTTCCTGCACCTTAGTCTCCACCCAAAAGAAAAATTTAAAGGGCTTCATGTCTGCTATCCTCTACCTAAGTAAATAAATTCCTCCCCAAACAGATAGTAGGTAAATAGAAAGGAAATGAACTGCTTAATTTAAAAGGAAAAAGTAAACACAGTACTTATTAATCTCTCTTCCTTTTTAGGTTTCAAGATAATTAAGTTGATTTGGCCTCTGACTTTACTTTTAAGATTACATTTTAACTAAAACAGACAAAGCAAGAACTTTCCTTATAATTCAAACAGTTCCTTGAATTTTTCAGATAAGCCCCACCCTTGGCAGCACTAGCATCTCAAAGGTGTGAGCCAACACCTTGGTAGCTGCGAGTGAGTGTGTGTGTGTGTGTGTGTGTGTGTGTGTGTGTGTGTGTGTGTGAGAGAGAGAGAGAGAGAGAGAGAGAGAGAGAGAGAGAGAGAGAGAGAGAGACATAAAAACTGAGGGAGACAGAGAGACAGGCATTAAAACTGAGAAAACAGGAACAGTGCGTGGAATTCATAAAGCTCAAAGCCCAGAACCCCTTTGATCCCTAGAGCAGTGGACAATCCATTTCACTTACGTTGTTATACAGAAGTTAGAAGTGACAGAACATAGAGAACTTACTTCCTAGCAGCATAGCAGTGCAGTCACAGGGGTAAAGGAAGTGGTGGTTTGAGTAGGCTGCTTACTCTTTTTTGCTGAAAACAAACAAACAAACAAACAAACAAACAAACAAACACAACCAAAAACATTCTCTCCCCATCTTTTCCCAGAGATCCAGTGCTTCTCTCTCTACTCCCCAGTTCTATACCTTTGTCTGGTAAGCTCAGGAGTCTTCATTTCCAAAATGGGTGGCTTAGTTCACAGAATTTATGGGTCGTTTTAAAATCGTTGATAGATATGTTTTGCCTCTTGAAAAAATTTGATTTGTCTTTCAGATGGAAATAAAGGTGTCAGTGGTTAATTGGCAAGAGATTAAATCCTTACTTATTAGTGGCTTTTTACAATTGACTAATTCATGCATTCAACAAATATTTATTGATTACCTACCATCATTGTCATATCTAACATGTTTGAAAACTGGAACAGAACATTTTTTAGTTCCTCTCCTCTATACAATTAATTTATTTTTAATAAGAATCATGAAATGAGATGAATAATAATAATGGCCAGGGAGAAAAAAAAGGGTGAAAATTTTGTTTTATCGGACCATTTTGTTTCATTTTAATCCAGTCAAACATGGAAATCTTTTATGTTGTATAAAGCTCTCTTTTCCATAAATAAACATATTTAAAAAGCAATATGTATTCCTAATGGAAAATTTGAAAAACACATAATTAGAAAAAGAGGAAAAACCTATGAAGAACTCTGGCACCCGGAAGACTAGTGGCCTTGGGAGTATCTGGAAAACACACCCTTGGCCGGGCAATTTGACAATATATGTCAGAAACGTAAAAAGATACTCACCCTTTGACCCAACAATCTTTTTTAGAAATGTATTCCAAGAAAATAATTGGACATGTGCCCAGAGAGTTAAATACAAGGATGTTCCTGATTAGAAAAAATTAGAAACAACCAAATTCATTTGCTAGGGTGGCCATAACAAAGCACCACAGACTGGGTGGCTTACACAACAGAAATTTATTTCTCACAATTCTGTAGTCTAGAAATCCAACAGTAAAGTATCTGTAGAGTTTGTTTCTTCTGAGGCTTCTCTCCTTGGCTGTAGATGGCCATCTTCTCCCTGTATTTTCATATAGTCTTCCCACTGTGTATGTCTGGGACCAAATGTCCTCTTCTCATAAGGACACTAGTCAGAGTGGATTAGGGTCCACCCAAATGACCTAATTTTAACTTAATTATCTTTTTAACTCAAGCTCTAAATGCAGTCACACTCTGATATCCAGGGGGTTAGGACTTCAACATATAAATTTTAGGGGGACATGATTCAGCCCATAACACAACTTCATCCAAGAATTTGGAATTAATTAAATAAATTATGTTATATTCACCCAATGGTACATCCATGCTTTCTAGTTCATGTACAAATTTCCACTATTGCTATTAAAATAGCCTAGAATCCTGGCTGGTGTGGCTCAGTTGGTTCAGTGTTGTCCCATGCCTGTTTGAGTCCCAGTCAGGTTCGATACCCTGTTGGGGTGTGTATGGAAGGCAACCAAGGCAACCGATGGATGATTCTCCCTCACATCGATGTTTCTCTCTCTCTCTTTCTCTCTCCCTCTCCCTTCCTCTCGAAAAAAATCAATAAAAACATATTTTTGAAAAATAGCCCTAGAAATAATATGTATGAGAGAATTTCATGATGTATGTTGAACAGGATACAAAATAATATGTGTAGCACGATTCTTGTTTTTTCTATGTGTGAAATACATGTACAAATGCACAGAAAAAATGGCTAAAAAAGTTGATGGCAGTTAGATTTTGGGGTATGATATGGGTGATTTTCCTTTGTTTTCTTCCTATACACATATTCATTTATTGCATAATTGTACATTTTTATTTTTTGCACAATAAGTTTGTGCAATATTTTAAAAGAACCCTCTGATGACACAAACACCCCAAAAAAAGAAAGAAGAGGGGAAATCTACCCAATGCCTAAAGCATGTTTTAGAGAACAGTTCTCTAGTTATATAGTTTTCCTGTAGCTATTTCTGCTTTCCTGCCGCTAAGGTAAGTTTCAGTGGGATGTGAAAGCTTACTCAATGTTCTGTCCTGTTGATAATGGCCTACTCATTTAATGTGCAATGAAGTGCGCCGTGTACTTTTATTCTTTTTTTGAGGCTGTTTGGAGATGTTTTTGCTCAATCAGAAGACATTGCTAAAGCCAGTGGCTTTATGACTGAATGACTCATATTGGTTTAGGGCAGTGGTCGGCAAACTCATTAGTCAACAGAGCCAAATATCAACAGTGCAACGATTGAAATTTCTTTTGAGAGCCAAATTTTTTAAACTTAAACTTCTTCTAACGCCACTTCTTCAAAATAGACTCGCCCAGGCCGTGGTATTTTGTGAAAGAGCCACACTCAAGGGGCCAAAGAGCTGCAGTTTGCCGACCACGGGTTTAGGGCTTATGATCAGACAAGCTCTGAACTCTATTTTCAAATTTGTAGAGAAAAAAAATTTTAGTGGGGTGGGTTCCCAAAAAGAGAGGAGGGTGAATATGTTTAGAGTCCGGATCTTCGTGGTTTCTAGCTTAGGAGGCAGAGGTGCCTCTTTATGGCACCCTCTCATTCATGGGAGACTTGACTGTAAGGTTTTTCATCTCAAGCCTGTCATTTCTTCAGAGGCTGCACCTACCACTCCAGTTATTTTCTTCTAGGCCTGCCCATCTTCCCCTTCCCCTCACTTGCGTAGCTTGGGTAATTTATGCACAAACTATGTACTGTTTGAATAAAAGGACAATCCCTAAGTTAAGACATAATAAAGTAATTTGAGGTTATCTGTGTACACTTTGTACAATATACTTACATGGCCATTAAAATTGTTGTTTGGTGAACTGAAATGTAGCTACTCCCCTAGTAGTTATGTGGAGTCATGATAGATTCAGTGTCTATCCCTGTATAAGTAGGTGGTAGACAACAATAGCAGAACTTGTAAATTTAGTCTCATAATAGAGTGGGTACCTTGTATGAAGCACCTTGCTTACACTCTGACAAGTTTGAGAACACCTCCAGAACTGAGAATCCTCTGCAGTCACATATTTCACATATTTTACAGGACACTTCCTGTCCTCAGTTTCTCAAATGAGATGCTTATACTGATTTGTCCACTTCCAGAGCAGGGTAATGGACACCCCTTCTAGATCCTTCTAGATCATTTTGCTTTGATGCAGGATAAAATTTGAGTTAATGACTATTTATATCTATTATTTACAGTATTCTCGGTGGACAGCTTTGATATGACGGTGTCTGACCTACCATGCTTCTGGCCAGAACACATGAGTTAGGGATGCTGTTCAGTGGGTTCTTGCAGTGACCAGTTAGCCCTTATTACTTGTAATACTTGGGAGTTTGGTGGAGATGTAAGAAGGGAAAACTAACCAGGAAGTTGCCTGCCAAGGTGCCTCTGGCAAAACACTTCTTGTCTGATCTTTGGTCAGACCAGATAGTACTTAGTTAAGAGACAGCCTGTGAATAGTGAGTCTTATAGGTCTTTCCTCTGGGCTGACAGCTAGCTTCTCAAGAGCAAGGGCTGTATCTTCTTTGTCTTGAGAGTCCTAGGCAGGGGCACAAAATAAATATCTGTTTAATTGAATGTACAATCAGCCACCTACTTGTGAACCACTATCATTTTAAATATTTTTTCTGTTGCTAATCGTGGATGCAATAAAAATCTAATAGTGTAATTATTCTTGAATACTATTCTAATATTTGAGGTGAAAGAGACCTTAAAAATAATTTACAGTAGAATGCCTTCTTTTTGCAGATGGGAAACTGAAGCCCAGAGTGGTTAAATGATTTGTCAAGAGATAGAAGCAGGTCCTCCTGGCTCCTAGTTTGCACCTAAACACCCCTAAGCCATGAAGAAGGCGGCCTCTGCTTTAGGTTACTGTTGTTGTTTTTTCTTTCTCTTTCTTTTCACATGTGCTCCCCCACCCCACCCCCAGACACCTGAACATGAGCTCAACATGCAAATTAGAGAACTTGGAAATTTTTAGCAACACCGTGTTGTGTTGTGGCCCAGCACGGTGGAGGTGGAACTTTATCTTTCTGGAAAGATTGTATTTATTCATGTTCTCTTGGCTTTAGTTGAATGTGGGAGTCTTGCCCAAGTGCAGGCATCTTTGCTGCTCCGTGAATGTACCTGCACTATAGCACGAGGAGACCTGGGCTCTCATCATGGCTCTGTCACCACTCCTGTGGCCTTGGGAGAGTTCGTTTTCCTCTCTGGGTCTCAGCTCCTCTTTACAAAACATAGAACTTGGATCCCATGAGCTCTAAAATCCTATGATTGCACATGTTTCTACTTCTGAACTATGAAGAACTATTTTTTATTTTATATTAAAGTAATAGCCACGCCTAAGCCCCATGGAATTTGCTCAGCCTTATGTTTTTGTGTACGTTGACAGGCCTGTGCTGTGTTTGGGGTAAATGGAACCATTTCATTTTCATTTCAGTTATCATCTTCCTTTTGTCATTCTACCAAAGGAGTGTTTGTCACAATGGTTAAAGGTGATCCGTGACTCAGTTCCTCTGGGTCTCATTTCAAGTGTTCCTTTGCAAACCTCTAGAGCTCCTCCTCTGGGTCTGTCCCTCATCTGGAGTTAGATGGTGTCCATGGATCCTGTCTTCTTTTGTTTCTTGCAGCACTGCAAGAGAGGACGTCAGGTCTCTCAGGATCGAGGATCCAGAGAGGTGCCTGGAAGGGCGAACGTTTTCTCTAAGTAGGCAAGAAAGAGCTGCCAGGTTGCTAACGGTGCTGTCGGTGCTGTCGTAGGTAAGGAGTTAGTTGCAACCGGACTCCTCTCCCCTCTGTTATCACAGCAAAGTCCTTTAGACATGTCATGGCAGCCTGTTCCTTGCCTTCTTCTGCCTGCATGCCTACACGCCCAGGAATGGAGAATCAAGAGATCAGCTTGCTGGCTGCTGTTAAAAGGATGCCCTAATTATCAGAGGCAAATGGCTTGCCTTTTTCTGAAAATTACCTTGATGTGCAAAGCTGCAGAACGCACAGCTTTTTGTTACCTGCACTTAAAGGAACACAAGCCCCAGTGTCGCGTTACTTTGTTTGCCTCTAACAGACCTTTCTCTTTTGCATCCACTGTTTCACGCCATCAGTCACTCAACAGCATTTATGAAGCACTTGCCTTAAGCAGGAAGGAAAGGTTGAAAAGGAAGGAAAACCATGAGAGAAGACAAGAATGCACAAAAACACTTAAGTACCACGCCAACCAGTATGAATCAGCATGATGCAGTTTCCAGACGTGTTTAGGAGTGCATTGGCATGATCAAGCTTGGGTGGAATTAATCAGAGATGCCTTTTTAGACGAATAATCCCTGTAAATTTAATTGAATAGGTTAACCTCGTTACCTAGAGAACCAGGACCATTTTACAAAGGGTTTACATGACAGACTCACTGAATCATATTCCAGAGAACACAAAAGATGCAAACTAAGAAAACATATGGCAAGCTATGTGAAAAGGGCTTGAGTTGAGAAAGAGCGAGGAAGCTAAACAAGGGGATTTGTAGACAAATACCTGGAGGCCAAGCTGAGAAATTTGGATCTGATAAAATTTGCGATAGGGAGCCACTGGAGGTTCTTGAGCTTGGAAAAGACATATGAAATTGTCTGAGGATGATTAATCTTCCTACTGTATGTAAACTAATATGGAAAAGTTAGTGGCAGGGCCCATCTAAAGCTGCAGCTGTGAAAATGAAGTGAAGATGAATAGCAGGGATGAGATGGAATCAGTTAGCAGGACTTGGTCAAAGCTTAGACAGTAACAATAGCCAACATTCATGGAGTGCCTTCCATGTGCGGTCACAGAGCTGAGAGCTTGTCCCGTGAGTTAATGAGTTTGAGCCTCAATAGAACTGTCTGAGATGAAAGTAAATAACTTGCTCCAGATCATGCAACTATAAGTGCGGAACTGGAATTTGAACCCAGGTACTCTGGCTCCAAAGCCACTCTACTGCTATGCTAGACTGTGTCTCTGAAATAATAATAATAATAAAAGGGAAAACATTGCTCTAGTGCAGTGGTTGGGAGTATGAGCTCTAGATTCAGACTCCCTGCAATTTCATCCTGCCTGTGGCACTGACTCCTGGACGATCTACTTAAAATTCTATCCCTCCTTTTCTTTATCCATAAAAATGGGAATAATAGTACTCATGGATAGAGTTGTTGTAAAGTGTAAATCTGTTATAGTATGTACAGTACTTGGCCCAGTGCCACACACACAGTGAGTATTCAGTAAATGTTAACTGTCAATAAGATTGTCATTATCATCCTATGTCTTACAATCTGCTAGAATAAGAACAAGGGGAAATATAGTTTAAGGTTATTTGCCACTAACAACTCCCTTGCTCTTGGGTTACAGAAGCTTTATGGTTCAGTAGAATCAGACAGGGGGAAGTTCCTCGGAGAAGAACTAACTGAAAATGCCAGTCTTACAGAGGACTGAAGAAAAATCATGCCAGACGTGGAGGAAAGGGAGGGAAGCTAAGACTTTGGTTAGTGTGGAGGGAGGAGTGGAATCTCTCTTTTATTAACATATATTGAGCATGAATTTAACTTCCCTTTTGGTTTCCTCTTTTTCATTCTTACTATTAATAGGCTATGCACATATTGAAAAGTAATTTATGCTGCAACTCTCTCTCTCAGAACTTCATATACTTAAAATGCAGTTAGGAGAGAAGATTTTAAAAAGGACATTGCTTTAAAAAATATTACAAAAGAATAAAATAATAGGCGATTGTCATCCTTCATAGGTCAAATTGCTAGTCCTCCGAAGTCCTTTGCTCCCCAGAGAGATCTCGAAGAAGAGGTCTTTGTGCTCCAGTGTGTAATGAGTACTTAGGAGCCGAGTCAAACAAGGATTTTTAGTTTTCTGGATACCAAGTCTGGGCAGGCCTATGCTTTCAATACATGGGAGAGACAAGCGGTTAAGTTTCTTCACCTGTTAGCTGCCTGAGTCACCTCACAGGGTATCATGGCTCAGTTAATTCTCCCAGCTCACTGGAGACACATAGTTGGGGGACTAAACCACTTTCCATTGTGTGAAACAGGAAGTAGTGTCTTGGTACTCTGCCCTTTGAATTCACTCTGCATTATGGCATAGCTAAGTAATACTGAGAAAAGATACCAGAAATCATTGGTAATATAAGTGCTCTTAAAATCATTTATTCACAAACACAGGGGTGGGCAAAAGTAAGTTAATAATAATTAATAATACAATAACAAATAATAATACAAGAAGAAACTGCGTACTCGTACACAGTAAACCTACTTTTTTTTAATTCTCATCCGAGAATATTTTTCCATTAATTTTTAGAAAAAGTGGAAGGGAAGGAGGGAGGAGGAGAAAGAGAAAGACAGAAACATCAATGTGAGAGAGATATCGATTATCAACTGGGGGTGGGGGACCAAACCTGCAACCCAGCTACGTGTCCTTGGCCAGGAATTGAACCCGAGAGCCTGAGGTCTGCAGGCCAACGCTCTAACCACTGAGCATGCCAGCTGTAAACCTACTTCTGACTCCCCCTGTATTTATTGGCAATGGTGAGTATATGCATAGGACTGGTACGTGATACATAGTAGATGCACAAATTTTGTTGCCTGTGAACCCAGTGCTTGGACTGTACATTTGCAAGTATACAGAATTTAACTGCATTTCTTTAAAATTCAACTACATCTGCAGAGTAAAAGAATAAGAAGGAATGATTAGGTACAATGTAGATTGGATGGGTTTTTTTCTCTTCTGTTTCTTTCTGTTGTGAAATCCAAGCTCCAATTCAGCAATGGTAAAGTGATTGCTATTCCATAGCAACAATTGGTATCTGTGAGCGCACGCTGAGTGGTTGTAACAGAATTTGAAAGGGCAAGGCATATTTCATGTCCCAGTCCTTAACTCTCTCCACCAAGCTGTTACCATAGAGACAGAAAACTTAAAGACTTCCTTACAATCATTTTGGAAGGGAAATGTCTATTTCTGGGTGAGACTTAGATTCCCTGGAGTAGAGTTTATAAAGAGTTTTCACTGTTTGCTATGTAGTGAGGAACCTAGGACAAAATATGGAGCAACCTATGGGGTAAGATGATCAGCAATTTTTTAAAAAAGGAAAAACTTACTTTGATTAGCATGGAGTTAGTTCCTACAGGTCAGTTATGACCTGGATATAATTTAGGTACCCTAGAAATAATATCCTTAGGTTTTATGGACTGCCTCTCTCTGGAGTGTGGTTAAATAGTTTCTGGCCCTAATTATTCTCATAACCTACAGAGCAATCACCACCCTGAAATAAATCTCCCATAAACCGTTGTCATAAAATCAAATATCAGTTACCAAAGATCATCTGGTTAAGCAACTATTTTTAGTTGCTACTTCCTTAGATACTTATGATAAATAAGACCAAGCGCCTCTTTATAGATTTCAATTTTTGCCTCTATTGCAATACCAATCAAATGTCTTTGGGGGGAATATAATTTTGTTTTCTAGAAAGATGGGAAATTTTCAAATAGGCTATGTTGGCACTAATTCTGAAGGTAAGTAGAATCATGGAAAAGAAGAATTCATTTCAGTCTATTTTACTTCTTGAAACAGTAAGGAAAGTGCTTTATTGAGTTTTGCTGACATTTATAGCTTATAAAATGTGTTTGCTTGTTTTTTTTTTAAACCACATTAAATTTTTTCTTTGGATGCTTCCAAAATTGCATGGGTATCTATCAAATTTTAAAATGCATACCCTTGGATTCTACAATTTTACTTCAAGGAATTTCTTCCAGAAAAAAATATTCCCATTAAATGAAAGTCTGTTCTGAATTTGAAGCTATAATCCCTGCACTTGGCTCCAAAAATACCAGACAAGAGATTGGTGGATTCTCTTCTGGAAAAATTTAACATCACAAGAGAAATGAGATTTGGGCACCCTATCATAAACAGGTGGATTCCTGCTTGATCACCCCAAAGTAAAGCCCACCAAGGGACAAGCCCCATTTGAGTACACCGAGTTAACAATTAGCTATTATGTGAAAGTCATTTGACATTTGACTAATGTCTCCATCATGAAAGGCAGACACCAAAACAAAAGAATTTTGGGAAAACAGAGACAATACAGGAAGACAAATAAATTATATCCATGAAACAATGGAATGCTATAATAATGAAAGAATAAAGGGAGCTCTTGGAAATGAAAAATACGATTGCTGAAATAAGAAACTCATAGAGGGGTTGGAAGGTGAAGACAAAGAAATTCCCCAGGAGATACATTGAAGAGATGACATAGAAATGGGAAATAGAAGAAAAAGTTAGAGGGCTAGTTCAGGAAGCTCAATATTTCTTGGAAAATGGAGAGAGAGAGAGAGCGAGAGAGAAGACTATCTGTATAATTCAGAATCCCTAAAGCAAACAATTCCCCCCGCATGGTTCAGATAAAGAGATTTTTACAAAGCGACTCATAAAGGTGTGAGCAGGAAGGATTACAGGAACACATAAGGGTGGTATAGTGTCCAGATAGCAACAGTGAGAAGCTATTCCACTCCCAGGGCTGGAGGGGGCAAGGTTGGAAGAGGGTGTGTAAATGCAGCCCAGTGAGAACTGGAGTCCAGGAGAAAGGGCCTCCCAGTGGGAGATACAGCTACTGCCTGAGAGACACTGCAGGAGATAGAGCTCTGCCTCAGGAAAGAGACTCTGACTTCTCTCTCTTCCTGCATTTTGATCTCACATTGGCCAAACCTAACCAGAAACCAGCTGATATATATATTATTCCAAAGACATCATTCAGGAAGGGAAGGGCTAGTATGTGAAGGGAAATAAAATTATTGAAGAATAATACAATAACATTTTCCCATCTGAAAAAAAAGCTGGTGTCCATCCTAGGATATTTAATAAAACCCCAGCAGAGTGAGTTTTCAGAACACCATTATCACAGAGAAGATTCTAAAGAAAAAACAGATCATACATAAAGGATGAGAAATCACAATGGCATTAGATTGCTCAACAGCAACAATGAATGCTATGTGACAGTGGAATAATGTCTTCAACCGCCTAAGGAGACATTCTTTCTAAGCCATGTAAGGATGAGATAAAGACATTCGCAAACTTGCAATGTCTTAAAAATTTTTACCTTCTGTACACCCTTAGGAAGCTATTACAAAAAAAAAAAAAAAGGCAAAAACAAGGAAATAAACAAAAACGGAAGACCCTGCGTAGAGGGAACATAATGTACACACACCCAAAAAGTGAAGGGAAATTCCAGGTTGGCAGCTACACAGAAGTCCTGGAACATACCTAGTTTAAACAGAACGGAAGAAAGGAAGGCTCCATTAAGATTTCTTTTTTTTTTAAGGAAAAAACAAACCACTAATCATTTTCAGAGAGACTTAATAATCCTTTGGAGGATTTGGGAGGAGCAATGAAAAATCAGCCTTCTAAAGCTGTTTGGTTTCTTATTCTGTGCATACATATTGCTTTTATGCAACATTAAATTTTAAATACTCTCAAAAGAATGCAAAATGTAAATGCAAAGATATCATTAGACTATTGTATGTTATATCAAAAAGATAAAAATAACCTAAATGTTCATCAATAGGAGATTGGTTAAATTATGGTACAGTCATGCACTGCATGGCAACGTTTCAGTCCACAATGGGAGCTGAAGAACAATGGGAGCTGAAAAATTCCTATTGCCTAGTGGCATCATAGCCATTGCAAGGTCGTAGGGCCAAGGATTACTCTCGTGTTTGTGGTAATGCTGGTGTAAACAAACCTGTGCTGCCAGTCCTATAAAAGCATAGGCATACCCCATTTTATTGCAATATTTGCTTTATTGTGGTGGTTTGGAACTGAACCCACAATATCTCAGAGTTATATCTTTATAGCACATACAATGTATTATTGATTAATGATAATAAATGGGGACTGGTTGTATTTATTATACTACACTTTTTAACTTTATTTATTTTTTGACATATTGTTATTGATTTCAGAGAAGAAGGGAGAGGGAGACAGAGAGATAGAAACATCAATGATGAGAGAGACTCATTGACTGGCTGCCTCCTGCATGCTCCCTACTGGGGATCAACCCAGCAACCCAGGCATGTGCCCTTGACCGGAATCTAACCTAGGACCTTTCAGTCCGCAGGCCGACGCTCTATCCACTGAGCCAAACCAGCTAGGGCAGTGGTTGGCAAACTGCGGCTCGCGAGCCATATGCGGCTCTTTGGCCCCTTGAGTGTGGCTCTTCCACAAAATACCACGGCCTGGGCGAGTCTATTTTGAAGAAGTGGCGTTAGAAGAAGTTTAAGTTTAAAAAATTTGGCTCTCAAAAGAAATTTCAATCGTTGTACTGTTGATATTTGGCTCTGTTGACTAAAGAGTTTGGAGCTAGGGCATTATCTTTACTTTAGAATGTACTGTTTCTACTTATAAAAAAAGTGTTTGCTGTAAGACAGTGCCATACTACACCGGCAGCAGCCTCATGCATTTCATGTTTATGTGTTTCTTGATTGCATCACTTTCTTTTGTGCTTGATTTAATCTTGTGTTGTTTTGTGCGGTAACGTGCTGTACAGGTTTGTAGCCCAGGAGCAATAGGCTATACCATGTAGCCCAGGTGTGTAGTGGGCTATACCATCTAGGTTTATGTAAATGCACTCTACAACGTTTGCACAACGATGAAATTGCCAACTGATGCGTTTTTCAGAACATATCTTTATCGTTAAGCAGTGCTTGACTCTACTGCCAAATGATAGAATACTATATATTCTTTAAAAGGAACAAGAGAGAATCTAGATACATACTGAGTGAAAGATGACCTAGATATATATATAAAGGAAAAAGATGGGTTTTAAAACTTGTATGTGATCTTGTTTTTTATTTATTTATTTTATAAAAGCCAAGTTTATTTGTTCATTTCTTGCATTTGAAGTACTCCTCAGTGACATCCTTTGCCTGAGACTCTTTGCCATAGTCCTTAACCACCACGCAACTGCAGCCAACCACTTTTCCCCATCTCTGTCGATTTTACAGAGGCCTACCCATTCCCCTAGCTTCTTCTTGTCCTCAGCCTTAATTAGGTTGGTCTGGTGTTCAGCACAAAGAGCCTCCACCAACTTGACGTCCACAGGCTCATCCCAGTTGGATGCACGTACACAGAGGAGGGCTTGGCGCTTGTCTAAGGCTTTGGCAGCTTCGCGAATTCCGCGCGCGAGGCCGTGGTGGATGAGGGCGGTCTGCAGCGGCTCTTGCAAAGCAGTGTTCACGTCCATCGCCCCTCCAGCAGCAATGCCTTCCTCCCATGGTGGTGGGGTAGGAGAGAGCCAATCTGGAAGGCACCCAGGCCTCCGCCTCCGCGCAACTCCGCGGCGGCAGGGAAAGAGCGTGATCCTGCTTTTTAAAGTAAAAATTCTCATGAATGTATGTTGTTTTATACTGAGAAAAATGAAAGATTGGGTAACTGGATTTTATTTTCTAAATAAATTTTTTCTAATGAATTGTTTATAATGAGAATGGAATTTGTGTGCTCGGAAAAATCAACACATGAAATTTTAATAAGATTACTTTGGGGATTAGGAATCAATTTTTCCATACTTCCAGTTAACAATATTCATTCATCAAACTATTGTGTTTGGTATTGGAGAGACAGAGGTGAATAAATATTTCCTGCCTTCAATTTTATCACAGTCTAGTGCAGTCGTCGGCAAACTCATTAGTCAACAGAGCGAAATATCAACAGTACAACGATTGAAATTTCTTTTGAGAGCCAAAATTTTTAAACTTAAACTTCTTCTAACGCCACTTCTTCAAAATAGACTTGCCCAGGCCATGGTATTTTGTGGAAGAGCCACACTCAAGAGGCCAAAGAGCCGCATGTTGCTCGCGAGCCGCAGTTTGCTGACCATGGGTCTAGTGGAATGATTTTTAAACTGCCCTGTGTTTTAGGGGTGGAATAAATAATTTTAATTTCATTTTCAAATATATTTTAAATATTGAAACACCTGTAATAAAATCAATTAATTTAATATAATAAATTTTAACATTTTGGGACCACCACTAGTTAATGTCCACCATCAGGTAAACTGTTTTTTTGTGTAGCTATTAGTGTTAAATTTTTCCTGTCATCACTGAGCATATATTTAAATTTATTGTAAATATGTCATTACTTAGAAAGGTTATAGCTTTACATTGGTCTTTTAAAAAACCAGCCTGCATATCTCTGCTTACAGAAAAATCTACAGGTGACTATGCAACCATAGCATGTATATGCTGAGCACAATTAAATATACAGCAAAGTTCAAGTTCATCTGCTTGATGTATAGTCTTGTGTACAATGTATACTAATAAAAGGGTAATATTCTAATTAGACTGGGAGACCTTCCGGACATCCTTCCAGACAAAGCCATGGTGGCAGGGCCAAGGCAGAGGTGGTTAGGGGCGATCAGGCCAGGAGGGGAGGGCAGTTGGGGGCGAGTAGGCCAGTGGGGGGGCCAGTTGGGGGTGAGCAGGCTGGCAGGGGGGGATAGTTGGGGGCGAGAAGGCCGGTGGGGGGAGGCAGTTGGGTGCGAGCAGGCCGGCAGGCAGAGTGGTTAGGGGTGATCAGGCAGGCAGGCAGGTGAGCGGTTAGGAGCCAGTGGTCCCAGATTGCAAGTCGGACATCCCCTGAGGGGTCCCAGATTGGAGATGGTGCAGGCTGGGCTTAGGGATACCCGCCCCCCCCCCCCCCCCCCCCCCCGTGCATGAATTTCATGCACCGGGTCACTAGTAACAAATAAATGTATAGCATGTCAGGTTGGTTAGATAGGGTTTTGCAGATTCTTAAATTTAGAGTTTTATAAGTTCTTGGTGTTTTTCTGACTTTTATAATAAGGCATGGGTGCAGTTGTTGGCTATTTTTGGTGAACCAATTTTTTAAAATATTTTTTTTTATTGATTTCAGAGAGGAAAGGAGAGGGAGAGATAGAAACATCAGTGATGAGAGAGAACCATTGATTGGCTGCCTCCTGCATGCCCCCTACTGGGGACCGAGCATGCAACCTGGGCATATGCCCTTGACTGGAATCAAACCCAGGACCCTTCAGTCCGCAGGCTGATGCTCTGTTCACTGAGCCAAACCGGCTAGGGCAATGTGAACCAATTTTTAAAACTTTTTATTATAGACACTTTGAAACAGACAAAAAGTAAATACTAGAATAATGAACAACTCTGTACTTACCACCCAACTTCAACAATTATCAATATTCTTTTTTTTAAAATAAATCTTTATTCAGATTATTACAATTATTTCTCCTTTTTCCCCCCATAGCTCCCCTCCACCCAGTTCCCACCCCACCTTCTGCCCTTACCTCCCCGCCACTGTCCTCATCCATAGGTGTACGATTTTTGTACAGTCTCTTCATGAACCCCCCATACCCCTTTCCCCCTGAGAATTATCAGTCCACTCCCTTTCTATGCCCCTGATTCTATTATATTCACCAGATTATTCTGTTCCTCAGGTTTTTAATTCACTTAATTTTTAGGTTCACTTGTTGATAGATATGTATTTGTTGTTCATAATTTTTATCTTTACTTTTTTCTTCTTCCTCTTCTTAAAGAATACCTTTCAGCATTTCATATAATACTGGTTTGGTGGTGATGAACTCCTTTAGCTTTTTCTTATCTGTGAAGCTCTTTATCTGCCCTTCAATTCTGAATGATAGCTTTGCTGGGTAGAGTAATCTTGGTTGTAGGTTCTTGCTATTCATCACTTTGAAAATTTCTTGCCACTCCCGTCTGGCCTGCATAGTTTCTGTTGAGAAATCAGCTGACAATCGTATGGGTGCTCCCTTGTAGGTAACTGACTGTTTTTCTCTTGCTGCTTTTAATATTCTCTCTTTGTCTTTTGCTCTTGGCATTTTAATTATGATGTGTCTTGGTGTGGTCCTCTTTGGATTCCTTTTGTTTGGGGTTCTGTGCGCTTCCTGGACTTGTAAGTCTATTTCTTTCACCAGGTGGGGGAAGTTTTCTGTCATTATTTCTTCAAATAGGTTTTCAGTATCTTGCTCTCTCTCTTCTTCTGGCACCCCCATAATTCTCATGTTGGTACGCTTGAAGTTGTCCCAGAGTCTTCTTACACTATCTTCAACTTTTTGGATTTTTTTTCTTTTTGCTTTTTTGGTTGAGTGTTTTTTGCTTCTTTGTATTTCAATTCTTTGACTTGATTCTTGTGTTCCTCTAGTCTGTTGTTGGGTCTCTGTATAATATTTTTTATTTCAGTCAGTGTATGTTTAATTTCTAGTTGGTCCTTTTTCATATCTTCGAGCATCTCGTTATATTTATCGGCCTTTTCTAGGATATTCTTGAAAAGCCTTATAACTGTGGTTTTGAATTCTATATCCAGTCGTTTGTTCTCCATTTCTTTCATTTGTGATCTGTTTCTTTGATGCCGCATTTTCACTGCTTCCCTGAGTTGGTAGGGTAGATTTGTGTGCTAGGTTTCCTATATGGCCCAGTGGGTCGGCCTCCCCACTTAACCTGAGGTGGACACTCTTGGTGCACCCCTTTGTGGACTGTGTGTACAGCCTTGTTGTAGTTAAGTCTTGATTGTTGTTGGTATCACTGGGAGGAATTGACCTCCAGGCCAGTTGGCTGTAAGGATCAGCTGTGTCTATGCTGGGAGAAGTTCGGTGCTGGAGACAGCCTTATAGGATTAGACTTGCCAAATTGCAATAGCCTCTGTGCTCAGCTTGGATGGGGTGGAGTCTCAGGCTTGAGACAGTCTTGGCTTCCGGTCAGCCTTGCCCTTGCGCGCGTGCGCGCCTTCAGACCTCTGCCTTCCCCGGCTCCGGATTCCCCCTATAAGAGTGTGGGTCCCCAGGGGCTTGCCTGGAACTGGGGTTCAGTGCAGCCAGACTGGGGCTCAGTGCAGTCAGGAGCTTCTGACTCCCTTCCACTAGGGAAAGCCTGTGGCAACCTCCGCAGCCTTTGTGCACACTGGTGCGCGCGCCTCCAGACCTCTGCCTTCCCCGGCTCCCGAGTCTCTGCCCGAGAATCCAGATTCCCCCCACAAGAGCATGGGTCCCCAGGGGCTCGCCTGGAACTGGGGTTCAGTGCAGTCAGAACTGGGGCTCAGTGCAGTCAGGAGCTTCTGACTCCCTTCCACTAGGGAAAGCCTGTGGCAACTTCCACAGCCTTTGTGCGCACTGGCATGCGCGTGCCTCCAGAACCCTGCCTTCCCCGGCTCCCGAGTCTCCGCCCGAGAGTCCAGATTCCCCCACGTAAGAGCGCGGGTCCCCAGGGGCTCGCCTGGAACTGGGGTCCAGTGCAGTCAGAATTGGGGCTCAGTGCAGTCAGGAGCTTCTGACTCCCTTCCACTAGGGAAAGCCTGTGGCAACCTCCACAGCCTTTGTGCACACGGGCACGCACGCCTCCAGAACCCTGCCTGCCGGGGCTTCCCCGGGTCTCCCCCGGGTCTCCGAGTCTCCGGGTGCCTTTCTCTCTACCTGACAGTCCAGACTCCCCCTGTATGAGCCTGGGTCCACGGGGTTTTGCCCGGGACTGTGGTTCAGTGCAGTCAGAACTGGGGTTCAGTGCAGTCAGGAGCTTCTGACTCCCTTCCACTAGGGAAAGCCTGTGGCAACCTCCGCAGCCTTTGTGCACACTGGTGCGCGCGCCTCCAGACCTCTGCCTTCCCCGGCTCCCGAGTCTCTGCCCAAGAGTCCAGATTCCCCCCACAAGAGCGTGGGTCCCCAGGGGCTCGCCCGGAACTGGGGTTCAGCGCAGTCAGAACTGGGGTTCAGTGCGGTCGGGCGCTTCCTTCCCCCTTCCGCCAGAGAAAGTCAGCCAGGCTCTCAGCCGCCCTTCCTCTCTGCGCGCACAAAGACCCTTTGCCGTACCTCCAATTCTCTGTGAGCTTTTCTCTTTCCTTCTAGTTGTAGGATTTTCACTCAGCCAGCTTTCCTGTGGTTCTGGTTGGTGTCCGTTCTGTCTTTTAGTTGTAGTTTTGAAACTGTTGTGCGAGGCAGCAGTTTAGGTGCTTACCTATGCTGCCATCTTGGTTTCTCTCAACAATTATCAATATTCTGTGTCATCCAAATCTCCATGTTTCCCACTTTATTATTTATTTCCAACAAACATTTTTCATTATTCCTGTTTCAACTTTTGAATCTGCCTAGTTGAAGATCAATTAAAAGAACACTGCTACCATTTGCAATTATATATTTTTGTGGACAAGGATTTTCTCAATATTATTTAACCTAAACAAAATACAGAAATATTTTGAATACTGATGCTTACATAAGACTGTGATGATCATCTATAAATCCCAATTTCAAACTTAATGTTCACTAAAATAAACTGGTTTTCTGAGATTAAGTTTTTACATTAATTTTTTTCTAAAACTAATATGTGAAAAAAACATTAAGGAAAGCTAATATGTGAACATGCATTGAAAACCTCAAAAATAGTAAAAAGAGTATGCATAAAAAAGAACATCTTTCTCTCCCTGCCCCTCCCAGTTCCTCTTTTCAGAAGCCAGTTTCTTGGGAGAATTTCCAGAAATACTCTATGCATGCACATAGAAGCATGTATATAGCTGTCATCCTTAAAGAGCAAAGCACTGCTCTGTACCATGCCTTCGTTCGTGAACATACTTTTAACACAGGAAGATTTTCTGAAAGGATGCAAACTGCTGGTATAATGGGAACCATATCCCTGACAGCACAGCATCAGTGAACAAAGGGAGGAGGGAGCCAATACCTTGCTTTGGCAACTGGAAAAGGCCATATGATATGTGACCTGAATTTGGATGGAAAAGTTTGCATGGCTGCCGAAACCGGTTTGGCTCAGTGGATAGAGCGTCGGCCTGCGGACTGAAGGGTCCCTGGTTCGATTCCGGTCAAGGGCATGTACCTTGGTTGCGGGCACATCCTCAGTGGGAGGTGTGCAGGAGGCAGCTGATCGATGTTTCTCTCTCATCGATGTTTCTGGCTCTCTATCCCTCTCCCTTCCTCTCTGTGAAATATCAATAAAATATATTAAAAAAAAAAAAAGAAAAGTTTGCATGGCAGAAAAGCAGAAGATTGCTTTAAGTTGTAATACCAATTCCAAACCTATGTTTTTAGGTGTTTTGTTTTTTTCTTCTCTCTTCACAGCTTATGTTAATTGGTAGGTACAAAATCTCTCCAGCAGCTGCTGGTCTGTTGAAAGTCATTTCTCCTCTGGTGAAGGAATGCTGGAATATAAGTCAAAAGACATAGCTGTAGTTTTAGGCAAGCCATGGAACCTCTTTAGTTTCCTCCTTTATGGAATGGAATACCATGCACTTGCTTTTCTCACCTGGTTTTGAGACTGCTGAACTAGAGAGAGCACCATCCTATGGAGAAAGCAAATGGACTGGCGTCTGAGAGACAGGGGATTGAAATCACTGTTTTGCTGCTGTGAATGGTACAGTTGCTAAACCATGTATTCCATTCACAGGAAATTATTGAGTGCCTACCATGTGCCAGACCCTGTCCTAGGCATGAGGACACAAGGGAGAACAAGACAGACAGACAGGAGCTTAAATTATAATGTTTTTGAGCACAGTGTACAGTGCTAAGACCGAGAAGTAGCAGTAAGTCCTTAGGTGATCTCATTTGCTCACACAGCCACACATAACATCTATCTGCCCCAAACTCCCAAATTTATACCTCCCAGACTGACCGCTCAGAACTTGTCTTATACCTACAGCTGCCTTTTCGATGACTCCTTTTAAATAATTCATAATAGACTCAAACATAATACATCCAAACCTAGACTGATTTTGGTCCAAAAACTGTCCCTCCCTCCTCTCTTTCCATCTTGGTAACAGGTCACCACCCACCAAGGTGTTCAAGCCAGAGACCTGGGGGCCTTTCCTGACAGCTCCTCTCCCTCACCCTATCACCTATCACAAATTAGTTCTACCTAGAAGGTAGATTTTTAATCCACCCACTGTTTTTCTCTCTGCAATCCCCCTTGCTCGAACTTCTTTGCAACAGGTGCTACATTATTTGCCTTGCTGCTTCTTACTCCCCTATAAGCCATTCTCTGCACAGTGGCCAGAGAGGATTCCCAGTGTGAAAGCAACATCAAACAGTAGTGATAACAAACACAAAACAAATTTAAAAACCAGAAAATTTAAGTATTCTTTCATTCCTATACCTTTCTACTCCTGGGTTCTGGAGTAGAGATGCAGAATTTGTGAGGTCAGAAAGGATAGAGCAAGAATGGATTTTTGAAGGTGAGAGAATGAGGCCAAGGAAAGAAGATCCAGGTCCAGGTCTGGCCTAGTTTTGGGGGAGAGGGGGTAATATTTAGAGAGAAGAGAGATTGGAGACTGTTGCTGTGCTGAGTAGAACTTAGATGGATCAAGAGTTTTAAAATCATGTTTACTGAGACTCATGCCCAGACATTTCCCTTTTGTACCTTTCATAGACTTCAGTAAATACTGGATTGCTTTTCATTTTTAGTTTTGTTATCTGTTGTTTCTTTTGAATGAGGTGCTATGCTGATACAGGCAATGAGTAAACTCAGCTTTATTCAAGATACACCATTGCATTTAGATAAGTAAAATCCGAATCCCTTACCAGGGCCTAAAAGTCTCTGTATCATCTAGTCTCTTCAGTCTTATCTCTGAACGACTCTCCCCTTTGCTGACACTGGTCTTACTTGGGTTCCTTAAACACACAGAGTTTTTTCCTTTCTCAGTCTCTATGCAACTATTCCCTGTTTGGAATGCTCTTTCCATGGATAGCACATTCTTATATTTCAGGTCTCATCTTAAATGTCACCTTTTCAGAACGTCCTTTCCACCTAGCTTAGCTATGTCTCCATTGTTCTCCTTCATGGCACTCTGTGGCTTCCGTTACAGGACTTTGCAATTGGCAATTTACTCACGTGTGTGGTAATGTGTGTGTGTGTGCGCACCCATACCTGTTTCGTTCATTGTTTCCAACAGATGTATGCTCAAGAGGACAAGGAGCTTGTGGGTTGTTCACTGCTGTAGAGCCAATGTCTCTCACAGGGCTCTGCACATAGAAGGCAGCCAAGAGCTTAACATTAAGAAGAAAGTATATAATTGTGTTGTAATAACTACAACAGGGAAGCATGGTATTATTGTAAATGTGAGGAAGCTAGTTTAAGTGGCCTCCCTGATCTAAAAACTGATCCAGTGTTGGCCAAGTGACAAAGGGGGCTGAAATGGTTAATACCTGCTTCAGCTGACATGCTCTCATTTAGGTAAGTCCGAAACTGATGGAGTGAGGTAAGCTGTCAAGATGAAAAAGAGCATTTTCTGGAGCTATGGAGTTTTCCGTTTCCATAGGAAACATGACTAGAAGCAAAAGGTGAACTCATGATTGAGCCAAGGACATTTTAACTCTGTGATCTAACAAACTTCTGTGCTGAAATGAGTACGTTAGCTCAGAAAAGCTAAGTCTCTTGCTTTCAACAAATAGGTCTCTAGTTTGGTAACATCAAAAGTGATTGATCAGGCATGGGGGCAGGGCCGGGATAGAAGTGTCAATGGAGGAAACAGGGGACATATGTAATACTTTTAAAATACATATATTTTTATTGATTTCATATAGGAAGGGAGAGAAACATCAATGATGAGAATCATTGATTGGTTGCCTCCTGCATGCCCCACACTGGGGATCAAGCCCACAACCCGGGCATGTGCCCTGATGGGTAAAGTGACCTCCTGGTTCATAGGGCAACACTTAGCCACTGAGCCATGCCAGCAGGCTGTTTACTTTCAACAATACAGATTTAATTTAAAAAAGTGATTGATCAGGAAGCCCAAGACACTAGGGCTGCTGAACTCCTGCAGTTTAATTCAGTAAATATATAGAGCTCCTACTGTGTGCAGGACAAAGATACAGCTTCCATGAAATCCTTATTTAAAGGCTTATCTTCTCTCCTGTTTTAAGGCCAGCCTTATCTCTCTGCATGGATCTTGCCGGCAGGTTCCTGTATGTCCTGTCTAGTGAGAAGCTATTTTCGTTTTCACTCCAGGTTGTGGGAATGGGTAGTGATGTTAGATCTATCCAGCCAACAAGGTATTTTCTGGGACTTGGGGCCTCTCTGTCGTGGGAGAGAGAGAAGGAATAGGCTAAAAGGAGAGATGTGGACCTCTGAATCACATGGAGACTCTGGAACTGCTGAGTACCTTGTACATACCACATTCTAGTTTACCCCTTGGTTAATAATCACAACCTTCGGATGAAAGAGAAGGCATTGTTTAGCTGCATTTTACAGATAAGGGAACTGGCTAGGGACCTGTAAAAGGTCAGAGAAGGTGGTGGATCTGGGATCTCTCTTCTCTAGGTCCTCAAAGGCTTTCCACCGCAATGCCCAGGGACCCAGTAGAATTTCGGGTCCAGAGCAAATCATACCGCATCTCCCACTCCCACATTTTTACAAGATGAAATCTGTCTAGAATGTACATTTAATAAAGTAGTAAAGGGAAAAGAGGTCATGGCCAAGCAATTTATAGCCCGAGAGGTGAGTATGCGCAGTAAGATTCCACCATTTTTTTGTCTTCATGAGCAGCCCCTAAGGTTATATTAGAACTAACGTTGCTGCCTGTCTTCCCGAGTTCTTGCCCGTCACACAGAGACCTGTTTCCTGCACTAGATAACGTGAACGGCTAGTCCAGTTCTGTCTCAAACAATGATTGTGAAGATCAAATAAGGCCCTTTGTAAACGAAGGCCCTCCACGAACTTGTAGGGTAGCAGGCACCTTCCCGAGGAGCCAGGGGACTGGGAAGCAGCTGATGAAAATAAATCCTTGGTGACTCGAGATACAGGGGGGCGGTAACAGCATTTGGTAACTGGACTTCGTGGACACAACCTAAAAGTGCACTCTAACAAGCAAGTCTAATCTCCCGGAGACCTGGCTCTTTGTAAAGCTGAATTAAAAAGGACACGAGGTGCCAAATGCCATTCAGATGAACTAAATTTCTTCTCCTGTGAGCCCTGCCCAAACGTGGATGGAATTAGGACAGAACAGAAGAATCAAGAAAAAAGGCCACGGACACGGCCTCGGTCAGGGCACACGGAGGGGAAAGGAAACAGTGATGAAAGACTTGAGACATCCCTGGGGACGGCTCTGCTTCGGGACATTCTCGTTGGCAACATTCCAGCCTGAGCGCCCCGGGCTGCCCTCCGTGGACGAGAGGCGCGCGTGGCCAGGCGCGCGCGCGCGCACTCACGTGTACACACAGTGGCGCGCGCGCTCACGCTACACATACGGCCTTCTCCCCGCTCCCCCCACGGGGGCGGGCTGCTCTCGTTAAAGAGCGGACGGTCTCCGCGCAAACCCAGGCTCTGTTAGGCCCCGGGGGCCAGGGCCCGAGCTGCCGGCAGCCAATGGGCGCGGCGGAGCGGCTCGAGCGCGGCTGACGCTGCACCAATGGGCGTGCGCGGGGGGCGGGGGCAGCGGCGGAGACACTATTGTTGATGAAGAGAAGCGGCGGCTGCGGCTGCACCACCTTCTCGCTGCCGGCCGCGGCCCGGGCGCCCCCCGCACCCCGGATTCCGGCTTCGTCACCCCGTCGCGGGGCCTTCTCTTCGGCCTCGAGAACCTTTCCCCTTCAACCCAACAACAACCCCCGCCCCCGTCTCGCCCAGTCACCGGGGAGTGTGGACCATGTCCCAGCGGATGAGGCGCAATGGGTCCCCCACGCCGGCCGGCTCCCTCGGGGGCGGTGCGGTCGCCACGGCCGGGGGAGCCGGGAGCCGCCTGCAGCCCATGAGGGCGACGGTTCCGTTCCAGCTGAAGCAGCAGCAGCAGCAACATGGCAGCCCCACGCGGAGCAACGGCGGCGGCGGCGGCAACAACAACGGTGGCTGCTGTGGTGGCGCCTCAGGCCCCTCGGGCGGCGGGGGCCTGCGCACGGCCTCGCGCAGCACCAGCCCCACTCGCGGCGGCGGGAGTGCGGCGGCGCGCACCAGCCCCACCGTGGCCACGCAGACCGGCGTGTCAGCCACCTCCACGCGAGGTACCAGCCCCACGCGCGGCGCCGCGCCCGGAGCCCGCGGGAGCCCCCCACGGCCGCAGCCCCCGCCGCCGCTGCTGGGCACCGTCTCGTCGCCGTGCTCGTCGCCCACCCACCTGTGGACTGGCGAGGTGAGCGCGGCCCCACCCCCGGCCCGCGTCCGCCACCGGAGGCGGTCCCCGGAGCAGAGCCGCTGCTCCCCGGAGAGGCGGAGCCCCAGCGCCCCCGTTTGCAAAGCAGGTACGTGCTGGGGGCCGGGCGGCGCGGGGAAGGGGCCGGGGCGCGCGTCGCTACCGCGCGGGGACTGCGGCGCTGCGGCGGGGCCGGGGCGGCCGGGGGCGGGGCCCGAGTGGGGCGGACCCGCCTGCCCCGCGGCCCCCCACCCCCCCATCCCGGGGCCCTCCCTTCCCCCCCGCAGGTCCCCGCCCGCCTCATTCATCCCTCACCTCAGCCAGTCCACGCTTGTCCCCGACCGCGGAGGGGCCGCGGCTAACCTTGTGCTCGTTCTGATTTGTGTGGATGTCAAACCTGGGTTCTGCCGCCCGCTGGTTCCTGCTGACCTGCTCACCCTCCTTTGGTGGTGAGGCCGGGAGTGGGCTGTCACTTTGTTTAGTGACATGGTTCCTGTGAACATAGCACACACCGCTGCGAAGTGTTTCTCTCACAAAACGGTCCCAGATTGCGGGGCTGAATACGTCAGCACAGCAGATTCGGGTCCCTGCGGAGCCGTGAGGCTGAGTGTGAAGGGAAGGAAGAAGATTCCTTTGGAAGGTTTATGGGCTTTGTCTGAGGGTCTGCGTGTATTTCCGATATACCGATGGATTTTGTGTGTAGGATGTAAAACCATTCATTTGTTTTTCTAAAAAAAGAAAATCCAGGGTTTTTCTATTATTTTAGGGACCTAAACGTTGTTGTTTTTCTCTATACCTGAGAAAGGTCCCTGGAAAGGTCCTGAACGGAGTAGTTGGATTCTAGTAGAGTCATTCATAAAGAGTAACTCAGTAGAGAAATTCAGATTGGGGAAATAGAGGCAAAATTTATTATCTGGTTGCCTTCCTGTTAGAATCTAGTGAAGAAAGATATGGGTGGTTTTAGCTTGTGTGTTAATACTGTCAACATATACCTTTGTCTTCCCTTTTTCTGGGGAATTTCTGTGAAAATCTCTCAGGCTGAATGGCTGGGAATTTCAGGAAACTGTACAGTACTTCCTAACCAAATAAAACAGATGAAGTGATTTCAAAGGTTCATTCCGAAATGCAGGGAGTAGGGTGAATCTTTCCTATTTATTTTATCACATTTTATTTTATCGGATTTTTTAGAGAGAATTGCCCTGAAAAATGATCAATAGTGTTTTCTAATTAGAGCCAGAGTACTGATATAAATATTTTGAAAATGCAAAGTGCTTTTTAAAAACTGATTGTTAAAAGTACTAGAACATCCTCTTCAAATAATAGCTACCACTTTGCCGAGCTTCCGCCATAATGGTGGGTGATTTACCTACAAGTTCTCATTTTAATTTTCACAGGTTTTAGAGAGCTTAAGTAACAAGGATTAGAGTTGATATTTGAACTCTGCTGCGTGGTACTTCAAAACTATCTTTTTTTTACCTTATACCAAGGAGGTAGCTTTATGATGTGTAAGATAGAACCTGGGAAATATATTGCACACCAAAGTTGCATGTGCTTAGTTTTTGAAGTAACTCTTTGAGGTATCTGGTGAACATAATTGCTTCAGTTTACTTTCAGACCTCTGGAGCTGGCATCGCGTGTGGCAGGTAGAAGGGAAGGAGAGCTGCTGAAGTGGGCAGTAGAGATGGAGGTAGGAGGTGGTGACTGCATTCTGATAATAGACTCTGGCTACCCTCTTAACAGTTTGGCCCTTGAAGCAGAGCAGCAGTCTAGGGAGAGGGTAAAATTAGGTATTGGCAATGTGTGGAGAAAAGTGCTCTTTTCTTCTGATCTCTAGAACGGAGTTGTTGGATTTCCAGGGATCCCAGGCTCCTGACGTGCCCATTCTTCATGCTTCTCATAGCTCCCTTCCCTCATATCTGTTATTCCATAGAGTATTCATGCTGTTAAATTAACCCTCTCATTACCCACCCTCCAAAAAAACCCCCCAAAAGTAAAAAACTCTTTTTCTTCTAATGCAGCACTCTCAACTGAAAAGGGATACCATCTGTTACTAAGTTATACTGAAGTGGATGTCTGATAGCTTCCTGTCCAGGATTGCATTCTTGTTTCACTCTAGTGAACTTCCATGCAGAGTAGAACAATTTTCAGATTTCAAGTCTTCGTAGCACAAACTAGACCATTTGCATTTTGCTTTTTTTCTCAGACTAAAACTGTAAGGAGAGAAAAGGAAAAAGAGTATTTATTTATTTATTTATTTATTAGAGGCCCTGGTGCACGACATTCATGCACTAGGGAAAGGGGGTTCCCTCAGCCTGGCCTGCACCCTCTCGCAGTCCAGGACCCCTCGGGGGATGTCCGCCTGCCGGCTTAGGCCTACTCGCTTAGGCCTACTCCCTGCGGGCAGGTGAACATCCCCCAGGGGTCCTTGGTGCTGCTGTGGAGGCGGGAGAGGCTCCCACCACCGCCACTGTACTTGCCAGCTGTGAGTCCGGCTTCTGGCTGAGCGGTGCTCCCCCTGTGGGAGTGCACTGACCACCAGGGGGCAGCTTCTGTGTTGAGTGTTTGCATCCTGGTGGTCAGTGTGTGTCATAGCAACCGGTTGTTCTGCTGTTTGGTCGATTTGCATATTAGCCTTTTATTATATAGGATTTTTATTGATTTCAGGAAGGGAGAGGGAGAGATAGAACATCAATGATGAGAGAGGCCCTAGCTGGTTTGTCTCAGTAGATAGAGCGCTGGCCTGCGGATTGAAGGGTCCCAGGTTCGATGCTGGTCAAGGGCACATGCCTGGGTCAAGGGCACATGCCTGGGTTGTGGGCTCGATCCCCAGTAGGGGGCGTGCAGGAGGCAGCTGATCAATGATTCTCATCATTGATGTTTCTATCTCTCTCTCCCCTCTCCGTTCCTCTCTGAAATCAATAAAAATATATTTTAAAAAATGATGAGAGAGAATCACTGATTGGCTGCCTCCTGCATGACCCCTTCTGGGGATCGAGTACCTGCAACCCGGGCATGTGCCCGTGACTGGAATCGAACCCGGGACTCTTAGTCCGAAGGCCAATGCTCTATCCACTGAGCCAAACCGGGTAGGGCTATTTTATTTATTGATTGATTTTAGAGAGAGGAAGGGAGACAGAGAGAAACAGAGAGAGAGAAACATTTCTTTGTTATTCCACTTATTTATGCATTTGTTGGTTGTTTCATGTATGTGCCCTGACTAGAGATCGAACCCCCAACCTAAGCTTTTTGGGATGATGCTCTGATCTCTGAGCTAAAAGCCAGGGCCTAAGGAAGAGTTTTTCAGATTAGAGGTCAGTTTACAGCCTCAGTGAAATTTAGAAATCTTTACTGGTAGAGGGGAAGTGTCCACCTTATATAGTTTTGTAAACCTCATCTGACTCAAATTCCAGGGTCCATGTAGATCAGGCTACCACTTTCTGGGTGTCTCTGAGATGAACTGGATGCCATAACCTTTATTAGGGATCCAGTATCTAAAAGTCCCTGAGTTGAAGGTCTCAGGATCCTTAAAGGGTTGTTCCTATTCTGCTCAATTCCTGCACAGTTGCCTTCTTCCTCCAGGTTTAGAGCTACTCATTGGCTCTTTGAGAACTCCCCTTTTCTTGACTACTGTTTGGCAGTGATTTTCAACCAGTGTGCCTCAAGAATTTTTAAAACATGCAATACCTGACTAGTCAGGGGCCCTGAACTCTTTTCCCTTAGATTGTGAAATAAAAAAATGACAATAGCCAACACAACAATAGCCATCTGGTGTGAATGAATCAAAATTATACCAATTTTTTTTGTCAGATCAGCATAAAATATATTATTTTAGTAATTAGTTTATGTGCCATGAGATGAAAAGGGTTGAAAATTGCTGCAATAAGGTAATCCAAGCGCCCATCTCTGACAGATAATTAATTTTTTTCAATTACATCCCATATTTTTCTGTATTTGTTTCAGATGTACAGCAAAGTGGTTTGAAAATCATGTACCACTGCTTCAAGTACCCACCTGGCCCCATGCATTTATCATTGCTATTACTGACTATATTTCCTATGCTGCAATCTACATCTCTGTGACTGTACTGTAACTACCAATTTCTATTTTTTCACCCAGCTCTCCAACCCCTCTCCCCGCTGATAACTGTCATTGTGTTCTCTGCATCTATGAATCTGTTTCTATTTTGTTTGTTTATTTTGTTCATTAGATTTCACTTATAAGTGAAATCATATGGTATTTCTCTTTCTCTTTCTGAGTTATTTCACTTAGCATGGTACTCTTTAGGTCCATCCATGCTGTCACAAAAGGTAAGATTTCATTCTTTTTTTAAGGCCGATTGGTATTCCATTGTGTAAATGTACCATAGCCTTTTTATCCATTCATCTCTGGATGGGCACTTGAGTTGCTTCCATAGCTTGACTATCCTAATATATAAAAAGCCAGGGGCCCTCATGACCGAAACAACTGGATGGACGACCGAACAGCAGGCTGCGTGGGGCGACCAGGCCAGCAGGGGGGTTAGTAACGGACAACCAAATGACTGAACAGCAGGCTGCGTGGGGTGACCAGGCCAGCGGGGGGGCAGTTAGGGGCGACCAGGCCGGTGTGGGGGGCAGTTAGGGGTGACCAGGCCAGCAGGGGAGGGCAGTTGGGGGGCGACCTGGCCAGTGGGGGGGGGCACTTGGGGGCAACCAGGCCGGTGGGGGGGGCAGTTTGGGGCGACCAGGCTGGCAGGGGGGGCAGTTTGGGGCGACCAGGCAGGCAGGCAGGTGAGCAGTTAGGAGCCAGTGGTCCTGGATTGTGAGAGGGATGTCCGACAGTCGGACATCCCCCGGGGGGTCCTGGATTGGGGAGGGTGCAGGCTGGGCTGAGGGGGACCCCCTCCCCCCATGCATGAATTTCGTGCACTGGGCCTCTAGTCTATAATAATAAAAGTGTAATTGTATTATTAGACTGGACAGCCGAACTACCTTCCCATTACTGTTAATGAATCGTAATGTAAATATCTGTGTTTTCTGATGGTCTTAGGCCCTACAGCAGCGGTTCTCAACCTGTGGGTCGCGACACAGATATTTACATTACGATTCATAACAGTAGCAAAATTACAGTTATGAAGTAGCAACGAAAATAATTTTATGGTTGGGGGTCACCACAACGTGAGGAACTGTATTAAAGGGTCGCGGCATTAGAAAGGTTGAGAACCACTGGCTTAGAGGAAGGTAAGTTGGCAACAGTGTTAACTGTAGATAAAATAATGAAGAAGGTGAGGTTTGTTTTTGTGCCTTCCCTCTTTTTACCTCATTTTGTCTTAATAAAATGTCAAATACATATATTTGAAATGGAGAGGTAGCATAACATGGAGGTTAGGAGTATAGGCTTTGGGTAGACAGTCTGGGTTTAATACCTGTGTTTTGCCACCTAGAAACCATGTGATATTGGAAAGTGAATAACTTTCTGACCCTTAGCTTTCTCATCTGTATGAAAAGGTCATGATGGATATCACTTCCATCTGGTGGTAAGGATTACATGAGAGAAATTTTAAAATAGTACTGTACCTCATCATAAAAGTTGGCTATTGTGTATCATATTAGTTTGCTTCTAGTTTTAGTGAATGTAATATAAATTGCCAATGTAGGCTTAGTTTTCCTGGTTGTATGAAATTTCACGTTGGAGAGAATATTGCCCGTGAACATCCAGAACTCTTTCTCAAAGTGTGGTCTAGTTCATCTTCATCAGAATCACTTAGGGTCCTTGATAAAAATTCAGGTCACCAGACCCTAGTGCAGACCTTGAAAACCTCATCTCCACCCACTGTGACTTTGCTGTACTCTAAGACAAAAAAAGTGACTACAAGCACCAAAAGAAAACCTGAAAAGTCCTCATTAGAAAAAGTGGCTTTAGTACAGCATGTGTAAAAGTTATTTTTTGCAGTGTGGCTGATACGTAGATAGCAAGTTGTGTTTTTGCTAATTTCTCCCTTACTTTGGATGCATTATGTTGTGTATGAATTTGGTTGTTTATTGGGGTGGAGGAAGTGGCAAGAGCAACAAGAGATGGAGGTCTCTAGATTAATAATCAGGGTATCAGAACTTAATATTTGCAGCATCTTAGACTTGTACTGTACTTTTGTTGTTAATCCTCACCTGAGGATATTTTTTCTATTGATTTTTTAAAAATATGTTTTTATTGATTTGTTTTCTTTCTAGAGAGAGAGGGAGAGAGAGAAAAAGAAACATCAGTGATGAGAGAGAATCATTGATGGGCTGCTTCCTGCATGCCCCACACTGGAGATCGAGCCCACAACCTGGCATGTGTCCTGACTGGGAATCGAACCATGACCTCCTTCATGGTTCAATCACTGAGCCACACTTGCTAGGGTTTCCCCCCTTTTTGAACAAATAATTACGTTTAGTATATCCCTTCTTCTTGTTAAATGATTTTGTGGATAACAGGAACTACAGCCTTTAAGTCAGTAGCTGGTCAGGTTTTAGAGCCTTTATAATGTAATACCTAGGGCCATGGTTTGGGATGCTCCACTGTCATTGAAGCAACATAGGAACCAGTTGAACTAGTACAGGTGGTTTAGGAGTTCCGAACTCCTTTGACTGAAATTTTTAATGCCACACCCTATTGTAGTTAACTTCTGTGAAGATTTGATTTTTTTTTTTTAAATATATATATATATTTTTTATTGATTTTTTACAGAGAGGAAGGGAGAAGGATAGAGAGCTAGAAACATCGATGAGAGAGAAACATCGATCAGCTGCCTCCTGCACACCTCCTACTGGGGATGTGCCCGCAACCAAGGTACATGCCCTTGACCGGAATCGAACCCGGGACCCTTCAGTCCGCAGGCCGACGCTCTATCCACTGAGCCAAACCGGTTTCGGCAAGATTTGATTTTTTTGAATGTATTTTTTTAATTGAGATATAGTTAACAAATAAAATTGCAAGACATTTAAAGTGTACATCGTGATTTGATATCCATTGTAAAAGGATTGCTCCTATCTAGTTTATTCGTCACCTCACATATTCTTCTCTTCCTCCTCCTCCTCCTCCTCCTCCTTTTGTGAGAACATTTAAGTTCTGTTTCTTAGCACATTTCAATTATACAACAGTGTTGTCAGCTATAGTCACCATCCTATCTAATAAAGAGGGAATATGCTAATTGACCATCACTCCATCACAAAGATGGCTGCACCCACAGTTGAGGCCAAGTTCCCATAAGGAGCCTTAACAAGCAATCAGCAGAGACCTGAGGCTATGCCCTACCCCGCCCCCATGGGGCTTGATAGGGGACCTCAGGCCATGCCCCCCACCCGGTGGCAGGGCTTGATGGGGGACCTCAAAAGGTGCGCTTCCCGTCCTGGTGCTGGGCTAGGGGACCTCAGGCTGCTCCCCCTGCCCCAGCGCCAGGCTGGGGGACCTCAGTCCATGCCTCCCACCAGGTGGGGCTTGATAGGTGACTTCAGGCCACGCCCCCCACCCCGGCACCAGGCCGGGGGACCTCAGACTGCACTCCCTACCCAGGAGGGCTTGACGGGACCTGAGGCTGCGCCTCCCTGCATGGCTGGGCTTGACAGGGGACCTCAAGGTTGCCCCCAGTGCTGGGTCGGGGGAACTCAGGCTGCACCCCCTACCAGGTGGGGCTTGACAGGGGACTTCAGGCCACGCCCCCCCACCCCAGCACCAGGCGGGGGGACCTCAGACTGCACCCACCCTCACTGCTTGGCTGGGCTTGACAGGGGACCTCAAGGTGCACCCCCAGTGCTGGGTTGGGGGAACTCAGGCCACACCCCCTGCCCATTGGGGCTTGATGGGGGACCTGAGGCTGCAACCCCCCTGGTGCTGGGCCGGGGGATCTCAGGCCATGCCCCCCACCCAATGGGGCTTGACAGGGGACCTCAAGGCACACCCCCCTGCACTGGTCTGGGCTGGGGACCTCAGGCCACGCCTCCCATCCTGGCACTGGGCCAGGGGACCTGAGGCTACGCCCCCTGCCCAGCGGGCTTGACAAGGGTGGGACTGGCTGGGTCTGGATCTAGCCCAGTGGGCGGGGGAGGGGGCGGCCGGGTCTGGGCCTCACGCGATTTTGAGGCGCTTGTGGGTGGGCGGGGACTTGACTCTGGGTCCCGTGGTGCGCCCCACACTCTGACAGGAGGAAGGTTTTCTTTCATACACATTTTACTAATTTTCTTTCATCTCTGACACTTCTATTATAGAGAAAGGGCAAATAGCAATATTAAATTACTAGTGGCCCAGTGCACGAAATTCGTGCACATTAAAAGGGGATTAATTAGAGGAAGTAAATTAATATTGCAATTTGCCCTTTCTCTATAATAGAAGTGTCAGACATGAAAGAAAATTAGTAAAATGTGTATGAAAACCTTCCTCCTGTCAGAGTCTGGGGCACACAATGGGACCCAGAGTCAAGTCCCCACCCACCCACATGTGCCTCAAAATCGCGTGAGGCCCAGATCTGGCCGCCCCCCTCTCATTGGAATAGATCCAGACCTGGCTAGTCCCACCCTTGTCAAGCCCTGCTGGGCAGGGGGCGTAGCCTCAGGTCCCCTGGCCTGGCGCCAGGATGGGGGGCGTGGCCTGAGGTCCCCCAGCCCAGACCAGGGTGGGGAGGCGTGCCTTGAGGTCCCCCGTCAAGCCCCACCAGGTGTGGGACATGGCCTGAGATCCCCTATCAAGCCCCGCTGGGTGGGGGGCGTGGCCTGAGGTCCCCTGGCCTGGCACTGGGGCGGTGGGAGCAGCCTGAGGTCCCTTAGCCCAGGACCAGGACAGGAAGCACACCTTGAGGTCCCCTGTCAAGCCCTGCCAGGTGTGGAAGGCGGCCTGAGGTCCCCTGTCAAGCCCTGCTGGGTAGGGGGCATGGCCTGAGGTCCCCTATCAAGCCCCATGGGGGCAGGGTAGGGCATAGCCTCAGGTCCCTGCTGATTGCTTGTTAAGGCTCCTTATGGGAACTTGGCCTCAGCTGTGGGTGCAGCCATCTTTGTGACAGAGTGATGGTTAATTAGCATATTCCCTCTTTATTAGATAGGATTTCCTCTAATTAATCCCCTTTTAATGTGCACGAATTTCATGCACCGGGCCACTAGTATTATACATAAGATCTCAGACCTTACATACTTATAGCTGAGAGTTTGTACTCTTTCATCAACCTCTCCCTATCACCTCACCCCCTTTCGCACCCTCCTGGCAACCTCTTTTCCTTCTCTATGTTTCTATGAGTTTGACTTTTTTTTCTTCTTATTCCACATGTAAGTGATACCGTGCAATATTTGTCAACTTACTTTGGAATAGTGTCTGAATTTAATGCATGCACCTGCCCTTGTTTGAGAGGGATAGTAACGTTAGAAGTCATTCTCTTCTCTGTCTATATGTTAAGTGCTGTCTTAGTCTTTGGGATGAGGAAAATAAAACACCTGCTCTCCAATGTCTGTCTCACTATCTCGTGGAGCACTAGAACTGTCAAGAGACCATTTGAGTGAACCATGCCATGGCAGCAGATAAGAGGGCTTTTGACTTAGAAGTTGATGTGTTTCCTAAAGATGCATTAGCCAAACCAAAGAAAGGACATGAAGGTCAGTTAATAGAGACAAAGGGCCGGAGGCCCGGAGGCATGCAGGAGCATGGCACGTGTTGGGAACTGAAAGTTGATCAGCATGGTAGGGATTGAGGTAGCACAGCCCAGAAAGTGAGGCTGGAGAGGCCAGATGATAAAGGGTCTTGTCAGCTATCAGAGTCTCTTCTTCTGGGCTTCGTTATAAATACAACTTTTGTTCATGTAGGCTGGGAATCTTTGAGTTATCTTTGATTCTTGAAGTTTCCCCCTTTTAACTCCCTCATAATTAGGCACCAAATCCTGTCAGTTTTGGGAACCTGGATTGAAATGGAATAATGACAAGCTAGATGGAGACTGTGTGCTCTTTAGAGCAGACTTTAACTTAGTTTCTTTTTTTTTTTTTTTTTTTTTTTTTAATTTTTAGGGCCTAGCACTGGCTCCTAGACCCTTAGAAAATGTTTAAATGAATGGGTTTATAGGACGGGAGCTCGAAAGAGAAAATGTTTGGTATTTTTACATGTGACCATGTATAACTTTTCTAAACCTCCATTTCATTATAGAAAACCCTAATAGTCGTAGGAGGCCTAGTTTAAAGGTCAACCCTTAGATTCGTGATTTTTAACTGGTGTTCTGTGTTGGTTGTTTTTTTTTTTGAATTTTACATATTTTTAATACATTTTTAAATTGATTTCAGAGAGGAAGGGAGAGGGAGAGAGAGAGAGAAAAATCAGTGATGAGAGAGAATCATTGATTGGCTGCCTCCTGCAAGCCCCCACTGGTGATTGAGCCCATACCCCTGCATGTGCCTGACCGGGAATCAAACTTTTACTTCCTGGTTCATAGGTCGATGCTCATCCACTGAGCCATATCGGTCGGCGCCATGTTGAATTTTAAAACATGCAGTACCTATTTAATAAGGGACACTGACCTCTTTTCCCTTAGATTGTCAAATTAAAAAATTACAACAACCAATACAATAGTGGCTGTCATATATGAATGCCCTGTCTTAAACTGTAAACATATAGGTCATATAATAGAGTTGCATCTTATTGGTCACATCCATACTAATAAAAGGGTAATATGCTAATTAGACTGGCAGACCTTCCGGACGTCCTTCCGGACAAAGCCTTGGTGGCGGGGCTGAGGCAGAGGTGGTTAGGGCCAGGAGGGGAGGGCAGTTGGGGCTGATCAGGCCAGCGGGGCGGGGGGGCAGTTGGGCATGAGCAGGATGGCAGGGGGGGCAGTTGGGAAGGAGCAGGCTGGCAGGGGGGGCAGTTGGGGGTGAGCAGGCCGGGAGTGGGGGCAGTTGGGGGCGAGCAGGCCGGGAGGGGGGGCAGTTGGGGGCGAGCAGGCTGGCAGGGGGTGCAGTTGAGGGCGAGCAGGCTGGGAGGGGGGGAAGTTGGGGGGGAGCAGGCTGGCAGGGGGTGGCAGTTGGGGGCGAGCAGTCGGGCGGGGGGGGCAGTTGGGGGCGATCAGGCCGGCAGGCGGAGTGGTTAGGGGCGATCAGGCAGGCAGGTGAGCAGTTAGGAGCCAGCAGTCCCCGATTGCGAGAAACGGTTGCTGTGGGCAATGGGTAATGATGTTAGGTAGCAATGCCCTGCTTCCTCTCCCTAGCGACTAGCCATCATTTCTGGGCTGGGCTGTGGGCCACATTTTACGCCATGGGGTCCCAGCAGCGTCGGCTGTGATTTGGTGGGCTATGGCTCCAAGGTGGTGGCGGGGCCTGTGTCCCACTTGGGGGAAGCCGAGTGTTGCTTTGTCAGTACCAGGACCGAGCTGCTGTTTCTCTGTAAATGGCCTGTGTGTGTCTTGGCAGCTCCTGCGTTGAGTGTCTGCCCCCTGGTGGTCAGTGTGCGTCATAGCGACTGGTCGGATGGTGGGAGGGACACTTAGCAATTAGCCTTTTATATATATAGATTTCTCTTTCAGGTAATTGTCAGCAACACAGCAGTAAATATCAACACGAAGCACATTATTATGGTAGATCACGCAGGGAGAACAAAGGGTAAAATATGTAACTGTAGTAGTATTTGTCTATATTCTGCACAGTGAGAAAACCTGAAGTCATATTCGAGGTCCACCATTTCTTACTTCTTTTCAGTTGGGTCAAGTTTCTAAACTTTCTAAATCTCCATTTTCCGGCTAATGAAAAGAAAATAGGATTCCACCGAGTCTCCTATCTACCTACTCCAGGACTTCTGTGAGGATCAAATGAGATGAGGCACAGGAAAACGCTTCACAGACATTTGGTTAAACTGTGAAATTTTTGCACTTGGCTATAAAGCAAGTGGTGTTCCTGGGCTGAAGAAACTGCAAGGAGGCTAGTTGTCGTTAGGAAGAGGAAGTCATGCGTTGCTATGTGATGTTGTTACCTGGACGTACACTTAGCATATTAGCCTTTTATATATGTAGACTAGAGGCCCGATGCATGAAAATTTGGGCAAGAGTAGGCCTTCCTTCCCCTGGCTGCCAGCACTGGCTTCCCTCCGGCACCCAGGACCTGTGCTGGCTTCCCTCAGGCCGCCCTCTGGCACCCAGGACCTGGGCTGGCTTCCCTCAGGCCGCCCTCTGGCACCCAGGACCCAGGCTGGCTTCCCTCCAGCTCCAGCTTTGTCCAGTCTAATTAGCATATTACCCTTTTATTATTATAGATGGACTGTTGCTAGGGAGAGGAAGCCGGGCGTTGCTATGTGACATCATTACCTGGTACCCACAGCCACCGTTTTCAGGCTGGGCTGGGCTGTGGGCCGCATTTTGTGCCATGGGGTCTCAGCAGCGTCGGCTGCGATTTAGTGTTTAGTGCACTGTCACTCCGGGGTTGTGGTGGGGCCTGTGTCCCACTTGGGGGAAGCCGAGTGTTGCTTTGTTGGTGCCAGGTCTGCGCTGCCGTTTCTTTGTAAATGGTAAGTGCACATCACAGCAACTCCTGCATTGAGTGTCTGCCCCCTGGTGGTCAGTGTGTGTCATAGCGACCGGTAGACATAGCCTTTTATATTCGTGAAAGAATGGGCCTTCCTTCCCCTGGCTGCTGGCACCGCCTTTGCTCCGGCCCGGAGCCGCCTTTCCGCCTTCCAATGCTGCCCAGAGGCTCAGAGCAGCTGGGGGGCTGCAGAACGCCTGCCCCTGGCTGCTCGACGCCTGCGTATGCAAATTAACCCACCATATTTGTTGGGTTAATTTGCATGCTCACTCCTGATTGGCTGGTGGGCATTATGAAGGTACAGTCAATTTGCATCTTACTCTTTTATTAGTGTAGACTAGAGGCCCGGTGCATGAAATTTGTGCACCGGGGCGGGGGTCCCCTCAGCTCAGCCTGGTTCTAATCTGGGACCCCTCAGGGGATGTCCGACTGCTGGTTTAGGCATGATCCCAGGTATTGGGCCTAAACCGGCAGTTGGACATCCCTCTCACAATCCTGGACCGCTGGCTCCTAATTGCTCACCTGCCTGCTGGCCTGGTTGCCCCTAACTGCCCTCCCCCTCCCCGCCGGCCTGATCACCCCTCACTGCCTCTGCATGGCAACTCGATCGCCCCCAACTGTCCCTCCTCCCCCGGCCTGGTCGCCCCTCACGGCCTCCCCACCGGCCTGGTCGCCCCATGCAGCCTGCTGTTCGGTTGTTACTGTGAGGGCATCCTGACCAATTTACATATTACCCTTTTATTAGTATCCTGTCTAATAAAGAGGGAATATGCTAATTGACCCTCACGCCATTGCGAAGATGTTGGGGCCCACAGCCAATAAGGAGGGAATATGCTAATTGACTACCTCATCCTCAAAGATGGCGGTGCCCAGTCTCCTCAGTCCTGCCGGGGTGGCCGGCGGGCCTGGCCGCTCTGCGCATCTGCCTATGGAGTCCCCCAGTTCCCTCAGCCCCCCAGCCACCCAGGGCCAGCCCAAAGCGCAGGCAAGCCTTGGATGGTGGCTGCCCAGCTGACGCCTGAGGTGCAGGCAAGTCTCAGATGTTGGTTGCCCAGTCACCCAGGGCCGCCCGAGGCTCAAGTAACCAGGGCCAGCTGAGGCTCGCGCTGCCGGCAGTGGCAGCAGCAGAGGTGTGATGGGGGTGTCGCCAGGTTGCCTCCTGCCCCTGAGGGCTCCCGGACTGTGAGAGGGGGCAGGCCGGGCTGAGGGGTCCCCTTCCCTCCAGTGCATGAATTTTCATGCACTGAGCTTTTAGTAGATATATAAAACCCTAATATGCAAATAGACCGAATGGCGGAACAACCGAACAACCAGTCGCTATAATGTGCACTGATCACCAGGGGCGCGCGTGGAACATGGCGGGTGTCAGCAGCAGGCGTCAGAGCACGAAACATGGTGGGCATTGGCTGTGGCAGGATTGTGGAGCAGGTGAACGTACCAGACCAGGGCAGGGCACTGGTCACTGTCATCAGGGTGAGCCTCTGGTGGTTCCTGGAAATTCTTTGCTCCTGTGGTGTGAGCAGTGGCTGGCGGCCCCAATCGCCCCTGAGGGCTTCTCTACCTCCCCCTGCTCCTGAGCGGCGATCAGGGCAGCAGCCACTGTTCGCACCCGCTGACGGCGCCAGCCCCATTTGCACCCGCTGCTGGCGCCGGCCCCAATCGCTCCACGCCGTCAGCGGGTGCAAGTGGGGCCAGCGGTGGCGGCAGGAGCAGGGCTGCCTGCAGACAGGGGACCGGGGGCCACAGTGGGAGGGGCCAGGCAGGGGCGTGGAGGATGGGCCAAGACCTGCCCCTGTGCCCACCACAGCCTCGCGACTCCGGTACATAGATAAAAGGCTAAGTTGACTTGCGCACGCACGATACATATAAAGTTTTTGCTGGTGCCAGTCGCATGGGTGTGTTTCGACCTGTCATTGTCAATTGTGAATTTGGTTGACACTTTTACTATAGAGAAAGGGTGAATAGTGATGTTAAAATATTTCTTCTAATTAATTTCCTTTCAATGTGCACGGATCTGTGCACCAGGCCACTACTAGTAGTATAATATAATTTTACTTATGCATATATTTATGTTTAATATATTTAAGCTTCTTATTTTTTTTTAAATTTGCAGCATAAGCCTACTCCTAACCCACATCAAAGGAAAAAAAAAAGAGATACGAGTGTGTTTTTTCTGCATCACCTCTAACTTCCTATTACCTCTAGTATTTTATTTTTTACATCTAAGTATATAACTATCTGTATCTTGAAATGCAAAAATTTTTGCATATGTGGCTTTAATTATAACTCCTGTAGCCTGGTTAATATGGTTTCTTGCAATGTATTCATTGTAACAAAATCTCACTAAGATACGGTTTTTATAGAAATAGGTTAAAATATAACTTTAACTTTATCTTAACTGCCTTATATCCTTTTGAGTATAGATGGGTTATAATGATGAATGAGTATTTTACATATACCAATTTAATTTTAAAACCAAGATGAACACTTTTTAAATTGATAGATATACATTTGTCTTTTCTGTGTATGTGTGGTGGTGGTGTTTTTTTTTGTAGGGATAATTGCAGTTGGAAGAAATAAAACAAAGGTCTTTTGTACACTTTGCCTGAGTTCCCCCAATGACATTTTGTAGAACTATTACTCTACAACGTTATATCCAGATTATTGACATTGTGCAATTCACTCCTTTATTCAGATGTCTTCAATTTTACTTGTACTCTTGTGTGTGTGTGTGTGTAATTCTATACTTTTACTCTTGTTTGTATGTTTCTATATCTGCCACTTCAGTCAAGATACTGAATACTTCCTTATCACAAGGGTCTCTGCTTCTCTCCCAGTACTTTTATTTTTCCTCCCTTATCTCTAACCCCTGGCAACCACTAATCTTTCATCATTTCTAAAATGTTGTCATTTCAAAAACGTTAAATAAATGAAATCATTTAAGATTGACTGTTTTCACTTAGTATAATTCCCTGGATATTCATCCAATGTTGTGTGAGTCAGACTATATATAAAAGCCTAATATGCAAATTGCCCCCATGGGAGTTTGCCAGGAGACTGATCACTTGCTATGATGTGCGCTGACCACCAGGGGGTGGCATGGAACGAAGGAAGGCCCCAGCCAGCAGCCAGGGAAGGGAGGCCCCGGCTGGCCCTGATTGCCGGCCAGGCCTGGGGACCCTACCCATGCACGAATTTTGTGCACCAGACCTCTAGTAGTTTGTAATTTCTTTTTTGTTATATATATTTTATATTTTAGTTAGAAAACTCCTGACTATTTTAAAACTTAGGTTCTACTTTTTTCCTTCTGTCATCTATTTTTAAAATAAATATATTTGCCTTAAATTTAGGTGACAAAACACGACCGCCTTCCTCAAGCCCCTCTACTATTATTCGCCGCACTTCCTCTCTGGATACACTTGCTGCTCCATACCTTGCAGGGCACTGGCCTCGTGATAATCATGGTCAAACTGCTCCTTGCATGAGGGACAAAGCTACACAGGTAGGTGTATTACAGGTCTTATCCTGAAGTGTTTTATTCTGAGACTGTTTCTCATAATTTTTATTTTTGTTTCTCATAATTATTTTTTCTTGTCGGTGATCAAATTCTTAAAACATCCGTGTACCTTAGAATAATCTGAAGCTTATCAAAAGAGGAGATTCCCAGGTCTGATCTCCAGATATTCTGTAGTAGATTTTGGTTGAGGCTTGAGAATGTACATTTTAAACATTTCTCCCTACTAGCCTTAAACGGAATTTTTCATATATCACTACCTCTGAAATACTATCACTGGCTAACTGCTTTTTGTTTATCCAAATCAGCAACAGTTTTTCTGTCTTTTCAGTTGCCTATGGTGGTTGTTTTGTGAGCACTTTCACACCCTTTGTAACATTAGCACTCTTGATGGCCTCTTTATGTTTTAAAAGCAGTCTCTCCTTTGTTGCCTGGGAGATGCTTTTTGTCATGCATGAATGGGCTGTCAGGTTGAAAACCGAAATTTAGTTCCACAACCGAGATGTTTTTTCCGTGAACAACTTGGTCGAGAATGGAATTGTTCTAGATGGGAGATGTTTGAGAACCAAGGTTTGACTGGATTGTATTACTTATTCTTCATTTCTGAGTGGTTCTTTTATGTGGTTTCTATGTTCTTTTTTGATGCGTATATCTCTTTGTTTAAGGTCTCACTGAACTATCCATTCTTCCCTTAAGGTTCTTGAGCATCTTTAAAACCATTGTCTTAAATTCTGCCTCTGGTATTTTGATTGCTTCATTTAATTTAATTCTTTGGGTATTTCTCTTATTCTTTAACTTGGACATATTTATTTGTTTCCCCATTTTGTCTCTGTGTATTAGGTAGATCTGGTACAACTCCCAAACGGAGTTATGGTGGCTTTATGATGAAGGTGTTGGGCTCAGTGGCAAAACCTTCCAGAGCACCTGAGCTCTGTGCTCCAGGAATGTTTCTTACGTGTTCTGTGCACCGTCCTGTTGTAGTTTAGTTTTGAATGCTGTTTAGCCTTTTGTGGGTGGACTTAACCCTTCGGGCTGGCTGGCCATAAGGATAAATCTCAATCACTGTGTGAGGTGCTGTGCAGGGGCTGCCCCTAAGGTGAAATTGTTTCCAGCAGGGCCTGGTGCCTACCAGAATTCCCTTTTGGGTATGCCAATTGTTTGGCTAGTTGGGTTGAGCTCTGGTGTGGTCTGAAGTCCACCACTGGTTGTGTTGGTTCTGGGCCCACTTGGGTGAGGTTCATGTTAGATGTTATGCTTAACCAGCGTTGGGCTACCTGTCTGGAGCTACTATGTTCTTCACCTTTGTGGCTGCATCTCCTTGGCCTGGGTGTGTGTGGGAGAGGCCAGTCTATATATATAAAAACCTAATATGCAAATTGTCCCCACGGGAGTTCAACCGGGAGACCAATTGCTTGCTATGACATGTGCTGACCACCAGGGGGTGGCACAGAGTGAAGGAAGGCCCTGGCTGGCAGCCGACAGCTGGGAAAGGGAGGCCCCGGCTGGCAGCTGGAAGGCCCCGATTGGCCCTGATTGCCGGCCAGGCCTAGGGACCCTACCCGTGCACGAATTTCGTGCACCAGGCCTCTAGTCTGTGTATAAGGGTCAGTTTCCTCCAACTTTGAGCTGGGGGTATGTAAGAGGACTGAGGTTCTCTGAGGTCCACCTCTCCTTGTCAGCTACTCTACCTCTCCCTGGGGTTGCCTGGTCTTCCTCCAGAGCCTTCTGAAGAACGATTGGAGAGTGTGCCCAGGCGGGCTGCAACCCACAGCCCCTTCCACAGGTTGCAAGCTTGGTAGAGGTGGGTAACCAGGGTTGGGAGGATGGAGCTAGTGAGTCCCTATTTGGAGGTCATGTGGTCAGGCACTCATTGAGAGGAAAGTGGCCCCTACTCCAGAGCTAAACCACTCAGTCTCTACCACAGTCTCCAACTCAGGTTCACCCAGGAGGGGCACGCCATCGTTTTAAGTTGGGTACAGCCAGCCATCCTCTCTGCATGAGTCAGCTCTGCTGGGCAGAGCCACTGGACTCAGGAGGACAGATCAAGAGTCTCCCGTTGGGAATGATGCTGGCCCAGCTCGCAGGAGTGGGCTAAGCACTTTTTCCTGGTCGCAGACAATAGCCTCTGAGGGACTCACACTCTAATATCCCAGCTCTGAGCAGCTCTCCCTTCCCCCTGCAGAACTGAGCTCAGCTAGGTTGGGTGTCTGGGACTTAGAAGGGCAGATCAAACAGACTCCCATTGGGGGTGGTGCCTGCAAGCCTGTAGTAGGGGGGCAGGCACTTCTTCCCCTTCCTGGGTAGGGTGTGGTGAGCTTGCAGAGAAGATAAGCGGGCTTCCTGGTGATATAGCCACACAAACCAGCACCCAACCTTCTAATTCTTAGACAAAAGCTTCCCTGGGAGCCCTGGCCTGGTGGCTTAGTTTGCTGGAGCATTGTCTTGTACACTGGAAGGTTGTGGGTTCAATCCCTGGTCATGGTGTATAGGAGGCAACCAATTGATATCTTTCTTTTTTTCTTTTCCTCCTGCTCTCCCTCTAAAATCAATAAACATATCCTGGAGTGGGGATTACGTAAAAAAATAAATAAGTAAATAATTTTTAAAAAGCTTCTCCGGGAGGCACACTATGAAAGTGCCAGCTCTGCACAACACTCTGATCCCCCTGCACAGCTGAACTCAGCAGGACAAGGCTGGCCAAGTAATTCAACAGGTGGGGTTGGGGGGCACTGGCTCTGCGCTCAAGGTGGGGGACATTGGTCCCCTTTCCAAAGGCACATAGTTTAGTCACTGTCTAAGTCTCTGTCAAGAACCTCCGCAGAAAAAGGGGGCCCTGAATGTCACTGCTGGGTGCAGCCAGCAGACCCCTCCGCAGGACCCCAGCACAGCAAGAGTGATCTCGCCAGCAGCTGGGGACCAGGCAGTGTATTCCCCAGGCTGGTGCTGTAACAACAGGAGTGTTCTTAGCTGGGAAGGTGTCTGTGTCTTTAGCAGACTCGTCTCCCAGGCAGACTAAATCCCCACCCATTTTCACCAGCAGATGCTCATCTATGCAGGTTCCTCTTTCCATCACTGTTGCTCTGTGTTGGGGATCCTTCTGTGGTTCAGACCCCATGCTCCTCGGGGAAAGGAGGTTTTGTTTCCTGTCTTTTTGTTGAAGTTCTCACGGAGATCATTGAGCATCCTTATTACCAGAGGTTTGACCTCTGCATCAGATACATTGCTTGTCTCCAATTTGTTTAATTCTTTTTTTGGAGTTCTGTTCTTTCATTTGGGACATGGTCTTTTGTCTCCTCATTTTGGCTGCCTCTCTGTTTTGGTAAGAGCGTTTTTATGTAGCAAGTGTCCTGTGTGGTTCAGTGGCACATGCTTTCTGTTCACCTGAGCCAGGCACTCAAGGTGTGTTCCTCGTGTGGGTCCTATGTGCCCTCCAGTGTAGTTGAGCCTTGATTGCTGTTGGCATGTCAATGGGAGGGAATTGACCCTCAGACTGATTGGTTTGAGGACTGGTTGTGACTGTTGTGGAGGAGATACTGTGCAAAGGCTAATTCTATGGAGCATGATTCGCTTTAGTGGGGTTCTGGTGCCTGCCCAGTCTGCCTTTTGAGTGTGTTGTTTGTGGAAATGGTGCTCTGGAGGAGTCTGAAGCTGGGCACTGGGTATGTTGGTTCTCAGGCCTCGTGGGAGGTGCAGGCCAAGGTCAGCCACTGCCTGTGCCCTGCCTGGGGGCCACCTGCTCTGAGCTATAAAGTGATCTGCCGATGGTTGCCCCTTGCGCTGGGCGTGGTGGTGCCCGAGAGAGGCCAAGCTGTGAACCAAATCTGGCTGCCACAAGTGTCTAGCCTGAGGCCACTTACCAAGCGATACAGGGCACATTGAGGCCAAATTCCATATGGGTTTGTGAGCCTTGAAGTGATTTTAGGAAAGTCTGCTGTATGAGCCAAGACAGGCCATTTGTATGGAAAACCACTGGGAGAGGCTTGCTTGGGCCCACAAGGTTGGGTGGGTCAGGGTCTCACAGAATCACCAGGACAGGGTCTCACCAGGACAGGGTCGATGGTGTTAGCCAGGGTGATGGATACTCAGAAGTAGTGCCTGCCTGCACCTGTAGGGGGAGAACTTAGCAAAGGAATGATGGCCTTTGTTAGCACTTCTAAGAGAAAGCTGCACCTCTAGCCCTTGATGTAAAGACAGACAATGTAGTACCTTCTCATGTATCATGGTGCCTTTTGAGCTGCCAACTTAGCACTGGAGCTCAAAATGAGTGAGCCTGTCGGCAAATAAGTTTGTGCAGGCCCTTTAAGAGCAATGCCTGGGACTCCAGAAGCCCTCCATTGCTCCCACAATCTCTGCTGATTCTCACAGCCAGAACTTATGGGAACTTATCTTCCTGGCACTAAAACCCATGGGCTGGAGGACCTGATGGGGGGTTGGGAACCCTCACTCCTTAAGGTGGAACCTCTGCCCCCAGGATAACCCTTCTGATTTTTTAATTTATTTTTTATTTTTATTGATTGCAGAGAGGAATGGAGAGGGAGAGAGAGAGAGAAACATCAATGATGAGAGAGAATCATTGATTGGCTGTCTCCTGCACACCCCACACTAGGGATCAAGCCCGCAGCCCCAGCATGTGCCCTTGACTGGAGTCAAACCCAAGACCCTTCAGTCCGCAGGCCGACGCTCTATCCACTGAGCCAAACCAGCCAGGGGGCTATCTTGATTTTTAACTGCTTCATGTAGGTGAGACCAGCCCATTCTTCGTCTTTACCTTTTACTAGTCTTGGTTTCTTCTGTATATTTTTAGCTATAGGACTTCTGTTCAACTAGACTTCAGGCAGTACTCAATGGTGGTTCTGTAAATGTAGTTGTAACTTTGAGTGGTCATGGGAGGAGGTGAGTACAGCTACTTCACCATCTTGACCCACCTTTATCAACTTTTTGTTTTGCTTTTTAACTTTTAGTGCTTTAAAATTTTCTACCTTTTAATTTTTTAACATTGTTTTATTTTTTTAGCTTCCTCAATTAAAATCTTAGTTCATATGTTTTTAGTCTGTCTTCTTTACAAATAAATGCTTTTGAAGCTGTAAAATCACCTCCCTATATGTGTCACTTTAGAATGCCTTATGAACCAGAAAAAAGGAATTTGTGCTCACCTATGTAAAAACAATGCATGGTAGTAAGATTGCAAAAATTAATCTTTAGTGAACATTGTTTTAAAATCTCAGATTATTTAAAATTTAACAAAAGCAAAAAGCAGTAATGTCTGAATGCAGATGTGTACTTTGGTCATAGTCCATGTCTGCATCTCCCTTTAGATACTGAGGTACTGAATGTACAGATCACCACAAAAAATTGAATTTAAGCATAAATAAACCATTTTGGAAACTTACAGACCACACCAATATTTACATTTACCAATAAATGTTTCTAACCCCAAATTAAAGTTACACAGAAAATGAACTTCAATAGTGAGAGTGGCTAATACTAATTTTTATGACACATGATAGGGATTAATTTTTCCTTTAATCTTGCTAAAATTTCTCTGAATCCCTTATTCGTGCCTGTGATGAAACATAGTTTGTGTGTAGGTGTTGCCAGGTATGTTATAAGAAGAAATTTCCCTCCCATTGTTCTTTATTGAAATTGTGCATACTAAAAAATGTCACAAGTTTTCTTTTAATCTTTTTTTCTAGAAATGAGAAATTTCCTATAAACTTGCAGTTTACTGTGGACTTGATCAGTTAAACTTCCTTTAATGAGTGAATATGAAAAGGATTGTTAAAAATATCATCAGAAACAATCAAAATAATTAATAAAGAATTCAATTAAATAATTATAAGGCATAAACATATTTATAAATGTTATAATGCAACGATTTGTGGAAGGGAGAGTGTGGGGAGGAGAGAGAGAGAAACATCAATGTGAGAGAGAGACTTCTATTGGTTGCCTCCTGCATGGACCCTGACCAGACCAGGGGTCGAGCCTGCGACCGAGGTGCGTGCCCTTGACTGGGAATTGAACCCGTAATCCTTTGGTCCGCTGGCCAATGCTCTAACTACTGAGCAAACCAGCCAGGGCAACAAATGACAATTTTATATATCTCAAGTCTACAACTCAGTGTTTTTTGAGTTATGTGTATGTTGTGAAATGATCATGACAAGTAAATTAACATGTCCATTAACTCACATAGTTACTTGTTTTATTCTTTTTTAGTGTGGAGAATACTTAAGATCTACCCTCTTAACAAATTTCAAATTTCTCTGCCTTCTTGCATATATAATTTTATCCACAGCTTGCTTCTCTGGTATTGAAAAAGTAACTTTAATTATTTCTTTTTAAAAAAATATATTTTTATTGATTTCAGAGAGGAAGGGAGAGGGAGAGAGATAGAAACATTAATGATAAGAGAGCATCATTGATCAGCTGCCTCCTGCATGCCCCCTACTGGGGATTGAGCCCACAACCCAGGCATGTGCCCTGACTGGGAATCAAACCTTGACCTCCTGGTTCCTAGGTTGATGCTCAACCACAGAGCCACACAGGCTGGGCTAGCTTCAATTGTTTCAAACTTTATACCTCACACCATAACATCCAGGACAAGAAAGAGCATCTCTTTTCCTTACCATCCTACTTATATCACCTTAGAGCAAATACCTAGCCCTGAACCATTACTCTGATCTAGGATAAGTGAGGTCTATATGATGATTTGGCTTCAATTATAGGATACCAGTCCATCCTTTAGCCTATTACATTGTCAGGGATGCTTTCTCATATTTGCCTTAGGCTGATCAGGTTCACAGTACAGATGAGAGTGGAATCAACCAACCAAAAACCACATGGCTGCTCTGCATGGGTGACAAGGTAGATTGGCACCTAGAGAAGCAACCAATCAGTCTAATTCAGTTAGGAAGAGTGCAGCGGTTCCACTGTTCACTCTCCCTCATCCCATTATTTTGACCTTTTCCTCCCTCTCACATCTCAACTTTATTTTGCAAAAATTTTGACGTGTGCAGGTGCACTAGGTTCATAAGGATGTTCTCTTTGCCGGTCCCCCCATCTCAGCTCTCTAAACAAACTAGAACTCAGTCCCTTTTCCCTAGTTTAATCCAATAAGTTGCTGTACTAAGAAACTAAGATCTAACAATGACAAGGGTAAACTTGTGGAATCACATTAGGAAGGCAAAATTTTCAAGCTCAGAAGGCAGTGATGATCTTTCTCTCCCCCACTACTTTATACTGGGTATGTCCCTGCTGCATAAAAAGTGCTTAAGAATTATTTTTGGAATTAATTAATGAAGTAATTGACGTCTAGTCATGGATGTATCAACTTAAACTGCAATTTGTGCTGAAGTTGAACAAAGTGACACTCTGCCTTCTTATTTTAGTTCTCACACTATAAACAGGTGTCCCTTTCATGGTCTATTTAGTGCCACATTTCCCACATTTTTTTGCTTTGTGTTGATAATTTAGATGTTTAAAATATTCCTGAAACAGTGCAGATGAGAATTTAGATGTTTAAAATATCCCTGAAACAGTGCAGATGAGCTCTCTAGTGTTCTAAGCACAAACAGACTGTAATGTGCCTTACAGAGGAAATGCATAGGTAGATAAGTTTTGTTCCGGCATGAGTTACAGTGTTGTGGGCCATGAGTTCAGTGTTAATCTACAATACAGTCAGCAGGCCTGGAAAAAAGCAAAGGAATTTGCTGATCTGTATGTGGAGCTGCTCACAACATGTTAAAGTAACATTTATAATGCTATGATTAAGCTATGGAATAGATGGAGAAGGAACTGGATTTGTGAATTCATGATAAAATGACTATTTTTGTGTGTTTTTTAAAGCATAATAGCACAGCTGTATGGCTAACAGTAAAAAATACTTATAATTACATTGCCCAGGGTCAGGAAAATGTGAAACACTCTTGGCTGGTGTTTTATTATTTAAAAAATGCAACCCTAACCCTTGTGGTTCGGTTGATTGAGCGCCATGCTATGTACCAAAAGGTCACCAGTTCATTCCTTGTGGGTTCGATCCCCAGTTGGGGTGCTTGCAGGAGGTGGCAGATTGCTGTTTCTCTCTCATATTAATGTTTCTTTCTCTCTCTTCCTCTCCCTTCCTTTCTCTCAAATCAATAAAAACATTAAAAAATACTACATTCAATAAAAAAAATTATTTGAAATTATATCTATGGTAAAACAAGGGTGTCTCTAAACAGAAACACACATAAAACAGAGCTGTGTGTGTATTCTTTAGTTGATCAAAATGTTTTAACCAAAAATTTACAGGAGCATAACCTTGTATTTTCATTAACTCAGTGTCTTTAACACAACCACCATAAATAGCAAGAATGTACTGTATGTACTCTCCTTGCTTTGGTCTCACTTCAGTCCTGACTGTCAGCATGCTGTTCTTTTTTCTTGACCATCTTCTTTTTGCTTCTGTGACACGCTTATACTCAGACTACACCAATATCAGTGCTTTTCAAATTTTATGTACCTATGAATCCCTTTTGATTTTGCTAAAATGTAGTTATGATTCAGTATGTCTGAGGTGAGGTGCAAGAATATAGGTTTCTAACAAATTCCAAGGTGATAACTCTGCTGTTTGTCCCTGAACCACACTAAATAGCAAGGACTATATCCTTCCTTCCCTTTTTGTTTAAAATACTTGGAGCAAAACTTTCACACCAGTAGGTCTCTATAGTTAAATTATAAGAATGGCCAGAGGTGCCCTAGCCTGTTTAGCTCAGTGGCTGGAGTATCAGCCCGTGAACTGAAGGGTTTCAGGTTTGATTTCGGTCAAGGGCATGTACCTCAGTTGCAGGCTCAATCCCCAGCCCAGGTTGGGGTGCATGCAGTAGGTAACCAATCAATGTGTCTCTCACATCAATGTTTTTCTCTCTGTCTCTACCCCTCCTCTCTCTCTAAAAATCAATGGAAAAAATATCCTCGGGTGAGGATTAACAAAAAAAATAAAAAAAGAATGGTCAGAGGCAAAATTGTGTTTCTCCTCAGGAACTCAGAGAAGTTACTAAGGAACTAGTAAAGGGTGAAGACAACAAAAAGAGCATAAAATGTCTCAATTACAAACATGTCAGGAAGATAAAGAATAAGAAAAGACTATATATTTAGTGTAAATTTAACAGGCTTTTTTTTAAAAAAATATATATTTTATTGATTTTTTACAGAGAGGAAGGGAGAGAGATAGAGAGTCAGAAACATCGATGAGAGAGAAACATCGATCAGCTGCCTCCTGCACATCCCCTACTGGGGATGTGCCCGCAACCAAGGTACATGCCCTTGACCGGAATCGAACCCGGGACCCCTCAGTCCGCAGGACGACGCTCTATCCACCGAGCCAAACCGGTTTTGGCAACACAGGCTTTTATTGAAAACATATTACATTCAGTTAATACACTTTGTAAATGATACAAACTTTAAAAAAGACATAGACTTTGTTCTTAAGCTTAAAAATCCAAAGGGGAAAAAGGGCCTACATAAACTGCAACAGAGGATAAAAAGTGAGAAGTAGATTCAGCAAAGTACACCGAAAAGTATGGTGGGAGTTCAGACACTGCTTCCACTTGTGAATCAGGGAAGGCCCCCATAAAGAAGTGACATCTGAAATGGGCCTGAGATTCATTAATTTTTCAATATGTAGCCGTTGCTAGGATCTCATTTTATCCAGAGTTAAAATAATACTTTTTATCTCTGAGCCAGGTCAGAAAGCAAGTCCTGCAAAATTACATTTAGCTTATATTAATAACGGATCGTTAAACAAACAAATAAACAGTAACAGTTGTACCAGGAGAGTTGAAAGCATATTATCACCATGTGTGTTCAAATATGTCCTGAGTCCCTGGAATCTCATTCCAAAGGAAGAAGAGTGGGAGGAGGCTCACAGTGTGACCTAATAAGAACAGAGATGAAAGTTACTTTGCACGAGGTGCAGGTGAAAATTGAAGAGTAAGAGGAAGGGGACTGGGGAAAGAAGAACTAAGAAGAGAGAAGGGGTGGGGAGAGGGAGGCAAGGAGAGAGGAAGACAAGTAGGGAGTGGGTGAAAGAACAGGAAAAATGGGCACAAAAAACTCACCAGCGCTTCCTAAGCCAAAATATAAGACATGTCAGAAGCACCAGGGGCACCATCACTGCCAAGAGGATCAAGCCCATGGAGCTATGGTGACGTTCTGTGGGTTTGGGTGCACACAAGGTGTCATTTCAAACCCACCCCGTTTACTGCATTTCCCTGGTCTGCCTTCTTTATTAGAGTGTTTGCCTCACTAATCTTTGTTCTTGTTTCCTCTCTCCTCCCTCTTCAGAGTTGAATCTTTCATCTAACCCTCAGCATCTTCCTCATTTTCTACTCTTCTATTTATTGAATTAATTATTTTCATTCTTTTGGGTCTGGAGGCCATAAATCCCAAGTGTTTTACTTGGCTCTCCTGCTCTGCTTGTGGACTGTTATCCACTCCCATTCCCAGTGGGGCCCCAGTTTTTCCTTACCCAAGTAGAGGAGGATGTCCTGGCCTCCTAGGCTGCTGTGTGTCACCCGGCAATATAGGCCAGATGTCTCAGTGGCTTCCACCTCCAAGAAAACCTGAAGGTACCATGTCCCATCAGCATTGGGCAAGACACCACTCTGTTGAGTGCCCTGCTGTACCTGTTCACCTCGCATCCACTTTACCCAAATTGGCTTTGGATGGAAGCCAGAGACATGGCAAACCAGCATCTGACGGTGAGGACCGGGATTGGGGCCAGTGGACAGCCAGGCCTCTGGTTTTACTGCAGAGGACAGGAAAGATTTTAAGATAAGGACTAACAGACTTGGAGGTTCATATTTTCACATCAGTAGACAGACACATCTATTATCACATGCTGGGAATGGATAGATGTGTCTGTCTAAACTTATGTGAAGATATAAACCTCCTCAATGTAAAGGGGGAGGTAGGACGGTAAATTTTAGAATAGAAAATTCTTGGAGGAAGGATGTGAGACTCACCTTTTCTCTGGAGATCTGCCTTCCCTGCATCATAGAGGCCCAAAAGGAAACGTGGGCAGGTGTCCCTGAGCAGCCTCTGTATTATTTTGTTGGCGACATGGCGCTGATTGAATAGTCCACAAATATCCTGAGCTCTACTGTCACCCTTTGAAGATGGCAGCCTGAACTGTTCTGGAAGTGCAGGAGCTCTACTCCTTGATAAGCAAATTTCAGGAAGACTACCTTGCCTTCCCCAGGGTGCAGCTCACAGCCTCCTGTTATCTGAATATCAAAGGGATCTAGGGGAGAAGGGTTGTGTAAATTAGAGGAAAGAGGGAGTAAAGATGAAATTAGTGGAAGCGAAAAAAGGAAGTAGAAGAGAGAATTTTGGGGTATTAGAGGTAATGGAACAAAGTTTAGTTTGATCAGAAGTTCAGGAAAAGCATAATTGGTGGTAGTTGAAGGTAGGGAAAAAAAGAACGACATATTTTTTTGGAAATGGCAGGGAGCAAATTGAAAGAAGGTGACAATAAATGATGAGAGCAAGAGAATAAAGAAGGCTTTGGTGTGAGAGAGTTACTATTATAATCTAGGGCAGTGGTTGCCAACCGGTGGTCCGTGGACCACTGGTGGTCTGTGAGGTCCGAAAGGTTGGCGACCGCTGACCTAGGGTGAATGTAATACCGGAGGTTACAATGAATGTACAGACAGAGATTGCTGAAGTGATTGAATGCAGGGAAAAATCGGAATAGGAAACTCACTGAGACACGCACATCCCACCCACATTGCACCTCCCCATTTTGGGAATTGAACTTACACTCAAACTTCCATTCACTGGCATAGTTGCGAATGAAAGGCGGCAATTCGGAGTGTAACCTTCGGCAGAACTTTTCAATTTCTGTCATTTCCTTGTTGCTTAAGTTGCCCTTGGACCAAGACCGCAGGAAAATAAGACTGCCAGAGTTACTCTTCCAGCCAAGAATCTGCAACTCACCCAACCAACCAGAGCCCCAGTTTTGTGCCCTGGAATGATTGTAGAAGGATGAGGTATGGATCACGTGGTAGGAGATCTGCTCCTGGAAGGCTGTGTCAAAAGAACAGACAGAATGTGGAGAAAAAAAGATATTGGGAAGGAGAGAAAATGAAGAAAGGTGTCAGAAAGGGAAAACTCAGAATCTGGAGATAAGGGAAGCCATTGTTACCTCAGCAAACATTCACCTGCTCAAAGCCCCATGCTTTACATACAACCTTCAGAAGAGCACAGGGTTCTAGAGGACGGGATACTCAGAATGGAACTATGCTGACACATTCTCACGCTCCTGGTATGCCGTGAGGACAATACACACACATACACACACACACACACACACACACACCACCACCACCACCACCACCACCACCCCCCCACATTCCCCCCAACCCTGAACTGGGCAGTTGCTAGAATTCTTACCATCTTCATTGTCTCCAGCTGCGAGGAGAACTGCTAGCAATGTAATCTGCAGAAACAGCATTTCAATTACAGATGTTATTTCTTTCTCTCAGAAAATTTGTCTTCAGTTTGTGTTTTAGATAAACCTACCCCACACTACCCCTATTCTGACTTCCTTCTACCAACAAACCACCAAAAAACAAAAAAAAAACCACACAAAAAAACCCAGTGCTCCTTCCCTAAACCCTAGACACCAATTCAGCCTCTCATTTCCCCTTCAGTTCTGTCTTCTTTAGTTTTCAGCATCTCCCCTCATTATCAGCCTTCATTCTGTTCATCTTTCTCTAATTCAGCCTCTATAGAAGAAGTAAGTCTTATGTGGCATTGAAAAGCCAATTTACCTCTGGGGACATTTTATTTTTATTCATACTAAAAAAGCATAAAACTAATTAGCTTTCCTACCCCTACCTGATGTTCTTAAGTCCCTGCTCTTCTCTGTCACTCTGTCCTTTTCTTGCTAAATTTAAATATTCCCCAAATAATCTCTTCTATCTAAGCCACACCCCACCTCATTGATATCTCTGACATCTCATTGGTGGCTTCATTTGATTTTCAGAATCTCCTATGGTTGCCCTGTATAGCAGTATAAACTACTACTCCATAATCCTTAGGGAAGAACCAGTAGCTGTCACAGAGACCACAGGAACCTGGAAACATAAAAGAAAAATCTCCTCTGACTTGCATTGCTATATGCCCAAATGAATACTTACCCAAAAGTCACTTAGCACCTACTGGATACAAGCATCTTGCAACATTCATGAATATCTAGTGGTCTACAAGGCAATCACTTTATTCAAGGAACTTTTATTCTACTTAAGAAAACACATAAACCAAGAATTATAAATCTTGGCGTGCTAGATTTTATTACAATGTAGAGAGTCTAGACAAAAGCCTTTTTAAAACAATATTTTGTAAAGTGGCAATCCTTAACTGACGTTGCCCACTCAGAATCTTGGCTCCAGTGGTTTGCTCAGGGTGTTAGGTCTGTCTGCCTCTGCTGTACAGGATCCCCACCTCTAACAGAATGCCTCCTGACAAGGTGCTCAATGAATAATTTTGAATGATTAAATAATTTGGTTCAGGCATCCAATTTTTTTAATTATGCAGATTTTTAACAATTTTTTAAGACATCAAAAATCATTACTTGTATTTCTACTTGGTAAAGTGAGAATCTTGCAAAGTTTTATTTTGAATTAAAATATATGCTAATAAGCATTATGTTTACATAGAGGGTTATGCTGTAAATCTCCCATTAGTAATACTTTTTAAAAACCAGTGATAAGCCCTAGCTGGTTTGGCTCAGCAGATAGAGTTGGCCTGCAGACTGAAGGGTCCCGGGTGTGATTCCGGTCAGGGGCACATGCCGGGTTTGCAAGCTTAATCCCCAGTGGTGGGTGTGCAGGAGGCAGCCGGTCAGTGATTCTCATCATTGATGTTTCTATCCCTCTCTCCCCCTCCCTTCCTCTCTGAAATCAATAAAAATATATTTAAAAAACCAAAAAACAGTGATAATTTATGGGAAATGAAATTAATAGAATATTCTGGAGTTATTTGTCCAATATATCATTATTATTGGCCGTGCTTGGATATTCCATGATTGTCTTATCATACATAAACTATTCTTGGCTGGGCATGCTGACCCTCCTCTTTGATGCTGTTTATAATGGTTAAAAGGCTCTAACATTTTGTTTTTCTTTATAACTTCTAAATAAATGTGCTTTGGCTAGTATTTTGTTACTAGAGGCCCGGTGCACAAAATTTGTGCACATTGACAGAGTCCCTCAGCCCAGCCTGCACTCTCTTGCAATCCGGGACCCCTTGGGGAATGTCTGACTGCCGGTTTAGGCCCGATCCCACCAGCAGTCGGACATCCCTCTCGTAATCCGGAACTGCTGGCTCCTAACTGCTCACCTGCCTGCCTGCCTGATCGCCCCTAACCACTCTGTTTGCCTGCCTGATTGCCCCTAACCGCCTCTGCCCCCGTGGCTTAGTTCGGAAGGACATCCTGGAAAGTCGTTCAGCTGTCTGGTCTGATTAGCATGTTACACTTTTTTTTTTTTTTTTTTTTAAATATATTTTATTGATATTTTACAGAGAGGAAGGGAGAGGGATAGAGAGTTAGAAACATCGATGAGAGAGAAACATCGATCAGCTGCCTCCTGCACACCCCCCACTGGGGATGCGCCCGCAACCAAGGTACATGCCCTTGACTGGAATCGAACCCGGGACCCTTCAGTCCGCAGGCCGACGCTCTATCCACCGAGCCAAACCAGTTTCGGCTAGCATGTTACACTTTTATTACAGATTTATTTTTGCACAAACAATTATCTAAGGCTAATTTAAGAAACAAAATATTTTGGAAAAAGTTAAGATTATCTTAACGTACAACTTAAAAAACAAAATGAGAGGCAATAAGGGTTTATTTGGGATCAAAGAATTACAATTGGGGGAAGCACATATTTAAGCAGAAACCAACATAATGTCCTGATTATAGGGTGAGAGCAAGGGGATTTTATGAGAAAAGAATGGGATAATTTCATGAATACAAAAAAAAGGTGTCTCTATTGGTGCTAACAAGCTGATAAGCTAAATTACTCTTTAGCTATTGTAGGGGTTCAGAACATGTCTCCCCAAAATATACCACGTTAGCATTTAAATTACTTTGAGCTGAAGGCAATTAAGATCCTGCAGGCTTATGAGAAACTTTATCTCTCTCTCTCTAAAAATTTAAATTAGAGGTCTTGCCCATAATCTATCACCAGAAATTACTTTTTTTTTTTAAACCAATATACATGGCAGGACAAACTATTCATTACTGAACATCTCTTATTAGTCTGCAACTAGAGGCCCAGTGCATGAAATTTGTGCACTGGTAGGGTCCCTAGCAGCTGCCGGCTGCCGGCCAGGTACTCCCTCCCTTCCCCAGGCTGGCCCTGCCCCCTGGTCGACCTCCCTGTTGGGGGGGACAATTTGCATACTACGCTTTTATTATATAGGATGACCTTTTGAAGCCCCAAGCTACCTTACCTTATCTTTACCTCTGAATTGCCTTATATACCTCACTTTAACTGTGAACAACAAAAGGGCTATGTAATAAATCTGACAAGTTCAGTGACAGAAAGTAAGCTCACAGAGACCTGATCATAAATTTCTAACTAGGCAGGTCCCAATGGGTAGTCAAGCTCCTAGTCTATATAAAAGGTTTATCTTTGCCTTAAGCAAGCCCTGTCCATTGTTCTAGTGCATCTAGAACAGCCGTGGGCAAACTACGGCCACGGGCCGGATCCGGCTGTTCTATCCGGTTCTCTTGCTCTCCCCTCCGTTCCTTTACTTTGAATTTATATTAGTTCACACAAACACTCCATCCATGCTTTTGTTCCGGCCCTCCGGTCCAGTTTAAGAACCCATTGTGGCCCTCGAGTCAAAAAGTTTGCCCACCCCTGATCTAGAACAATGTGCATCATTGAAATGTTAGAAGTAATCTTTCCCAGACCCCTCTCTAAGAGGTAACCACCATCAAGAGAGCACATAATTTTGTTAATATCCTGTCCCACTTCCATGTAATCTTCCGTAAGTTTCCTTCTTGATTTGAAATTTATAAAAAAGAACTCCAAAACTGTCATTCTCTGGAGCATTTGAGAGTTAGCTTCCCAGAATGTCATCAGTTTGACTTAAATAAACTCATAAAAATTCTCTACAGATTTGGATGTTCTTACATCGACATAACTTTCCTTGAATCTCTCATGTATGTGGGTTCTCTGACTCTTTGATGTATGTGTGGTACCCATGTGTACATATTTACTAAATTTGATGATTTTCTCTTGTTAATCTGACTCATGTTAATTTAATTATTATACCCGCGGAAAGAACCTAGGAGGGTAGAGGAAAGTTTCTTCTTCCCCTACACTACACTAATTCTGTCTTCAGAAAGAAAGTTTTGGACAACAAAAAAGGTCTATGCAAAGTAACCTCAAAGGCTGATCTGATCATAAATTCTTAGTTGAGCAGGTCCTGGTTGATAGTTATTTTCCAGCATATAATCTCTTTAGTAAAAAGTTTATCTTTGCCTAGGTAAGCCCTGTCTATTGTTTCTGTACATCTAGGTTAATACACCTTTGAAACAAGCTGTAACCGCCCTCAAGAGAGCATACGATCATGTTAATTATCCTGTATTCCAGTCCTCACCTTGGTTTTTCCCACCTCCATGTAATCTTCCTTATGTTTCCTTCTTAATTTTAATGCTTAAAAGAAGCTGCAAAACTATTATTCTTTGAAGTATTTGAGATCTTGCTCCCTAATATATGTCATCAGTTTCACTCATACTTTTATAAAAATTCCCTATAGGTTTGGACTTTCTTACATTGACAGTCTATAATAATTAGTCCTTGTAGTCAAAATGTCTGCTTTCTTGTTAGCTTTGCAAACAGTTGTTTGAAAGACAATACTGGTTTGGCCAGTCCAAAGATCTGGCCCAGTTCAAGCATTCTAAAGTTTTAAGGAGTAAAATGTGAAATGTGCTTCTTTTGGAATGGCTGCTCTGGTTTCATTTTAAAACTAGAGGCCCAGTGCACAAAATTCGTGTACGGGGGGTGGGGGTCCCTCAGCCCGGCCTGCACCCTGTCCAATCCGGGACCCCTTGGGGGATGTCCGACTACCTCGCGCAATCCAGGACTGCTAGCTCTTAACCACTCGCCTGCCTGCCTGCCTGATTGCCCCTAACCGCCTCTGCCTGCCTGCCTCATTGCCCCTAACCACCTCTGCCTGCCTGCCTGATTGCCCCTAACTGCTCCCCAACCAGCCTGATTGCCCCTAACTGCTCCCCTACTGGCCTGATTGCCCCTAACTGCTCCCCTGCTGGCCTGATTTCCCCTAACTGCTCCCCTGCTGGCCTGATTGCCCCTAACTGCTCCCCTGCTGGCCTGATCGCCCCTAACCGCCTCTGCCTCGCCCTGCACCTGGGACCCAGGATTCCCTCTTCCGGCCGGTCACAGGCACCCGGGACCTGGGCTTCCCTTCTTCTGGCCGGCCACAGGCACCCAGGACCCGGGCTGGCTTCGCCAGGGCTGGCCGTAGCCGCAGGGGACCATGGGCAGGCAGCTTCACCCAGGCCGCAGCTGCAGGCATCTGGGACCGCGGGGCGGGTGGCTTGTCCCTCTCCTGGGCCGCAGGCGCAGCCATTGGCGCCCAGGACCACGGGGTGGGCAGCTTGTCCCTCTCCTGGGCTGCAGGTGCATACACAGCCGCTGGCACCTGGGACCGCGGGGCGGGTGGCTTGTCCCTCTCCTGGGCCACAGGTGCGGCCACTGGTGTCTGGGACCACGGGGACCGTGGGGTGTGCGAATTGTCCCTCTCCTGGGCTGCAGGCGCAGCCACTAGTGCCCAGGACCATGGGGCGGGTGGCTCGTCTCTCTCCCGCGCCACAGCCCCAGCCACTGGTGCCCAGGATCGCAGGGCAAGTGGCTTGTCCCTCTCCCGGGCCACAGGTGCAGGCGCAGCTGCTGGCTCCTGGGACCATGGGGCAGGCAGTTTGTCCCTTTCCTGGGCCCCAGCCCCAGCCACTGATGCCTGGGACCGTGCGGTGTGGTGCCCGGGACCGTGGGGCGGGCAGCTTATCCCTCTCCCGGGATAAGCACAGCCTGGGTGGTCCCCATTCCTCTCTTGCGAGTTCATTTGTGCCTGGCTAGTTCCCATTCCTCTCTCTCCAATGTTGAGTGTCTGAGCCGTGATGGTGTGAGGGTGTGATGACCATTTGCATATTAGCTCTTTATTATATAGGATAGCTCCACTTAGACAACTTTTCACAATTACAACATAGATAGCTGGAAAGAGATTCACTCTTTACTTACAAGTATAAAATAAGCTGGATAATCAAAATTACAAATTTTCTTGAACCATTGGAGAACTGAAGTGTCAAGGCAATCAACTCAAAAGGACAAACAGACATCTTCAAGGAAATAGGGGATACAGATGCTTGCTTACTTAGGCCAGATGCCAGATGCTATATTAGCTAGTAAGAATAACTCAGCTAAAATTAATGCTGGGGCTCAGAGTTGGCTGCCCCAAGATCTTCCACAGTGACATATTATTTTGAACTAAAAATCACCTGAGTAGCAGCAAGAGCAGGAAGAGCTCTGTGACCCTCCTCTATCCACTTAAAAGAAGGAGATAAATTTCCATGATAGGTGCCTTCCCCATTCCTGAAGCACCGAGAGAGAACTTTTTCACAATAGTTATAAAATCCAGAGTAACAAAGTGTGTATAAACAAACCTTGTAATGCCTTTACTAATTTACTTCCTGAGCTCAAATTTTGTTTAGATTCCTCAAAAACAAATACCTAAACCTGCTTAGAATGAGCACTAGCTTTATTTTTCCTGTAAATTTCTGACAAATTTATTGTTTCTTCATCTAAAAGGTATAAAATGGTACCTAGTCCATTCTCTTCTTTGAGCCCCACATTATGATCTATCATTTTATAATTCTCCCATGTGCATGTATTAGAGTACTTTTTTCTCTTGTTAATTTTGTCCAGTCCATATCCATAAGAAGTAAAGAAGGGTAGATTGGGAGAATTCTCACCTACTCCACAACATTAACACATTACTAAAGGCCAATAGGATTATATAGAACACCTGAGAATTAAAAACATGGGTAATTCACTTATATTTCTAGAATTCTTCCATAGCCCTCACCAGAGACTCCTGAAAGACTGGAGTCAAGAATAAGGGACCAGAAAAACTTTTCTCCTGATGCAAACCTGAGGCATGAGACCAGCAACTGCATGAGAATGGCAAAAACTTTCCACCAAATCTTTCTACCTTACCCAACCAAAAAAAAAAAAACCTTAACCTGGCCGGACTAGGACAGAAAGCTCTATAGCTTTCAGGGTACAGGTAAAGATGCACTGCAGCTAGGAAAAGGGGAAAGGACAGTAAAACACCCTGTCCTAGACTATATGAGGTTTCATACTGCTGAGAGAAAGGCAGGACCCCTTGGAAGACTTAATCCCAAAAATAAAAAATCGAAGCACCTGCCTAAAAATGAGAAATTTGAGAAAACACATAGCAAAGAGTTTCTTTACCCACTTTCTATCTATTTTATATATATAAAAGATTAATATGAAAAGTGTCCCCTCAGGAGTTCGACCAGGAGACCGGAAATTTGATGGCTTGCTATGACTAGTACACTGACCACCAAGGGGCGGTGCGGAACATGGCGGGTGACCAGCAGCAGCCGTGGGGTGCTGAGGGAGTAAGGGAAGCAGGAGGCCAGGAAGCGTGCGGGTGGCAGGGGAAGGAGGAGGCGGGGAGGTGGGGAACTTGATGGGCCCTGATCGCCAGCCAGGCCTAGAGACCCTACCGTGAATGAATTTTGTGCACTGGGCCTCTAGTATATATAAAAGCCTAAGGGACCATTATGACCAAATGACCAGAATGACTGGTTGACCAGTTGCTATGATGCACACTGACCACCGGGGGCAGACGCTCAACACAGGAGCTCAACGCTGCCCCCTGGTGGTCAGTGTGCTCCCACAGCCAACCTCCTTGGGCTGGCTAACCACCCGCGGTCCCTCCCCCCTGCCGGCCAGCTCCCATCGGCCCCTGGTGCTAAACCATTCGTAGACGACCTGCTTCTGGGTTGGGCTTTTGTACGTGGCAGAGCAGCTCCCTCACTGTGATCTGTTGAAAGTCAGCCCTCAACACAAGGGTTTGTCTTGCTCTGGTCCTCTCCCTTCTCCAGCGGGGGGTGGGGGGGTGGGGGGGGGCTCGGCAGTGAGGGAAGGAGAAGTGGTGAGGCGGAGTCGGCATCCGGCATCTTTTCCTTCCGCGCCTGGCCCGGCGACTGTTGCCTCCTCTCCCAAGTCTGCTGGGGCCTTCAGGCCCCAGGCTGAGATGGGGAACCAGGGGTGTGTGGCGGCAGACGCAGCCTCTTCCCCAGGGGGGGCCGATGATCAGCTCCCTCCTTGGTGCCACCAGCCAACCTCCCATGATCCCCCCCACCCCCATGTACAAATTCATGCACCGGGCCTCTAGTCTGATAATAAGAGCCATGACAAAATAAATTAGAAAAAGAGAAAAGATTAAATGCAATCAGTACTAAAAGAGGCCAAGATTAAGAGATAAAAACGGGTGAAGAAAGGCAACCAGAACCAGTAACAGAGAAAGAAAAAAAGAACTGGTAGAGAAGAAGTTGTCTATTCAGGTCACTACTAATTGTGTGCTCCCTGGACACAGAAAGCCCCAGAGGAGAGAACTGAGATAAGTGGGATATATCCTGATTAGAACTCAAGCAGGCAGCGTACCCAGCTACCCTAGGGAAGTCCATCACTTCCCCCCGTGTCTTCAGACCTTCCTGGGCATCCCTCCTTTTGGTCCACTGCACTGGTGCTTAGGCTACAGGCATGCTCATGTTCTTTCTAACAGCCGTTACGTGGTGCTTCCTCAGACACCACCAGAGCTCTGGAATTTCTCTGTCCTCTAAAGCTCTCCTCAGACCCAGACCGGAGCTCCCCTCCCACACAGTCTCACACACTCATCTGAATTCACACTCCCCACCAGCAGTGACCTCAACTTCCCTGCGAGAGAAATCCACTGCCTCTTACAGTCATGTGCCTTTTCCTGAGCTTCTTCCTTTTCTTCCCACTTTGCTTCTCGTTTTTCTATCCTCTTTCTGGCCTCCAGCCTCTCTGTGTATCTGATGTGAGTGCTGCTTGTTCTTCAAAGCAAGTCTCTTGCCCTAAAAGGATCTTAGGACGGAGAGTCAAGATACATTCCTGGATGAGACACCTGCTGGATGCAGTGAATTGGAAAAACACCTCAGCATTCTGGCCTCAGTTTTCTTATCTGTAAAATAACTGGGTTGAAAGAAGTAAATGTTTTCTAATCTTGTCAGCTTTCCCTCTAGCATTCTGTGCATCTTACTGGGCTCCCTTTTCTCCCCATCCATGCCCTCTTTCTTCCCACTCTACTTTCCCCTCCTTTTTTTAAACTTGATTTTTCAATTACAGCTTACATTCAGTATTATTTAGTATTAGTTTTAGGTGCATAGCATAGTGGTGAGATCATATCCTTACAAAGTAGTCCCTCCAATATTTTTAGTACCCATCTGGCACCATACATAGTTACTACAATATTATTGACTGTATTCTCTATGCTGTACTTTACATCCCTGTGACTATTTTGTAACTATTGATTTGTAATTCTTTTTTTTAAGATATGAGTTTATTGATTTTGGAGCGGGAGAAAGAGATAGAAAATCCGTGATGAGAGAGAATCATGGATCGGCTACCTTCTGCACACCCCCTACTGGGGATCGAGCCCACAACCCGGGCATGTGCCCTTGACCGGAATTGAACCAGGGACTGCTCAGTCCACAGGCCTGCGCTCTATCCACTGAGCCAAACCAGCCAGGACTGATTTGTAATTCTTTTTTTTTTAATTGTTCCTTTTTAAAAATATATATATATATTTTTTATTGATTAAGGTATTACATATGTGTCCTTATCCCCCCATCCCCCCCCCCCCCCCCCCCCCCCGCCGCCCACCTCACCATTCATGTCCTCACTCCCTTAGTGTCTGTGTCCATTGGTTAGGCTTATATGCATACATACAAATCCTTTGGTTGATCTCTCCCTTCCCCCCACCCTCCCCTGCCTTCCCTCTGAGGTTTGACGGTCTGATGCTTCTCTGTCTCTGGATCTGTTTTTGTTCATCAGTTTATATTCATTATATTCCACAAATGAGTGAGATTCATGTGATATTTATCTTTCTCTGACTGACATATTTCGCTTAGCATAATGCTCTCCCGGTTCATCCATGCTGTTGCAAATGGTAGGAGTTCCTTTTTACAGCAGTGTAGTATTCCATTGTGTAGATGTACCACAGTTTTCTAATCCACTCATCTGTTGGTGGGCATTTAGGCTGTTTCCAAATCTTAGTTGTTGTAAATTGAACATAGGGGTGCATATATCCTTTCTGATTGGTGTTTCTAGTTTCTTGGGATATATTCCTAGGAGTGGGATTACTGGGTCAAGTGGGAGTTCCATTTTCAGTTTTTTGAGGAAACTCCATACTGCTCGCCACAGTGGCTGCACCAGTCTGCATTCCCACCAGCAGTGCACGAGGGTTCCTTTTTCTCCGCATCCTCACCAACACTTGTCATTTATTGATTTGTTGATAATAGCTATTCTGACAGGTGTGAGATGGTACCTCATTGTTGTTTTGATTTGCATCTCTCGGATGATTAGTGACTTTGAGCATGTATTCATATGTCTCTTGGCCTTCTGTATGTCCTCTTTCGAAAAGTATCTAGGTCATTTGCCCATTTTTTGATTGGATTGTTTATCTTCCTTTTGTTAAGTTGTATGAGTTCCCTAAAAATGTTGGAGATTAAACCCTTATCGGAGATAACATTGGCAGATATATTCTCCCATGCAGTGGGCTTGTTGATGGTTTCTTTTGCTGTGCAGAAGCTTTTTATTTTGATGTAGTCCCATTTGTTTATTTTCTCTTTAGCTTCCATTGCCCTAGGAGCTGTACTGGTGAAGATATTGATTCGGCATATGTTTGAGATTTTGCTGCCTGTGGATTCCTCTAAAATTTTTATGGTTTCCCGTCTTACATTTAAGTCCTGTATCCATTTTGAGTTTATTTTTGTGTATGGTGTATGTTGGTGGTCTAGTTTCATTTTTTTGCATGTATCTGTGCAATTTTCCCAACACCATTTATTGAAAAGACTGTCTTGACTCCATTATATGCTCTTGCCTCCTTTGTTAAATATTAATTGAGCATAGTGGTTTGGGTCGATTTCTGGGTTCTCTATCCTATTACATTGGTCTATATGTCTGTTCTTGTGCTGATACCAGGCAATTTTGAGAACAGTGGCTTTGTAATAGAGCTTGAAATCTGGTATAGAGATCCCTCCTACTTTGTTCTTCTTTCTCAGGGTTGCTGCAGCTATCAGGGTCTTTTTTTTATTCCAGATACATTTTTGGAGAGTTCATTTGATTTGTAATTCTTAATCTCTTCACTTTTCTCATCCACTCCTCCAATCCCCTCCCTTCTGGCAACCATTAGTCTGTTCTCTACGAGTTGTTTCAATTTTATTTGTTTTGTTCTTTAGATTCCATATATAAGTGAAATCATATGGTATTTATCTTTCTCTGACTGACTTATTTCACTGAGCATGATATCCTTCAAAGTCAAGGATTGTCCCATGGGGTGTTAATTCCCCCACATTTGCAGTTTTGAGCACCCACAAATGATCAGCTTCCCACAGGTGTCCCAACCACGTCATGTAAAAGCCTTAGTAAAACAATGGGAAACACATGCAGTGCAGCTAAAGTTTGGTTCTGTTGCCTTGTAATCGCTAAGCAGGGGCGGGGGCAGCGGGAAGTGGGCTGAGAAAAGGTGAGACAGGCAAAAGAGGTGACTGATACAAGCAGGTTTTTTAAATTTATGAGTAAACACACAAAATATATGTACACAAAATCAATTATTTTTTTTTCATAGAAAATCCCCAATATGCCAGTGTGTTCAGTAATTGTTTAACACACAGTGACACCTATTCAAATACAGAAAACTATTCAAATACAGACATTCACAAGCATCAAGTTTCAACTCTTTGATGCTGTCTAAAGTGAAATTCCTGTGAAATTCTATGTTGCTCACCTTCACTCTATTCTGAATTAAAAACCCAGTATCTGATGTGCACCTGTTCACCTGCACTAACAGCTGTTCTTCTGTTGGGACCGTTACCCTAACCCACCACGTTGAGAAGATAAGCAAACTCAGTATGGTATCTTGGAAGTAAACTATTGATGTGGGAAGCTTGATCCTGGTGTACTTACCCCATGTATGTTCTCCATAGTTACAGACAGCCTCACATGAAATCTCTATATTGCATTGTAATCTGGAAGTCTTAATTTCTCCAGTTTTTGTTAGTTACTCTCCTTTAATCTCAAAAATTTTAAAGTATGTATAAGAAATTATACCAAGTAAATTCCTGTAACCAATTTAATTTCATTTTTCTAAAACCACAGTTACATAATTTCTGCTTATTTTACTAAAAGTATATTCAGATGAATCAGTCCTTTTTCATATAAAAAATTATACATGGTAAAAACTAATTGGAAATCAAATGTTGACTTTTACCTGTAAAGGGTTTGCTTTTGAAAGTTATCTTTTGTAAGCCATTGTTTCTACAAAAATGCTATTTTCCCTGATTGACTTGTATAGATCTAAATATTACTGTATGCAGTTGTATACACTAAGTATTTTATTTTGTTTTGGTTTTGTTGCTATTCATATTTAGTTTAAAATTTATATAAAGCAAAAATAGTTTAGCTCATTGTCCTTTGTCTTAGAGTAGTTTATTATATTGCTAATTTGGTTCTCCAGCAAACTTTGCAAATTAACTATGCAGGCTCTGAACTGATAAAAGAGCATATAGAAATGTTTTCTGTTATATAGGCTATCATGTCCCCTACAAATAAAGATAGTTAAGCTTCTTGTTATTTGTTTGTTTGTTTGTTTTGTTGTTTCAAGCTTCTTGTTTTATAATCTTTATAACTTTAATTTTTTTCTTTTAAATATATTTTATTGATTTTTTTACAGAGAGGAAGGGAGTGAGAGGGATAGAGAGTTAGATACATCAATGAGAGAGAAACATCGATCAGCTGCCTCCTGCACACTCCCTACTGGGGATGTGCCCGCAACCAAGGTACATGCCCTTGACCGGAATCGAACCTTGGGACCCTTGAGTCCGCAGGCTGACGCTCTATCCACTGAGGCAAACTGATTAGGGCTATAACTTTAATTTCTTATTTTGTCATATTAATTCTTACTAAGACTGGAACTTTCACTACAATGATTAACACAAATGGTGAGCACAGACCAACATCCTTGCCTTCTTCCCAGCCTTAGAAGAAAAGCTAAAAAATGTCACCATTTAGTAGGACGTTAGCCGTTGTTTTTAAATTCTCTTTATGAAATTGAGAAGGTGCCCTTTCATTCCTAGTTTATTGGAAGTTTTTGCCTCAAAAAGGTGCTGAATGTTTCAAATATTTTATTTCTACCTATAGAGATAAGTATGCTTATTCTCCTATATTCTGTTACCATGGTGAATTATAATGCTAGATTTTTAAATTTAAAATAAATCTTCCTTATCTGGGATAAACCCACATATTCACCATATAATAACCTTTTTAAACACTCCTTTTGTTCTTATCTTTTAAGGTGGAAGCTTAGGTTACTACTGATTTTAAACATTCCTTGTTGTTATTTGATGTAAACATTTGAACTTTGAGGTTTCTCTGTACATTTTGAAGTATCTCACATAGTTTAATATGCTATATTTTCATTATCGTTAGGTTCAAAATATTTTCTAATCTCTCTTTTGAATCTTTCACTGACTGATGAGTTAATTTCTTTAGAATTGTGTTGATTACTTTTCAAATATTTGGATATTTTCTTGATGTCTTACTATTATTGAGTTCAAATTCAATTCCATTGTGATCAGAGAATATACTCAATGATTTGAATCCTCATATTTACTGAGACATCTCTATGGTCTACTCTAGCATATGGTCTGTGATGATAAATGTTTCATGCATGCTGGGATAAAGAAACCATATGTTCAGAATTTATAAGGTATAATGTTCAATGATTATATATTGGGTCATATTGGTTATAGTGTTCAAAACTTCTTTCTCCTCATTGATTTTTAAAAAATATTTTTGTTCTGACTTTAGAGAGGAAGGGAGAGGGAGAGAAAGAAACATCAACTTTCAAATATACTATACACCTGTGGGAATTATAACCTTCATGTTGTACATTACATCTCCAGTACTTATTTCTCTTATAAATGTATGTTTGTACCTTTTGTGCACCTTCATCCAAGTCCCCTACCAACCTATGCCCTGGCTCTGATCAGAAACTAAAAATCTGATCTCTTTTATGTTTGTGGTTTTTTTTAAAATCCACATACAGTATTTGTCTTTCTCTGTCTCACTTTTTTCATTTAGCATAATGCCCTGAAGGTCCATCCATGTTGTGGCAAATGTGGTATACATTATTGTTAAATGATTCTTTTATTAAAATTTCCCTTCCCCCTTTTTCTCATTGTAGACAGAGAGTGCATGGGCCGAAGAATATTCTGAAAAGAAGAAAGGGTCTCACAAGCGTTCAGCATCCTGGGGCAGTACAGATCAACTTAAGGAGGTCAGGAAAATGATTCCAAGAAAGTGGGTGTGGAAACTTGATTCCTTCATTGGCTAGTTCCTTGAAATTGTGGGCAGCAGAGATTTGTCAGTTTCCATTGTGTGTGGGGTTTGTGTGTTTGTTTTTGTCTTAGTTCTGTTTACTTGAGAATTAACAACAGAAAAAGTTACGTTAATTGAATAAAGATTTGAATGGAGAAATGTACACATTATGTATCTGATAGTGTGTTTTTCCTTCTTTTCTAAAAAAATGAGAGTCTGTACCTATTAATATAAATACCAGATATATACATTTTAGTGATATAACAAATTTACATATATTATTTCTGTATATTATGGTAGTGATTCTGCTATTTAGTAACCCAGTATAACTAAGTTGATTTTGCCCCTGTGCTATGATTACCTGATTACCATTTTCTGTCTGTAATTATAACATTCTTATTTTACATGTAATGTAGAAGAAGAAAAAAAAACACAGGAAAATTCAGTGCAGAAATAACATGGGATATTGATTAAAATTTTATTTGGTATTTAAAAAAATTAATCTTTATTGTTCAGATTATTACAGTTGTTCCTCTTTTCCCCCCCATATCTCCCCTCCACCTGGTTCCCATCTGACCCCATGCCCTTAACACCCCCCCCACTGTCCTAGTCCATAGTTGTACGATTTTTGTACAGTCTCTTCCTGCACTCCCCACACCCCCTTCCTCCCGAGAATTGTCAGTCCACTCCCTTTCTATGCCCCTGATTCTATTCTATTCACCAGTTTATTCTATTCATCAGATTTTTTATTCACTTGATTTTTAGATTCACTTATTGATAGATACGTATTTATTGTCACTTTGTTCATAATTTTTATCTTTACCTTTTCCTTCTTCCTCTTCTTAAAGAATACCCTTCAGCATTTCATATAATCTTGGTTTGGTGGTGGTGAACTCCTTTAGCTTTTTCTTATCTGTGAAGCTCTTTATCTGACCTTCAACTCTGAATGATAGCTTTGCTGGGTAGAGTAATCTTGGTTGTAGGTTCTTGCTATTCATCACTTTGAATATTTCTTGCCAGTCCCGTCTGGCCTGCATAGTTTCTGTTGAGAAATCAGCTGACAATCGTACGGGTGCTCCCTTGTAGGTAATTAACTGTTTTTCTCTTGCTGCTTTTAATATTCTCTCTTTGTCTTTTGCCCTTGGCATTTTAATTATGATGTGTCTTGGTGTGGTCCTCTTTGGATTCCTTTTGATTGGGGTTCTCTGCGCTTCCTGGACTTGTAAGTCTATTTCTTTCACCAGGTAGGGGGAATTTTCTGTCATTATTTCTTCAAATAGGTTTTCTGTATCTTGCTCGCTCTCTTCTTCTGGCACCCCCATAATTCTGATGTTGGTACGCTTGAAGTTGTCCCAGAGGCTCCTTGCACTATCTTCATATTTTTCCTTTTGCTTTTCCAGTTGGGTGTTTTTTGCTTCTTTGTATTTCAAATCTTTGTCTTGTTTCTTGGGATCCTCTAGTCTGCTGTTGGGTCTCTATATTATTCTTCATTTCAGTCAGTGTATGCTTACTTTCTAATTGGTCCTTTTTCATATCTTTGAGGGTCTCACTATATTTCTCGAAGGTTTCTAGAAGATTCTTGAGTAACCTTATAACCATGGTTTAGAACTCTATATCCAGTTGTTTGCTTTCCTCCGTTTCTTTCATTTGTGACCTGTTTCTTTGTCTCTGCATTTTGGCTGCTTCCCTGAGCTGATAGAGTGGCTTTGTGTGCTAGGTGTCCTATAGGGCCCAGTGGCTCAGCCTCCCCAGTTACCTGAGGTGGACACTCTTAGTGCACCCTTTGTGGGCTGTGTGCACAGTCTTGTTGTAGTTAAGCTTTGATTGCTGTTGGTATCACTGGGAGGAATTGACCTCCAGGCCAATTGGCTGTGAAGACCAGTTGTGTCTACAATGGGAGAACTTCTGTGCTGGAGACACCCTTATGGGACAGGAATTGCTTCAGTCGGGCTTTGACGCTCACTGAGTCTGCCCCCTGAGTGTGTCTCTTATGGATGTGAAGAATTATAATCTGGATGGTCTTACTCTGACCACTGGGTACACTGGCTCTTGGATCTCCAAGGAGGTGCTAATTTAGCCTCTGCCTGAGGCCACCCAGCAGGAGCTACGGAGAGATCTGCAGATTCCTCTTCTTTGGGGTTTGGAGGTGCCCAGATGAGGCCCAGCTGTGAAGCAATGCAAGCTGCTGTCCAGCCTTGGGCCTTCTTTTGGAAGCTCTGGGGCTCTCTGACCCAGCCTGTTTTTTAGTTTTTAGATTGCAAAAGGCCAGTCCATTCATATGCAAAAGCCTCTGTGCACAGCTTGGGTGGGGTTGTAAATTGGGTGGGGCGGAGTCTCAGGGAATCAACAGGGCAGAGCAAACAGCAATGGCTGCCTGTCAGCCATGCCCTGAAGAGGCCCCCAGGTCTCTGTCCCATGACACCATGCTGAAACAATGATCACTGCAAGCACCTCTGAGAGAAAGCCACCCTCATGTTCTGGCCCAACACCAGACAGTCCAGTCTGGGTCCTCAGAGTCTCGCCTGGAACTGGAGTTCAGAGCAGTCGGGAGCTTGTATCTCCCTCCCGATTGAAAAAGACATTAGCGGACCCAGTTGCCTCCCCTTTCCCGAGTGCCTCCGTACCTCCACCCTTCCACACCTCCGCACCTCCTACCGGACTCTGCGCTTTTCTCTTTCCTTCTAGTTGTAGAACTTCCACTCAGCCAGCCTTCCCGTGGTTCTGGATGGTTCGTTTTGTCTTTTAGTTGTAGTTTTAATGTGGTTGTGCACGGCAGCAAGTTCAGGTGTTTACCTATGCCACCATCTTGGTTGTCCATTCTTATTAGGTATTTTTAAAGATTATATCTGTGAGTGCATTTTGTGGCTTGAATTGATATTCAAATAGTTTAATTTTGGGAGCTGTTGAAGGTCACAAGTTTGATAAAGATATCTAAATAAAATTGATTTATGAGGGCAATGAGAGAATAACTTAATTTTTAATTCTTTGTGAAAGTTGTAATATTTATTCTAAATGCTGAAAACTTCACATGTTTAGTACTTGGAATATCTCTTTATACGTGCATGTGTATATACAATAGGATTTTGTGATAGTTTAAAAATTCAAAACTTTTATTAAGACTGAATTTTTCTGGTTCTTATAAGCAAGGATGCTTTATGTAGTATGGGAAACACTCTGATGCATGTGTTATTTTTTTCCCTTTGCAGATTGCAAAATTACGCCAGCAATTGCAGAGAAGTAAGCATAGCAGTCGACATCATCGAGATAAAGAAAGACAGTCACCATTCCATGGCAACCATTCAGCCATTAACCAGTGTCAGGTAGGAGCATAGATAACGCAAAATGCAGATAAGAGATTTTTTATTTTGCAGGTGATTTGTTATTTATAGGTCACTGTGGGACAAAATAGCCAAAAGCACATTTGAAACTGATTAATACGGAATCATAACCTTCATAAAAATAAACCAAAAAAAAAACAAAACAAAACAACAGAATATTAAATTGACAAAATAATATTTTCCTTTGGTGATCTGTGATATGACTTCTAAGAGACATAGCTAATTTTTCATATTTTGACTTACCGTACTTTTGTATCTATCAATTTAGTATGTTGGAGGCAGAATAATAGAGATATGCACTGGCTATGGAATCAGACCCTGGACAGGTAACCTGCTCTAAGTCTCAGTTTCCTCATCTGAAGATTGAGGATAATAATGATACCTGTCTCATAAAGTCATTTACTAGGGGAAAACGTTTAGCTGCTCTGATTCCTTAATAGGATCCTATAAACTATTATTGATGACTCACACTGGGAGCATTTCTCTTTAACTGAATTGAAATTGGATGGGGTCCCTTGGCAAGGAGAAACAAGAAAAAGTTTGCCAACACCTTTTATAGGTTGATACCTTCTGATGATTGTCCGGTATATTCGGATTGTTCTCAAGAGAAAGTATGGGTATAGGTATATATTTTTTCAAACTAATTTTGTCCTAAAATATTGGTACATGGGTCAAATTTGATTTCATAAATTTAAAGTTTGGTTGTAATTTCCAACAGCTCGGCAGGGCAGGGTGACGAAGTCATGAGGGTGGGGTTAGTGCATTTATCAAGGCTGATGCAGTATGAAGGGGAGTGCTTGACCCAGGAAAGATGTCATCTGTGAGTGTTGTCTGAGAGGAACTTGGCATAGAGGCCCTGGCAGCTATCCCTTCAGCTCTTTCCCTGGAGCCTCACAGCCCTGTTTGTCTTCCCACATCTCCAGTTTGCTCTGATCTTCCCTCTCTCTGCTGGAGCCCAGGCTAAGTTGCCACGAATGGGATTTTGTGTGCTGTTCCTTTAAGAGGGCACCTGGGTTTTGAGCAGAGTATTCTCTCTCCCTGGCAGATAGAATCCCCATTGATTTTCACAGCCAGATGTTATATGGGCTCTTCTTCCCGCATGTTTGGTTGAGACCCCTTGCTCCTCAGGGGGTAACTTTTGCAGCTGAGATGTCCCTCCAGATTCCCAGCTGCTATACATGGAGGTGGGGCCAGCCCTTTTCATGTCTGCCCTTCCTACCAGTCTCAATGTGGCTTCTTCTAAAAATCCTTGGTTACAGGACTTCTGTTCAGCTAGTCTTCAGTTGGCTCTTCAGGTTGAATGTTCTGTAATTTAGTTGTAATTCCAATTTGGACCTGGGAGGAGGGTGAGTGTAACTTCCACCTCCTCTGCCTTTATGTTTTTACTTTAGCCGTTCGGATAGATGTGTAGTGGTATTGTACTTGATATAAATTTGCACTACATTTTTCTAAGACTATTTGCCATATGTAAATCCTCTTTAATGAATGTATGTTCAAGTTTTTTGCCCATATTTAAATTGTTTGTTTTATTATTATATATTTGAGAGATCATTATATATTTTGGATACAAGTCCTTTGTTGCCTTTGTGAATTCTAAATATTTTTTCCCAGTCTGAATTAGTTTTTCATTCTCTTAACAGGGTCTTTCACAGAGAAAAAAGTATTTTCAAATAATTTTGAAGTCCAGTGTATCATTCCCCCCCCCACCTCAGCTTTATAGCGATATTATTGATATTTAACATTGTGCATTTAAGCGATTCATTTTGATGACTTGATATATGTATAATATTGTGAAATTATTACCACAATAAGGTTAGTTAAGACATCCATCATTTCACAGTTACCTTTTTTTTTCTTTTCTGGTGAGAACTTTTAAGATCTACTGTCTCAGCAAGTTCCAAGTATACAGTACATTATTAACTATCATCACCATGCTATACATTAGATCCCCAAAGCATGTTCATCTTATAACTAGAAGTTTGTATTCTTTGACCACATTCACCCGTTTCTTCTACCTATCTGTTCCTGGCAACCATCCATCCACTCCTGTTTCTATGAGGTTTTTTGTGTTTTTTTTTAAGATTCCACATATAAGTAACATCACACAGTATTTGTCTTTCTCCGACTTATTTCACTTAGCCTAATGTCCTCTAGGTTCATCCATGTTGTTGCAATTGTCAGGATTTCCTCTTTTATGGCTGAATAACATTTCACTGTTTTTGTGAATGATCCTATTTTTTATCCATTTATTTGTTAGCGGACACGTATGTTGTTAACATGTCTTGGCTGTCAGAAATAATGCTGCAGTGAACACGAAGTGCAGATACTGTGAGGACTAAAAAATGTTTTTGCTGGTTAATTTAGCAGTATGAATCAAAAGTCCTGAAAATCTTGCCTCTGCATTGAGTCAGTAGTCCCTCCGGCCCAAGAATTTATCCTAAGGAAATATTTATATTTGTGTGCAATATTTATTTAAGAGGATGTTCATAGTGGCATTTTTTTTGAGTGGTGAAAAATTGGAAACTATTTGTCCAGTAGCAAAGCATTTATTTCTTAATACATTTATACAACAAAATACATTCAGCTATGAATGTTATTTGGTAAATAATAATTTTAAAGCATAAAAAGATGTTAGAGATGGAGGAAATGAACAATCTGAGGTGGCCGTGTTCCCCTATTACGTGAGGAAAGTGGGACCCGGGGGCCCAGCAGTAAACAGCGAAGTGCAGCCCCAGCACTCCAGATTGAAGCTTCCCCTTGGATCTTTTTTTTTTTTTTTTTTAAATATATTTTATTGATTTTTTTGCAGAGAGGAAGGGAGAGGGATAGAGAGTTAGAAACATCGATGAGAGAGAAACATCAATCAGCTGCCTCCTGCACACCCCCTACTGGTGATGTGCCCGCAACCAAGGTACATGCCCTTGACCGGAATCGAACCCGGGACCCTTCAGTCCGCAGGCAGACGCTGTATCCACTGAGCCAAACCGGTTTTGGCTCCCCTTAGATCTTGCCTGTTCCAAGGATTGTTACTGTGTTATGCTTAATTTTTAAAAATACCAAACATAACGGTGAGCAGGAATAAAAGAGGAGAAATACAGGTTTAACACTAAGTTCTGTGTCAGAGGACAGGGTTGTTCATTGAATGAAACTAGTGATAATCGATCAAAGGCCCTGTTACCTTTTTGCTTTATCCACCTTCCTCGGAAAGACAAGTTTTTCAAAGAAACCTCCAAATGAATGGTGGGTTAATCACATTTCTTTACCAGGCAGCAGGACAATGTACGAGAGATCTCAGGCACAGTGTTGCCATTAACTTTGGTGGATATGTTTTTGTTGGTTTTAGAGAGAGAGGAACATTGATTGGTTGCCTCCTGTACTCTCCCCCACTGGGTGTTGAACCCACAACCTGAATATGTGCCCTGACTGGGAATCGAACCCACAACCTTTCAATGTATGGGACAACTCTCCAAGCAGCTGAGCCATCCAGTCAGGGCCTTTGCAATTCTTGTTTCATATTTTATTTTGAGTATTTTGTCAAGAAACCAAGTAATATCCTGTAATTACGTTATCAGTTATTTCTTTTCATAAATAATAACTGTCAGTGAAAAAAAAATGTTTTCTAAAGTTAGATATAGGCTTTGGAAAAAAAGAAAATGAATCATATCATTTTCATTCCTGAACAAAACATTAAAATCATTACAATGGAAGTATAAGTAATTAAATTTTACAGGACCTTATTCTCATCTCATTCTTGCTATAAATGTAACTGTGTCACTAGAAGACTTTAAAAGTTACACTACACATCTAGGTCTGAAATTAGAACTGTGTTATAATCATAAAATAATTTCCAAGATTGAAATTCTTTTATCCGTTTTCCCTTTATAGTTTCTCATAGATGTGAATATGCTTCTGAAAGTCTATCTTGCTTGTCTGGATTTTTATCTTTAAACTAGAGGCCCGGTGCATGAAATTCATGCACTGGGGGGAGGGGGTGTTCCTCAGCCCAGCCTGCACCCTCTTCAATCTGGGACCCTTCGGGGGATGTCCGACTGCCAGTTTAGGCCCACAGGGATCGGGCCTATATCGGCTGTCGGACATCCCTCTCACAATCCAGGACTGCTGGCTCCCAGCCGCTCGCCTGCCTGTCTGCCTAATAGCCCCTAACTGCTTCTGCCTGCCAGTCTGATCACCCCCTAACCACTCCCCTGCCAGCCTGATCGACACCTAACTGCTCCCCTGCCAGCCCGATTGCCCCCAACTGCCCTCCCCAGCCGGCCCGATTGCCCCCAACTGCCCTCCCCTGCCCGCCTGGTTGCCCCTAACTGCCCTCCCCTGCAGACCTGGTCCCCCCCCAACTGCCCTCCCCTGCAGGCCCAGTCGCCCCCAACTGTTCTCCCCTGCTGGCCTGGTCGCCTCCAACTACCCTCCCCTGCCGGCCATCTTGTGACGATATGGGCGCAGCCATCTTGTGACCACATGGGGGTGGCCATCTTGTGCGAGGGTGTGATGGTCAATTTGCATATTACCTCTTTATTATATAGGATTGTATTTCTTGTACAGTATACTGAGAAGAAGATTTGGTCACTCACACTTTTTACGAGGCCTATAGACTTTTTTATTTATTTTAGAGTTACTCATGTCAACTAAAAGTATGTTTCAAATGAGTGTTAAACCTCTCTTCTCCCTGCTTTATTTCCTGAAGGCTCCTATTCCAAAGAGTACTCTTATTCCAGTAATTCCCATCACCAAATCAACAGGCTCCCGGTTCCGGAACAGTGTGGAAGGTTTGAATCAGGAGATTGAAATAATAATTAAAGAGACAGGGGAAAAGGAAGAACAACTTATAGTAAGTAATCCTTACTCATTAACTCTTCTACCTATTAAAATATTTACAGTTTTGTTTTTCATATTTACTTAGGTTTCTTCCTTATTGTTGAGAGACAATTATAATTTTTATCTTTTGAAAAACTTTTACCTTGGCAAGTGAGTAAAAAGTACTCATTTCTTTGCATATCATAGAGACAACTGATGTGACTTAAATTTGGATCTTTGAACAGAAACTATTTTTTATTTATCTGTATTTGAAAAGCACCAGACAGGTGATATACTTCTAATTATTATAACTCCATTTAAGAAAAGATTAGCTACTAATTTGTTGGGGAGAGAGGGATATGACATCAAATCTAAGCGGGAACTGTTTCTTCTTTTTTCTAAATACTCTAGGATATATTGAGAGAGAGAGAGAGAAACAGACATTGATCAGTTGCCTCCCATGGACTGGGAATCAAACCCACAACCTAGGTATGTGCCCTGACCTGTAATCGATCCAATACATAAACGTTTGATGCACTAGACCAGTGGTCGGCAAACTCATTAGTCAACAGAGCCAAATATCAACAGTACAACGATTGAAATTTCTTCTGAGAGCCAAATTTTTTAAACCTAAACTTCTTCTAACGCCACTTCTTCAAAATAGACTCGCCCAGGCCGTGGTATTTTGTGGAAGAGCCACACTCCAGGGGCCGAAGAGCCGCATGTGGCTCGCGATCCGCAGTTTGTCGACCAGGGCACTAGACAATGCTTCAACCAAGCCATCCGGCCAGAGCTATCTGTTCCTTGTTGTTTGTCACTTACCTTTTCAAAGGTTAATGATAACATCATGAAGTGCAGTTCTTACCTGTCATGCACATAAGACTGTGTACTGTTCTATTAACTTTAATACACATAAGAATGATTCATATGTAAGACACAGTGAGAAAATTTCCTGTTTGTATTTAAAACCATGTCACAGAGTATACTAAGCTTTTTCTTCAGTGAACAAATTGAGGAGTTTTTAGTAGTATTTCATTGATGCCTAGGATTAAAGGTTTGCTTGGATTAGAGAAAACACAACTCCCCACTCCCTCCTCCATACTGCATGATGGGGCATCTTTCCCTCATTAATAAATGTAAACGAAGCACAGGCAAACAGGTTCCTGGTTTCCCTGGTCAGTGAGCCCCACAAACTTTTTTCAGATTGTTTCCCTTGATTCCCCCTATTAGTAGCGCTGTTGTGGTTAACTTTTCCTCATGTAGCAAAATTTCTTTGAAAAAACTCAGAATTGGCAGGGGGAGAAGGTAACAGGACCTAACATCAGGTATCTCAAGTTCCCACAATGGATAACCTTTTCTTCTAATAATGGATTCGAGTGTTACACCTAGAATTCTCATTTTACCATGGCCCTTCTTTATAAATTTTAAAGTACTATTTAGCACATGGTAAGTAATTCAGTGCAATTTGTCATTCGGTAAGCACTGACCGCCTGTCAGGTGCCAGTCCCCAGAAAGAGAGAGTCTGCCCAGGCTGCTCGGTGTCCAGTGTGGGAGTCAGATTAGGCAGGGATGTCACTAATGGAGCGACACAAAGGCTTCTTTCTCAGTAAGCTTGTAAGTAGGGGATTTCTGATGTAGGAGTCTTCTGAAACAACAGGGGAAAGTCAACATTGGGTGCGTTTCTGGGTGAGTTTCAAAATCAGTGATAAATATGCCTATGTTTAAAACTTTTATAACAGCCACAAGACATTCCGGATGGCCATCGTGCACCTCCTCCCCTTGTGCAGAGAAGTAGCAGCACACGCAGCATTGACACGCAGACCCCTGGTGGGGCAGACAGGGGGAGCAACAACAGCAGCCGCTCTCAGTCTGTGTCGCCCGCGTCATTCCTCACCATCTCCAATGAAGGTAGCGAAGAGAGCCCTTGTTCAGCTGATGACCTCCTCGCTGATCCCAGGGATAAAGGTACAGTGCAGGAGGAATTTGTTACCAGATGATAAGGGAATACCACCTATGTTACCATTTATTCTGTTTGTTTTCTAGCAGAACACACACACTTAAAGCTCCACGAAGGTAATTAGTTTGAGGTGTTTCAAAACAGATTTTTAAAAATTGGAGTACAAAACAGTAGGTTTTATTGTGGTGTGCTCCGGTGATAGTCACGGTTAGGTGGGTTTATGGGTTTTTATTCCTTTTTTTCCCTTCTTTTTTGTGCTTGTTAATACAAGTGTCTTATTAGTGAGAAACATTCTTTTGGGTATAAATGAGATGAACATTGGTCCTGAAGAGCACTTTATTCTGTCGTTTAGTAGTCATGTTTTTACTACCCACTACTATTTAATTAAATGTGAACTTTAAGTTAGTGTTTTTTAGGATCTATACTTGCGATATTTCTAGAAAGAATAGAACTGATTTATATCATGCAAAATGACTATTCAAGGGAAGCCTGGAGGGCTACTTACAGTACTAAACTACTTAATGCAACTTGAAAAATAATGTGGTGACCTAAGCAGTTTGAATATTAATTACTAGTATTTTTACCTTTTAAAACAAATAGGACCTTTCATATGTCTGTATCAGGACAATATTTTGTTAGCCTAACCTTAGTTACTGCATGTGCTTCAGAGCAATAGCAAGATATTTATTTGTAAACTAGAGGCCCGATGCACGAATTTGTGCATGGGTGGGGTCCCTCGGGGTGGCCTGCGGAGATAGGGCCCCAGGTCGTGCCCCCAACTTTGCAGCCTCGCAGCCCACCCAGCACCCTGCCTTGGCCTGGCGCTGCCTGCTCACCTACTCCACCATCCCACCATGGTCCCATTCTTGTCAGGGCCCATTGGGGTCTGCAGCACTGCGTCGCTGATACCCGCCATGTTCCACGCCGCCCCCTTGTGGTCAGTGCACATCATAGCGAGCAGTCAAACTCTTGGTCTTTTGGTCGAATGACCATCTGAGGGGACAATTTGCATATTAGGCTTTTATTATATAGGATTCTACAGCTCCGTTCAGTAGTCATTTATTTAGGACCTCATACTCACAGTGTGCTGAACATCCTAAAATGTTTCATTGTTACAGCTGACCATTACTACCAAACACCTAAGTTATTGAAACTATAGCACATGCAGAGAACATAAGGTTTTCTGAAGAAGTCACTTCAAACTATGGGCCATTGTAAAATGTCATTATTTGAACCCTTTATGCCCAGCTTTTAGGTTAAATAAAGTACGACTGTTCCAGGCCCACACCCAGACCAATTAAATCACAGCCCCTGGGGGTTGTAGGAATAGGTACTAGGAGATGCTCCGTGATTCCAGTGTGCACACAAGCTTGACACCTGCTCAGTTAAATCCTTTGATTGGGCCATGTGTTTCTTGTCGGGAATCTGCATAATTAATTCTTATGTTTATTATGAGGATTAAATGGGGTAGTGAATGCAGACCAGTTAGCTTTCTCCTGGTAATTAGTGCTCAATCACATGTACCCTCCAACATTTAAAAAATCGTGGCCATTAAAATCTGCCCTTGGACAGCATGTCATAAATTTTGTGTCCTACTGTATTTGATTTTAGGAGATTAGTGACTGACGAGCTGCTCTGAATTTCTTCTGTAAGAAAACAGAGCTACTCTTGGCAAGGAATTTGTAGCTTAGCTAACATAGGCTGAAAATTCAGAACACTTATGTAACATATCAAGAATTTTTAAGTTAATATATATAAACTGAGGACATCAGCACTAGACAGGAATACCAGAGTAAGAAGTGTTCCCTTTGATATAATTAATTTGGAAACGTTTTAAAAACGTTGAGCCAGACTTTGAAGGCAGTTTTGGGAAATCAGCAGAGGAGGATCTCTTAGGCATGGAGAAATTCATAGGCAAAGGAAGTCTTTGGCGTACAGTGCAGATGGCTCTGACTTCCTGGATCAGAGATGGTAACTAGAGGAGCCGGGAAATCAAGTGAGAAATTCTGAAGGGTAGCACAGGAGAGAATGATAATCAACCAGTTACTTGTACTGGGAAGAATGGTAGTGCGATTGGAGTCTGTGTGCTGTGTATGGATTAAAAACAAATCAGAGAGCCCTGACCGGTTTGGCTCAGTGGATAGAGCGTCGGCCTGCGGACTGAAGGGTCCCGGGTTCGATTCCGGTCAAGGGCATGTACCTTGGTTGCGGGCACATCCCTAGTAGGGGCTGTGCGGGAGGCAGCTGATCGATGTCTCTCTCTCATCGATGTTTCTAGCTCTCTATCCCTCTCCCTTCCTCTCTGTAAAAAAATCAATAAAATACATTAAGAAAAAACAAAAAACAAAAAACAAATCAGAGACAGGCCTTGGAGGCGGTGATTATAAGTGGAAAAGACATAAAAGTCTTTGATTTGTTTATGCATATATTTAACAAACATTATCTTCTCTTTACCAGGAACTAGATATTAGGGTGATGTTGATGAGCAAAACACTGTTTCTCCCCTCAAGTAGCTCATGGGGTAGGGGGAGGCAAGAACAATTAATTACAGTATGACTAAGCCTTTATGTAGTAGTATTTCTTAGTAATCCAGCATGTCGTTTATTGCAGAGAATGGGAACAACTCTCCTTTGCCCAAATATGCAACTTCACCAAAACCCAACAACAGTTACATGTTCAAAAGGGAACCTCCAGAGGGCTGTGAAAGGGTCAAAGTCTTTGAGGAATGCTCGTAAGTACACCCCTCCCCCGAGAGTCAAGCTTTTATTGTGAGAATTTTTATTATGAAAATTGAAGAATAGTACAGTGATCACCCATATAACCACTCCCTATGTTCTATAATAAAATTTTGCTGTATTTGCTTTGTTTGTGGTAGTGTTTTTGCTGAACTGCTTGAAAGTAATTTGCAGGCACCATCACACTAAACCTTAAATACAATTTAATATGTGTTTCCTAAAAGTAACCATACTATTCCATCATAACCACAATACCATTATCACACCAAAGAAAATTAACAGTAATGTTTAATATCCAGTTGTTATTCACCTTTTCTTACCTTTTCTCACTTCTTTCTACTGTGTCATTTGTGGCTGTTATTTTTGAACCTATATGCAGTCAACATCACATTTTGAATTTAGCAGTATATTTATTCAAGATACTAGAGGCACGGTGCACGAAATTCGTGCACGGGGGTGTGTGTCCCTCAGCCCAGCCTGCACCCTCTCCAATCTGGGACCCCTCGAGGGATGTCCGACTGCCTGTTTAGGCCCGATCCCACCGGGACCCGGCCTAAACGGGCAGTCAGACATCCCTCTCACAATCCAGGACTGCTGGCTCCCAACTGCTCGCCTGCCTGCCTTCCTGATTGCCCCTAACCGCTTCTGCCTGCCAGCCTGATCACCCCCTAACCACTCCCCTGCCAGCCTGATTGATGCCTAACTGCTCCCCTGCCAGCCTGTTTGCCCCCAACTGCCCTCCCCTGCCCGCCTGGTTGCCCCTAACTGCCTTCCCCTGCAGGCCTGGTCCCCCCCAACTGCCCTCCCCTGCTGGCCATCTTGTGTCCACATGGGGGCAGCCATCTTTGACCACATGGGGACAGCCATCTTGTGTTTTGGAGTAATGGTCAATTTGCATATTACTCTTTTATTAGATAGGATACCATAGATCTTACCCAGTGTGGTTTCCTTCTTTGAAGGCTTGAATTCCCTTTGGTTTTCACCTACTCTTGGTCTTCAGTTTGTTAAACAGTTTTAAAAAACATTTTGTCTGCCAATATAGGAAACAGGATTCTGTTACTTTGCCAAATCATGTTACTGTGATGAAGACAGTAAGAAGTAAAATTTTCAACAGTGTCTGGTACTTTTGGTGTGATCACCTATGCTCCTATTCTGTTGACTGGTACTCGTCAAGTACTCCAATTTTAGACTCAAAAGTTGCTCAGAAAGTATTACAGCCTTGGGTTTTCAGTAGCTGAAGTGTTCTTTGCTTTATAAGTGCCGGCTGCGGGGGTTGTAAGTGTAAATGAGACTGAGCAAATAGGTGATGGACATTGTTTGGGAATATGGTGATAGTGCTTAGCCCTCACCTTCCAATTACACTATGGCTGCTTGTCTCCGAGGCTCTCCTCTGGCTTTTCTCACTATGAAACCTAAGTACATTGTGCATAATATCCAACCTTGTCCGATTCGCATAATTTATCTTTTTCCTCCATTATGAACATCTTGGAATAATTTTGAAATATAGTATCCTTTTGTTCCTTTATGAGAGAATGAGGAGAGAAATGAGAGATGAGAGAAAATTGAGTGAATGAGGAGAGAAACCAGAGGTCTGAGAAAATTGAGAGAATGAGGATTGATCAGATCACATCGGTTGGACCAGTTGATTGGATTAAGCTGTTTAGACAGTCTGATTGGATTGAGTTGATTGGATCGGCTGGTCAGAGCAGGTTGGTTGGATCAGCTGATTAGATTAAATTGCTTGCTGCTCAGGCCACATGCTTGGTTTGTAGGCTCATTCCCCAGTAGGGAGTGTACAGGCAGCAGCCAATTGTTGTTACACTCTCACATTGAAGTTTCTCTCTCCCCCTCTCCCTTCCTCTCTCTAAAAATCAGTAAAAATATTTCTTTAAAAAATAAATAAAATTAAACAACTCAGAGTTTAAAAATTAGTCTCTTTTTGCACTGGCTATGTCAGAATTAGAGCAAATGCACTGGATTCACTGGCATTGGCCCTAATTAAAAATGTTTCGCTTATTTAATTATTCTTTAAAGAATATTCTCTTTCTTACTTTTGGGAAGTAACTGACTGGAACTAGAGGTTAGAGTGGGTGTTTAAAGTATTACATAAGTCTCCTTTTCCCCCATTGACCTCTCCCAGGCCGCGCCCATCTGTGTCCATGGGTTATGCTCATATGCATGCATACAAGTCCTTTGGTTGACCTCTTACCCCCTCACCTTCCACCTTCCCTCATAGGCTGGACAGTGTATTCAATGCTTCTCTGTCTTTGGTTCTACTTTTGTTCATCAGTTTATGTTCATTTTATTCCACAAATGAGTGAGATCATGTATTTATCTTTCTGTGACTGGCTTATTTCTCTTAGCATGATGTTTGTTTCTCACATCGATGTTTCTTCCTTTCTCCTTCTCTCTCTCTCTCTCTCTCTCTCTCTCTCTCTCTCTCTCTCTCCCTCCCTCCCTCCCTCCCTCCCTCCCTCGCTCCCTCCCTCCTTCCCTCCCTCTCCCTCCCTCCCTCCCTCACTCCCTCCCTATCTGTAAAATTAATTTTTAAAAATAAAATTTAAAGTTTAAAAGAAGATAGTGTCAAACAAATTGAATAATTAAAAACCTAGGACTCACCCAGCTGGTGTGGCTCAGTGGTTGAACATCGACCTTTGATCCCTGTCAGGGCACATGCCTGGGTTGCGGGCTCAATCCCTAGTAGAGGGCATGTAGGAGGCAGCTGATCAGTGATTCTCTCTCATTATTGATGTTTCTGTCTCTCTCTCACTCTCCCTTCCTCTCTAAAGTTAAAAAATTAATATTAAAAAAAGAAAAGTAGCCCTACCCGGTTTGGGTCAGTGGATAGTGTTGGCCTGTGGACTGAAGGGTCCTGGGTTCGATTCCAGTTAAGGGCACATACCTTGGTTGCAGGCTCCTCCCCTGCCCTGGCCCTGGTCAGGGCTCATGCATGCAGGAGGCAACCAGTTGATGTGTTTCTCTCATATTGATGTTCCTTCCTGTCTTACCCTCTCTCTTCCACACTCTCTCTCTAAAAATCTATGGAAAAATATCCTCGAATGAGAATTTAAAAAACAGAAAAAGAAAAACATACTCTCAGATAGTAAAAATAGAGGTGTGTGTCCTCTTAACAGCAGCATATCCAATACATTTGTGGGCCTAAAAGTACTCAATGAGTTAAGTTTCTAATTTATTCAAGAAACAACTTAAATGATGTAATATTTAAATGTAATAATATGTTTCATGTAACCCAATGTACCAGACATATGTCATTTCAACATGTAGTCAATATAAAACATTATTCTGAGGTATTTTGCATTCCTTTTACGTACCAGGTTGCCAGATCCGGTGTATATTTCACACTGATGGCACATCTCAGTTCTCACTGGCCACATTTCCAGTGTTCAGTAGCCACATGGGGTTCATGACTTTTCTGGTGACAGAGCAGATCTAGACCCTTCCACGGGAGGCGTGGGGCTAGTATCGCCATAGGTCCCACCCAGAGAGAGGGCATTGCCAGCTATTGAACACTTACTGTGTGCCAGGCTCTGGGATTTATCTCATCAAGTCCCAACGACAAGGCTGGGGGTTAGGGCGTGTTCAACCCATCTCATCGCTGAGACAACTGAGGCTCAGCGGGGTGAAGTCACACAGTGGCTGGAACCAAGGTCCGCTGCCCCAGGCCTCTGCTGCCAGAGCCCTCAGGTGGAGGCGTGGGCCGCGAGGGACCAGCGAGGTGGCAGCTGGAGCTGGGCCTGTCTTCATGAGCCCACTCCCTCATGTAATTTCTTTATTCGTAAATTATTACATTTGTCAAACCTATTCATGGGTAATATTCACTGTTAATCAATAAAATCTGCCATCCCAAGCATTGTCTACTTGAAACTCTTTTCATTTTGCCCCCACTCCCCAGGTCTGTTTATTCATTCTTTAAAACCCAGCTCAGATGTGACTTCCTTTGGCGGGCTGCTCCTTCCCAAACTCTCCCTCTTCCTTTGTGCCACTGGTTATCACCCCCTGTGCTACTTGTAAACCTTTACAAGCCATTTTATCCCATCTCTCAGACCCTCTGGCAGGAGCTCTGTCCCTTTTTTGTGCTATGGATACTTTTGGCAGCCTGGTAAAGTTTATGGTGCACAGGGCTTGCCAGGGAACTGACAGCAGCAATGTGAATGGTGTCCTTCCGGCGTTCTGAAATACATACTTTGAATCGTGTGTCTAATCCCGCTTTGGTCCATAGTATTTGAAGCTTTTGACATAGCTTGAATTTTGTATTCCTTTTATGTGTCTATTATCTGTTATAAAAAATAATAATAAAAAGAGTTTATGTCCATTGTTCTGTGACTTAAATGCATTGGGTTGTCTGTTCTATGTCTAGGCCAAAACAACTTCACGAAATCCCAGCCTTTTACTGTCCTGACAAAAACAAGGTGAATTTCATTCCTAAAAGCGGCTCTGCTTTCTGCCTCGTCAGCATCCTCAAGCCACTGCTTCCCACGCCAGATCTTACCCTCAAGGGCTCTGGCCACAGTCTGACAGTCACCACGGGCATGACGACCACTCTGCTGCAGCCCATCGCTATGGCCTCCCTGTCTGCAGAGCAAGACCGAGTCTCCCGAGGAACAAGTACAGTCATGCCATCGTCCTCTCTCCTCACACCCCCCGAACCAATTGAGGAGGCTGAAGGGTAGGTCCCAGCGCTGCGCAGCCACTGCTCTCAGATCTCTTGACTGTGATGGCACCGTGCGCTCCAGGTGGCTGTGCCGTGCTCAGGCCTTCCACGGGGACTCCCAGCACAGCTTCTGGCAGAGCACCCCTGGTGGCCTGCTCGCCATGAGGCCAGCCCTCAGTGCTTAGCCTGCTTTCTCCTAACGCGCCAGCGGGAACAGAAAGGTCTCATTCTGTACTTCTGGTGGGCTGATACCACTTTTTTTGTTGTTTTGTTCTCCAATTAAACTTCTTTAGAAGCAAAAACACAACAAAACACTGACCCCTGCAAATGATTCCTGGAGACGTGAATGATGCTGCAAGAACCATCTTTTATATGATAATGACTATTTTATAATACCACTGTTACATTTTCTGAAACGTAGCAAACAGATGTTGAAAAGATTCTTTGGTGGCCTCTGTTTCTTGTTTCCCTTTCTAAATGTGTGCTTTTCTCAGCTGTTTTCAGCTTTGGGACCAAAGGGATTGTTGACATTTTCCCAGCAATCTTATTCTCATGACTGTGTTCTTCTCCCAAACAAGAATTGATAATTAAATGCATTGACCAAGTATATAAAAAAAGAAATAAAAAGCAATATTAGTACATGATGTGATTTATGTTTCTTGATGTCAGAAGTTTGTGCTTTGGGTGAAATATTTGTAAAACTGCTGTTTTCTTCACTCCTGTGTACATTCCACCATGTGCTCAGAAAAATTGTAGTCTGGAGAGGAATGCTTACTAAGTTCTCACCCATCATCGGAAGTTGGTTTGAAAGTCAGTCAGCCAATAGGAAGCTACCCAGTGTTGATTGCTAGCTAGGAGGAAGCAGCCCCTTTGGTTTTCTGCACAGTATTTGTCACATGATCTCCCTTTACCACAGGTATCATCCTACCTTTCATCATCACTGTATCATAGTCCCAGACATCCTCAAATGACGGTGCATGGATTTCCTCCTTTGCTTTTGTGATGTTGTTGTCTCGTGGACTTGGTCCGGGTTAGTAGTTTGCCAGGAGCGTAATCCATTGAATAGCAATCCGTAGTCACAGAATCCTGCGACTGACATTTTCTTTATGTAGTTGGCCCTGAGATGTTACCTACAGGTTTTGCTAGTTGTCCGTCCAACATTCCACACAGTGGGGAAAACAGGCAAAGGACAGCTTTGGGGCTTAAGCAACAGGATCCTTTGAAAAATCCATCCAGTTTTGGAGTTAGGCTCATCCTAATACAGTTACTGCCAATGTCTGTGTCACCAGTATGTCACGTCTGGGTGTGTGGTAGTAAAATTAAGGGGCAGCTCTTTTAAAAGGTGAGTTTCAGCAAACTGTGTTGTTTCAAGCATCCTTCTGAGGTCTTCATATACTACCTTACGATGCAATGATTTAATGTTCTTAAACATGATAAAAGGAGAAAAAACTTAAATACTTGTTTAAGGGGTACAGTTTAGAGGGTTACTATGTCAGTTTATCCAGACATATCCCATCAAGGAAAACCTAGTGGTAGCAATACATCTTCTGAAAGGACTTCTTATACTCATGCAACTTTAAAATATCTAAGTAATCAAAAGCATGCCCAGTTCAAGTTAAAATGGAGGTGTATTTAGGGAGGTTAGATAAATTCAAACATAAGTCTGTCAGGTGAGTTGGTGAGACTGATGAATTTTAGCTCCTTTTTTGTTCAAAACGAATTTACTTGGAATTCGTCCATGTGGCTTCTAAGTCAGTAATAGCCCAGTTATTCAGGATCTAAATGTTCTGGTTGGTTTACTGAGAACTTTGATTCTTTGCCTTTGACTTTGCCATTTCACCAGAGAACTGCTCTATCAGAAGTACAGGAAAGGTAAAACTGAAGTCAGGTGAGTTAGTTTAAAAGGCAGGAAGAAGAAGTTAGAGACAAGGTTGAAAAACACACAGGCCTGTTTTGGATGACTTGAATTCTGTTAAATCCGCGTTCTTTCCTTTGCCTCACACTTAACTTTCTTGTGTCTCCATCCCTACACGTTACGAGGGTATTTTACAGCTAGAATGCCACTTTGTACAGTTTTTCCTTTCACTCTGTTGTGCATGTTTGTCTAATTCACATTTTTCTGTAGAGTTTCATATATCCTTAATCTAAAGTAATTTAAAATAGGAATGGGATAACTTTATTCTTTACATAGTCTTGTAAATGGAACTTGTAATGTCTGGTTGTAAGGACAATGTGAATTTGTAGGTAAATGAATTGTATGGCAACCAAGCATATTCTGTGGATTTGGGAGAAATAGAGCCTGAGATTTGAAGAAGAAAAAAAAAGCTACAAGATACAAACAACTTTAACTGCCAGTGCCAAAGGGCTAATTTTAAACATAGGAACTCTATCACAGTCTTGAGAAAATACTAATCTTAGGTCCATTTCACTTTATTTAAACCTTAGTTCACAAGTGGTTTATTTTTTTTAATGGTCTCAATACTGTTTTCTAAAATGACATTCTATAATTGTTATTCTGTAGATAACTGTACAAGAAGTAAGTAAATTAGAATAACTTCAATGGGAATATAATTTAAATTTTTTTAAATTTTAAATAAATGTGTTTCCATTTCAGTAAAAGGAATAGGTGGCATGTATATTTTGGCAAAAGGAGCTATTCTGTGGTTATTTACTTTATCAGTCTTAAGTTATTTTTTTTTCCCTTAAAGAAACTGTTGTGATAACAACATGTGAATTTACTGGTTTTGATCATGACTGAATCTGTTGCTTGTCATGTTTTTTGTGTGAGCAGTTATGTTTTTTAAAATACCTGTTTTCCTTTTTGGTTAATATTGTGAGCATGGATGCCAAAATTACTTTTGCTCTAGATTCTTCATTTTGTTTAAAATGTTTCTTACACTTATGACAAGCCAAATCCGCCTTTTAGAAGGTGCTATTGCTACCTGTGGAATAACTGGCAACAAGACAGGCTTTTTCTTTTCAATGGTTGGCTTTTACTCGAAGGCATTAAAAAAATGGCAGAATTTGTAGCCTTGGGTATGTCCAAGGTTAGGACTGGGTTGTCACGATTTTCTTTTGAAAAAGGAAATAAAAGGAAAACTGCCACCATGAATTCACTGTACTATTCTAAACTTAAGATTCATTCCTTGATGCTTGGACCAGTGGAGTGAACCGGACCAGTGGAAGTGCTGAATTTGCATTAAGCTAAGAATACTTAACTCCGCACTTTAAGGTTTAAGTTTTACTCTGCCTTAGATTAAATGATAGGCAGAGCAGCCCTGAACAGTATATTTTGTTTATGCAATCTTGTTGAAGAATATAATTTATGTTTTTTTAAAGTTTGTATCTTTCATCTGTTGAAGCTGTTTAAATCTTTTTTAAATGAAGTTTTTTAAAATTTGTTTTTCTAATAAAATTCTCCCCAAAAACAGCATTTCCAATGGTGATAAATATTGTTACTATGTACTTATGTATTCCCTGTATCGGAACACTTGTTGCTGCCTCACAAGAAAATAGAACTTTTATGTTAAAAATAAAGTCTGTTCTTGAGGTTTTTCCTGTGTACTTTTATGAATATAGCCTCAAATTTTCTTTTCATACACCTCGAGCCTGAATTAACTTACAAATAGTATATTCTTTTTCACAAATTGATAGAAAATTGCGTTTGTGTTAAGTAGCAGGATATATAATACTAGAGGCCTGGTGCATGAAAATTCATGCACTGGAGGGGGCGGTCCCTCAGCCTGGCCTGCACCCTCTCACAGTCCGGGAGCCCTCAGGGGCGGGAGGTGACCCGGTGATCAGGGGAAGGGGACGCCGCCATCACACCTCTGCTGCTGCCACTGCTGTCAGCGCAAGCATCAGCTGTCCCTGGTTACCTGATCCTTGGGCGGGCTGGGGGGCTGAGGGGACTGGGGGACTGCGGAGGCAGGCACGTGGCAAGGCGGGGCTGAGGGGACTGGGAACCACGATCTTTGAGGACGTGGCAGTCAATTAGTATATTCCCTCCTTAGTGGCTGTGGGCGCCGCCATCTTTGCAACGTCATGAGGGTCAATTAGCATGTTTTCTCTTTCTTAGCTAGGATTGTCACTTGTTACTTCCTTGCTTCCTCCTTCCTTGCTCTAGAACTTCAGGTACCTGATCTTTGTGGTAAATGCTAAGCAAACTTAACACAGACTTTTATTGAAAGCATATTACACACAGTTATACACTTTGTAGATGATACAAATTTTAAAAACATGTAGACTTTTCTCTCAAGCTTAAAAATTAGAAGGTGAAAAGGGGCCTCCATTACTGTAGGAACGGATAAAAAGTGAGAAGTAGATTCAGCAAAGTACACGGAAACGTGTGGTGGGAGTTCAGACGCTGCTTCCACTTGTGAATCAGCGAAGGTCCTTATAAAGAAGTGACATCTGAAATGGGCCTGAGATTCATCAGTTTTTCAATATGTAGCCGTTGCTAGGATCTCATTTTATCCAGAGTTAAAATAAGAGTTTTATAATCTCAGAACCAGGTCAGAAAGCAAGTCCTGCAAAATTACCTTTAGCTTATATTAATAACTAACCGTTAAACACACAAATAACAACACATAAACAACCAAAGTTGTACATGGAGAGCTGAACAAACATTATCGCCATGCTGCGTTTAAATATGTCTGGAACCCCAGGGCTGCTGGAACCTCATTCCAAAGGAAGAAGACTGGCAGGAGGCTCACAGTGTGACCTAGTAAGAACAGAGAGGAAAGTTACTCTGCATGAGGTGGGGGTGAGAGTTGAAAGTAAAAGGAAAGGGACTGAGGAAAGAAGAACTAACGAGAGAGAGAGAGAGAGAGAGAGAGAGAGAGAGAGAGAGAGAGAGACATAGAGAAGAAAGGTGGAAGACAAGTAGGGAGTGGATGAAAGAACAGGAAAAATGGGCACAAAAAACTCACCAGCGCTTCCTAAGCCAGAATGCAAGAGCTGTCAGGAGCACCAGGGGCACCATCACTGCCAAGAGGATCAAGCCCATGGAGCTATGGTGACGTTCTGTGGGTTTGGGTGCACACAGGTGTCATTTCAAACCCACCCCGTTTACTGCATTTCCCTGGTCTGCCTTCTTTATTAGCGTGTTCGCCTCACTAATCTTTGTTCTTGTTTCCTCTCTCCTCCCTCTTCAGAAATGAATCTTTCATCTAACCCTCAACATCTTCCTACTTCGGCAGGTCTCTCGTTTTCTACTCTTCTATTTATTGAATTAATTATTTTCATTCTTTTGGGTCTGGAGGCCATAACTCCCAAATGTTTTACTTGGCTCTCCTGCTCAGCTGTGGACCTTCTACTCCCATTCCCAGTGTGGGCCCCAGTTTTTTCTTACCCAAGTAGAGGAGGATGTCCTGGCCTCCTAGGCTGCTGTGTGTCACCCGGCAATATAGGCCAGATGTCTCAGTGGCTTCCACCTCCAGGAAAACCTGAAGGTACCATGTCCCATCAGCACTGGGCAAGATACCACTCTGTTGAGTGCCCTGCTGTACCTGTTCACCTCGCATCCACTTTACCCAAATTGGCTTTGGATGGAAGCCAGAGACATGGCAAACCAGCATCTGACGGTGAGGACCAGGATTGGGGCCAGTGGACAGCCAGGCCTCTGGTTTTACTGCAGAGGACAGGAAAGATATTTAGGTAAGGACTCTGACACAGACTTGGAGGTTCATATCTTTACATTAGCTTAGATGGACACATCTCTCACATGCTTGGATTTCATGCATCATCCTTCTCTCTCCTGACCCCTTATGCTCAATTTAAAGGGATGGTGGGAATGTGTAATTTTAGAATAGAAAATGCTTGGAGGAAGGATATGGGACTGACCTTCTCTCTGGAGATCTGCCTTCCCTGCATCAAGGATACTCAAGAGGAAACGTGGGCAGGTGTCACTGAGCATCCTCTGTGTTATTTTGTTGGCAACGTGGTACTGATTGAATACTCTGCTCATAGGCTGAGCTGTAATTTCATCCTTTACAGATGGCAGCCATGAACTGTTCTGGAAGTGCAGGAGCTCTGATCCTTGATAAGCAAATTGATAGAAGGCTACTATGGCTCCCCCAGGGTTCAGCTCACAGCCTCCTGTCACCTGTACCTCAAAGGGATCTAGGGAAGAAGTGTTGTAAATTAGAGGAAAGAGGGAGTAAAGATGAAATTAGTGGAAGCAAAAAAAGGAAATAAAAGAGATGTTAGGATGATTTGAGCTAATGGAAGTTTGGTTTGATCAGAAGTTCAGGAAAAGTGTAATTGGTGGTAGTTGAAGGCGGAGGAAAAAAATGAATGACTTCTTTTTTTGGAAATAGAAGTGAGCAAATTGTTGAAAGAAGGTGACATAAATGGTGAGAGCAAGAGACTAAGGAAGCAGGTAGTGTGAGAGTTGTGATTATAATAACCTAGGGTGAATGAAATGCAATAGGTTACAATGAATGTACAGACAGAATGCTGAAGAGATTGAATGTGGGAGAAAATTGGGTGAAGGAGTTCATTGCGACACACACCCCTCACCCAGCACATTGCAGCTCTCCATATTGGGAACTGAACTTACATTTAAGCTGCCATTGACGGGCATGTCTCTGAAGTTTGTTCGGCATTTCGATGGAGAGTGCGTGGTGGTACTCCACCAGTTCTTTTATCTCTTTCTTGTTCAAGTTGCCCTTGGACCAAGGACGCAGGAAAATAATACTGCCAGAGTTGTCCTCGCCATGAGTCTGCAAATCACCAAGCCAAGCAGAGTTCCGACTTTTCACCCAGGAATGGTTGTAGAAGGATGAGCTGTGGATAATTTTGAAGGAGATCTCCTCCTGGAAGGCTATGGCAACAGAAGATAGACTGAGGAGAAGAAAAGGCATCGGGAAGGAGAGAGAATGAAGAAAGGTTCCAGGAAGGAAACACTCAGAATCTGGAGATAAGGGAAGCCATGGCTACCTCAGCAGCATTCAGCTGCCCAGGGCCCTATGCTTTACAAACAACCTTCAGAAGGGCTCAGGGTCCCAGAGTACGGGATACTCAGGACTGTGCTGACATTCTCCTCTCCAGGTATGTTCTGAGGACGCCGCACCACACAGACACACACACACACACACACACACACACACACACACACACACACCCTTTTGCACCCACAGGGCAGTGGCCAGAGTTCTTACCATCTTCATTGTCACCAGCTTCGAGGAGAACAGCTAGCAATGGAATTTGCAGAAGCAGCATTTCACTTACAGATGTTATTTCTTTCTCAGGAAAGTTTGTCCTTGGCTTCAGTTTGAAATAAAACTACTCCACACTACCTCTATTCTGTCTTCCTTCGTCTAACAACAGACCAAAAAAAACCACACAAAAACATACACAAACAAACACAAAACAAAACAAAACAAAAAAACCCAGTGCTCCTTCCCTAAATTTGAGACACCAATTCAGTCTCATTTCCCCTCCTCTTCTGACTGTCTTATCCGGCTTTCAGCATCTTCCTTGTTCAGCTTCATTCTGTTCATCTTTCTCTAATTCAGCCTCTATGGAATAAGTCTTATGCGCCATTGAAAAGTCAGTTTCCCTCTGGAGATATTTCCTTCTCATTCAGACAATGAAAGCATAAAACCAAATGGCTTTCCAATTCCTACCTGATGTTCTGTTGTCCCTGCTCTTTCCTGTCACTCTGTCCTTCTCTTGCCAAATGTAAACACTCTTCAAATAGTCTCTTCTTCTGTCTAAGCCCCGCCCCATTGTGTCATATCTCTGACATCTCATTGGCTGCTTTATTTGATTTTCAGCATCTCCTATGATTGCCCTGTGTAACAGTATAAACTACTACTCCATTATCCTTAGGGAAGAGCCAGTAGCTGTCACAGAGACCACAGGAACCTGGAAACATAAAAATCTCTGTTTGACTTGCAGTGATATCTATTCATTTACCCAAGAGTCACTCAGCACCTGCCTGGATACAAGCAGCTTGCAACACTCATGAATATCTAGTGGTCTACAAGGCAATCACTTTATTCAGGAGCTTTTATTCTACTTAAGAAGGAAGCACATAAACTAAGGACTATGAGCCTTGGTGTGCTGGGTTTTATTATAATGTATAGACTAGAGAAAACAAGCCTTCTTGAATCAAAGTCCCAACCCTTAACTGATGTTGCCCACTCAGAATCTTGGCTCCAGTGATTTGCTCAGGGTGTTAGGTCCGTATACCTCTGCTGTACTGGGTCCCAACGCTAGCAGAATGCCTCCTGGCAAGGTGCTCCATGAGTAAGTTTGAATGATTGAACAGTTTGGTTCAGGTATCCAATTATTTTTTTCATTAGACAGATTTTAACATTATTGTTTAAGGTATCAGAAATCTTTGCTTGGATTTCTAATTGGTGAAATGAGAATCTTACACAGTTTTATTTAGAATTAAAATATATGCTAATAAGCATGAAGTTTACACAGAGGGTTATGCTGTAAAGCTATTATAATTTTTAAAAAACAGTGATAATTTGTGGGAAATTAAGTTAATGGAATATTCTGGAGTTCTTTATCCAAGATTTCCTTCGTATTGGCCCTGCTGGGATCTTCCAGCTTATTTTATCATACACTGGCCTTTGCTGGCCATGCTGACCCTAGTCTTTCATGCTTATCGTGTTTAAAAGGCTCTTAAAATGTTTTCCTTTGTAACTTCTAGATAACTGTGCTCTGGCTATTTTGTTATTTATTTGTATACAAGTAAACAAATTATCTAAGGATAATTCTTAAAATATTTTGGAAAAAAGTTAAGATTATCTTAACCTAAAATTAAAAAGCCGAACCGTGAGGCAATAAGTGTTTATTGTATTGTAATTTGGGAAGCACAGATTCAAGCAGAAACCACATACTGTCCTGATTACAGGTTGAGAGCAAGGGAATTTTAGGAGAAAAGAATGGGATAATTACATGAATAAAAAAAAAAAAAAGAATTTCTATTGGTGCTAACAAGCTGATAAGCTAAATTACTCTATGGCTATTGTAGGGTTTCAGAACAGGCCTCCCCAGAATGTGCCACTTTAGCATTTGTCTTATTTTGAGCCTTAGCATTTGAATTATGTTGGGCCAAAGACAATTAATACCCCTGCAGGCTTATGAGAACCTTTTACTTTCTTCCTTAAAGAATTTAAATGAGGGGACTTGCCGATAATAAACTTTTAGCAGAAACATTTTTAAACCAATCTACATGGCAGGGCAAACTACTAGTTACTGAACATCTCTTATTATCAACCTTTTGAAGCCCCAGGCTTCCCTACCTCATCTTTACCTCAGACTTCCCTCATATACCTCAATTTTAGAAAGTGCCGTGTGGTCAATCTGGCAAGTTCAGTGACAGAAAGTAACCTCACAGGGTGGCCTGGTCATAACTTGCTAACTAGGCAGGTCCCAATGAGTAGTCATGCTCCAGGTCTAAAAGGTGTATCTTGGCCTTAAGCAAGCTCTGTCCATTGTTCTTGTGCATCTAGGTTAACACACCTGTGAAATGTTAAAAGTACTCCTTTCCAGACCCCTCTCAGGTGTGACCACTCCCGGAGCACCTCATCTTGTTAACTGTCCTGCCCCCCTTTTGGTGCTCGGGACTACACTCCATGAACAGCCTCACTGGCCAGGGCAGGACGCCCATTTCCCCCTGTGCCTTCACACCTCCCTGGAAATCCCTCCTCTTGATCCACTGGTGCTTAGGCTACAGGCATGCTCATGTTCTTTCTAACAGCCGTTACGTGGTGCTTCCTCACACACCACCAGAGCTCTGGAATTTCTCTGTCCTCTAAAGCTCTCCTCAGACCCAGACCGGAGCTCCCCTCCCACACAGTCTCACACACTCATCTGAATTCACACTCCCCACCAGCAGTGACCTCAACTTCCCTGCGAGAGAAATCCACTGCCTCTTACAGTCATGTGCCTTTTCCTGAGCTTCTTCCTTTTCTTCCCACTTTGCTTCCCGTTTTTCTATCCTCTTTCTGGCTTCCAGCCTCTCTGTGTATCTGATGTGAGTGCTTCTTGTTCTTCAAAGCAAGTCTCTTGCCCTAAAAGGATCTTAGGACGGAGAGTCAAGATACATTCCTGGATGAGACACCTGCTGGATGCAGTGAATTGGAAAAAACACAGCAGCATTCTGGCCTCAGTTTTCTTATCTGTAAAATAACTGGGTTGAAAGAAGTAAATGTTTTCTAATGTTGTCAGCTTTCCCTCTAGCATTCTGTGGGTCTTACTGGGCTCCCTTTTCTCCTCATCCATGCCCTCTTTCTTCCCCTCCTTTTTTTAAACTTTACTTTTTAATTACTTTATGTTAAAGATTATTTAGTATTAGTTTTAGGTGTATAACATAGTGGTAAGACAGTCATATCCTTATAAGGAGTTTCTATTTAGTAGTATTAGTGTCAGGTGTACAGCATAGCGATGGGACAACTATGTCCTTACAAAGTGTTCCCCCAGTATTTTCAGTACCCACCTGGCACCTTATATAGTTTCTACACTATTACTAACTATATTCCCTGTGTAGTACTTTACATCCCTGCGACTATTTTGTAAGTATTAATTTTACTTCCTTTTAAAAAAAACATTTTTATTGATTTCCAAGAGGTAGGAAGAGGGAGAGAGAAATATAGAAGCATCACTGATGAAAAGAATCATTGGTCAGCTGCCTCCTGCAGGCCCCACACTGGGGAGTGAGCCCACAACCCCGGTATGTGCCCTAACCGGAATTAAACCATGACCTCCTGGTTCATAGTCGTTGCTCAATCACTGAGCCATGCCAGCTGGGCTCAATTTTACTTCTTAATCTCTTTACTTTTTTCACCCACTCATCCAGTCCTCCTTCCCTCTGGCAACTGTTAGTCTGTTCACTATATCTATGAGTTTGTTTCAATTTTGTTCTTTAGATTCCATGTATAAGAGAAATCATGTGGTATTTATTTTTCTCTGATCGGCTTATTTTACTTAGCATAATACCTTCTAGACCCGCCCATGCTGTCACAAATGGTAAGATTTTGTTCTTTTTTAGGGTCGAGTAATATTCCATTGTATATCTGTACTACCACTTTCTTTTTTTTTTAATTTCTTTATTGATTAAGGTATCACATATTTGTCCTCATCCCCCCATTCCCATCCCAAACCCCTCCCCATGCATGCCCCCACCCCCCTGTTGTCCATGACCACTGGTTAGGCTTATATGCATGCACACAAGTCCTTTGGTTGATGTCTCCCCCTTGCCCCCACCTCCCCTACCTTCCCTCTGAGGTTTGACAGTCTGATCGATGCTTCCCTGTCTCTGGGTCTGTTTTTGCTCATCAGTTTATGATGTTCATTATTTCCCCTAGATGAGTGAGATCATGTGATACTAGAAATACACTTATAAGAACTGAAAATGAGACAAGCAATAATGGTTATGCTGAGAGGCATCTGAATCAGTCTGTAGTGAGTTTCTTTCTGGGCCAACAGTTCTTTTGAGTCCCAATTTCAATGTCAAACAGTTCCTTATGTGTACATGTCAGCAATGATATTTCAGTTCTGGATGGTGGACAAATGGTGGTAATGCAGGTCCCACCCTCTCTGGTTTGGTCCTGGGCAACCTGCAGCGACACACAGCTGCTGACTGCTAGTGTGGCAAGGCGTTGTCAGTGTCTTCCATCTCTGGACTGTTTCTCTTCTGTCTTCATGGCTGGAGCAGTCCTGTCAATTCCTCTCTGTTGCAGGAATCCACATGGTCTTGGAGGTGTTTTCTGAAAATATACAAACATATTCTCGACCAAAAGTTAATAAAGGAATCTTTTCTATAAATTTGACTTGGGATCCTTTTTCATTTTTTGCCCAAACGATTTTCCTTTGGCTTGTTTTGACACCATGTGTGTTTTTCATGGGTGTCTTGCTGTTAGCATTACAAATGAAAGTTAATTTTCTAAAGTAATAATTTTCTAGATGTAATTTACTTACAGGATATTTTTCCTTACATGATATTCTTCTACTCTCCCCCCTTTTTTGATTTAAATATTAGGAGGCTTTTGGAAATTTTATAATGTAGTCTTGATAGCTTTTAAATTTTAATTTTTTGCACTAAAATATGACTGCTTTAGGTTCATTACATGTTACGCAATTTTACCATGAGATGAACTACCAATAAAAATTTTAGTTAACACTTTAGGAACAGCTTTTTGTCCAGTACCATTAATTTTTCTAGAATATTTGCTTATTTCACTTAGCCAATTTAAATTAGTCTGAGTACTTGACTACTACTTTACTGTCAAATTTAACACTCTAACAACAATCTTATTTTACCCTGTAAATATTAGTGGAAAGGATTATTTGCCTTCTTGAGTAGGCCCTGAGCATTCCTGGTGCTAGGTTGGATTTAGATATCAAAAACCCACTTCCCCACACCATGGGTACAAGACAACTCAAACAAGTCTTATTGCAGTGAGAGGGCAGCTGCTGTTGGCCAAGTCTCTGTCTGTTACCTGGGTCCCGATTTGAGCTGGGCATGGGAAGCAAAGCAGCCATGGGGGCAGGAGACCTCCCTCAGAAGGGTTGAGGGTTCAGGCCCCTGCAAAGTTGGGGGGGTGAGGGTCTGTGCCCCACCTCTGTTGACCCCCAAGTTCTCTTCCGATGGCCCCTCTGCGACTGTGCCTGTCTTAGGTTGTTCCTTCCCTGAGGAATTTTACCCGTCTCTGGCTAACCAGCCATCCTCCGGGGCCAAGCAGGGTGATGTGAGGTTCAGTTCTGTCTCCTTGGTAGCCTATGCCCCCGTGGTAGCCTATGATCCCAGCACCTGCCTTGGGATCCCCTCACCTGCTTGGCGGGGGCCCCGCCACTCATCACATATCTTGGGGAACCCAGGTTTCTTCTCCAGGGAGGGCCCAGCTCACCCCACTGGGTGAGAGACAGATCCATGGTACCAGCCACCATGAGGCTTCAACCTCAGCATGAACAGAAAGCACAGGCAACAGCTGTGGGCAATTGGGTTGTGAGAAGAGGGTTCCTATTGGCCAAAAGGGCAAGAGGGGCCAATATAGAATGCTCAGGTGCCTTCCTAGCACAGTGGAAGGGATTAAATCCTTTCATGTCCTTTTTAAATTGCTGCCAGACATTCAAAGAATTAGTTTGTAAGTTTGTTTGGGATAATTGTACATTATGCTGTTGTAATTCTAAAATATCAAGAGATGTGTTACCTTTGTCTCCAAGCACCAAAAAGATGATTTTTTATTGATTCCCAAGGGTGCTGGTACTATTATAGGTAATGGGGGTAATAAAAATCTGGGAAAAATTATAGACATTGTAGAATAATATCATGTAAGGATATTCTTTGCTCTAGGCCATGGCAATTCCATTTCAAACTGGCTGTCAATTTCTTTTTGTATAGACAAGGTCTTAGTTACATTTTCTGCACCTCTCCCAGGAGCAAGTAGTGATAGCCCCTTCCTTTGGTGTCCATGCAAGCCAGAAACCTCTCTTTAATTTTACACACAAAGGAGCAGTGGTTTGATTTTGTGTCATACAAAAGGGAAGCTGGGTGGCGACCCCTGTGTAATTATACTTCCTTGCCCCACCCATGGTCCTCCTGGATGACCAAGGTGTTTGGTATTATTGGTGACTACATTAGGCGGGGGATCGGCCCACATGAGGGCTCTTACCCATAAAGGGTCAGGAACGTAAGTCCAAAATACTCCCCCATTTTCCCCAGGTAACATTACCGTACAGCTGATGATTGCTAGCATGGCAAGAAAGACGTTCTCAGGCATTTTGGGGTTCTGGTTACCTCACAATTTCTTTTCTTTTTTTTTATTATTTTTATTATTATTTTCTTACATATGTGTCCTTATTCCCCCATTACCTCCCACCCCCCCACTCACGCCCCACCCCACTGTTGTCTGTGTCTATTGATTAGGCTCATATGCATGCACACAAGTCCCTTGGTATAGCTTGTCCTTCCTTGTTTCTCACTTCTGCATGTCTTAGCAGTCATTCTCCATTTAGCCTCCAGCACAGGTCCCAGCCTCCTCTCCATTTTCTCATAGTCCCTGTCCATTCAATATCATCTCAGCCTTTCCCTCCTCACTCACTTTCAATGCTACAGCATTGTTATATTGTGTGACCCTTAAAGTCCTGTGTGTACTATGTGAATCACAGTCATGGAATTTATTTCTGGAATGATGGCACTAAACATAACTTGAGAAGACTGTGATAATTCTCATGGGAGGGAAAGTACAGGGATGGAATGAGTCTCAAATGTTTTCTCTTTCCAGCCAGTGTGGCTCCGTGGTTGAGCACCGAGCCATGAACCAAGAGGTCCCAGGTTCAATTCCTGGTCAGGGGACATGCCGAGGTTTCAGCTTCAGTCCCCATTAGGAGGACATGCAGGAGGCAGTTGATCAATGTCTCTCTCATTTGATTTTTCTATCTTGCTCTCCCTTTCCCTTCCTCTCTCTCTAAAACAAAAAAATCAATGAAAACATATTTTTTAAAAACTCTGTTTTATCTACTATATATTTGCACTACTTATGTGGCTTTGCTCAATCTGAGCACCAGAATATTGGCTGCAATGATTATGTCAGACCTGGGCAGTGAGACCCGTATATCCATGAAAATATTTCAAATGTTTTTTAATTTATAAAGATACCTAAAGTATTAAAACTAAACCTATACAACAAGCAACAATACATAACACCTTTGTGCTAGATATAACCTAACTCCTTAATTAAAAACTGATGAGAATTCTTGGTCCAAGAACATTTATTGGTTATACTGCTTAATAGTGCTCACCTGTCCTAGCAATCACTAGATAGTGATAAAAATTCACATACCTGCCAGGTGCGTCTTTTGGTAGATTGCATTTAATATTTTTTTCTTTTTCTAATTTATTTTGTCAAGGCTCTTATTATCAGATAGAAAGTAGGTGAAGAAACTCGTTGTTACATGTTCTTTATTTAAAAAAAATATATTTGATTGATTTTTTACAGAGAGGAAGGGAAAGGGATAGAGAGATAGAAACATTGATGAGAGAGAAACATGGATCAGCTGCCTCCTGCACACCTCCTACTGGGGATGTGCCCGCAACCAAGATACATGCCCATGACCGAAATCGAACCTGGGACCCTTCAGTCCACTGGCTGACGCTCTATCCACTGATCCAAACCAGTTAGGACTTTGTTATATGTTTTTAAGACGATTTTGATATTTCCCTAATATGTTCTGAAAATGCTGCCTAAATATTTAGTTATTGTCCTGCAATGCCCGTTACACACTTGTTCCTACTTTGCTTAATGACTAATCATCTAGAAGAAAACTTTGCCAACACCAGAGGTGTTGGTTTGCTAGGGTTGCCATAGCTACTCACAGACTGAGTGACTCAAACACCAAAAACATATTTCTTAGTTTCAGAGGACAGAGTGTAAGATCAGGGTGTCAGCAGGTTAGTTTCTCCTGAGGCCTCTCTCTTTGGCGTTTGGACGGGCCATCTTCTTGCTGTGTGCTCACATCACCGTTCCGCTGTGCACACCCAGGCCTGGTCCTGGTGTCCATGTGTCCAATTTTTTTCTTAGAAGGATAGTATTCAGAAGGGATTAGGGCTCATCATAAAGGCCTGGTGTTAATTGAATGATCTCCATAAAGGCCTTTTGTCAAAATACAGTCACATTCTGAGATACTGGGGGTTAGGACTTCAGCATATGAATTTTAGGAAGAACAAATTCAGCCCATACACTGGATGTTTTCACTTTTCAAAATCTTCTTTACTTTTCAAAATCCTCTTGACTTGCAAATGTGTTTTCTTTTTACCAGAGATGTCTCACATATATTTAGACTTCAGAGACAGTAAGTAACCCTTAGCTTCCATAAAGCCTGTACTTCTGTATTGTTTTCTTACAATATTTCCTCTTCTTTTGCAAGATACACTTGAAGAAAAACAACAACAACATAATAGGAAGAGTAGTGGTTATCCACATTTATTAAATCTAAAGTAATTAACATTACTCTTACATTACGTTGGCACAAGGATAGACTCACAGGAGACTGGAGCAAAATAAGGAGTTCAGCAACAGGGCAGTATACATATAGGCACTTAAATGACAACATCATTGATGCTGCATATCATTGTTATTGGTCAATGGACTAACATGGAAAAATTAATTTTTATCCCCATTTCATAGCACACACAAAAATCAAGTCCAGGCTTATTGTATATCTAAATGTAAGAGGTAAGCTTCTCTAAGATAAAGTGCTTTTCAAAGTGTGATCCTCAGACCACCAGAATCAGCATCATCTGAAAGTTGTAAAAAAATGCAAATTCTTAGGCCTCTTTGCTGACCGGAAGATCTAGACATTCTGGAGGTATGTATAAAAACATTCCTTTTTAAAGAAAAACAAAACAGCTCCATGATGATGCTGATTTCCACTCAAGTTTGAATACCACAGTTTAAGGAGAATATCTCATGACATTGCAGAAGGAGTAACTAATTTACAGGAGTAAATATCAATCATCATCAAGAACAATATTAATCGTATCTCATTTAAAATTCCATCACAATACGAGTTTAAGAGAGTAAAATGTAAACCAGAGACTGGTAGAAAATATTCACAATACATATATTCAGCAAAGGACTAGTACACAGACATTACATAGAACTTCAAATCAATAAGAAAAAGACCAACATTCTCCCTCACCACACACACACACACACACACACACACACACACACACACACACAAACACACACACACACACACACACACGCACACTTACGCACACGCAAATAGCTAAAACTTTAAACTGGTACTATATATTTGAGTGTATCTAAATGGTTAATAGGCATATGTGAAGTACCATTAGTCAACAGGAAAATACAAACCATAAATTACAATTAGATAACCCAAAATACCCACACAAGAATGGCTAAAATTAAAGGGGTTAATAATCTATAGTAATAAAAGTGTAATATGCTAATTAGACTGGATGTCCTTCTGGACGAAGCCGGGCTGTGAGTGAAGCCCGGGTCCCGGGTGCCAGAGGGAAGCCGGTGCTGGCAGCCGGGGGAAGGAAGGCCTACTCTTGCACGAATTTCGTGCATCGGGCCTCTAGTATCAAATATGAGTGATTTTGTGGAGAAGATGAAAGGGAGACTGGTAGAAGCACTGTGAAAACCTGTTTCTATTAAATGTAAGAAGATGTACCTCCTGGGACCCAGCAATTCCATTCTATGTATATTCCTATGAGAAATGAATGTTTTGTTATCAGTATACACACACACAAATGTTCAGTGATCCGCACTCCACAAAGTCCAGGACTGTCACTGAGGCGTTAATCCCCCACATCTGCAGTTTTGAGCACCCACACCTGACAATCCCTTCTCACAGGTGTCCCGACCACGTCATGTAAAAGCCTTAGGACACAATGCACAAGACTCCAGTGCCGCTCAAGTTCGGGGCTGTTGCCTTGCAGTCGCTGCAGGGAAAATGGACTGAGAAAATGTGAGGCAGGACAGAAGAGGTGACTGGTACAAGCAGGTTTGTAAAAATTTACCTTTATTACAAGCAGGTCTTTATGAATAAACATATAAAATATATACACAAAACCTATTATTTTTTATAGGAAATCTTTCATAGGCTGGTCTGTTCAATAACTGTTTAACTCCCATGTATTCAAATAAAGATGCCTATTCAAATACAGACATTCACAAGCATCAAGTTACAGCTCTTTAATGCTGTCTAAAGAGAAATGCCTGTGAAACTCTATGTTGCCCACCTTCACTCTATTCGAAATTAAAGACCAGTGCCTGCCTGGCTGGTGTGGCTCAGTAGCTGAGCATTGACTTATGAACCAGGAGGTCACAGTTCGATTGTAGTCAGGGCACATGCCCAGGTTGCAGGCTGGATCCCCAGTGTGGGGTTTGCAGGAGGCAGCCAATCAATGATTCTCTCTCATCAATGTTTCTATCTCTTTCTCCCTCTCTCTATGAAATCAATAAAAATATACTAAAAAAAAAAATAAGGCCAGTGAGTTAAAAAAACACACAAAAATAGCCCTTTGCCTGATGTGCCGCTGTTCACCGGCAGTAACAGCTGTTCATCTGTTGGGACCGTTACCCTAACCCGCCACTTGGAGAAGATAAGCACACTCAGTCTGGTACCTTGCAAGTAAAGTATTGATGTGGGAAGCTTGACTCTGGTGTACTTACCCCATATATGTTCCCCATAGTTACAGACAGCCTCACATGAAATCTCTATATTGTACTGTAATCTGAAAGTCTTAATTTCTCCAGTTTTTGTTAGTTACTCTCCTTTAGTCTCCAAATTAAAGTATGTATAAGGAATTATACCAAATAAATTCCTGTAACCAATTTAATTTCATTATTCTAAAACCACAGTTACATAATTTGTACTGATCCAACTTACATTATATTTTATTAAAAGTATCTTCAGACACATCAATTCTTATTCATATAAAAATTATACATGGTAAAAACTAATTGGCAAATCAAATCTTGAATTTTACATGTAAGAGGTTCGCTTTTGAAAGTTATCTTTTGTAGCCATTATTTCTACAAAAATTCAGTTTCCCCTGAGTGACTTGTGTAGATCTAAATAGTACTATATGCAGTTGTAGCCACTTAGTATTTTACTTTGTTTGGTGTTGCTGCTATTTATATTTATTTTAAGATGTAGATAAAGCAAAAATAGTCCTTTGTTTTGGATTAGTTTGTCACATTGCTCATTAGGTTCTCCAACAAACTTTGCAAACTGTGCACTAACTATGCAGGCTCTGAACTGATGAAAGAGCACATAGAACAGGAGTAAGTGTTCTCTGTTGTATAGACTGTCCTGTCCTCTACAAATAGAGAGGGTTAAGCTTCTTGGTTTATAATCTTATGGCTTTAATGTCTCATTTAGTCATATTAATTCTTAATTAATAAGATTGGGACCTTCACTACAATGATGAATACAAATGTCCTTAGAAGAGCAGGCAAAAATGTCACCATTTAGTAGGATGTTAGCCGTTTGGGGTTTTTCCCCCTTTATGAAATTGAGAAGGTGCCCTTTCATTCCTAGTTTACTGGAAGTTTTTGACACGAGAAGGTGCTCAGTGTTTCAAATGTTTTATTTCTACCTATTGAGATAAAATATGATTATCCCCCTCTATTCTGTTACCATGGTGAATTATAATGATTGATTTTTAAATTTAAAAAATTCTTCCTTCATCTGGGATGAACAAAAATAGTCACCATATGATAACCTTTTTATATACTGCTAGATTCTATTACATTTTGTTAGGAATTTTGTATCTATAATAAATATTGGTGTGTAGTTTGATTTTCTTACAATTACTAGTTTCTTATAAGTTTTTAATGGTAGAAATATGCTGACCTCATAAAGTAAATTAGGAATGCCTCCTTCATTTTTTAAAAAGTTTTAATATAAGACAGGTATTTCTTCTCCTTTGTGTGAATTCAACAATCTTTCTGAGCCATAGTTTTTCTTTGTGGGAGAGTTTTAATAACACATTATTTTAAAATTATTTTTTATGTTTGTCCACTATATTTTACATATGATATTTAACAATTATATTACATATTTTATTAATACCAACCTAATCAGATGTTATCTTCTTACCTCAGTTAAAACTGTGTTTTAAGGAACTTTTTAAAAACAATTAAATCTTTATTATTGAAAGTATTACATATATCCCACATTTCCCCCCAGTGACCCCTTCTAGAAGGCCCTCCCCTCTCCCGCACCCTCACCCCCACCTCAGGCCTTCATCACCCTATTGTCTGTGTCCACAGGTTATGCATATATGCATACAAGTTCTTTGGTTGATCTCTTCCTCTGAGATTCTGCAGTCTGTTCTATGCTTCTATATCTCTGGATCTATATTGTTCACCAATTTATTTGTTCATTAGATTCCACACATGAGTGAGACCATGTGATACTTGTCTTTCTCTGACCGGCTTATTTCGCTTAGCATAATACTCTCCGGGTCCCTCCATGCGGTCTCAAAGGGTAAGAGACAGCATGGAGGGACCTGCTGCCTGGTATTCCATGGTGTAAACGTACCCCAGCTTTTTTATCCACTCAGCTACCGATGGCACTTGGGCTGTTTCCAGAGGTTAGCTATTGTAAATTGTCCTCCTGTGAACATAGGGGTGCATATAATCTTTCTGATTGGTGTTTCTGGTTTTTAGGATATATTCCTGGAAGTGGGATCACTGGGTCAAATGGCAGTTCCATATTTAATTTTTTGAGGAAACTCCATATTGTTTTCCGTAGTGGCTGCACCAGTCTGCATTCCCAGCAGCAGTGCACGAGGGTTCCTTTTCTCCACATCCTGGCCAGCACTTGCCATACGTTTTATAATATCAATCCAGATAAAAAATTTTATATGAATGTATTTTTGCAATTCTTTTTTTTTAAATCCTCACCCGAGGATATATTTTTATTGACTTTAGAGAGAGAGAAACACTGATTGCTGCCTCCTGCATTGGCCCCGACTGGGTATCGAACCCGCAGCCTCGGTATGTGCCCTGACCGTGATCGGACCTGAAACCTTTCAGGGTATGGGACAACGCTCCAAGCAGCTGAGCTATCCGGACAGGGCCTTTGCAATGCTTGTCTCATATTTTATTTGGAGTATTTTGTCAAGAAACCAAGAACTATGCAGTAATCACATATTCAGTTATTTCTTTTCAAACGTAGTAACTGTCGCCCTAGCCAGTTTCGCTCAGTGGTTGGAGCACCGTCCCAAACACCAACAAGGTGGCGGTTCAGTTCTGGTCAGGGCACATGAGGTTGCAGGTTCAGGCCCTGATCAGGGTGCCAGCAACTAATGAGTGTTTCTCCCTCACATCGATGTTTCTCCCTCTCTTTCTCCTTCTTCTCTCTCTCTCTCTCTCTTTCTCTTTCTCTCTCTCCTTTCTCTCTCTCTCCCACCCCCATTCTTAAAACCAATATTTAAAAATAAGATTTAAATTTTAAAAGAAGATAGCTTCAAACAAATTAAATAATTAAAAACCTAGGATTCACTCAGCTGGTGTGGCTCACTGGTTGAGCATCGACCTTTGATCCCTGTCAGGGCACATGGCCTGGGTTGCAGGCTCAATCCCCAGTAGAGGGCATGTAGGAGGCAGCTGATCAGTGATTCTCTCTCATTATTGATGTTTCTGTCTCTCCCTCTCCCTTCCTCTCTAAAGTTAAAAAATTAATATTAAAAAAAGAAAACTAGCCCTACCCGGTTTGGTTCAGTGGATAGAGCATTGGCCTATGGACTGAAGGGTCCTGGGTTCGATTCCGGTTAAGGGCACATACCTTGGTTGCAGGCTTTTCCCCTGCCCTGGCCCTGGTCAGGGCTCATGCATGCAAGAGGCAACCAGTTGATGTGTTTCTCTCATATTGATGTTCCTTCCTGTCTTACCCTCTGTCTTCCACTCTCTCTCTAAATCAATGGGAAAATATCCCTGAATGAGGATTAAAAAAAAGAAAAAGAAAAAGAAAAACAAACTGTCAGTAAAAATAGAGGAGTGTGTCCTCTTAACAGCAGCATATCCAAATAGATTTGTTACTTCCTTGCTTCCTCCTTCCTTGCTCTAGAACTTCAGGTACCTGATGTTTGTGGTAAATGCTAAGCAAACTGAACACAAGCTTTTATTGAAAGCATATTACATACAGTTATACACTTTGTAGATGATACAAATTTTAAAAAGACGTAGACGTTGCTCTCAAGCTTAAAAATTAGAAGGTGAAAAGGGGCCTCCATGACTGCAGGAACGGATAAAAAGTGAGAAGTAGATTCAGCAAAGTACACGGAAACGTGTGGTGGGAGTTCAGACGCTGCTTCCACTTGTGAATCAGGGAAGGCCCCCATAAAGAAGTGACATCTGAAATGGGCCTGAGATTCATCAGTTTTTCAACAATTAGCCATTGCTAGGATCTCATTTTATCCAGAGTTAAAATAGGAGTTTTATAATCTCAGAACCAGGTCAGAAAGCAAGTCCTGCAAAATTACCTTCACCTTATATTAATAACTAATCATTAAACACAAATAACAACACATAAACAACCAAAGTTGTACATGGAGAGCTGAACAGATGCTGCGTTTAAATATGTCTGGAACCCCAGGGCTGCTGGAACTTTATTCCAAAGGAAGAAGACTGGCAGGAGGCTCACAGTGTGACCTAGTAAGAACAGAGAGGAAAGTTACTCTGCATGAGGTGGAGGTGAGCATTAAAAGTAAAAGGAAAGGGACTGAGGAAAGAAGAACTAAAGGTGGAGAGAGAGAGAGAGAGAGAGAGAGAGAGAGATTGAGAGAGAGAGAGAGACATAGAGAAGAAAGGTGGAAGACAAGTAGGGAGTGGATGAAAGAACAGGAAAAATGGGCACAAAAAACTCACCAGCGCTTCCTAAGCCTGAATGCAAGAGCTGTCAGGAGCACCAGGGGCACCATCACTGCCAAGAGGATCAAGCCCATGGAGCTATGGTGACGTTCTGTGGGTTTGGGTGCACACAGGGTGTCATTTCAAACCCACCCCGTTTACTGCATTTCCCTGGTCTGCCCTCTTTATTAGCGTGTTCACCTCACTAATCTTTGTTCTTGTTTCCTCTCTCCTCCCTCTTCAGAGTTGAATCTTTCATCTGACCCTCAACATCTTCCTACTTCGGCAGGTCTCTCGTTTTCTACTCTTCTATTTATTGAATTAATTATTTTCATTCTTTTGGGTCTGGAGGCCATAACTCCCAAATGTTTTACTTGGCTCTCCTGCTCAGCTGTGGACCTTCTACTCCCATTCCCAGTGGGGCCCCAGTTTTTTCTTACCCAAGTAGAGGAGGATGTCCTGGCCTCCTAGGCTGCTGTGTCTCACCCGGCAATATAGGCCAGATGTCTCAGTGGCTTCCACCTCCAGGAAAACCTGAAGGTACCATGTCCCATCAGCATTGGGCAAGATACCACTCTGTTGAGTGCCCTGCTGTACCTGTTCACCTCGCATCCACTGTACCCTAATTGGCTTTGGATGGAAGCCAGAGACATGGCAAACCAGCATCTGACGGTGAGGACTGGGATTGGGGCCAGTGGAGAGCCAGGCCTCTGGTTTTACTGCAGAGGACAGGAGAGATATTTAGGTAAGGACTCTGACACAGACTTGGAGGTTCATATCTTCACATCAGCTTAGAGGAACACATCTATCACACGCTGGGAATTCAAGCATTTTCCTTCTGCCTCTTGACCCCTTATCCTCAATTTAAAGGGATAAGGTATAATTTTAGAAAATACGTGGAGGAAGGATATGGGACTGACCTCTCTGGAGATCTGCCTTCCATGCATCAAGAACACTCAAGAGAAAACGTGGGCAGGTGTCACTGATAATCCTCTCTACCATTTTCTTGGTGACATGGTACTGATTGACTAGTCTGCACACATCCTGAGCTCTTGTTCCACCCTTTGGAGATGGCAGCCATGAATTGTTCTGGAAGTGTATGAGCTCTGATCCTTGATAAGCGAGTCCATTGAAACCTACTATGGCTCCCCCAGGGTGCAGTTCACAGCTCATTGTTATCTGAATCTCAAAGGGATCTAGGAAAGAGGGATTGTAAATCAGAGGAAGGAGGGAATTACTGGAAGCGAAAAAAGGAAATAGAAGAAGTTTGGGGGCTTTGAGATAATGGAACAAACTTTGGTTTGATCAGAAGTTCAGAAAAAGTATAATTGGTGGTAGTTGAAGGTGGAGGAAAAAATGAATGACTTCTTTTATTGGAAATAGAAGTGAGCAAATTGTTGAAAGAAGGTGACATAAATGGTGAGAGCAAGAGAATAAGGAAGCACTTAGTGTGAAAGAGTTGTGATTATAATAACCCAGGGTGAATGAAATGCAATAGGTTAAAATAAATGTACAGAGAATGCTGAAGAGATCGAATGTGGGGGGAAATGGGAATAAGAAAGTCATTGAGACACACACACACACCCCTCACCCAGCACATTGCACCTCCCCATTTTGGGAATTGAACTTACATTTAAACTTCCATTGACTGGCATATCTGTGAATTATTTGAGGCATTGTAATGAAGAACGCACGGAAGAATTTTTCCAGTTCTTTTATCTCTTCCTTGCTAAAGTTGCCCTTGGACCAAGGATGCAGGAAAATAATTCTGCCAGAGTTGCTGTCCCAGCCATGAGTCTGCAAGTCATCCAACCAAGCAGAGTTTCGACTTTTCACCCAGGAATGGTTGTAGAAGGATGAGCTGCGGATAATTTTGAAGGAGACCTCCTCCTGGAAGGCTGTGGCAACAGAACAGATAGACTGAGGAGAAGAAAAGGCATCGGGAAGGAGAGAGAATGAAGAAAGGTGCCAGGAAGGAAACACTCAGAATCTGGAGATAAGGGGAGCCATGGCTACCTCAGCAGCATTCAGCTGCCCAGGGCCCCATGCTTTACAAACAACCTTCAGAAGGGCTCAGGGTCCCAGAGTACGGGATACTCAGGACTGTGCTGACATTCTCCTCTCCAGGTATGTTCTGAGGACGCCACACCACACACACACACACACACACACACACACACACACACACACCACACACACACACACACACACCACACACACACACCCTTTTGTAACCAACAGGGCAGTGGCCAGAGTTCTTACCATCTTCATTGTCACCACCTGCGAGGAGAACAGCTAGCAGTAGAATTTGCAGTAGCAGCATTTCACTTACAGATGTCATTTCTTTCTCAGGAAAGTTTGCCTTTGGCTTCAGTTTGAAATAAAACCACTCCACACTACCTCTATTCTGACTTCCTTCTTCTACCAACAGGCCAGGAAAAAAACAGTGCTCCTTCCCTAAACTCTAGGCACTGATTCAGCCTCTCATTTCCCCTCCACTTCTGACTTTCAACTTCTCCCCTTGTTACCAGCCTTAATTCTGTTCATCTTTCTCTGACTCATCCTCTGTGGAATAAGTCTTATGTGGCATTGAAAAGTCAGTTTCCCTCTGGAGATATTTCCTTCTCATTCAGGCAATAAAAGCATAAAGCCAAATGGCTTTCCAATTCCTACCTAATGTTCTTTGTCCCTGCTCTTTCCTGTCACTCTGTCCTTCCCTTGCCAAATTCAAATACTCTTCTTCTATCTAAGCCCCACCCCACCACATTCCTATCTCTGACATCTCATTGGTGGCTTTATTTGATTTTCAGGATCTCCTATGATTGCCCTGTGTAACAGTAGAAACTACTCCATTATCCTTAGGGAAGAACCAGTAGCCATCACAGAGACCACAGGAACCTGGAAACATAAAGAAAAATCTCACCCTAACCGGTTTGGCTCAGTGGATAGACCGTCGGTCTACAGAGTCAAGGGTCCCAGGTTCGATTCCGGTCAAGGGCAGCATACCTTGGTTGCGGGCACATACCCAGTAGAGAGTGTGCAGGAGACAGCTGATTAATGTTTCTCTCTCATCAATGTTTCTCTCTATCCCTCTCCATTCTTCTCTGTAAAAAATCAATAAAATATATTAAAAAAAAGAAAAATCTCCTCTGACTTGCATTGATATATACTCAGATGAATTCTTACCCAAAATTCACTCAGCATCTGCTGGATAAAAGCATCTTGAAACACTCGTGAATATCTAGTGATATACAAGGCAATCACTTTATTCAGGAGCTTTTATTCTACTTAAGAAGGAAGCACATAAACTAAGGACTAGAAGCCTTGGTGCGCTGGGTTGTATTATAATGTATAGACTAGAGAAAACAAACCTTCTTGAAACAAAGTCCCAACCCTTAACTGATGTTGCCCACTCAGAATCTTGGCTCCAGTGATTTGCTCAGGGTGTTAGGTCCGTATACCTCTGCTGTACTGGGTCCCCAACGCTAGCAGAATGCCTCCTGGCAAGGTGCTCAATGAGTAAGTTTGAATGATTGAAGTTTGGTTCAGGCATCCCATTATTTTTTTCATTAGACAGATTTTTAACATTATTGTTTAAGGTATCAGAAATCTTTGCTTGGATTTTTAATTGGTGAAATGAGAATCTTACACAGTTTTATTTAGGATTAAAATATATGCTAATAAGCATGAAGTTTACACAGAGGGTTATGCTGTAAATCTATTATAATTTTTATAAAAACTGATAATTTGTGGGAAATTAAATTAATAGAATATTCTGGTGTTCTTTATCCAAGATTTCCTTCGTATTGGCCCTGCTGGGATCTTCCAGCTTATTTTATCATACACTGGTCTTTACTGGCCATGCTGACCCTGCTCTTTCATGCTTATCGTGTTTAAAAGGCTCTTAAGGAGAAACCAAGATGGCGGCATAGGTAAACACCTAAACTGCTGCCTCGCACAACAATTTCAAAACTACAACTAAAAGACAGAACGGACACCATCCAGAACCACAGGAAAGCTGGCTGAGTGAAAATTCTACAACTAGAAGGAAAGAGAAAAGCTCACAGAGAATTGGAGGTACGGCAAAGGGTCTTTGTGCGCGCAGAGAGGAAGGGCGGCTGAGAGCCTGGCTGACTTTCTCTGGCGGAACGGGGAAGGAAGCCCCCGACAGTACTGAACCCCAGTTCTGACTGCACTGAACCCCAGTTACGGGCGAGCCCCTGGGGACCCACGTTCTTATGGGGGGGAGTCTGGACTCTCGGGCGGAGACTCGAGCTGGGAAAGGCAGCAGTCTGAAGGCGCGCGTGTGCCAGTGCGCACAAAGGCTGCGGAGGTTGCCACAGGCTTTCCCTAGTGGAAGGGAGTCGGAGTCTCCTGACTGCACTGGGCCCCAGTTCTGACTGTACTGAACCCCGGTTCCAGGCAAGCCCCTGGGGACCCACGCTGTTGTGGGGGTGTCTGGACTCTCCGGTGGAGACTCGGGAGCCGGGAAGGCAGAGGTCTGAAGGTGCGCACGTGCGCGCAAAGGCAAGGCTGACGGGAAGCCAAGACTGAGACTCCACCCCATCCAAGCTGAGCACAGAGGCTATTGCAATTTGGCAAGTCTAATCCTATAAGGCTGTCTCCAGCACGGAACTTCTCCCAGCATAGACACAACTGATCCTTACAGCCAACTGGCCTGGAGGTCAATTCTTCCCAGTGATACCAACAACAATAAAGACTTAATTACAACAAGGCTGTACACACAGTCTACAAAAGGGTGCACCAAGAGTGTCCACCTCAGGTTAAGTGGGGAGGCAGACCCACTGGGCCCTATTGGAAACCTAGCACACAAATCTACCTTACCAACTCAGGGAAGCAGTGAAAATGCGGCATCAAAGTATCAGATCAAAAACGAAAGAAATAAAGGAAAACAAACAACTGGATATAGAATTCAAAACCACGGTTATAAGGCTTTTTAAGAATATCCTAGAAAAGGCTGATAAATATAACGAGACCCTCAAAGATATGAAAAAGGACCAACTAGAAATTAAACATACACTGACTGAAATAAAAAATATTATACAGAGACCTAAAAACAGACAAGAGGAACACAAAAATCAAGTCAAAGAATTGAAATACAAAGAAGCAAAAAACACTCAACCGAAAAAGCAAAAAGCAAAAAAAAAAAAATCAAAAAGTTGAAGATAATGTAAGAAGACTCTGGGACAACTTCAAGCATACCAACATCAGAATTATGTGGGTGCCAGAAGAAGAGAGAGAGCAAGATACTGAAAACCTATTTGAAGAAATAATGACAGAAAACTTCCCCCACCTGGTGAAAGAAATAGACTTACAAGTCCAGGAAGCGCACAGAACCCCAAACAAAAGGAATCCAAAGAGGACCACACCAAGACACATCATCATTAAAATGCCAAGAGCAAAAGACAAAGAGAGAATATTAAAAGCAGCAAGAGAAAAACAGTTAGTTACCTACAAGGGAGCACCCATACGACTGTCAGCTGACTTCTCAACAGAAACTATGCAGGCCAGACGGGAGTGGCAAGAAATTTTCAATGTGATGAATAGCAAGAACCTACAACCAAGATTACTCTACCCAACAAAGCTATCATTCAGAATTGAAGGTCAGATAAAGAGCTTCACAGATAAGAAAAAGCTGAAGGAGTTCATCACCACCAAACCAGTATTATATGAAATGCTGAAAGGTATTCTTAAAAAAAAGAAGAAGAAAAAAGTAAAGAGAAAAATTATGAACAACAAATACATATCTATCAACAAGTGAACCTAAAAATCAAGTGAATTAAAAACCTGAGGAACAGAATAATCTGGTGAATATAATAGAATCAGGGGCATAGAAAGGGAGTGGACTGATAATTCTCAGGGGGAAAGGGGTATGGGGGGTTCATGAAGAGACTGGACAAAAATCATACACCTATGGATGAGGACAGTGGGGGGGAGGTAAGGGAAGAAGGTGGGGTGGGAAATGGGTGGAGGGGAGCTATGGGGGGAAAAAGGAGAAATAATTGTAATAATCTGAATAAAGATTTATTTAAAAAAATAAATAAAAGGCTCTTAAAATGTTTTCCTTTGTAACTTCTAGATAACTGTGCTCTGGCTATTTTGTTATTTATTTGTATAAAAGTAAACAGAAATTATCTAAGGCTAATTCTTAAAATATTTTGGAAAAAAGTTAACATTATCTTAACCTAAAATTAAAAAGCCAAAACGCGGGTCAATAAGGGTTTATTTGTATTCAATTTGGGAAGCACAGATTCAAGCATAAACCACATAGTGTTATTATTACAAGGTGAGAGGAAGGGAATTTTAGGAGAAAAGAATGGGATAATTGCATGATTAAAATAAAACAAGAAAACACCAAAAAACTTCTGTTGGTACTAACAAGCTGATAAGCTAAATTACCCTATGGCTATGGTAGGGGTTCAGAATGTGCCACTTTAGCATTTGTCTTATTTTGAGCCTTAGCATTTGAATTATGTTGAGCCAAAGACAATTCAGAACCTGCAGGCTTATAAGAAACTTTTACTTTCTTCCTTAAAGAATTTAAATGAGGGGACTTGCCCATAATAAGCTTTCAGCAGAAACATTTTTAAGCCAATCTACATGGCAGGGCAAACTACTAGTTACTGAACATCTCTTATTACCAACCTTTTGAAGCTGCACGCTTCCCTACCTCATCTTTACCTCAGACTTGCCTCTTATACCTCAATTTTAGAAAGCGCCGTGTGGTCAATCTGACAAGTTCAGTGACAGAAAGTAACCTCACAGGGTGGCCTGGTCATAACTTGCTAACTAGGCAGGTCCCAATGGGTAGTCATGCTCCAGGTCTAAAAGGTGTATCTTGGCCTTAAGCAAGCTCTGTCCATTGTTCTTGTGCATCTAGGTTAACACACCTGGGAAATGTCAGAACCTTTCCAGACCCCTCTCAGGTGTGACCACTCCCGGAGCACCTCATCTTGTTAACTGTCCTGCCCCCCTTTTGGTGCTCGGGACTACACTCCATGAACAGCCTCACTGGCCAGGGCAGGATGCCCATTTCCCCCTGTGCCTTCACACCTCCCTGGAAATCCCTCCTCTTGATCCACTGGTGCTTAGGCTACAGGCATGCTCATGTTCTTTCTAACAGCCGTTACGTGGTGCTTCCTCAGACACCACCAGAGCTCTGGAATTTCTCTGTCCTCTAAAGCTCTCCTCAGACCCAGACCGGAGCTCCCCTCCCACACAGTCTCACACACTCATCTGAATTCCCACTCCCCACCAGCAGTGACCTCAACTTCCCTGCGAGAGAAATCCACTGCCTCTTACAGTCATGTGCCTTTTCCTGAGCTTCTTCCTTTTCTTCCCACTTTGCTTCCCGTTTTTCTATCCTCTTTCTGGCTTCCAGCCTCTCTGTGTATCTGATGTGAGTGCTTCTTGTTCTTCAAAGCAAGTGTCTTGCCCTAAAAGGATCTTAGGACTGAGTGTCAAGATACATTCCTGGATGAGACACCTGCTGGATGCAGTGAATTGGAAAAACACCTCAGCATTCTGGCCTCAGTTTTCTTATCTGTAAAATAACTGGGTTGAAAGAAGTAAATGTTTTCTAATCTTGTCAGCTTTCCCTCTAGCATTCTGTGCGTCTTACTGGGCTCCCTTTTCTCCCCATCCATGCCCTCTTCCTCCCCATTTTGCTTTTTCCTCGTTTTTTTTTTAAACTTTACTTTTCATTAGTTTATGTTAAAGATTATTTAGTATTAGTTTTAGGTGTATAACATAGTGGTAAGACAGTCATATCCTTATAAGGAGTTTCTATTTAGTAGTATTAGTGTCAGGTGTACAGCATAGTGATGAGACAACTTTTTCCTTACAAAGTGTTCCCCCAGTTTTTTCAGTACCCACCTGGCACCTTATATACTTTCTACAGTATTACTAACTATATTCCCTGTGTTGTACTTTACATCCCTGCGACTATTTTGTAACTTGCCAATTATACTTCTTTTTTAAAAAAATATTTTTATTGATTTCCAAGAGGTAGGAAGAGGGAGAGAGATATATAGAAACATCAATGATGAGAGATAATCATTGATCGGCTGCCTCCTGCACGCCCCACACTGGGGATCAAGCCCACAACCCGGTCATGCCCCCTAACCGGAATCGAACCATGACCTCCTGGTCGTTGCTCAATCACTGAACCACTCCAGCCGAGCTCAATTTTACTTCTTAATCTCTTTACTTTTTTCACCCACTCATCCAATCCTCCTCTCCTCTGGCAACTATCACTCTGTTCCCTGTATCTAAGAGTTTGTTTCAATTTTGTTCTTTAGATTCATGTATAAGTGAAGTCATGTGGTATTTATTTTTCTCTGACTGGCTTATTTCTCTTAGCATTAGCCCCACCCATGCTGTCACAAATGGAAAGCTTTTGTTCTTTTTTAGGGTCGAGTAATATTCCACTGTATATCTGCACTACCACTTTCTTATCCACTCCTCTATCAATGGGCCCTTGACTTGTTTCTATACTTGTCCTTCCTTGTTTCTCCTTCGGCATGTCTTAGCAGTCATTCTCCATTTAGCCTCCAGCACAGTCCCAGCCTCCTCTCCATTTTCTCATAGTCCCTGTCCATTCAATATCATCTCTGCCTTTCCTACCTGACTCACTTTTAGCGCTTAAGCATTGTTTTATTGCGTGACCCTTAAATTCCTGTGTGTACTATGGAAATCACAGTCATGGAATTTATTTCTGGAATGATGGCACTAAACATAACTTGAGAAGACTGTGATAATTGTCATGGGAGGGAAAGTACAGGGATGGAATGAGTCTCTAATGTTTTCTCTTTCCAGCCAGTGTGGCTCAGTGATTGAGCACCGACCCATAAACCAAGAGGTCCCAGGTTCAATTCCTGGTCAGGGCACATACCCAGGTTTCAGCTTCAGTCCCCATTAGGAGGACATGCAGGAGGCAGTTGATCAATGTCTCTCTCATTGATGTTTCTATCTCGCTCTCCCTCCTCCTTGCTCTCTGTCTAAAAAAATTCAATGAAAACATATTTTTAAAAACTCTGTTTTATCTACTATATATTTGCACTACTTAAGTGGCTTTGCTCAATCTGAGCACCAGAATATTGGCTGCAATGATTATGTCAGACCTTGGAGGTGAGACCCGTATATCCATGAAAATATTTCAACTGGTTTTTAATTTATAACGATACCTAAAGTATTAAAACTAAACCTATACAACAAGCAACAATACACAACACCTGTGTGTTAAATATAACCTAACTCCTCAATTAAAAACTGATGAGAATTCTTGGTCCATGAACATTTATTGGTTATTCTGCTTAATAGTGCTCACCTGTCCTAGCAATCACTAGATAGTGATAAAATTCACATACCTGCCTGGTGCACTTTTTTGTAGATAGCATTTAATATTTTCTTTCTTTTTCTAATTCATTTTGTCAAGGCTCTTATTATCAGATAGAAAGTAGGTGAAGAAACTCTTTGTTATATGTTTTTAAGATGATTTTGATATTTCCCTAATATGTTCTGAAAATGCTGCCTAAATATTTAGTTATTATCCTGCAATGCCTGGTATATACTTGTTCCTACTTTGCTTAATAACTAATCATCTAGAAGAAAACTTTGCCAATACCAGAGGTGTTGGTTTGCTAGGGTTGCCATAGCTACTCACAGACTGAGTGACTCAAACACCAAAATTGTATTTCTTAGTTTCAGAGGACAGAGTGTAAGATCAGGGTGTCAGCAGGTTAGTTTCTCCTGAGGCCTCTCTCTTTGGCGTTTGGACGGCCATCTTCTTGCTGTGTGCTCACATCACTGTTCCGCTGTGCACACCCAGGCCTGGTCCTGGTGTCGGGGTGTCCAATTTTTTTCTTAGAAGGATAGTATTCAGAACGGATTAGGGCTCATCATAAAGGCCTGGTGTTAATTGAATGATCTCCATAAAGGCCTTTTGTCAAAATACAGTCACATTCTGAGATACTGGGGGTTAGGACTTCAGCATATGAATTTTAGGAAGAACAAATTCAGCCCATACACTGGATGTTTTCACTTTTCAAAATCTTACTTACTTTTCTTCTTTACTTTTCAAAATCCTCTTGACTTGCAAATGTGTTTTCTTTTTAACAGAGGTGTCTCACAGATATTTAGACTTCAGAGACAGTAAGTAACCCTTAGCTTCCAAAAAGCCTATACTTCTGTATTGTTTTCTTACAATTTTTCCTCTTCTTTTGCAAGATACACTTGAAGAAAAACAACAAAACATACTAGGAAGAGTAGTGGATATCCACATTTATTAAATCTAAAGTAATTAAGATTACTCTATTATGTTACATTGGCACAAGGATAGACTCACAGAAGAATGGAACAAAATAAGGAGTTCAGCAACAGGGCAGTATACATATAGGCACTTAAATTACAACATCATTGATGCCGCATATCATTGTTATTGGTCAATGGACTAACATGGAAAAAATTAACTTTTATCCCCATTTCATAGCACACACAAAAATCAAGTCCAGGCTTATTGTATATCTAAATGTAAGAGGTAAGCTTCTCTAAGATAAAGTGGTTTTCCAAGTGTGATCCTCAGACCACCAGAATCAGCATCATCTGAATGTTGTAAAAAAATGCAAATTCTTAGGCCTCTTTCTAAACCTAAAGAGCTAAACATTCTGGAGGTAAGTAAAAAAAATTTTCTTTTTTTAAGAAAAAAATAAAACCCCTCACAGATGCTGCTGATGCCCACTCACGTTTGAGTATCACAGTTTAAGGAGAATATCTCATGACCTTTGAGAAGGAGTAAATAATTTACAGGAGTAAATAAAAATCATCATAAAAAACAATATTAATCATTTTATCCCATTAAAAATTCTTTCCATCCCAATACGAGTTTAAGAGAGTAAAATGTAAACCAGAGACTGGTAGAAAATATTCACAATACATATATTCAGCAAAGGACTAGTACACAGACATTACATAGAACTTCAAATCAATAAGAAAAAGACCGACATTCTCCCTCACCCCCCCACCCCACACACACACAGGTAAATAGCTAAAAATTTAAACTGGTACTTCACAAAAGAGTGTATCTAAATGGCTAATTGGCATATGTAAAGTACCATTAGTCAACAGGAAGATACAAATCATAAACAACAATTAGATAACCAGAAATACCCACGAATGGCTAAAATTAAAGGGGTTAATAATCTATAGTAATAAAAGTATAATATGTAATTAGACCAGGCGTCCCTTCGGACAAAGCCGGGGCTCGGAGCGAAGCCTGGGTCCCGGGTGCCAGAGGGAAGCCCGTGCTGGCAGCCGGGGGAAGGAAGGCCTACGCTTACATGAATTTCGTGCATCGGGCCTCTAGTATCAAATATGAGTGATTTTGTGGAGAAGATGAAATGTAGACTGGTACAAGCACTGTGAAAACCTGTTTCTATTAAATGTAAGAAGATGTACCTCCTGGGACCCAGCAATTCCATTCTATGTATATTCCTATGAGAAATGAATGTTTTGTTATCAGTATACACACACACAAATGTTCAGTGATCCGCACTCCACAAAGTCCAGGACTGTCACTGAGGCGTTAATCCCCCACATCTGCAGTTTTGAGCACCCACACCTGACAATCCCTTCTCACAGGTGTCCCGACCACGTCTTGTAAAAGCCTTAGGACACAATGCACAAGACTCCAGTGCCGCTCAAGTTCAGGGCTGTTGCCTTGCAGTCGCTGCGGGGTGTGGGTGGGGAAATGGACTGAGAAAATGGGAGGCAGGACAGAAGAGGTGACTGGTACAAGCATCTTTTTAAAAATTTACCTTTATTACAAGCAGGTCTTTATGAATAAAGATATAAAATATATACACAAAACCTATTATTTTTTATAGGAAATCTTTCATAGGCTGGTCTGTTCAGTAACTGTTTAACTCCCATGTATTCAAATAAAGATGCCTATTCAAATACAGACATTCACAAGCATCAAGTTACAGCTCTTTAATGCTGTCTAAAGAGAAATTCCTGTGAAACTCTATGTTGCCCACCTTCACTCTATTCGAAATTAAAGACCAGTGCCTGCCTGGCTGGTGTGGCTCAGTAGTTGAGCGTCGACCTATGAACCAGGAGGTCACAGTTCAATTGCAGTCAGAGCACATGCTCAGGTTGCAGGCTAGATCCCCAGTGTGGGGTTTGCAGGAGGGAGCCGATAAATGATTCTCTCTCATCAATGTTTCTATCTCTTTCTCCCTCTCTCTATGAAATCAATAAAAATATATTTTAAAAAATAAGGCCAGTGAGTTAAAAAACACACATAACAAAACACCCTTTTCCTGATGTGCCGCTGTTCACCGGCAGTAACAGCTGTTCATCTGTTGGGACCGTTACCCTAACCCGCCACTTTGAGAAGATAAGCAAAACTCAGTCTGGTACCTTGCAAGTAAAGTATTGATGTGGGAAGCTTGACCCTGGTGTACTTACCCCATGTATGTTCCCCATAGTTACAGACAGCCTCACATGAAATCTCTATATTGTACTGTAATCTGAAAGTCTTAATTTCTCCAGTTTTTGTTAGTTACTCTTCTTTAGTCTCCAAATTTTAAAGTATGTATAAGAAATTATACCAAGTAAATTCTTGTAACCAATTTAATTTCATTATTCTAAAACCACAGTTACATAATTTCTACTGATCCAACTTGCATTTTATTTTATTAAAAGTATCTTCAGACACATCAATTCTTATTCATATAAAAATTATACACGGTAAAAACTAATTGGCAAATCAAATCTTGAATTTTACCTGTAAGAGGTTCGCTTTTGAAAGTTATCTTTTGTAGCCATTATTTCTACAAAAATTCAGTTTCCCCTGAGTGACTTGTGTAGATCTAAATAGTACTATATGCAGTTGTAGCCACTTAGTATTTTACTTTGTTTGGTGTTGCTGCTATTTATATTTATTTTAAGATGTAGATAAAGCAAAAATAGTCCTTTGTTTTGGATTAGTTTGTTACATTGCTCATTAGGTTCTCCAACAAACTTTGCCAACTGTGCACTAACTATGCAGGCTCTGAACTGATGAAAGAGCATATAGAACAGGAGTAAGTGTTCTCTGTTGTATAGACTGTCCTGTCCTCTACAAATAGAGAGGGTTAAGCTTCTTGGTTTATAATCTTATGGCTTTAATGTCTCATTTAGTCATATTAATTCTTAATTAATAAGATTGGGACCTTCACTACAATGATGAATACAAATGTCCTTAGAAGAGCAGGCAAAAATGTCACCATTTAGTAGGATGTTAGCTGTTTTGGGGTTTTTCCCCCTTTATGAAATTGAGAAGGTGCCCTTTCATTCCTAGTTTTTGACACGAGAAGATGCTCAGTGTTTCAAATGTTTTATTTCTACCTATTGAGATAAAATATGATTATTCCCCTCTATTCTGTTACCACGGTGAATTATAATGATTGATTTTTAAATTTTAAAAAAATCTTCCTTGTCTGGGATAAACCCAAATAGTAATCATATAATAACCTTTTTATATACTGCTAGATTCTATTACATTTTGTTAGGAATTTTGTATCTATGTTTATAAGAAATATTGGTGTATAGTTTGATTTTCTTGCAATTATCTTGTATGTTTTTAGTGGTAGAAATATGCTGTCCTCATAAAGTAAATTAGGAATGCCTTCTTCGTTTTCTAGAAGGTTTTAATATAAGGCAGGTATTTCTCCTTTAAATGTGTGAATTCAATAATCTTTCTGAGCCACACTTTTTATTTGTGGGAGAGTTTTAATAACATATTATTTTAATATTTATTATTATTTATGTTTTCCACTATATTTTACATATGATATTTAACAATTATATTACATATTTTATTAATACCAACCTAATCAGATGTTATCTTCTTACCTCAGTTAAAACTGTGTTTTAAGGAACTTTTTAAAAACAATTAAATCTTTATTATTGAAAGTATTACATATATCCCACATTTCCCCCCAGTGACCCCTTCTAGAAGGCCCTCCCCTCTCCCGCACCCTTATCCCCCACCTCAGGCCTTCATTAGCCTATTGTGTGTGTCCACAGGTTATGCATATATGCATACAAGTTCTTTGGTTGATCTCTTCCTGTGAGATTCTGCAGTCTGTTCTATGCTTCTATATCTCTGGATCTATATTGTTCACCAATTTATTTGTTCATTAGATTCCACACATGAGTGAGACCATGTGATACTTGTCTTTCTCTGACCGGCTTATTTCGCTTAGCATAATACTCTCCGGGTCCCTCCATGCTGTCTCAAAGGGTAATAGACAGCATGCAGGGACCTGCTGCCTGGTATTCCATGGTGTAAACGTACCCCAGCTTTTTTATCCACTCAGCTACCAATGGCACGTGGGCTGTTTCCAGAGGTTAGCTATTGTAAATTGCCCTCCTGTGAACGTAGGGGTGCATATATTCTTTCTGATTGGTGTTTCTGGTTTTTAGGATATATTCCTAGAAGTGGGATCACTGGGTCAAATGGCAGTTCCATAGTTAATTTTTTGAGGAAACTCCATATTGTTTTCCGTAGTGGCTGCACCAGTCTGCATTCCCAGCAGCAGTGCACGAGGGTTCCTTTTCTCCACATCCTGGCCAGCACTTGCCATACGTTTTATAATATCAATCCAGATAAATAATTTCATATGAATGTATTTTTGCAATTCTTTTTTTTAAATCCTCACCCGAGGATATATTTTTATTGACTTTAGAGAGAGAGAAACACTGATTGCTGCCTCCTGCATTGGCCCCGACTGGGTTTCGAACCCGCAGCCTCGGTGTGTGCCCTGACCGTGATCGGACCTGAAACCTTTCAGGGTATGGGACAACGCTCCAAGCAGCTGAGCCATCCGGACAGGGCCTTTGCAATGCTTGTCTCATATTTTATTTGGAGTATTTTGTCAAGAAACCAAGAACTATCCAGTAATTACATCATCAGTTATTTCTTTTCAAAAGTAGTAACTGTCGCCCTAGCCAGTTTCGCTCAGTGGTTGGAGCACCGTCCCAAACACCAACAAGGTGGCGGTTCAGTTCTGGTCAGGGCACATGAGGTTGCAGGTTCAGGCCCTGATCAGGGTGCCAGCAACTAATGAGTGTTTCTCCCTCACATCGATGTTTCTCCCTCTCTTTCTCCTTCTTCTCTCTCTCTCTCTCTCTTTCTCTTTCTCTCTCTCCTTTCTCTCTCTCTCCCACCCCCATTCTTAAAACCAATATTTAAAAATAAGATTTAAATTTTAAAAGAAGATAGCTTCAAACAAATTAAATAATTAAAAACCTAGGATTCACTCAGCTGGTGTGGCTCACTGGTTGAGCATCAACCTTTGATCCCTGTCAGGGCACATGGCCTGGGTTGCAGGCTCAATCCCCTGTAGAGGGCATGTAGGAGGCAGCTGATCAGTGATTCTCTCTCATTATTGATGTTTCTGTCTCTCCCTCTCCCTTCCTCTCTAAAGTTAAAAAATTAATATTAAAAAAGGAAAACTAGCCCTACCCGGTTTGGTTCAGTGGATAGAGCATTGGCCTATGGACTGAAGGGTCCTGGGTTCGATTCCGGTTAAGGGCACATACCTTGGTTGCAGGCTTTTCCCCTGCCCTGGCCCTGGTCAGGGCTCATGCATGCAAGAGGCAACCAGTTGATGTGTTTCTCTCATATTGATGTTCCTCCCTGTCTTTCCCTCTGTCTTCCACTCTCTCTCTAAATCAATGGGAAAATATCCTCGAATGAGGATTAAAAAAAAGAAAAAGAAAAACAAACTGTCAGTAAAAATAGAGGAGTGTGTCCTCTTAACAGCAGCATATCCAAATAGATTTGTTACTTCCTTGCTTCCTCCTTCCTTGCTCTAGAACTTCAGGTACCTGATGTTTGTGGTAAATGCTAAGCAAACTGAACACAAGCTTTTATTGAAAGCATATTACATACAGTTATACACTTTGTAGATGATACAAATTTTAAAAAGACGTAGACGTTGCTCTCAAGCTTAAAAATTAGAAGTTGAAAAGGGGCCTCCATGACTGCAGGAACGGATAAAAAGTGAGAAGTAGATTCAGCAAAGTACACGGAAAAGTGTGGTGGGAGTTCAGATGCTGCTTCCACTTGTGAATCAGGGAAGGCCCCCATAAAGAAGTGACATCTGAAACGGGCCTGAGATCCATCAGTTTTTCAATATGTAGCCGTTGCTAGGATCTCATTTTATCCAGAGTTAAAATAAGAGTTTTATAATCTCAGAACCAGGTCAGAAAGCAAGTCCTGCAAAATTACCTTCACCTTATATTAATAACTAATCATTAAACACAAATAACAAAACATAAGCAACCAAAGTTGTACATGGAGACTGAATGGACATTATCGCCATGCTGCGTTTAAATATGTCTGGAACCCCAGGGCTGCTGGAATCTCATTCCAAAGGAAGAAGACTGGCAGGAGGCTCTCAGTGTGACCTAGTAAGAAGAGAGAGGAAAGTTACTCTGCATGAGGTGGAGGTGAGCATTGAAAGTAAAAGGAAGGGGACTGAGGAAAGAAGAACTAAAGGTGGAGAGAGAGAGAAGAGAGAGAGGGGAGAGAGAGAGAGAGAGAGAGAGAGAGAGAGAGAGAGAGAGAGAGAGAGAGAGAGAAGAAAGGTGGAAGACAAGTAGGGAGTGGATGAAAGAACAGGAAAAATGGGCACAAACAACTCACCAGCACTTCCTAAGCCAGAATGCAAGAGCTGTCAGGAGCACCAGGGGCACCATCACTGCCAAGAGGATCAAGCCCATGGAGCTATGGTGACGTTCTGTGGTTTTGGGTGCACACAGGTGTCATTTCAAACCCACCCCGTTTACTGCATTTCCCTGGTCTGCCTTCTTTATTAGCATGTTCGCCTCACTAATCATTGTTCTTGTTTCCTCTCTCCACCCTCTTCAGAGTTGAATCTTTCATCTAACCCTCAACATCTTCCTACTTCGGCAGGTCTCTCGTTTTCTATTCTTCTATTTATTGAATTAATTATTTTCATTCTTTTGGGTCTGGAGGCCATAACTCCCAAGTGTTTTACTTGGCTCTCCTGCTCAGCTGTGGACCTTCTACTCCCATTCCCAGTGGGCCCCAGTTTTTTCTTACCCAAGTAGAGGAGGTTGTCCTGGCCTCCTAGGCTGCTGTGTGTCACCCGGCAATATAGGCCAGATGTCTCAGTGGCTTCCACCTCCAAGAAAACCTGAAGGTACCATGTCCCATCAGCATTCGGCAAGATAGCACTCTGTTGAGTGCCCTGCTGTACCTGTTCACCTCGCATCCACTGTACCCAAATTGGCTTTGGATGGAAGCCAGAGACAAGGCAAACCAGCATCTGACGGTGAGGACCGGGATTGGGGCCAGTGGAGAGCCAGGCCTCTGGTTTTACTGCAGAGGACAGGAAAGATATTTAGGTAAGGACTCTGACACAGACTTGGAGGTTCATATCTTCACATCAGCTTAGAGGAACACATCTATCACACGCTGGGAATTAGTCACGCATTATTCTTTTCCCTTTTGACCCCTTATCTTCAATTTAAAGGGATGGTGGGAATGTGTAATTTTAGAAAATACGTGGAGGAAGGATGGGACTCACCTTCTCTCTGAAGATCTGCCTTCCCTGCATCAAGGATACTCAAGAGGAAGCGTGGGCAGGTGTCACTGAGAATCCTCTGTACTGTTTCCTTGCTGGTGTGATACTTATTGACTAGTCTGCACACATCTTGAGCTCTTGTTCCACTCTTTGGAGATGGCAGCCATGAATTGTTTTGGAAGTGCAAGAGATCTAATCCTTGATAAGCAAATCGATGGAAGCCTACTATGGCTCCCCCAGGGTCCAGCTCACAGCCCAATATTACCTGAATCTCAAAGGGATCTAGGAAAGAGGGATTGTACATTAGAGGAAAGAGGGAATAAAAAGATGAAATTAGTGGAAGCAAAAAAAGGAAATAGAAGTAGTTTGGGGGATTTGAGGTATAGGAACAAGGTTTGGTTTGATCAGAAGTTCAGAAAAAGTGTAATTTTTGATAGTTGAAGGTGGAGGAAAAATGAATGACTTCTTTTATTGGAAATAGAAGTGAGCAAATTGTTTTCAATGGCTGGCTTTTATGTCACCAGAATTGACATAAATGGTGAGAGCAAGAGAATAAGAAAGCACGTAGTGTGAGAGTTGTGATTATAATAACCTAGGGTGAATGAAATGCAATAGGTTACAATAAATGTACAGACAGAGAATGGTGAAGAGGTTGGATGGGAGGGAAAATTGGGTTAAGGAACTCATTGAGACACACACCCCTCACCCAGCGCATTGCACTTCCCCATTTTGCTAATTGAACTTACATTTAAACTTCCATTGACTGGCATATCTGTGAGTTATTTGAGGCATTGTAATGGAGAACCCATGGAAGAATTCTTCCAGTTCTTTTATCTCTTCCTTGCTCAAGTTGCCCTTGGACCAAGGACGCAGGAAAATAATTCTGCCAGAGTTGCTGTCCCAGCCATGAGTCTGCAAGTCACCTAACCAAGCAGAGCCCCCACTTCTCACCCAGGAATGGTTGTAGAAGGATGAGCTGTGGATCATTTTGAAGGAGACCTCTTCCTGGAAGGCTGTGGCAACAGAACAGATAGACTGAGGAGAAGAAAAGGCATCGGGAAGGAGAGAGAATGAAGAAAGGTGCCAGGAAGGAAACACTCAGAATCTGGAGATAAGGGGAGCCATGGCTACCTCAGCAGCATTCAGCTGCCCAGGGCCCCATGCTTTACAAACAACCTTCAGAAGGGCTCAGGGTCCCAGAGTACGGGATACTCAGGACTGTGCTGACATTCTCCTCCCCAGGTATGTTCTGAGGACGCCGCACCACACAGACACACACACACACACACACACACACACACACACACACACACACACACACCCCTTTTGCACCCATCAGGGCAGTGGCCAGAGTTCTTACCATCTTCATTGTCACCACCTGCGAGGAGAACAGCTAGCAGTAGAATTTGCAGAAGCAGCATTTCACTTACAGATGGTATTTCTTTCTCAGGAAAGTTTGTCTTTGTTTTCAGTTTGAAATAAAACTACTCCACACTACCTCTATTCTGACTTCCTTCTTCTACCAACAGGTCAGGAAAAAAAAAGTGCTCCTTCCCTAAACTCTAGGCACTGATTCAGCCTCTCATTTCCCCTCCACTTCTGACTTTCAACTTCTCCCCTTGTTACCAGCCTTCATTCTGTTCATCTTTCTCTAATTCAGCCTCTATGGAATAAGTCTTATGCGCCATTGAAAAGTCAGTTTCCCTCTGGAGATATTTCCTTCTCATTCAGACAATGAAAGCATAAAGCCAAATGGCTTTCCAATTCCTACCTAATGTTCTGTTGTCCCTGCTCTTTCCTGTCACTCTGTCCTTCTCTTGCCAAATGTAAACACTCTTCAAATAGTCTCTTCTTCTGTCTAAGCCCCACCCCATTGAGTCATATCTCTGACATCTCATTGGCTGTTTTATTTGATTTTCAGGATCTCCTATGATTGCCCTGTGTAACAGTATAAACTACTACTCCATTATCCTTAGGGAAGAGCCAGTAGCCATACAGAGACCACAGGAACCTGGAAACATAAAAATCTCTGTTTGACTTGCAGTGATATCTATTCATTTACCCAAGACTCGCTCAGCACCTGCTGGATACAAGCAGCTTGCAACACTCATGAATATCTAGTGGTCTACAAGGCAATCACTTTATTCAGGAGCTTTTATTCTACTTAAGAAGGAAGCACATAAATTAAGGACTATAAGCCTTGGTGTGCTGGGTTTTATTATAACGTACAGACTAGAGAAAACAAGCCTTCTTGAAACAAAGTCCCAACCCTTAACTGATGTTGCCCACTCAGAATCTTGGCTCCAGTGATTTGCTCAGGGTGTTAGGTCCGTATACCTCTGCTGTACTGGGTCCCAACTCTAGCAGAATGCCTCCTGGCAAGGTGCTCCATGAGTAAGTTTGAGTGATTAAACAGTTTGGTTCAGGTATCCAATTATTTTTTTCATTAGACAGATTTTAACATTATTGTTTAAGGTATCAGAAATCTTTGCTTGTATTTCTAATTGGTAAAATGAGAATCTTACACAGTTTTATTTAGGATTAAAATATATGCTAATAAACATGAAGTTTACACAGAGGGTTATGCTGTAAATCTCCTATTATAATTTTTAAAAAACAGTGATAATTTGTGGGAAATTAAGTTAATGAAATATTCTGGAGTTCTTTATCCAAGATTTCCTTCTTATTGGCCCTGCTGGGATCTTCCAGCTTATTTTGTCATACACTGGCCTTTGCTGGCCATGCTGACCCTGCTCTTTCATGCTTATCGTGTTTAAAAGGCTCTTAAAATATTTTCCTTTGTAACTTCTAGATAACTGTGCTCTGGCTATTTTGTTATTTATTTGTAAACAAGTAAACAAATTATCTAAGGTTAATTCTTAAAATATTTTGGAAAAAAGTTAAGATTATCTTAACCTAAAATTAAAAAAACAAAATGTGAGGCAATAAGGGTTTATTTGGGATCAAAATATTACAATTTGGAAAGCACAGATTCAAGCAGAAACCCACATATTGTCCTGATTACAGGGTGAGAGGAAGGGAATTTTAGGAGAAAAGAATGGGATAATTACATGAACAAAAAAAAAAATTTCTATTGGTGCTAAAAAGCTGATAAGCTAAATTACTCTATGGCTATGGTAGGGGTTCAGAACAGGCCTCCCCAGAATGTGCCACTTTCGCATTTGTCTTATTTTGAGCCTTAGCTTTTAAATTATGTTGAGCAAAATACAATTAAGACCCTGCAGGCTTATGAGAACCTTTTACTTCTTCCTTAAAGAATTTAAATGAGGGGACTTGCCCATAATAAACTTTCAGCAGAAACATTTTTAAGCCAATCTACATGGCAGGGCAAACTACTAGTTACTGAACATCTCTTATTAACCTTTTGAAGCCCCAGGCTTCCCTACCTCATCTTTACCTCAGACTTGCCTCATATACCTCAATTTTAGAAAGTGCCATGTGGTCAATCTGGCAAGTTCAGTGACAGAAAGTAACCTCACAGGGTGGCCTGGTCATAACTTGCTAACTAGGCAGGTCCCAATGGGTAGTCATGCTCCAGGTCTAAAAGGTGTATCTTGGCCTTAAGCAAGCTCTGTCCATTGTTCTTGTGCATCTAGGTTAACACACCTGTGAAATGTCAGAAGTACTCCTTTCCAGACCCCTCTCAGGTGTGACCACTCCCCAAGCACCTCATCTTGTTAACTGTCCTGCCCCCCTTTTGGTGCTCGGGACTACACTCCATGAACAGCCACACTGGCCAGGGCAGGACGCCCATTTGTCCCTGTGCCTTCACACCTCCCTGGAAATCCCTCCTCTTGATCCACTGGTGCTTAGGCTACAGGCATGCTCATGTTCTTTCTAACAGCCGTTACGTGGTGCTTCCTCAGACACCACCAGAGCTCTGGAATTTCTCTGTCCTCTAAAGCTCTCCTCAGACCCAGACCGGAGCTCCCCTCCCACACAGTCTCACACACTCATCTGAATTCCCACTCCCCACCAGCAGTGACCTCAACTTCCCTGCGAGAGAAATCCACTGCCTCTTACAGTCATGTGCCTTTTCCTGAGCTTCTTCCTTTTCTTCCCACTTTGCTTCCCGTTTTTCTATCCTCTTTCTGGCCTCCAGCCTCTCTGTGTATCTGATGTGAGTGCTGCTTGTTCTTCAAAGCAAGTCTCTTGCCCTAAAAGGATCTTAGGACGGAGAGTCAAGATACATTCCCGGATGAGACACCTGCTGGATGCAGTGAATTGGAAAAACACCTCAGCATTCTGGCCTCCGTTTTCTTATCTGTAAAATAACTGGGTTGAAAGAAGTAAATGTTTTCTAATCTTGTCAGCTTTCCCTCTAGCATTCTGTGCGTCTTACTGGGCTCCCTTTTCTCCCCATCCATGCCCTCTTTCTTCCCACTCTACTTTCCTCTTCTTTTTTTAAACTTTACTTTTCAATTAGTTTATGTTAAAGATTATTTAGTATTAGTTTTAGGTGTATAACATAGTGGTAAGACAGTCATATCCTTATAAGGAGTTTCTATTTAGTAGTATTAGTGTCAGGTGTACAGCATAGCGATGAGACAACTATGTCCTTACAAAGTGTTCCCCCAGTATTTTCAGTACCCACCTGGCACCTTATATAGTTTCTACACTATTACTAACTGTATTCCCAGTGTTGTGCTTTACATCCCTGGGACTATTTTATAACTATTAATTTTACTTCCTTTTTAAAAAAACATTTTTATTGATTTCCAAGAGGTAGGAAGAGGGATAGAGAAATATAGAAGCATCAGTGATGAAAAGAATCATTGGTCAGCTGCCTCCTGCAGGCCCCACACTGGGGAGTGAGCCCACAACCCCGGTATGTGCCCTAACCGGAATTAAACCATGACCTCCTGGTTCACAGGTCGTTGCTCAATCACTGAGCCATGCCAGCTGGGCTCAATTTTACTTCTTAATCTCTTTACTTTTTTCACCCACTCATCCAGTCCTCCTCCCCTCTGGCAACTGTCAGTCTGTTCACTATATCTATGAGTTTGTTTCAATTTTGTTCTTTAGATTCCATGTATAAGAGAAATCATGTGGTACTTATTTTTCTCTAATTGGCTTATTTCACTTAGCATAATACCTTCTAGACCTACCCATGCTGTCACAAATGGTAAGATTTTGTTCTTTTTTAGGGTCGAGTAATATTCCATTGTATATCTGTATATCTGTACTACCACTTCCTTTTTTTAAAATTTCTTTATTGATTAAGGTATCACATATTTGTCCTCATCCCCCCATTCCCATCCCAAACCCCTCCCCACGCATGCCCCCACCCCCCTGTTGTCCATGACCACTGGTTAGGCTTATATGCATGCACACAAGTCCTTTGGTTGATGTCTCCCCCTTACCTCCACCTCCCCTACCTTCACTCTGGGTTTGACAGTCTGATCGATGCTTCCCTGTCTCTGGGTCTGTTTTTGCTCATCAGTTTATGTTGTTCATTATTTCCCCTAGATGAGTGAGATCATGTGATACTAGAAATACACTTATAAGAACCGAAAATGAGACAAGTAATAATGGTTATGCTGAGAGGCATCTGAATCAGTCTGTAGTGAGTTTCTTTCTGGGCCAACAGTTCTTTTGAGTCCCAATTTCAATGTCAAACAGTTCCTTATGTGTACATGTCAGCAATGATATTTCAGTTCTGGATGGTGGACAAATGGTGGTAATGTACATCCGACCCTCTCTGGTTTGGTCCTGGGCAACCTGCAGCGACACACAGCTGCTGACTGCTAGTGTGGCAAGGCGTTGTCAGTGTCTTCCATCTCTGGACTGTTTCTCTTCTGTCTTCATGGCTGGAGCAGTCCTGTCAATTCCTCTCTGTTGCAGGAATCCACATGGTCTTGGAGTTGTTTTCTGAAAATATACAAACATATTCTCGACCAAAAGTTAATAAAGGAATCTTTTCTATAAATTTGACTTGGGATCCTTTTTCATTTTTTGCCCAAACGATTTTCCTTTGGCTTGTTTTGACACCATGTGTGTTTTTCATGGGTGTCTTGCTGTTAGCATTACAAATGAAAGTTAATTTTCTAAAGTAAAAATTTTCTAGATGTAATTTACTTACAGGATATTTTTCCTTACATGATATTCTTCTACTCTCCCCCCTTTTTTGATTTAAATATTAGGAGGCTTTTGGAAATTTTATAATGTAGTCTTGATAGCTTTTAAATTTTAATTTTTTGCACTAAAATATGACTGCTTTAGGTTCATTACATGTTACGCAATTTTACCATGAGATGAACTACCAATAAAAATTTTAGTTAACACTTTAGGAACAGCTTTTTGTCCAGTACCATTAATTTTTCTAGAATATTTGCTTATTTCACTTAGCCAATTTAAATTAGTCTGAGTACTTGACTACTACTTTACTGTCAAATTTAACACTCTAACAACAATCTTATTTTACCCTGTAAATATTAGTGGAAAGGATTATTTGCCTTCTTGAGTAGGCCCTGAGCATTCCTGGTGCTAGGTTGGATTTAGATATCAAAAACCCACTTCCCCACACCATGGGTACAATACAACTCAAACAAGTCTTGTGGCAGTGAGAGGGCAGCTGCTGTCGGCCAAGTCTCTGTCTGTTACCTGGGTCCCGATTTGAGCTGGGCATGGGAAGCAAAGCAGCCATGGGGGCAGGAGACCTCCCTCAGAAGGGGTAAGGGTTCAGGCCCCTGCAAAGTTGGGGGGGGTGAGGGTCTGTGCCCCACCTCTGTTGACCCCCAAGTTCTCTCCTGATGGCCCCTCTGCGAATGTGCCTGTCTTAGGTTGTTCCTTCCCTGAGGAATCTTACCCATCTCTGGCTAACCAGCCATCCTCCGGGGCCAAGCAGGGTGATGTGAGGTTCAGTTCTGTCTCCTTGGTAGCCTATGCCCCCGTGGCCTCCATGCCCAACACCTGCCTTGGGATCCCCTCACCTGCTTGGCGGGGGCCCCGCCACTCATCACATATCTTGGGGAACCCAGGTTTCTTCTCCAGGGAGGGCCCAGCTCACCCCACTGGGTGAGAGACAGATCCATGGTACCAGCCACCATGAGGCTTCAACCTCAGCATGAACAGAAAGCACAGGCAACAGCTGTGGGCAATTGGGTTGTGAGAAGAGGGTTCCTATTGGCCAAAAGGGCAAGAGGGGCCAATATAGAATGCTCAGGTGCCTTCCTAGCACAGTGGAAGGGATTAAATCCTTTCATGTCCTTTTTAAATTGCTGCCAGACATTCAAAGAATTAGTTTGTAAGTTTGTTTGGGATAATTGTACATTATGCTGTTGTAATTCTAAAATATCAAGAGATGTGTTACCTTTGTCTCCAAGCACCAAAAAGATGATTTTTTATTGATTCCCAAGGGTGCTGGTACTATTATAGGTAATGGGGGTAATAAAAATCTGGGCAAAATTATAGACATTGTAGAATAATATCATGTAAGGATATTCTTTGCTCTAGACCATGGCAATTCCATTTCAAACTGGCTGTCAATTTCTTTTTGTATAGACAAGGTCTTAGTTACATTTTCTGCACCTCTCCCAGGAGCAAGTAGTGATAGCCCCTTCCTTTGGTGTCCATGCAAGCCAGAAACCTCTCTTTAATTTTACACACAAAGGAGCAGTGGTTTGATTTTGTGTCATACAAAAGGGAAGCTGGGTGGCGACCCCTGTGTAATTATACTTCCTTGCCCCACCCATGGTCCTCCTGGATGACCAAGGTGTTTGGTATTATTGGTGACTACATTAGGCGGGGGATCAGCCCACATGAGGGCTCTTACCCATAAAGGGTCAGGAACATAAGTCCAAAATACTTCCCCATTTTCCCCAGGTAACATTACCGTACAGCTGATGATTGCTAGCATGGCAAGAAAGACATTCTCAGGCATTTTGGGGTTCTGGTTACCTCACAATTTCTTTTCTATTTCTTTTTCTTTTTCTTTTTTTATTATTTTTATTATTATTTTCTTACATATGTGTCCTTATTCCCCCATTACCTCCCACCCCCCCACTCACGCCCCACCCCACTGTTGTCTGTGTCTATTGATTAGGCTCATATGCATGCACACAAGTCCCTTGGTATATCTTGTCCTTCCTTTTTTCTCCTTCGGCATGTCTTAGCAGTCATTCTCCATTTAGCCTCCAGCACAGGTCCCAGCCTCCTCTCCATTTTCTCATAGTCCCTGTCCATTCAATATCATCTCAGTCTTTCCCTCCTCACTCACTTTCAATGCTACAGCATTGTTTTATTGTGTGACCCTTAAAGTCCTGTGTGTACTATGTAAATCACAGTCATGGAATTTATTTCTGGAATGATGGCACTAAACATAACTTGAGAAGACTGTGATAATTCTCATGGGAGGGAAAGTACAGGGATGGAATGATCTAATGTTTTCTCTTTCCAGCCAGTGTGGCTCCGTGGTTGAGCACCGAGCCATGAAACAAGAGGTCCCAGGTTCAATTCCTGGTCATGGGACATGCCCAGGTTGCAGCCTCATTCATCATTAGGAGGATGTGCAGGAGGCAGTTGATCAATGTCTCTCTCATTGATTTTTCTTTTTTTTTTTTTTTTTTTTTTTTTTTTTTTTTTTTTTTTTTTTAAATATATTTTATTGATTTTTTACAGAGAGGAAGAGAGAGGGATAGAGAGTTAGAAACATCGATGAGAGAGAGACATCGATCAGCTGCCTCCTGCACGCCCCCTACTGGGGATGTGCCCGCAACCCAGGTACATGCCCTTGACCGGAATCGAACCCGGGACCCTTCAGTCCACAGGCCGACGCTCTATCCACTGAGCCAAACCGGTTAGGGCTGATTTTTCTATCTTGCTCTCCCTTTCCCTTCCTCTCTCTCTAAAAAAAAAAAAATCAATGAAAACATATTTTTTTAAAACTCTGTTTTATCTACTATATATTTGCACTACTTATGTGGCTTTGCTCAATCTGAGCACCAGAATATTGGCCGCAATGAATATGTCAGACCTGGGCAGTGAGACCTGTATATCCATGAAAATATTTCAAATGTTTTTTAATTTATAAAGATACCTAAAGTATTAAAACTAAACCTATACAACAAGCAACAATACACAACACCTTTGTGCTAGATATAACCTAGCTCCTTAATTAAAAACTGATGAGAATTCTTGGTCCAAGAACATTTATTGGTTATACTGCTTAATAGTGCTCACCTGTCCTAGCAATCACTAGATAGTGATAAAAATTCACATACCTGCCAGGTGCGTCTTTTGGTAGATTGCATTTAATATTTTTTCTTTTTCTAATTTATTTTGTCAAGGCTCTTATTATCAGATAGAAAGTAGGCGAAGAAACTCGTTGTTACATGTTCTTTATTTAAAAAAATATATTTGATTGATTTTTTACAGAGAGGAAGGGAAAGGGATAGAGAGATAGAAACATTGATGAGAGAGAAACATGGATCAGCTGCCTCCTGCACACCTCCTACTGGGGATGTGCCCGCAACCAAGATACATGCCCATGACCGAAATCGAACCTGGGACCCTTCAGTCCACTGGCTGACGCTCTATCCACTGATCCAAACCAGTTAGGACTTTGTTATATGTTTTTAAGACGATTTTGATATTTCCCTAATATGTTCTGAAAATGCTGCCTAAATATTTAGTTATTGTCCTGCAATGCCCGTTACACACTTGTTCCTACTTTGCTTAATGACTAATCATCTAGAAGAAAACTTTGCCAACACCAGAGGTGTTGGTTTGCTAGGGTTGCCATAGCTACTCACAGACTGAGTGACTCAAACACCAAAAACATATTTCTTAGTTTCAGAGGACAGAGTGTAAGATCAGGGTGTCAGCAGGTTAGTTTCTCCTGAGGCCTCTCTCTTTGGCGTTTGGACGGCCATCTTCTTGCTGTGTGCTCACATCACCGTTCCGCTGTGCACACCCATGCCTGGTCCTGGTGTCCGTGTGTCCAATTTTTTTCTTAGAAGGATAGTATTCAGAATGGATTAGGGCTCATCATAAAGGCCTGGTGTTAATTGAATGATCTCCATAAAGGCTTTTTGTCAAAATACAGTCACATCCTGAGATACTGGGGGTTAGGACTTCAGCATATGAATTTTAGGAAGAACAAATTCAGCCCATACACTGGATGTTTTCACTTTTCAAAATCTTCTTTACTTTTCTTCTTTACTTTTCAAAATCCTCTTGACTTGCAAATGTGTTTTCTTTTTACCAGAGATGTCTCAGAGATATTTAGACTTCAGAGACAGTAAGTAACCCTTAGCTGCCAAAAAGCCTGTACTTCTGTATTGTTTTCTTACAATTTTTCCTCTTCTTTTGCAAGATACACTTGAAGAAAAACAACAACAACATAATAGGAAGAGTAGTGGTTATCCACATTTATTAAATCTAAAGTAATTAAGATTATTATGTTACATTGGCACAAGGATAGACTCACAGAAGAATGGAACAAAATAAGGAGTTCAGCAACAGGGCAGTATACATATAGGCACTTAAATTACAACATCATTGATGCCGCATATCATTGTTATTGGTCAATGGACTAACATGGAAAAAATTAACTTTTATCCCCATTTTATAGCACACACAAAAATCAAGTCCAGGCTTATTGTATATCTAAATGTAAGAGGTAAGTTTCTCAAAGATAAAGTGCTTTTCAAAGTGTGATCCTCAGACCACCAGAATCAGCATCATCTGAAAGTTGTAAAAAAATGCAAATTCTTAGGCCTCTTTGCTGACTGGAAGAACTAGACATTCTGGAGGTATGTATAACAACATTCCTTTTTAAAGAAAAACAAAACAGCTCCATGATGATGCTGATTTCCACTCAAGTTTGAATACCACAGTTTAAGTAGAATATCTCATGACATTGCAGAAGGAGTAAATAATTTACAGGAGTAAATATCAATCATCATAAAGAATAATATTAATCGTATCTCATTTAAAATTCCATCACAATACAAGTTTAAGAGAGTAAAATGTAAACCAGAGACTGGTAGAAAATATTCACAATACATATATTCAGCAAAAGACTTGTACACAGACATTACATAGAACTTCAAATCAATAAGAAAAAGACCGACATTCTCCCTCACCACACACACACACACACACACACACACACACACACACACACACCCAAACATACACACACACACACACACACGCAAATAGCTAAAACTTTAAACTGGTACTATATATTTGAGTGTATCTAAATGGTTAATAGGCATATGTTAAGTACCATTAGTCAACAGGAAAATACAAACCATAAATAACAATTAGATAACCAGAAATAACCACGAATGGCTCAAATTAAAGGTGTTAATAATCTATAATAATAAAAGTGTAATATGCTAATTAGACTGGATGTCCTTCTGGACGAAGCCGGGCTGTGAGTGAAGCCCGGGTCCCGGGTGCCAGAGGGAAGCCGGTGCTGGCAGCCGGGGGAAGGAAGGCCTACTCTTGCACGAATTTCGTGCATCGGGCCTCTAGTATCAAATGTGAGTGAGTTTGTGGAGAAGATGAAAGGGAGACTGGTACAAGCACTGTGAAAACCTGTTTCTATTAAATGTAAGAAGATGTACCTCCTGGGACCCAGCAATTCCATTCTATGTATATTCCTATGAGAAATGAATGTTTTGTTATCAGTATACACACACAAAAATGTTCAGTGATCCGCACTCCACAAAGTCAAGGACTGTCACTGAGGCGTTAATCCCCCACATCTGCAGTTTTGAGCACCCACACCTGACAATCCCTTCTCACAGGTGTCCCGACCACGTCATGTAAAAGCCTTAGGACACAATGCACAAGACTCCAGTGCCGCTCAAGTTGGGGGCTGTTGCCTTGCAGTCGCTGCAGGGAAAATGGACTGAGAAAATGTGAGGCAGGACAGAAGAGGTGACTGATACAAGCAGGTTTGTAAAAATTTACCTTTATTACAAGCAGGTCTTTATGAATAAACATATAAAATACATTATATACACAAAACCTATTATTTTTCATAGGAAACCTTCCATAGGCCGGTCTGTTCAGTAACTGTTTAACTGTAATATTAAAATATAGAAGACTATTCAAATACAGGCCTTCACAAGCATCAAGTTACAGCTCTTTAATGCTGTCTAAAGAGAAATGCCTGTGAAACTCTATGTTGCCCACCTTCACTCTGTTCGAAATTAAAGACCAGTGCCTGCTCAGCTGGTGTGGCTCAGTGGATGAGCATCGACCTATGAACCAGGAGGTCACAGTTCGATTGCAGTCAGGGCACATGCCCAGCTTGCAGGCTGGATCCCCAGTGTGGGGTTTGCAGGAGGCAGCCGATCAATGATTCTCTCTCATCAATGTTTCTATCTCTTTCTCCCTCTCTCTCTGAAGTCAATAAAAATATATTTTAAAAAATAAGGCCAGTGAGTTAAAAAAAACACACAAAAATAGCCCTTTGCCTGACGTGCCGCTGTTCACCTGCAGTAACAGCTGTTCATCTGTTGGGACCGTTACCCTAACCCACACTTGGAGAAGATAAGCAAACTCAGTCTGGTACCTGCAAAGTAAACTATTGATGTGGGAAGCTTGACTCTGGTGTATTTACCCATGTATGTTCCCCATAGTTACAGACAGCCTCACATGAAATCTCTATATTGCATTGTAATCTGGAAGCCGTAATTTCTCCAGTTTTGGTTAGTTACTCTCCTTCAGTCTCCAAATTAAAGTATGTATAAGGAATTATACCAAATAAATTCCTGTAAACCCATTTAATTTCATTATTCTAAAACCACAGTTACATAATTTGTACTGATCCAACTTACATTATATTTTATTAAAAGTATCTTCAGACACATCAATTCTTATTCATATAAAAATTACACACGGTAAAAACTAATTGGCAAATCAAATCTTGAATTTTACCTGTAAGAGGTTAGCTTTTGGAACTTATCTTTTGTAGCCATTATTTCTACAAAAATTCAGTTTCCCCTGAGTGACTTGTGTAGATCTAAATAGTACTATATGCAGTTGTATCCACTAAGTATTATACTTTGTTTGGTGTTGCTGCTATTTATATTTATTTTAAGATGTAGATAAAGCAAAAATAGTCCTTTGTTTTGGATTAGTTTGTCACATTGCTCATTAGGTTCTCCAACAAACTTTGCAAACTGTGCACTAACTATGCAGGCTCTGAACTGATGAAAGAGCACATAGAACAGGAGTAAGTGTTCTCTGTTGTATAGACTGTCCTGTCCTCTGCAAATAGAGAGGGTTAAGCTTCTTGGTTTATAATCTTATGGCTTTAATGTCTCATTTTGTCATATTAATTCTTAATTAATAAGATTGGGACCTTCACTACAATGATGAATACAAATGTCCTTAGAAGAGCAGGCAAAAATGTCACCATTTAGTAGGATGTTAGCCGTTTGGGGTTTTTCCCCCTTTATGAAATTGAGAAGGTGCCTTTTCATTCCTAGTTTACTGGAAGTTTTTGACACGAGAAGGTGCTCAGTGTTTCAAATGTTTTATTTCTACCTATTGAGATAAAATATGATTATCCCCCTCTATTCTGTTACCATGGTGAATTATAATGATTGATTTTTAAATTTAAAAAATTCTTCCTCATCTGGGATAAACCCAAATAGTCACCATATGATAACCTTATTTTTTTTAAATAAATCTTTATTCAGATTATTACAATTGTTTCTCCTTTTTCCTCCCATATCTCCCCTCCACCCGGTTCCCACCCCACCTTCTGCCCTTACCTCCCCCCCACTGTCCTCATCCATGGGTTTATGATTTTTGTCTAGTCTCTTCCTGAACCCCCCCATACCCTTTTCCCCCTGAGAATTATCAGTCCACTCCCTTTCTATGCTCCTGATTCTATTATATTCACCAGATTATTCTGTTCCTCAGGTTTTTAATTCACTTGATTTTTAGGTTCACTTGTTGATAGATATGTATTTGTTGTTCATAATTTTGTCTTTACTTTTTTCTTCTTCCTCTTGTTTAAGAATACCTTTCAGCATTTCATATAATACTGGTTTGGTGGTGATGAACTTCTTTAGCTTTTTCTTATCTGTGAAGCTCTTTATCTGCCCTTCAATTCTGAATGATAGCTTTGCTGGGTAGAGTAATCTTGGTTGTAGGTTCTTGCTATTCATCACTTTGAAAATTTCTTGCCACTCCCATCTGGCCTGCATAGTTTCTGTTGAGAAATCAGCTGACAATCGTATGGGTGCTCCCTTGTAGGTAATTAACTGTTTCTCTCTTGCTGCTTTTAATATTCTCTCTTCGTCTTTTGCTCTTGGCATTTTAATTATGATGTGTCTTGGTGTGGTCCTCTTTGGATTCCTTTTGTTTGGGGTTCTGTGTGCTTCCTGGACTTGCAAGTCTATTTCTTTCACCAGGTGGGGGAAGTTTTCTGTCATTATTTCTTCAAATAGGTTTTCAGTATCTTGCTCTCTCTCTTCTTCTGACACCCCCATAATTCTGATGTTGGTACGCTTGAAGTTGTCCCAGAGTCTTCTTACATTATCTTCAACTTTTTGGATTTTTTTTTTTGCTTTTTGCTTTTTCGGTTGAGTGTTTTTTTGCTTCTTTGTATTTCAATTCTTTGACTTGATTCTTGTGTTCCTTTAGTCTGTTGTTGGGTCTCTGTATAATATTTTTTATTTCAGTCAGTGTATGTTTAATATCTAGTTGGTCCTTTTTCATATCTTCAAGGGTCTCATTATATTTATCGACCTTTTCTAGGATATTCTTGAAAAGCCTTATAACCATGGTTTTGAATTCTATATCCAGTCGTTTGTTTTCCTCCATTTCTTTCGTTTGTGATCTGTTTCTTTGACACCGCATTTTCATTGCTTCCCTGAGTTGGTAGGGTAGATTTGTGTGCTAGGTTTCCTATATGGCCCAGTGGGTCGGCCTCCCCAGTTAACCGAGGTGGAAACTCTTGGTGCACCCCTTTGTGGACTGTGTGTACAGCCTTGTTGTAATTAAGTCTTTATTGTTGTTGGTATCACTGGGAGGAATTGACCTCCAGGCCAGTTGGCTGTAAGGATCAGCTGCGTCTATGCTGGGAGAAGTTCCGTGCTGGAGACAGCCTTATAGGATTAGACTTGCCAAATTGAAATAGCCTCTGTGCTCAGCTTGGATGGGGTGGAGTCTCAGGGCAGAGCAGTCTTGGCTTCCAGTCAGCCTTGCCTTTGTGCGCGTGCGAGCCTGCAGACCTCTGCCTTCCCCGGCTCCCAAGTCTCCGCCCAAGAGTCCAAATTCCCCCCACAAGAGCGTGGGTCCCCAGGGGCTCGCCTGGAACTGGGGTTCAGTGCAGTCAGAACTGGGGCTCAGTGCAGTCAGGAGCTTCTGACTTCCTTCTACTAGCGAAAGCCTGTGGCAACCTCCGCAGCCTTTGTGCGCACTGGCATGCGCGCGCCTGCAGACCTCTGCCTTCCCCGGTTCCTGAGTCTCTGCCCGAGAGTCCAGATTCCCCCCCGTGAGAACGCGGGTCCCCAGGGGCTCGCTTGGAACTGGGGTTCAGTGCAGTCAGAATTGGGGTTCATTGCAGTCAGGAGCTTCGGACTCCCTTCTGCTAGGGAAAGCCTGTGGCAACCTCCGCAGCCTTTGTGCACACTGGCGTGCGTGCCTCCGGAACCCTGCCTGCCGGGGCTCCCCCAGGTCTCCCCCGGGTCTCTGAGACTCCGGGTGCCTTTCTCTCTACCTGACAGTCCAGACTCCCCCTGTATGAGCCTAGGTCCATGGGATTTCGCCTGGGACTGGGGTTCAGTGCAGTCAGAACTGGGGTTCAGTGCGGTCGGGGGCTTCCTTCCCCCTTCCACCACAGAAAGTCAGCCAGGCTCTCAGCCGCCCTTCCTCTCTGCGCGCACGAAGACCCTTTGCCATACCTCCAATTCTCTGTGAGCTTTTCTCTTTCCTTCTAGTTGTAGAATTTTCACTCAGCCAGCTTTCCTGTGGTTCTGGATGGTGTCCGTTCTGTCTTTTAGTTGCAGTTTTGAAATTGTTGTGCATGGCAGCAGTTTAGGTGCTTACCTATGCCGCCATCTTGGTTTCTCTCTCATGATAACCTTTTTATATACTGCTAGATTCTATTACATTTTGTTAGGACTTTTGTATTGATATTTATAAGAAATATTGGTGTGTAGTTTGATTTTCTTACAATTACTAGTTTCTTATAAGTTTTTATTGGTAGAAATATGCTGACCTCATAAAGTAAATTAGGAATGCCTTCTTCATTTTTTAAAAGGTTTTAATATAAGGCTGGTATTTCTTCTCCTTTAAATGTGTGAATTCAACAGTCTTTCTGAGCCACAGTTTTTCTTTGTGGGAGAGTTTTAATAACACATTATTTTAAAATTATTTTTTATGTTTGTCCACTATATTTTATATATGATATTTAACAATTATATTACATATTTTATTAATACCACCTAATCAGATGTTATCTTCTTACCTCAGTTAAAACTGTGTTTTAAGGAGCTTTTTAAAAACAATTAAAACTTTATTATTGAAAGTATTATATATATCCCACATTTCCCCTCAGTGACCCCTTCTAGACTGCCCTCCCCGCTCCGCCTGCCCCCCACCCCTGCCCCCAGGCCTTCATCAGCCTATTTTCTGTGTCCACAGGTTATGCATATATGCATACAAGTTCTTTGGTTGATCTCTTCCTCTGAGATTCTGCAGTCTGTTCTATGCTTCTATATCTCTGGATCTATATTGTTCACCAATTTATTTTTGTTCATTAGATTCCACACATGAGTGACACCATGTGATACTTGTCTTTCTCTGACTGGCTTATTTCACTTAGCATAGTACTCTCCGGGTCCCTCCATGCTGTGTCAAAGAGTAAGAGACAGCATGTAGGGACCTGCTGCCTGGTATTCCATGGTGTAGACGTACCCCAGCTTTTTTATCCACTCAGCTACTGATGGCACTTGCGCTGTTTCCAGAGGTTAGCTATTGCAAATTGCCCTCCTGTGAACGTAGGGGTGCACATAATCTTTCTAATTGGTGTTTCTGGTTTTTAGGATATATTCCTGGAAGTGGGATCACTGGGTCAAATGGCAGTTCCATAGTTAATTTTTTGAGGAAACTCCATATTGTTTTCCGTAGTGGCTGCACCAGTCTGCATTCCCAGTAGCAGTGCACGAGGGTTCCTTTTCTCCACATCCTAGCCAGCACTTGCCATACTTTTTATATCAATCCAGATAAGTAATTATATATGAATGTATTTTTGCAATTCTTTTTTAAAAATCCTCACCCGAGGATATATTTTTATTGACTTTAGAGAGAGAGAAACACTGATTGCTGCCTCCTGCATTGGCCCCGACTGGGTTTCAAAACCCCAACCTCGGTGTGTGCCCTGACCGTGATCGGACCTGAAACCTTTCAGGGTATGGGACAACGCTCTAAGCAGCTGAGCCATCCGACCAGGGCCTTTTCAATGCTTGTCTCATATTTTATTTGGAGTATTTTGTCAAGAAACCAAGAACTATCCAGTAATTACATCATCAGTTATTTCTTTTCAAAAGTAGTAACTGTCGCCCTAGCCGGTTTCGCTCAGTGGTTGGAGCACCGTCCCAAACACCAAAACGGTGGCGGTTCAGTTCTGGTCAGGGCACATGAGGTTGCAGGTTCAGGCCCTGATCAGGGTGCCAGCAACTAATGAGTGTTTCTTCCTCACATCGATGTTTCTCTCTTTCTCTCTCTCTCTCTCTCCCACTACCATTCTTAAAATCAATTTTTAAAAATAAATATACAATTTTAAAAGAAGATAGCTTCAAACAAATTAAATAATTAAAAACCTAGGACTCACCCAGCTGGTGTGGCTCACTGGTTGAGCATTGACCTTTGATCTCTGTCAGGAACATGCCTGGGTTGCAGTCTCAATCCCCTGTAGAGGGCATGTAGGAGGCAGCTGATCAGTGATTCTCCCTCATTATTGATGTTTCTGTCTCTCTCTCCCTCTCCCTTCCTCTCTAAAGTAAAAAAATTAATATTAAAAAAAAAACTAGCCCTACCCGGTTTGGTTCAGTGGATAGAGCACTGGCCTATGGACTGAAGGGTCCTGGGTTCGATTCCGGTTAAGGGCACATACCTTGGTTGCAGGCTCCTCCCCTGCCCTGGCCCTGGTCAGGGCTCATGCATGCAGGAGGCAACAAGTCGATGTGTTTCTCTCATATTGATGTTCCTCCCTGTCTTTCCCTCTGTCATCCACTCTCTCTCTAAATCAATGGGAAAATATCCCTGAATGAGGATTAAAAAAAGAAAAAGAAAAAGAAAAACAAACTGTCAGTAAAAATAGAGGAGTGTGTCCTCTTAACAGCAGCATATCCAAATAGATTTGTTACTTCCTTGCTTCCTCCTTCCTTGCTCTAGAACTTCAGGAACCTGATGTTTGTGGTAAATGCTAAGCAAACTTAACACAAGCTTTTATTGAAAGCATATTACACACAGTTATACACTTTGTAGATGATACAAATTTTAAAAAGACATACACGTTGCTCTCAAGCTTAAAAATTAGAAGATGAAATGGGGCCTACATAACTGCAGGAACAGATAAAAAGTGAGAAGTAGATTCAGCAAAGTACACGGAAAAGTGTGATGAGAGTTCAGACACTGCTTCCACTTGTGAATCAGGGAAGGCCCCCATAAAGAAGTGACATCTGAAATGGGCCTGAGATCCATCAGTTTTTCAACATGTAGCCGTTGCTAGGATCTCATTTTATCCAGAGTTAAAATAAGAGTTTTATAATCTCAGAACCAGGTCAGAAAGCAAGTCCTGCAAAATTACCTTTAGCTTATATTAATAACTAATCATTAAACACAAATAACAAAACATAAGCAACCAAAGTTGTACATGGAGAGCTGAACGGATGCTGCGTTTAAATATGTCTGGAACCCCAGGGCTGCTGGAACCTCATTCCAAAGGAAGAAGACTGGCAGGAGGCTCACAGTGTGACCTAGTAAGAACAGAGAGGAAAGTTACTCTGCATGAGGTGGAGGTGAGCATTGAAAGTAAAAGGAAAGGGACTGAGGAAAGAACTAACAGGAGAGACAGAGAGAGAGAGAGAGAGAGAGAGAGAGAGAGAGAGAGAGAGAGAGAGAAGAAAGGTGGAAGACAAGTAGGGAGTGGGTGAAAGAACAGGAAAAATGGGCACAAAACACTCACCAGCGCTTCCTAAGCCAGAATGCAAGAGCTGTCAGGAGCACCAGGGGCACCATCACTGCCAAGAGGATCAAGCCCATGGAGCTATGGTGACGTTCTGTGGGTTTGGGTGCACACAAGGTGTCATTTCAAACCCACCCCGTTTACTGCATTTCCCTGGTCTGCCCTCTTTATTAGCGTGTTCGCCTCACTAATCTTTGTTCTTGTTTCCTCTCTCCACCCTCTTCAGAAATGAATCTTTCATCTAACCCTCAAAATCTTCCTCGTTTTCTACTCTTCTATTTATTGAATTAATTATTTTCATTCTTTTGGGTCTGGAGGCCATAAATCCCAAGTGTTTTACTTGGCTCTCCTGTTCTGCTTGTGGACCGTTATCCACTCCCATTCCCAGTGTGGGCCCCAGTTTTTTCTTACCCAAGTAGAGGAGGATGTCCTGGCCTCCTAGGCTGCTATGTCTCACCCGGCAATATAGGCCAGATGTCTCAGTGGCTTCCACCTCCAAGAAAACCTGAAGGTACCATGTCCCATCAGCATTGGGCAAGATACCACTCTGTTGAGTGCCCTGCTGTACCTGTTCACCTCGCATCCACTTTACCCAAATTGGCTTTGGATGGAAGCCAGAGACATGGCAAACCAGCATCTGACGGTGAGGACCGGGATTGGGGCCAGTGGAGAGCCAGGCCTCTGGTTTTACTGCAGAGGACAGGAGAGATATTTAGGTAAGGACTCTGACACAGACTTGGAGGTTCATATCTTCACATCAGCTTAGAGGAACACATCTATCACATGCTGGGAATTAGTCACGCATTATTCTTTTCCCTTTTGACCCCTTATCCTCAATTTAAAGGGATGGTGGGAATGTGTAATTTTAGAAAATACATGGGGAAGGATATGGGACTCACCTTTTCTCTGAAGATCTGCCTTCCCTGCATCAAGGATACTCAAGAGGAAGCGTGGGCAGATGTCACTGAGAATCCTCTGTACTGTTTCCTTGCCGGTGTGATACTTATTGATTAGTCTGGACACATCCTGAGCTGTTGTTTCACTCTTTGGAGATGGCAGCCATGAATTGTTTTGGAAGTGCAAGATATCTAATCCTTGATAAGCACATCGATGGAAGCCTACTATGGCTCCCCCAGGGTCCAGCTCACAGCCCAATATTACCTGAATCTCAAAGGGATCTAGGAAAGAGGGATTGTACATTAGAGGAAAGAGGGAATAAAAAGATGAAATTAGTGGAAGCAAAAAAAGGAAATGGAAGTAGTTTGGGGGATTTGAGGTAATGGAACAAGGTTTGGTTTGATCAGAAGTTCAGAAAATGTGTAATTGATGATAGTTGAAGGTGGAGGAAAAATGAATGACTTCTTTTATTGGTAATAGAAGTGAGCAAATTGTTTTCAATGGTTGGCTTTTATGTCACCAGAATTGACATAAATGGTGAGAGCAAGAGAATAAGAATGCACGTAGAGTGAGAGTTGTGATTATAATAACCTAGGGTGAATGAAATGCAATAGGTTACAATAAATGTACAGACAGAGAATGGTGAAGAGGTTGGATTGGAGGGAAAATTGGGTTAAGGAACTCATTGAGACACACACCCCTCACCCAGCGCATTGCACTTCCCCATTTTGCTAATTGAACTTACATTTAAACTTCCATTGACTGGCATATCTGTGAGTTATTTGAGGCATTGTAATGGAGAACGCATGGAAGAATTCTTCCAGTTCTTTTATCTCTTCCTTGCTCAAGTTGCCCTTGGACCAAGGACGCAGGAAAATAATTCTGCCAGAGTTGCTGTCCCAGCCATGAGTCTGCAAGTCACCTAACCAAGCAGAGCCCCCACTTCTCACCCAGGAATGGTTGTAGAAGGATGTGCTGTGGATAATTTTGAAGATCTCCTCCTGGAAAGCTGTGGCAACAGAACAGATAGACTGAGGAGAAGAAAAGGCATCGGGAAGGAGAGAGAATGAAGAAAGGTGCCAGGAAGGAAACACTCAGAATCTGGAGATAAGGGGAGCCATGGCTACCTCAGCAGCATTCAGCTGCCCAGGGCCCCATGCTTTACAAACAACCTTCAGAGGGGCTCAGGGTCCCAGAGTACGGGATACTCAGGACTGTGCTGACATTCTCCTCTCCAGGTATGTTCTGAGGACGCCGCACCACACAAACACACACACACACACACACACACACACACACACACACACACACACAGACACACACACACACACACCACACACACACACCCCTTTTGCACCCAACAGGGCAGTGGCCAGAGTTCTTACCATCTTCATTGTCACCACCTGCGAGGAGAACAGCTAGCAGTAGAATTTGCAGAAGCAGCATTTCACTTACAGATGGTATTTCTTTCTCAGGAAAGTTTGCCTTTGGCTTCAGTTTGAAATAAAACCACTCCACACTACCTCTATTCTGTCTTCCTTCGTCTACCAACAGGCCAGGAAAAAAACAGTGCTCCTTCCCTAAACTCTAGGCACTGATTCAGCCTCTCATTTCCCCTCCACTTCTGACTTTCAACTTCTCCCCTTGTTACCAGCCTTAATTCTGTTCATCTTTCTCTGACTCAGTCTCTATGGAATAAGTCTTATGTGCCATTGAAAAGTCAGTTTCCCTCTGGAGATATTTCCTTCTCATTCAGGCAATAAAAGCATAAAGCCAAATGGCTTTCCAATTCCTACCTAATGTTCTTTGTCCCTGCTCTTTCCTGTCACTCTGTCCTTCCCTTGCCAAATTCAAATACTCTTCTTCTATCTAAGCCCCACCCCACCACATTCCTATCTCTGACATCTCATTGGTGGCTTTATTTGATTTTCAGGATCTCCTATGATTGCCCTGTGTAACAGTAGAAACTACTCCATTATCCTTAGGGAAGAACCAGTAGCCATCACAGAGACCACAGGAACCTGGAAACATAAAGAAAAATCTCACCCTAACCGGTTTGGCTCAGTGGATAGACTGTCGGTCTACAGAGTCAAGGGTCCCAGGTTCGATTCCGGTCACGGGCATGTACCTTGGTTGCGGGCACATACCCAGTAGAGAGTGTGCAGGAGACAGCTGATTAATGTTTCTCTCTCATCAATGTTTCTCTCTATCCCTCTCCATTCTTCTCTGTAAAAAATCAATAAAATATATTAAAAAAAAGAAAAATCTCCTCTGACTTGCATTGATATATACTCAGATCAATTCTTACCCAAAATTCACTCAGCACCTGCTGGATAAAAGCATCTTGAAACACTCGTGAATATCTAGTGATATACAAGGCAATCACTTTATTCAGGAGCTTTTATTCTACTTAAGAAGGAAGCACATAAACTAAGGACTATAAGCCTTGGTGTGCTGGGTTGTATTATAATGTACGGACTAGAGAAAACAAACCTTCTTGAAACAAAGTCCCAACCCTTAACTGACGTTGCCCACTCAGAATCTTGGCTCCAGTGGTTTGCCCAGGGTGTTAGGTCCGTATACCTCTGCTGTACTGGGTCCCCAACTCTAGCAGAATGCCTCCTGGCAAGGTGCTCAATGAGTAAGTTTGAATGATTGAACAGTTTGGTTCAGGCATCCCATTATTTTTTTCATTAGACAGATTTTTAACATTATTGTTTAAGGTATCAGAAATCTTTGCTTGGATTTTTAATTGGTGAAATGAGAATCTTACACAGTTTTATTTAGGATTAAAATATATGCTAATAAGCATGAAGTTTACACAGAGGGTTATGCTGTAAATCTATTATAATTTTTAAAAAACGGTGATAATTGTGGGAAATTAAATTAATAGAATATTCTGGAGTTCTTTATCCAAGATTTCCTTTGTATTGGCCCTGCTGGGATCTTCCAGCTTATTTTGTCATACACTGGTCTTTACTGGCCATGCTGACCCTGATAATCTTTCATACTTATCATGTTTAAAAGGCTCTTAAAATGTTGTTTTCCTTTGTAACTTCTAGATAAATGTGCTCTGGCTATTTTGTTATTTATTTGTATAAAAGTAAACAGAAATTATCTAAGGCTAATTCTTAAAATATTTTGGAAAAAAAGTTAAGATTATCTTAACCTAAAATTAAAAAGCCAAAACGCGGGTCAATAAGGTATTATTTGTATTGCAATTTGGGAAGCATAGATTCAAGCATAAACCACATAGTGTTATTATTACAGGGTGAGAGGAAGGGAATTTTAGGAGAAAAGAATGGGATAATTGCATGAATAAAAAAACAACAACAAAACACCAAAAAACTTCTGTTGGTGCTAACAAGCTGATAAGCTAAATTACTCTATGGCTATTGTAGGGTTTCAGAACAGGCCACCCCAGAATGTGCCACTTTAACATTTGTCTTATTTTGAGCCTTAGCATTTGAATTATGTTGGGCCAAAGACAATTAATACCCTGCAGGCTTATAAGAAACTTTTACTTTCTTCCTTAAAGAATTTAAATGAGGGGACTTGCCCATAATAAGCTTTCAGCAGAAACATTTTTAAGCCAATCTACATGGCAGGGCAAACTACTAGTTACTGAACATCTCTTATTACCAACCTTTTGAAGCTGCACGCTTCCCTACCTCATCTTTACCTCAGACTTGCCTCTTATACCTCAATTTTAGAAAGCACCGTGTGGTCAATCTGACAAGTTCAGTGACAGAAAGTAACCTCACAGGGTGGCCTGGTCATAACTTGCTAACTAGGCAGGTCCCAATGGGTAGTCATGCTCCAGGTCTAAAAGGTGTATCTTGGCCTTAAGCAAGCTCTGTCCATTGTTCTTGTGCATCTAGGTTAACACCCTGTGAAATGTCAGAACCTTTCCAGACCCCTCTCAGGTGTGACCACTCCCGGAGCACCTCATCTTGTTAACTGTCCTGCCCCCCTTTTGGTGCTCGGGACTACACTCCATGAACAGCCTCACTGGCCAGGGCAGGACGCCCATTTCCCCCTGTGCCTTCACACCTCCCTGGAAATCCCTCCTCTTGATCCACTGGTGCTTAGGCTACAGGCATGCTCATGTTCTTTCTAACAGCCGTTACGTGGTGCTTCCTCACACACCACCAGAGCTCTGGAATTTCTCTGTCCTCTAAAGCTCTCCTCAGACCCAGACCGGAGCTCCCCTCCCACACAGTCTCACACACTCATCTGAATTCACACTCCTCACCAGCAGTGACCTCAACTTCCCTGCGAGAGAAATCCACTGCCTCTTACAGTCATGTGCCTTTTCCTGAGCTTCTTCCTTTTCTTCCCACTTTGCTTCCCGTTTTTCTATCCTCTTTCTGGCCTCCAGCCTCTCTGTGTATCTGATGTGAGTGCTTCTTGTTCTTCAAAGCAAGTCTCTTGCCCTAAAAGGATCTTAGGACGGAGAGTCAAGATACATTCCTGGATGAGACACCTGCTGGATGCAGTGAATTGGAAAAACACCTCAGCATTCTGGCCTCTGTTTTCTTATCTGTAAAATAACTGGGTTGATAGAAGTAAATGTTTTCTAATCTTGTCAGCTTTCCCTCTAGCATTCTGTGCATCTTACTGGGCTCCCTTTTCTCCCCATCCATGCCCTCTTCCTCCCCATTTTGCTTTTTCCTAGTTTTTTTTTTAAAAACTTTACTTTTCAATTAGTTTATGTTAAAGATTATTTAGTATTAGTTTTAGGTGTATAACATAGTGGTAAGACAGTCATATCCTTATAAGGAGTTTCTATTTAGTAGTATTAGTGTCAGGTGTACAGCATAGCGATGGGACAACTTTTTCCTTACAAAGTGTTCCCCCAGTATTTTCAGTACCCACCTGGCACCTTATATACTTTCTACACTATTACTAACTATATTCCCTGTGTTGTACTTTACATCCCTGCGACTATTTTGTAACTTGCCAATTATACTTCTTTTTTTAAAAAAATATTTTTATTGATTTCCAAGAGGTAGGAAGAGGGAGAGAGATATATAGAAACATCAATGATGAGAGAGAATCATTGATCGGCTGCCTCCTGCATGCCCCACACTGGGGATCAAGCCCACAACCCGGTCATGCCCCCTAACCGGAATCGAACCATGACCTCCTGGTCGTTGCTCAATCACTGAACCACTCCAGCCGAGCTCAATTTTACTTCTTAATCTCTTTACTTTTTTCACCCACTCATCCAATCCTCCTCTCCTCTGGCAACTATCACTCTGTTCCCTGTATCTAAGAGTTTGTTTCAATTTTGTTCTTTAGATTCATGTATAAGTGAAGTCATGTGGTATTTATTTTTCTCTGACTGGCTTATTTCTCTTAGCATTAGACCCACCCATGCTGTCACAAATGGAAAGCTTTTGTTCTTTTTTAGGGTCGAGTAATATTCCACTGTATATCTGCACTACCACTTTCTTATCCACTCCTCTATCGATGGGCCCTTGACTTGTTTCTATATCTTGTCCTTCCTTGTTTCTCCTTCGGCATGTCTTAGCAGTCATTCTCCATTTAGCCTCCAGCACAGTCCCAGCCTCCTCTCCATTTTCTCATAGTCCCTGTCCATTCAATATCATCTCAGCCTTTCCTACCTGACTCACTTTTACCGCTTAAGCATTGTTTTATTGCGTGACCCTTAAATTCCTGTGTGTACTATGGAAATCACAGTCATGGAATTTATTTCTGGAATGATGGCACTCAACATAACTTGAGAAGACTGTGATAATTCTCATGTGAGGGAAAGTACAGGAATGGAATGAGTCTCAAATGTTTTCTCTTTCCAGCCAGTGTGGCTCAGTGATTGAGCACCGACCCATGAACCAAGAGGTCCCAGGTTCAATTCCTGGTCAGGGCACATACCCAGGTTTCAGCTTCAGTCCCCATTAGGAGGACATGCAGGAGGCAGTTGATCAATGTCTCTCTCATTGATGTTTCTATCTCGCTCTCCCTCCTCCTTGCTCTCTGTCTAAAAAAATTCAATGAAAACATATTTTTAAAAACTATGTTTTATCTACTATATATTTGCACTACTTAAGTGGCTTTGCTCAATCTGAGCACCAGAATATTGGCTGCAATGATTATGTCAGACCTTGGAGGTGAGACCCGTTTATCCATGAAAATATTTCAACTGGTTTTTAATTTATAAAGATACCTAAAGTATTAAAACTAAACCTATACAACAAGCAACAATACACAACACCTGTGTGTTAAATATAACCTAACTCCTCAATTAAAAACTGATGAGAATTCTTGGTCCATGAACATTTATTGGTTATTCTGCTTAATAGTGCTCACCTGTCCTAGCAATCACTAGATAGTGATAAAATTCACATACCTGCCTGGTGCATTTTTTTTGTAGATAGCATTTAATATTTTCTTTCTTTTTCTAATTCATTTTGTCAAGGCTCTTATTATCAGATAGAAAGTAGGTGAAGAAACTCTTTGTTATATGTTTTTAAGATGATTTTGATATTTCCCTAATATGTTCTGAAAATGCTGCCTAAATATTTAGTTATTATCCTGCAATGCCTGGTATATACTTGTTGCTACTTTGCTTAATGACTAATCATCTAGAAGAAAACTTTGCCAACACCAGAGGTGTTGGTTTGCTAGGGTTGCCATAGCTACTCACAGACTGAGTGACTCAAACACCAAAAATGTATTTCTTAGTTTCAGAGGACATAGTGCAAGACCAGGGTGTCAGCAGGTTAGTTTCTCCTGAGGCCTCTCTCTTTGGCGTTTGGACGGCCATCTTCTTGCTGTGTGCTCACATCACCGTTCCGCTGTGCACACCCAGGCCTGGTCCTGGTGTGTGTGTGTCCAATTTTTTTCTTAGAAGGAAAATACTATTCAGAATGGATTAGGGCTCATCATAAAGGCCTGGTGTTAATTGAATGATCTCCATAAAAAAAGTGACTGTGTTGTCAAAATACAGTCACATTCTGAGATACTGGGGGTTAGGACTTCAGCATATGAATTTTAGGAAGAACAAATTCAGCCCATACACTGGATATTTTCACGTATCAAAATCTTACTTACTTTTCTTCTTTACTTTTCAAAATCCTCTTGACTTGCAAATGTGTTTTCTTTTTACCAGAGGTGTCTCACAGATATTTAGACTTCAGAGACAGTAAGTAACCCTTAGCTTCCAAAAAGCCTGTACTTCTGTATTGTTTTCTTACAATTTTTCCTCTTCTTTTGCAAGATACACTTGAAGAAAAACAACAACAACATACTAGGAAGAGTAGTGGATATCCACATTTATTAAATCTAAAGTAATTAAGATTACTCTATTACGTTACATTGGCACAAGGATAGACTCACAGAAGAATGGAACAAAATAAGGAGTTCAGCAACAGGGCAGTATACATATAGGCACTTAAATGACAACATCATTGATGCCGCATATCATTGTTATTGGTCAATGGACTAACATGGAAAAAATTAACTTTTATCCCCATTTCATAGCACACACAAAAATCAAGTCCAGGCTTATTGTATATCTAAATGTAAGAGGTAAACTTCTCTAAGATAAAGTGGTTTTCCAAGTGTGAACCTCAGACCACCAGAATCAGCATCATCTGAATGTTGTAAAAAAATGCAAATTCTTAGGCCTCTTTCTAGACCTAAAGAGCTAAACATTCTGGAGGTAAGTAAAAAAAAATTTCTTTTTTTAAGAAAAAATAAAACCCCTCACAGATGCTGCTGATGCCCACTCACGTTTGAGTATCACAGTTTAAGGAGAATATCTCATGACCTTTGAGAAGGAGTAAATAATTTACAGGAGTAAATAAAAATCATCATAAAAAACAATATTAATCATTGTATCCCATTAAAAATTCTTTCCATCACAATACGAGTTTAAGAGAGTAAAATGTAAACCAGAGACTGGTAGAAAATATTCACAATACATATATTCAGCAAAGGACTAGTACACAGACATTACATAGAACTTCAAATAAATAAGAAAAAGACCGACATTCTCCCTCACCCCCCCACCCCACACACACACAGGTAAATAGCTAAAAATTTAAACTGGTACTTCACAAAAGAGTGTATCTAAATGACTAATTGGCATATGTAAAGTACCATTAGTCAACAGGAAGATACAAATCATAAACAACAATTAGATAACCAGAAATACCCACGAATGGCTAAAATTAAAGGGGTTAATAATCTATAGTAATAAAAGTATAATATGTAATTAGACCAGGCATCTCTTCGGACAAAGCCGGGCTGTGAGTGAAGCCCGGGTCCCGGGTGCCAGAGGGAAGCCGGTGCTGGCAGCCGGGGGAAGGAAGGCCTACTCTTGCACGAATTTCGTGCATCGGGCCTCTAGTATCAAATATGAGTGAGTTTGTGGAGAAGATGAAAGGGAGACTGGTAGAAGCACTGTGAAAACCTGTTTCTATTAAATGTAAGAAGATGTACCTCCTGGGACCCAGCAATTCCATTCTATGTATATTCCTATGAGAAATGAATGTTTTGTTATCAGTATACACACACAAAAATGTTCAGTGATCCACACTCCACAAAGTCCAGGACTGTCACCGAGGCGTTAATCCCCCACATCTGCAGTTTTGAGCACCCACACCTGACAATCCCTTCTCACAGGTGTCCCGACCACGTCATGTAAAAGCCTTAGGACACAATACACAAGACTCCAGTGCCACTCAAGTTCGGGGCTGTTGCCTTGCAGTCGCTGGCGGGGGAGGAGGGTGAGAAAGGACTGAGAAAATGTGAGGCAGGACAGAAGAGGTGACTGATACAAGCAGGTTTGTAAAAATTTACCTTTATTACAAGCAGGTCTTTATGAATAAACATATAAAATATATACACAAAACCTATTATTTTTTATAGGAAATCTTTCATAGACTGGTCTGTTCAGTAACCGTTTAACTCCCATGTATTCAAATAAAGATGCCTATTCAAATACAGACCTTCACAAGCATCAAGTTACAGCTCTTTAATGCTGTCTAAAGAGAAATGCCTGTGAAACTCTATGTTGCCCACCTTCACTCTGTTCGAAATTAAAGACCAGTGCCTGCCTGGCTGGTGTGGCTCAGCAGTTGAGCGTCGACCTATGAACCAGGAGGTCACAGTTCAATTGCAGTCAGGGCACATGCCCAGGTTGCAGGCTAGATCCCCAGTGTGGGGTTTGCAGGAGGCAGCCAATAAATGATTCTCTATCATCAATGTTTCTATCTCTTTCTCCCTCTCTCTCTGAAATCAATAAAAATATATTTAAAAAATAAGGCCAGTGAATTAAAAACACACACACACACAAATAGCCCTTTGCCTGATGTGCCGCTGTTCACTGGCAGTAACAGCTGTTCATCTGTTGGGACCGTTACCCTAACCCACCACTTTGAGGAGATAAGCACACTCAGTCTGGTACCTGGCAAGTAAAGTATTGATGTGGGAAGCTTGACTCTGGTGTACTTACCCCATGTATGTCCCCCATAGTTACAGACAGCCTCACATGAAATCTCTATATTGTACTGTAATCTAAAAATCTTAATTTCTCCAGTTTTTGTTAGTTACTCTCCTTTAATCTCCAAATTTTAAAGTATATATAAGAAATTATACCAAGTAAATTCCTGTAACCAATGTAATTTCATTATTCTAAAACCACAGTTACATAATTTCTACTGATCCAACTTGCATTATATTTTATTAAAAGTATCTACAGACACATCAATTCTTATTCATATAAAAATTATACACGGTAAAAACTAATTGGCAAATCAAATCTTGAATTTTACCTGTAAGAGGTTCGCTTTTGGAACTTATCTTTTGTAGCCATTATTTCTACAAAAATTCAATTTCCCCTGAGTGACTTGTGTAGATCTAAATAGTACTATATGCAGTTGTAGCCACTTAGTATTTTACCTTGTTTGGTCTTGCTGCTATTTATATTTATTTTAAGATGTAGATAAAGCAAAAATAGTCCTTTGTTTTGGATTAGTTTGTTACATTGCTCATTAGGTTCTCCAACAAACTGCAAACTGTGCACTAACTATGCAGACTCTGAACTGATGAAAGAGCACATAGAACAGGAGTAAGTGTTCTCTGTTGTATAGACTGTCCTGTCCTCTACAAATAGAGAGGGTTAAGCTTCTTGGTTTATAATCTTATGGCTTTAATGTCTCATTTAGTCATATTAATTCTTAATTAATAAGATTGGGACCTTCACTACAATGATGAATACAAATGTCCTTAGAAGAGCAGGCAAAAATGTCACCATTTAGTAGGATGTTAGCTGTTTTGGGGTTTTTCCCCCTTTATGAAATTGAGAAGGTGCCCATTCATTCCTAGTTTTTGACACGAGAAGGTGCTCAGTGTTTCAAATGTTTTATTTCTACCTATTGAGATAAAATATCATTATTCCCCTCTATTCTGTTACCACGGTGAATTATAATGATTGATTTTTAAATTTTAAAAAAATCTTCCTTGTCTGGGATAAACCCAAATAGTCATCATATAATAACCTTTTTATATACTGCTAGATTCTATTACATTTTGTTAGGAATTTTGTATCTATGTTTATAAGAAATATTGGTGTATAGTTTGATTTTCTTGCAATTATCTTGTATGTTTTTAGTGGTAGAAATATGCTGTCCTCATAAAGTAAATTAGGAATGCCTTCTTCGTTTTCTAGAAGGTTTTAATATAAGGCAGGTATTTCTTCTCCTTTAAATGTGTGAATTCAATAATCTTTCTGAGCCACACTTTTTATTTGTGGGAGAGTTTTAATAACATATTATTTTAATATTTATTATTATTTATGTTTTCCACTATATTTTACATATGATATTTAACAATTATATTACATATTTTATTAATACCAACCTAATCAGATGTTATCTTCTTACCTCAGTTAAAACTGTGTTTTAAGGAGCTTTTTAAAAACAATTAAATCTTTATTATTGAAAGTATTACATATATCCCACATTTCCCCCCAGTGACCCCTTCTAGAAAGCCCTCCCCTCTCCCGCACCCTCACCCCCCACCTCAGGCCTTCATCAGCCTATTTTCTGTGTCCACAGGTTATGCATATATGCATACAAGTTCTGTGGTTGATCTCTTCCTCTGAGATTCTGCAGTCTGTTCTATGCTTCTATATCTCTGGATCTATATTTTTCACCAATTTATTTGTTCATTACATTCCACACATGAGTGAGACCATGTGATACTTGTCTTTCTCTGACCGGCTTATTTCGCTTAGCATAGTACTCTCCGGGTCCCTCCATGCGGTCTCAAAGGGTAAGAGACAGCATGCAGGGACCTGCTGCCTGGTATTCCATGGTGTAAACGTACCCCAGCTTTTTTATCCACTCATCTACCGATGACACTTGGGCTGTTTCCAGAGGTTAGCTATTGTAAATTGTCCTCCTGTGAACGTAGGGGTGCATATATTCTTTCTGATTGGTGTTTCTGGTTTTTAGGATATATTCCTAGAAGTGGGATCACTGGGTCAAATGGCAGTTCCATATTTAATTTTTTGAGGAAACTCCATATTGTTTTCCGTAGTGGCTGCACCAGTCTGCATTCCCAGCAGCAGTGCACGAGGGTTCCTTTACTCCACATCCTGGCCAGCACTTGCCATACTTTTTATAATATCAATCCAGATAAATAATTTCATATGAATGTATTTTTGCAATTCTTTTTTTTAAATCCTCACCCGAGGATATATTTTTATTGACTTTAGAGAGAGAGAAACACTGATTGCTGCCTCCTGCATTGGCCCCGCCTGGATTTCGAACCCACAGCCTCGGTGTGTGCCCTGACCGTGATCGGACCTGAAACCTTTCAGGGTATGGGACAACGCTCCAAGCAGCTGAGCCATCCGGCCAGGGCCTTTGCAATGCTTGTCTCATATTTTATTTGGAGTATTTTGTCAAGAAACCAAGAACTCTCCAGTAATCACATCATCAGTTATTTCTTTTCAAAAGTAGTAACTGTCGCCCTAGCCAGTTTCGCTCAGTGGTTGGAGCACCGTCCCAAACACCAACAAGGTGGCGGTTCAGTTCTGGTGAGGGCACATGAGGTTGCAGGTTCAGGCCCTGATCAGGTGCCAGCAACTAATGAGTGTTTCTCCCTCACATCGATGTTTCTCCCTCTCTTTCTCCTTCCTCTCTCTCTCTCCCTCTCTCTCTCTGTCTTCCTTTCTCTCTTGTTCTCTCTCTCTCTCTCTCTCTCTCTCTCTCTCTCTCTCTCTCTCCCACCCCCATTCTTAAAACCAATTTTTAAAAATAATGTTTAAATTTTAAAAGAAGATAGCTTCAAACAAATTGAATAATTAAAAACCTAGGACTCGCCCTGGTGGTGTGGTTCAGTGGTTGAGCATCGACCTTTCATCCCTGTCAGGGCACATGGCCTGGGTTGCAGGCTCAATCCCCCGTAGAGGGCATGTAGGAGGCAGCTGATCAGTGATTCTCTCTCATTATTGATGTTTCTGTCTCTCTCTCCCTCTCCCTTCCTCTCTAAAGTTAAAAAATTAATATTAAAAAAAGAAAATTAGCCCTACCCGGTTTGGTTCAGTGGATAGTGTTGGCCTGTGGACTGAAGGGTCCTGGGTTCGATTCCAGTTAAGGGCACGTACCTTGGTTGCAGGCTCCTCCCCTGCCCTGGCCCTGGTCAGGGCTCATGCATGCAGGAGGCAACAGGTCAATGTGTTTCTCTCATATTGATGTTCCTCCCTGTCTTTCCCTCTCTCTTCCACTCTCTCTCTCTAAATCAATGGGAAAATATCTTCCAATGAGGATTAAAAAACAGAAAAAGAAAAACATACTCTCAGATAGTATAAACAGAGGAGTGTGTCCTCTTAACAGCAGCATATCCAAAGACATTTGTGAACTGAAAAGTACTCATTGAGTTAAGTTTCTATTTTATTCAAGAAACAACTTAAATGATGTAATTTTTAAATGCAATAATATGTTTCATGTAACCCAATGTACCAGACATATGTCATTTCAACATGTAGTCAATATAAAACATTATTCATGAGGTATTTTGCATTCCTTTTACGTACCAGGTTGCCAGAATCCGGTGTATGTTTCACACTGATGGCAAATCTCAGTTCTCACTGGCCACATTTCCAGTGTTCAGTAGCCACATGGGGTTCATGACTTTTCTGGTGGACAGAGCAGATCTAGACCCTTCCACGGGAGGCGTGGGGCTAGTATCGCCATAGGTCCCACCCAGAGAGAGGGCATTGCCATCTATTGAACACTTACTGTGTGCCAGGCTCTGGGATTTATCTCATCAAGTCCCAACGACAAGGCTGGGGGTTAGGGCGTGTTCAACCCATCTCATCGCTGAGACAACTGAGGCTCAGCGGGGTGAAGTCACACAGTGGCTGGAACCAAGGTCCGCTGCCCCAGGCCTCTGCTGCCAGAGCCCTCAGGTGGAGGCGTGGGCCGCGAGGGACCAGCGAGGTGGCAGCTGGAGCTGGGCCTGTCTTAATTGTAGTCTGGAGAGGAATGCTTACTAAGTTCTCACCCATCATCGGAAGTTGGTTTGAAAGTCAGTCAGCCAATAGGAAGCTACCCAGTGTTGATTGCTAGCTAGGAGGAAGCAGCCCCTTTGGTTTTCTGCACAGTATTTGTCACATGATCTCCCTTTACCACAGGTATCATCCTACCGTTCATCATCACCGTATCATAGTCCCAGACATCCTCAAATGACGGTGCATGGATTTCCTCATTTGCTTTTGTGATGTTGTTGTCTCGTGGACTTGGTCCGGGTTAGTAGTTTGCCAGGAGCGTAATCCATTGAATAGCAATCCGTAGTCACAGAATCTTGCGACTGACATTTTCTTTATGTCATTGGCACTGAGATGTTACCTACAGGTTTTGCTAGTTGTCCATCCAACATTCCACACAGTGGGGAAAACAGGCAAAGGACAGCTTTGGGCATAAGCAACAGGAACCTTTGAAAAATCCATCCAGTTTTGGAGTTAGGCTCATCCTAATACAGTTACTGCCAATGTCTGTGTCACCAGTATGTCAAGTCTGGGTGAGGTAGTAAAATTAAGGAGCGGCTCTTTTAAAAGGTGAGTTTCAGCAAACTGTGTGGTTTCAAGCATCCTTCTGAGGTCTTCATATACTACCTTACGATGCAATGATTTAATGTTCTTAAACATGATAAAAGGAGAAAAAACTTAAATACTTGTTAAAGGGGTACAGTTTAGAGGGTTACTATGTCAGTTAATCCAGACATATCCTATCAAGGAAAACCTAGTGGTAGCAATACATCTTCTGAAAGGACTTCTTATACTCATGCAACTTTAAAATATCTAAGTAACAACTTTAAAATATCTAAGTAATCAAAAGCATGCCCTGTTCAAGATAAAATGGAGGTGTATTTAGGGAGGTTAGATAAATTCAAACATAAGTGTGTCAGGTGAGTTAGTGAGACCGATGAATTTTGGCTCCTTTTTTGTTCAAAACGAATTTACTTGGAATTAGTCCATGTGGCTTCTAAGTCAGTAATAGCCCAGTTATTCAGGATCTAAATGTTCTGGTTGGTTTACTGAGAACTTTGATTCTTTGCCTTTGACTTTGCCATTTCACCAGAGAACTGCTCTATCAGAAGTACAGGAAAGGTAAAACTGAAGTCAGGTGAGTTAGTTAAAAAGGCAGGAAGAAGAAGTTAAAGACACGGTTGAAAAACACACAGGCCTGTTTTGGATGACTTGAGTTCTGTTAAATCCGCGTTCTTTCCTTTGCCTCACACTTAACTTTCTTGTGTCTCCATCCCTACACGTTACAAGGGTATTTTACAGCCTGAATGCCACTTTGTACAGTTTTTCCTTTCACTCTGTTGTGCATGTTTGTCTAATTCACATTTTTCTGTAGAGTTTCATATATCCTTAATCTAAAGTAATTTAAAATAGGAATGGGATAACTTTATTCTTTACATAGTCTTGTAAATGGAACTTGTAATGTCTGGTTGTAAGGACAATGTGAATTTGTAGGTAAATGAATTGTATGGCAACCAAGCATATCCTGTGGATTTGGGAGAAATAGAGCCTGAGATTTAAAGAAGAAGAAAAAGGTACAAGACACAAACAACTTTAACTGCCAGTGCCAAAGGGCTAATTTTAAACAGGAACTTTATCACAGTCTTGTGAAGCAGGGAAGGCCCCCATAAAGAAGTGATATTTGAAATGGTTCTGTGATTCATTAATTTTTCAATATGTAGAGGTTGCTTGGATCTCATTTTATCCAGAGTTAAAATAAGAGTTTTATAAACTCAGAACCAGGGCCCTAACCTGTTTGGCTCAGTGGATAGAGAGTTGGCATGTGGATTCAAGGGTCCCAGGTTTGATTCCAGTCAAGGGCATGTACCTTGGTTGCAGGCACATCCCCAGTAGGGGGTGTGCAGGAGGCAGCTGATTGATACTTCTCTCTTGTCGATGTTTCTAACTCTCTATCTCTCCTCCTTCCTCTCTGTAAAAAATCAACAACAACAAAATAATCTCAGAACCAGGTCCGAAAGCAAGTCCTGCAAAATTACCTTTAGCTTATATTAATAACTAATCATTAAACACGCAAATAACAACACATAAGCAACCAAAGTTGTACATGGAGAGCTGAACAAACATTATCGCCATGCTTCGTAAAAATATGTCTGGAACCCCAGGGCTGCTGGAACCTCATTCCAAAGGAAGAAGACTGGCAGGAGGCTCTCAGTGTGACCTAGTAAGAACAGAGAGGAAAGTTACTCTGCATGAGGTGGAGGTGAGCATTGAAAGTAAAAGGAAGGGGACTGAGGAAAGAACTAACGAGAGAGAGAGAGAGAGAGAGAGAGGGAGAGAGAGAGAGAGAGAGAGAGAGAGAGAGAAGAAAGGTGGAAGACAAGTAGGGAGTGGGTGAAAGAACAGGAAAAATGGGCACAAAACACTCACCAGCGCTTCCTAAGCCAGAATGCAAGAGCTGTCAGGAGCACCAGGGGCACCATCACTGCCAAGAGGATCAAGCCCATGGAGCTATGGTGACGTTCTGTGGGTTTGGGTGCACACGAGGTGTTATTTCAAACCCACCCCGTTTACTGCATTTCCCTGGTCTGCCCTCTTTATTAGCGTGTTCGCCTCACTAGTCGTTGTTCTTGTTTCCTCTTCAGAGTTGAATCTTTCATCTAACCCTAAACATCTTCCTCATTTTCTACTCTTCCATTTATTGAATTAATTATTTTCATTCTTTTGGGTCTGGAGGCCATAACTCCCAAATGTTTTACTTGGCTCTCCTGCTCAGCTGTGGACCTTCTACTCCCATTCCCAGTGGGGCCCCAGTTTTTCCTTACCCAAGTAGAGGAGGATGTGCTGGCCTCCTAGGCTGCTGTGTGTCACCCGGCAATATAGGCCAGATGTCTCAGTGGCTTCCACCTCCAAGAAAACCTGAAGGTACCATGTCCCATCAGCATTGGGCAAGATACCACACTGTTGAGTGCCCTGCTGTACCTGTTCACCTCGCATCCACTTTACCCAAATTGGCTTTGGATGGAAGCCAGAGACGTGGCAAACCAGCATCTGATGGTGAGGACAGGGATTGGGGCCAGTGGAGAGCCAGGCCTCTGGTTTTACTGCAGAGGACAGGAAAGATATTTAGGTAAGGACTCTGACACAGACTTGGAGGTTCATGTCTTCACATCAGCTTAGAGCAGTGGTCGGCAAACTCATTAGTCAACAGAGCCAAATATCAACAGTACAACGATTGAAATTTCTTTGAGAGCCAAATTTTTTAAACTTAAACTTCTTCTAATGCCACTTCTTCAAAATAGACTCACCAAGGCCATGGTATTTTGTGGAAGAGCCACATTCAAGGGGCCAAAGAGCCGCATGTGGCTCGTGAGCCACAGTTTGCTGACCTCGGGCTTAGAGGAACACATCTATCACATACTGGGAATTCACGCATTATCCTTCTCTCTCCTGACTCTTTATCCTCAATTTAAAGGGATGGTGGGAAGGTATAATTTTAGAATAGAAAATTCTTGGAGGAAGGATTTGGGACTGACCTCTCTGGAGATCTGCCTTCCCTGCATCAAGGATACTCAAGAGTAAGCGTGGGCAGGTGTCACTGAGCATCCTCAGTGCTATTTTCTTGCTGGCATGGCTTTCATTGAATAGTCTGCACACATCCTGAGCTCTTGTTCCACCCTTTGGAGATGGCAACAGTGAATTGTTCTGCAAGTGCAGGAGCTCTGATCCTTGATAAGCAAATCGATAGAAGTCTACTATGGCTTCCCCAGGGTGCAGCTCACAGCCCGTTGTTACCTGAATCTCAAAGGGATCTAGGAAAGAGGAATTGTAAATTAGAGGAAAGTGGGAATAAAAAGATGAAATTAGTGGGAGCAAAAAAAGGAAATAGAAAAAGTTTGTGGGCTTTGAGATAATAGAACAAATTTTGGTTTGATCAGAAGTTCAGAAAAAGTGTAATTGGTGATTGTTGAAGATGGAGGAAAAAAGGACTTTTTTTTTTTTTTGGAAATTGAAGTAAGCAAATTGTTGAAAAAGGTAACATAAATGGTGAGAGCAAGAGAATAAGGAAGCACTTAGTGTGAAAGAGTTGTGATTATAATAACTTAGGGTGAATGAAATGCAATAGGTTACAATAAATATACAGACAGAGGATGCTGAAGAGATTGAATGTGGCGGAAATTGGAATAAGGAACTCATTGAGACACACACACCCCTCACCCAGCACATTGCACCTCCCCATTTTGGGAATTGAACTTACATTTAAACTTCCATTGACGGGCATGCCTTTGAATTACTTGAGGCATTGTAATGAAGAACCCACGGAAGAATTCTTCGAATTCTTTTATCTCTTCCTTGCTCAAGTTGCCCTTGGACCAAGGATGCAGGAAAATAATTCTGCCAGAGTTGCTGTCCCAGCCATGAGTCTGCAAGTCACCTAACCAAGCAGAGCCCCCACTTCTCACCCAGGAATGGTTGTAGAAGGATGAGCTGTGGATCATTTTGAAGGAGACCTCCTCCTGGAAGGCTGAGGCAACAGAACAGATAGACTGAGGAGAAGAAAAGGCATCGGGAAGGAGAGAGAATGAAGAAAGGTGCCAGGAAGGAAACACTCAGAATCTGGAGATAAGGGGAGCCATGGCTACCTCAGCAGCATTCAGCTGCCCAGGGCCCCATGCTTTACAAACAACCTTCAGAAGGGCTCAGGGTCCCAGAGTACGGGATACTCAGGACTGTGCCGACATTCTCCTCTCCAGGTATGTTCTGAGGACGCCGCACCACACAGAAACACACACACACACACACACACACACACACACACACACACACACACCCTTTTGTACCCAACAGGGCAGTGGCCAGAGTTCTTACCATCTTCACTGTCACCAGCTGGGAGGAGAACAGCTAGCAATGAAATTTGCAGAAGCAGCATTTCACTTACAGATGGTATTTCTTTCTCAGGAATGTTTGCCTTTGGCTTCTGTCTCTATTCTGACTTCCTTCTTCTGCCAACAGGCCAGGAAAAAAAAAAAAGTGCTCCTTCCCTAAACTCTAGACACTGATTCACCTCTTATTTCCCCTCCACTTCTGACTTTCAACTTCTCCCCTTGTTACCAGCCTTCATTCTGTTCATCTTTCTCTGACTCAGCCTCTGTGGAATAAGTCTTATGTGCCATTGAAAAGTCAGTTTCCCTCTGGAGATATTTCCTTCTCATTCAGGCAATAAAAGCATAAAACTAAATGGCTTTCCAATTCCTACCTAATGTTCTTTGTCCCTGCTCTTTCCTGTCACTCTGTCCTTCCCTTGCCAAATTCAAATACTCTTCTTCTATCTAAGCCCCACCCCACCTCATTGATATCTCTGACATCTCATTGGCGGCTTCATTTGATTTTCAGAATCTCCTATGGTTGCCCTGTATAGCAGTATAAACTACTACTCCATAATCCTTAGGGAAGAGCCAGTAGCCATCACAGAGACCACAGGAACCTGGAAACATAAATAAAAATCTCCTCTGACTTGCATTGCTATATACCCAAATGAATACTTACCCAAAAGTCACTCAGCACCTGCCTGGATACAAGCATCTTGCGACACTCTTGAGAAGGGGTGGGCAAACTTTTTGACTCGAGGGCCACAATGGGTTCTTAAGCTGAACCGGAGGGCCGGAACAAAAGCATGGATGGAGTGTTTGTGTGAACTAATATAAATTCAAAGTAAACATCATTACATAAAAGGGTAAGGTCTTTTTTTTTCTATTTCAATAGTTTTATTCATTTCAAACATTTTAACAAGAAGAATGTAAACAATAATCATTATAATTTGAAACTTCAAAAAATGGAGGAATCATAGCACAATAACATACCTTATATTGAAGATGGCAAAGGCAAAATAAAATTTCCTAACAAAGGAAAGGTACAAAAGCCTTTCAAATTAAACTTAAATATAATAAAATAATTTAAAACTAAAACAAATAGAAAAGAACAAAATGTGTAAACAGTAAATTAAACATTTTCTTTAGTGCAACTTCCAAATTATGCCCGGGACGTAGATGTAGATGGCAATGTAGACTGGGTTGAAAGGTTTTTGGTCTTGAAAACATCAACTTCAGTGGGAACAGTGTTGTTGGTCTCCTTTTTAGCTAATGCTCTGATACTGTGCTCTCCAGGGGCGTGTCTCCCTACATCACCACGATAAGGTGTCTACGCATTCCCAGGGTGATGTCGGGGGACGCGTCCGCAGGCATTACAAGGAGCCTCTGGAAGACTGAGAGGTAGTTCCTTCTCAGAAGAAGGAGCTGCGGCCGTGTTTCCCGACGTTGCCATGTTAACACTGCTGCTGGTGAAGGAGCAGAGGGGAGAGCAAGAGAACCCTCCGCTCTTTCGGCTCCACGGGCCAGATTGAACAGCCAAACGGGCCTGATCCGGCCCGCAGGCCGTAGTTTGCCCACGGCTGCTCTTGAATATCTAGTGGTCTACAAGGCAATCATTTTATTCAGGAGCTTTTATTCTACTTAAGAAGGAAGCACATAAACTAAGGACTATAAGCCTTGGTGTGCTGGGTTTTATTATAATGTACGGACTAGAGAAAACAAGCCTTCTTGACACAAAGTCCCAACCCTTAACTGATGTTGCCCACTCAGAATCTTGGCTCCAGTGATTTGCTCAGGGTGTTAGGTCTGTATACCTCTGCTGTACTGGGTCCCCAACTCCAGCAGAATGCCTCCTGGCAAGGTGCTCAATAAGTAAGTTTGAATGATTGAATGATTGTGTTCAGGCATCCAATGATTTTTTTCATTAGACAGATTTTAACATAATTGTTTAAGGTATCAGAAATCATTGCTTGTATTTCTACTTGGTGAAATGAGAATCTTACACAGATTTATTTAGGATTAAAGTATATGCTAATAAGCATGAAGTTTACACAGAGGGTTATGCTGTTAATCTCCCATTATAATTTTTAAAAAACAGTGGTAATTTGTGTGAAATTAAATTAATAGAACATTTTGGAGTTCTTTATCCAAGATTTCCTTCTTATTGGTCCCAAGATTTCCTTCTTATGGGCCCTGCTGGGATCTTTCAACTTATTTTGTCATACACTGGTGTTTGTTGGCCATGCTGACCCTGTTCTTTCATTCTTATCGTGTTTAAAAGACTCTTAAAATGTTGTTTTCCTTTGTAACTTCTAGATAAATGTGCTTTGGCTATTTTGTTATTTATTTGTAAACAAGTAAACAAATTATCTAAGGCTAATTCTTAAAATATTTTGGAAAAAAATTAAGATTATCTTATCCTAAAATTAAAAAGACAAAATTCAAGGCAAAAAGGGTTAATTTGGGATCAAAATATTGCAATTTGGGAAGCACAGATTCAAGCAGAAATGCACATAGTGTCCTGATTACAGGGTGAGAGGAAGAGAATTTTAGGAGAAAAGAATGGGATAATTGCATGAATACAAAAAAACCCAAAAAACTTCTATTGGTGCTAACAAGCTGATAAGCTAAATTACTCTATGGCTATTGTAGGGTTTCAGAACAGGCCACCTCAGAATGTGCCACTTTAGCATTTGTCTTATTTTGAGCCTTAGCATTTGAATTATGTTGAGCCAAAGACAATTAAGACCCTGCAGGCTTATGAGAACCTTCTACTTCTTCCTTAAAGAATTTAAATGAGGGGACTTGCCCATAATAAAGTTTTAGCAGAAACATTTTTAAACCAACCTACATGGCAGGGCAAACTACTAGTTACTGAACATCTCTTATTATCAACCTTTTGAAGCTGCACGCTTCCCTACCTCATCTTTACCTCAGACTTGCCTCATATACCTCAATTTTAGAAAGCGCCGTGTGGTCAATCTGACAAGTTCAGTGACAGAAGGTAACCTCACAGGGTGGCCTGGTCATAACTTGCTAACTAGGCAGGTCCCAATGGGTAGTCATGCTCCAGGTCTAAAAGGTGTATCTTGGCCTTAAGCAAGCTCTGTCCATTGCTCTTGTGCATCTAGGTTAACACACCTGGGAAATGTCAGAACCTTTCCAGACCCCTCTCAGGTGTGACCACTCCCGGAGCACCTCATCTTGTTAACTGTCCTGCCCCCCTTTTGGTGCTCGGGACTACACTCCATGAACAGCCTCACTGGCCAGGGCAGGACGCCCATTTCCCCCTGTGCCTTCACACCTCCCTGGAAATCCCTCCTCTTGATCCACTGGTGCTTAGGCTACAGGCATGCTCATGTTCTTTCTAACAGCCGTTACGTGGTGCTTCCTCAGACACCACCAGAGCTCTGGAATTTCTCTGTCCTCTAAAGCTCTCCTCAGAACCCAGACCAGAGTTCCCCTCCCACACAGTCTCACACACTCATCTGAATTCCCACTCCCCACCAGCAGTGACCTCAACTTCCCTGCGAGAGAAATCCACTGCCTCTTACAGTCATGTGCCTTTTCCTGAGCTTCTTCCTTTTCTTCCCACTTTGCTTCCCGTTTTTCTATCCTCTTTCTGGCCTCCAGCCTCTCTGTGTATCTGATGTGAGTGCTTCTTGTTCTTCAAAGCAAGTGTCTTGCCCTAAAAGGATCTTAGGACTGAGTGTCAAGATACATTCCTGGATGAGACACCTGCTGGATGCAGTGAATTGGAAAAACACCTCAGCATTCTGGCCTCCGTTTTCTTATCTGTAAAATAACTGGGTTGAAAGAAGTAAATGTTTTCTAATCTTGTCAGCTTTCCCTCTAGCATTCTGTGCGTCTTACTGGGCTCCCTTTTCTCCCCATCCATGCCCTCTTCCTCCCCATTTTGCTTTTTCCTAGTTTTTTTTTAAACTTACTTTTCAATTAGTTTATGTTAAAGATTATTTAGTATTAGTTTTAGGTGTATAACATAGTGGTAAAACAGTCATATCCTTATAAGGAGTTTCTATTTAGTAGTATTAGTGTCAGGTGTACAGCATAGTGATGAGACAACTATGTCCCTACAAAGTGTTCCCCCAGTATTTTCAGTACCCACCTGGCACCTTATATAGTTACTACAGTATTACTAACTGTATTCCCTGTGTTGTGCTTTACATCCCTGCGACTATTTTGTAACTGCCAATTATACTTCTTTTTTTAAAAAATATTTTTATTGATTTACAAAGGTAGGAAGAGGGAGAGAGAAATATAGAAACATCAATGATGAGAGATAATCATTGATCGGCTGCCTCCTGCACACCCCACACTGGGGCTCAAGCCCACAACCCCGGTATGTGCCCTAACCAGAATCGAACCATGACCTCCTGGTTCACAGGTCGTTGCTCAATCACTGAGCCTGGCCAGCTGGACTCAGTTTTACTTCTTAATCTCTCTACTTTTTTCACCCACTCATCCAGTCCTCCTCTCCTCTGGTAACTGTCACTTCGTTCCCCGTATCTATGAGTTTGTTTCAATTTGTTCTTTAGATTCCATGGATAAGTGAAGTCATGTAGTATTTATTTTTCTCTGACTGGCTTATTTCTCTTAGCATAATACCTTCTAGACCCACCCCTGCTGTCACAAATGGTAAGATTTCATTTTTTATGGCTAATATTCCACTGTATATCTGCACTACCACTTTGTTATCCACTCCTCTATCGATGGGCCCTTGACTTGTTTCCATATCTTGTCCTTCCTTGTTTCTCCTTCTGCATGTCTTAGCAGTCATTCTCCATTTAGCCTCCAGCACAGTCCCAGCCTCCTCTCCATTTTCTCATAGTCCCTGTCCATTCAATATCATCTCTATCATCTCAGTCTTTCCTTCCTGACTCACTTTGAAATCTAAAGCATTGTTTTATTGCGTGACCCTTAAATTCCTGTGTGTAATATGTAAATCACAAGTATGGATTTTATTTTTGGAATGATGGCACAAAACGTAACTTGAGAAACTGTGATAATTCTCATGTGAGGGAAAATACAAGGATGGAATGAGTCTCAAATGTTTTCTCTTTCCAGCCAGTGTGGCTCAGTGGTTGAGCACCAAGCCATGAACCAAGAGGTCCCAGGTTCAATTCCTGGTCAGGGGACATGCCCAGGTAGCAGCTTCATTCCCCATTAGGAGGACATGCAGGAGGCAGTTGATCGATGTCTCTCTCATCGATGTTTCTATCTCACTCTCCCTCCTCCTTGCTCTCTGTCTAAAAAAATTCAATGAAAACATATTGTTAAAAACTCTGTATTATCTACTATATATTTGCACTACTTATGTGGCTTTGCTCAATCTGAGCACCAGAATATTGGCTGCAATGATTATGTCAGACCTAGGCAGTGAGACCTGTACATCCATGAAAATATTTCAACTGGTTTTTAATTTATAAAGATACCTAAAGTATTAAAACTAAACCTATACAACAAGCAACAATACACAACACCTGTGTGTTAGATATAACCTAACTCCTCAATTAAATCTGATGAGAATTCTTGGTCCATGAACATTTATTGGTTATTCTGCTTAATAGTGCTCACCTGTCCTAGCAATCACTAGATAGTGATAAAATTCACATACCTGCCAGGTGCCTTTTTTTGTAGATTGCATTTAATATTTTCTTTCTTTTTCTAATTCATTTTGTCAGGGCTCTTATTATCAGATAGAAAGTCGGTGAAGAAACTCATTGTTATATGTTTTTAAGAAGATTTTGATATTTCCCTAATATGTTCTGAAAATGCTGCCTAAATATTTAGTTATTGTCCTGCAATGCCTGGTATATACTTGTTCCTAAGGACTTCAGCAACAGGGCAGTATACATATAGGCACTTAAATGACAACATCATTGATGCCGCATATCATTGTTATTGGTCAATGGACTAACATGGAAAAAATTAACTTTTATCCCCATTTCATAGCACACACAAAAATCAAGTCCAGGCTTATTGTATATCTAAATGTAAGAGGTAAACTTCTCAAAGATAAAGTGGTTTTCCAAGTGTGATCCTCAGACCACCAGAATCAGCATCATCTGAAAGTTGTTAAAAAATGCAAATTCTTAGGCCTCTTTCTAGACCTAAAGAGCTAAACATTCTGGAGGTAAGTAAAAAAAATTTTCTTTTTTTAAGAAAAAATAAAACCCCTCACAGATGCTGCTGATGCCCACTCACGTTTGAGCATCAGAGTTTAAGGAGAATATCTCATGACCTTGGAGAAGGAGTAAATAATTTACAGGAGTAAATAACAATCATCATAAAAAACAATATTAATCATTGTATCCCATTAAAAATTCTTTCCATCACAATACATGTTTAAGAGAGTAAAATGTAAACCAGAGACTTGTAGAAAATATTCACAATACATATATCTGCAAAGGACTAGTACACAGACATTATATAGAACTTCAATAAATAAAGACCGACATTCTCCCTCACCTCCCCACACCCCCCACACACAGGTAAATAGCTAAAAATTTAAACTGGTACTTCACAAAAGAGTGTATCTAAATGTCTAATTGGCATATGTTAAGTACCATTAGTCTACAGGAAGATACAAATCATAAACAATTAGATAACCAGAAATACCCACGAATGGCTAAAATTAAAGGGGTTAATAATCTATAATAATAAAAGTGTAATATGCTAATTAGATTGGATGTCCTTCTGGACGAAGCCGGGCTGTGAGTGAAGCCGGGGTCCCGGGTGCCAGAGAGAAGCCGGTGCTGGCAGCCGGGGGAAGGAAGGCCTACGCTTGCATGAATTTCGTGCATCGGGCCTCTAGTATCAAATGTGAGTGAGTTTGTGGAGAAGATGAAAGGGAGACTGGTAGAAGCACTGTGAAAACCTGTTTCTATTAAATGTAAGAAGATGTACCTCCTGGGACCCAGCAATTCCATTCTATGTATATTCCTATGAGAAATGAATGTTTTGTTATCAGTGTACACACACACAAATGTTCAGTGATCCACACTCCACAAAGTCCAGGACTGTCACTGAGGCGTTAATCCCCCACATCTGCAGTTTTGAGCACCCACACCTGACAATCCCTTCTCACAGGTGTCCCGACCACGTCATGTAAAAGCCTTAGGACACAATGCACAAGACTCCAGTGCCGCTCAAGTTCGGGGCTGTTGCCTTGCAGTCGCTGCGGGGAAATGGACTGAGAAAATGGGAGGCAGGACAGAAGAGGTGACTGGTACAAGCATCTTTTTAAAAATTTACCTTTATTACAAGCAGGTCTTTATGAATAAACATATAAAATACATTATATACACAAAACCTATTATTTTTCATAGGAAACCTTCCATAGGCCGGTCTGTTCAGTAACTGTTTAACTGTATTTTTAAATAAAGACGCCTATTCAAATACAGGCCTTCACAAGCATCAAGTTACAGCTCTTCAATGCTGTCTAAAGAGAAATACCTGTGAAACTCTATGTTGCCCACCTTCACTCTATTTGAAATTAAAGACCAGTGCCTGCCTGGCTGGTGTGGCTCAGTGGTTGAGCATCTACCTATGAACCAGGAGGTCACAGTTCGATTGCAGTCAGGGCACATGCCCAGGTTGCAGGCTGGATCCCCAGTGTGGGGTTTGCAGGAGGCAGCCAATCAATGATTCTCTCTCATCAATGTTTCTATCTCTTTCTCCCTCTCTCTATGAAATCAATAAAAATATATTTTAAAAAATAAGGCCAGTGAATTAAAAAACACACACAAAAATAGTCCTTTGCCTGATGTGCCGCTGTTCACTGGCAGTAACAGCTGTTCATCTGTTGGGACCGTTACCCTAACCCGCCACTTTGAGAAGATAAGCAAACTCAGTCTGGTACCTGGCAAGTAAACTATTGATGTGGGAAGCTTGACTCTGGTGTACTTACCCATGTATGTTCCCCATAGTTACAGACAGCCTCACATGAAATCTCTATATTGTACTGTAATCTAAAAATCTTAATTTCTCCAGTTTTTGTTAGTTACTCTCCTTTAGTCTCCAAATTAAAGTATGTATAAGAAATTATACCAAGTAAATTCCTGTAACCAATTTAATTTCATTATTCTAAAACCACAGTTACATAATTTCTACTGATCCAACTTGCATTATATTGTATTAAAAGTATCTTCAGACACATCAATTCTTATTCATATAAAAATTATACATGGTGAAAACTAATTGGCAAATCAAATCTTGAATTTTACCTGTAAGAGGTTCGCTTTTGGAACTTATCTTTTGTAGCCATTATTTCTACAAAAATTCAATTTCCCCTGAGTGACTTGTGTAGATCTAAATAGTACCATATGCAGTTGTAGCCACTTAGTATTTTACCTTGTTTGGTCTTGCTGCTATTTATATTTATTTTAAGATGTAGATAAAGCAAAAATAGTCCTTTGTTTTGGATTAGTTTGTTACATTGCTCATTAGGTTCTCCAACAAACTCTGCAAACTGTGCACTAACTATGCAGGCTCTGAACTGATGAAAGAGCACATAGAACAGGAGTAAGTGTTCTCTGTTGTATAGACTGTCCTGTCCTCTGCAAATAGAGAGGGTTAAGCTTCTTGGTTTATAATCTTATGGCTCTAATGTCTCATTTAGTCATATTAATTCTTAATTAATAAGATTGGGACCTTCTCTACAATGATGAATACAAATGTCCTTAGAAGAGCAGGCAAAAATGTCACCATTTAGTAGGATGTTAGCTGTTTTGGGTTTTTCCCCCCTTTATGAAATTGAGAAGGTGCCCATTCATTCCTAGTTTTTGACACGAGAAGGTGCTCAGTGTTTCAAATGTTTTATTTTTACCTATTGAGATAAAATATCATTATTCCCCTCTATTCTGTTACCACGGTGAATTATAATGATTGATTTTTAAATTTAAAAAAAATCTTCCTTGTCTGGGATAAACCCAAATAGTCATCATATAATAACCTTGTTATATACTGCTAGATTCTATTACATTTTGTTAGGAATTTTGTATCTATGCTTATAAGAAATATTGGTGTATAGTCTGATTTTCTTGCAATTATCTTATAAGTTTTTAGTGGTAGAAATATGCTGTCCTCATAAAGTAAATTCGGAATGCCTTCGTTTTCTAAAAGGTTTTAATATAAAGCAGGTATTTCTTCTTTAAATGTGTGAATTCAATAATCTTTCTGAGCCACACTTTTTATTTGTGGGAGAGTTTTAATAACATATTATTTTAATATTTATTATTATTTATGTTTGTCCACTATATTTTACATATGATATTTAACAATTATATTACATATTTTATTAATACCACCCTAATCAGATGTTATCCTCTTACCTCAGTTAAAACTGTGTTTTAAGGAGCTTTTTAAAAACAATTAAATCTTTATTATTGAAAGTATTACATATATCCCACATTTCCCCCCAGTGACCCCTTCTAGAAAGCCCTCCCCTCTCCCGCACCCTCATCCCCCCACCCCAGGCCTTCATCAGCCTATTGTCTGTGTCCACAGGTTATGCATATATGCATACAAGTTCTTTGGTTGATCTCTTCCTCTGAGATTCTGCAGTCTGTTCTATGCTTCTATATCTCTGGATCTATATTGTTCACCAATTTATTTGTTCATTAGATTCCACACATGAGTGAGACCATGTGATACTTGTCTTTCTCTGACCGCCTTATTTTGCTTAGCATAATACTATCCGGGTCCCTCCATGCGGTCTCAAAGAGTAAGAGACAGCATGCAGGGACCTGCTGCCTGGTATTCCATGGTGTAAACGTTCCCCAGCTTTTTTATCCACTCAGCTACTGATGGCACTTGGGCTGTTTCCAGAGGTTAGCTATTGTAAATTGCCCTCCTGTGAACGTAGGGGTGCATATAATCTTTCTAATTGGTGTTTCTGGTTTTTAGGATATATTCCTGGAAGTGGGATCACTGGGTCAAATGGCAGTTCCATAGTTAATTTTTTGAGGAAACTCCATATTGTTTTCCGTAGTGGCTGCACCAGTCTGCATTCCCAGCAGCAGTGCACAAGGGTTCCTTTTCTTCACATCCTGGCCAGCACTTGCCATACTTTTTATAATATCAATCCAGATAAATAATTTTATATGAATGTATTTTTGCAATTCTTTTTTTTAAATCCTCACCCGAGGATATATTTTTATTGATTTTAGAGAGTTGATTGCTGCCTCCTGCATTGGCCCCGACTGGGTTTCGAACCCGCAGCCTCGGTGTGTGCCCTGACCGTGATCGCACCTGAAACCTTTCAGGGTATGGGACAACGCTCCAAGCAGCTGAGCCATCCGGCCAGGGCCTTTGCAATGCTTGTCTCATATTTTATTTGGAGTATTTTGTCAAGAAACCAAGAACTCTCCAGTAATTACATCATCAGTTATTTCTTTTCAAAAGTAGTAACTGTCGCCCTAGCCAGTTTTGCTCAGTGGTTGGAGCACCGTCCCAAACACCAACAAGGTGGCGGTTCAGTTCTGGTCAGGGCACATGAGGTTGCAGGTTCAGGCCCTGATCAGGGTGCCAGCAACTAATGAGTGTTTCTCCCTCACATCGATGTTTCTCTCTCTCTCTCTCTCTTCCTCTTTCTCTCTCTCCTTTCTCTCTCTCTTTCACCCCCATTCTTAAAACCAATATTTAAAAATAAGATTTAAATTTTAAAAGAAGATAGCTTCAAACAAATTAAATAATTAAAAACCTAGGATTCACCCAGCTGGTGTGGCTCACTGGTTGAGCATCGACCTTTGATCCCTGTCAGGGCACATGGCCTGGGTTGCAGGCTCAATCCCCAGTAGGGGGCATGTAGGAGGCAGCTGATCAGTGATTCTCTCTCATTACTGATGTTTCTGTCTCTCTCTCCCTCTCCCTTCCTCTCTAAAGTTAAAAAATTAATATTAAAAAAAGAAAATTAGCCCTACCCAGTTTGGTTCAGTGGATAGAGCATTGGCCTGTGGACTGAAGGGTCCTGGGTTCGATTCCGGTTAAGGGCACGTACCTTGGTTGCAGGCTCCTCCCCTGCCCTGGCCCTGGTCAGGGCTCATGCATGCAGGAGGCAACAGGTCAATGTGTTTCTCTCATATTGATGTTCCTCCCTGTCTTTCCCTCTCTCTTCCACTCTCTCTCTAAATCAATGGGAAAATATCTTCCAATGAGGATTAAAAAACAGAAAAAGAAAAACATACTCTCAGATAGTAAAAATAGAGGAGTGTGTCCTCTTAACAGCAGCATATCCAAAGACATTTGTGAACTGAAAAGTACTCATTGAGTTAAGTTTCTATTTTATTCAAGAAACAACTTAAATGATGTAATTTTTAAATGCAATAATATGTTTCATGTAACCCAATGTACCAGACATATGTCATTTCAACATGTAGTCAATATAAAACATTATTCTGAGGTATTTTGCATTCCTTTTACGTACCAGGTTGCCAGAATCCGGTGTATATTTCACACTGATGGCACATCTCAGTTCTCACTGGCCACATTTCCAGTGTTCAGTAGCCACATGGGGTTCATGACTTTTCTGGTGGACAGAGCAGATCTAGACCCTTCCACGGGAGGCGTGGGGCTAGTATCGCCATAGGTCCCACCCAGAGAGAGGGCATTGCCATCTATTGAACACTTACTGTGTGCCAGGCTCTGGGATTTATCTCATCAAGTCCCAACGACAAGGCTGGGGGTTAGGGCGTGTTCAACCCATCTCATCGCTGAGACAACTGAGGCTCAGCGGAGTGAAGTCACACAGTGGCTGGAACCAAGGTCCACTGCCCCAGGCCTCTGCTGCCAGAGCCCTCAGGTGGAGGCGTGGGCCGCGAGGGACCAGCGAGGTGGCAGCTGGAGCTGGGCCTGTCTTCATGAGCCATGGGCTCAGAAAAATTGTAGTCTGGAGAGGAATGCTTAATAATTTCTCACCCATCATCGGAAGTTGGTTTGAAAGTCAGTCAGCCAATAGGAAGCTACCCAGTGTTGATTGCTAGCTAGGAGGAAGCAGCCCCTTTGGTTTTCTGCACAGTATTTGTCACATGATCTCCCTTTACCACAGGTATCATCCTACCTTTCATCATCACTGTATCATAGTCCCAGAGATCCTCAAATGACGGTGCATGGATTTCCTCCTTTGCGTTTGTGATGTTGTTGTCTCGTGGACTTGGTCCGGGTTAGTAGTTTGCCAGGAGCGTAATCCATTGAATAGCAATCCGTAGTCACAGAATCTTGCGACTGACATTTTCTTTATGTCATTGGCACTGAGATGTTACCTACAGGTTTTGCTAGCTGTCCGTCCAACATTCCACACAGTGGGGAAAACAGGCAAAGGACAGCTTTGGGGCATAAGCAACAGGAACCTTTGAAAAATCCATCCAGTTTTGGAGTTAGGCTCATCCTAATACAGTTACTGCCGATGTCTGTGTCACCAGTATGTCATGTCTGGGTGTGTGGTAGTAAAATTAAGGAGCAGCTCTTTTAAAAGGTGAGTTTCAGCAAACTGTGTTGGTTTCAAGCATCCTTCTGAGGTCTTCATATACTACCTTACGATGCAATGATTTAATGTTCTTAAACATACTAACGGGAGAAAAAATTTAAATACTTGTTAAATGGATACAGTTTAGAGGGTTACTATGCCAGTTTATCCAGACATATTCCATCAAGGAAAACCTAGTGGTAGCAATACATCTTCTGAAAGGACTTCTTATACTCATGCAACTTTAAAATATCTAAGTAATCAAAAGCATGCCCTGTTCAAGTTAAAATGGAGGTGTATTTAGGGAGGTTAGATAAATTCAAACATAAGTCTGTCAGGTGAGTTGGTGAGACCAATGAATTTTGGCTCCTTTTTTGTTCAAAACTAATTTACTTGGAATTAGTCCATGTGGCTTCTAAGTCAGTAATAGCCCAGTTATTCAGGATCTAAATGTTCTGGTTGGTTTACTGAGAACTTTGATTCCTTGCCTTTGACTTTGCCATTTCACCAGAGAACTGCTCTATCAGAAGTACAGGAAAGGTAAAACTGAAGTCAGGTGAGTTAGTTAAAAAGGCAGGAAGAAGAAGTTAAAGACACGGTTGAAAAACACACAGGCCTGGCTCAGTGGATAGAGTGTCGGCCTGCGGACTGAAGGGTCCTGGGTTCGATTCCGGTCAAGGGCATGTACCTTGGTTGCGGGCACATCACCAGTGGGGGGTGTGCAGGAGGCAGCTGATCAATGTCTCTCTCTCATCGATGTTTATAACTGTCTATCCCTCTCCCTTCCTCTCTGTAAAAAAAAATCAATAAAAATATATTTAAAAAAAAAACAACCAAAAAAAACACAAACACACAGGCCTGTTTTGGATGACTTGAGTTCTGTTAAATCCGCGTTCTTTCCTTTGCCTCACACTTAACTTTCTTGTGTCTCCATCCCTACATGTTATGAAGGTATTTTACAGCCAGAATGCCACTTTGTACAGTGTTTCCTTTCACTCTGTGGTGCATGCTTGTCTAATTCACATTTTTCTGTAGAGTTTCATATATCCTTAATCTAAAGTAATTTAAAATAGGAATGGGATAACTTTATTCTTTACATAGTCTTGTAAATGGAACTTGTAATGTCTGGTTGTAAGGACAATGTGAATTTGTAGGTAAATAAATTGTATGGCAACTAAGCATATTCCATGGATTTGGGAGAAATAGAGCCGGAGATTTGAAGATGAAAAAAAAGATACAAGATACAAACAACTTTAACTGCCAGTGCTAAAGGGCGAATTTTAAATAGGAACTCTATCACAGTCTTGAGAAAATATTAATCTTAGGTCCATTCCACTTTATTTAACCTTTAGTTCACAAGTGGTTGATTTTTTTTAATGGGTCTCAATACTGTTTTCTAAAATTACATTCTATAATTGTTATTCTATAGAAAACTGTATAGGAAGTAAGTACATTAGAATAACTTCAATGGGAATATAATGTAAATTTTTTAAAATTTTAAATAAATGTGTTTCCATTGCAGTAAAAGAAATAGGTGGCATGTATATTTTGGCAAAAGGAGCTATTCTGTGGTTATTTACTTTATCAGTCTTAAGTTATTTTTTTTCCCTTAAAGAAATTGTTGTGATAACAACATGTGAATTTACTGGTTTTGATCATGACTGAGTCTGTTGCTTGTCATGTTTTCTTGTGAGCAGTTATGTTTTCTTAAAACATCTGTTTTTTCTTTTTGGTTAATATTGTGAGCATGGATGCCAAATACTTTTGCTCTAGATTCTTCATTTTGTTTAAAATGTTTCTTACACTTATGACAAGCCAAATCCACCTTTTAGAAGGTGCTATTGCTACCTGTGGAATAACTGGCAACAAGACAGGCTTTTTCTTTTCAATGGTTGGCTTTTACTTGAAGGTATTAAAAAAAATGGCAGAATTTGTAGCCTTGGGTATGTCCAAGGTTAAGACTGGGTTGTCAAGATTTTCTTTTGTTAAAGGACATAACAGGAAAATTGCCACCATGAATTCACTGTACTATTCTAAACTTAAGATTCATTCCTTGGTGCTTGGACCAGTGGAGTGAACCGGACCAGTGGAAGTGCTGAATTTGCATTAAGCTAAGAATACTTAACTCCGCACTTTAAGGTTTAAGTTTTACTCTGCCTTAAATTAATGATAGGCAGAGCAGCCCTGAACAGTATATTTTGTTTATGCAATCTTGTTGAAGAATATAATTTATATTTTTTTAAAGTTTGTATCTTTCATCGGTTGAAGCTGTTTAAATATTTTTTTAAATGCAGTTTTTTCAAATTTTGTATTTCTACTAAAATTCTCCCAAAAATCATCTTTTCCAATGGTGATAAATATTGTTACTTATGTATTCCCTGTATTGGAACACTTGTTGCTGCCTCACAAGAAAATGGAACTTTTATGTTAAAAATAAAGTCTGTTCTTCTTGAGTTTTTTCCTGTGTACTTTTATGAATATAGCCTCAAATTTTCTTTTCATACACCTTGAGCCTGAATTAACTTACAAATAGTATATTCTTTTTTACAAATTGATAGAAAATTGCGTTTGTGTTCAGTAGCAGGATATATAACATTGTCGCTTGTTACTTCCTTGCTTCTTCCTTCCTTGCTCTAGAACTTCAGGTACCTGATGTTTGTGGTAAATGCTAAGCAAACTTAACACAGGCTTTTATTGAAAGCATATTACATACCGTTATACACTTTGTAGATGATACAAATTTTAAAAAGACGTAGACGTTGCTCTCAAGCATAAAAATTAGAAGGTGAAAAGGGGCCTCCATGACTGCAGGAACGGATAAAAAGTGAGAAGTAGATTCAGCAAAGTACACGGAAACGTGTGGTGGGAGTTCAGACGCTGCTTCCACTTGTGAATCAGGGAAGGTCCTCATAAAGAAGTGACATCTGAAATGGGCCTGAGATTCATCAGTTTTTCAATATGTAGCCGTTGCTAGAATCACATTTTATCCAGAGTTAAAATAGGAGTTTTATAACCTCAGAACCAGGTCAGAAAGCAAGTCCTGCAAGATTACCTTTAGCTTATATTAATAACTAACCGTTAAACACACAAGTACAACACATAAGCAACCAAAGTTGTACATGGAGACTGAACGGACTTTATCGCCATGCTGTGTTTAAATATGTCTGGAAATAGAGAAACCAAGATGGCGGCATAGGTAAGCACCTAAACTGCTGCCCCGCACAACAATTTCAAAACTACAACTAAAAGACAGAACGGACACCATCCAGAACCACAGGAAAGCTGGCTGAGTGGAAATTCTACAACTAGAAGGAAAGAGGAAAGCTCACGGAGAAGGCACAGCAAAGGGCTGAGGTACAGAGACACATGCGCACACAGAGAGGAAGGGCAGCAGAGTGCCTGGTTGGCTTTCTCTGGCGGGAGGGGGAAGGAAGCCCCCGACTGCACTGAACCCCAGTTCCGACTGCACTGAACCTCAGTTCCGGGCGAAACCCTGTGGACCCAGGCTCATACAGGGGGAGTTTGGACTGTCAGGTAGAGAGAAAGGCACACGGAGACTTGGAGACTCAGGGGAGCCGTGGCGGCAGGGGTCTGGAGGCGCGAGTGTGCACAGGGACTGACTGCGGAGGTTACCACAGGCTATCCCTAGCGGAAGGGAGTCAGAAGCTCCTGACTGCACTGAACCCCAATTCCGACTGCACTGAACCACAGTTCTGGGCGAGCCCCTTGGGACCCACGCTCTTATGGGGGAAATCTGGACTGTAAAGCGGAAACTCGGGAACCGCGGAAGGCAGAGGTCTGGAGACTCGTGCGCAACAGCAGGGCTGACGGGAAGCCAAGACTGTCTGCTCTGCCCTGAGACTCCACCCCTTCCAAGCTGAGCACAGAGGCTTTTGCAATCTGTCAAGGCTAATCCTATAAGGCTGTTTCCAGCACCGAAAATCTCCCAGTGTAGACACAGCTGATCCTCACAACCAACTGGCCTGCAGGTCAATTCCTCCCAGTGATACCAACAACAATCAAGACTTAACTACAACAAGGCTGTACACACAGTCCACAAAGGGGTGCACCAAGAGTATCCACCTCAGGTTAAGTGGGGAGGCCGACCCACTGGGCCATATAGGAAACCTAGCACACAAATCTACCCTACCAACTCAGGGAAGCAATGAAAAATGGGGAGATGAAGAAACAGATCACAATCGAAAGAAATGGAGGAAAACAAACGACTGGATATAGAATTCAAAACCACGGTTATAAGGCTTTTCAAGAATATCCTAGAAAAGGCCGATAAATATAACGAGACCCTCGAAGATATGAAAAAGGACCAACTAGAAATTAAATATACACTGACTGAAATAAAAAATATTATACAGAGACCCAACAGCAGACTAGAGGATTACAAGAACCAAGTCAAAGATTTGAAATACAAAGAAGCAAAAAACACTCAACCAGAAAAGCAAAAAGAAAAAAGAATCCAAAAATTTGAAGATAGTGTAAGGAGCCTCTGGGACAACCTGACACGTACCAACATCCGAATTATGGGGGTGCCAGAAGAAGAAAGAGAGCAAGATACTGAAAACCTATTTGAAGAAATAATGACCGAAAACTTCCCCCACCTGGTGAAAGAAATAGACTTACAAGTCCAGGAAGCGCACAGAACCCCAAACAAAAGGAATCCAAAGAAGACCTCACCAAGACACATCATAATTAAAATGCCAAGAGCAAAAGACAAAGAGAGAATCTTAAAAGCATCAAGAGAAAAACAGTTAATTACCTACAAGGGAGCACCCATACGATTGTCAGCTGATTTCTCAACAGAAAATATGCAGGCCAGACGGGAGTGGCAAGAAATTTTCAAAGTGATGAATAGCAAGAACCTACAACAAGAATACTCTACCCAGCAAAGCTATTATTCAGAATGGAAGGTCAGATAAAGAGCTTCACAGATAAGAAAAAGCTAAAGGAGTTCATCACCACCAAACCAGTATTATATGAAATGCTGAAAGGTATTCTTTAAGAAGAGGAAGAAGGAAAAAGTAAAAAGAAAAATTATGAACAACAAATACAATCTATCAACAAGTGAACCTAAAAATCAAGTGAATTAAAAATCTAAGGAACAGAATAAACTGGTGAATATAATAGAATCAGGGGCATAGAAAGGGAGTGGACTGATAATTCTCAGGGGGAAAAGGGTATGGGGGGTGCAGGAAGAGACTGGACAAAAATCGTACACATATGGATGTGGACAGTGTGGCGGGAGGTAAGGGCAAAGGGTGGGGTGGGAACCAGGTGGAGGGGAGCTATGGCGGGAAAAAGGAGAAACAATTGTAATAATCTGAATAATAAAGATTTATTAAATTTAAAAAAAAATAAATATGTCTGGAACCCCAGGGCTGCTGGAACCTCATTCCAAAGGAAGAAGACTGGCAGGAGGCTCACAGTGTGACCTAGTAAGAACAGAGAGGAAAGTTACTCTGCATGAGGTGGAGGTGAGCATTGAAAGTAAAAGGAAAGGGACTGAGGAAAGAAGAACTAACAGGAGAGAGAGAGAAAGAGAGAGAGAGAGAGAGAAGAAAGGTGGAAGACAAGTAGGGAGTGGATGAAAGAAAAGGAAAAATGGGCACAAAAAACTCACCAGCGCTTCCTAAGCCAGAATGCAAGAGCTGTCAGGAGCACCAGGGGCACCATCACTGCCAAGAGGATCAAGCCCATGGAGCTATGGTGACGTTCTGTGGGTTTGGGTGCACACAAGGTGTCATTTCAAACCCACCCCATTTACTGCATTTCCCTGGTCTGCACTCTTTATTAGCGTGTTCGCCTCACTAATCTTTGTTCTTGTTTCCTCTCTCCTCCCTCTTCAGAGTTGAACTTTTCATCTAACCCTCAAAATCTTCCTCATTTTCTACTCTTCCATTTATTGAATTAATTATTTTCATTCTTTTGGGTTTGGAGGCCATAAATTCCAAATTATATTTGGCTCTCCTGCTCTGCTTGTAGACCGTTATCCACTCCCATTCCCAGTGGGGCCCCAGTTTTTTCTTACCCAAGTAGAGGAGGATGTCCTGGCCTCCTAGGCTGCTGTGTGTCACCCGGCAATATAGGCCAGATGTCTCAGTGGCTTCCACCTCCAAGAAAACCTGAAGGTACCATGTCCCATCAGCATTGGGCAAGATACCACTCTGTTGAGTGCCCTGCTGTACCTGTTCACCTCGCATCCACTGTACCCAAATTGGCTTTGGATGGAAACCAGAGACGTGGCAAACCAGCATCTGACGGTGAGGACCGGGATTGGGGCCAGTGGAGAGCCAGGCCTCTGGTTTTACTGCAGAGGACAGGAAAGATATTTAGGTAAGGACTCTGACACAGACTTGGAGGTTCATATCTTCACATCAGTTTAGAGAAACAACATCTATCACATGCTGGTAATTCATGCATTATCCTTCTCTCTCCTGACCCCTTATGCTCAATTTAAAGGGATGGTGGGAGGGTATAATTTTAGAATAGAAAAGTCTTGGAGGAAGGATATGGGACTGACCTTCTCTCTGGAGATCTGCCTTCCCTGCATCAAGGATACTCAAGAGGAAACGTGGGCAGGTGTCACTGAGTATCCTCTGCAGTATTTTTTTGGCGTCATGGTACTGATTGAATCGTCTGCACATAGGCTGAGCTGTAATTTCATCCTTTACAGATGGCAGCCATGAACTGTTCTGGAAGTGTAGGAGCTCTGATCCTTGATAAGCAAATCGATAGAAGGCTACTATGGCTCCCCCAGGGTGCAGCTCACAGCCCGTTGTTACCTGTATCTCAAAGGGATCTAGGGAAGAAGGGTTGTAAATTAGCGGAAAGAGGGAGTAAAGATGAAATTAGTGGAAGCAAAAAAGGAAATAGAAGAAGTTTGAAGATTTTGAGATAATGGAACAAACTTTGGTTTGATCAGAAGTTCAGGAAAAGTATAGTTGGTGATTGTTGAAGATGGAGGAAAAAAGGACTTTTTTTTGGAAATTGAAGTAAGCAAATTGTTGAAAGAAGGTGACATAAATGGTGAGAGCAAGAGAATAAGGAAGCAGGTGGTGTGAGAATTGTGATTATAATAACCTAGGGTGAATGAAATGCAATAGGTTACAATAAATGTACAGACAGAGGATGCTGAAGAGATTGAATGTGGGGGATAATTGGAATAAGGAGCTCATTGCGGCACACACCCCTCACCCAGCACATTGCACCTCCCAACTGGGGAATTGAACTTACATTTAAGCTGCCATTGACGGGCATGTTTGTGAAGTTGGAGTGGCAATTCAATGGAGAGCGCATGGTTGAACTCCACCAGTTCTTTTATCTCTTCCTTGCTGAAGTTGCCATTGGACCAAGGACGCAGGGAAATAATACTGCCAGAGTTGTCCCAGGCATGAGTCTGCAAATCACCCAAACAAGCAGAGTGCTTGCTTTTCACCCAGGAATGGTTGTAGAAGGATGACCTGTAGATAATTTTGAAGGAGACCTCCTCCTGGAAGGCTGTGGCAACAGAACAGATAGACTGAGGAGAAGAAAAGGCATCGGGAAGGAGAGAGAATGAAGAAAGGTGCCAGGAAGGAAACACTCAGAATCTGGAGATAAGGGAAGCCATGGCTACCTCAGCAGCATTCAGCTGCCCAGGGCCCCATGCTTTACAAACAACCTTCAGAAGGGCTCAGGGTCCCAGAGTACGGGATACTCAGGACTGTGCTGACATTCTCCTCTCCAGGTATGTTCTGAGGACGCCGCACCACACAGACACACACACACACACACACACACACACACACACACACACACACACACTTTTGTACCCAACAGGGCAGTGACCAGAGTTCTTACCATCTTCATTGTCACCAGCTGCGAGGAGAACAGCTAGCAATGGAATTTGCAGTAGCAGCATTTCAGTTACGGATGTTATTTCTTTCTCAGGAAAGTTTGGTTTTGGCTTCTGTTTGAAATAAACCTACTCCACACTACCTCTATTCTGACTTCCTTCTTCTACCAACAGGCCAGGAAAAAAACAGTGCTCCTTCCCTAAACTCTAGACACTGATTCAGCCTCTCATTTCCCTTCCACTTCTGACTTTCAACTTCTCCCCTTGTTACCAGCCTTCATTCTGTTCATCTTTCTCTAACTCGGCCTCTATGGAATAAGTCTTATGCGCCATTGAAAAGTCAGTTTCCCTCTGGAGATATTTCCTTCTCATTCAGACAATGAAAGTATAAAACCAAATGGCTTTCCAATTCCTACCTGATGTTCTGTTGTCCCTGCTCTTTCCTGTCACTCTGTCCTTTTCGTGCCAAATGTAAACACTCTTCAAATAGTCTCTTCTTCTGTCTAAGCCCCGCCCCATTGTGTCATATCTCTGACATCTCATTGGCTGCTTTATTTGATTTTCAGGATCTCCTATGATTGCCCTGTGTAACAGTACAAACTACTACTCCATTATCCTTAGGGAAGAGCCAGTAGCCATCACAGAGACCACAGGAACCTGGAAACATAAAAATCTCTGTTTGGCTTGCAGTGATATCTATTCATTTACCCAAGAGTCTCTCATCACCTGCCTGGATACAAGCATCTTGCAACACTCGTGAGTATCTAGTGGTCTACAAGGCAATCACTTTATTCAGGAGCTTTTATTCTACTTAAGAAGGAAGCACATAAACTAAGGAAGGACTATAAGCCTTGGTGTGCTGGGTTTTATTATAATGTACGGACTAGAGAAAACAAGCCTTCTTGAAACAAAGTCCCAAACCTTAACTGATGTTGCCCACTCAGAATCTTGGCTCCAGTGGTTTGCTCAGGGTGTTAGGTCTGTCTGCCTCTGCTGTACTGGGTCCCAACTCCAGCAGAATGCCTCCTGGCAAGGTGCTCAATGAATAACTTTGAATGAATAATTGGGTTCAGGCAATCAATTATTTTTTTCATTAGACAGATTTTTAACATTATTGTTTAAGGTATCAAAAATCTTTGCTTGTATTTCTACTTGGTGAAATGAGAATCTTACAGTTTTATTTAGGATTAAAACATATGCTAATAAGCATGAAGTTTACAAGGAGGGTTATGCTGTAAATCTCCCATTATAATTTTTTAAAAAAACAGTGATAATTTGTGGGAAATTAAGTTAATGGAATATTCTGGAGTTCTTTATCCAAGTTTTCCTTCTTATTGGCCCTGCTGGGATCTTCCAGCTTATTTTGTCATACACTGGCCTTTGCTGGCCATGCTGACCCTGCTCTTTCATGCTTATCGTGTTTAAAAGGCTCTTAAAATGTTTTCCTTTGTAACTTCTAGATCAGTGGTCGGCAAACTCATTAGTCAACAGAGCCAAATATCAACAGTACAACGATTGAAATTTCTTTGGAGAGCCAAATTTTTTTTAAAATATATTTTATTGATATTTTTACAGAGAGGAAGGGAGAGGGATAGAGAGCTAGAAACATCGATGAGAGAGAAACATCGATCAGCTGCCTCCTGCACACCTCCCACTGGGGAGGTGCCCGCAACCAAGGTACATGCCCTTGATCGGAATCAAACCCAGGACCCTTCAGTCCGCAGGCCAACGCTCTATCCACTGAGCCAAACCAGTTTCGGCAGGAGAGCCAAATTTTTTAAATTTAAACTTCTTCTAACGCCACTTCTTCAAAATAGACTGGCCCAGGCCGTGGTATTTTGTGGAAGAGCCACACTCAAGGGGCCAAAGAGCCCCATGTGGCTCGCGAGCCGCAGTTTGCCGACCATGGCTCTAGAAAATGTGCTCTGGCTCTTTTGTTATTTATTTGTACACAAGTAAACAAATTATCTAAGGCTAATCTTAAAATATTTTGGAAAAAAGTTAAGATTATCTTAACCTAAAATTAAAAAGCCAAAACGTGAGGCAATAAGGGTTTATTTGTATTGCAATTTGGGAAGCACAGATTCAAGCAGAAACCCATATAGTGTCCTGATTACAGGGTGAGAGGAAGGGAATTTTAGGAGAAAAGAATGGGATAATTGCATGAATACAAAAAACAAAAACAAAAAAAACACACACACACAAAAAACCCATCTTCTATTGGTGCTAACAAGCTGATAAGCTAAATTACTCTATGGCTATTGTGGGGTTCAGAACAGGCCTCCCCAGGATGTGCCACTTTAACATTTGTCTTATTTTGAGCCTTAGCATTTAAATTATGTTGAGCCAAAGACAAGACCCTGTAGGCTTATGAGAACCTTTTACTTCTTCCTTAAAGAATTTAAATGAGGGGACTTGCCCATAATAAGCTTTCAGCAGAAACATTTCTAAACCAATCTACATGGCAGGGCAAACTACTAGTTACTGAAGATCTCTTATTATCAACCTTTTGAAGCCCCACGCTTCCCTACCTCATCTTTACCTCAGACTTGCCTCATATACCTCAATTTTAGAAAGTGCCGTGTGGTCAATCTGGCAAGTTCAGTGACAGAAAGTAACCTCACAGGGTGGCCTGGTCATAACTTGCTAACTAGGCAGGTCCCAATGGGTAGTCATGCTCCAGGTCTAAAAGGTGTATCTTGGCCTTAAGCAAGCTCTGTCCATTGTTCTTGTGCATCTAGGTTAACACCCTGTGAAATGTCAGAAATACTCCTTTCCAGACCCCTCTCAGGTGTGACCACCTCACGGAGCACCTCATCTTGTTAACTGTCCTGCCCCCCTTTTGGTGCTCGGGACTACACTCCATGACCTGAGCCACACTGGCCAGGGCAGGACGCCCATTTCACCCTGTGCCTTCACACCTCCCTGGAAATCCCTCCTCTTGATCCACTGGTGCTTAGGCTACAGGCATGCTCATGTTCTAACAGCTGTTACGTGGTGCTTCCTCAGACACCACCAGAGCTCTGGAATTTCTCTATCCTCTAAAGCTCTCCTCAGACCCAGACCGGAGCTCCCCTCCCACACAGTCTCACACACTCATCTGAATTCCCACTCCCCACCAGCAGTGACCTCAACTTCCCTGCGAGAGAAATCCACTGCCTCTTACAGTCATGTGCCTTTTCCTGAGCTTCTTCCTTTTCTTCCCACTTTGCTTCTCGTTTTTCTATCCTCTTTCTGGCTTCCAGCCTCTCTGTGTATCTGATGTGAGTGCTTCTTGTTCTTCAAAGCAAGTCTCTTGCCCTAAAAGGATCTTAGGACAGAGAGTCAAGATACATTCCTGGATGAGACACCTGCTGGATGCAGTGAATTGGAAAAACACCTCAGCATTCTGGCCTCAGTTTTCTTATCTGTAAAATAACTGGGTTAAAAGAAGTAAATGTTTTTTAATCTTGTCAGCTTTCCCTCTAGCATTCTGTGCGTCTTACTGGGCTCCCTTTTCTCCCCATCCATGCCCTCTTCCTCCCCATTTTGCTTTTCCCTCATTTTTTTTAAACTTTACTTTTCAATTAGTTTGTTAAAAATTATTTAGTATTAGTTTTAGGTGTATAACATAGTGGTAAGACAGTCATATCCTTATAAGGAGTTTCTATTTAGTAGTATTAGTGTCAGGTGTACAGCATAGAGATGAGACAACTATGTCCCTACAAAGTGTTCCCCCAGTATTTTCAGTGCCCACCTGGCACCTTATATAGTTTCTGCACTATTACTAACTGTATTCCCTGTGTTGTGCTTTACATCCCTGCGACTATTTTGTAACTATTAATTTTACTTCCTTTTTAAAAATACATTTTTATTGATTTCCAAGAGGTAGGAAGAGGGAGAGAGAAATATAGAAACATCAATGATGAGAGAGAATCATTGATCAGCTGTATCCCGCACGCCCCACACTGGGGATCAAGCCCACGACCCCGGTATGTGCCCTAACCGGAATCGAACCATGACCTCCTGGTCGTTGCTCAATCACTGGGCCACCCCAGCCGGGCTCAATTTTACTTCATAATCTCTTTACTTTTTTCACCCACTCATCCAGTCCTCCTCTCCTCTGGCAACTGTCACTCTGTTCCCTGTACCTAAGAGTTTGTTTCAATTTTGTTCTTTAGATTCATGTATAAGTGAAGTCATGTGGTATTTATTTTTCTCTGACTGGCTTATTTCTCTTAGCATAATATCTTCTAGACCCACCCATGCTGTCACAAATGGAAAGCTTTTGTTCTTTTTTAGGGTCGAGTAATATTACACTGTATATCCGCACTACCACTTTCTTATCCACTCCTCTATCGATGGGCCCTTGACTTGTTTCTATATCTTGTCCTTCCTTGTTTCTCACTTCGGCATGTCTTAGCAGTCATTCTCCATTTAGCCTCCAGCACAGTCCCAGCCTCCTCTCCATTTTCTCATAGTCCCTGTCCATTCAATATCATCTCAGCCTTTCCTTCCTGACTCACTTTCAGCACTAAAGCATTGTTTTATTGCGTGACCCTTAAATTCCTGTGTGTACTATGGAAATCACAGTCATGGAATTTATTTCTGGAATGATGGCACTAAATAACTTGAGAAGACTGTGATAATTCTCATGGGAGGGAAAGTACAGGGATGGAATGAGTCTCTAATGTTTTCTCTTTCCAGCCAGTGTGGCTCAGTGGTTGAGCACCGACCCATAAACCAAGAGGTCCCAGGTTCAATTCCTGGTCAGGGCACATACCCAGGTTTCAGCTTCAGTCCCCATTAGGAGGACATGCAGGAGGCAGTTGATCGATGTCTCTCTCATTGATGTTTCTATCTCGCTCTCCCTCCTCCTTGCTCTCTGTCTAAAAAATTTCAATGAAAACATATTTTTAAAAACTATGTTTTATCTACTATATATTTGCACTACTTATGTGGCTTTGCTCAATCTGAGCACCAGAATATTGGCTGCAATTATTATGTCAGACCTTGGCGGTGAGACCCGTATATCCATGAAAATATTTCACCTGGTTTTTAATTTATAAAGATACCTAAAGTATTAAAACTAAACCTATACAACAAGCAACAATACACAACACCTGTGTGTTAAATATAACCTAACTCCTCAATTAAAAACTGATGAGAATTCTTGGTCCATGAACATTTATTGGTTATTTTGCTTAATAGTGCTCACCTGTTCTAGCAATCACTAGATAGTGATAAAATTCACATACCTGCCTGGTGCCTTTTTTTGTAGATTGCATTTAATATTTTCTTTCTTTTTCTAATTCATTTGTCAAGGCTCTTATTATCAGATAGAAAGTAGGTGAAGAAACTCTTTGTTATATGTTTTTAAGATGATTTTGATATTTCCCTAATATGTTCTGAAAATGCTGCCTAAATATTTAGTTATTATCCTGCAATGCCCGTTACACACTTGTTCCTACTTTGCTTAATGACTAATCATCTAGAAGAAAACTTTGCCAACACCAGAGGTATTGGTTTGCTAGGGTTGCCATAGCTACTCACAGACTGAGTGACTCAAACACCAAAAATGTATTTCTTAGTTTCAGAGGACAGAGTGTAAGATCAGGGTGTCAGCAGGTTAGTTTCTCCTGAGGCCTCTCTCTTTGGTGTTTGGACGGGCCATCTTCTTGCTGTGTGCTCACATCACCGTTCCGCTGTGCACACCCAGGCCTGGTCCTGGTGTCCGTGTGTCCAATTTTTTTCTTAGAAGGATAGTATTCAGAATGGATTAGGGCTCATCATAAAGGCCTGGTGTTAATTGAATGATCTCCATAAAGGCCTTTTGTCAAAATACAGTCACATCCTGAGATACTGGGGGTTCGGACTTCAGCATATGAATTTTAGGAAGAACAAATTCAGCCCATACACTGGATGTTTTCACTTTTCAAAATCTTACTTTTCTTCTTTACTTTTCAAAATCCTCTTCACTTGCAAATGTGTTTTCTTTTTAACAGAGGTGTCTCACAGATATTTAGACTTCAGAGACAGTAAGTAACCCTTAGCTTCCAAAAAGCCTATACTTCTGTATTGTTTTCTTACAATTTTTCCTCTTCTTTTGCAAGATACACTTGAAGAAAAACAACAACAACATAGTAGGAAGAGTATTGGTTATCCACATTTATTAAATCTAAAGTAATTAAGATTACTCTATTACGTTACATTGGCAGAAGGATAGACTCACAGAAGAATGGAACAAAATAAGGAGTTCAGCAACAGGGCAGTATACATATAGGCACTGAAATGACAACATCATTGATGCCGCATATCATTGTTATTGGTCAATGGACTAACATGGAAAAAATTAACTTTTATCCCCATTTCATAGCACACACAAAAATCAAGTCCAGGCTTATTGTATATCTAAATGTAAGAGGTAAGCTTCTCTAAGATAAAGTGCTTTTCCAAGTGTGATCCTCAGACCACCAGAATCAGCATCATCTGAAAGTTGTAAAAAAATGCAAATTCTTAGGCCTCTTTCTAGACCTAAAGAGCTAAACATTCTGGAGGTAAGTAAAAAAAATTTTCTTTTTTTAAGAAAAAAACAAAACCCCTCACAGATGCTGCTGATGCCCACTCACGTTTGAGCATCACAGTTTAAGGAGAATATCTCATGACCTTGGAGACGGAGTAAATAATTTACAGGAGTAAATAAAAATCATCATAAAAAACAATATTAATCATTGTATCCCATTAAAAATTCTTTCCATCACAATACAAGTTTAAGAGAGTAAAATGTAAACCAGAGACTGGTAGAAAATATTCACAATATATATATTCAGCAAAGGACTAGTACACAGACATTATATAGAACTTCAATAAATAAAGACCGACATTCTCCCTCACTCCCCCACCCCCCCCACACATAGGTAAATAGCTAAAAATTTAAACTGGTACTTCACAAAAGAGTGTATCTAAATGGTTAATAGGCATATGTTAAATACCATTAGTCAACAGGAAAATACAAACCATAAATAACAATTAGATAACCCAAAATACCCACACAAGAATGGCTAAAATTTAAGGGGTTAATAATCTATAGTAATAAAAGTATAATATGTAATTAGACTAGGCGTCCCTTCGGACGAAGCCAGGGCTGTGAGGGAAGCCCGGGTCCCGGGTGCCAGAGGGAAGCCGGTGCTGGCAGCCGGGGGAAGGAAGGCTTACTCTTGCACGAATTTCGTGCATCGGGCCTCTAGTATCAAATGTGAGTGAGTTTGTGGAGAAGATGAAAGGGAGACTGGTAGAAGCACTGTGAAAACCTGTTTCTATTAAATGTAAGAAGATGTACCTCCTGGGACCCAGCAATTCCATTCTATGTATATTCCTGTGAGAAATGAATGTTTTGTTATCAGTATACACACACACAAATGTTCAGTGATCCGCACTCCACAAAGTCTAGGACTGTCACCGAGGCGTTAATCCCCCACATCTGCAGTTTTGAGCACCCACACCTGACAATCCCTTCTCACAGGTGTCCCGACCACGTCATGTAAAAGCCTTAGGACACAATGCACAAGACTCCAGTGCCGCTCAAGTTCGGGGCTGTTGCCTTGCAGTTGCTGGGGGGAAATGTACTGAGAAAATGGGAGGCAGGACAGAAGAGGTGACTGATACAAGCAGGTTTGTAAAAATTTACCTTTATTACAAGCAGGTCTTTATGAATAAACATATAAAATACATTATATACACAAAACCAATTATTTTTCATAGGAAATCTTCCATAGGCCAGTCTGTTCGGTAACTGTTTAACTGTATTATTTATTTTTATTTTATTTTTTTTATTTTTTTACATTTTTTTAATTGTTTGAAGTATTAAAAATAGTAGTACATATGTCTCTTTTTTTCCCCCATAGACCTCCCCCACCCTCCCCTTCCCCCCAGTACATGCCTTTGCCTGCCCCCCCCCCCCGCCCCCAGTGTCTTTTATCCATTGGTTATGCTTATATGCATGCGTACAAGTCCTTCGGTTGATCTCTTACAGCACCCCACCCCCACCACAAAACCTCCTCTGCCTTCCCACTGTAGTTTGACAGTCTGTTCAATGCTTCTTTGCTTCTGTATCTATTTTTCCCCCTTTTCTTTCCTTTAAAAAATCTTGCCTCTGCAGACTAGAAATAAACATATAATAACAAAAAATGTTTGAGTCCCAATTTCAATGTCCAACAGTTCTGAGTCCCCGTTTCAATGTCAAACAGTTCCTTATGTGTACATGTCAGCAATGATATCTGGATGGTGGGCACATGGTGGCAATGCAGGTCCAACCCTCTCTGGTTTGGTCCTAGGCACGCTGCTGCGTCACACAGCTTCTGACTACTAGCGTGGCAAGGCGTCGTCAGCGTCTCCCATCTCTGGACTGTTTCTCCTCTTGTCTTCGTGGTTGGAGCAGACCTGTCAATTCCTCTCTGTTGCAGGAATCCACATGGTCTTGGAGTTGTTTTCTGAAAATATACAAACATATTCTCGACCGAAAGTTAATAAAGGAATCTTTTCTATATAATTGATTTGGGATCCTTTTTATTTTTGCCCAAACGATTTTCCTTTGTCTTATTTAGACACCATGTGTGTTTTTCATAGGTGTCTTGCTGTTAGCATTACAAATAAAAATTAATTTTGTAAAGTAAAAATTTTCTAGATGTAATTTACTTATAGGATATTTTTCCTTACATGATATTACCCTACTATTCCCCCTTTTTTGATTACTGGAGGCTTTTGTAAATTTTATAATGCAGTCTTGATAACTTTAAATTTTATTTTTTTGCACAAAAATATGACTGCTTTAGTTTCATTGCATGTTCAGGAATTTTACCATGAGATGAACTACCAATAGAAATTTTAGTTAACACTTTAGGAACAGCTTTTTGTCCAGTACAATTAAATTTTCTTGAATATTCACTTATTTGAATTAGCCTATTTAAATTAATCTGAAAACTTGATTATTATTTTACTGTCAAATTTAATACTCTACCAACAATCTTAATTTACCCTGTAAATATTAGTGGAAAGGATTATTTGCATTCTTGAGTAGGCCCTGAGCATTCCTGGTGCTAGGCTGGATGTAGATATAGGGCAGCTGCTGTCGGCCAAGTCTCTGTCTGTTACCTGGGTCCCAATCTGAGCTGGGCCAAGTCACTGTCTGTCACCTGTGTCCCGATCTGAGCTGGGCGTGGGATGCAAAGCAGCCATGGGAGCAGGAGACCTCCCTCAGACGGGGCCAGGGTTCAGGCCCCTGCAAGGTTGGGAGGGTGGGGGTCTGTGCCACACCTCTGATGATCCCCAAGTTCTCTCCTGATGGCCCTGCGACTGTGCCTGTCTTAGGTTGTTCCTTCCCTGAGGAATCTTACCCGTCTCTGGCTAACCAGTCATCCTCCGGGGCCAAGCAGGGTGATGTGAGGTTCAGTTCTGTCTCCTTGGTAGCCTATGCCCCCGTGGCCTCCACGCCCAGCACCTGCCTTGGGATCTCCTGGCCTGCTGGAGGTGCCCCAGCACTGATCACATATCTCGGGGAACTCAGGTTTCTTCTCCAGAGAGGGCCCAGCTCACACAATTGGGTGAGAGACAGATTCATGGTACCAGCCACCACGAGGCTTCAAGCTCAGCATGAACAGAAAGCTCAGGCAACAGCTGAGGGCAATTGGATTGTGAGAAGAGGGTCCCTCTTGGCACAAAAAGCAAGAGGGGCCAATATAGAATGCTCAAGTGCCTTCCCAGTGCCTTAATTCCTTCTGAAAGGGAATAAATTCTTTCATGTCCTCTTTTTTTTTTTTTTTTAATTGCTGCCAAACATTCCAAGAATTAGTTTGTAAGTTTGTTTGGGATAATTGTACAGTATGCTGTTGTAAAATATCTAAAATTATAATGACATTGTAGAATAATATCATGTAAGAATATTCTTTGCTCTAGGCCATGGCAATTCAATTTCAAACTGGCTGACAATTTCTTTTTGTAACTTTATATAAACTTTGTCAGGAAGGCAAAAACACAAATTATTCCCCCATAACCCTCCACCCCCCACTTATGCCCCACCCCCTTGTTGTCTGTGTCCATTGATTAGGCTCATATGCATGCACACAAGTCCCTTGGTTGATCTCTCCCCCTTATTCCCACCCTCCCCTACCTTCCCTGAGGTATGACGTGCTGTTCGATGTTTCTCAGTCTCTGGATCTGTTCTTGTTCATCAGTCTATGCCGTTCATTATATTCCACAAATGAGTGAGATCATGTGATATTTATCTTTCTCTGCCTGGCTTATTTCACTTAACATAATACTCTCCATCTCCATCCATGTTGTTGCAAATGGTAGGAACTCCTTCTTTTTTACCGCAGCGTAGTATTCCATTGTGTAGATATACCACAGTTTTTTAATCCACTCATCTGCTGATGGGCATTTAGGCTGTTTCCAAATCTTAGCTATGGTGAATTGTGCTGCTATGAACATAGGGGTGCATATATCCTTTCTGATTCATGATTCTAGTTTCTTGGGATATATTCCTAGAAGTGGGATCACTGGGTCAAATGGGAGTTCCATTTTTAGTTTTTTGAGGAAACTCCATACTGTTCTCCACAGTGGCTGCACCAGTCTGCATTCCCACCAGCAGTGCACGAGGTTTCCTTTTTCTCCACATCCTCGCCAGCACTTGTCATTTGTTGATTTGTTGATAAAGCCGTTCTGACAGGTGTGAGATGGTACCGCATTGTTGTTTTGATTTGCATCTCTCTGATGATTAGTGACTTTGAACAGGTTTTCATATGTCTCTTGGCCTTCCTTCTGTCTTCTTTCGAAAAGTGTCTATTTAGATCAGATGCCCATTTTTTGATTGGGTTGTTTATCTTCTTTTTGTTAAGCTGCATGAGTTCCCTGTAAATGTTGGAGATTAAACCCTTATCATTGATATCATTGGCAAATATGTTCTCCCATGCAGTGGGCTTTCTTGTTGTTTTATTGATGGTTTCCTTTGCTGTGCAAAAGCTTTTTATTTTGATGTAGTCCCATTTGTTTGTTTTCTCTTTAGTTTCCATTGCCCTAGGAGCAGTATCAGTGAAGAAGTTCCTTCGGCATATGTCTGAGATTTTTCTGCCTGTGGATTCCTCTAGTATTTTTATGGTTTCCTGTCTTATGTTTAAGTCCTTTATCCATTTTGAGTTTATTTTTGTGTATGGTGTAAGTTGGTGATCTAGCTTCATTTTTTTTGCATGTATCTGTCCAATTTTCCCAACACCATTTGTTGAAGAGACTGTCTTGACTCCATTGTATGTTCGTGCCTCCTTTGTCAAATATTAATTGAGCATAGTTATTTGGGTCAATTTCTGGGTTCTCTATTCTATTCCATTGATCAATATGTCTGTTCTTGTGCCAGTACCAGGCTGTTTTAAGAACAGTGGCTTTGTAATACAGCTTGATATCCGGTATTGAGATCCCACCTACTTTGTTCTTCTTTCTCAGGATTGCTGCAGCTATTCGAGGTCTTTTTTTATTCCAGATAAATTGTTGGAAAGTTCGTTCTAGGTCTGTGAAATATGTCGTTGGTATTTTAATGGGAAGTGCATTGAATTTATAGATTGCTTTGGGTAGTATGGACATTTTGATGATGTTGATTCTACCAATCCATGAACATGGTATGTTCTTCCATCTGTTTATGTCTTCCTCTATCTCTTTTTTCAGTGTCCTGTAGTTTTCCGCGTATAGGTCTTTTACCTCCTTAGTTAAGTTTATTCCTAGGTATCTTAATTTTTTTGGTGCAGTGGTAAATGGGATTGCTTTTTTAGTCTCTCTTTCTGTAAGTTCACTATTGGTATATAGAAATGCCAGAGATTTCTTGGCATTAATTTTGTATCCCGCTACATTGCTGAATTCACTTATTAAGTCTAGTAATTTTTTGATGGAGTCTTTAGGGTTTTCTATGTACAGTATCATGTCATCTGCGAATAAGGACAGTTTTACTTCTTCTTTTCCAATTTGGATGCCTTTTTTTTAAAAATATATTTTATTGATTTTTTTTTATAGAGAGGAAGGGAGAGGGATAGAGAGTTAGAAACATCGATGAGAGAGAAACATCGATCAGCTGCCTCCTGCACACCTCCTACTGGGGATGTGCCCGCAACCAAGGTACATGCCCTTGACCGGAATCGAACCTGGGACCCTTCAGTCCGCAGGCCGACGCTCTATCCACTGAGCCAAACCAGCCAGGGCAATTTGGATGCCTTTTATTTCTTCTTCTTGTCTGATCGCAATGGCTAATACTTCCAGCACTATATTGAACAGGAGTGGTGAGAGTGGGCATCCCTGTCTTGTTCCTGTTCTTAGGGGAAATGGTTTTAGTTTTTGCCCATTGAGTATGATGTTGGCTGTTGGTTTGTCATATATGGCTTTTATTATGTTGAGGTATGATCCTTCTATTCCCACTTTGCTGAGAGTTTTTATCAAGAAAAGGTGTTGGGCCGAAACCGGTTTGGCTCAGTGGATAGAGCGTCGGCCTGCGGACTGAAGGGTCCCGGGTTCGATTCCGGTCAAGGGCATGTACCTTGGTTGCGGGCACATCCTCAGTGGGGGGTGTGCAGGAGGCAGCTGATCGATGTTTCTCTCTCATCGATGTTTCTGGCTCTCTATCCCTCTCCCTTCCTCTCTGTGAAATATCAATAAAATATATTTAAAAAAAAAAAAAAAAGAAAGGGTGTTGGATTTTGTCAAATGCTTTTTCTGCATCAATTGATATGACTATGTGGTTTTTATTTCTCAATTTGTTTATGTGATGTATCACGTTTATTGATTTGCGAATATTGTACCATCCTTGCATCCCCGGGATAAATCCTACTTGGTCATGGTGTATGATCTTTCTGATGTACTGCTGGATTCGATTTGCTAGAATTTTGTTGAGGATTTTGGCATCTATATTCATGAGGGATATTGGCCTAAAATTCTCTTTCATTGTGTTATCTTTATCTGGTTTTGGTATTAGGATGATGCTGGCTTCATAGAAGGAGCTTGGAAGTGTTCCTTCCTCTTGAATTTTCTGGAATATTCTGAGGAGGATAGGTTTTAGTTCTTCCTTGAATGTTTGGTAAAACTCCCCTGTGAAGCCATCTGGCCCCGGGCTTTTGTTTCCTGGAAGCTTTTTGATGACTGCTTCAATTTCTTCCATAGTTATCGGCCTATTGAGATGCTTAGATTCTTCTTGATTGAGTTTTGGAAGGTTATATTTTTCTAGGAATATGTCCATTTCCTCCAGGTCGTCCAGTTTGTTGGAATAGAGTTGTTCATAGTATTTTTTAACAATCCTTTGTATTTTGGTGGGGTCTGTTGTTATTTCTCCTCTTTCATTTCTGATTTTGTTTATTTGGGTCCTCTCTCTTTGCTTCTTGGTGAGCCTGGCTGGAGGTTCATCAATCTTGTTTATCCTTTCAAAGAACCAGCTCTTGGTTTTGTTGATCTTTTGTATTGTTTTTTTGGTCTCTATGTCATTCATTTCTGCTCTGATCTTTATTATGTCCTTCCTTCTGCTCACTGTGGGCTTTTCTTGTTGCTCTCTTTCTAATTCTTTGAGTTGTTGAGTTAGATCATTTATTAGCATTTTTTCTTGTTTTTTGAGGTAGGCCTGTAGAGCTATAAACTTCCCTCTCAGGACTGCTTTCATTGTGTCCCATAGCAATTGCATTGTTGTGTTTTTATTGTCATTAGTCTCCAGGATGTTTTTAATTTCTTCTTTGATCTCGCTGATCACCCAATCATTGTTTAATAGCATGCTATTCAGCTTCCAAGTGTTTGAATTTTTTGGAATGTTTTTATTATAGTTTATTTCTAATATTATGCCATTGTGGTCTGAGAAAATGCTTGATATGATTTTAATCTTTTTGAATTTGGGGAGACTTTGCTTGTGACCCAGTATGTGGTCTATTTTTGAAAATGTCCCATGTGCACTTGAGAAGAACGTATATTCCGTGGCTTTGGGGTGAAATGCTCTGAAGATGTCAATTAGGTCCATTTGATCTAGTGCGTCATTTAGAATTGCTGTTTCTTTGCTGATTTTTTGTCTAGAGGATTTATCCAGCGATGTCAGTGGTGTATTAAAGTCTCCTACTATGATTGTATTGTTGTCGATCTCTCCCTTGATGTCTTCTAGGAGTTCTTTTATGTATTTGGAAGGCAGCTATGCTCACCACTATACCACCAACGCCTTTCTTTTATGTATTTGGGTGCTCCTGTATTGGGTGCATATATGTTTACCAGAGTTATATCTTCTTGTTGAATTGCTCCCTTCAGTATTATGTAGTGGCCTTCCTTATCTCTTGTTATGGCCTTTACTTTGAGGTCTATTTTATCAGAGATAAGTATCGCAACCCCAGCTTTTTTCTCATTTCCATTTGCCTGAAAAATGTTTTTCCATCTCTTCACTCTCAGTCTGTGTGAATCCTTTGCTCTGAGGTGGGTCTCTTGTAGACAGCAAATATATGGATCATGTTTTCTTATCCATTCAGCTACCCTATGTCTTTTGATTGGTGCATTCAATCCATTTACATTTAATGTTATTATTGACAAGTACATGTTTGTTGTCATATTTTTCCTTAGTGTTTGTGTTTCTTTTTGCCTTTCTCTTTCTTCTTTTTACAGCAGTCCCTTTAGCATCTCTTGCATTGCTGGCTTGGTAGTGATAAACTCTCTTAGCCCTTTTTTGTCTGTGAAGCTCCTGATTCCACCTTCAATTTTGAATGATAGCCTTGCTGGGTATAGTATTCTTGGATTCAAACCCTTGCTTTGCATCACTTTGTATATTTCATTCCATTCCCTTCTGGCCTGGTGTGTTTCTGTTGAGAAATCAGTTGATATTCTAATAGGAGAGCCCTTGTAGGTAACTTTCTGTCTCTCTCTGGCACCCTTTAAGATTCTTATTTTGTCGTTAGTGTTCGCCAATTTAATTATGATGTGTCTTGGTGTTGGTCTTTTGGGGTTCAACCTGTTTGGGACTCTATATACTTCTTGGACTTGCATAGTTTTTTTCTTGCCAATATCAGGGAAGTTTTCTGTCATTATTTCTTCAAACAGGTTTTCTATTCCTTGCTTCTCTTCTTCTCCTTCTGATATCCCTATTATTCTAATATTGTTTCGTTTTGTGTTGTCCCAAAGCTCCCTTAGGCTCTCCTCTTGCTTTTTAAGTCTTCTTTCCAGTTGCTGCTGTGTTTGTGTGTTTTTTCCTACCTTGTCTTCTAATTCGCTGATGTGGTCCTCAGCCTCTTCTAGTCTACTGTTTAAGCCTTCCAATGTGTTCTTTATTGCAGCTATGTCGTTCTTCATCTCTTCTTGGTTTCTTTTCATGTTGGTGACATTCTCATTCAGCTCCTTATAGTTCTCATTGAGTTGTGTGTATTTGTCATTGGGTTGTGTGTATTTGTCATCCATCCGTTTAAACATCCTTATAACCATTACTCTGTATTCTTTCTCTGTTAAGCTGCTAGCCTCAATTTCATTTAACTCCCTCTCTGGTGATACCTCTTTTTCTTTCCTTTGGGAGTTGCTTTTTTGTCTCCCCATGTTTTCCTGTAATGTTTTAATTGTAGATCCAATTGCTTTGCTACCCAGGTTCTTTTGGTGATGGTGCTACTGGTGTAATCTCTTAGTTCTCCTGGGCTTGGTAATCTAGTGTAGCTCCCTACTTGAGCTATTTGGGTTCTCTTGATGTAGGCCTGCGAGCTTGAGAGGCACAACTGCAGTATCTAGAAGTCAGCAGCCGTGGAGGGGAGTATCCCAATTTTTGCTGTCTTGCACCCTTAATTGAAATCACGCGTGCCCAGTGGGGACTCACAGTGGCACCAAGGAACTGTCTGTCGGGGTGATGTGGCTCAGGGGGCCTGCACTCTGGAAAGGTGTGACTGTGATGCCCAGAGTTCTGTAGTTATGGGGTGGGCAGACTCAGCTTTCACTGCTGCACCTGTGGTGGATAGGTGCTTACTCCCAGTGGCGGCTCACAGGAGCACCCGCCGTAAGTTTGCCAGCGAGGCACACTGAAGCACTCTGAAGGGCTCTGGCAGTGTAGCTGTGTAATTGAGGTGCTTAACTTCTAAAGATTTCTCTTTAGGGCAGATCCTATGGCCTCAGGGAGTATTGAGATTCCATGGTGTTAATCAGTGTGGGATCTGGGTGTGGCAATATTGGTTGCCTGGAGACTGGAGGGAGGGGCTATCTCTCAGGAGAAAATGGCGACGGGGCCTAGATATGACTCAGCACCAGACTCGCTTCCACCTCTCCTGGACCATCCACTGCCTACTCTCCCCAGATTCCACAACCCCACTCCCTCTTCTGCACCTCAACCACAGGTAAGCGTCTGTATCCTAAGGGTCCTACGAACCAGGTTCAGTGGAGAAAGGCGCAGGCCCCAGCGCGAGGAGGGACCGCGTCTCTGCAAGTTCCTTTCTTGCTGGCACTGCGCGGTCCGGCAGCTCTTCAGGGCTGCCTTAGAGCTCAGATCCCAAATCCAGACTCCAAGGTCTAAAATCCCATACCTCCCGCAGTCCCGTGGACCCCTTTTTTTTTTTTTTTTTTTTTTTTTTTTTTTCAGTCAGACGCTTTGCCTGTCCTCAGGGATGCAGCTTGGCGCTGTGTAGTTTCTCCCTTACCTGGGCTGAGAGGTCCCGCAGATTCTAATGCCTAGATCTTTGACTTTACCTTTATCGGGGGATCTCTGCCCTTCCCAGCTGCAAACTGTCTCACCAGCTGCGCCTCCTTTGCCAATTCAGGCCGGATTCCACTCGTTTCAGCTGCTCCCTCTATCTGCTCCGGGACAAGGCTCAGGACACGTCCGTCTATTCTGCCGCCATTTTGTCTCCCTCTGTATTATTTAAATATAGAAGACTATTCAAATACAAACATTCACAAGCATCAAGTTACAGCTCTTTAATGCTGTCGAAAGAGAAATGCCTGTGAAACTCTATGTTGCCCACCTTCACTCTATTTGAAAGTAAAGACCAGTGCCTGCCTGGCTGTTCTGGCTTAGTAGTTGAGCATTGACCTATGAACCAGGAGGTCACAGTTCAATTGCAGTCAGGGAACATGCCCAGGTTGCAGGCTGGATCCCCAGTGTGGGGTTTGCAGGAGGCAGCCAATCAATGATTCTCTCTCATCAATGTTTCTATCTCTTTCTCCCTCTCTCTCTGAAATCAATAAAAATATATTAAAAAAAAAAAATAAGGCCAGTGAGTTAAAAAACACACATAACAAAACACCCTTTGCCTGATGTGCCGCTGTTCACCGGCAGTAACAGCTGTTCATCTGTTGGGACCGTTACCCTAACCCGCCACTTTGAGAAGATGAGGAACACTCAGTATGGTACCTGCAAAGTAAACTATTGATGTGGGAAGCTTGACCCTGGTGTACTTACCCATGTATGTTCCCCCATACTTAAAGTCAGCCACAGATGAAATCTCTATATTGCATTATAATCTGAAAGTCTTAATTTCTCCAGTTTTTGTTAGTTACTCTCCTTTAATCTCCAAATTTTAAAGTATATATAAGAAATTATACCAAGTAAATTCCTGTAAACCCATTTAATTTCATCATTCTAAAACCACAGTTACATAATTTCTACTTCTCCAACTTACATTATATTTTATTAAAAGTGTCTTCAGACACATCAATTCTTATTCATATAAAAATTATACACGGTAAAAACTAATTGGCAAATCAAATCTTGAATTTTACCTGTAAGAGTTTCGCTTTTGGAACTTATCTTTTGTAGCCATTATTTCTACAAAAATTCAGTTTCCCCTGAGTGACTTGTGTAGATCTAAATAGTACTATATGCAGTTGTAGCCACTAAGTATTTTACTTTGTTTGGTCTTGCTGCTATTTATATTTATTTTAAGATGTAGATAAAGCAAAAATAGTCCTTTGTTTTGGATTAGTTTGTTACATTGCTCATTAGGTTCTCCAACAAACTTTGCAAACTGTGCACTAACTATGCAGGCTCTGAACTGATGAAAGAGCATATAGAACAGGAGTAAGTGTTCTCTGTTGTATAGACTGTCCTGTCCTCTGCAAATAGAGAGGGTTAAGCTTCTTGGTTTATAATCTTATGGCTTTAATGTCTCATTTAGTCATATTAATTCTTAATTAATAAGATTGGGACCTTCACTACAATGATGAATACAAATGTCCTTAGAAGAGCAGGCAAAAATGTCACCATTTAGTAGGATGTTAGCTGTTTTGGGGTTTTTCCCCCTTTATGAAATTGAGAAGGTGCCCATTCATTCCTAGTTTTTGACACGAGAAGGTGCTCAGTGTTTCCAATGTTATATTTCTACCTATTGAGATAAAATATGATTATCCCCCTCTATTCTGTTACCATGGTGAATTATAATGATTGATTTTTAAATTTAAAAAAAATCTTCCTTGTCTGGGATAAACCCAAATAGTCATCATATAATAACCTTTTTATACACTGCTAGATTCTATTACATTTTGTTAGGAATTTTGTATCTCTGTTTATAAGAAATATTGGTGTATAGTTTGATTTTCTTGCAATTATCTCGTAAGATTTTAGTGGTAGAAATATGCTGTCCTCATAAAGTAAACTAGGAATGACTTCTTCATTTTCTAAAAGGTTTTAATATAAGGCTGGTATTTCTTCTTCTTTAAATGTGTGAATTTAATAATCTTTCTGAGCCACAGTTTTTCTTAATGGGAGAGTTTTAATAACACATTATTTTAATATTAATTATTATTTTATATTTTATATATGATGTATTTTATATATGCTATTTAACCATTATATTACACTAGAGGCCCGTTGCAGGAAGATTCCTGCAATAGGGCTTCCTGTGGCGGTTTGCTTCCCTCTCTTCTCCCCCACCCCACCTGCTTCCCTCCATTCTCTGACGCCCCACCTGCTTGCTTCTCCCCAGCTTTGCTCCCTTCTGCAGCGCTTGGCTTCCTTCTATGCTGTCTGCAGTCTTTGCTCTGCACCTGGATATGCAAATTAACTGCCATCTTGGTTGGGTTAATTTGCATACTCACTCCTGATTGGCTGGTGGGCGTAGCGGAGATAAGGGCAATTTGCATGTTTCTCTTTTATTAGATAGGATACTTTAATAATACCAACCTAATCAGATGTTATCTTCTTACCTCAGTTAAAACTGTGTTTTAAGGAACTTTTAAAAACAATTAAATCTTTATTATTGAAAGTATTATATATATACCACATTTTCCCCCCAGTGACCTCTTCTAGACCACCCTCCCCTCTCCGGCCCCCTCATCCCCCCACCTCAGGCCTTCATCAGCCTATTGTCTGTGTCCACAGGTTATGCATATATGCATACAAGTTCTTTGGTTGATCTCTTCCTCTGAGATTCTGCAGTCTGTTCTATGCTTCTATATCTCTGGATCTATATTGTTCACCAATTTATTTTGTTCATTAGATTCCACACATGAGTGACACCATGTGATACTTGTCTTTCTCTGACCAGCTTATTTCGCTTAGCATAGTACTCTCCCGGTCCCTCCATGCTGTCTCAAAGGGTAAGAGACAGCATGCAGGGACCTGCTGCCTGGTATTCCATGGTGTAGACGTACCCCAGCTTTTTTATCCACTCATCTACCGATGGCACTTGGGCTGTTTCCAGAGGTTAGCTATTGTAAATTGCCCTCCTGTAAACGTAGGGGTGCACATAATCTTTCTAATAGGTGTTTCTGGTTTTTAGGATATATTCCTGGAAGTGGGATCACTGGGTCAAATGGCAGTTCCATAGTTAATTTTTTGAGGAAACTCCATATTGTTTTCCATAGTGGCTGCACCAGTCTGCATTCCCAGCAGCAGTGCACGAGGGTTCTTTTTCTCCACATCCTGGCCAGCACTTGCCATACTTTTTTTTTTTTTTTTCCATTTCTTGATTACATTTGTAGTCTTTAATATAACCTTTTTCCCTCAACATTTCTTTTTTTTATATTTATAATTAACTTTATTTATTTATTTATTTATTTATTTTTTATTAAGGTATTATATGTGTACATATCTTACCATTGCCCCCCCACCCCACTCCCATACATGCCCTCACCCCCCAATGTTTTGCATCCATTGGTTACTCTTATATGCATGCATATAAGTCCTTCAGTTGATCTCTTAATTCCCCCACATCTCCCTAACCTTACCGCTGTAATTTGACAGTCTGTTTGATGCTTTACTGGGTCTGTATCTATCTTTTTGTTCATCAGTTTATAATGTTTTTCATTATCCCCAAATGTGTGAGATCATGTGGTATTTTTCTTTCATTGACTTTGCCATACTTTTTATAATATCAATCCAGATAAATAATTTCATATGAATGTATTTTTGCAATTCTTTTTTAAAAATCCTCACCCGAGGATATATTTTTATTGATTTTAGAGAGTTGATTGCTGCCTCCTGCATTGGCCCCGCCTGGGTTTCGAACCCGCAGCCTCAGTATGTGCCCTGACCGTGATCGGACCTGAAACCTTTCAGGGTATGGGACAACGCTCCGAGCGGCTGAGCCATCCAACCAGGGCCTTTTTAATGCTTGTCTCATATTTTATTTGGAGTATTTTGTCAAGAAACCAAGAACTCTCCAGTAATTACATCATCAGTTATTTCTTTTCAAAAGTAGTAACTGTCGCCCTAGCCAGTTTCGCTCAGTGGTTGGAGCACCGTCCCAAACACCAAAACGGTGGCGGTTCAGTTCTGGTCAGGGCGCATGAGGTGGCAGGTTCAGGCCCTGATCAGGGTGCCAGCAACTAATGAGTGTTTCTCCCTCACATCGATGTTTCTCCCTCTCTTTCTCCTCTCTCTCTCTCTTCCTCTCTCTCTCTCTCTCTCTCTTCCTTTCTCTCTTGTTCTCTCTCTCCTCTCTCTCTCTCTCTCTCTTCCACCCCCATTCTTAAAACCAATTTTTAAAAATAAAGTTTAGCCGAAACCGGTTTGGCTCAGTGGATAGAGCGTCGGCCTGCGGACTGAAGGGTCCCGGGTTCGATTCCGGTCAAGGGCATGTACCTTGGTTGCGGGCACATCCCCAGTGGGGGGTGTGCAGGAGGCAGCTGATCGATGTTTCTCTCTCATCGACGTTTCTAGCTCTTTATCCCTCTCCCTTCCTCTCTGTAAAATATCAATAAAATATATTTAAAAAAAGAAAAAGAAAAATAAAGTTTAAATTTTAAAAGAAGATAGCTTCAAACAAATTGAATAATTAAAAACCTAGGACTCGCCCTGGTGGTGTGGCTCAGTGGTTGAGCATCAACCTATGATCTCTGTCAGGGCACATGCCTGGGTTGCAGTCTCAATCCCCCGTAGAGGACATGTAGGAGGCAGCTGATCAGTGATTCTCTCTCATTATTGATGTTTCTGTCTCTCTCTCACTCTCCCTTCCTCTCTAAAGTTAAAAAATTAATATTAAAAAAAGAAAACTAGCCCTACCCGGTTTGGTTCAGTGGATAGTGTTGGCCTGTGGACTGAGGGTCCTGGGTTCGATTCCGGTTAAGGGCACATACCTTGGTTGCAGGCTTCTCCCCTGCCCTGGCCCTGGTCAGGGATCATGCATGCAGGAGGCAACAAGTCGATGTGTTTCTCTCATATTGATGTTCCTCCCTGTCTTTCCCTCTCTCTTCCACACTCTCTCACTCTAAAAATCAATGAAAAAATATCATCGAATGAGAATTTTAAAAACAGAAAAAGAAAAACATACTCTCAGATAGTAAAAACAGAGGAGTGTGTCCTCTTAACAGCAGCATATCCAATACATTTGTGGGCCTAAAAGTACTCAGTGAGTTAAGTTTCTAATTTATTCAAGAAACAACTTAAATGATGTAATTTTTAAATGTAATATTATGTTTCATGTAACCCAATGTACCAGACATATGTCATTTCAACATGTAGTCAATATAAAACATTATTCATGAGGTATTTTGCATTCCTTTTACGTACCAGGTTGCCAGAATCCGGTGTATATTTCACACTGATGGCACATCTCAGTTCTCACTGGCCACATTTTCAGTGTTCAGTAGCCACATGGGGTTCATGACTTTTCTGGTGGACAGAGCAGATCTAGACCCTTCCACGGGAGGCGTGGGGCTAGTATCGCCATAGGTCCCACCCAGAGAGAGGGCATTGCCATCTATTGAACACTTACTGTGTGCCAGGCTCTGGGATTCATCTCATCAAGTCCCAACGACAAGGCTGGGGGTTAGGGCGTGTCCAACCCATCTCATCGCTGAGACAACTGAGGCTCAGCGGAGTGAAGTCACACAGTGGCTGGAACCAAGGTCCACTGCCCCAGGCCTCTGCTGCCAGAGCCCTCAGGTGGAGGCGTGGGCCACGAGGGACCAGCGAGGTGGCAGCTGGAAATGGGCCTGTCTTTATGAGCCATGGGCTCAGAAAAATTGTAGTCTGGAGAGGAGTGCTTAATAAGTTCTCACCCATCATCGGAAGTTGGTTTGAAAGTCAGTCAGCCAATAGGAAGCTACCCAGTGTTGATTGCTAGCTAGGAGGAAGCAGCCCCTTTGGTTTTCTGCACAGTATTTGTCACATGATCTCCCTTTACCACAGGTATCATCCTACCTTTCATCATCACTGTATCATAGTCCCAGACATCCTCAAATGACGGTGCATGGATTTCCTCCTTAGCTTTTGTGATGTTGTTGTCTCGTGGACTTGGTCCGGGTTAGTAGTTTGCCAGGAGCGTAATCCATTGAATAGCAATCCGTAGTCACAGAATCTTGCGACTGACATTTTCTTTATGTAGTTGGCCCTGAGATGTTACCTACAGGTTTTGCTAGTTGTCCGTCCAACATTCCACACAGTGAGGAAAACAGGCAAAGGAGAGCTTTGGGCATAAGCAACAGGAACCTTTGAAAAATCCATCCAGTTTTGGAGTTAGGCTCATCCTAATACAGTTACTGCCGATGTCTGTGTCACCAGTATGTCACGTCTGGGTGTGTGGTAGTAAAATTAAGGGGCAGCTCTTTTAAAAGGTGAGTTTCAGCAAACTGTGTGGTTTCAAGCATCCTTCTGAGGTCTTCATATACTACCTTACGAAGCAATGATTTAATGTTCTTAAACATGATAAAAGGAGAAAAAACTTAAATACTTGTTAAAGGGGTACAGTTTAGAGGGTTACTATGTCAGTTTATCCAGACATATCCCATCAAGGAAAACCTAGTGGTAGCAATACATCTTCTGAAAGGACTTCTTATACTCATGCAACTTTAAAATATCTAAGTAATCAAAAGCATGCCCTGTTCAAGTTAAAATGGAGGTGTATTTAGGGAGGTTAGATAAATTCAAACATAAGTCTGTCAGGTGAGTTGGTGAGACCAATGAATTTTGGCTCCTTTTTTGTTCAAAACGAATTTACTTGGAATTAGTCCATGTGGCTTGTAAGTCAGTAATAGCCCAGTTATTCAGGATCTAAATGTTCTGGTTGGTTTACTGAGAACTTTGATTCTTTGCCTTTGACTTTGCCATTTCACCAGAGAACTGCTCTATCAGAAGTATAGGAAAGGTAAAACTGAAGTCAGGTGAGTTAGTTTAAAAGGCAGGAAGAAGAAGTTAAAGACAAGGTTGAAAAACACACAGGCCTGCCCTAACCGGTTTGGCTCAGTGGATAGAGCGTCGGCCTGTGGACTGAAGGGTCCCGGGTTCGATTCCGGTCAAGGGCATGTACCTTGGTTGCGGGCACATCCCCAGTGGGGGGTGTGCAGGAGGCAGCTGATCAATGTCTCTCTCTCATCGATGTTTCTAACTGTCTATCCCTCTCCCTTCCTCTCTGTAAAAAAAAATCAATAAAAATATGTTTAAAAAATACAAAACAAATAAAACACCAACACACAGGCCTGTTTTGGATGACTTGAGTTCTGTTAAATCCGCGTTCTTTCCTTTGCCTCACACTTAACTTTCTTGTGTCTCCATCCCTACACATTACAAGGGTATTTTACAGCCAGAATGCCACTTTGTACAGTTTTTCCTTTCACTCTGTTGTGCATGTTTGTCTAATTCACATTTTTCTGTAGAGTTTCCTATATCCTTAATCTAAAGTAACTTAAAATAGGAATGGGATAACTTTATTCTTTACATAGCCTTGTAAATGGAACTTGTAATGTCTGGTTGTAAGGACAATGTGAATTTGTAGGTAAATGAATTGTATGGCAACCAAGCATATCTCGTGGATTTGGGAGAAATAGAGCCTGAGATTTGAAGATGAAAAAAAAGGTACAAGATACAAACAACTTTAACTGCCAGTGCCAAAGGGCTTATTTTTAACATAGGAACTCTATCACAGTCTTGAGAAAATATTAATCTTAGGTCCATTCCACTTTATTTAACCTTTAGTTCACAAGTGGTTGATTTTTTTAAATGGTTCTCAATACTGTTTTCTAAAATGACATTCTATAATTGTTATTCTATAGAAAACTGTATAGGAAGTAAGTACATTAGAATAACTTCAATGGGAATATAATTTAAAATTTTTTAAATTTTAAATAAATGTGTTTCCATTTCAGTAAAAGAAATAGGTGGCATGTATATTTTGGCAAAGGAGCTATTCTGTGGTTATTTACTTTATCAGTCTTAAGTTATTTTTTTTTCCCTTAAAGAAATTGTTGTGATAACTACATGTGAATTTACTGGTTTTGATCATGACTGAGTCTGTTGCTTGTCATGTTTTTTTTGTGAGCAGTTATGTTTTTTAAAACATCTGTTTTCCTTTTTGGTTAATATTATGAGCATGGATGCCAAAATTACTTTTGCTCTAGATTCTTCATTTTGTTTAAAATGTTTCTTACACTTATGACAAGCCAAATCCGCCTTTTAGAAGGTGCTATTGCTACCTGTGGAATAACTGGCAACAAGACAGGCTTTTTCTTTTCAATGGTTGGCTTTTACTCGAAGGCATTAAAAAAATGGCAGAATTTGTAGCCTTGGGTATGTCCAAGGTTAGGACTGGGTTGTCAAGATTTTCTTTTGTTAAAGGACATAACAGGAAAACTGCCACCATGAATTCACTGTACTATTCTAAACTTAAGATTCATTCCTTGATGCTTGGACCAGTGGAGTGAACGGGACCAGTGGAAGTGCTGAATTTGCATTAAGCTAAGAATACTTAACTCCGCACTTTAAGGTTTAAGTTTTACTCTGCCTTAGATTAATGATAGGCAGAGCAGCCCTGAACAGTATATTTTGTTTATGCAATCTTGTTGAAAAATATAGTTTATGTTTTTTTAAAAGTTTGTATCTTTCATCTGTTTTAGCTGTTTAAATATTTTTTTAAATGCAGTTTTTTCAAATTTTGTATTTCTACTAAAATTCTCCCAAAAATCAGCATTTCCAATGGTGGTAAATATTGTTACTATGTACTTATGTATTCCCCGTATCGGAACACTTGTTGCGGCCTCACAAGAAAATAGAACTTTTATGTTAAAAATAAAGTCTGTTCTTCTTGAGTTTTTTCCTGTGTACTTTTATGAATATAGCCTCAAATTTTCTTTTCAGACACCTCGAGCCTGAATTAACTTACAAATAGTATATGCTTTTTTATAAATTGATAGAAAAATACGTTTGTGTTCAGTAGCAGGATATATAACATTGTCACTTGTTACTTCCTTGCTTCTTCCTTCCTTGCTCTAGAACGTCAGGTACCTGATGTTTGTGGAAAATGCTAAGCAAACTTAACACAGGCTTTTATTGAAAGCATATTACACACAGTTATACACTTTGTAGATGATACAAATTTTAAAAAGACGTAGACGTTGCTCTCAAGCTTAAAAATTAGAAGGTGAAAAGGGGCCTCCATGACTGCAGGAACGGATAAAAAGTGAGAAGTAGATTCAGCAAAGTACACGGAAACGTGTGGTGGGAGTTCAGACGCTGCTTCCACTTGTGAATCAGCGAAGGTCCTTATAAAGAAGTGAGATCTGAAACAGGCCTGAGATTCATCAGTTTTTCAATATGTAGCCGTTGCTAGAATCACATTTTATCCAGAGTTAAAATAAGAGTTTTATAACCTCAGAACCAGGTCAGAAAGCAAGTCCTGCAAAATTACCTTTAGCTTATATTAATAACTAACCGTTAAACACACAAATAACAACACATAAACAACCAAAGTTGTACATGGAGAGCTGAACAAACATTATCGCCATGCTGCGTTTAAATATGTCTGGAACCCCAGGGCTGCTGGAACCTCATTCCAAAGGAAGAAGACTGGCAGGAGGCTCACAGTGTGACCTGGTAAGAACAGAGAGGAAAGTTACTCTGCATGAGGTGGAGGTGAGCATTGAAAGTAAAAGGAAGGGGACTGAGGAAAGAAGAACTAACAGGAGAGAGAGAGAGAAGAAAGGTGGGATGACAAGTAGGGAGTGGGTGAAAGAACAGGAAAGATGGGCACAAACAACTCACCAGCGCTTCCTAAGCCAGAATGCAAGAGCTGTCAGGAGCACCAGGGGCACCATCACTGCCAAGAGGATCAAGCCCATGGAGCTATGGTGACGTTCTGTGGGTTCGGGTGCACACAAGGTGTCATTTCAAACCCACCCCGTTTACTGCATTTCCCTGGTCTGCCTTCTTTATTAGCGTGTTCGCCTCACTAATCTTTGTTCTTGTTTCCTCTCTCCTCCCTCTTCAGAGTTGAATCTTTCATCTAATCCTCAACATCTTCCTACTTCTGCAGGTCTCTCATTTTTTTTTAATTTTTTAAAATATATTTTATTGATTTTTTACTGAGAGGAAGGGAGAGGGTTAGAGAGTTAGAAATATTGATGAGAGAGAAACATCGATCAGCTGCCTCCTGCACACTCCCCACTGTGTATGTGCCTGCAAGCAAGGTACATGCCCTTGACCGGAATTGAACCTGGAACCCTTGAGTCCACAGGCTGACGTTCTATGCACTGAGCCAAACCGGTTAGGGCAGGTCTCTCATTTTTAACTCTTCTATTTATTGAATTAATTATTTTCATTCTTTTGGGTCTGGAGGCCATAAATCCCAAGTGTTTTACTTGGCTCTCCTGCTCAGCTGTGGACCTTCTACTCCCATTCCCAGTGTGGGCCCCAGTTTTTTCTTACCCAAGTAGAGGAGGATGTCCTGGCCTCCTAGGCTGCTGTGTGTCACCCGGCAATATAGGCCAGATGTCTCAGTGGCTTCCACCTCCAGGAAAACCTGAAGGTACCATGTCCCATCAGCATTGGGCAAGATACCACTCTGTTGAGTGCCCTGCTGTACCTGTTCGCCTCGCATCCACTTTACCCAAATTGGCTTTGGATGGAAGCCAGAGACATGGCAAACCAGCATCTGACGGTGAGGACCGGGATTGGGGCCAGTGGAGAGCCAGGCCTCTGGTTTTACTGCAGAGGACAGGAAAGATATTTAGGTAAGGACTCTGACACAGACTTGAAGGTTCATGTCTTCACATCAGCTTAGATGGACACATCTATCACATGCTGGGAATTCACGCATTATCCTTCTCTCTCCTGACCCCTTATCCCAATTTAAAGGGATGGTGGGAAGGTATAATTTTAGAATAGAAAATGCTTGGAGGAAGCATATGGGACTGACCTTCTCTCTGAAGATCTGCCTTCGCTGCATCAAGAATACTCAAGAGGAAACGTGGGCAAGTGTCACTGAGAATCCTCTGTACTGTTTCCTTGCTGGCATGGTACTGATTGAATTGTCTGCTCACATCCTTAGCTCTTGTTCCACCCTTTGGAGATGGCAGCCATGAATTGTTTTGGAAGTGCAGAAGATCTGATCCTTGATAAGCAAATCGATGGAAGCCTACTATGGCTCCCCCAGGGTCCAGCTCACAGCCCAATGTTACCTGAATCTCAAAGGGATCTAGGAAAGAGGGATTGTATATTAGAGGAAAGAGGGAATAAAAAGATGAAATTAGTGGAAGCAAAATAAAAGGAAATAAAAGAAGTTCGGGGATTTTGAGATCATGGAACAAAGTCTGGTTTGATCAGAAATTCAGAAAAAGTGTAATTGGTGGTAGTTGAAGGTGAAGGAAAAAATGAATTTTTTTTTGGAAATTGAAGTAAGCAAATTGTTAAAAGAAGGTAACATAAATGGTGAGAGCAAGAGAATAAGGAAGCACTTAGTGTGAAAGAATTGAGATTATAATAACCTAGGGTGAATGAAATGCAATATGTTACAATAAATGTACAGACAGAGAATGCTAAAGAGATCGAATGTGGGGGGAAATTGGAATAAGGAGCTCATTGTGACACACACACCACTCACCAGCACATTGCACCTCCCCATTTTGGTAATTGAACTTACATTTAAACTTCCATTGACTGGCATGTCTGTGAGTTATTTGAGGCATTATAATGGAGAACCCATGGAAGAATTCTTCCAGTTCTTTTATTTCTTCCTTGCTCAAGTTGCCCTTGGACCAAGGACGCAGGAAAATAATACTGCCAGAGTTGCTGTCCCAGCCATGAGTCTGCAAGTCATCCAACCAAGCAGAGTTCTGAATTTTTACCCAGGAATGGTTGTAGAAGGATGAGCTGTGGATCATTTTGAAGGAGATCTCCTCCTGGAAGGCTGTGGCAACAGAACAGATAGACTGAGGAGAAGAAAAGGCATCGGGAAGGAGAGAGAATGAAGAAAGGTGCCAGGAAGGAAACACTCAGAATCTGGAGATAAGGGGAGCCATGGCTACCTCAGCAGCATTCAGCTGCCCAGGGCCCCATGCTTTACATACAACCTTCAGAAGGGCTCAGGGTCCCAGAGTACGGGATACTCAGGACTGTGCTGACATTCTCCTCTCCAGGTATGTTCTGAGGACGCCGCACCACACAGAAACACACACACACACACACACACACACACACACACACACACACACACACACACCCTTTTGCCCCCATCAGGGCAGTGGCCAGAGTTCTTACCATCTTCATTGTCACTAGCTGCGAGGAGAACAGCTAGCAATGGAATTTGCAGAAGCAGCATTTCACTTACAGATGATATTTCTTTCTCAGGAAAGTTTGCCTTTGGCTTCAGTTTGAAATAAAACCACTCCACACTACCTCTACTCTGACTTCCTTCTTCTACCAACAGGCCAGGGGGAAAAAAAAAGTGCTCCTTCCCTAAACTCTAGACACTGATTCAACCTCTCATTTCCCCTCCACTTTTGACTTTAAAATTCTTCCCTTGTTACCAGCCTTCATTCTGTTCATCTTTCTCTGACTCAGCCTCTATGGAATAAGTCTTATGTGGCATTGAAAAGTCAGTTTCCCTCTGGAGATATTTCCTTCTCATTCAGACAATGAAAGCATAAAACCAAATGGCTTTCCAATTCCTACCTGATGTTCTGTTGTCTCTGCTCTTTCCTGCCACTCTGTCCTTTTATTTTCAAATTTAAATATTCCCCAAATAATATCTTCTTCTATCTAAGCCACACCCCACTGCATTCCTATCTCTGACATCTCATTGGTGGCTTCATTTGATTTTCAGAATCTCCTATGGTTGCCCTGTATAGCAGTATAAACTACTACTCTATTATCCTTAGGGAAGAACCAGTAGCTGTCACAGAGACCACAGGAACCTGGAAACATAAATAAAAATCTCCTCTGACTTGCATTGCTATATACCCAAATGAATACTTACCCAAAAGTCACTCAGCATCTGCCTGGATACAAGCATCTTGCGACACTCTTGAATATCTAGTGGTCTACAAGGCAATCACTTTATTCAGGAGCTTTTATTCTACTTAAGAAGGAAGCACATAAACTAAGGACTATAAGCCTTGGTGTGCTGGGTTTTATTATAATGTACAGATTAGAGAAAACAAGCCTTCTTGAAACAAAGTCCCAAACCTTAACTGATGTTGCCCACCCAGAATCTTGGCTCCAGTGATTAGCTCAGGGTGTTAGGTCTGTATACCTCTGCTGTACTGGGTCCCCAACTCTAGCAGAATGCCTCCTGGCAAGGTGCTCCATGAGTAAGTTTGAATGATTGAATGGTTGTGTTCAGGCATCCAATAATTCTTTTCATTAGACAGATTTTTTACATAATTGTTTAAGGTATCAGAAATCATTGCTTGTATTTCTAATTGGTGAAATGAGAATCTTACACAGATTTATTTAGGATTAAAACATATGCTAATAAGCATGAAGTTTACACAGAGGGTTATGCTGTAAATCTTCCATTATAATTTTTAAAAAAACAGTGGTAATTTGTGGGAAATTAAATTAATAGAATATTTTGGAGTTCTTTATCCAAGATTTCCTTCTTATGGGCCCTGCTGGGATCTTCCAGCTTATTTTATCATACACTGGCCTTTGCTGGGCATGCTGACCCTGCTCTTTCATTCTTATCGTGTTTAAAAGGCTCTTAAAATGTTGTTTTCCTTTGTAACTTCTAGATAACTGTGCTTTGGCTATTTTGCTATTTATTTGTAAACAGGTAAACAAATTATCTAAGGCTAATTCTTAAAATATTTTGGAAAAAAATTAAGATTATCTTAACCTAAAATTAAAAAGACAAAATTCAAGGCAATAAGGGTTAATTTGGGATCAAATATTACAATTTGGGAAGCACAGATTCAAGCAGAAACCCACATAGTGTCCTGATTACAGGGTGAGAGCAAGGGAATTTTAGGAGAAAAGAATGGGATAATTGCATGAATACAAAAAACCCAAAAACTTCTATTGGTGCTAACAAGCTGATAAGCTAAATTACTCTATGGCTATTGTAGGGGTTCAGAACAGGCCACCCCAGAATGTGCCACTTTAGCATTTGTCTTATTTTGAGCCTTAGCATTTGAATTATGTTGCACCAAAGACAATTAAGACCCTGCAGGCTTATGAGAAACTTTTACTTCTTCCTTAAAGAATTTAAATGAGGGGACTTGCCCATAATAAACTGTTAGCAGAAACATTTTTAAACCAATCTACATGGCAGGGCAAACTACTAGTTACTGAACATCTCTTATTATTAACTTTTGAAGCCCCAGGCTTCCCTACCTCATCTTTACCTCAGACTTGCCTCTTATACCTCAATTTTAGAAAGTGCCGTGTGGTCAATCAGACAAGTTCAGTGACAGAAAGTAACCTCACAGGGTGGCCTGGTCATAACTTGCTAACTAGGCAGGTCCCAATGGGTAGTCATGCTCCAGGTCTAAAAGGTGTATCTTGGCCTTAAGCAAGCTCTGTCCATTGTTCTTGTGCATCTAGGTTAACACACCTGTGAAATGTTAAAAGTACTCCTTTCCAGACCCCTCTCAGGTGTGACCACCTCACAGAGCACATCATCTTGTTAACTGTCCTGCCCCCCTTTTGGTGCTCGGGACTACACTCCATGAACAGCCTCACTGGCCAGGGCAGGACGCCCATTTCCCCCTGTGCCTTCACACCTCCCTGGAAATCCCTCCTCTTGATCCACTGGTGCTTAGGCTACAGGCATGCTCATGTTCTAACAGCCGTTACGTGGTGCTTCCTCAGACACCACCAGAGCTCTGGAATTTCTCTGTCCTCTAAAGCTCTCCTCAGACCCAGACCGGAGCTCCCCTCCCACACAGTCTCACACACTCATCTGAATTCCCACTCCCCACCAGCAGTGACCTCAACTTCCCTGCGAGAGAAATCCACTGCCTCTTACAGTCATGTGCCTTTTCCTGAGCTTCTTTCTTTTCTTCCCACTTTGCTTCCCGTTTTTCTATCCTCTTTCTGGCCTCCAGCCTCTCTGTGTATCTGATGTGAGTGCTTCTTGTTCTTCAAAGCAAGTCTCTTGCCCTAAAAGGATCTTAGGACGGAGAGTCAAGATACATTCCTGGATGAGACTCCTGCTGGATGCAGTGAATTGGAAAAACACCTCAGCATTCTGGCCTCCATTTTCTTATCCATAAAATAACTGGGTTGAAAGAAGTAAATGTTTTCTAATCTTGTCAGCTTTCCCTCTAGCATTCTGTGCGTCTTACTGGGCTCCCTTTTCTCCCCATCCATGCCCTCTTTCTTCCCACTCTACATTCCTCTCCTTTTTTTAAACTTTACTTTTCAATTAGTTTATGTTAAAGATTATTTAGTATTAGTTTTAGGTGTATAACATAGTGGTAAGACAGTCATATCCTTATAAGGAGTTTCTATTTAGTAGTATTGGTTTCAGGTGTACAGCATAGTGATGAGACAACTATGTCCTTACAAAGTGTTCCCCCAGTATTTTCAGTGCCCACCTGGCACCTTATATAGTTACCACAGTATTACTAACTATATTCCCTGTGTTGTGCTTTACATCCCTGCGACTATTTTGTAACTATTAATTTTGCTTCTTTTCTTAAAAAATATTTTTATTGATTTCAGAGAGATAGTGAGAGGGAGAGAGAAATATAGAAACATCCATGATTAGAGAGAATCATTGGTCAGCTGCCTCCTGCATGTCCCTAACAGGGGGAGCAAGCCCACGACCAGGTATGTGTTCTAGCTGGAATCAAACCATGACCTCCTGGTTCACAGGTCGTTGCTCAATCACTGAGCCTGGCCAGCCAGGCTCAATTTTACTTCTTAATCTCTCTACTTTTTTCACCCACTCATCCAGTCCTCCTCCCCTCTGACAACTGTCAGTCTGTTCCCCGTATCTATGTGTTTGTTTCAATTTTGTTCTTTAGATTCCATGGATAAGTGAAGTCATGTGGTATTTATTTTTCTCTGATTGGCTTATTTCACTTAGCATAATACCTTCTAGACCCACCCCTGCTGTCACAAATGGTAAGATTTTCGGTTTTTTTATGGCTGAGTAATATTCCACTGTATATCTATATTACCACTTTGTTATCCACTCCTCTATTAATGGGCACTGGACCTGTTTCCATATCTTGGTCCTTCCTTGTTTCTCCTTCTGCATGTCTTAGCAGTCATTCTCCATTTAGCCTCCAGCACAGTCCCAGCCTCCTCTCCATTTTCTCATAGTCCCTGTTCATTCAATATCATCTCTATCATTTCAGTCTTTCCTTCCTCACTCACGATCAGTGCTTAAGCATTGTTTTATTGCGTGACCCTTAAATTCCTGTGTGTACTATGTAAATCACAGTCATGGAATTTATTTCTGGAATGATGGCACTAAACAACTTGAGAAGACTGTGATAATTCTCATGGGAGGGAAAGTACAGGGATGGAATGAGTCTCTAATGTTTTCTCTTTCCAGCCAGTGTGGCTCCGTGGTTGAGCACCGACCCATGAACCAAGAGGTCCCAGGTTCAATTCCTGGTCAGGGCACATGCCCAGGTTGCAGCTTCAGTCCCCATTAGGAGGACATGCAGGAGGCATTTGATCAATGTCTCTCTCATTGATGTCTCTATCTTGCTTTCCCTCTCCCTTCCTCTCTCCTTAAAAAAATTCAATGAGAGCATATTTTTAAAAAGTCAGTTTTATCTACTGTATATTTGCACTACTTATGTGGCTTTGCTCAATATGAGCACCAGAATATTGGCTGCAATGATTATGTCAGACCTTGGCGGTGAGACCCGTATATCCATGAAAATATTTCAACTGGTTTTTAATTTATAAAGATACCTAAAGTATTAAAACTAAACCTATACAACAAGCAACAATACACAACACCTATGTGCTAGATATAACCTAACTCCTCAATTAAAAGCTGATGAGAATTCTTGGTCCATGAACATTTATTGGTTATACTGCTTAATAGTGCTCACCTGTCCTAGCAATCACTAGATAGTGATAAAATTCACATACCTGCCAGTGCCTCTTATGGTAGATTGCATTTAATATTTTCTTTCTTTTTCTAATTCATTTGTCAAGGCTCTTATTATCAGATAGAAAGTAGGTGAAGAAACTCTTTGTTATATGTTTTTAAGACGATTTTGATATTTCCCTAATATGTTCTGAAAATGCTGCCTAAATATTTAGTTATTATCCTGCAATGCCCGTTACACACTTGTTCCTACTTTGCTTAATGACTAATCATCTAGAAGAAAACTTTGCCAACACCAGAGGTGTTGGTTTGCTAGGGTTGCCATAGCTACTCACAGACTGAATGACTCAAACACCAAAAATGTATTTCTAGTTTCAGAGGACAGAGTGTAAGATCAGGGTGTCAGCAGGTTAGTTTCTCCTGAGGCCTCTCACTTTGGCTTTTGGACGGGCCATCTTCTTGCTGTGTGCTCACATCACCGTTGCGCTGTGCACACCCATGCCTGGTCCTGGTGTCCGTGTGTCCAATTTTTTTCTTAGAAGGATAGTATTCAGAATGGATTAGGGCTCATCATAAAGGCCCGGTGTTAATTGAATGATCTCCATAAAGGCCTTTTGTCAAAATACAGTCACATCCTGAGATACTAGGGATTAGGACTTCAGCATATGAATTTTAGGAAGAACAAATTCAGCCCATACACTGGATGTTTTTACTTTTCAAAATCTTCTTTACTTTTCTTCTTTACTTTTCAAAATCCTCTTGACTTGCAAATGTGTTTTCTTTTTAACAGAGGTGTCTCACAGGTATTTAGACTTCAGAGACAGTAAGTAACCCTTAGCTTCCAAAAAGCCTGTACTTCTGTATTGTTTTCTTACAATATTTCCTCTTCTTTTACAAGATACACTTGAAGAAAAATAACAACAACATAGTAGGAAGAGTAGTGGTTATCCACATTTATTAAATCTAAAGTAATTAACATTACTCTTACATTACATTGGCACAAGGATAGACTCACAGAAGATTGGAACAAAATAAGGAGTTCAGCAACAGGGCAGTATACATATAGGCACTTAAATGACAACATAATTGATACCGCATATCATTGTTATTGGTGAATTGACTAACATGGAAAAAATTAAAGATAAAGTGCTTTTCAAAGTGTTATCCTCAGACCACCAGAATCAGCATCATCTGAAAGTTGTAAAAAAATGCAAATTCTTAGGCCTCTTTCCTGACTGGAAGAGCTAGGCATTCTGGAGGTATGTAAAAAATCATTTCTTTTTAAAGAAAAACAAAAAAACAAAACAGCTCCATGATGATGCTGATTTCCACTCAAGTCTGAGCACCACAGTTTAAGGAGAATATCTCATGACCTTGGAGAAGGAGTAAATAATTTACAGGAGTAAATAAAAATCATCATAAAAAACAATATTAATCATTGTATCCCATTAAAAATTCTTTCCATCACAATACACATTTAAGAGAGTAAAATGTAAACCAGAGACTGGTAGAAAATATTCACAATACATATATTCAGCAAAGGACTAGTACACAGACATTATATAGAAATTCAAATCAATAAGAAAAAGACCGACATTCTCCCTCACCCCCCCACCCCACACACAAACATGTAAATAGCTAAAACTTTAAACCGGTACTTCACAAAAGAGTGTATCTAAATGGCTAATGGCATACGTTAAGTACCATATGTCAACAGGAAAATACAAACCATACACAACAATTAGATAACCAGAAATACCCACGAATGGCTAAAATTAAAGGGGTTAATAATCTATAAAAATAAAAGTATAATATGCTAATTAGACTGGACGTCTTTCTGGATGAAGCCCAGACATCAAGGGAAGCCAGTGCTGGCAGCCGGGGGAAGGAAGGCCTACTCTTGCACGAATTTCGTGCATCGGGCCTCTAGTATCAAATGTGAGTGAGTTTGTGGAGAAGATGAAAGAGAGACTGGTAGAAGCACTGTGAAAACCTGTTTCTATTAAATGTAAGAAGATGTACCTCCTGGGACCCAGCAATTCCATTCTATGTATATTCCTATGAAATGAATGTTTTGTTATCAGTGTACACACACAAAAATGTTCAGTGATCCGCACTCCACAAAGTCCAGGACTGTCACTGAGGCGTTAATCCCCCACATCTGCCATTTTGAGCACCCACACCTGACGATCCCTTCTCACAGGTGTCCCAACCACGTCATGTAAAAGCCTTAGGACACAATGCACAAGACTCCAGTGCCGCTCAAGTTCGGGGCTGTTGCCTTGCAGTCATGGGGGGAAATGGACTGAGAAAATGTGAGGCAGGACAGAAGAGGTGACTAGTACAAGCATCTTTTTAAAAATTTACCTTTATTACAAGCAGGTCTTTATGAATAAACATATAAAATTTATACACAAAACCTATTATTTTTCATAGGAAATCTTCCATAGGCCGGTCTGTTCAGTAACTAACTCCCAGTTATTAAAATACAGACGCCTATTCAAATACAGACCTTCACAAGCATCAAGTTATAGCTCTTTAATGCTATCTAAAGAGAAATGCCTGTGAAACTCTATGTTGTTCACCTTCACTCTACTCGAAATTAGAAACGAGTGCCTGCCTGGCTGGTGTGGCTCAGTAGTTGAGCATTGACCTATGAACCAGGAGGTCACAGTTCGATTGCAGTCAGGGCACATGCCCAGGTTGCAGGCTGGATCCCCAGTGTGGGGTTTGCAGGAGGAAGCTGATCAATAATTCTCTCTCATCAATGTTTCTATCTCTTTCTCCCTCTCTCTCTGAAATCAATAAAAATATATTTATTTTATTTTGTTTTTTTATTTTATTTTATTTTTATTTATTTATTTTTTTTACAAGAATTTTTAGGTAATTTTATTTTTTTTTCCTTTTCTTTTTTTCTTTTTTTTTCTTTTTTTTTTTTAAAATAAATCTTTATTCAGATTATTACAATTATTTCTCCTTTTCCCCCCCATAGCTCCCCTTCACCCATTTCCCACCCCACCTTCTGCCCTTACCTCCCCCCCACTGTCCTCATCCATAGGTGTATGATTTTTGTCCAGTCTCTTCATGAACCCCCCATACCCCTTTCCCCCTGAGAATTATCAGTCCACTCCCTTTCTATGCCCCTGATTCTATTATATTCACCAGATTATTCTGTCCCTCAGGTTTTTAATTCACTTGATTTTTAGGTTCACTTGTTGATAGATATGTATTTGTTGTTCATAATTTTTATCTTTACTTTTTTCTTCTTCCTCTTCTTTAAGAATACCTTTCAGCATTTCATATAATACTGGTTTGGTGGTGATAACTCCTTCAGCTTTTTCTTATCTGTGAAGCTCTTTATCTGACCTTCAATTCTGAATGATAGCTTTGCTGGGTAGATTAATCTTGGTTGTAGGTTCTTGCTATTCATCACATTGAAAATTTCTTGCCACTCCCGTCTGGCCTGCATAGTTTCTGTTGAGAAGTCAGCTGACAGTCGTATGGGTGCTCCCTTGTAGGTAACTAACTGTTTTTCTCTTGCTGCGTTTAATATTCTCTCTTTGTCTTTTGCTCTTGGCATTTTAATTATGATGTGTCTTGGTGTGGTCCTCTTTGGATTCCTTTTGTTTGGGGTTCTGTGTGCTTCCTGGACTTGTAAGTCTATTTCTTTCACCAGGTGGGGGAAGTTTTCGGTCATTATTTCTTCAAATAGGTTTTCAGTATCTTGCTCTCTCTCTTCTTCTGGCACCCCCATAATTCTGATGTTGGTACGCTTGAAGTTGTCCCAGAGTCTTCATACATTATCTTCAACTTTTTGGATTTTTTTTTTTGCTTTTTGCTTTTTCGGTTGAGTGTTTTTGCTTCTTTGTAATTCAATTCTTTGACTTGATTTTTGTGTTCCTCTTGTCTGTTTTTGGGTCTCTGTATAATATTTTTTATTTCAGTCAGTGTATGTTTAATTTCTAGTTGGTCCTTTTTCATATCTTCGAGGGTCTCGTTATATTTATCGGCCTTTTCTAGGATATTCTTAAAAAGCCTTATAACCGTGGTTTTGAATTCTATATCCAGTCGTTTGTTTTCCTCCATTTCTTTCGTTTGTGATCTGATTCTTTGAGGCCGCATTTTCACTGCTTCCCTGAGTTGGTAAGGTAGATTTGTGTGCTAGGTTTCCAATATGGCCCAGTGGGTCTGCCTCCCCAGTTAACCTGAGGTGGACACTCTTGGTGCACGCCTTTGTGGACTGTGTGTACAGCCTTGTTGTAATTAAGTCTTGATTGTTGTTGGTATCACTGGGAAGAATTGACCTCCAGGCCAGTTGGCTGTAAGGATCACCTGTGTCTATGCTGGGAGAAGTTCGGTGCTGGAGATAGCCTTATAGGATTAGACTTGCCAAATTGCAATAGCCTCTGTGCTCAGCTTGGATGGGGTGGAGTCTCAGTCTTGGCTTCCCGTCAGCCTTGCACTTGCGTACTTCAGACCTCTGCCTTCCCGGCTCCCGAGTCTCCGCCCGAGAGTGCAGACTCCCCCCACAAGAGCGTGGGTCCCCAGGGGCTCGCCTGGAACTGGGGTTCACTGCAGTCAGAACTGGGGCTCAGTGCATTCAGGAGCCTCTGACTCCCTTCCACTAGGGAAAGCCAGTGGCAACCTCTGCAGCCTTTGTGCGCACTGGCGTGTGTGCGCTTTCAGTCCTCCGCCTTCCCCGGCTCCCGAGTCTCCTCCCGAGAGTCCAGACTCCCCCCGTAAGAGCGTGGGTCCCCAGGGGCTCGCCCGGAACTGGGGTTCAGTGCAGTCAGAACTGGGGTTCAGTGCGGTCGGGGGCTTCTTTCCCCCTTCCGCCAGAGAAAGTCAGCCAGGCTCTCAGCCGCCCTTCCTCTCTGCACGCACAAAGACCCTTTGCCGTACCTCCAATTCTATGTGAGCTTTTCTATTTCCTTCTAGTTGTAGAATTTTCACTCAGCCAGCTTTCCTGTGGTTCTGGATGGTGTCCGTTCTGTCTTTTAGTTGTAGTTTTGAAATTGTTGTGCAAGGCAGCAGTTTAGGTGTTTACCTATGCCGCCATCTTGGTTTCTCCAATAAAAATATATTTAAAAAAAATAAGGCCAGTGAGTTAAAAAAACACACACAAAAATAGCCCTTTGCCTGATGTGCCGCTGTTCACCGGCAGTAACAGCTGTTCATCTGTTGGGACCGTTACCCTAACCCACCACTTTGAGAAGATAGCACACTCAGTCTGGTACCTTGCAAGTAAACTATTGATGTGGGAAGCTTGACCCTGGTGTACTTACCCCTTGTATGTTCCCCATAGTTACAGACAGCCTCACATGAAATCTCTATATTGTACTGTAATCTGAAAGTCTTAATTTCTCCAGTTTTTGTTAGTTACTCTCCTTAGTCTCTAAATTAAAGTATGTATAAGAAATTATACCAAATAAATTCCTGTAAACCCATTTAATTTCATTATTCTAAAACCACAGTTACATAATTTCTACCGATCCAACTTGCATTATATTTTATTAAAAGTATCTTCAGACACATCAATTCTTATTCAGATAAAAATTATACACGGTAAAAACTGATTGGCAAGTCAAATCTTGAATTTTACCTGTAAGAGGTTCGCTTTTCGAACTTACCTTTTGTAGCCATTATTTCTACAAAAATTCAGTTTCCCCTGAGTGACTTGTATAGATCTAAATAGTACTATATGCAGTTGTAGCCACTAAGTATTTTACTTTGTTTGGTCTTGCTGCTATTTATATTTATTTTAAGATGTAGATAAAGCAAAAATAGTCCTTTGTTTTGGATTAGTTTGTTACATTGCTCATTAGGTTCTCCAACAAACTTTGCAAACTGTGCACTAACTATGCAGGCTCTGAACTGATGAAAGAGCATATAGAACAGGAGTAAGTGTTCTCTGTTGTATAGACTGTCCTGTCCTCTACAAATAGAGAGGGTTAAGCTTCTTGGTTTATAATCTTATGGCTTTTATGTCTCATTTTGTCATATTAATTCTTAATTAATAAGATTGGGACCTTCTCTACAATGATGAATACAAATGTCCTTAGAAGAGCAGGCAAAAATGTCACCATTTATTAGAATGTTAGCTGTTTTGGGCTTTTTCCCCCTTTATGAAATTGAGAAGGTGCCTTTTCATTCCTAGTTTACTGGAAGTTTTTGACGTGAGAAGGTGCTCTGTGTTTCAAATGTTTTATTTCTACCTATTGAGATAAAATATGATTATCCCCCTCTATTCTGTTACCATGGGGAATTATAATGATTGATTTTTAAATTTTAAAAAATCTTCCTTGTCTGGGATAAACCCAAATAGTCACCATATGATAACCTTTTTATATACTGCTAGATTCTATTACATTTTGTTAGGAATTTTGTATTGATATTTATAAGAAATATTGGTGTATAGTTTGATTTTCTTGCAATTATCCTGTAAGTTTTTAATGGTAGAAATATGCTGACTTCATAAAGTAAATTAGGAATGCCTTCTTCGTTTTCTAAAAGGTTTTAATGTAAGGCTGTTGTTTCTTCTCCTTTCAATGTGTGAATTCAACAATCTTTCTGAGCCACAGGTTTTCTTTGTGAGAGAGTTTTAATAACACATTATTTTAATATTTATTTTTATTTATGTTTGTCCACTATATTTTACATATGATATTTAACAATTATATCACATATTTTATTAATACCAACCTAATCAGATGTTATCTTCTTACCTCAGTTAAAACTGTGTTTTAAGGAACTTTTTAAAAACAATTAAATCTTTATTATTGAAAGTATTACATATATCCCACATTTTCCCCAGTAACCCCTTCTAGAAAGCCCTCCCCTCTCCCGCCCCCTCATCCCCCCACCTCAGGCCTTCATCAGCCTCTTGTCTGTGTCCACAGGTTATGCATATATGCATACAAGTTCTTTGGTTGATCTCTTCCTCTGAGATTCTGCAGTCTGTTCTATGCTTCTATATCTCTGGATCTATATTGTTCACCAATTTATTTGTTCATTAGATTCTACACATGAGTGAGACCATGTGATACTTGTCTTTCTCTGACCGGCTTATTTCGCTTAGCATAATACTCTCCCGGTCCCTCCATGCGGTCTTAAAGAGTAAGAGACAGCATGCAGGGACCTACTGCCTGGTATTCCATGGTGTAAATGTACCCCAGCTTTTTTATCCACTCAGCTACCGATGGCACTTGGGCTGTTTCCAGAGGTTAGCTATTGTAAATTGCCCTCCTGTGAACGTAGGGGTGTATATATTCTTTCTGATTGGTGTTTCTGGTTTTTAGGATATATTCCTAGAAGTGGGATCACTGGGTCAAATGGCAGTTCCATATTTAATTTTTTGAGGAAACTCCATATTGTTTTCCGTAGTGGCTGCACCCGTCTGCATTCCCAGCAGCAGTGCACTAGGGTTCCTTTTCTCCGATCCTGGCCAGCACTTGCCATACTTTTTATAATATCAATCCAGATAAATAATTTTATATGAATGTATTTTTGCAATTCTTTTTTTAAAATCCTCACCCGAGGATATATTTTTATTGATTTTAGAGAGTTGATTGCTGCCTCCTGCATTGGCCCCGCCTGGGTTTCGAACCCACAGCCTCGGTATGTGCCCTGACCGTGATCGGACCTGAAACCTTTCAGGGTATGGGACAACGCTCCAAGCAGCTGAGCCATCCGACCAGGGCCTTTGCAATGCTTGTCTCATATTTTATTTGGAGTATTTTTCAAGAAACCAAGAACTCTCCAGTAATTACATCATCAGTTATTTCTTTTCAAAAGTAGTAACTGTCGCCCTAGCCAGTTTTGCTCAGTGGTTGGAGCACCGTCCCAAACACCAAAACGGTGGCGGTTCAGTTCTGGTCAGGGCGCATGAGGTTGCGGGTTCAGGCCCTGATCAGGGTGCCAGCAACTAATGAGTGTTTCTCCCTCACATCGATGTTTCTCCCTCTCTCTCTCCTTCCTCTCTCTCTCTCTCTCTCTTCCTTTCTCTCTTGTTCTCTCTCTTCTCTCTCTCTCTCTCTCTCTCTCTCTCTCTCTCTCTCTCTCTCCATTCTTAAAATCAATTTTTAAAAATAAGATTTAAATTTTAAAAGAAGATAGCTTCAAACAAATTGAATAATTAAAAACCTAGGACTCACCCTGGTGGTGTGGCTCAGTGGTTGAGCATCAACCTATGATCTCTGTCAGGGCACATGCCTGGGTTGCAGGCTCAATCCCCTGTAGAGGGCATGTAGGAGGCAGCTGATCAGTGATTCTCTCTCATTATTGATGTTTCTGTCTCTCTCTCCCTCTTCCTTCCTCTCTAAAGTTAAAAAATTAATATTAAAAAAAGAAAACTAGCCCTACCCGGTTTGGTTCAGTGGATAGAGCATTGGCCTGTGGACTGAAGGGTCCTGGGTTCGATTCCGGTTAAGGGCACATACCTTGGTTGCAGGCTCCTCCCCTGCCCTGGCCCTGGTCAGGGCTCATGCATGCAGGAGGCAACCAGTTGATGTGTTTCTCTCATATTGATGTTCCTCCCTGTCTTTCCCTCTCTCTTTCACACTCTCTCTCTCTAAATCAATGGAAAAATATCCTCGAATGAGAATTAAAAAACAGAAAAAGAAAAACATACTCTCAGATAGTAAAAATAGAGGAGTGTGTCCTCTTAACAGCAGCATATCCAAAGACATTTGTGAACTGAAAAGTACTCAATGAGTTAAGTTTCTATTGTATTCAAGAAACAACTTAAATGATGTAATTTTTAAATGTAATAATATGTTTCATGTAACCCAATGTACCAGACATATGTCATTTCAACATGTAGTCAATATAAAACATTATTCTGAGGTATTTTGCATTCCTTTTACGTACCAGGTTGCCAGAATCCGGTGTATATTTCACACTGATGGCACATCTCAGTTCTCACTGGCCACATTTCCAGTGTTCAGTAGCCACATGGGGTTCATGACTTTTCTGGTGACAGAGCAGATCTAGACCCTTCCACGGGAGGCGTGGGGCTAGTATCGCCATAGGTCCCACCCAGAGAGAGGGCATTGCCAGCTATTGAACACTTACTGTGTGCCAGGCACTGGGATTTATCTCATCAAGTCCCAACGACAAGGCTGGGGGTTAGGGCGTGTTCAACCCATCTCATCGCTGAGACAACTGAGGCTCAGCGGGGTGAAGTCACATAGTGGCTGGAACCAAGGTCCGCTGCCCCAGGCCTCTGCTGCCAGAGCCCTCAGGTGGAGGCGTGGGCTGCGAGGGACCAGTGAGGTGGCAGCTGGAGCTGGGCCTGTCTTCATGAGCCATGGGCTCAGAAAATTTGTAGTCTGGAGATGAGCACTTAATAGGTTTTCACCCATCATCAGAAGTTGGTTTGAAAGTCAGTCAGCCAATAGGAAGCTACCCAGTGTTGATTGCTAGCTAGGAGGAAGCAGCCCCTTTGGTTTTCTGCACAGTATTTGTCACAGGATCTCCCTTTACCACAGGTATCATCCTACCGTTCATCATCACTGTATCATAGTCCCAGACATCCTCAAATGACGGTGCATGGATTTCCTCCTTTGCTTTTGTGATGTTGTTGTCTCGTGGACTTGGTCCGGGTTAGTAGTTTGCCAGGAGCGTAATCCATTGAATAGCAATCCGTAGTCACAGAATCTTGTGACTGACATTTTCTTTATGTAGTTGGCACTGAGATGTTACCTACAGGTTTTGCTAGCTGTCCGTCCAACATTCCACACAGTGGGGAAAACAGGCAAAGGAGAGCTTTGGGGCATAAGCAACAGGAACCTTTGAAAAATCCATCCAGTTTTGGAGTTAGGCTCATCCTAATACAGTTACTGCCAATGTCTGTGTCACCAGTATGTCCTGTCTGGGTGTGTGGTAGTAAAATTAAGGAGCAGCTCTTTTAAAAGGTGAGTTTCAGCAAACTGTGTTGTTTCAAGCATCCTTCTGAGGTCTTCATATACTACCTTACGAAGCAATGATTTAATGTTCTTAAACATGATAAAAGGAGAAAAAACTTAAATACTTGTTAAAGGGGTACAGTTTAGAGGGTTACTATGTCAGTTTATCCAGACATATCCCATCAAGGAAAACCTAGTGGTAGCAATACATCTTCCGAAAGGACTTCTTATACTCATGCAACTTTAAAATATCTAAGTAATCAAAAGCATGCCCAGTTCAAGTTAAAATGGAGGTGTATTTAGGGAGGTTAGATAAATTCAAACATAAGTCTGTCAGGTGAGTTGGTGAGACCAATGAATTTTGGCTCCTTTTTTGTTCAAACGAATTCACTTGGAATTAGTCCATGTGGCTTCTAAGTCAGTAATAGTCCAGTTATTCAGGATCTAAATGTTCTGGTTGGTTTACTGAGAACTTTGATTCTTTGCCTTTGACTTTGCCATTTCACCAGAGAACTGCTCTATCAGAAGTACAGGAAAGGTAAAACTGAAGTCAGGTGAGTTAGTTTAAAAGGCAGGAAGAAGAAGTTAAAGACAAGGTTGAAAAACACACAGGCCTGCCCTAACCGGTTTGGCTCAGTGGATAGAGCGTCGGCCTGTGGACTGAAGGGTCCCGGGTTCGATTCCGGTCAAGGGCATGTACCTTGGTTGCGGGCACATCCCCAGTGGGGGGTGTGCAGGAGGCAGCTGATCAATGTCTGTCTCTCATTGATGTTTCTAACTGTCTATCCCTCTCCCTTCCTCTCTGTAACAAAAAATCAATAAAAATATTTTTAAAAAAAAAACAAAACAAATAAAACACCAACACACAGGCCTGTTTTGGATGACTTGAGTTCTGTTAAATCCGCGTTCTTTTCTTTGCCTCACACTTAACTTTCTTGTGTCTCCATCCCTACACATTACAAGGGTATTTTATAGCCAGAATGCCACTTTGTACAGTTTTTCCTTTCACTTTGTTGTGCATGTTTGTCTAACTCACATTTTTCTGTAGAGTTTCCTATATCCTTAACTAAAGTAATTTAAAATAGGAATGGGATAACTTTATTCTTTACATAGTCTTGTAAATGGAACTTGTAATGTCTGGTTGTAAGGACAATGTGAATTTGTAGGTAAATGAATTGTATGGCAACCAAGCATATCCCGTGGATTTGGGAGAAATAGAGCCTGAGATTTGAAGATGAAAAAAAAGGTACAAGATACAAACAACTTTAACTGCCAGTGCCAAAGGGCTTATTTTTAACATAGGAACTCTATCACAGTCTTGAGAAAATATTAATCTTAGGTCCATTCCACTTTATTTAACCTTTAGTTCACAAGTGGTTGATTTTTTTAAATGGGTCTCAATACTGTTTTCTAAAATGACATTCTATAATTGTTATTCTATAGAAAACTGTATAGGAAGTAAGTACATTAGAATAACTTCAATGGGAATATAATTTAAAATTTTTTAAATTTTAAATAAATGTGTTTCCATTTCAGTAAAAGAAATAGGTGGCATGTATATTTTGGCAAAGGAGCTATTCTGTGGTTATTTACTTTATCAGTCTTAAGTTATTTTTTTTTTCCCTTAAAGAAATTGTTGTGATAACAACATGTGAATTTACTGCTTTTGATCATGACTGAGTCTGTTGCTTTCATGTTTTTTTGTGAGCAGTTATGTTTTTTAAAACATCTGTTTTCCTTTTTGGTTAATATTATGAGCATGGATGCCAAAATTACTTTTGCTCTAGATTCTTCATTTTGTTTAAAATGTTTCTTACACTTATGACAAGCCAAATCCGCCTTTTAGAAGGTGCTATTGCTACCTGTGGAATAACTGGCAACAAGACAGGCTTTTTCTTTTCAATGGTTGGCTTTTACTCGAAGGCATTAAAAAAAATGGCAGAATTTGTAGCCTTGGGTATGTCCAAGGTTAGGACTGGGTTGTCAAGATTTTTTTTGAAAAAGGAAATAAAAGGAAAACTGCCACCATGAATTCACTGTACTATTCTAAACTTAGGATTCATTCCTTGATGCTTGGACCAGTGGAGTGAACCGGACCAGTGGAAGTGCTTAATTTGCATTAAGCTAAGAATACTTAACTCCGCACTTTAAGGTTTAAGTTTTATTCTGCCTTAAATTAATGATAGGCAGAGCAGCCCTGAACAATATATTTTGTTTATGCAATCCTGTTTAAGAATATATTTTATGTTTTTTTAAAGTTTGTATCTTTCATCTGTTGAAGCTGTTTAAAAATTTTTTAAATGCAGTTTTTTCAAATTTTGTATTTCTACTAAAATTCTCCCAAAAATCAGCATTTCCAATGGTGATAAATATTGTTACTATGTACTTATGTATTCCCTGTAACACTTGTTGCTGCCTCACAAGAAAATAGAACTTTTATGTTAAAATAAAGTCTGTTCTTCTTGAGTTTTTTCCTGTGTACTTTTGTGAATATAGCCTCAAATTTTCTTTTCAGACACCTCGAGACTGAATTAACTTACAAATAGTATATTCTTTTTTACAAATTGATAGAAAAATACGTTTGTGTTCAGTAGCAGGATATATAACATTGTCACTTGTTACTTCCTTGCTTCTTCCTTCCTTGCTCTAGAACGTCAGGTACCTGATATTTGTGGTAAATGCTAAGCAAACTTAACACAGACTTTTATTGAAAGCATATTACATACCGTTATACACTTTGTAGATGATACAAATTTTAAAAAGACGTAGACGTTGCTCTCAAGCATAAAAATTAGAAGGTGAAAAGGGGCCTACATGACTGCAGGAACGGATAAAAAGTGATAAGTAGTTTCAGCAAAGTACACGGAAAAGTGTGATGAGAGTTCAGACACTGCTTCCACTTGTGAATCAGGGAAGGCCCCCATAAAGAAGTGAGATCTGAAACGGGCCTGAGATTCATCAGTTTTTCAATATGTAGCCTTTGCTAGGATCTCATTTTATCCAGAGTTAAAATAAGAGTTTTATATTCTCAGAACCAGGGTACAGGTCGGAAAACAAGTCCTGCAAAATTACCTTTAGCTTATATTAATAACTAACCATTAAACACAGAAATAACAACACATAAGCAACCAAAGTTGTACATGGAGACTGAATGGACATTATCGCCATGCTGCGTTTAAATATGTCTGGAACCCCAGGGCTGCTGGAATCTCATTCCAAAGGAATAAGACTGGCAGGAGGCTCACAGTGTGACCTGGTAAGAACAGAGAGGAAAGTTACTCTGCATGAGGTGGAGGTGAGCATTGAAAGTAAAAGGAAGGGGACTGAGGAAAGAAGAACTAAGCAGGGAGAGAGACAGGGAGAAGGAGAAGGAGAGGGAGAGGGATAGGGAGAAGAAAGGTGGGAAGAAAAGTAGGGAGTGGATGAAAGAACAGGAAAGATGTGCAAAACAAACTCACCAGCGCTTCCTAAGCCAAAATGCAAGAGCTGTCAGGAGCACCAGGGGCACCATCACTGCCAAGAGGATCAAGTCCATGGAGCTATGGTGACGTTCTGTGGGTTTGGGTGCACACAAGGTGTCATTTCAAACCCACCCCGTTTACTGCATTTCCCTGGTCTGCCTTTTTTATTAGCGTGTTTGCCTCACTAATCTTTGTTCTTCCTTCCTCTTCAGAGTTGAATCTTTCATCTGACCCTCAACATCTTCCTACTTCGGCAGGTCTCTCGTTTTCTACTCTTCTATTTATTGAATTAATTATTTTCATTCTTTTGGGTCTGGAGGCCATAACTCCCAAATGTTTTACTTGGCTCTCCTGCTCAGCTGTGGACCTTCTACTCCCATTCCCAGTGTGGGCCCCAGTTTTTTCTTACCCAAGTAGAGGAGGATGTCCTGGCCTCCTAGGCTGCTGTGTGTCACCCGGCAATATAGGCCAGATGTCTCAGTGGCTTCCACCTCCAAGAAAACCTGAAGGTACCATGTCCCATCAGCATTGGGCAAGATACCACTCTGTTGAGTGCCCTGCTGTACCTGTTCACCTCACATCCACTTTACCCAAATTGGCTTTGGATGGAAGCCAGAGACATGGCAAACCAGCATCTGACGGTGAGGACCGGGATTGGGGCCAGTGGACAGCCAGGCCTCTGGTTTTACTGCAGAGGACAGGAAAGATATTTAGGTAAGGACTCTGACACAGACTTGGAGGTTCATGTCTTCACATCAGCTTAGACAGATACATCTATCACATGCTGGAATTTCATGCATTATCCTTCTCTCTCCTGAATCCTTGTCCTCAATTTAAAGGGATGGTGGGAAGGTATTATTTTAGAATAGAAAAATGCTTGGAGGATGGATATGGGACTGACCTTCTCTCTGAAGATCTGCCTTCCCCGCATCAAGGATACTCAAGAGGAAACGTGGGCAGGTGTCACTGAGCATCCTCTGTAGTATTCTGTTGATGACATGGTACTGATTGACTAGCCTGCACATAGGCTGAGCTGTAATTTCATCCTTTACCGATGGCAGCCATGAACTGTTCTGGAAATGCATGAGCTCTGATCCTTGATAAGCAACTTGCAGGAAGACTACCTTGCCTTCCCCAGGGTGCAGTTCACTGCCTCCTGTTATCTGAATCTCAAAGGGATCTAGGGAAGAAGGGTTGTAAATTAGAGGAAAGAGGGAGTAAGGATGAAATTAGTAAAAGCAAAAAAAGGAAATAAAAGAAGTTTGGGGGATTTCAGGTAATGGAACAAAGTTTGGTTTGATCAAAAGTTCAGAAAAAGTGTAATTGATGGTAGTTGAAGGTGGAGGAAAAAATGAATGACTAATTTTTTTGGAAATAGAAGTAAGCAATATGTTGAAAGACGGTGACCTAAATGGTGAGAGCAAGAGAATAAGGAAGCAGGTAGTGTGAGAGTTGTGATTATAATAACCTAGAGTGAATGAAATGCAATAGGTTACAATAAATGTACAGACAGAGGATGCTGAAGAGATTGAATGTGGTTTGAAAAAAATGGAATAAGGAGCTCATTGCGACACACACCCCTCACCCAGCACATTGCACCTCCCGTTTGGGAATTGAACTTACATTTAAGCTGCCACTGATTGGCATGTATGTGAAGTTCGTGCGGCATTTCAACGGAGAACATACGGTGGAACTCCACAAGTTCTTTTATCTCTATCTTGTTTAAGTTGCCCTTGGACCAAGGACGCAAGAAAATAAGAGTGCGAGAGTTGCTGTCCCAGCCATGAGTCTGCAAGTCACCCAACCAAGCAGAGTGCCGAATTCTCACCCAGGAATGGTTGTAGAAGGATGTGCTGTGGATCATTTTGAAGGAGATCTCCTTCTGGAAGGCTGTGGCAACAGAACAGATAGACTGAGGAGAAGAAAAGGCATCGGGAAGGAGAGAGAATGTAGAAAGGTGCCAGGAAGGAAACACTCAGAATCTGGAGATAAGGGGAGCCATGGCTTCCTCAGCAGCATTCAGCTGTCCAGGGCCCCATGCTTTACAAACAACCTTCAGAAGGGCTCAGGGTCCCAGAGTACGGGATACTCAGGACTGTGCTGACATTCTCCTCTCCAGGTATGTTCTGAGGACGCCGCACCACACAGAAACACACACACACACACACACACACACACACACACACACACACACACACCCCTTTTGCACCCAACAGTACAGTGGCCAAGTTCTTACCATCTTCGTTGTCACCACCTGCGAGGAGAACAGCTAGCAGTAGAATTTGCAGAAGCAGCATTTCACTTACAGATGTTATTTCTTTCTCAGGAAAGTTGTCTTTGGCTTCAGTTTGAAATAAAACTACTCCACACTACCTCTATTCTGACTTCCTTCGTCTAACAACGGACAAAAAAAAAACAACAACAAAAAAAACCCCCAGTGCTCCTTCCCTAAATTCTAGACACCAATTCAGCCTCTCATTTCCCCTCAAGTTCTGACTCTCTTATCTGGCTTTCAGCATCTTCCTTGTTCAGCTTCATTCTGTTCATCTTTCTCTAACTCAGCCTCTATGGAATAAGTCTTATGCGCCATTGAAAAGTCAGTTTCCCTCTGGAGATATTTCCTTCTCATTCAGACAATGAAAGCATAAAGCCAAATGGCTTTCCAATTCCTACCTGATGTTCTGTTGTCCCTGCTCTTTCCTGTCACTCTGTCCTTCCCTTGCCAAATGTAAACACTCTTCAAATAGTCTCTTCTTCTGTCTAAGCCCCACCCCATTGTGTCATATCTCTGACATCTCATTGGCTGCTTTATTTGATTTTCAGGATCTCCTATGATTGCCCTGTGTAACAGTATAAACTACTACTCCATTATCCTTAGGGAAGAACCAGTAGCCATCACAGAGACCACAGGAACCTGGAAACATAAAAATCTCTGTTTGACTCGCAGTGATATCTATTCATTTACCCAAGACTCGCTCAGCACCTGCTGGATACAAGCAGCTTGCAACACTCATGAATATCTAGTGATCTACAAGGCAATCACTTTATTCAGGAGCTTTTATTCTACTTAAGAAGGAAGCACATAAACTAAGGACTATAAGCCTTGGTGCGCTGGGTTGTATTATAATGTACGGACTAGAGAAAACAAGCCTTCTTGAATCAAAGTCCCAACCCTTAACTGATGTTGCCCACTCAGAATCTTGGCTCCAGTGATTTGCTCAGGGTGTTAGGTCCGTATACCTCTGCTATACTGGGTCCCCAACTCTAGCAGAATGCCTCCTGGCAAGGTGCTCAATGAGTAAGTTTGAATGAGTGAATAATTGGCTTCAGGCATCCAATTATTTTTTTTCATTAGACAGATTTTTAACATTATTGTTTAAGGTATCAGAAATCTTTGCTTGTATTTCTAATTGGTGAAATGAGAATCTCACACAGTTTTATTTAGGATTAAAATATCCTAATATATGAAAAGCCATGGGCTGTCATGAAGAAAACAACCAGACAGAGGACCAAGCAGCAGGCTGCGTGGGGCGACCAGGCTGGCAGGGGGGGTAGTGAGGAGCAACCAGGCTGGCGGGGGAGCAGTTAGGGGTGACCAGGCCGCCTGAGGGGGACAGTTGGGGGTAACCAGGCAAGCAGGGGGGCAGTTAGGAGCGATCAAGCTGGCAGGCAGAGGTGGTTAGCGGTGATCAGGCTGTCAGGAGGGGTAGTTAGGAGCGATCAGGCAGGCAGGCAGGTGAGCAGTTAGAAGCCAGCGGATTGTGAGAGGGTGAAGGCTGGGCTGAGGGGACGTGTACCCCATGCATGAATTTCTTGCACCGGCCTCTAGTATGCTAATAAGCATGAAGTTTACACAGACAGTTATGCTGTAAATCTATTAGTTATAATTTTTTAAAAACTGATGATTTGTGGGAAATTAAATTAATAGAATATTCTGGAGTTCTTTATTTAAGATTTTTTTCTTACTGGCCCTGCTGGGATGTTCCAGCTTGTTTTGTCATACACTGGTCTTTGCTGGCCATGCTGACCCTGCTCTTTCATGCTTAAAATGTTTAAAACGCTCTTAAAATGTTGTTTTGCTTTGTAACTTTTAGATAAATGTGCTCTGGCTATTTTGTTATTTATTTGTATACAAGTAAACAGAAATTATCTAAGGCTAATTCTTAAAATATTTTGTAAAAATGTTAGGATTATCTTAACCTAAAATTAAAAAGCTAAAACATGAGGCAATAAGGGTTTATTTGTATTGCAATTTGCGAAGCACAGATTCAAGCAGAAACCACATAGGCTTCTGATTACAGGGTGAGAGGAAGGGAATTTTAGGAGAAAAGAATGGGATAATTGCATGAATATAAAAAAAAATTTCTATTGGTGCTAACAAGCTGATAAGCTAAATTACTCTATGGCTATTGTAGGGGTTCAGAACAGGCCTCCCCAGAATGTGCCACTTTAGCATTTGTCTTATTTTGAGCCTTAGCATTTGAATTATGTTGAGCCAATGACAAGAACCTGCAGGCTTATGAGAAACTTTTACTACTTCCTTAAATGAGGGGACTTGCCCATAATAAGCTTTCAGCAGAAACATTTTTAAGCCAATCTACATGGCAGGGCAAACTACTAGTTACTGAACATCTCTTATTACCAACCTTTTGAAGCCCCAGGCTTCCCTACCTCATCTTTACCTCAGACTTGCCTCTTATACCTCAATTTTAGAAAGCGCCGTGTGGTCAATCTGACAAGTTCAGTGACAGAAAGTAACCTCACAGGTTGGCCTGGTCATAACTTGCTAACTAGGCAGGTCCCAATGGGTAGTCATGCTCCAGGTCTAAAAGGTGTATCTTGGCCTTAAGCAAGCTCTGTCCATTGTTCTTGTGCATCTAGGTTAACACCCTGTGAAATGTCAGAAATACTCCTTTCCAGACCCCTCTCAGGTGTGACCACTCCCGGAGCACCTCAGCTTGTTAACTGTCCTGCCCCCCTTTTGGTGCTCGGGACTACACTCCATGACCTGAGCCACACTGGCCAGGGCAGGACGCCCATTTCCCCCTGTGCCTTCACACCTCCCTGGAAATCCCTCCTCTTGATCCACTGGTGCTTAGGCTACAGGCATGCTCATGTTCTTTCTAACAGCCGTTACGTGGTGCTTCCTCAGACACCACCAGAGCTCTGGAATTTCTCTGTCCTCTAAAGCTCTCCTCAGACCCAGACCGGAGCTCCCCTCCCACACAGTCTCACACACTCATCTGAATTCCCACTCCCCACCAGCAGTGACCTCAACTTCCCTGTGAGAGAAATCCACTGCCTCTTACAGTCATGTGCCTTTTCCTGAGCTTCTTCCTTTCCTTCCCACTTTGCTTCTGGTTTTTCTATCCTCTTTCTGGCTTCCAGCCTCTCTGTGTATCTGATGTGAGTGCTGCTTGTTCTTCAAAGCAAGTCTCTTGCCCTAAAAGGATCTTAGGACGGAGAGTCAAGATACATTCCTGAATGAGACTCCTGCTGGATGCAGTGAATTGGAAAAACACCTCAGCATTCTGGCCTCTGTTTTCTTATCTGTAAAATAACTGGGTTGATGGAAGTAAATGTTTTCTAATCTTGTCAGCCTTCCCTCTAGCATTCTGTGCATCTTACTGGGCTCCCTTTTCTCCCCATCCATGCCCTCTTCCTCCCCATTTTGCTTTTCCCTCATTTTTTTAAACTTTACTTTTCAATTAGTTTGTTAAAAATTATTTAGTATTAGTTTTAGGTGTATAACATAGTGGTAAGACAGTTATATCCTTATAAGGAGTTTCTATTTAGTAGTATTAGTGTCAGGTGTACAGCATAGCGATGAGACAACTATGCCTTACAAAGTGTTCCCCCAGTATTTTCAGTACCCACCTGGCACCTTATATAGTTACTACAGTATTACTAACTGTATTCCCTGTGTTGTGCTTTACATCCCTGCGACTATTTTGTAACTATTAATTTTACTTCCTTTTTAAAAATACATTTTTATTGATTTCCAAGAGGTAGGAAGAGGGAGAGAGAAATATAGAAACATCATGATGAGAGAGAATCATTGATCAGCTGTATCCCGCACGCCCCACACTGGGGATCAAGCCCACGACCCCGGTATGTGCCCTAACCGGAATCGAACCATGACCTCCTGGTTGTTGCTCAATCACTGGGCCACCCCAGCCGGGCTCAATTTTACTTCATAATCTCTTTACTTTTTTTCACCCACTCATCCAGTCCTCCTCTCCTCTGGCAACTGTCACTCTGTTCCCTGTATCTAAGAGTTTGTTTCAATTTTGTTCTTTAGATTCCATGTATAAGTGAAGTCATGTGGTATTTATTTTTCTCTGACTGGCTTATTTCTCTTAGCATTAGACCCACCCATGCTGTCACAAATGGAAAGCTTTTGTTCTTTTTTAGGGTCGAGTAATATTCCACTGTATATCTGTACTACCACTTTGTTATCCACTCCTCTATTAATGGGCACTGGACCTGTTTCTATATCTTGGTCCTTCCTTGTTTCTCCTTCTGCATGTCTTAGCAGTCATTCTCCATTTAGCCTCCAGCACAGTCCCAGCCTCCTCTCCATTTTCTCATAGTCCCTGTCCATTCAATATTATCTCAGCCTTTCCTTCCTGACTCACTTTCAGCACTAAAGCATTGTTTTATTGCGTGACCCTTAAATTTCTGTGTGTACTATGGAAATCACAGTCATGGAATTTATTTCTGGAATGATGGCACTAAACAACTTGAGAAGACTGTGATAATTCTCATGGGAGGGAAAGTACAGGGATGGAATGAGTCTCTAATGTTTTCTCTTTCCAGCCAGTGTGGCTCAGTGGTTGAGCACCGAGCCATAAACCAAGAGGTCCCAGGTTCAATTCCTGGTCAGGGAACATACCCAGGTTGCAGCTTCAGTCCCCATTAGGAGGACATTCAGGAGGCAGTTGATCAATGTCTCTCTCATTGATGTTTCTATCTCGCTCTCCCTCCTCCTTGCTCTCTGTCTAAAAAAATTCAATGAAAACATATTTTTAAAAACTATGTTTTTTTTTTTTTTTTAAATAAATCTTTATTCAGATTATTACAATTATTTCTCCTTTTTTCCCCCATATTTCCCCTCCAGCCATTTCCCACCCCACCTTCTGCCCTTACCTACCCCCCACTGTCCTCATCCATAGGTGTACGATTTTTGTCCAGTCTCTTTATGGACCCCCCCATACCCCTTTCCCCCTGAGAATTATCAGTCCACTCCCTTTCTATGCCCCTGATTCTATTGTATTCACCAGATTATTCTGTTCCTCAGGTTTTTAATTCACTTGATTTTTAGGTTCACTTGTTGATAGAAATGTATTTGTTGTTCATAATTTTTATCTTTCCTTTTTTCTTCTTCCTCTTCTTTAAGAATACCTTTCAGCATTTCATATAATACTGGTTTGGTGGTGATGAACTCCTTTAGCTTTTTCTTGTCTGTGAAACTCTTTATCTGCCCTTCAATTCTGAATGATAGCTTTGCTGGGTAGAGTAATCTTGGTTGTAGGTTCTTGCTATTCATCACATTGAAAATTTCTTGCCACTCCCGTCTGGCCTGCATAGTTTCCGTTGAAAAGTCAGCTGACAGTCGTATGGGTGCTCCCCTGTAGGTAACTAACTGTTTTTCTCTTGCTGCTTTTAATATTCTCTCTTTGTCTTTTGCTCTTGGCATTTTAATTATGATGTGTCTTGGTGTAGTCCTCTTTGGATTCCTTTTGTTTGGGGTTCTGTGGGCTTCCTGGACTTGTAAGTCTATTTCTTTCACCAGGTGGGGGAAGTTTTCTGTCATTATTTCTTCAAATAGGTTTTCAGTATCTTGCTCTCTCTCTTCTTCTGACACCCCCATAATTCTGATGTTGGTACGCTTGAAGTTGTCCCAGAGTCTTCTTACATTATCTTCAACTTTTTGGATTTTTTTTTTTGCTTTTTGCTTTTTCGGTTGAGTGTTTTTTGCTTCTTTGTATTTCAATTCTTTGACTTGATTTTTGTGTTCCTCTTGTCTGTTTTTGGGTCTCTGTATAATATTTTTTATTTCAGTCAGTGTATGTTTAATTTCTAGTTGGTCCTTTTTCATCTCTTCGAGGGTCTCGTTATATTTATCGGCCTTTTCTAGGATATTCTTAAAAAGCCTTATAACCGTGGTTTTGAATTCTATATCCAGTCGTTTGTTTTCCTCCATTTCTTTCGTTTGTGATCTGATTCTTAGACGCCGCATTTTCACTGCTTCCCTGAGTTGGTAGATTTGTGTGCTAGGTTTCCAATTTGGCCCAGTGGGTCTGCCTCCCCAGTTAACCTGGGGTGGACACTCTTGGTGTACCCCTTTGTGGACTGTGTGTACAGCCTTGTTGTAATTAAGTCTTGATTGTTGTTGGTATCACTGGGAAGAATTGACCTCCAGGCCAGTTGGCTGTAAGGATCAGCTGTGTCTATGCTGGGAGAAGTCCGGTGCTGGAGACAGCCTTATAGGATTAGACTTGCCAAATTGCAATAGCCTCTGTGCTCTGCTTGGATGGGGTGGAGTCTCAGTCTTGGCTTCCCATCAGCCTTGCCCTTGCTAGCACGTGTGTGCCTTCAGTCCTCTGCCTTCCGGCTCCCGATTCTCTGCCCGAGAGTCCAGACTCCCCCCACAAGAGCGTGGGTCTCCGGGGGCTCGCCTGGAACTGGGGTTCACTGCAGTCAGAACTGGGGCTCACTTCAGTCAGAACTGGTGTTCGGTGCCGTCAGGAGCCTCTCACTCCCTTCCGCTAGGGAAAGCCTGTGGCAGCCTCCCGCAGCCTTTGTGCGCACTGGCGCGAGCGGACTTTCAGTCTTCCGCCTTCCCCGGCTCCCGAGTCTCCGCCCGAGAGTCCAGACTCCCCCCACAAGAGCGTGGGTCCCCGGGGGCTCGCCTGGAACTGGGGTTCGCTGCAGTCAGAACTGGGGCTCACTTCAGTCAGAACTGGGGTTTTGTGCCGTCAGGAGCCTCTCACTCCCTTCCGCTAGGGAAAGCCTGTGGCAGCCTCCCGCAGCCTTTGTGCGCACTGGCGCGAGCGGACTTTCAGTCTTCCGCCTTCCCCGGCTCCCGAGTCTCCGCCCGAGAGTCCAGACTCCCCCCACAAGAGCGTGGGTCCCCGGGGGTTCGCCTGGAACTGGGGTTCGCTGCAGTCAGAACTGGGGCTCACTTCAGTCAGAACTGGGGTTTTGTGCCGTCAGGAGCCTCTCACTCCCTTCCGCTAGGGAAAGCCTGTGGCAGCCTCCCGCAGCCTTTGTGCGCACTGGCGCGAGCGGACTTTCAGTCTTCCGCCTTCCCCGGCTCCCGAGTCTCCGCCCGAGAGTCCAGACTCCCCCCACAAGAGCGTGGGTCCCCGGGGGCTCGCCTGGAACTGGGGTTCGCTGCAGTCAGAACTGGGGCTCACTTCAGTCAGAACTGGGGTTTTGTGCCGTCAGGAGCCTCTCACTCCCTTCCGCTAGGGAAAGCCTGTGGCAGCCTCCCGCAGCCTTTGTGCGCACTGGCGCGAGCGGACTTTCAGTCTTCCGCCTTCCCCGGCTCCCGAGTCTCCGCCCGAGAGTCCAGACTCCCCCCACAAGAGCGTGGGTCCCCAGGGGCTCGCCCGAAATAGGTGTTCAGTGCAGTCAGAACTGGGGTTCAATGCGGTCGGGGGCTCCCTTCCCCCTTCCGCCAGAGAAAGCCAGCCAGGCACTCCGCCGCCCTTCCTCTCTGCGCGCACAAAGACCCTTTGCCGTACCTCCAATTCTCTGTGAGCTTTTCTCCTTCCTTCTAGTTGTAGAATTTTCACTCAGTCAGCTTTCCTGTGGTTCTGGATGGTGTCCGTTCTGTCTTTTAGTTGTAGTTTTGAAATTGTTGTGCGAGGCAGCAGTTTAGGTGTTTACCTATGCCGCCATCTTGGTTTTCTCTAAAAACTATGTTTTATCTACTATATATTTGCACTACTTATGTGGCTTTGCTCAATCTGAGCACCAGAATATTGGCTGCAATTATTATGTCAGACCTTGGCGGTGAGACCCGTATATCCATGAAAATATTTCAACTGGTTTTTAATTTATAAAGATACCTAAAGTATTAAAACTAAACCTATACAACAAGCAACAATACACAACACCTGTGTGTTAAATATAACCTAACTCCTCAATTAAAAACTGATGAGAATTCTTGGTCCATGAACATTTATTGGTTATTTTGCTTAATAGTGCTCACCTGTTCTAGCAATCACTAGATAGTGATAAAATTCACATACCTGCCTGGTGCCTTTTTTTGTAGATTGCATTTAATATTTTCTTTCTTTTTCTAATTCATTTGTCAAGGCTCTTATTATCAGATAGAAAGTAGGTGAAGAAACTCTTTGTTATATGTTTTTTAAGATGATTTTGATATTTCCCTAATATGTTCTGAAAATGCTGCCTAAATATTTAGTTATTATCCTGCAATGCCTGGTATTTACTTGTTGCTACTTTGCTTAATGACTAATCATCTAGAAGAAAACTTTGCCAACACCAGAGGTGTTGGTTTGCTAGGGTTGCCATAGCTACTCACAGACTGAGTGACTCAAACACCAAAAATGTATTTCTTAGTTTCAGAGGACAGAGTGCAAGACCAGGGTGTCAGCAGGTTAGTTTCTCCTGAGGCCTCTCTCTTTGGCGTTTGGACGGCCATCTTCTTGCTGTGTGCTCACATCACCGTTCCGCTGTGCACACCCAGGCCTGGTCCTGGTGTCCGTGTGTCCAATTTTTTTCTTAGAAGGATAGTATTCAGAACGGATTAGGGCTCATCATAAAGGCCTGGTGTTAATTGAATGATCTCCATAAAGGCCTTTTGTCAAAATACAGTCACATCCTGAGATACTGGGGGTTCGGACTTCAGCATATGAATTTTAGGAAGAACAAATTCAGCCCATACACTGGATATTTTCACATTTCAAAATCTTACTTACTTTTCTTCTTTACTTTTCAAAATCCTCTTCACTTGCAAATGTGTTTTCTTTTTAACAGAGGTGTCTCACAGATATTTAGACTTCAGAGACAGTAAGTAACCCTTAGCTTCCAAAAAGCCTGTACTTCTGTATTGTTTTCTTACAATTTTTCCTCTTCTTTTGCAAAATACACTTGAAGAAAAACAACAACAACATAGTAGGAAGAGTAGTGGTTATCCACATTTATTAAATCTAAAGTAATTAAGATTACTCTATTATGTTACATTGGCACAAGGATAGACTCACAGAAGAATGGAACAAAATAAGGAGTTCAGCAACAGGGCAGTATACATATAGGCACTGAAATGACAACATCATTGATGCCGCATATCATTGTTATTGGTCAATGGACTAACATGGAAAAAATTAACTTTTATCCCCATTTCATAGCACACACAAAAATCAAGCCCAGGCTTATTGTATATCTAAATGTAAGAGGTAAGCTTCTCTAAGATAAAGTGCTTTTCCAAGTGTGATCCTCAGACCACCAGAATCAGCATCATCTGAAAGTTGTAAAAAAATGCAAATTCTTAGGCCTCTTTCTAGACCTAAAGAGCTAAACATTCTGGAGGTAAGTAAAAAAAATTTTCTTTTTTTAAGAAAAAAACAAAACCCCTCACAGATGCTGCTGATGCCCACTGACGTTTGAGTATCACAGTTTAAGGAGAATATCTCATGACCTTGGAGAAGGAGTAAATAATTTACAGGAGTAAATAAAAATCATCATAAAAAACAATATTAATCATTGTATCCCATTAAAAATTCTTTCCATCACAATACGAGTTTAAGAGAGTAAAATGTAAACCAGAGACTGGTAGAAAATATTCACAATACATATATTCAGCAAAGGACTAGTACACAGACATTATATAGAACTTCAGTAAATAAAGACCGACATTCTCCCTCACCCTCCCACCCCCCCCACACACAGGTAAATAGCTAAAAATTTAAACTGGTACTTCACAAAAGAGTGTATCTAAAGGGCTAATTGGCATATGTAAAGTACCATTAGTCAACAGGAAGATACAAATCATAAACAACAATTAGATAACCAAAAATACCCATGAATGGCTAAAATTAAAGGGGTTAATAATCTATAGTAATAAAAGTATAATATGTAATTAGACCAGGCGTCCCTTCGGACGAAGCCAGGGCTGTGAGGGAAGCCTGGGTCCCGGGTGCCAGAGGGAAGCCGGTGCTGGCAGCCGGGGGAAGGAAGGCCTACGCTTGCATGAATTTCGTGCATCGGGCCTCTAGTATCAAATATGAGTGATTTTGTGGAGAAGATGAAAGGGAGACTGGTAGAAGCACTGTGAAAACCTGTTTCTATTAAATGTAAGAAGATGTACCTCCTGGGACCCAGCAATTCCATTCTATGTATATTCCTGTGAGAAATGAATGTTTTGTTATCAGTATACACACACACAAATGTTCAGTGATCCGCACTCCACAAAGTCCAGGACTGTCACTGAGGCGTTAATCCCCCACATCTGCAGTTTTGAGCACCCACACCTGACAATCCCTTCTCACAGGTGTCCCGACCACGTCATGTAAAAGCCTTAGGACACAATGCACAAGACTCCAGTGCCGCTCAAGTTCGGGGCTGTTGCCTTGCAGTTGCTGGGGGGAAATGGACTGAGAAAATGGGAGGCAGGACAGAAGAGGTGACTGATACAAGCAGGTTTGTAAAAATTTACCTTTATTACAAGCAGGTCTTTATGAATAAACATATAAAATACATTATATACACAAAACCAATTATTTTTCATAGGAAATCTTCCATAGGCCAGTCTGTTCAGTAACTGTTTAACTGTATTATTTATTTTTATTTTATTTTTATTATTTTTTACATTTTTTTAATTGTTTGAAGTATTAAAAATAGTAGTACATATGTCTCTTTTTTTTTCCCCCATAGACCTCCCCCACCCTCCCCTTCCCCCCAGTACATGCCTTTACCTGCCCCCCGCCCCCCAGTGTCTTTTATCCATTGGTTATGCTTATATGCATGCGTACAAGTCCTTCGGTTGATCTCTTACAGCACCCCCCCCCCCACAAAACCTCCTCTGCCTTCCCACTGTAGTTTGACAGTCTGTTAAATGCTTCTTTGCCTCTGTATCTATTTTTCCCACTTTTCTTTCCTTTAAAAAATCTTGCCTCTGCAGACTAGAAATAAACATATAATAACAAAAAATGTTTGAGTCCCAATTTCAATGTCCAACAGTTCTGAGTCCCCGTTTCAATGTCAAACAGTTCCTTATGTGTACATGTCAGCAATGATATCTGGATGGTGGGCACATGGTGGCAATGCAGGTCCAACCCTCTCTGGTTTGGTCCTAGGCACGCTGCTGCGTCACACAGCTTCTGACTGCTAGCGTGGCAAGGCGTCGTCAGCGTCTCCCATCTCTGGACTGTTTCTCCTCTTGTCTTCGTGGTTGGAGCAGACCTGTCAATTCCTCTCTGTTGCAGGAATCCACATGGTCTTGGAGTTGTTTTCTGAAAATATACAAACATATTCTCGACCGAAAGTTAATAAAGGAATCTTTTCTATATAATTGATTTGGGATCCTTTTTATTTTTGCCCAAATGATTTTCCTTTGTCTTATTTAGACACCATGTGTGTTTTTCATAGGTGTCTTGCTGTTAGCATTACAAATAAAAATTAATTTTGTAAAGTAAAAATTTTCTAGATGTAATTTACTTATAGGATATTTTTCCTTACATGATATTACCCTACTATTCCCCCTTTTTTGATTACTGGAGGCTTTTGTAAATTTTATAATGCAGTCTTGATAACTTTAAATTTTAATTTTTTGCACAAAAATATGACTGCTTTAGTTTCATTGCATGTTCAGGAATTTTACCATGAGATGAACTACCAATAGAAATTTTAGTTAACACTTTAGGAACAGCTTTTTGTCCAGTACAATTAAATTTTCTTGAATATTCACTTATTTGAATTAGCCTATTTAAATTAATCTGAAAACTTGATTATTATTTTACTGTCAAATTTGATACTCTACCAACAATCTTAGTTTACCCTGTAAATATTAGTGGGAAGGATTATTTGTATTCTTGAGTAGGCCCTGAGCATTCCTGGTGCTAGGCTGGATTTAGATATAGGGCAGCTGCTGTCGGCCAAGTCTCTGTCTGTTACCTGGGTCCCAATCTGAGCTGGGCCAAGTCACACTGTCTGTCACCTGTGTCCCGATCTGAGCTGGGCGTGGGAAGCAAAGCAGCCATGGGGGCAGGAGACCTCTCTCAGAAGGGGTGAGGGTTCAGGCCCCTGCAAGGTTGGGAGGGTGGGGGTCTGTGCCCCACCTCTGATGATCCCCAAGTTCTCTCCTGATGGCCCTGCGACTGTGCCTGTCTTAGGTTGTTCCTTCCCTGAGGAATCTTACCCGTCTCTGGCTAACCAGTCATCCTCCGGGGCCAAGCAGGGTGATGTGAGGTTCAGTTCTGTCTCCTTGGTAGCCTATGCCCCCGTGGCCTCCACGCCCAGCACCTGCCTTGGGATCCCCTGGCCTGCTGGAGGTGCCCCAGCACTGATCACATATCTCGGGGAACTCAGGTTTCTTCTCCAGAGAGCGCCCAGCTCACACAATTGGGCGAGAGACAGATTCATGGTACCAGCCACCACGAGGCTTCATGCTCAGCATGAACAGAAAGCTCAGGCAACAGCTGAGGGCAATTGGATTGTGAGAAGAGGGTCCCTCTTGGCACAAAAAGCAAGAGGGGACAATATAGAATGCTCAAGTGCCTTCCCAGTGCCTTAATTCCTTCTGAAAGGGAATAAATCCTTTCATGTCCTCTTTTTTTTTTTTTTTTTAAATTGCTGCCAAACATTCCAAGAATTAGTTTGTAAGTTTGTTTGGGATAATTGTACAGTATGCTGTTGTAAAATATCTAAAATTATAATGACATTGTAGAATAATATCATGTAAGAATATTCTTTGCTCTAGGCCATGGCAATTCAATTTCAAACTGGCTGACAATTTCTTTTTGTAACTTTATATAAACTTTGTCAGGAAGGCAAAAACACAAATTATTCCCCCATAACCCCCCCACCCCCCACTTATGCCCCACCCACTTGTTGTCTGTGTCCATTGATTAGGCTCATATGCATGCACACAAGTCCCTTGGTTGATCTCTCCCCCTTATCCCCACCCTCCCCTACCTTCCCTGAGGTATGATGTGCTGTTCGACGTTTCTCAGTCTCTGGATCTGTTCTTGTTCATCAGTCTATGCCATTCATTATATTCCACAAATGAGTGAGATCATGTGATATTTATCTTTCTCTGCCAGGCTTATTTCACTTAACATAATACTCTCCATCTCCATCCATGTTGTTGCAAATGCTAGGAACTCCTTCTTTTTTACCGCAGCGTAGTATTCCATTGTGTAGATATACCACAGTTTTTTAATCCACTCATCTGCTGATGGGCATTTAGGCTGTTTCCAAATCTTAGCTATGGTGAATTGTGCTGCTATGAACATAGGGGTGCATATATCCTTTCTGATTCGTGATTCTAGTTTCTTGGGATATATTCCTAGAAGTGGGATCACTGGGTCAAATGGGAGTTCCATTTTTAGTTTTTTGAGGAAACTCCATACTGTTCTCCACAGTGGCTGCACCAGTCTGCATTCCCACCAGCAGTGCACGAGGGTTCCTTTTTCTCCCCATCCTCACCAGCACTTGTCATTTGTTGATTTGTTGATAAAGCCATTCTGACAGGTGTGAGATGGTACCGCATTGTTGTTTTGATTTGCATCTCTCTGATGATTAGTGACTTTGAACAGGTTTTCATATGTCTCTTGGCCTTCCTTCTGTCTTCTTTCGAAAAGTGTCTATTTAGATCAGATGCCCATTTTTTGATTGGGTTGTTTATCTTCTTTTTGTTAAGCTGCATGAGTTCCCTGTAAATGTTGGAGATTAAACCCTTATCATTGTTATCATTGGCAAATATGTTCTCCCATGCAGTGGGCTTTCTTGTTGTTTTATTGATGGTTTCCTTTGCTGTGCAAAAGCTTTTTATTTTGATGTAGTCCCATTTGTTTATTTTCTCTTTAGTTTCCATTGCCCTAGGAGCAGTATTAGTGAAGAAGATCCTTCGGCATATGTCTGAGATTTTTCTGCCTGTGGATTCCTCTAGTATTTTTATGGTTTCCTGTCTTATGTTTAAGTCCTTTATCCATTTTGAGTTTATTTTTGTGTATGGTGTAAGTTGGTGATCTAGCTTCATTTTTTTGCATGTATCTGTCCAATTTTCCCAACACCATTTGTTGAAGAGACTGTCTTGACTCCATTGTATGTTCGTGCCTCCTTTGTCAAATATTAATTGAGCATAGTTATTTGGGTCAATTTCTGGGTTCTCTATTCTATTCCATTGATCAATATGTCTGTTCTTGTGCCAGTACCAGGCTGTTTTAAGAACAGTGGCTTTGTAATACAGCTTGATATCCGGTATTGAGATCCCACCTACTTTGTTCTTCTTTCTCAGGATTGCTGCAGCTATTCGAGGTCTTTTTTTATTCCAGATAAATTTTTGGAAAGTTTGTTCTAGGTCTGTGAAATATGTCGTTGGTATTTTAATGGGAAGTGCATTGAATTTATAGATTGCTTTGGGTAGTATGGACATTTTGATGATGTTGATTCTACCAATCCATGAACATGGTATGTTCTTCCATCTGTTTATGTCTTCCTCTATCTCTTTTTTCAGTGTCGTGTAGTTTTCCACGTATAGGTCTTTTACCTCCTTAGTTAAGTTTATTCCTAAGTATCTTAATTTTTTTGGTGCGATGGTAAATGGAATTGCTTTTTTAGTCTCTCTTTCTGTAAGTTCATTATTGGTGTATAGAAATGCCATAGATTTCTTGGCATTAATTTTGTATCCTGCTACCTTGCCGAATTCATTTATTAAGTCTAGTAATTTTTTGATGGAGTCTTTAGGGTTTTCTATGTACAATATCATGTCATCTGCAAATAAGGACAGCTTTACTTCTTCTTTTCCAATTTGGATGCCTTTTATTTCTTCTTCTTGTCTGATCACAATGGCTAATACTTCCAGCACTATATTGAACAGGAGTGGTGAGAGTGGGCATCCCTGTCTTGTTCCTGTTCTTAGGGGAAATGGTTTTAGTTTTTGCCCATTGAGTATGATGTTGGCTGTTGGTTTGTCATATATGGCTTTTATTATGTTGAGGTATGATCCTTCTATTCCCACTTTGCTGAGAGTTTTTATCAAGAAAGGGTGTTGGATTTTGTCAAATGCTTTTTCTGCATCAATTGATATGACTATGTGGTTTTTATCTCTCAATTTGTTTATGTGATGTATCACGTTTATTGATTTGCGAATATTGTACCATCCTTGCATCCCCGGGATAAATCCTACTTGGTCATGGTGTATGATCTTTCTGATGTACTGCTGGATTCGATTTGCTAGAATTTTGTTGAGGATTTTGGCATCTATATTCATGAGGGATATTGGCCTAAAATTCTCTTTCATTGTGTTATCTTTATCTGGTTTTGGTATTAGGGTGATGCTGGCTTCATAGAAGGAGCTTGGAAGTGTTCCTTCCTCTTGAATTTTCTGGAATATTCTGAGGAGGATAGGTTTTAGTTCTTCCTTGAATGTTTGGTAAAACTCCCCTGTGAAGCCATCTGGCCCCGGGCTTTTGTTTCCTGGAAGCTTTTTGATGACTGCTTCAATTTCTTCCATAGTTATCGGCCTATTGAGATGCTTAGATTCTTCTTGATTGAGTTTTGGAAGGTTAAATTTTTCTAGGAATATATCCATTTCTTCCAGGTCGTCCAGTTTGTTGGAATAGAGTTGTTCATAGTATTTTTTAACAATCCTTTGTATTTCGGTGGGGTCTGTTGTTATTTCTCCTCTTTCATTTCTGATTTTGTTTATTTGGGTCCTCTCTCTTTGCTTCTTGGTGAGCCTGGCTAGAGGTTCATCAATCTTGTTTATCCTTTCAAAGAACCAGCTCTTGGTTTTGTTGATCTTTTGTATTGTTTTTTTGGTCTCTATGTCATTCATTTCTGCTCTGATCTTTATTATGTCCTTCCTTCTGCTCACTGTGGGCTTTTCTTGTTGCTCTCTTTCTAATTCTTTGAGTTGTTGAGTTAGATCATTTATTAGCATTTTTTCTTGTTTTTTGAGGTAGGCCTGTAGAGCTATAAACTTCCCTCTCAGGACTGCTTTCATTGTGTCCCATAGCAATTGCATTGTTGTGTTTTTATTGTCATTAGTCTCCAGGATGTTTTTAATTTCTTCTTTGATCTCGCTGATCACCCAATCATTGTTTAATAGCATGCTATTCAGCTTCCAAGTGTTTGAATTTTTTGGAATGTTTTTATTATAGTTTATTTCTAATATTATGCCATTGTGGTCTGAGAAAATGCTTGATATGATTTTAATCTTTTTGAATTTGGGGAGACTTTGCTTGTGACCCCGTATGTGGTCTATTTTTGAAAATGTCCCATGTGCACTTGAGAAGAACGTATATTCCGTGGCTTTGGGGTGAAATGCTCTGAAGATGTCAATTAGGTCCATTTGATCTAGTGCGTCATTTAGAATTGCTGTTTCTTTGCTGATTTTTTGTCTAGAGGATTTATCCAGCGATGTCAGTGGTGTATTAAAGTCTCCTACTATGATTGTATTGTTGTCGATCTCTCCCTTGATGTCTTCTAGGAGTTCTTTTATGTATTTGGAAGGCAGCTATGCTCACCACTATACCACCAACGCCTTTCTTTTATGTATTTGGGTGCTCCTGTATTGGGTGCATATATGTTTACCAGAGTTATATCTTCTTGTTGAATTGCTCCCTTCAGTATTAGGTAGTGGCCTTCCTTATCTCTTGTTATGGCCTTTACTTTGAGGTCTATTTTATCAGAGATAAGTATCGCAACCCCAGCTTTTTTCTCATTTCCATTTGCCTGAAAAATGTTTTTCCATCCCTTCACTCTCAGTCTGTGTGAATCCTTTGCTCTGAGGTGGGTCTCTTGTAGACAGCAAATATATGGGTCATGTTTTCTTATCCATTCAGCTACCCTATGTCTTTTGATTGGTGCATTTAATCCATTTACGTTTAATGTTATTATTGACAAGTACATGTTTGTTGTCATATTTTGCTTAGTGTTTGTGTTTCTTTTTGCCTTTCTCTTTCTTCTTTTTACAGCAGTCCCTTTAGCATCTCTTGCATTGCTGGCTTGGTAGTGATAAACTCTCTTAGCCCTTTTTTGTCTGTGAAGCTCCTGATTCCACCTTCAATTTTGAATGATAGCCTTGCTGGGTATAGTATTCTTGGATTCAAACCCTTGCTTTGCATCACTTTGTATATTTCATTCCATTCCCTTCTGGCCTGGTGTGTTTCTGTTGAGAAATCAGTTGATATTCTAATAGGAGAGCCCTTGTAGGTAACTTTCTGTCTCTCTCTGGCACCCTTTAAGATTCTTATTTTGTCGTTAGTGTTCACCAATTTAATTATGATGTGTCTTGGTGTTGGTCTTTTGGGGTTCAACCTGTTTGGGACTCTATGTACTTCTTGGACTGGCATAGTTTTTTTCTTGCCAATATCAGGGAAGTTTTCTGTCATTATTTCTTCAAACAGGTTTTCTATTCCTTGCTTCTCTTCTTCTCCTTCTGGTATCCCTATTATTCTAATATTGTTTCGTTTTGTGTTGTCCCAAAGCTCCCTTAGGCTCTCCTCTTGCTTTTTAAGTCTTCTTTCCAGTTGCTGCTGTGTTTGTGTGTTTTTTCCTACCTTGTCTTCTAATTCGCTGATGTGGTCCTCAGCCTCTTCTAGTCTACTGTTTAGGCCTTCCATTGTGTTCTTTATTGCAGCTATGTCATTCTTCATCTCCTCTTGGTTTTTTTTTCATGTTGGTGACATTCTCATTCAGCTCCTTATAGTTCTCATTGAGTTGTGTGTATTTGTCATTGAGTTGTGTGTATTTGTCATCCATCCGTTTAAACATCCTTATAACCATTACTCTGTATTCTTTCTCTGTTAAGCTGCTAGCCTCAATTTCATTTAACTCCCTCTCTGGTGATTCCTCTTTTTCTTTCCTTTGGGAGTTGCTTTTTTGTCTCCCCATGTTTTCCTGTAATGTTTTAATTGTAGATCCAATTGCTTTGCTACCCACGTTCTTTCGGGGATGGTGCTACTGGTGTAATCTCTTAGTTCTCCTGGGCTTGGTAATCTAGTGTAGCTCCCTACTTGAGCTATTTGGGTTCTCTTGATGTAGGCCTGTGAGCTTGAGAAGCACAACTGCAGTATCTAGAAGTCAGCAGCCGTGGAGGGGAGTATCCTAATTTTTGCTGTCTTGCACCCTTAATTGAAATCACGCGTGCCCAGTGGGGACTCACAGTGGCACCAAAGAACTGTCTGTCGGGGTGATGTGGCTCAGGGGGCCTGCACTCTGGAAAGGTGTGACTGTGATGCCCAGAGTTCTGTAGTTATGGGGTGGGCAGACTCAGCTTTCACTGCTGCACCTGTGGTGGATAGGTGCTTACTCCCAGTGGCGGCTCACAGGAGCACCCGCCGTAAGTTTGCCAGCGAGGCACACTGAAGCACTCTGAAGGGCTCTGGCAGTGTAGCTGTGTAATTGAGGTGCTTAACTTCTAAAGATTTCTCTTTAGGGCAGATCCTATGGCCTCAGGGAGTATTGAGATTCCATGGTGTTAATCAGTGTGGGATCTGGGTGTGGCAATATTGGTTGCCTGGAGACTGGAGGGAGGGGCTATCTCTCAGGAGAAAATGGCGACGGGGCCTAGATATGACTCAGCACCAGACTCGCTTCCACCTCTCCTGGACCATCCACTGCCTACTCTCCCCAGATTCCACAACCCCACTCCCTCTTCTGCACCTCAACCACAGGTAAGCATCTGTATCCTAAGGGTCCTACGAACCAGGTTCAGTGGAGAAAGGCGCAGGCCCCAGCGCGAGGAGGGACCGCGTCTCTGCAAGTTCCTTTCTTGCTGGCACTGCGCGGTCCGGCAGCTCTTCAGGGCTGCCTTAGAGCTCAGATCCCAAATCCAGACTCCAAGGTCTAAAATCCCATACATCCCGCAGTCCCGTGGACCCCTTTTTTTTTTTTTTTTTTTTTTTTTTTTTTCTTCAGTCAGACGCTTTGCCTTTCCTCAGGGATGCGGCTTGGCGCTGTGTTGTTTCTCCCTTACCTGGGCTGAGAGGTCCCGCAGATTCTAATGCCTAGATCTTTGACTTTACCTTTATCGGGGGATCTCTGCCCTTCCCAGCTGCAAACTGTCTCACCAGCTGCGCCTCCTTTGCCAATTCAGGCCGGATTCCACTCGTTTCAGCTGCTCCCTCTATCTGCTCCGGGACAAGGCTCAGGACACGTCCGTCTATTCTGCCGCCATTTTGTCTCCCTCTGTATTATTTAAATATAGAAGACTATTCAAATACAGACATTCACAAGCATCAAGTTACAGCTCTTTAATGCTGTCGAAAGAGAAATGCCTGTGAAACTCTGTGTTGCCCACCTTCACTCTATTTGAAAGTAAAGACCAGTGCCTGCCTGGCTGGTCTGGCTCAGTAGTTGAGCATTGACCTATGAACCAGGAGGTCACAGTTCAATTGCAGTCAGGGCACATGCCCAGGTTGCAGGCTGGATCCCCAGTGTGGGGTTTGCAGGAGGCAGCCAATCAATGATTCTCTCTCATCAATGTTTCTATCTCTTTCTCCCTCTCTCTCTGAAATCAATAAAAATATATTTAAAAAAAAAATAAGGCCAGTGAGTTAAAAAACACACATAACAAAACACCCTTTGCCTGATGTGCCGCTGTTCACCGGCAGTAACAGCTGTTCATCTGTTGGGACCGTTACCCTAACCCGCCACTTTGAGAAGATGAGGAACACTCAGTATGGTACCTGCAAAGTAAACTATTGATGTGGGAAGCTTGACCCTGGTGTACTTACCCATGTATGTTCCCCCATACTTAAAGTCAGCCACAGATGAAATCTCTATATTGCATTATAATCTGAAAGTCTTAATTTCTCCAGTTTTTGTTAGTTACTCTCCTTTAATCTCCAAATTTTAAAGTATGTATAAGAAATTATACCAAGTAAATTCCTGTAAACCCATTTAATTTCATCATTCTAAAACCACAGTTACATAATTTCTACTTCTCCAACTTACATTATATTTTATTAAAAGTGTCTTCAGACACATCAATTCTTATTCATATAAAAATTATACACGGTAAAAACTAATTGGCAAATCAAATCTTGAATTTTACCTGTAAGAGTTTCGCTTTTGGAACTTATCTTTTGTAGCCATTATTTCTACAAAAATTCAGTTTCCCCTGAGTGACTTGTGTAGATCTAAATAGTACTATATGCAGTTGTAGCCACTAAGTATTTTACTTTGTTTGGTCTTGCTGCTATTTATATTTATTTTAAGATGTAGATAAAGCAAAAATAGTCCTTTGTTTTGGATTAGTTTGTTACATTGCTCATTAGGTTCTCCAACAAACTTTGCAAACTGTGCACTAACTATGCAGGCTCTGAACTGATGAAAGAGCACATAGAACAGGAGTAAGTGTTCTCTGTTGTATAGACTGTCCTGTCCTCTACAAATAGAGAGGGTTAAGCTTCTTGGTTTATAATCTTATGACTTTAATTTCTCATTTTGTCATATTAATTCTTAATAAGATTGGGACCTTCACTACAATGATAAATACAAATGTCCTTAGAAGAGAAGCCAAAAATGTCACCATTTAGTAGGATGTTAGCTGTTTTGGGGTTTTTCCCCCTTTATGAAATTGAGAAGGTGCCCATTCATTCCTAGTTTTTGACACGAGAAGGTGCTCAGTGTTTCCAATGTTATATTTCTACCTATTGAGATAAAATATGATTATCCCCCTCTATTCTGTTACCATGGTGAATTATAATGATTGATTTTTAAATTTAAAAAAAATCTTCCTTGTCTGGGATAAACCCAAATAGTCATCATATAATAACCTTTTTATACACTGCTAGATTCTATTACATTTTGTTAGGAATTTTGTATCTCTGTTTATAAGAAATATTGGTATATAGTTTGATTTTCTTGCAATTATCTCGTAAGATTTTAGTGGTAGAAATAGGCTGTCCTCATAAAGTAAATTAGGAATGCCTTCTTCGTTTTCTAAAAGGTTTTAATATAAGGCTGGTATTTCTTCTTCTTTAAATGTGTGAATTTAATAATCTTTCTGAGCCACAGTTTTTCTTAGTGGGAGAGTTTTAATAACACATTATTTTAATATTTATTATTATTTTATATTTTATATATGATGTATTTTATATATGCTATTTAACCATTATATTACATTAGAGGCCCATTGCAGGAAGATTCCTGCAATAGGGCTTCCTGTGGCGGTTTGCTTCCCTCTCTTCTCCCCCACCCCACCTGCTTCCCTCCATTCTCTGACGCCCCACCTGCTTGCTTCTCCCCAGCTTTGCTCCCTTCTGCAGCGCTTGGCTTCCTTCTATGCTGTCTGCAGTCTTTGCTCTGCACCTGGATATGCAAATTAACTGCCATCTTGGTTGGGTTAATTTGCATACTCACTCCTGATTGGCTGGTGGGCGTAGCGGAGATAAGGGCAATTTGCATGTTTCTCTTTTATTAGATAGGATACTTTAATAATACCAACCTAATCAGATGATATCTTCTTACCTCAGTTAAAACTGTGTTTTAAGGAACTTTTAAAAACAATTAAATCTTTATTATTGAAAGTATTATATATATTCCACATTTTCCCCCCAGTGACCTCTTCTAGACCGCCCTCCCCTCTCCTGCCCCCTCATCCCCCCACCTCAGGCCTTCATCAGCCTATTGTCTGTGTCCACAGGTTATGCATATATGCATACAAGTTCTTTGGTTGATCTCTTCCTCTGAGATTCTGCAGTCTGTTCTATGCTTCTATATCTCTGGATCTATATTGTTCACCAATTTATTTTGTTCATTAGATTCCACACATGAGTGACACCATGTGATACTTGTCTTTCTCTGACCAGCTTATTTCGCTTAGCATAGTACTCTCCCGGTCCCTCCATGCTGTCTCAAAGGGTAAGAGACAGAATGCAGGGACCTGCTGCCTGGTATTCCATGGTGTAGACGTACCCCAGCTTTTTTATCCACTCATCTACCGATGGCACTTGGGCTGTTTCCAGAGGTTAGCTATTGTAAATTGCCCTCCTGTAAACGTAGGGGTGCACATAATCTTTCTAATAGGTGTTTCTGGTTTTTAGGATATATTCCTGGAAGTGGGATCACTGGGTCAAATGGCAGTTCCATATATAATTTTTTGAGGAAACTCCATATTGTTTTCCATAGTGGCTGCACCAGTCTGCATTCCCAGCAGCAGTGCACGAGGGTTCTTTTTCTCCACATCCTGGCCAGCACTTGCCATACTTTTTTTTTTTTTTCCATTTCTTGATTACATTTGTAGTCTTTAATATAACCTTTTTCCCTCAACATTTCTTTTTTTTATATTTATAATTAACTTTATTTATTTATTTATTTATTTATTATTAAGGTATTATATGTGTACATATCTTACCATTGCCCCCCCACCCCACTCCCATACATGCCCTCACCCCCCAATGTTTTGCATCCGTTGGTTACTCTTATATGCATGCATATAAGTCCTTCAGTTGATCTCTTAATTCCCCCACATCTCCCTAACCTTACCGCTGTAATTTGACAGTCTGTTTGATGCTTTACTGGGTCTGTATCTATCTTTTTGTTCATCAGTTTATAATGTTTTTCATTATCCCCAAATGAGTGAGATCATGTGGTATTTTTCTTTCATTGACTTTGCCATACTTTTTATAATATCAATCCAGATAAATAATTTCATATGAATGTATTTTTGCAATTCTTTTTTAAAAATCCTCACCCGAGGATATATTTTTATTGATTTTAGAGAGAGAGAAACACTGATTGCTGCCTCCTGCATTGGCCCCGACTGGGTTTCGAACCCGCAGCCTCAGTATGTGCCCTGACCGTGATCGAACCTGAAACCTTTCAGGGTATGGGACAACGCTCCGAGCGGCTGAGCCATCCTACCAGGGCCTTTTTAATGCTTGTCTCATATTTTATTTGGAGTATTTTGTCAAGAAACCAAGAACTATCCAGTAATTACATCATCAGTTATTTCTTTTCAAAAGTAGTAACTGTCGCCCTAGCCAGTTTCGCTCAGTGGTTGGAGCACCGTCCCAAACACCAACAAGGTGGCGGTTCAGTTCTGGTCAGGGCACATGAGGTTGCAGGTTCAGGCCCTGATCAGGATGCCAGCAACTAATGAGTGTTTCTTCCTCACATCGATGTTTCTCTCTTTCTCTCTCTCTATCTCTCTCTCTCTTCCTCTCTCTCTCTCTCTCTTCCTTTCTCTCTTGTTCTCTCTCTCCTCTCTCTCTCTCTCTCTCTCTCTCCCACCCCCATTCTTAAAACCAATTTTTAAAAATAAAGTTTAGCCGAAACCGGTTTGGCTCAGTGGATAGAGCGTCGGCCTGCGGACTGAAGGGTCCCGGGTTCGATTCCGGTCAAGGGCATGTACCTTGGTTGCGGGCACATCCCCAGTGGGGGGTGTGCAGGAGGCAGCTGATCGATGTTTCTCTCTCATCGACGTTTCTAGCTCTCTATCCCTCTCCCTTCCTCTCTGTAAAATATCAATAAAATATATTTAAAAAAAAAAAAAGAAAAAAAAATAAAGTTTAAATTTTAAAAGAAGATAGCTTCAAACAAATTGAATAATTAAAAACCGAGGACTCGCCCAGCTCGTGTGGCTCAGTGGTTGAGCATCGACCTATGATCCCTGTCAGGGCACATGCCTGGGTTGCGGGCTCAATCCCTAGTAGAGGGCATGTAGGAGGCAGCTGATCAGTGATTCTCTCTCATTATTGATGTTTCTGTTTCTCTCTCCCTCTCCCTTTCTCTCTAAAGTTAAAAAATTAATATTAAAAAAAGAAAAGTAGCCCTACCCGGTTTGGTTCAGTGGATAGTGTTGGCCTGTGGACTGAGGGTCCTGGATTCGATTCTGGTTAAGGGCACGTACCTTGGTTGCAGGCTTCTCCCCTGCCCTGGCCCTGGTCAGGGCTCATGCATGCAGGAGGCAACAAGTCGATGTGTTTCTCTCCTATTGATGTTCCTCCCTGTCTTTCCCTCTCTCTTCCACTCTCTCACTCTAAAAATCAATGGAAAAATATCCTCGAATGAGAATTTAAAAAAAAGAAAAAGAAAAACATACTCTCAGATAGTAAAAATAGAGGAGTGTGTCCTCTTAACAGCAGCATATCCAATACATTTGTGGGCCTAAAAGTACTCAATGAGTTAAGTTTCTAATTTATTCAAGAAACAACTTAAATGATGTAATTTTTAAATGTAATATTATGTTTCATGTAACCCAATGTACCAGACATATGTCATTTCAACATGTAGTCAATATAAAACATTATTCATGAGGTATTTTGCATTCCTTTTACGTACCAGGTTGCCAGAATCCGGTGTATATTTCACACTGATGGCACATCTCAGTTCTCACTGGCCACATTTCCAGTGTTCAGTAGCCACATGGGGTTCATGACTTTTCGGGTGGACAGAGCAGATCTAGACCCTTCCACGGGAGGCGTGGGGCTAGTATCGCCATAGGTCCCACCCAGAGAGAGGGCATTGCCAGCTATTGAACACTTACTGTGTGCCAGGCTCTGGGATTCATCTCATCAAGTCCCAACGACAAGGCTGGGGGTTAGGGCGTGTTCAACCCATCTCATCGCTGAGACAACTGAGGCTCAGCGGGGTGAAGTCACACAGTGGCTGGAACCAAGGTCCGCTGCCCCAGGCCTCTGCTGCCAGAGCCCTCAGGTGGAGGCGTGGGCCGCGAGGGACCAGCGAGGTGGCAGCTGGAGCTGGGCCTGTCTTCATGAGCCATGTGCTCAGAAAAATTGTAGTCTGGAGAGGAATGCTTACTAAGTTCTCACCCATCATCGGAAGTTGGTTTGAAAGTCAGTCAGCCAATAGGAAGCTACCCAGTGTTGATTGCTAGCTAGGAGGAAGCAGCCCCTTTGGTTTTCTGCACAGTATTTGTCACATGATCTCCCTTTACCACAGGAATCATCCTACCTTTCATCATCACTGTATCATAGTCCCAGACATCCTCAAATGACGGTGCATGGATTTCCTCCTTAGCTTTTGTGATGTTGTTGTCTCGTGGACTTGGTCCGGGTTAGTAGTTTGCCAGGAGCGTAATCCATTGAATAGCAATCCGTAGTCACAGAATCTTGTGACTGACATTTTCTTTATGTAGTTGGCACTGAGATGTTACCTACAGGTTTTGCTAGTTGTCGGTCCAACATTCCACACAGTGGGGAAAACAGGCAAAGGAGAGCTTTGGGGCATAAGCAACAGGAAACTTTGAAAAATCCATCCAGTTTTGGAGTTAGGCTCATCCTAATACAGTTACTGCCAATGTCTGTGTCACCAGTATGTCACGTCTGGGTGTGTGGTAGTAAAATTAAGGGGCAGCTCTTTTAAAAGGTGAGTTTCAGCAAACTGTGTGGTTTCAAGCATCCTTCTGAGGTCTTCATATACTACCTTACGAAGCAATGATTTAATGTTCTTAAACATGATAAAAGGAGAAAAAACTTAAATACTAGTTAAAGGGGTACAGTTTAGAGGGTTACTATGTCAGTTTATCCAGACATATCCCATCAAGGAAAACCTAGTGGTAGCAATACATCTTCTGAAAGGACTTCTTATACTCATGCAACTTTAAAATATCTAAGTAATCAAAAGCATGCCCTGTTCAAGTTAAAATGGAGGTGTATTTAGGGAGGTTAGATAAATTCAAACATAAGTCTGTCAGGTGAGTTGGTGAGACCAATGAATTTTGGCTCCTTTTTTGTTCAAAACGAATTCACTTGGAATTAGTCCATGTGGCTTCTAAGTCAGTAATAGTCCAGTTATTCAGGATCTAAATGTTCTGGTTGGTTTACTGAGAACTTTGATTCTTTGCCTTTGACTTTGCCATTTCACCAGAGAACTGCTCTATCAGAAGTACAGGAAAGGTAAAACTAAAGTCAGGTGAGTTAGTTTAAAAGGCAGGAAGAAGAAGTTAAAGACAAGGTTGAAAAACACACAGGCCTGCCCTAACCGGTTTGGCTCAGTGGATAGAGCGTCGGCCTGTGGACTGAAGGGTCCCGGGTTCGATTCCGGTCAAGGGCATGTACCTTGGTTGCGGGCACATCCCCAGTGGGGGGTGTGCAGGAGGCAGCTGATCAATGTCTCTCTCTCATCGATGTTTCTAACTGTCTATCCCTCTCCCTTCCTCTCTGTAAAAAAAAATCAATAAAAATATGTTTAAAAAATACAAAACAAATAAAACACCAACACACAGGCCTGTTTTGGATGACTTGAGTTCTGTTAAATCCGCGTTCTTTCCTTTGCCTCACACTTAACTTTCTTGTGTCTCCATCCCTACACGTTACAAGGGTATTTTACAGCCAGAATGCCACTTTGTACAGTTTTTCCTTTCACTTTGTTGTGCATGTTTGTCTAATTCACATTTTTCTGTAGAGTTTCCTATATCCTTAATCTAAAGTAACTTAAAATAGGAATGGGATAACTTTATTCTTTACGTAGTCTTGTAAATGGAACTTGTAATGTCTGGTTGTAAGGACAATGTGAATTTGTAGGTAAATGAATTGTATGGCAACTAAGCATATCCCGTGGATTTGGGAGAAATAGAGCCTGAGATTTGAAGATGAAAAAAAAGGTACAAGATACAAACAACTTTAACTGCCAGTGCCAAAGGGCTTATTTTTAACATAGGAACTCTATCACAGTCTTGAGAAAATATTAATCTTAGGTCCATTCCACTTTATTTAACCTTTAGTTCACAAGTGGTTGATTTTTTTAAATGGGTCTCAATACTGTTTTCTAAAATGACATTCTATAATTGTTATTCTATAGAAAACTGTATAGGAAGTAAGTAAATTAGAATAACTTCAATGGGAATATAATTTAAAATTTTTTAAATTTTAAATAAATGTGTTTCCATTTCAGTAAAAGAAATAGGTGGCATGTATATTTTGGCAAAGGAGCTATTCTGTGGTTATTTACTTTATCAGTCTTAAGTTATTTTTTTTTTCCCTTAAAGAAATTGTTGTGATAACAACATGTGAATTTACTGGTTTTGATCATGACTGAGTCTGTTGCTTGTCATGTTTTTTTTGTGAGCAGTTATGTTTTTTAAAACATCTGTTTTCCTTTTTGGTTAATATTATGAGCATGGATGCCAAAATTACTTTTGCTCTAGATTCTTCATTTTGTTTAAAATGTTTCTTACACTTATGACAAGCCAAATCCGCCTTTTAGAAGGTGCTATTGCTACCTGTGGAATAACTGGCAACAAGACAGGCTTTTTCTTTTCAATGGTTGGCTTTTACTCGAAGGCATTAAAAAAAATGGCAGAATTTGTAGCCTTGGGTATGTCCAAGGTTAGGACTGGGTTGTCAAGATTTTCTTTTGAAAAAGGAAATAAAAGGAAAACTGCCACCATGAATTCACTGTACTATTCTAAACTTAGGATTCATTCCTTGATGCTTGGACCAGTGGAGTGAACCGGACCAGTGGAAGTGCTGAATTTGCATTAAGCTAAGAATACTTAACTCCGCACTTTAAGGTTTAAGTTTTACTCTGCCTTAAATTAATGATAGGCAGAGCAGCCCTGAACAATATATTTTGTTTATGCAATCCTGTTTAAGAATATAATTTATGTTTTTTTAAAGTTTGTATCTTTCATCTGTTGAAGCTGTTTAAAAATTTTTTAAATGCAGTTTTTTCAAATTTTGTATTTCTACTAAAATTCTCCCAAAAATCAGCATTTCCAATGGTGATAAATATTTTTACTATGTACTTATGTATTCCCTGTAACACTTGTTGCTGCCTCACAAGAAAATAGAACTTTTATGTTAAAATAAAGTTTGTTCTTCTTGAGTTTTTTCCTGTGTACTTTTGTGAATATAGCCTCAAATTTTCTTTTCAGACACCTCGAGGCTGAATTAACTTACAAATAGTATATTCTTTTTTACAAATTCATAGAAAAATACATTTGTGTTCAGTAGCAGGATATATAACATTGTCGCTTGTTACTTCCTTGCTTCTTCCTTCCTTGCTCTAGAACGTCAGGTACCTGATGTTTGTGGTAAATGCTAAGCAAACTTAACACAGACTTTTATTGAAAGCATATTACATACCGTTATACACTTTGTAGATGATACAAATTTTAAAAAGACGTAGACGTTGCTCTCAAGCATAAAAATTAGAAGGTGAAAAGGGGCCTCCATGACTGCAGGAACGGATAAAAAGTGAGAAGTAGATTCAGCAAAGTACACGGAAACGTGTGGTGGGAGTTCAGACGCTGCTTTCACTTGTGAATCAGGGAAGGCCCCCATAAAGAAGTGACATCTGAAATGGGCCTGAGATCCATCAGTTTTTCAATATGTAGCTGTTGCTAGGATCTCATTTTATCCAGAGTTAAAATAAGAGTTTTATATTCTCAGAACCAGGGTACAGGTCAGAAAACAAGTCCTGCAAAATTACCTTTAGCTTATATTAATAACTAACCATTAAACACAGAAATAACACATAAGCAACCAAAGTTGTACATGGAGACTGAATGGACATTATCGCCATGCTGCGTTTAAATATGTCTGGAACCCCAGGGCTGCTGGAATCTCATTCCAAAGGAAGAAGACTGGCAGGAGGCTCACAGTGTGACCTAGTAAGAAGAGAGGAAAGTTACTCTGCATGAGGTGGAGGTGAGCATTGAAAGTAAAAGGAAGGGGACTGAGGAAAGAAGAACTAAGCAGGGAGAGAGACAGAGAGAAGGAGAGGGAGAGGGAGAGGGAGAGGGAGAGGGAGACGGAGAGGGAGAAGAAAGGTGGGAAGAAAAGTAGGGAGTGGATGAAAGAACAGGAAAGTTGTGCACAACAAACTCACCAGCGCTTCCTAAGCCAGAATGCAAGAGCTGTCAGGAGCACCAGGGGCACCATCACTGCCAAGAGGATCAAGCCCATGGAGCTATGGTGACGTTCTGTGGGTTCGGGTGCACACAAGGTGTCATTTCAAACCCACCCCGTTTACTGCATTTCCCTGGTCTGCCTTTTTTATTATCGTGTTCCCCTTACTAATCTTTGTTCTTCCTTCCTCTTCAGAGTTGAATCTTTCATCTAACCCTCAACATCTTCCTACTTCGGCAGGTCTCTCGTTTTCTACTCTTCTATTTATTGAATTAATTATTTTCATTCTTTTGGGTCTGGAGGCCATAAATCCCAAGTGTTTTACTTGGCTCTCCTGCTCAGCTGTGGACCTTCTACTCCCATTCCCAGTGGGGCCCCAGTTTTTTCTTACCCAAGTAGAGGAGGATGTCCTGGCCTCCTAGGCTGCTGTGTGTCACCCGGCAATATAGGCCAGATGTCTCAGTGGCTTCCACCTCCAAGAAAACCTGAAGGTACCATGTCCCATCAGCATTGGGCAAGATACCACTCTGTTGAGTGCCCTGCTGTACCTGTTCACCTCGCATCCACTTTACCTAAATTGGCTTTGGATGGAAGCCAGAGACATGGCAAACCAGCATCTGACGGTGAGGACCGGGATTGGGGCCAGTGGAGAGCCAGGCCTCTGGTTTTACTGTAGAGGACAGGAGAGATATTTAGGTAAGGACTCTGACACAGACTTGGAGGTTCATGTCTTCACATCAGCTTAGACAGATACATCTATCACATGCTGGAATTTCATGCATTATCCTTCTCTCTCCTGACTCCTTGTCCTCAATTTAAAGGGATGGTGGGAGGGTATTATTTTAGAATAGAAAAATGCTTGGAGGAAGGATATGGGACTGACCTTCTCTCTGAAGATCTGCCTTCCCCACATCAAGGATACTCAAGAGGAAACGTGGGCAGGTGTCACTGAGCATCCTCTGTAGTATTCTGTTGGTGACATGGTACTGATTGACTCGCCTGCACATAGGCTGAGCTGTAATTTCATCCTTTACAGATGGCAGCCATGAACTGTTCTGCAAGTGCATGAGCTCTGATCCTTGATAAGCAACTTGCAGGAAGACTACCTTGCCTTCCCCAGGGTGCAGCTCACAGCCTCCTGTTATCTGAATCTCAAAGGGATCTAGGGGAGAAGGGTTGTAAATTAGAGGAAAGAGGGAGTAAGGATGAAATTAGTGGAAGCAAAAAAAGGAAATAAAAGAAGTTTGGGGGATTTCAGGTAATGGAACAAAGTTTGGTTTGATCAAAAGTTCAGAAAAAGTGTAATTGATGGTAGTTGAAGGTGGAGGAAAAAATGAATGACTTATTTTTTTGGAAATAGAAGTAAGCAATATGTTGAAAGACGGTGACATAAATGGTGAGAGCAAGAGAATAAGGAAGCAGGTAGTGTGAGAGTTGTGATTATAATAACCTAGAGTGAATGAAATGCAATAGGTTACAATAAATGTACAGACAGAGGATGCTGAAGAGATTGAATGTGGTTTGAAAAAAATGGAATAAGGAGCTCATTGCGACACACACCCCTCACCCAGCACATTGCACCTCCCGTTTGGGAATTGAACTTACATTTAAGCTGCCACTGATTGGCATGTATGTGAAGTTCGTGCGGCATTTCAACGGAGAACATACGGTGGAACTCCACAAGTTCTTTTATCTCTATCTTGCTTAAGTTGCCCTTGGACCAAGGACGCAAGAAAATAAGAGTGCGAGAGTTGCTGTCCCAGCCATGAGTCTGCAAGTCACCCAACCAAGCAGAGTTCCGACTTTTCACCCAGGAATGGTTGTAGAAGGATGAGCTGTGGATCATTTTGAAGGAGATCTCCTTCTGGAAGGCTGTGGCAACAGAACAGATAGACTGAGGAGAAGAAAAGGCATCGGGAAGGAGAGAGAATGAAGAAAGGTGCCAGGAAGGAAACACTCAGAATCTGGAGATAAGGGAAGCCATGGCTACCTCAGCAGCATTCAGCTGCCCAGGGCCCCATGCTTTACAAACAACCTTCAGAAGGGCACAGGGTCCCGGAGTACGGGATACTCAGGACTATGCTGACATTCTCCTCTCCAGGTATGTTTTGAGGACGCTGCACCACACAGAAACACACACACACACACACACACACACACACACACACACACACACACACCCCTTTTGCACCCAACAGGACAGTGGCCAAGTTCTTACCATCTTCATTGTCACCACCTGCGAGGAGAACAGCTAGCAGTAGAATTTGCAGAAGCAGCATTTCACTTACAGATGTTATTTCTTTCTCAGGAAAGTTTGTCTTTGGCTTCAGTTTGAAATAAAACTACTCCACACTACCTCTATTCTGACTTCCTTCGTCTAACAATGGACAAAAAAAAAACAAACACAAAAAAACCCCCAGTGCTCCTTCCCTAAATTCTAGACACCAATTCAGCCTCTCATTTCCCCTCAAGTTCTGACTCTCTTATCTGGCTTTCAGCATCTTCCTTGTTCAGTCTTCATTCTGTTCATCTTTCTCTAACTCAGCCTCTATGGAATAAGTCTTATGTGCCATTGAAAAGTCAGTTTCCCTCTGGAGATATTTCCTTCTCATTCAGACAATGAAAGCATAAAACTAAGTGGTTTTCCAATTCCTACCTGATGTTCTGTTGTCTCTGCTCTTTCCTGTCACTCTGTCCTTCTCGTGCCAAATGTAAACACTCTTCAAATAGTCTCTTCTTCTGTCTAAGCCCCGCCCCATTGTGTCATATCTCTGACATCTCATTGGCTGCTTTATTTGATTTTCAGGATCTCCTATGATTGCCCTGTGTAACAGTACAAACTACTACTCCATTATCCTTAGGGAAGAACCAGTAGCCATCACAGAGACCACAGGAACCTGGAAACATAAAAATCTCTGTTTGACTTGCAGTGATATCTATTCATTTACCCAAGAGTCACTCAGCACCTGCCTGGATACAAGCAGCTTGCAACACTCATGAATATCTAGTGGTCTACAAGGCAATCACTTTATTCAGGAGCTTTTATTCTACTTAAGAAGGAAGCACATAAATTAAGGACTATAAGCCTTGGTGTGCTGGGTTTTATTATAATGTATAGACTAGAGAAAACAAGCCTTCTTGAAACAAAGTCCCAACCCTTAACTGATGTTGCCCACTCAGAATCTTGGCTCCAGTGATTTGCTCAGGGTGTTAGGTCCGTATACCTCTGCTGTACTGGGTCCCCAACTCTAGCAGAATGCCTCCTGGCAAGGTGCTCAATGAGTAAGTTTGAATGAGTGAATAATTGGCTTCAGGCATCCAATTATTTTTTTTCATTAGACAGATTTTTAACGTTATTGTTTAAGGTATCAGAAATCTTTGCTTGTATTTCTAATTGGTGAAATGAGAATCTCACACAGTTTTATTTAGGATTAAAATATCCTAATATATGAAAAGCCATGGGCTGTCATGAACAAAACAACCATACAGAGGACCAAGCAGCAGGCTGCGTGGGGCGACCAGGCTGGCAGGGGGGGTAGTGAGGAGCAACCAGGCTGGCGGGGGAGCAGTTAGGGGTGACCAGGCCGCCTGGGGGGGGGGACCGTTGGGGGTAACCAGGCAAGCAGGGGGGCAGTTTGGAGCGATCAAGCTGGCAGGCAGAGGTGGTTAGCGGTGATCAGGCTGTCAGGAGGGGTAGTTAGGAGCGATCAGGCAGGCAGTTAGGTGAGCAGTTAGAAGCCAGTGGATTGTGAGAGGGTGAAGGCTGGGCTGAGGGGACGTGTACCCCATGCATGAATTTCTTGCACCGGCCTCTAGTATGCTAATAAGCATGAAGTTTACACAGACAGTTATGCTGTAAATCTATTAGTTATAATTTTTTAAAAACTGATGATTTGTGGGAAATTAAATTAATAGAATATTCTGGAGTTCTTTATTTAAGATTTTTTTCTTACTGGCCCTGCTGGGATGTTCCAGCTTGTTTTGTCATACACTGGTCTTTGCTGGCCATGCTGACCCTGCCCTTTCATGCTTAAAATGTTTAAAACGCTCTTAAAATGTTGTTTTGCTTTGTAACTTTTAGATAAATGTGCTCTGGCTATTTTGTTATTTATTTGTATACAAGTAAACAGAAATTATCTAAGGCTAATTCTTAAAATATTTTGTAAAAATGTTAGGATTATCTTAACCTAAAATTAAAAAGCTAAAACATGAGGCAATAAGGGTTTATTTGTATTGCAATTTGCGAAGCACAGATTCAAGCAGAAACCACATAGGCTTCTGATTACAGGGTGAGAGGAAGGGAATTTTAGGAGAAAAGAATGGGATAATTGCATGAATATAAAAAAAAATTCCATTGGTGCTAACAAGCTGATAAGCTAAATTACTCTATAGCTACTGTAGGGGTTCAGAACAGGCCTCCCCAGAATGTGCCACTTTAGCATTTGTCTTATTTTGAGCCTTAGCATTTGAATTATGTTGAGCCAAAGACAAGAACCTGCAGGCTTATGAGAAACTTTTACTACTTCCTTAAATGAGGGGACTTGACCATAATAAGCTTTCAGCAGAAACATTTTTAAGCCAATCTACATGGCAGGGCAAACTACTAGTTACTGAACATCTCTTATTACCAACCTTTTGAAGCCCCAGGCTTCCCTACCTCATCTTTACCTCAGACTTGCCTCTTATACCTCAATTTTAGAAAGCGCCGTGTGGTCAATCTGACAAGTTCAGTGACAGAAAGTAACCTCACAGGGTGGCCTGGTCATAACTTGCTAACTAGGCAGGTCCCAATGGGTAGTCATGCTCCAGGTCTAAAAGGTGTATCTTGGCCTTAAGCAAGCTCTGTCCATTGTTCTTGTGCATCTAGGTTAACACACCTGGGAAATGTCAGAACCTTTCCAGACCCCTCTCAGGTGTGACCACTCCCCAAGCACCTCATCTTGTTAACTGTCCTGCCCCCCTTTTGGTGCTCGGGACTACACTCCATGAACAGCCTCACTGGCCAGGGCAGGACACCCATTTCCCCCTGTGCCTTCACACCTCCCTGGAAATCCCTCCTCTTGATCCACTGGTGCTTAGGCTACAGGCATGCTCATGTTCTTTCTAACAGCCGTTACGTGGTGCTTCCTCAGACACCACCAGAGCTCTGGAATTTCTCTGTCCTCTAAAGCTTTCCTCAGACCCAGACCGGAGCTCCCCTCCCACACAGTCTCACACACTCATCTGAATTCCCACTCCCCACCAGCAGTGACCTCAACTTCCCTGCGAGAGAAATCCACTGCCTCTTACAGTCATGTGCCTTTTCCTGAGCTTCTTCCTTTTCTTCCCACTTTGCTTCTTGTTTTTCTATCCTCTTTCTGGCTTCCAGCCTCTCTGTGTATCTGATGTGAGTGCTTCTTGTTCTTCAAAGCAAGTCTCTTGCCCTAAAAGGATCTTAGGACTGAGAGTCAAGATACATTCCTGGATGAGACTCCTGCTGGATGCAGTGAATTGGAAAAAACACAGCAGCATTCTGGCCTCTGTTTTCTTATCTGTAAAATAGCTGGGTTGCAAGAAGTAAATGTTTTCTAATCTTGTCAGCTTTCCCTCTAGCATTCTGTGCGTCTTACTGGGCTCCCTTTTCTCCCCATCCATGCCCTCTTCCTCCCCATTTTGCTTTTTCCTTGTTTTTTTTTTAAACTTTACTTTTCAATTAGTTTATGTTAAAGATTATTTAGTATTAGTTTTAGGTGTATAACATAGTGGTAAGACAGTCATATCCTTATAAGGAGTTTCTATTTAGTAGTATTGGTTTCAGGTGTACAGCATAGCGATGAGACAACTATGTCCTTACAAAGTGTTCCCCCAGTATTTTCAGTACCCACCTGGCACCTTATATAGTTACTACAGTATTACTAACTATATTCCCTGTGTTGTGCTTTACATCCCTGTGACTATTTTATAACTGCCAATTATACTTCTTTTTTTAAAAAAAAATATTTTTATTGATTTCAGAGAGGTAGAGAGTGGGAGAGACAAATATAGAAACATCAACAATGAGAGAGGATCATTGATCAGCTGTATCCCGCACGCCCCACACTGGGGATCAAGCCCACAACCCCGGTATGTGCCCTAACCGGAATTAAACCATGACCTCCTGGTTCACAGGTCGTTGCTCAATCACTGAGCCATGCCAGCTGGGCTCAATTTTACTTCATAATCTCTTTACTTTTTTCACCCACTCATCCAGTCCTCCTCCCCTCTGGCAACTGTCACTCCATTCCCCGTATCTATGAGTTTGTTTCAATTTTGTTCTTTGGATTCATGTATAAGTGAAGTCATGTGGTATTTATTTTTCCCTGATTGGCTATTTCACTTACCATAATACCTTCTCCCACCCATGCTGTCACAAATGGTAAGATTTCATTTTTTTATGGCTAATATTCCACTGTATATCCGCACTACCACTTTGTTATCCACTCCTCTATCGATGGGCACTGGACCTGTTTCCATATCTTGTCCTTCCTTGTTTCTCCTTCGGCATGTCTTAGCAGTCATTCTCCATTTAGCCTCCAGCACAGTCCCAGCCTCCTCTCCATTTTCTCATAGTCCCTGTCCATTCAATATCATCTCTATCATCTCAGTCTTTCCTTCCTCACTCACTTTCAATGCTAAAGCATTGTTATATTGCGTGACTCTTAAATTCCTGTGTGTACTATGTAAATCACAGTCATGGAATTTATTTCTGGAATGATGGCACTACACATAACTTGAGAAGACTGTGATAATTCTCATGTGAGGGAAAGTACAGGGATGGAATGAGTCTCATATGTTTTCTTTTTCCAGCCAGTGTGGCTCCGTGGTTGAGCACCGAGCCATGAACCAAAAGGTCCCAGGTTCAATTCCTGGTCAGGGCACATGCCCAGGTTGCAGCCTCAGTCCCCATTAGGAGGACGTGCAGGAGGCAGTTGATTGATGTCTCCCTCACTGATGTTTCTATCTTGCTCTCCCTCTCCCTTCCTCTCTCTCTAAAACAAACAAAAGAAATCAATGAAAACATGTTTTTAAAATCTGTTTTATCTACTATATATTTGCACTACTTATGTGGCTTTGCTCAATCTGAGCACCAGAATATTGGCTGCAATGAGTATGTGAGACCTGAATATCCATGAAAATATTTCACCTGGTTTTTAATTTATAAAGATACCTAAAGTATTAAAACTAAACCTATACAACACGCAACAATACACAACACCTATGTGCTAGATATAACCTAACTTCTCAATTAAAAGCTGATGAGAATTCTTGGTCCATGAACATTTATTGGTTATACTGCTTAATAGTACTCACCTGTCCTAGCAATCTTTAGATAGTGATAAGATTCACATACCTGCCAGTGCCTCTTTTGGTAGATTGCATTTAATATTTTCTTTTTTTTTTAATTTCTTTATTGATTACGGTGTTACATATGTGTCCTTATTCCCCCATTACCTCCCCTATCCCCCCACTCATGCCTTCACCCCCTGTTGTCCGTGTCCATTGGTTAGGCTTATATGCATGCATACAAGTCCTTTGTTTGACCTCTCCCCCTTAACCCCACCCTACCCTACCTTCCCTCTGAGGTTTAACGGTCTGATTGATGCTTCTCTGTCTCTGGATCTGTTTTTGTTCATCAGTTTATGTTGTTCATTATATTCCATAAATGAGTTATATCATGTGATATTTATCTTTCTCTCACTGGCTTATTTCACTTAGCATAATGCTCCCCAGTTCCATCCATGCTGTTGCAAATGGTAAGAACTCCTTCTTTTTTACCGCAGCGTAGTATTCCATTGTGTAGATGTACCACAGTTTTTTAATCCTCTCATCTGCTGATGGGCACTTAGGCTGTTTCCAAATCTTAGCTATTATAAATTGTGCTGCTATGAACATAAGGGTTCATATGTCCTTTCTCATTGGTGTTTCTAGTTTCTTGGGATATATTCCTAGAAGTAGGATCACTGGGTCAAATGGGAGTTCCATTTTCAATTTTTTGAGGAAACTCCATACTGTTCTCCACAGTGGCTGCACCAGTCTGCATTCCCACCAGCAGTGCATGAGGGTTCCTTTTTCTCCCCATCCTCGCCAGCACTTGTGCATTTAATATTTTCTTTCTTCTTCTAATTTATTTTGTCAAAGCTCTTATTATCAGATAGAAAGTAGGTGAAGAAACTCTTTGTTATATGTTTTTAAGATGATTTTGATATTTCCCTAATACGTTCTGAAAATGCTGCCTAAATATTTAATTATTATCCTGCAATGCCTGGTATATAATTGTTCCTACTTTGCTTAATGACTAATCATCTAGAAGAAAACTTTGCCAACACCAGAGGTATTGGTTTGCTAGGGTTGCCATAGCTACTCACAGACTGAATGACTCAAACACCAAAAATGTATTTCTTAGTTCCAGAGGACAGAGTGTAAGATCAGGGTGTCAGCAGGTTAGTTTCTCCTGAGGCCTCTCTCTTTGGCTTTTGGACAGGCCATCTTCTTGCTGTGTGCTCACATCACCGTTCCGCTGTGCACACCCAGGCCTGGTCCTAGTGTCTGTGTGTCCAATTTTTTTCTTAGAAGGATAGTATTCAGAATGGATTAGGGCTCGTCATAAAGGCCCGGTGTTAATTGAATGATCTCCATAAAGGCCTTTTGTCAAAATACAGTCACATTCTGAGATACTGGGGGTTAGGACTTCAGCATATGAATTTTAGGAAGAACAAATTCAGCCCATACACTGGATGTTTTCACTTTTCAAAATCTTACTTACTTTTCTTCTTTTCAAAATCCTCTTGACTTGCAAATGTGTTTTCTTTTTAACAGAGGTGTCTCACAGATATTTAGACTTCAGAGACAGTAAATATCTCTTAGCTTCCAAAAAGCCTGTATTATTTTATTACAATTTTTCCTCTTCTTTCACAAGATACACTTGAAGAAAAACAGCAACATAGTAGGAACAGTACTGGTTATCAAGATTTATTAAATCTGAGAGAAACCAAGATGGCGGCATAGGTAAACACCTAAACTGCTGCCTCGCACAACAATTTCAAAACTACAACTAAAAGACAAAACGGACATCATCCAGAACCACAGGAAAGCTGACTGAGTGGAAATTCTACAACTAGAAGGAAAGAGAAAAGCACACTGAGACTCAGAGGAGCTGCAAAAGGCTAAGGTACGGAGACGCGCATGCCAAGAGGGCTAGCGGCTGAATGCACGGGCGGCTGAGTGCGCGGCTGGTTTTCTAAAGCAGGAGGGAGAGGGAAGCTCCCGACTGCACTGAACTCCAGTCCTAGCAAGACTCTGGGGAAACCAGACTCATTTGGGGGGAATATGGATTGTCAGGAAAAGAGAAAGCACACTGAGACTCGGGAGCTACGGAAGGCAGAGGTAGGGAGGCACGCACGGAAGAGCGCGCGGAGAGGACTGACTGCTCAGTGCACAGACAGCTGAGTGGGCAGCTGGCTTTCTAAAGTGGGAGGGAGACGGAATCTCCTGACTGCGCTGAACTCCAGTTCCGGGCGAGTTTCTGGGAACCCAGACTCATTCGAGAAGAAACTGGACTGTCTGGCAGCGGGCGAAACCCAAGGGCGACTTTCTCTCAGAGGTGCTTGCAGCGATTACCGAGGGACACTGAGACCCAGGGGCCTCATAGGGCAGGGCTGACGGGAAACCAAGGCTGTCTGTTCTGCCCTGAAACTCTGCCCCATCCAAGCTGAGCACAGAGGGTTTTGCAATTTTGCAAGTCTTCTCCCATAAGGGTGTCTCCAGCACAGAAGTTCTCCCAGCGTAGACACAGCTGATCCTCACAGCCAATTGGCCTGGAGGTCAATTCCTCCCAGTGATACCAACAACAATCAGGACTTAACTACAATAAGGCTGAGTACACAGTCCACAAAGGGGTGCACCAAGAGTGTCCACCTCAGGTAACTAGGGAGGCTGAGCCACTGTGCCCTATAGGACACCTATCACACAAAGCTACTCTACCAACTCAGGAAAGCAGCAAAAATGCAGAGACAAAGACACAGATCACAAATGAAAGAAATGGAGGAAAACAAACGACTGGATATAGAGTTCAAAACCACGGTTATAAGGCTTTTCAAGAATATTTTAGAAAAGGCCGATAAATTTAGTGAGACCCTTGAGATATGAAAAAGGACCAACTAGAAATTAAACATACACTGACTAAAATAAAAAATATTATACAGAGACCTAACAGCAGACAAGAGGACCGCAAGAATCAAATCAAAGATTTGAAATACAAAGAAGCAAAAAACACTCAACCAGAAAAGCAAAAAGGAAAAAGAATCCAAAAATTTGAAGATAGTGTAAGGAGCCTCTGGGACAACCTCAAGAGTACCAATATCCGAATTATGGGGGTGCCAGAAGAAGAGAGAGAGCAAGATACTGAAAACCTATTTGAAGAAATAATGACCGAAAACCTCCCCACCTGGTGAAAGAAATAGACTTACAAGTCCAGGAAGTGCACAGAACCCTAAACAAAAGGAATCCAAAGAGGACCACACCAAGACACATCATAATTAAAATGCCAAGAGCAAAAGACAAAGAGAGAATATTAAAAGCAGCAAGAGAAAAACAGTTAATTACCTACAAGGGAGCACCCATACAATTGTTAGCTGATTTCTCAACAGAAACTATGCAGGCCAGATGGGAGTGGCAAGAAATATTCAAAGTGATGAATAGCAAGAACCTACAACCAAGATTACTCTACCCAGCAAAGCTATCATTCAGAATTGAAGGTCAGATAAAGAGCTTCACAGATAAGAAAAAGCTTAGGAGATTGAGAAACCAAGATGGCGGCATAGGTAAACACCTAAACTGCTGCCTCGCACAACAATTTCAAAACTACAACTAAAAGACAGAACGGACACCATCCAGAACCACAGGAAAGCTGGCTGAGTGAAAATTCTACAACTAGAAGGAAAGAGAAAAGCTCACAGAGAATTGGAGGTACGGCAAAGGGGCTTTGTGCACGCAGAGAGGAAGGGCGGTTGAGAGCCTGGCTGACTTTCTTGGCGGTAGGGGGAAGGAAGCCTCTGACCGCACTGAACCCCAGTTCTGACTGCACTGAACCCCAGTTCCGGGCGAGCCCCTGGGGACCCACGCTCTTACAGGGGGAGTCTGGACTCTTGGGTGGAGACTCGAGCTGGGAAAGGCAGAAGTCTGAAGGCGCACGCGGGCCAGTGCGCACAAAGGCTGCGGAGGTTGCCACAGGCTTTCCCTAGTGGAAGGGAGTCAGAGGATCCTGACTGAACTGAGCCCCAGTTCTGACTGCAGCGAACCCCAGTTCCAGGCGAGCCCCTGGGGACCCACGCTCTTGTGGGGGGAGTCTGGACTCTCGGGCGGAGACTCGGGAGCCGGGGAAGGCGGAGGACTGAAAGCGCGCACGCGCGTGCCAGTGCGCACAAAGGCTGCGGAGGTTGCCACAGGCTTTCCCTAGTGAAAGGGAGTCAGAGGCTCCTGACGGCACTGAGCCCCAGTTCTGACTGCAGTGAACCCCAGTTCCAGGCGAGCCCCTGGGGACCCACGCTCTTGTGGGGGGAGTCTGGACTCTCAGGCGGAGACTCGAGCTGGGGAAGGCGGAGGACTTAAAGCGCACATGCGCGCAAGGGCAAGGCTGACAGGAAGCCAAGACTGAGACTCCACCCCATCAAAGCTGAGCACAGAGGCTATTGCAATTTGGCAAGTCTAATCCTATAAGGCTGTCTCCAGCACCGAACTTCTCCCAGCATAGACACAGCTGATCCTTACAGCCAACTGGCCCGGAGGTCAGTTCTTCCCAGTGATACCAACAACAATCAAGACTTAATTACAAGAAGGCTGTACACACAGTCCACAAAGGGGTGCACCAAGAGTGTCCACCTCAGGTTAACTGGGGAAGCAGACCCACTGGGCCATATTGGAAACCTAGCACAAATATCTACCTTACCAACTCAGGGAATCAATGAAAATGCGGGGTCAAAGAATCAGATCACAAACGAAAGAAATGGAGGAAAACAAACGACTGGATATAGAATTCAAAACCACGGTTATAAGACTTTTTAAGAATATCCTAGAAAAGGCCGATAAATATAACGAGACCCTCGAAGATATGAAAAAGGACCAACTAGAAATTAAACACACACTGACTGAAATAAAAAATATTATACAGAGACCCAGAAACAGAATAGACGAACACAAGAATCAAGTCAAAGAATTGAAATACAAAGAAGCAAAAAACACTCAACCGAAAAAGCAAAAAGCAAAAAAAAAAATCCAAAAAGTTGAAGATAATGTAAGAAGACTCTGGGACAACTTCAAGCGTACCAACATCAGAATTATGGGGGTGCCAGAAGAAGAGAGAGAGCAAAATACTGAAAACCTATTTGAAGAAATAATGACCGAAAACTTCCCCCACCTGGTGAAAGAAATAGACTTACAAGTCCAGGAAGCCCACAGAACCCCAAACAAAAGGAATCCAAAGAGGACTACACCAAGACACATCATAATTAAAATGCCAAGAGCAAAAGACAAAGAGAGAATATTAAAAGCAGCAAGAGAAAAACAGTTAGTTACCTACAAGGGAGCACCCATACAACTGTCAGCTGACTTTTCAACAGAAACTATGCAGGCCAGACGGGAGTGGCAAGAAATTTTCAATGTGATGAATAGCAAGAACCTACAACCAAGATTACTCTACCCAGCAAAGCTATCATTCAGAATTGAAGGGCAGATAAAGAGTTTCACAGACAAGAAAAAGCTAAAGGAGTTCATCACCACCAAACCAGTATTATATGAAATGCTGAAAGGCATTCTTAAAGAAGAGGAAGAAGAAAAAAGGAAAGATAAAAATTATGAACAACAAATACATATCTATCAACAAGTGAACCTAAAAATCAAGTGAATTAAAAACCTGAGGAACAGAATAATCTGGTGAATACAATAGAATCAGGGGCATAGAAAGGGAGTGGACTGATAATTCTCAGGGGGAAAGGGGTATGGGGGGGTTCATAAAGAGACTGGACAAAAATCATACACCTATGGATGAGGACAGTGGGGGGTAGGTAAGGGCAGAAGGTGGGGTGGGAAATGGCTGGAGGGGAACTATGGGGGAAAAAAGGAGAAATAATTGTAATAATCTGAATAAAGATTTATTTAAAAAAAAAAAAAAAAAAAAAAAGAAGCAAAAAACACTCAACCGAAAAAGCAAAAAGCAAAAAAAAAAATCCAAAAAGTTGAAGATAATGTAAGAAGACTCTGGGACAACTTCAAGCGTACCAACATCAGAATTATGGGGGTGCCAGAAGAAGAGAGAGAGCAAGATACTGAAAACCTATTTGAAGAAATAATGACAGAAAACTTCCCCCACCTGGTGAAAGAAATAGACTTACAAGTCCAGGAAGCACACAGAACCCCAAACAAAAGGAATCCAAAGAGGACCACACCAAGACACATCATAATTAAAATGCCAAGAGCAAAAGACAAAGAGAGAATATTAAAAGCAGCAAGAGAAAAACAGTTAATTACCTACAAGGGAGCACCCATACGACTGTCAGCTGACTTCTCAACAGAAACTATGCAGGCCAGACGGGAGTGGCAAGAAATTTTCAATGTGATGAATAGCAAGAACCTACAACCAAGATTACTCTACCCAGCAAAGCTATCATTCAGAATTGAAGGGCAGATAAAGAGCTTCACAGATAAGAAAAGCTGAAGGAGTTCATCACCACCAAACCAGTATTATATGAAATGCTGAAAGGTATTCTTAAAGAAGAGGAAGAAGAAAAAAGTAAAGAGAAAAATTATGAACAACAAATACATATCTATCAACAAGCGAACCTAAAAATCAAGTGAATTAAAAACCTGAGGAACAGAATAATCTGGTGAATATAATAGAATCAGGGGCATAGAAAGGGAGTGGACTGATAATTCTCAGGGGGAAAGGGGTATAGGGGGTTCATGAAGAGAATGGACAAAAATCATACACCTATGGATGAGGACAGTGAGGGGGAGGTAAGGGCAGAAGGTGGGGTGGGAAATGGGTGGAGGGGAGCTATGGGGGGAAAAAGGAGAAATAATTGTAATAATCTGAATAAAGATTTATTTAAAAAAAAATAAAAAAGAAAAAGAAAAAAAAAAGAAAAAAAAAAAGAAAAAGCTAAAGGAGTTCATCACTGCCACACCAGTATTATATGAAATGCTGAAAGGCATTCTTTAAGAAGAGGAAGAAGAAGGAAAAAGTAAAGATAAAAATTATGAACAACAAATACATATCTATCAACAAGTGAATCTAAAAATCAAGTGAATGAAAAATCTGATGAACAGAATAAACTGGTGAATATAATAGAATCAGGAACATAGAAAGGGAGTGGACTGACAATTCTCAGGGGGTAAGGGGTGTGGGGGATGTGGGAAGAGACTGGACAAAAAGCGTACACCTATGGATGAGGACAGTGTGGGGGGAAGTAAGGGCAGAGGGTGGGGTGGGAACCGGGTGGAGGGGAGCTATGGGGGGAAAAAAAGAGTAACAATTGTAATAATCTGAATAATAAAGATTTATTAAGTTAAAAAATAATAATAAAAAAATAAAAGGCTAATATGCAAAAAAAAGATTTATTAAATCTAATGTAATTAAGATTACTCTATTATGTTACATTGGCATAAGGATAGACTCACAGAAGACTGGAACAAAATAAGGAGTTCAGCAACAGGTCATTATACATATAGACATTTCAATTACAACATAATTGGTGCTGCATATGATTGTTATTAGTCAATTGACTAACATGGAAAAAATTAACTTTTATCCCCATTTCATTGCACACACAAAAATCAAGTCCAGGCATATTGTACCAGTATATCTAAACTAGTGGCCCAATGCATGAATAAAGATGCATGCAAAAATGGGCCTTCGTTCCCCTGGCTGCCGGCACTGCCTTCACTCTGGCTGGAGCTCCTTTCTGCCTTCTCACGCTGCCCAGAGGCCTGGGGCAGCTGGGGGTGGTACAGAACACCTGCAACCCTCAAAGATGTGAGCATCCCGCCCGTCCCTGCTGCTCGGTGCCTGCATATGCAAATTAACCCACCATCTTTATCGGGTTAATTTGCATACTCACTCCTGATTGGCTGGTGGGCATCACGAACATACAGTCAATTAGCATGTTACTCTTTTATTAGGTAGATATAAGAAGTAAGCTTCTCAAAGATAAAGTGGTTTTCAAAGTGTGATCCTCAGAGCACCAGAATCAGCAACATCTGAAAGTTGTAAAAAAAAAATGCAAATTCTTAGGCCTCTTTGCTGACCTAAAGAACTAGACATTCTGGAGATATGTAAAAACATTTCTTTAAAAACAAAAACACAAAACCCCTCGCAGATGCTGCTGATGCCCACTCACGTTTGAGCACCACAGTTTAAAGAGAATATCTCATGACTTTGGAGAAGGAGTAAATAATTTACAGGAGTAAATAACAATCATCATAAAGAACAATATTAATCATTGTATCCCATTTAAAATTCTTTTCATCACAATAACAAGTTTAAGAGAGTAAAATGTAAACCAGAGACTGGTAGAAAATATTCACAATACATATATTCATCAAAGGACTAGTACACAGACATTATTTAGAACTTCAAATCAATAAGAAAAAGACTGACATCCTTCCTCACCACACACACACACACACACACACACACACGTAAATAGCTAAACTTTAAACTGGTACTATATATTTGACTGTATCTAAATGGCTAATAGGCATATGTTAAGTACCATTAGTCAACAGGAAAATACAAACCATAAACAACTATTAGATAACCAGAAATAACCACGAATGGCTAAAATTAAAGGGGTTAATAATCTATAATAATAAAAGTGTAATATGCTAATTAGACTGGACGTCCTTCTGGACGAAGCCGGGCTGTGAGGGAAGCCTGGGTCCCGGGTGCCAGAGGGAAGCCGGTGCTGGCAGCCGGGGGAAGGAAGGCCTACTCTTGCACGAATTTCGTGCATCGGGCCTCTAGTATCAAATGTGAGTTTGTGGAGAAGATGAAAGGGAGACTGGTAGAAGCACTGTGAAAACCTGTTTCTATTAAATGTAAGAAGATGTACCTCCTGGGACCCAGCAATTCCATTCTATGTATATTCCTATGAGAAATGAATGTTTTGTTATCAGTATACACACACACAAATGTTCAGTGATCCGCACTCCACAAAGTCAAGGACTGTAAGTGAGGTGTAAATCCCCCACATCTGCAGTTTTGAGCACCCACACCTGACAATCCCTTCTCACAGGTGTCCCGACCACGTCATGTAAAAGCCTTAGGACACAATGCACAAGACTCCAGTGCCGCTCAAGTTCGGGGCTGTTGCCTTGCAGTCGCTGGGGGGGGGGGGGGGGGGGGCGGGAAATGGACTGAGAAAATGGGAGGCAGGACAGAAGAGGTGACTGGTACAAGCATCTTTTTTTTTTAAAATATATTTTATTGATATTTTACAGAGAGGAAGGGAGAGGGATAGAGAGCTAGAAACATCGATGAGAGAGAAACATCGATCAGCTGCCTCCTGCACATCTCCCACTGGGGATGTGCCCGCAACCAAGGTACGTGCCCTTGACCGGAATCGAACCCGGGACCCTTCAGTCCGCAGGCCAACGCTCTATCTACTGAGCCAAACCGGTTTCGGCAACAAACATCTTTTTAAAAATTTACCTTTATTACAAGCAGGTCTTTATGAATAAACATAAAAAATATATCATATACACAAAACCTATTATTTTTCATAGGAAATCTTCCATAGGCCGGTCTGTTCAGTAACTAACTCCCAGTTATTAAAATACAGACGCCTATTCAAATACAGACCTTCACAAGCATCAAGTTACAGCTCTTTTTTTTTTTATATATTTTATTGATTTTTTACAGAGAGGAAGGGAGAGGGACAGAGAGTTAGAAACATCGATGAGAGAGAAACATCGATCAGCTGCCTCCTGCACGCCCCCCACTGGGGATGTGCCCGCAACCAAGGTACATGCCCTTGACTGGAATCGAACCTGGGACCCTTGAGTCCACAGGCCGACGCTCTAGCCACTGAGCCAAACCAGTTAGGGCAAGTTACAGCTCTTTAATGCTGTCTAAAGAGAAATGCCTGTAAAACTCTATGTTGCTCACCTTCACTCTGTTCGAAATTAGAAACCAGTGCCTGCCTGGTTGGTGTGGCTCCGTGGTTGAGCATCGACCTATGAACCAGGAGGTCACATTTTGATTGCAGTCCAGGGCATGTACTTCAGTTGCAGGCTGGACCCCTGGCCATGTGTATACACTAGCATGGATTCGTCCTGCCACACATGTTTAGACTGTTATGGGGGCTCAGATGCTTAAAAACCAATAGTGTAAGCATTCATCCCAATTCCAGGCATTAAGCAGTTATTTTTCAGATTATCGGGATGATACCAAGGAGATGCAGAAAAGCCCTGGACTTAGGGCCACAGTTTGGGGACTAGTTCTGGCTCTGCAGCTTAATGGTCGTGGGGCATTGGATGAAGAAGTCACCTCTTCGGAAGTCAGTTTTCCTGTTTATGTGATGAAGGAAATGCCGACGACAGTGCTGTCAGTGAAACAGGTAGAGAACATGAAAACAGCTGAACGTACCAAACTGAAAGCAAACACTTCTCTCCTTAGTCTACTAGGTACGTTTATTCATTCCTTAGGAAAGCCGAAAGGTTTTGGTCATAGAAAATGGTCCCATAGAATTCATTTTAGCTTGTCACGTATAAGATAGACAAGGCTGTTGAGCTGAAATCATCATAAAATTAGGTAACGCTTACTGGTCATTTAACGAGACCCTTTATATGTTACTGTGTAGCATAACCTTTATAGTAACCCTCTGAAGCCAGGTACTGCTGTTTTTACTACCTTAGATAATAGAATTGGAATTAGGTTCAGTAATTTATCCATGGTAATACATCTGGGAAATGTCAGAGTTGGCCCTTAAAGCAAGACTGACTATAGAACGCAAACCTGACCACAGAGCCATATGCGGTGGCATTCTCCTGTGACAGTGACATTGGTAAACAGAGGTGTTTCCGTTTCACTGCAGATGATGGGCCATTAGACCGTTGCCGAACCTGTTTGTTCTCTGTGGCTTCACCGCTCAGTAGCTGGCAGTGTGGTGCAGAGGGCGGAGGGAAAGCCAGCTGGGGAGACGCCAGTTCCTGGGCAAGCAGGTCAGTGGCATGGACCCCCAGCTCTCTGGGTTTTAATGTGGGGGGCTCATCTTTTAGAGAGGCAGAAAGGGACTTCAGTTACATTTTTGGTTGTGTTTATTTTTTAACTTGACTTTTCCAGGAAAAGCCTTATAAAAGTAATTCCTTCAATCTCAGTAACTTGGTATGCCCATGTTAGATGGAGAAAACAATAAAAAAATAACCTGGACCACAATGTAAATCCCATATGAGCTCAAAGGCTATACAGAATGATGTGTAATGTTATCAGTGGTTATTCCTGGAAGATGGGGCTGTGGGTGACTTTCTACGTTTCAGTGTTTTTCAGACTGTGGGGTATTACTCTGAAATGGGAAAAAGGAAACAACTTCCTTTAATGTAAAAACAATGCACTTCAAAATCTTACCTGTTCACTCCACGCAGACCTATATCTATATAGGCCTTTGGTGTTTACACTTTGGGCCCTGAAAGGTTTATTTTTACAACACTGAGAGAAGAACCACGTCTTCACTTTAAATGCCAAGGACAGTTTTTATTGAGATTTTTAGTCTCCTTTTAAATGGCACATAAAAGATAGAAGAAGATATTTTATGTTGGGCTTATGAATATGACCCATCTGGACCAACAAACATTTTTCTTCCAATACTGTCCCATAGCTTTTCTTTGCCCATTTAAACAACGTATACATTGTACTAGAAGCCCGGCGCATGAAATTCGTGCGTGGGTACGGTCCCTAGGCGTAGCCTGCGATCAGGGCCAGCTTCCCTGGCTGCCGGCAGCCGGCCCTGCCTCCTGCCGCCACCCACCCGGGTTCCCAGTTTGCCATCAGGCGATCGGAGCCTGTGGGCCAGGGGGAGGGACCAAGAAGTTGGCCATTCCCACCTGCTCGCCAGCCCCACCGCCACCGTGGGTTGCCCTCTGTGTGTGGGGTGACCGGCGAGGCAGGGGCCTTGGCCTGGTGCCACCCGCATCCCTTGTCACCTACCTCGGGTCCCTGTTCACCATTGGGCGATGGGAGCCTGCTGGCCGGGAAAGGGACCAAGAGGTGGTCAGTGCACCTCATAGTGACTGGTCGAGCGGTCGTTCTGGTCATTCTGCCATTATGGTCACTGGGCTTTTATTATATAGGATGTTTTAAGCACATGCGTGCACTACTTTTTTAAAAAAATCTTTATTTTGAAAGTATTACATATGTCCCCTTCTTTCTTGCCCCATTGACCGCCTCCAACAATGCACTATTTTTAATCCTGCTGAGTTAATATTTTAAAGTTTGTATTTCCATCCTAGTTTAATTTGTTTTGTTTTTGTTGTTGCTTTTTATTTGTTTGTTTGGTGTGGGTTTGTTTTTGTGTGTGTTTTTTTAATTTCTGTATCCGAAGATTCTGGGGCTGCTTTATTTCTCAAGGTAAGGAAATGCGATGCACCAGGTCCATTCTGGCTTCCTTCTTTTTATTCCTGCCTCAGTGAATCAGGTTAAATGCTACGGCTTAGATTTCATTGGTTATTGCTTCTGAGCCCACATTTTTGATATTGGGTAGTTTGTATTTTGTTACTGAGAGTATTTATACAAAGAACACATTCTGTTATTTCCCAAATCTTCCAGTGCCCCTTCTGTAAGAAGTAAATGAGAAAGAATCAGCCTCACAAGGATATTAATTGCCCTGGTTTTATTTTCATTCTGTGGTGGACACACACACCAATTCAAATGACCTTCTCACTCCTACGGTCCTCAGGTAAAACCCACGTTTTGAAATGGGAACAATAATGGGATCTGCACTGAATACGTTAGGAAATAAAGTTTTCCGTTTATGCCATCTTATAATCTTTATAAAAGAGGCTCAGAAAAAATAGAGCACATTCAAACTTCATTTGTCCTTATGGTGTGAGACCTCTACATTTCCAGATGGTCTGTAAAGATAGTTATGTGAAATAAACACCCATAGTTGAAATACAAACACTATATTGTGCAAATACTGAAACCTACTTTGCTAAAATACAGTTTGTTTCTAACCAGATCAGAACTATGTTTTACAATTAATGAAAGATTCCAAAAAATATAAAGTTTCACCTTCTGTTCTTAATATGCCCTGGTATTCCTGCCTTTCTTGTGAAGTGGTTGTAGCGAGATTAGACAAAATCTCATTCTGGGGCTTGTCTAAGGTTAAATGCATTCTTATTTGGAATTAAAAGGCATATCTCCCCCCCCCCTTTAATATAGAAAGCACCGTTTACTTGGAAAGCTGACGCTTGGTGAAGGTTAATTTGCTTCTTATTCCATGGTTGATCTAGATTTAGACAAACAGCAACTGTTCTGTGTGTGTGTTCTGTCCTTTCCTTCACTCTCTACTGGATATGTGGCTGGCTTTCTTTATTAGCAATCTAGGCACAATAACAATCATATTTCTGGCCCTAACCGGTTTGGCTCAGTGGATAGAGCGTTGGCCTGCGGACTGAGGGGTCCCGGGTTCGATTCCGGTCAAGGGCATGTACCTTGGTTGCGGGCACATCCCCAGTAGGGGGTATGCAGGAGGCAGCTGATCGATGTTTCTCTCCCATCGATGTTTCTAACTCTCTATCCCTCTCCCTTCCTCTCTGTAAAAAATCAATAAAATATATTTAAAAAAAAAAAAAAACAATCATATTTCTGTTTCTGGCCCCTAAATTAACGAATGAGCTTCACATAACTAATCTTGAGCAAATAGGTTACCTTCATTTTAATAACAAAGTTTCCAATGTGCTCTTCAAAAACAGAGTTGCTAAGACCTGCTGAAGGTATAACTAGACTTGCTAAAAAAGCAGTTAACACTGCATTTGGGTTAAATGGACAACTACATACTCTATTGTGTTGAAAGTGTTAGAGACACAGGAACTGAATAATAAAAATCCCTTGTGTTCTTCTTTTCTTGTCTTTCTTTTTGTTGTGGTTGGTTGGTTGGTTTGTTTGAGAACCTTTGCTCTTGGGAAACTGAGGGCAGTATCTCCTCACATTCATAGTCTGGTATTCGGGATTCTGACTTGGAGAGACCAGTGCTTTTCCTCCGTGTTACGGCATCTTTGTTTACAGGAGATAACAGGGTCTGCTTCGCATGCATGTGAGGGAGATAAATATATTTGAACTAATGCATTAGTGAAATATATGAGTAAAGGAAAAATGACACAAACTGAAGACACAGTCAGCATTTTCTGAAATATTCAAAGCTGAGAGCAGAGTCACCACGGGTATAAAATTTAGATTGTGAATCATAATCATAACCCCTGGTGATTGGATCTTGGCGGAACAGACAGTATTGCATTCTGGGGAGTTTCACTGAATAAAAAAAGAAGAGTTAAAAAATACTTCTGAAGGAATAAGCAAATAAAGAAATAGGAAGAAGCATGTGAAAAGATTTCAAGGGAAGAAGACTTCATAGCCTTTTCCTGGGTCCATGTTTCTGACACTCAGATAGATCCTTCCTGCCTACCCAGTCCTCGGCCACAGTAGTGGGGTTTTTCGGGAGCTCGTGGGCAGTTCCATCGTGAGCGGGTGAGCGGTGGGCTGCATTTTACCTACCCTGGTCCATACAGTGACTCCAGCTTGGCAAGCAGTTCTCTTGTAAGTAATAAATAAGCGTCTTTAGAACTAAGAGCACATTGAAACTTCTGTGAACAACTAAGTTAAATGTTTTCTTACGGAGATGCAACGGTCTGGATGACAAAAATAACACACTTGGGGAACTGCCCCCAAACCAAAGGGTCGGAAGAAAAAAGAGTAGGAAATGGAGTGATTGATGTGTGTATACAGCGGCTATGTGTTCATTAGCTTCCACTCACTTCAATGAAGTACCCTTCCCTCTAGTACCTAGGTTCAAAACCCTCTGAGGATAACAGGTTTTCCTTAGCAATCAGAGAGAGCCTCAGACGATGCCGCTCAAATGGAAAAGGGGAAGGATTAGACACTCCCTTACGGATCAGCTTTCTGTAATTCCGGCAGGAACTACTCTGTGATAAAAACACGTCAAGAAATATGTAAACATGCAAATAGGTTTAGGATGTCTCCCTCGTTCAGACAGAAGTTCCTGGGTAATTTCAGGAACACCGTTGTCGGTTGCCTAGGGAGTGTCCGCCCCTCCTTCTCGGGAGGAATGTGGATACTGCCCATTACATTTACAATGTGTCTGGACACTCTTGTGGTTGATGGCATGGAGAGAGAGTTTCCTGTTCCTACAGTGGATGGACTTAGCAAATAAGTCATCCTGCTACTTCCCCATGAAAACTCGATAATGGATTGAGGGGTGTCCGTGATTTTCTATGAAGGAAGAAGTTTCAGTAATGTTACATTTTAGTCTCTAGGTGGAGAAAACAAGCACCAAGCTTCTCCGTGAATCTAAAGCGAATTGAGTTCTCAAGTCTTATCCTACCTTTCTAACTAAAGACAAAACTCGCCTGGTTCTAGTGCTGTTTTCCATAACAGAGAACTCTCCTTGCCACTGTTTCATTTAAAATCCAGCCCTAAACCTCAACCCAATTTACCTGCTGTCCCTTATCCACACAAAGAATTCTCACAGCCAGCAAAGCAGCTTGAATAAAAGGCTCTCCAGAGAAAGAAGCCCAACCCCTTACGGAAGAATTCTTCCCAGCTGTTCTTTCAAAATAAACTTCTAAATCTATTTCAAACTAAGTAGTTTCTAATATTTTCCACATATTATCAACAGCTGCAAATCCAAGATATTAAAGAGACAAGTGTATTCAAATGTGGCCCTTACCATCTGTCTAAAGCTGGCCGACAAGGGTTATATTCACAAGCAATGCTTTTGTGAATGGATTCTATATGAACTCCTTTCCACAAAGGCAAAATGTGGAGAAACTGATGTCTCAAGGCCTCCGAAGTGGCATCGTAACTCCAGTCAAGCATTGAGAAGTTCATCATCCGAGTGTCCAATGGCATCTGGGTTTGAAAGCGGATCCATGTCTGCAAATAGGTTGAACCAGGCTGACATGCCTTGGTTTCCACTGTTGGGAGCTATTAAAAACACACACACATGTTAGCGAGTCTCAGGTTTTTGAAATCACATTATTGTACCACTTTCATTATTTTAAAGTAGATGCTCCTTTTGAATAAAAAAAAAAAATTTAAGACAACTGATAAGAATAAACTATCAATTACATTCCCTAAGGATAATTTTGACAAACTAATGCAGATACCTATTCTTTGCGGAGGCTCTGATATCTAAGTGATTGCGTGCTGCTCTGAGAAAAGGCCCGATTAGAAGCGCAAAGGCAGCAGTGGTCAAGCCTTCGGTGGTAAGTTTGCACGGTGACGGATGATTACTACAATTAGTGGGGTGATCACATTGTAAGGTATAAAAATGTCAACTATATTGTACACCTGAAACTCATATTACCAACTATGCTTAAATTAAAAATTTAATTGAAAATTCGCAAAAAAAAAAAAAGTAATGAATACCTGAATTTAATCACGTGGAGCCCTTGCTAAAATTGAAATAAGAAGCATTCCAGTAAAAACAAAGAGGAGTAGAACAGAGGGACAATATTCTATTAAAAAGCCCACATCCCAACATTTTCGAAAAGCTGTGTAACTATTTCAGATTAAATAGGTTAGAGACAAGGGACGTGGCAAATGAATACAATACATAACCCTGGACTCGCTCTACCAGAGAGGGGAATGCTACAAAGGCCATTACTGGGCCAACTCACCAAACTGGAACACAACATGGCAGATTATAGAAAAGTATTATCTTAATATAAACTTCCCCGAGTTCATAATCATACTTTGTGCAAAACAATATACCTGTCCTTAGGAAACACAAATTGCTACATAATGACAAATGGGTCACTGACAGACCCCATGTACCACAGTGGTCCCATAACACTATAACAGAGCTGAAAGATTCATATTGTTCATGATGTATGTAACTTATCCTCAATTGGTTCAGAAATAAATAACCCACAGAGGCCTCCATAAAGCGAATGGGGTAAAGTACTAACAATGGGCGAATCTGAGTAATGGGTATACACGTGTTCTTTGTGGTATTTTCATTTATGCAACATTTCTATATGCTTGAAATTCTCTCCAATTAAAAAAGCTTTAAGAAATCAACATCAGTGACTAAGATTAATATGTATCTAAAATTCTGCAAGACAGAATGTGTCTGTGTATAGCCATATGGTAATTATAACATGGACAAACTCTGCAGACACCAATATGTACTAGTAAGTACGCAATACGTTAGCAATTACTATGTACCAGGCCCTATGCTAGTGAGGCCTTATTTGTCAACAGGCATCCTTTAATCAAAGAGCATCTTCTGTCCCCAGTGGTATTATCCATTATCAACGAAACTTCACACCAAAAGAAAGGATTACAGAACTTAGTTTACCATGGCAAGATCACAAATTTCTATTCAGTTATTTCTACGGTGAATGGTATTCAGGTACAGCTTTCATTATAAGTTATAAAGTATTATTTTATTAATTTATATTTATAAAATATTTTTCTGGATACATTTTCTAAATTTATCTGAATTCAACTAATTGTTAATATGATAGCAAAGACTATAAGTAAATAACTTACCTTTTGTTGATTTCTTTGGACTCTGTGAAGGCACTGGCTGACTATCAGTGTGTGAAAGAGGAGGTTCGAATCCCCCCCTGGAGGCCCAGCCTGGGGAGAGGGAAGGAAAGAATTATCCATTGCTAGTCAAATAGGAAGTAGCATTCGAAAAACAAGAAAAGGTGAAAATATCTAATAAGTCCTACAGTCTTCATACCAGGGTAAGAGTCTACAGTATAAGAGGCATAAAACACTTAGAATTTATCTGCAATTATGTATTTTATTCAAATAATATGTTTAGTCCCAGCTAGATTTAGATTAGACTTCCTTACATTTTTCAAAGTGCTTTTGAAATACGGTCACGTGCTACATGATGACAATTGGGTCACTGATAGACCCCATGTACCACAGTGGTCCCATCTACACTAATCTACACTAATAAAAGAGTAAGATGCAAATTGACCATACGTTTGTGATGCCCACCAGCCAATCAGGAGTGAGTATGTAAATTAATCCAACAAAGATGGTGGGTTAATTTGCATACACAGGCGTTCCGCACTGCCCTAGCCGCTCCAGGCCTCTGGGCAGTATGGTAAGATGGAAAGGCGGCTCCGGGCCAGAGCAAAGGCGGTGCCGGCAGCCAGGGGAAGGAAAGGCCCATTCTTCCACGAATCTTCGTGCATCGGGCCTCTAGTAACATTATAATGGAGCTGAAAGATTCATATTGTCTGCTTCTTGGAGAGAGAACTGCAGGATGCGTGGAGGATGGATGAGGGTTTGGGAGATCTGTGAGGAGGCCTCTAGCAGAAACCCAGGAAGCCAAATGAGCCTCTAAGGGGCGCTGGTAGAGGAGGCAGAGAGGACAGTGGGAAATTTAAGACACGTTTCAGAAAGAGAATAGACAGGACTTAGCAACCAATATGGAAGTGGGGAGCAAAGTGACCCCAAGGTGCTGGGTTGGACACAGGATGGTGGAACCGCGTGAGTTGACAAGTTCTCAACATATAAACAAAGCAGGTGACCCTTTCCTCAGGAAAACCCCGCCCCCAGCTCTCCGCTGCAGTCCCCACGCCCCAGGCTTGCCAGCAGGCTGCCACAGAGCCAGCCTCCTGAGCTGTGAACCCACGGAAAGCACGCACACCAAGCTTTGAAGAAACCACCTGCCTGCCCTTGGCAGGGGTGACTTAGCAGGTCAAGAGTTTCAGACAAGACCCTGGTTTTCCATGTAGAGAAGATACCTGGGAAAGTCAGTGAAGAAAATGTGGGGCTTGTGGTGGGGGCAGGAGAGCAGCCCCTGTTTCACACTTGTGGATAGACTCCAGTGGTGGCATATTTGTTACTTTCCTGCTGACTGGTGTGACTGCAGATTTTACCTAGTAGTACTGAAGCTAACTGAAGTCAATCTTATTGACTTTAGCATCCACATGCAGAATGATTTGTTTCACAAAGATAAAATAAGTCATGGGTGTCCAAATGTCAGAGACACTTACTGTTGAAGGCTCCAGCAGCATGAAGGCCAAGGTCGAAGAGATGGGAAGGAAGGAATCGTTGGGAATGAGCCAGAGGCTCGGACCCCACGGAAGGCTCCTGCAACGTGAGGCTCCCGAAGGCAGTCTGGCATTCTTGAGTAAATTCACTAGAACTTGAAGAAGCAGGACTTAGGAGGTTGTTCAGAAATGAGAATTCCTTCTCAAAATCATCTTCCAGTGGATCTCCAGGTAAATCTTTTGCAACTGTTGAGTGACAATAAAAACAGAATGGCATTTTCTTTTTGAAGGAAAGAGAGTAGGATGTAGGGAAAGCCAAATTTGTTTCATTGCTCTCATATTTTATTAACATAATTTTAATAAACTGATAGGAAGCTTATATAAAAATTATTTCTAATTACATCAAAATGACCACATTTCACAATATGCATATCTACATGTAAAATAATTAACCAACCACCTATGTAAGACAGACTACAGGAGATGCATGGAGAAATACAGATTAATAATAGGAGACTTTAATATATCACTCAGTAAAAAATAGTCCAAGAGGAGAAAAGATCTAAACAGCATAATCAATAAAGGTAGTTGTTTTGAATATATATAAATCCTAATAGGAACTATACCTTCTTCTCAAGCACACATTGAAATTCACAAAAATTAATTATACTAAGGTGCAAAAATCAGTGACTTTCTTAAAATAGAAATATTACAAACAACATGCTCTGATTACAAATCATTTAAAAAATGAAACAAAAAACTAAAAGGCTCTTCCACCTGTAAATTTTAATACGTTCTATTAACCCTTGGTTCCAAGTGGAATGGAATTTCTGAAAAATAATGATAAAGAAGACATTTTATATAACAGGGTGGGGCAAAAGTAGGTTTACAGTTGTTCATGTGGAAAATAATACAATAATTAATAAATAATGACAAGAATAAAACTTTGTTTTACATACTCACAACTGTAAACATACTTTTGCCATACCCTGTATAATCCATGGGATACCTAAATAGCAATTAACAGAGAAAAAAATCCTGACCCTAAACACCTTTATTAAATAAAAAAGAAAAAGAGGGTTTTCCAGCATGATAGTGAGGAGGTCTATGGACCTGCACACCAGTTTTTAAATAACTGGTGGGAATTATTTTTAAAATAACTATTTAAAATTCTCTAGAAATTGTTCCAAAAGCACACATCAAATGAAGTAAAATTTATTCAAAAAAATCAAGTAAAATTCAGAACGAATGAGAGACTGGCTCCTGGGTCCACACTCAATCACCGAGCCACGCTGGCTGGGCAGCATATTAACTATTAATTAACAATCCTGTATTATTGTTACATGTGGCTAAGAGAGTAAATCTTAAACGTTCTTACCCCCAAAATAAGTATGGTAACTATGAGAGCTGATAGATGTGTTGCCCAATCTTATTATGATAATAATTTTGCGATATCTATATAATCATTACAGTATACACCTTAAACTTACACAGTATTACAACTCAAACAGCTAGAAAAAATAAAGCTAACTCAAAAGTATTTGTACGCAAGAGATTTGTATCGTGACGTAAGGGGAGAGGCTTTCACAGACTGGGTGAATAAGGTGAAGGGATTGAGAGGTACGAAGTCCAGCATAGGGAGAAGAGTCAGTAATACGTAGTGAATGATATCGCGCTAACTACGTACGTGTAGTCGATAATATTGTGCTTTACTTGTCAGTTTTAAATAAATCTGTGACAAACTGTTTTGACATTTAAAATGTGATCGTTTCACATTTTAATGAATTTACCATCTTACCTGATTCACTTCTCAAGCTCACTTCCTCATCTGACAAAACTAACCTGAAGTGAAAACCAAAAAATGTAAAGATTTTGGTTAAAATACATTTGGGACTCATATTCCACAGTTTTATATGGTGTGTGTGTTGTGTTGTTTTCCATTTTAAACTGGTTGTCCGGTAGATCTCTTAAAATCGGTCTCAGACAAATCCTATATCCACACAGACTGTGAATATAACCTTTCACCCCTTATTCATTCCGTAAACATTACTGAGTATTGACAAAGCTCCGGGCACATGTTCAGCACTGCAGGCTCTATGCTAGTGCTATATTATAGAAAACATCTGTCACCAAAGCCATTGAGGATAAAGTTTAGCTTTCAAGCACTGAAGGGTTTTTACTCAACAACACTTGGGAACTAAAGAGAGGGAACGAAAAACTGTAGAAAAAAATGGAGTACTCCAGTTTGAACAACAAAGCGATGGTTGCAAAATAACACATTTGCCTAAAATATTGTTAATCCATGCCAACTTTGAATATTTATATCATCTATCTGGTGTAAAACTAAAAAACGAAGACAAAAGTGCCCAGCCTGTGTGACTCGGTTGAGCATCGTCCCATGAACCAGGAGCTAACTGGTTGGATTCCCAGTCAGGGCACATACAAGAATCAACCAACAAATGCGTGAGTAAGTAGAACAACAAAATGTTGTTTTTCTCTCTCTGTATCTCTTTCTCTCTCTCTCTCAAGTCAATTTTAAAAAGAAGAAAAATATGAAACAAAGAAATTGCTCACAGATTTACTAAAAACAGGCTATATTTCTGGAATATAGCCTGTTTTTAGTAAGTTTTTAAGGTTATTTAAAAAGCAATACAGTATTTAATTGCAAATATCAAAATAAGCCTACAGAGCAAATACATACTCATGACTTAGAAGGAAATTTCTAGTCTACATACATGGCTTTTTAAGCACCTTGGCTGGGAGAGAAAGTGAAGTGCTTTGGAATCTGTTAACTCTAAAAGGAGGCTCTCATAAGCTGAAGATACTACATGAGGAGATTTGGAATGAAAATTTCATGAAATGTGATGATAGGAAAAATTTACTAAGTTAATATATCTAAATATGTATGATTTAACATGATTTTAAATGTCAGTGCAGAAGTAGTTTAATTTATACATTTGACTATTTAATCTACATCCTAGTATGTTTATAAATTCAAGTTAGCCAAAAAATTTGTTTCCCCACAGAGAAAAGAGGGAAATGCTTATATTACAGATCCCCCTCCACTCAACAGAAAATGGTTTATAATTGTTTGGGCCTTATTTCTGGGCCCCTCATTATACTCAGTGCAATCTGGTGAAAATGGGAAGCGAGGGGCAGCTCTGAAAGGAAAACACAGGGAGATTGGCAATACGAGGGGGTGCACAGCCCGGCCTCCATGGCCAGGGGTCCAGGCCCAGGCCCAGCTGTGTGTTTTGAGGATTGATTTTCAATAGCTTCTGTCCTCAGAGCTGCTGGCACCTGTCCCTGCCTTTTGCAAGCTGCCCCTTCTGGGAGTCACTGGTTGGAGACTCTTATTCAAGGCTCAGTCTCCTCCCAAACTATAGAACTTGGCGTTATCAGCCCAATCTGTTCTATACTCCTGTCTTTGACTTTGCCCTCCATGTTAAAAGTGAGAGGAAAAAATAAGGCTTCCAAACAAATTTTTAATGTTCATTGGAGAAATGACGTAGAAATGAGTATTCGGTAAGCCAGAGAAGAAACAATTCCCAGCACACCAGGGTGTCCAGGGCTTCCACGATCCATCTGTAACTTTGGCTGCTTACCTGCTGAGGGTTTCAGTGAGTGGACTGTTTTCTACGTGTTCTTCTTTGTGGTCTCCCTCAAGCTTGCTCGAGGTGTCTTGTAGTTGCTAAGGATAAGAAATCCCGTGTTAAGTAGGTGAAGAGAGTATGTTCCTCTTGTTGTGCAAAGGAAATGAGAATAAACATTCCAAAGAACGATATAAAATAGAACGAAAAACAAAAACACGAATTCAGAGGTATCAGACTGCAAGATGTTATGTCAGAACGTGACTTAAAAAATCCAAACCCATCCCCAGGAATATACAGTTGCAACGTGTGAACCCATCACAGATACCATGTCTAGCTTGAGCAGACCTACCAACATTTTCAAGCTCCACTGAAAATAAGGCAGGAGGGTAAATTCAAAGGCGCTGAACCCTAGCCTACCAGGACGATTACCACAGCGTGGTAAGCCAGCTGCAAAGAGGGTGGATGGGAAGATATGCAAACCTCAAAAAGTATTCTAATCACAGGCTGAGGGTACCCTTTATCTGTAGGGGTCACAGGCTGAGGGTACCCTTTATCTGTAGGGGTCACAGGCTGAGGGTACCCTTTATCTGTAGGGGTCACAGGCAGAGGGTACCCTTTATGTGTAGGGGTCACAGGCTGAGGGTACCCTTTATCTGTAGGGGTCACAGGCTGAGGGTACCCTTTATCTGTAGGGGTCACAGGCTGAGGGTACCCTTTATCTGTAGGGGTCACAGGCTAAGGGTACCCTTTATCTGTAGGGGTCACTGATCTAATGCAGTAGTCTCCTCAGCTGCCATCACACATATATAATGACCCAACTGGCATAAGTTTTCTATCATGAATCACATCTAAGATATAAGTGTGAAAATAAAGCAAGAAATGTTTTCTTTAACCTATAAAACTGTCAGGTCCTCTGGTCATTTTTTGAACCATCCTCTTAAGTTTTTACTTTCCATAACCTTTTATCTCCTTGGCGTTTTATTTTTCTTTTCACATTCTCCCTCTTTTTATTACCTCCTAGTATAATCTTGAGCCAACCAGCAATATTCCCAAGTATTTTTGTTTTTTATGTTGCTGATACATTTGGAATCAGGGAAGTGTAGAAAAATGACTTGGCTGAAGGAGTGTAAAAAATGTTTCCCAATGTTTTGTAAACTTGAAATTAGGCTTAGCAAAAAATAATTTCCATGTTATTAACCAAATGAAGTGCAACATACCTAACAAAAGAACCTGGAAAGAAATGTACCTTGAGGGCCACAAAGTCATACGGATGTAAGCCAATGTAGGCCCCGTGGATTTGGGACATCATTCGAGCTGTTTTCTCCCAGAATCCCAGCAGTGTTCTCTGCAGAAGAAGAAAAGGCGACATCGCAGTGCTGCTTCCTCTCCATGATTTGTTTCCGTGCCGTTTTCCCTCACCACTGCAGTAGATGGTCAGTTGCCAGAAGATAGGCAGAAACTGAAATCCATTTCCAGGTTTGGGGAACCAGGAAGCGCAGTACATAGTAATTCTGCGTAAGAATTGGCTCTGTGTCTGCACGTGTGTGTGCTCGCTGTATACAGCGCTGGAGTGCACGTGAGCCAGCAGAGAGTAAGTACAGCCAAGAGAATGAAACCGGAGGGTTAGAACACCTTCGGAGGAATCCAAAAGAAACGATAAAAGCACAACGACATCATATTTGTTTAGGGGTATGTGTAAACTTTTCTGAGAAATCTTAGAGAAAGATAATCTGTACCACTAAATGTCCTCAAGGCAACACAAGCAATAGACCATTTTCCTTGCTGCTTTAAGGTTCCTGTTCAGAGTGAGGGTGGTGAACGGAGAGAATAAAGAACTGAACTAGCAGCTACTGTGATTCAGGCGTTATGCTACACACTGCCTGCCACACACGTTTATTTTCCAGTGCATCCTTTTGTGGTTCTTGAATTCCACAGTGTGCTGAAGTGGATTAGGTAGAGTCCCTAGAAGCAGCAGTGAATGTCCATTTCCTTTCGTTTGTTATTCTTTTTTATGTAAATGCAGCTTATGCTCTTATTTTGCCACTTACAAATTCCTGTTAAAATCAGTAACTGCTACTTATTAATATCTATCTTATTCATTGTATGCTGTTTATGTGTGATTTGGGTTAGTCATATAAGCACAAGCAGAGATTTTTGAGGTTGCAGTGATGTGAATGGCAACCTTGGCAGAATAAAAAGAACACACAACCTAGAATTAGAGAATGCAGGTTTTTAAGCCCAAATTTTCCATTCCCTTTCATTCTCACAGGCTTCACTTTCCTCATCCGTACAATGACAGAAAATTTAAAAAATTGAGGGGCCACAGCATCTTTGCTTCCAATGAAATTATATGTAGAAAAGTTCAAAGTGGAGTGAGTAGCTGAAACCCTGCCTCCTCAGCGTGCCCCTCCCCTGCCCTGGACCGGCTCTAGGTCTCTCTGTCTCTCCTAGGTCACCGAAGAGAATCATGTGCAGCTACCGAGTAGGCGGTCCCGAACGAAGGTCCTTTCCCGTCTGGAATTCTATGATTTTCTGACTGCCATAACCTCCATGAGTCAATTTTAGCAAAGGAATCCGGTAATTATATATTTCGTTACATCCTTTGGACAACTTTTAAAAAGGAATCGCACCACTCATCTGTACTGCAAGGGCATGCTGACCATGGCGGGGGGTACCTGGTAGGTAGTGAGTGAATGGGAGAGCATGTTGCAGCGACTGGCTCCAAGTAGATCCACTTTCTGACAAACATCCATCTTTAACTTGTCAAAAGAAGCTTTGCTATTTCTCACTTGGATCTGGACCTGAAACCACAAAAGTGTTCATTATGATTACTGATAATCCAGATTATAAATATTCCATGAAGTTTCATGATACATATTTTCAGATGCATGAAATTATAATAAAGAAAACAAATTCATTTTGCCTATATTATTATTTCATGATTAATGGTCAAGATTTTGGCTATTTTTAGTAGTTATGTGAGATTCTTTCCAGACATCTTTATGCTGGGAAAGTATGCAATGATAGATGGAAAGTATATAGTTAAGAAGAAAAAACAGATTCCAAATAAAAAGTAACATCTAAAATTAATGATGGGTAATATTTAGGTACGAGTAGAAGAATAAATGGAAAGGGGATATCAAGTATTGAGAATCATTAATAATAGTTCTAAGTCATGAAGATATATTTATACATTTAAATACATTCCTAGTCTATTTCTATACATAAGTTGAGTCATATGTCACCAGTAGTGTGAATACTCAACTTTTAAATATACTCATTCATTCAACAAATATGTATAAGGCAGCTATTATGTGCCATGCTCTGTGCTGGCACTGGGATACTGTGGTGAACAAAACAGAGTTCATCCCCACCATCCTGAGTGGGAAACACAGGAAAAAAAGAAGTAAATAAATAGTGACTATAATCTCAAACTTTGAAGATAACAGATAAATGCACAGAAATGGGTGACTACTTTTAAAATATATATATTTTTTCATTGATTTCAGAGAGGAAGGGGGAGAGAGAGAGAGAGAGAGAGAGAGAGAGAGAGAGAGAGAGAGAAGCATCAATGATGAGAGAGAATCATTGATCGGCTGCCTCCTGCACGCCCCCACTGGCGATCAAGCCTGCAACCTGGGCATGAACCCTTGACTGGAATCGAACCTGGGACCCTTCTGTCCGCAGGCCAACGCTGTATCCACTGAGCCCACCAGCCAGGGCTGGGTGACAACATTTGATAAGATAATCAGGGAAGCCCTTGGTGGGCTCGTGCATGATGTTTGAACTGGGACACAAAGGTGGTGAGCGGGCCATGCCAAGACCCGGAAGAGGGCATTGCAGGCCCGGGGACAAGAGTCCTGGGTGTGGGAGGTGGCTGAGGAGCTTATGTTTGCCGAACAGGAAGGAACAGAGTAGAACATATTCCTTGCTGGAGCATAAAAAGTAAGTTCAAGATGTGGCTGCAGAGGGTCCATGGATCAGACTGTGCAGGGCGACTGGGGTCCAGATAAGAGGTTTGGATTGTATTCTTTGTTTGTTTGTTTAAATTGAGGTGAAAGTCACATAACACCTAACCATTTAAAAATTTACAACTAAGTGACATTAATGCATTCTCAATGTTGTGAAACCCCCGCCTTGGACGGTATTCTAATTGTCAAGTATCATAAAGGGAATAGAATTACAGGTTGCCGTGGCCTGAGGCCATGGGTCCACCTACTTCCCAGATCTGCTGGGAGTAATCAATGAGGCAAACCACTTATAACTGCTGGTCTAGAATCACGGCTTCAGCAATCGTGAATATGATTTTTACTATAGGTACTCCAAATATTTATGAAATGAAGGAGTGAATGAATTTTATTAATTGTGTACGGTAAATTTAGGCAATACAATTTATAATAAGGAGTGTACTCAGAAAAACATATGTCTATTCATAGGTAGTTGCTTTAAAAGTTTGTGGTCAAACTATGTATTGTGGCAGAATGAAAAATGTGATCACTTTTCTTATAATTAATAATCATTTTACCTGAATTTATATATATTTTTCCTCATTAATAAACTATTTCCCTCCTGCAGAAAAAGCCCCAAAGTCCAGGTAAGCAATGTTTAAAGCGTAGTTAGGTCTAGGGGGAGGGAGATAAAGAAATTAATAGATAAGATCCACGGGTGAGGGATGCCACTCAAAGGGTAAAACAAAAAGTGTGGCAACCTTTTGTACTTCAACCAAAGATCTCCAAGCAACCAAGAATTTATAATATACCGTTTTGTCAAAAATAGCCTGATCTTATTAAGTTATTCAGCAGAAGTTGAACAGGTTTGTGCACCAGGAAAAGAAGGATGTGTTTTCATACTTTTCTGAACTTTTCCATTTGCTTTAAGGTGTCTGGGTCCAGCTCCTGGGACACGTCCTTCATCCACAGCAGAGCCCCTCTGTACTCCGTGCGTGCCTGCTCCATGCGGTTAATTGTCGTCAAGGTATCGGATACCGCCCTTTGACTGAAGGTTGCTACTTCTTGCTTAAGACGAGACAGGGGAGTATACAGGGCCAATCTAATGGCAAAAGGGGTAGGAATCAGAGGGTTGTGCACTCCATCAGCCAAACAAAGCAAACACAAAGGTTTATAACAACCATAAAGCATGTCTGCTGTCAAGATGAGTCTGTACATAGGGAATTATTAAGATGCCTCTAGGGCTTTAGAAAGCAAATAAGGATCACATAGCCAACTTGGAATTGCTAATAAAGATGTGTCCATGTCTTTCTCTTTTCTTATTTTAGAAAATATATCATTTTTGCAACATGTTGGGTGTTAATCCACATAGAAATAACCTCTCAAGTACATTTGCCATTTCTAAAAGAGTTCGTGGTAAAAGAGATCCTGTATTTATAAAGAATTATCTTACAAACAGAAAACCTTTTAAGTGACAAATTTAGGGAAAACCTGGGTGTGGAAAAGCAGGTAAATACTAGAGGAACTAACGAGGATCGGGTTCTTAGCAGGTGAGGACGAGGACAAAGAAACAAGGACTTAAGAAGCGTAAGTGCAACCCGGCTCCTCTGGTCTGCTTTTGACTTTAGATAAAGTGTCGCACTGTATGGAGTGACTCTTTGTCACATCCTTGAGGATGAACTTGGGCACTGATGTGGTGTTTCAGAATAAAACCACTTAAGTTGCATATGGTCACTGCAGGTCTGATAAGGCCTGTTTTTATTTTCTTTGGAAAGTGCAAAGATTTTGGCTGTCTTTAGTAATTGTTGGGGATTCTTTGCAGCACGTATTTTTAAGATAAAAAATGGCAAGATGATAAATGCAAAGCATATAATTAAGAAGAAGAAATTTCCTCTGCTTAAAAAGAAAAGTTTGAATGTATTCATAGATAGTATGGTACCCAAAAAAGTGAAAAATATATATCTATATCTATTTAAATTTTAGCTATGTCATGCCTCTGTTACATTAAACCCCTTAAGAAATTTAAATACAGGCCTAAAGTCAATTTCTAGGAATTAAGCAACTGAGAATGTCAATTCTATATAATAAAAGGCTAATATGCAAATCGACCAAACAGCAGAATGACTGGTCGCTATGACGTGCACTGACCACCAGGGAGCAGAGGCTCCATGCAGGAGCTGCCCCCTGGTGGTCAGTGCGCTCCCACAGGGGGAGCGCCGCTCAGCCAGAAGCTGGGTTCACAGCTGGTGAGCGCAGCGGCGGTGGCGGGAGCCTCTCCCGCTCCATGGCAGCACTAAGGACATCCCCTGAGGGCTCCCGGACTGCGAGAGGGTGCAGGCTGGGCTGAGGAACCCCTCCCCCCCCGTGAGTGCACAAATTTCATGCACCAGGCCTCTAGTTTTTAAGTAATTATTTAAAATACAAAATAAATAAGAGTTAGGCCTCAAAACAGTTACATACTGCAATGTATTTCTCTTTTTAACCCTTGATCAGAATGATCAGTAACCTTTTCAACATGCACATTTAGGCACATACATCAAACTGTCACAGTGACTACAGATTTAAGGATGATGCAAAACCAGGTAACCTTTGCTTGGCTGATGAACAGAGTGCCTTGCCAGTGGCATCCATCAGTTTGCCAGCTTGCGTTGCATCTCGTTCTGCTTGAAACTTCAAAAAGAGCCCTAGTTCACTTTCTTCCTCTGATATAACTAGGGAAAAAATTACAGTATAGTCCATTGTTTCATTTTTATCATCAGTTTAAAACACATCACTAAAATTCTCACATAACTAATGATCTATGCATAAGAATTACTTGGGGGAAGAAGACATTTTTAAAATTCAATTCCTGGGCTCCATTTCCAGAGATTCAGATTTTAGAGGTCTGGGGATCTGCTTTTTTTTTTTTTTTTAAATCAAGCACTCCAGCTGCTGGTGGTGTTTTTTAAAAAAAATGTTTTTATTGATTTTTAGAAAGAGAGGAAGGGAGAAGGAGAGAGAAACATCGACAGGCTGCCTCCTACACGTGCCCGATTGGGGATCAAACCCGCAACTTGGGTAAGAGCCCAACCAGGAATCGAACCGGCAACCTTTTGGTGCACGGGACAATGCTCAATCAACTGAGCCCACCGGCCAGGGCCAGATGACTTTGATGCAGTGAATCCATGGAACTTGTTTTGGGAAAGATTGGTCTTTAGTAAAACATAAAAATAGAAACAACAAAATAAAACCACAAATGATGCATTATCAAATGTGCAGATATGCATTTTAGGATTTGACCATTTTTTATTATGACAAGAGCAACTTGGTGTAGGGGTGGGGATGTAGACTTAACTGGAGTGAGTACCAGAGAAAGTGGAAGGACAGGAATTAAGACTGTGCATACAGTCAATATGTTCAAATTTTCTGTTAAGGAGCAGAGGAATGGGCATGGTAACTGCATGGGCGACTGGTGGGGGGTGTCAAGAGAGAGAGTTTTTAAGTGATAGAAGCAAATCCACTTAAGACTCTGAGCAGGAAAATCGAGCTCAGCAAAATGAATATGTATCAGAGAACTCTGGGACTTTAAGAACAGGTCCCTGTAAATATTTATATGTTGTCATAAGAAACTATTCCTAAAACAGTTCAAGAAACTATTTTTACATTAAACATTTCATTCAAATAAGTGTTTCTATTACATTGGGATTACAGGATATATGTCTATGATTTCATACCATTGAGTCTTAGCTGGTATTTCTCAACTATCTTCATAAGTTCAGTGCATGTCTCTTGAATGGAGTGAAAAACCTTAGAGATATAAATTTTATTAGGACAGTTTAGAGAACCATAAACAAACACAATATATCTGTTATAAGCACTTCAAAAGCAGAACATTTTCTTGTAAATATTATGTCTATTTTCCTGGACTGGGATGTACTTCAGTTTGGGTTTTGTTTCTGATGTAGAAAGCACATTGAGATTTCCCTCATGATGTTTGGGGAAGAAATGGTGATAAATACATGGGAGCTAATAGAAATTTCAGAGAAACCAAGATGGCGGCATAGGTAAACACCTAAACTGCTGCCTCGCACAACAATATCAAAACTACAACTAAAAGACAAAACAGACACCATCTAAAACCACAGGAAAGCTGGCTGAGTGGAATTTCTACCACTAGAAGAAAAGAGGAAAGCTCACTGAGACTCAGAGGAGCTGCAAAAGGCTGAGGAACGGAGACTCGCACGCGGAGAGGACGGGTGGCTGTGTGCATGGGTGGCTGAGTGCGCAGCTGGCTTTCTAAAGCAGGAGGGAGAAGGAAGTTCCCGAATGCACTGAACTCCAGACCCGGACAAGATGCTGGGAAACCAGACTCATTCAGGGGGAATCTGGATTGTCAGGAAAAGAGAAAGCACACTGAGACTCGGGAGCTGTGGAAGGCAGAGGTCTGGAGGCATGCACGCACAGAGAGGACTGACTGCTGAATGCATGGGCGGATGAGTGTGCGGCTGGCTTTCTAAAGCGGGAGGGAGACAGAAGCTCCCAACTGCACTAAACTCCAGTTCCAGGCAAGTTTCTGGGAACCCTGACTCATTCGGGGAGAAACTGGACTGTCTGGCAGCAGGCAAAACTCGAGGGCAGCTTTCTCTCAGAGGTGCTTGCAGCGATTACTGAGGGACACTGAGACCGAGGGGCCTCATAGGGCAGGGCTGACGGGAAACCAAGGCTGTCTGCTCTGCCCTGAGACTCTGCCCCATCCAAGCTGAGCACAGAGGCTTTTGCAATTTTGCAAGTCTTATCTCATAAGGGTGTCTCCAGCACAGAAGTTTTCCCAGCATAGACACAGCTGATCCTCACAGCCACTTGGCCTAGAGGTCAATTCCTCCCAGTGATACCAATAACAATCAAGACTTAACTACAACAAGGCTGAGCACACAGCCCACAAATGGGTGCACCAAGAGTGTCCACCTCAGGTAACTGGGGAGGCTGAGCCACTGTGCCCTATAGGACACCTACCACACAAAGCTACTCTACCAACTCAGGGAAGCAGCGAAAATGCAGAGACAAAGAAACAGATCACAGATGAAAGAAATGGAGGAAAGCAAACGACTGGATATAGAGTTCAAAACCACAGTTATAAGGTTTTTCAAGAATATACTAGAAAAGGCCGATAAATTTAACGAGACCCTCAAGGATATGAAAAAGGACCAACTAGAAATTAAACATACACTGACTGAAATAAAAAATATTATACAGAGACCCAACAACAGACTAGAGGATTACAAGGACCAAGTCAAAGATTTGAAATACAAAGAAGCAAAAAACAGCCGGAAAAGCAAAAAGAAAAAAGAATCCAAAAATTTGAAGATAGTGTAAGAAGCCTCTGGGACAACTTCAAGCCTACCAACATCCGAATTATGGGGGTGCCAGAAGAAGAGAGAGAGCAAAATATTGAAAACCTATTTGAAGAAATAATGACAGAAAACTTCCCCCACCTGGTGAAAGAAATAGACTTACAAGTCCAGGAAGAGCACAGAACCCCAAACAAAAGGAATCCAAAGAGGACCACACCAAGACACATCATAATTAAAATGCCAAGAGCAAAAGACAAAGAGAGACTATTAAAAGCAGCAAGAGAAAAACAGTTAGTTACCTACAAGGGAGCACCCATACGACTGTCAGCTGATTTCTCAACAGAAACTATGCAGGCCAGACGGGAGTGGCAAGAAATATTCAAAGTGATGAATAGCAAGAACCTACAACCAAGATTACTCTACCCAGCAAAGCTATCATTCAGAATTGAAGGTCAGATAAAGAGCTTCACAGATAAGAAAAAGCTAAAGGAGTTCATCACCACCAGACCAGTATTATATGAAATGCTGAAAGGTATTCTTTAAGAAGAGGAAGAAGAAGAAAAAGGTAAAGATAAAAATTATGAACAACAAATACGTGTCTATCAACAAGTGAATATGAAAATGAAGTGAATAAAAAATCTGATGAACAGAATAAACTGTTGAATATAATAGAATCAGGGGCATAGAAAGGGAGTGGACTAACAATTCTCGGGGGAAAGGGGTGAGGGGGATGTGGGAAGAGACTGGACAAAAATCGTACAGCTATGGATGAGGACAGTGTGGGTGAGGTAAGGGTAGAGGGTGGGGTGAGAACCTGGTGGAGGGGAGTTATGAGGGGAAAAAAGAGGAACAATTGTAATAATCTGAACAATAAAGACTTATAAATTAAAAAAAAATTTCAAACTCTGGAGTTTGTCCTCCCCTCAGCTCCAAACTAAATAGCAAAATGGCAAATCCAATGAAAACTGCATCCAGCATTGCCAACCACAGATCAGAAGAGTATAGATAACCTTAGAAAACGTTAACTCTGACTCTGGCTTTTCTCCAATATTGGTCTAGGCCAGTGGTCGGCAAACTCATTAGTCAGCAGAGCCAAATATCAACAGTACAACGATTGAAATTTCTTTTGAGAGCCAAATTTTTAAAACTTAAACTATATAGGTAGGTACAATGTTATTAACTTAATTAGGGTACTCCTAAGCTGGCCTTTGCTAAAAACTCAAGGGTCCAAAGAGCCACATGTGGCTTGCGAGCCACAGTTTGCCGACTACTGGTCTAAGCAAGAGAGGTCAGTGAATTTACCATCTGTAAATTATTTTTGTTTAGAATTTTCTACATCATCCCTTTATGACTGCTGTTGCTAATAGCTAAAAGAAAAGTTTACCTCAAGTTTAGCATCCAGTTCTGCGTCAGATGCCACCACGTGCTCATCCTCCTTTTTCCCTGTGGCTTTGATGAGTGCCTGTTTAGTTTTCCAGTATTTCTTTTGCATTCTGCTGACTACTGACTGGTTATCTTCTGCTCTAGGTTGCCCAAAGGAATCCATGGAGTGACTACAAGGAACAAGCTAAAAGAAAAGGTATTTATTTATTTAACTTGTCTTTATTGTTGAAAGTATTACAAGTGTCCCTCATTTCCCCCTGTGACCCCCTCCACCCCACTCCTGCCCTGAAATTAAAGGTCTTTTAAAAATATTTTCAATAATAAATACTTGTTATCCAACTGTTAATCTAATTTTAAAAAGATGCTGAATAGAATATTAATGTTAACAGCTAAACATGCTAATGTTGGCTTTGTATGAGCTAAATAATTATAACTTGCACAAGGAACAGGCAAAAAGATTAATGATACATAATTCCAGTTAGGTGACAAAAGTAATAAAACTGTTATGATTTTGCAATAATGGCTGAAAATAATTCTATTTTATCTGACCAATTTTCTATTTGTGGACATTTATCAGTTTCTAATATTTCCTTTGTAATAATACTGCAAAATGAACTTGTACACACATCTTTGCATATCATTATCATTTCCTTAGGAAAACATCCTATAGTTATAACTATGTCAGAAGAATACACATTTTGTTTAAAAATTTTTTTATTGACTTCAGATAGGAAGGGGAAGGAATAGAGAGAGAGAAACATCAATGATGAGAGAGAATCATCCAGGGGGGCTGCCTCCTGCACCCCCCTATTGGGGATTGAGCCCTGACGGAATTGAACTGTGACCTCCTGCTTCACAGATAGATGCTCAACCCCTGAGCTACACCAGCTGGGCAGAGAATATATATTTAATAAATACTCTCAGATATGCAAAGATTCAAATACATACTCTTCTTTAATAATCACTCAAAGAAACACTTTAGTATCCAAAAATAAAGATCTTAGGTACAGGGGCCATCTCTTATAAAAAGAGATAGAGATGGAAATTGTAACCTGTAAGCTTAAAAATTAATGTTGAAGTGATTGTTCTGAACATGGTTAACATGACTATATAAGAAAAGGCACATGTGGAAAGTGTTCCTTAAGGAGACGTAAGAAAAGAAATAATAAGAGTTTTTAAAGCCCAAATTATTCTGATAAATGGTGGGAAGTAGGACAAAGGGAGGCACTAAAGTATGTGACTCATTCATCATTTCCAAGGGAATCAATTGATACTAATGTATTCTTAACGTTGGTAAGGAAAAAGAGGTTCACTTTCTTTTTTTTTAAGTAATTACTAATTAAATAAAAATAGGACTTATTTATAAATTACTAATTTATAAATTACTAGGGGCAAAACAAGAAAAAGTAGCAAAAGCAGGGTGGGAAAAACAGAAATAAGGCAACATAAAAACAATACAAACTAAGATGACAAAATAAGAACAATTATACTATTTAGTATGATAAATGCAAACTTCCTCTTAAAGACGAAGAACCTTAAATCATAGAAAACAAAATACTATATCCAACTGTATGCTATTTGGGATCCACCTAAAATAGCAAGCAGTATTATGTTGTTATAATGCATTACACAGCATTAGAGCAAGCAGCATTATACTGTTCTGACTCATAGTCTTGAGGGGAAACTTGCAGTTCATCTTTCCCCTCCAATCCCTCTCGCTTTTGGTTGCCCTTGACTTGCTTTTGATTAGTTCCGGCCCCACCCAAGATTGTTATTAGCATGAGGGTCAGTCCAATTGTATGACAAACTACGGATCTCTTCCTAAGTGGACTGCAGGCTTAGGCCCAATCAAATAAGAGAACAAAATCTAGGGATCTTCTATTCCCTACCTCGACTTCCATGCTGATGGAGCTCAGACAGTTTTCTCCTGGCCTCTTTCCACTCCCTCTCTATCTGCTTGGTGGGAAGAAAGAGTCACTTATCTGCCTGGATTTGAGAGCAATAAACTTAGTCTTCCTTTTCCTCTCTGGAAGCTACCCTACCTGCAGAGCACACAGTCCCTGCAAGGGGCGGACGTTAGCTGGGTGGGTAAATCTGCAAACAGCGAGATTTGCATATTTGTGTCTTTTTTTTTTTTTTTTTAAATATATTTTATTGATTTTTTTACAGAGAGGAAGGAAGAGGGATAGAGAGTTAGAAACATCGATGAGAGAGAAACATGGATCAGCTGCCTCTTGCACACCTCCTACTGGGGATGTGCCCGCAACCAAGTTACGTGCCCTTGACCAGAATCGAACCTGAGGCCTTTCAGTCCGCAGGCCGACGCTCTATCCACTGAGCCAAACCGGTTTTGGCATATTTGTGTCTTTTTGACTGAGGCCAATACGCTTGCCACTGGGGATAGGTTGAGCAGAAAACCCAATCTTGCTGGTTTGATATATCAGATGATAGAGGTTGTGGTTTTGACCTTGGTCAGGGCACATACAGGAATCGACCAATGAATGGATAAATAAGTGGCAAGCGATGTCTCTCTCTCTCTCTCTCTCTCTCTCTCAAAAAAAAAAAAAAAAAAAAAGAAGTCTGGGATCAAACTGTCCCTCCTTTAAAATAAACTTTATTTTCCTCGTTGAATATTTTAAAGAGCTATTGTCCCCTCAAATATTTTCAGCCATAATTTCTTCTTTTTATCTATTAGGTATTATTCTTTATATGTCGTAATGGCTCATTTTTATATGTTTCTCTGTGCTATATTTTGAATAGATTCCTCAGTACAATCTTCCAATTTATGAATTCTCTTTTCAACTCTGTTCAGTCTAGATTGATCCCAGCTTTTGAGTTCTCTTTTTTTTTAATTCAGTGACTGACTTCCTTTTAAAAAAAAATTCTAAGATATCTAAGTGATTCTTCTTCACATTCCCCTAATTCCTTATCCTTTTTAATGGCTTTTAGTCCATCATTTTTCTCTTTGTACCCTAAATGTATAGAATTCTTAGACTTTTCCATAAAATTATTTTCATTTGGAGTGAATTATTGTTTCAAATTTTGATTTTGTTGGCTAAATTTTACAGGCTCATTATGAGTACAGATTCATTTTTTCCCTTTTTCTTCTCTGTGGTTATTCCTCCTTATCTAGTGGTTATGGAGTCTTCTCTACTGCACCTTCGGGGGTTCCACAGTGTATTATACTGATATGTTAGGGGCCCTCGTACAGTGATATCTGAACCACTGCTTCTCTAATCAGCGAGCTGAGGGAACATTGCATGGGAAACATTTCATTTCCACTAGCCTGCGGGAACTGAACGCCCAGGTGCCAGGGCCCACTCTGCCAGGGAGAGCTCCGCCCACCCCCTGCCCCACCGTTCACCACTTTGTCTTTCTGTTTTGTTTCTGGTGCCTGTTTATCTTATTATCTCGCCATGGCACATATTTTGGGTTTGTTTTTTGAATAACTTTTATAAGTTTGGAGCAAACCTTACAATGTCATCTAAATAGAAATCTTCTTTATTTCTAAAAAGAGTACTGTTTGTTTTTTCACTTGAACACAGTCATCACATAGAAGACTTTCATTTCTATCCTTTACAATAGTTAAATTTTTAGCTATCTCCTGGCTTTAGAGTACAAATCTTTTTGTTGTTGTTGTTTTGCTTTTTGTTAATCCTCACCCGAGGATATTTTTCCATTGATTTTTAGGGAGAGTGGAAGAGAGAGGGAAAGGCAGAGAGAAACCTCGATGTGAGAGAAACATCAATCGGTTGGTTGCCTCCTGCACATGCCCCGACCAGGGCCCAAGCCCGGGAGGAGCCTGCAACCAAGGTATGTGCCCTTGACTGGAATCGAACCTGGGACCCTTTGATCCTCAGGCCGATGCTCTATCCATTGAGCCAAACCGGCTAGGGCTAGAGTACAAATCTTAAAATAAATCAATACTCACTTTAGTGGCAATACTCACTGTACCAGGGCCCCTAACAAATCAATACTCACTTTACTTACAATATCCCATTTCTGTGACAACACTGAAATTGAAAAGCAAGCAGAACAGACTGATGGTAACGTGCAAACTGAAGCACCGAAATCCCCTTGAGAAAAATAATCTGTGAAGACTTTTGACTAAATATAACATTACTGTTTAATGCAATTGGGAAAATACACTAGACAGGTTTGCTGTTTAATATTAATGCAGTATTCCTGATTACTCTGGCTCCCAAGCCATGAATTTTCTTATAAACACAATCAGCATTTCCTCAGAATCAGTTTGTTAATGATTCAACTTTGGGGTGGGGGTGGAGGGGAATTGTTGTATAACAGTTATAATTGTTAAAAATGTTTACTTGATTGTCAAGACAGTTTTATCTTTTTTATTTTGTCTTTTAATATTTTATTTATTATTACTATGCAACACTAGCAAGCCTTTATTCAAAGATGAGAGTCACTCATTCATTCATTCATTGTTAAATATATATTAAGTACTTACACTTTTATGTAGCAACTTTACTTATCTGAAAATGGACTAGAATTAGTAAGTTCATAAAAAGTCTGAGACATTAAAATAGTTATTACACAGACTACGTATTAAATTACATATATGTTACTTATAAGAAAGCTCCTATTCTCCTCTCCTGCCAACAATATCACACCTAATTAATAACAGAAATAGGATTAGAATTCAGGTGTGCTGGCTACCATGAGTGAAATATTGAAGGAAAGCAGAGATTTTAATAACATGAGGCAAGGAAATGTCATTCCAAATATTGGCTAAAGAAGAGAAAGGTAGGTTGATGATAGATTGTAGAGATCTCTAAACTCTAACAGATAATAAAGCTTTTGGAGCCAATAAAGGTTTTGTTTTGTTTGTTTTGCATGTTTTTATTTATTTCAAAGAGAGGAAGGGAGAGGGAAAGAGAGATAGAAACATTGTTGAGAAACATCTATCAGTTGCCCCCTGCACACCCCTTATTAGGGGTCCAGCCCACAACCCAGGCATGTGACTGGGAATCCAATCCTCGACCTCCTGGTGTTTGGCATGACGTTCAACCAACTGATTCATAGGGGTTGGGCCCAGTGAAGGTTTTTGAGTAGCAGAAAGACTAAACAGAAAGTTCAGAACAATCTTCCCATATTCTAGACATGATCTAGTAAGAGACTGGACCAAGCCTGGCCCAGGACCTGGGGTTGGGGGCTCGATCCCCAGTGGGGAGCGTGCAGGAGATAGTCAATCAATAATTCTCTCTCTTCATTGATGTTTCTATCTCTTTCTCCTTCTCCCTTCCTCTCTGAAATCAATAAAAATATATTTTAAAAAAGAAAACAAAATAAAAGTCTGTCACACCTCATCTGTTGTTAGAGAATATTAATTTTATTGTTTTATAATAAATATTTGTAATAAAAATGTGGCTTCCTATTTTTCCCACCAGGCTGTTTGCAGTTTTTGCACTTTGGACTGGCTGATCTGTAAGCACTCATCTATCTCTAAAATTATAATGATTTGTCCAGCAATTATAATTAGTTGTAATTAAAACAGTCTTCCACATAACTGTTTCAATGGCAAATGTACAGTAATTTTGCACTATTAAACAGATACAGACATTTCAAAGAATACTCGGTATGTTAGGCACAGACAACAATTATCAAACGATTAAAAATTTGTCACATAACAATATGTACATACCATTAGATGATTATTTTGCCAACAAATGTATAATTAAGTCCTACTAAAGGATGAGGCACCGGTGGCTACATAAATATTCATGTGAAGATGATTAAAGTAATATCACGTTACAGTACGTTGCCTAAGTCAGAACTAAATAAATCAATACATAAATATTTAGAGAAAACCAGAAGCCACGGGTAAACGTTATCTTCCCAAGAAGCTATTTCACAGTGACCTATAGTTCGTAATAGCTTTCTTGCTCTGTGCCTCAAGATCATCTACTTATTACATGAAAAATAATCCCACCCCCTCTACTGGCAAACCCGCGGCATTCGCAGGGTCGGTTGCCAAGATGGATCTTTTTCCCTCTCCATCTTTCTCCGAGCATCAGGTATCTGACCAATGACATCATTTGGGCACCTGACCAGATGATGGGCGTTTCCACAAGCAGGATCCCTGCGTGTGGGCTGGGTTCAAGGCCTCGGGTGTCAGATTTGTGCGCGGACCCCCCCGCCCCCCGCCCCCACAGCTCGTGCATTCCGCTGTTCGCCGTAAACCGCTCATTCGCTTATGTTTTGTTTGTACCCATCGCTTGCCACTTAGTTTCTGAAGACATGCCCATATCCAAAGAATGACTTAAAAATGAGCTCAGCAGAAGGAGGTCAGCAGGAAAGCACCTACAGGCTGTGAGCATTTGCCTCTAATGGAAGGATCTCCACCTTAGAGGGAAATCACCCAGACCAGCTCAGGCCCCGCGCGCGCTTGCGCGGGTGGACGCGCCGTTGGTCCCGAGAAGACCCAGCGCCGCCAAACCCACTCCCTGCGGGTTCTGCCCAGAGGAGATCGGACCAGGAGGGAGGGCCCAGGGGCCACGGACCCGGAGGGAACCGCCGAGGCCGGCGAGGCCCTGAGAGATCCCGTGCGGGCGGGGCGGGCGCCTCCCGCGGCGTCTGCACCTTGGGGCGTCGCCATGGAAACCAAGGAGAGGCTGGGCCCGGGAGGTCCGCGGAGGGCGCGGCCGGTGCCGCCGGGGGTGAAATGGAGCCAAGGGGAGGCGCACTCACCGCCACGCAGGAGTCTACTCGGGTCGCGCACGGCCACGCGGAGGTCCGTCCCCGCGGCCCCAGTTCCAGCAGCCGCCGCCCGCGAACCCCGCGACGCCGCCCTGTCGCTCCCGCAGGCCGTGGCTCGTCCCCCCAGCACCCCCCCCGCCCCGCCCCGCTGCGCGGAGGTGTCGGGCTTCGGTGCGGGAGGCGGGAGATTTAAACCCGGCAGCCCGGCGCCCCCGCCGGTGCCCGCGTTCGCTCCCCTCTCGCTCCCGCCTAACCCGACAGTCCCGCCTCGGGCTCTCAGTCGGTTCTCGGATAAACTCAGGACCCCTCTCCGAACTCGTTACTGAACCAAGTGAAATGACAAGTCAGAAACCGGGCAGAACATCGGTGTAAGGACCTGAGTGTGAGACCTGGGAGCGGGTAAGTGGACGGAGTTCTCGGCTCCCTCTTCTGAGTCCATAGCCCGGGTCCCCCAGCGCCCCTCCCCGTCTCCCTCGCCCCGCACCTGCCGGACACTCCGCCCCCCTCTCCCCCCAGCGAGGCTATGCGCTGAGCCTTGCTCATCCCTGAGTCCTGGGAGCTTTCGGTACCCGCGCCAGCACGTGGGAAATGTTCACGTGCTGTATGTAACTCTGAAGATATAAAGGGGATTAAGTTAACAGCTGTTAATAACTGATCTCGAATGCACATAATTTGTTGTCATAAATGTCTTCAAGAGCAAAAAGTAACATTTGAGCCTAAAAACCTCAAGGAGGAAAATGGAAATAAGGCAAAAGAAATACGTTACTGATGGAAAATAAATTCAAAGTGCTTTTTAAAATGACTCAAAAAAAATTATCAGCTGTCCTAAAACTTTACATAATGTGAATTATTTGTAACTACGACGTATAGGCTAGTAAGTGGAAAAAGCTTACGTTTGAAGTGCTAAGTCTATAATATCATGAAAGAGGTAAGATGGGATATTGTAGAATGTTATTACAAAGTACTTACCTTAAAAACCTGAAATAAAAGTAGTTTTTGAACAGAAAAAAGCGTAGGCTATTTATACTATAGAATTAATTTGGATTGGAAATATGAAGATGTCTTTAGCTTAGGAATTTTTAAAAAATATATTTTTTTTTTTCCAGAGGGATAGAAACATCAATGAGAATCATTGATTGGCTGCCTCTTGCACGCCCACTACTGGGGAAGGAGCCCACAACCCTGGTGTGTGCCCTTGATGGGAATCAAACCCTGAACCCTTCAGTTTGCAGGCCGCGGCTCTATCCAGAGTCAAACCGGCTAGGGCAAAATATATATATATATTTAAATATATTTTATTGATTTTTTACAGAGAGGGAGAGTTAGAAACACCAATGAGAGAGAAACATCTATCAGTTGCCTTCTGCACACCTCCTACTAGGGATGTGCCCGCAACTAAGGTACACGCCCTTGAACGGAATCGAACCTGGGACCTTTCAGTCCGCAGGCTAACGCTCTATCCACTGAGCCAAACCGGTTAGGGGAGGGCAAAATATTTTTAATAATTCTGCCTGAAAGGCTCATTCAGAGACCACCCAGAACAGAAATATAAATTTATCCCAGTTCTCTGAAAATTAAAATATTTTCAGAAACTACACATAAAATTTACAGATCTTCACTAAATGAGAAAAACAGACTTTGTGTATGGTAGAAGGATTCCTTGTTACCATGAAATCTGTATGCAGTTTCTAAAGGATGGTGACATATCTTTAATATGAAGTACTTCACTTAGAGCCACATGAGGCTCTTTGGCCCCTTGAGTGTGGCTCTTCCACAAAATACCACAGCCTGGTCGAGTCTATTTTGAAGAAGTGGCGTTAGAAGAAGTTTAAGTTTAAAAAATTTGGCTCTCCAAAGAAATTTCAATCGTTGTACTGTTGATATTTGGCTCTGTTGACTAATGAGTTTGCTGACCATTGACTTAGAGTATTTCAACAAATTCTTACTAAATTGGCAACATCTACATGTTCTAATGTTCTGAATACCTTCAAAGTCCTATTACAGTTAGACATCACTTATTTTAACAAATGCAAATTGCATTTCTAAGTTTTTCTGTATTAAATTTTATTTTTAGATGCTTTTTAAAAACAACTAACTTCAAAAAGTTCAGTTTCTCTATCAGAAATTAAAAAACAACCACCACTGGACAAGTACCGTATTTTTAATATGTTTTTATAGCACTTCAAAAGAAAATCTTAATTCAAACTAATACCTTTAAAAAGAAATAATAAACTCAGTTTTATTTCAAGAGTTTACATAAGGTAGAGAATGCAAGCCACATTTTATATTTTATAAATGCACACTGTTATACAATAAATACAAAATAAAGAAAAAGACAGTAATAACTATTACCAAGGGTGATCTGCACTGATGTAATCTGAGGATTCTCTAGCAATTACATTTACAGAATCTCTGTAGTCAAGTTTATCATTCACTTTCATGCCCCCACATGGGAAGTGGTAGGTGAATATCTGTAGGTATACAACTTATTGTCTGCTCCTCCACTCAGAAGTAACTGCATAAAAGGAGAGAAAAAAAACAACAAACACAAGTAAAGACAGTTATTTCATATGATAGTAAACCTAAGTGAATACTGGTGATTCAGATTACAGAGAAATTATGGATGAGCAGTTAATTTACACTGAGTTTATACTTATAACTAGTGGCCTGGTGCACGAAATTTGTGCACATTAAAAGGGGGACCTAGTGTCAAGTCTCTGCCCACCCACATGTGCCTCAAAATCACGTGAGACCCAGACCCGGCCACCCCTCCCCCCAATGGGCTAGATCCAGACCCAGCCAGTCCCACCCTTGTCAAGCCCCGCTGGGCAGGGGGCATAGCCTCAGGTCCCCTGGCCCAGCACCAGGACTGAGGGCGTGGCCTGAGGTCCCCTGTCCAGCCCCACCAGGTGGGGACATACCCTGAAGTCCCCTGTCAAGCCCCACCTGGTGGGGACGTGGCCTCAGGTTCCCTGGCCTGGTGCCAAGGCAGGAGGCACGGCCTGAAGTCCCCCATCCTGACACCAGGGTGGGGGGCACAACCTGAGGTCCCCTGTCAAGCCCCACGGGGGCGGGGGAGGGTGTAGCCTCAGGTCCCTGCTGATTGCTCGTTAAGGCTCCTTAAGGGAACTTGGCCTCAGCTGTGGGTGCAGCCATCTTTGTGATGGAGTGATGGTCAATTAGCATATTCCCTCTTTATTAGATAGGATAGAGGCCCAGTGCACGAAATTCGTGTATGGGGAGGATGGGTGGTGTTCCCCTCAGCCTAGCCTGCACCCTCTCCAATCCGGAACTGCTGGTCGGACATCCCTCTCACAATCCTGGACCACTGGCTCCTAATCACTCACCTGCCTGCCTGCCTGCCTGGTCACACCTAACTGCTCCCCTCTTGCCGGCCTGATCGCCCCTCACTGCCTCTGAGTGCCAGCCTGATTGCCCCTAACTGCCCCCCCCTGCTGGCCTGGTCACCCCTCATGGCCCCCCGCCGGCCTGGTCGCCCCACGCAGCCTGCTTGTTCAGTCATTTGGTCGTCCCTCACTAACCCCCTGCCGGCTCGGTCGTAGGCAGCCATCTTGTGAGGGCTAATTTGCATATTCTTTTTTATATAGTTTGGACTGGTTACATCAGTTTTCACTATATTATAATACAGTATATTAAAGCTTTAAAAGTGATCATTTGAATTTGGTTAAGGTGTAAATTTCTGTGAAGGATTTGCTAAGAAATGTAATAAAAAGTTTGAAGGGTAATATAGTTTTGCCCATTTAAGAAAATTAAGTTTTCAAAGGACAGCACATTAATTGTTTGCCAGTAAATGGATATTACAAATTATATAAGTAGCCCTAGGACCTGTATTTGAAAAGAATTCTTAGGCAATAGAGCTAAAGTATGTACATAAAAATAGTTAAGCTATAATTCTTTAAACATTTTATAATCTAGATTCATTATATAAGATTTTTCTAAATGGAAAATACTTTGATCCAATTAGACTAAAGTAGCAAATTTACAGATTTGAAACATGTCATTAAAATACTCATAAAAACAAAACTGCTTCATATTTTCTATTCCTAATATTGATGGACAAATTTGTTCCTTCTTTGAATGGAGTCTGAGATTTTATGAATCATATTAATGGAAACTTAGAATAGAGAATTATACATATCAGATATATGAAATACAACCAACACCAGATTTATTCTAATGATATATTTTCCTCTTCACCAAATAACTGACATCTTACCCCTGTGTCTGTCCAGTCCACACTTAGAACTTTGTCTTCATGAGCAGCCAAATCATAGAGAGGAGCCTTACAACTAAAAGATGAAAACGTTGACATGTTACGTGCATGTTATAATGCTAAAACAAGCATTTATGATCAGCTAAACTTTCCTGGAAACTTTAACCTTCGCCATCCCTGCCTCTGCAAACACTTAGCATTAAAATTCTGTGTCGTTTACTTGACCACCTCTCCTGTTTTCTTACATCATTAGCAAGTGACCGAGATTTACTACAAACAAATATATTCAGGAAAAATGCTACTTATTTATAAAAATTTATAATTAGGCCCATCTTCACACTTCCTTGACTAATTTACTTTTACTCCCAAATCATGGCTTTATATACCGTTGATCTACTCATTTATATGCTGATAACGCCCAAATTTATATTTTAGCCAAATTTCTCCCCTGAGTTTGGTATGTATATCCCTCTGGTTGACAGCTGAATGTCTCTGGGCACTACACATTTAAAACAACCAAGAAACTCTTGATTTCCCCCTATAAACCTCTTTTTTCTACTCTTTCCCATTGTAGCAAATGGCACCAATTACCCAGTGGCTCAGTAGAAAATACAAGCATTATCCTAGACTCCTATTTCTACTTTCAGTTTCTGAGCCAATCCTGCCAAAGAGCTATCTTGCCCTAGCCAGTTTGGCTCAGTGGATAGAGCCTCGGACTGTAGACGGAAGGGTCTCAAGTTCGATTCCAGCCAAGGGCACAAGCCTGGGTTGTGGGCTCCATCCCCAGTGTAGGATGTGCAGGAGGCAGCCGATCAATGATTCTCTCTCATCATTTATGTTTCTATCTCCCTCTCTCTTCCTTCCTCTCTGAAATAAAAATATATTTAAAACACAAACAAAAAAAACCCCCAAAGAGCTATCTTCAAAATATACTTAAAATCCAACCACTTATGACTCTTGAATTATAATATTAGCCTCTCTGCTTTCATTCTTGCTCCCCTGCTCCAAAATTTCCAAAGCCTTCCTCCTCATCATACTTAGAATGAAATCTCAATTCCTTACTGTGGCCTACAAGATACTGCTCAATATCACCACCACCTGCCTCATGTGCAGCCACCCTCCTCCTTGCTTACTCCACTTTATCATCACTGACTCCCTTGCTATTTTGTCAATATGCAATGACTTTCCCCACCTTATCTGCTTTTTCCTCTGCCATGATCTGTGTATGGCTTATACCTTCACATTGTTCAATTCATTATTAGAATACTGCTTTCAAAGACAGGCCTTCCCCAAAGAAGTGTCCCCTTTACTCTGCTTGATCTTCTTCATAGCACTTAACTATTAGTATCAGAAACTATTTGTTAACTAGCAGTATCAGAAACTATATAAAGTAGCCAATTAAAATGTATATACCTTCTAGATATTAATAAATCATGTATCATAAGGTAGTATAAGGATGTCAGAAAAGCAGATTTAAGGTAAATAACAAACATGCATTTTTATTAACACATAATTTATAACTTGATCACAGTTCTATTTATTCAGAGACCACTGGCCTCCTACTTCTATAATTACTAGAGGCCCAGCACGCAAAATCACGCGAGACACAGACCTGGCGTGCTGCGGGACCCAGCGTCAAGTCCCTCCTGGTGACCGGTCTTTGGTTGTTACGGCATTATGACCACTAGGTTTTTATTATATAGATATTTATATTAAAGTTCAGGATAGTTTTTCTAATCTCTGTCTTTTCTTGTCTTACATACATAACAAGGTCAGAAAGATGGATTTTATAAACTTGTGGAATTTTTTTGTCCGAAAACCCCCCACAACTATCACAAATTCTTTCAGATTGCAAAAAAATGTTAACAAAAGAAAATGCCTTTGATTCTGGTCTCTCTTTTTGATATCAATATTTATCATTTCAGCCCTAACCGGTTTGGCTCAGTGGACAGAGTGTCGGCCTGCAGACTCAAGGGTCCCAGGTTCGATTCCGGTTGGGGCATGTACCTTGGTTGCGGGTGCATCCCCGGTGGGGGGTGTGCAGGAGGCAGCTGATTGATGTTTCTCTCTCATCAATGTTTCTGACTCTCTCTCCCTCTCCCTTCCTCTCTGTAAAAAATCAATAAAATATATTTAAAAAAACATCATTTCAGTATTCACTTTGTTTTCTCTGTATACAATAGGCAATTGATATATTTTTTTTGTAGACGGTAAAAAGAATTTACCTCCTTGTATCCCACAGCTTGACAATTGATATATTTCTTTTGTTGACCGTAAATAGGACTTACCTCCTTGTATCCCACAGCTTGACAATGTTATCTAAAGAACCTGAAATTAGCTGCTGCTCATGGGTAGGAGACCACTTTACTGCCGTGACCCAGCCGGTATGTGAGGTTAGGGACAGCGACACCAAAGAACCATCTGAACAAAGCAAAAAAGTTAACAATTACTGAATATTAGAAGTAGGCAGAACAAATCTAAAAAGAAATACGTAGAAAGTTAGCTTTTTATACACATCTCTATTGAAAAGAGAAATTGATGTTGTTTATACATTTTTCCTCCAGTGGTTTACATGACTCACCTTTAGTCCGGGGATCCCACAGTCTGATATGCCTATCTGTACTTCCAGATGCTAAACGTTTACAAAGTGGAGAGTAGGAGATACAATTAAATACTTTATTTCCTGTCTGGAAAAAAAAAGGGAAGGACATTTAACCAGGGTGGGTTAAAATTAATCATCTCTAGAAGCTTATCACTTAAAAGCTCAAAGTTAATCGGAGAACCACTAAAGTTGTAAATCTTACCAAGGTTGACTTAAGACTGCCAGACTCAACATCCCATACTCTAATTGTGTGGTCCCAGGATGCACTGCAGATTTCTTCAGCATCTGACCACAGAACCGAGGAAATTGCTTCTTTATGACCAGACAGGGTCACGATAGGTGTCTAAAAATGAAAGACAGATGAAACTAATTTAATATAAGTCAAAACAGTGATTACCTTTAGGGTCTACTTATTTTGAGGGAGGCTAGAGGGTGTCTTCAGGGTATTGGTAATTCTCAATGTTTTGATTTGGATAGTGATTACTAGGGTATTGTAAAAATTCATTGAGTTATATACTTAACTATATGTATGCGAAACTTCAATTAAAGGAAAGGTTATAAAAAAAAAAAGGCCACCTTCACCCTAGCTGGTTTGGCTCAGTGGCTAGAGCATAGTCCCTCGGACTGAAGGGTCCCAGGTTCAATTCTGGTCAAGGGCATGTACCTTGGTTGCAGGCTCGATCTTCGGCCCTGGTTGGGCATGTGCAGGAGGCAACCGATCGATCTCTCACATTGATGTTTCACTCTCCGTCTCTCTCCCTCCCTTCCACTCCCTCTGAAAAATTAATGGAAAAATATCCTTGGGTGAGGATTAAAAAACAAACAAACCAAAAAACTACCTCTGTGTAAAGGATTTTTATAATTTAACAAATTCTCTTCTCAGACATATTCTTTAGAGGTTGCAACATCAAGGAAATGCATCAATAAATTACAACTGGCACACTATCCAAATTGGCAAGGCATTTACAGTTGTTTATTTTTTTTTAAAATATTTTTATTGATTTGAGAGAGGAAAGGAGAGGGAGAGGGAGAGGGAGATAGAAACATCAATTTGTCAATACAGACCTAAGCCAAGGATAGCAATTCTCACAAATACTTACCCTTGTTAGTCCCAATTGCTCTGTTTTCTGTTTCTTTCTTGGTCGATTTGTGGATTCTTCCATTTCATCTTCTTCATCTGTAGGGACTGTTTCATAGAGAATTAGATACTTTTAAAATTATGGTAAACATTAATTGCAAACAGTCTCAAAGAATTCTTACATTTCTGGGTACATATTTTCTCCACATTATCTCATTTGGCTAGAATAGATATTCCTACTTATTTTTGTTAATAGAACATTATACATAAAAATAATACCTGGGTTACCTATTTTCCAAACAGAGAAAGTAAAATACATTAAATTCCTAGAAGCTAACCAGTTTGATATCTCACTGTGTCTTTAAGATCATTAAGAATATTCATCACTTTACCATATCTAAGAAAAATTGCTTACTGTTAGTTGACCAGATTGCATTTATATCATGAAGGGAATGCCACAAGATTAACACATGTGAAAAGGACATACATTCCAACCATGTTTGTTGTTCTTTTACTTTTCTAACAATGAATTTAAGTGTTTCACAGATAGTTATTTTTTGTTTGGTAACTATTTTATGGATTTTGAAGTTTTCCCCAAACTGGACTGTAAGTGCCCTAAGGGTAACAACTAATATACATATCTCATTTACCCAGAATTATAATTTAAAAAAAATACCACAAAAGGGAAAATTTCTAAACTACTTCCTGCCTCAAAACTGTTTTAATTTAAGCATTTTTGGAATGTCAACTAAAATGGATTATATATTTCCTGCCATCTTCCACATAATTACTTAAAACTCTTTAAGCTGTTCCTGATCTCCCCGACTCTCCTTTGTAAACGGTATTTAGGGTATTATGCTGTAATACAGCAGTTACCTCAGAAGTAACAGAGTTATTTTGATCTGTTTATCTGTGCCATAAATAGGTCTAGGCTACTGTTTTTAAAATTTAAGTATCTGTGAGTCCCCCCCCCTTTTTTCTTTCAATGTCTTCTTACTACTGTGAAGGCACCTGCCTCTGAGAATCCTCCCTCTTCCTCCTCTAATTGTTCCTTCTAATCTGTTTCCAAAGTAAGAAGTTTGATAAAATTGTATTAAAATGTCTGCTTTTTTAAGTAAAGCAGCTTTAAGAAAATTCCTCTAATAGTAAAGTGTATAAAAATTACTCAAAAGATACTTTAGTTTATTTCCAGATTCCTGAATAAGGGACTTCAGACAGTTATGTCCCATTACACCAAACATGTTGACATGTGCAGCAATTCAGTGACATCCAATAAGGGGATGCTGAGGTAGAAAAACATTTTGAAGCACAAAGAAATATACTAATTTTTCTCTATACTATGATCCTTTGTGTCTCACAAAACCCTGGTCCATTTTTATGGTAACATATGGGCTACAAAGAATTTTCACTAAAATTCTTGAAATATTAGTGAGTCAAAGTAAAAGAAATATTTGATTTACCTGTAGACCAGATCTTTAGCATCTTATCCCAGGAGCCACTGCAAAACTAGAAACATATATGAAAGGAAAAAGAGTTTGTAATATAACCCATCATATTATTTGCCTTGTTTTTCTCTGCTTTAGTCACCAATCATAATAAATATACACAGGAAACAATTTTTATGTAAGTTCAGAGTGGAACTCAACACAGTCCTGATGACACAGCAGCTACTTACTTTAGTTCCTGTGCCGTCGACAGCTATGGAGTCCACACTCCCAGCGTGGCCTCTGCAGCAGTGCAGGGCTTTCACCTTGTTTCTCTCCACATTCCACTCCCATAAGAGGATAGTCTGGTCCATAGAGGCACTCAGCAGTAGGCAAGACAGGTTGTCTGAAGAAAGGAGAGCACAGGAGTAAGAAACACGAAATCACAAAAACCAAAGAACTGAATTTGTTGTTGTTGAGGAAAACGTAAAAAAAAAAAAAAAAAAAAAAGCTCATGTCCAGCTTTGAAAAAGAAGCTAACTTATAGTATAAAGATTCTTTAAAAATACAATAAGAGAAATGACTTTAACACACACAGTCCTAACTTGAAAATATATATAATCCTATATAATAAAAGCTTAATATGCTAAGTGTCCGGTCATCCATTCAACCAAAGTGTAATATGCTAATGATGTGCTAAGGCTGCTCAACCGCTCGCTACGATATGCACTGACCACCAAGGGGCAGACAGTTGACAGGTCGACCAGTCGCTATGACATGCACTGACCACCAGGGGGCAGACACTCCGAGTGGTAGGTTAGCTTGCTTGGGGTCCGGCTGATAGGGACTGAGTGAGATGGGGCCAGACACGCCCTGGAGCCCTCCTGCGATCCCTCCCTGGTTGGCCAACCTCTCGTGTCCCTCCCTGGCCCCAATTGTGCACCTGTGGGGTCCCTCGGCCTGGCCTGCACCCTCTTGCAATCGGGACCCCTTGGGGGATGTCAGAGAATGGTTTTGGCCCAATCCCGCTCAATGCAGGAGATGCCCTCTGGTGGTCAGTGCACTCCCACAGGGGGAGCGCCGCTCAGCCAGAAGCAGGACTCAGGCTGGCAAGCACAGCAGCTCCCGCCTCCACAGCAGTGCTAAGGATGTCTGATTGACAGCTTGGGCCTAAGCCGTCAGTCGGACATTCCCCAAGGGTTCCTGGACTGTGAGAGGGCGCAGGCCGGGCTGAGGGACCTCCACTCCCCCCCCCCCCCCCCCCGTCCCGAGTGCACAAATTTCGTGCCCTGGGCCTCTAGTCTGATATAATTTTAGTAAGGGTTCACTTTACTAACGTATGAATTTTTTATATAATCCTTTTCTTCTTGAACACTATATTTTTGAAAGAGGTGAGAATACCTGAGGCATGAGACATTTCCTAACCTGTGCATTTTCTTTTTTTCTTTTTTTTTTTTTTAAATATATTTTATTGATTTTTTACAGAGAGGAAGGGAGAGGGATAGAGAGCTAGAAACATCGATGAGAGAGAAACATCGATCAGCCGCCTCCTGCACACTCCCCACTGGGGACGTGCCCGCAACCAAGGCACATGCCCCTGACCGGAATCGAACCCAGGACCCTTCAGTCCACAAGCCGACGCTCTATCCACTGAGCCAAACCGGTTTCGGCTTAACCTGTGCATTTTCTGCCCCAGCACTGAAAATGGCTTATTTTCAATCCTTATCCAGGAGTGCTCTCCGTTTAGGCAGAGTGCTTACCTTTTTTCACCCAGGCCACATCTTTTACGACATCTGTATGTCCCACAATCGTCATTATCGACTTTCCTCCCAAGGACCAGATCCGAGAAGTCTTATCATAAGAACCAGTCAAGATCCTGCAAGGAAATAGAAAAAGCAGCTTTTTCAGCTCCTGAAATCAATTATATTTCTAAGGTAACAACAAAGTCAATTTTGAGGATTATACTTTAAAATTCTCCTTGAATATGAGACTTCAAAACACACTAGAGCAGAACAGAAGATATTACATTTGGCTTTTCCTGACCTGCTAAAAATAAAAACAGTACTACTGACAAATCCTAGATTTCACTTTTACTGTTGTTGTAAATACTACAACTATTAGGAAAGCTAAACAAGTAGCTTGTAAAGCCTAACAGTCCTTGTAAAAACCAATAAACAGAAAAAAACAGAAAACCACTTAAAGCAGCAAATCAAATAAATACCTTGGCACTTGACCTATTCAGAATACAAAGGTCACCACATCTTGACACAGAAGAGAAAACTTACTAAAAGATATGTTTCTTCTAGACTACAGTGAATATAAAGATCTTTGGTGTGGTCACTGATAGATGTATCACAAATTATTTTTACAAAGAACAGAGAAATCAGAGAATAGTCCCATCATGCACTTAAGACTGATGGTGGCATAAGAAAAGGGACATAAGAACATTCATCTGGCAATACCATTCCTCTGCCCCTTGGATTGAGCTGATCCAGTCATCATGGAATAAGCATTGCTCTGGCTGAGGTGCAGTGTACTTCTCCACGTATTCTAGTTCCACAACCTCTTCCTAGTCACAGAGAGAAACCAGACATCAATCGGATGGTGCAGTCTTACGAAGATAAAAGACCCCCAGTTTAATACATCTCATTCATGTCTGTCCCCTTCATAACCCAGAAAATCTGGAGCCATACAAAAGGTGAAACTTTATTTGACCTAACAGTATGCTATGAGTAACATTAAGAAATATTAATGACCTTGGAAAATTTATGCTAAAAGTGGGGGAAAAAGAATATAAGCCCGGCTGGCGGGGCTCAGTGGTTGAGCATTGACCTATGAACTAGGAGGTCACAGTTCGATTCCTGGTCAGGGCACATTCCTGAGTTGTGGGCTCGATCCCCAATGGGGGCTGTGCAGGAGGCAGCCAATCCATGATTCTCTCTCATCATTGATGTTTCTATCTCTCTCTCCCTCTCCATTCCTCTCTCTGAAATCAATAAAAATATATTTTAAAAAAGAATATAAGAAACTTTAAATTATAAAATCACAAAAGCGTATTGTTATATGGGTACAGAGCTTCTACTTAGAATGAAGTAGTAGTCTTGGAAATGAATAGTGGTGATGGTTGCATAATATTGTGAATGTAGTTAATGGCCACTGGATTATAAACTTAAAAAATGGTTAAAATGATAAATTTTATGAGTATTTTACTACAGTTCTAAAAATTGCCCCCAAAATTAATTTTAAATGATAAAAGCAATATTAATAAAAGTTTGAAAATGACAGGGGAGAAAAATCATTTTAAATCACAATAGCCTAAGCTATAAGTTGTTCTAGGTGCACAATCATTTTGTACACCTTTATGAGAACTAACTATATATTTGTTGTTGCCTTTTTAGGCCATTCTTCCACAGATATGAAGGTATCTTTCCATATTCATTCATCTGTATTTCTTGAATAATATACTCTCAGAAGAGAGGATTTCAAACTTGAGTATATAAAAAACTGAAATTCAAATTTCTAGGAAAAAAAAAATAATCAAAAGGATACTGGTTACCGCAGATTCGGACTGATTCTAAATGGAGTTCGCCTACATTATCTGGTAATAACTTGAGTAAAACAGAGCAAGTAAGCATTTGAACTCACCGATGAGATGTTTTCCAGTTCCATATGTTTGAGCAAGGGCATTCGTAGAAACTGGCCCTTGATAAGGAAATCAAACTCCACATGTTTGTGGACCTCTAAAAAAAATACATAAGATCATCACTCTGAGGACCTGAAGTGGTATTAGCAGAGATGTATATGAGAGACGCCAAAACAAACAGGTACCTATTATCCCAGTGTGTTTATTCTGAGTTTCTCCAGAATAAAGTGTTTAAATCTTCTATTTCATTTTACTTTTTAAAAACCATCTTATTATAGAAAAATTCAAATATATGCAAAAAAGGAGAATAAACTTTATAATAAATCTTCATATAACTATCGTAAAACTCCAATTATCAATTTATGGCCAATCTTGTTTAATCAATATTGTTGCACACATTGTTTATATTAATTTTATGGACTAATAACTTATATTCACACAGCATATGTTTAATATTTGTATCTTTATAATTGATACTCTTACATGTTTATGTTTTACCCATTCTGATGAATCTTAAATAGTTAAAAAAAAATACCAATATGAACACTGGCATTTGTTATTACATTTTGTAGAAGTAGAGCAAGTGGGGCCCAAGCATCTAGATGCTTGCTCTCTGCCAACCCAGCTCAGCCCTCTTCAGCACAGTCACAATGTCGTGATTACCTTTACATCACAACTATTATACTAAAATTTTTATTCCTAAATCTCAACCACCTTATCTTCTTAGTCCTAAGAATATTTTTTACTGGAAACTTTTATTTCAAAGCATTTTTTAAAGTATTAGCAGGAAACCACATATATTATAATTTATAAATTTTACCATTATAAAATGTATGCAGTATTATAAAATAAAACCAAAATAAGGAAATAAAAATGTGATGGGAAGATGGCGGCGTAGGTAAACACCTAAACTGCTGCCTCGCACGATTTCAAAACTACAACTAAAAGACAAAACGTCTATCACCCAGAACCATGGGAAAGCTGGCTAAGTGGAAGTTCTACAACTAGAAGGAAAAAGCAAACAGCATTGAGGGGTGCACAAGCGCTGAAAAGCTGAGGTACGGAGACGCGCTAATCGGGCTGGCGACGGGTGACTGGGAGCGCTGCTGTTTTCAACCCGAAGGGAGATAAGCTCCCGATTACTCCGAACTCCAGTTTCTGGGGAGACGCAGGGGACCCAAACTCCTACGGGGAGAAGCTGGACTGTCTGCCGTGGGGTCGGAAAGTGAGGGTGGCTTGCTTGTAGGGCTGCGCGCAGGAATAACTGTTTACTGTGCTGGGGTGCAGGATGCGGGGACACGGTAGGGAACGCAGAGCGGGCTTACTGGCAGCCATCACTGTTTGCCACGCCCTAGCCTAGTGACACCCTGAGACCCCGCCCCGCACAATCTACAAACCCACCCAAGCTCCAAGCAGCGGCTTTAGCATATGAATGACCTGCCCTATTGCAGCTTAACATAACAAACTTGCAGCCCGGGTCAGACAACTCCAAAACCTCCAAACCCCAAGCAAAGAGGAGAAAACTGTAGTTCTCACTGTAGCTCCTGCTGGGTGGCCTCAGACAGTAGCTGACCTGCACCCCATTGGAGATCCAGAAGCCAGTGTACCTAGTGGTCAGTGTGAGACACCAGATTTCAGCTCCTCACATCCATAAGTGACACATTCAAGAGGCAGACTCAGTGAGCACCAAAGCCCCACTGAAACAAGTCCTGCACCACAAGCGTGTCTCCAGAGCAGCAGTTCTTCCATAGACACAGCGGGGCCTCACAGCCAATTGGCCTGGAGGTCAATTCTTCCCAGTGTACCAACAGCAATCAAGGCTTAACTAGACCAAGACTTTGCACTCAGCCCACAAAGGGGTGTACCAAAGGCGTCCACCTCAGGTGATTGGGGAGGCTGAGCTACTGGCCCCTATAGGTCACCTACCACACAAAGCCACTCCATCAACACAGGGAAGCAGCAAAATGCGGAGACAAAGAAACATGTCACGAATGAAAGAAATGGAGGAAAGCAAACTACTGGACGACATGGAGTTCAGAACCACATTTATAAGGTTACTCAAGAATCTTCTAAAAACCGCTGAGGAGCTTAGTGAGACCTTTAGGATCTTAATGAGAATGCCAAAAAAATGGAAAAGGACCAGTCAGAATTTAAGCATACACTGTCTAAAATAAAGAATATACAGAATCTCAATTGTAGATCAACGTACCCCAAGAATCAAACCAAAGATCTGAAATATGAGGAAACAAAAAACACCCAACCAGAAAAACAAAAAGAAAAAAGAATCCAAAAATATGAAGATAGTGTAAGGAGCCTCTGGGACAAATTTAAGTGTACCAACATCCAAATTTTTGGGGTGCCAGAAGAAGAGAGAGAGCAAAATATTGAAAACCTATTAGAAGAAATAATGACAGAAAACTTTCCCTACATGGTGAAAGAAATAGACTTACAAGTCCAGGAAGCACACAGAACCCCATACAAGAGGAATCCAAAGAGGACCACACCAAGACACATCATAATTAAAATGCCAAGGGCAAAAGACAAAGAATCTTGAAAGCAGCAAGAGAAAAATGGTTAGTTACCTACAAGGGAGCACCCATATGACTGTCAGCTGATTTCTTGGCAGAAACTATGCAGGCCAGAAGGGAGTGGCAAGAAATATTCAAAGTGATGAACAGCAAGAACCTACAACCAAGATTACTCTACCCAGCAAAGCTATCATTCAGAGTTGAAGGTCAGATAAAGAGCTTCACAGACAAGAAAAAGCTAAATGAGTTCATCACCACCAAACCAGGATTACATGAAATGCTGAAGGGTATTCTTTAAGAAGAGGAAGAAGAAGAAGAAAAAAATAAAGATAAAAATTATGAACAACAAAATGACATCAAATACATACCTACCAACAAGTGAATCTAAAAATCAAGTGAATAAAAAATCTGAAGAACAGAATGGACTGGTGAATATAATAGAATCAGGGACATAGAAAGGGAGCGGACTGACAATTCTCAGGGGGTAGGGGGTGTGAGGCGTGGGGGAAGAGATTGGACAAAAATCTTACACCTATGGATGAAGACAGTGGCGGGGGGTAAGGGCATGGGGTGGGGTGGGGAATCAGGTGGAAGGGAGCTATGGGGGAAAAAAAGAGGAACACCTGTAATAATCTGAACAATAAAGATTTATTTTAAAAAAATAAATTAAAAAAATGTTATGGAATTTATTGGAGTTAGTGGTATTGTGGCGTCTCCTAACTTTTCAGAACATATTACCTACCATTTTTAGCCTCCAGCAATTTATTAATGATGTTACTAAGGTCAGCAATTTCAGAAGCTGCAGGGATTGAGAAGGGAACATCGTCTACTGCATATCTACGAAATAGAAACGAAACATCAAGATTATGTCCACAGATTATTTTAACAAATGTGCATTTATTCATTCAACAAACATTCACTGGGTTTCTAATACATGTCAGACATTTTGCTACATGGGATTAACAAAATTAATTACCAGGTCAGCTCATAACGCTACCATAACACACCATAAAGCAGGATATAATTAGGTTTCAAGTGAATGCTACAGACCTGGGGACTGTTGTTAAAAATGTTTATATATACACGTATGTACACACACATATAAATATATGTATATAAATCCAAAAATCTGTAACTGAATGACTTCACACTCTTATAAAAAAAATAGTCTTACCAACCCCCTCTTCAGAGCTCCACTTTCTAGCCTGGTTTAGGAAAACAGAGTCTACCACCTACTTAAAAAGAAAATAAGGTTGTGTTTTCAGAAACTGAAACATCATGAGCAGACAGCCTGCAACGACTTGGTTCCCTGTCCAATGACATAGTGTGCCTCCTTCTGGAAGCAGCCCTGAAGCCCTCCGGCTCCTCTGGTCACCATTTAAATGGTGTGGAGTCGCAGATGCTCGGCTCGGCAGGAAGGCGATACCAGAGGTCGGTCCCTGAGGAATCCTCGAGAGGTACCGCTGCCGCTTAAGCAGAAAACACGGTCCAGCGAGGAGTCCAGCAAAAACAGACGGGGGGGTGGGGTGTAAAAGGGAATGCGGCCAAGATAGAGACCCACAAGGTCACACCGAAGGAGTCCCTGAAAAGCATCCCTGGAAGGGGCGCGGAGAGCAGCTTACTTACTTCTTGTTGTCGGTGAAGAAGCGTGCCTGGAGCTGGGCCATCGCGGGGGTGCACACCAAACCTGCCCACAGAAACGTACTGGGTAACAGTCAGACAACCCCCTCCTCAGAGCTCCGGTCCCTTAGGTTTACAAAAAGGGGCAGCTCACAATTAGACTGCACCAGGCTGGGACTCCGCTTCCTTCCCTCCGGCCTCCAGCAAGCCAGACAGACCACGTGGCGGCCCTGCCCCGGAGGCCCAGCCCGCACCAATCAACCACCTATCCCGAGATTAGGCATCATCGATTAGGACAGCACAGCGTCCCTTTAATCTCTGTGGATTTCTTTTCATATATTTAGGCCTGTGACCGAGTATGGAGACACAGAAAGGCCCAATTCAAATCTGCTTCTCTCTCGCCTTCTCTTTTATTGTATAATAGGGTGTCTTTAGATCCGATATTTCAAACACGGGTCCTGGATACTACAACCCCCAGAAAGCAGCGATTCTCACACGCTGTAACCGCTGGGAATTGTAGTCTTCTTTTGCCACCCTGCCCTCAGGATATCTTACTTGCATAATGAGATTTCTTCAGTATTTTTTGGGGGGGGGGTCTGGAATGCTTTTTCTTTTTTCTTATTTTTATTAAACCATCCCGACTCCAGCCAGATATTTATATTTCCTCTTTATTCCCGCTTTAATTTACTAAAGGCGTTCTGCGTTTATTTGATCACGCATACTCACAGAGTCACTCTGCCGAGATTATTTGTGGGCGCTCGCCTCTAGCTTCACGTTGTAAATTCAGAAGAGAAGAAGGATATAAAAAAAAAAAAAGAACGCAATCGGAGTGGGAACCGACGACGGTGGCCGATAGTGGTCTCATCTCCTGCCCGCGCTGCGCGCTCTGGGAGGGGATGCGCCTGCGCACTGTGGTGGTCTCCATGGCGGGGCCGCGGAGCCAAGACGAGGTTGAGTAGACTCGTTTTGAATTTTCTCCCCTCTGCTCCGGCACTCTGTGGACTTCCGTCCTCGCCCTGTAGAGCTCCCGGCGGCGGCGGGACTGGGGGAGTTGGAGGTTTGGCGGAGCTGTCTCCGCGGACGGACCGGCCGCTACTTCCCAACCCCCCCCTTCCTCCCGCCTCCTCCTCCCATCACCTCCTGACCCTCCCGGTCCCTAAGCAACCGCCGGCCCCCGCCCCCTGCCGCAGCCGGACCTCGGTGGCGACCGCCGGCCCCCGCCTCGGGTCCTTTCCGGGGCCTTACATGGCGGGGCCTTCCGCCCCCTGCCCGGGGAGAGGCTCGCGGGTCCCGGGGAGACCACTGGGAAGGGAGGTTCGGTGTCCTGAGGAGGGTCGCTGAGCCGAGGACGTGCCGCCGCCGCGGAGAAGGACCCGACCCCTTGGCGAGAGCGCCCGTGTGTGGCCCTTCGCGCAGCCCCTTGTCCCGGTTTTTAGAATTCGGTGTTTTTGTGTTTTGTTTTGTTTTTCTTTTTATGAGACCCTTTATATCTCATATTTAGAAGGGGAAAGGCGTATTCCACACCACCTCCTCCGCTTTTTTATTTTTGGGGTCTGAGTTACCCAAAAGGCTCATGTCTTATCGTCAATGACCGAGAATTATTCTAATGAAATGTAGTTGTTTTTGGAGGATGGATGGAGAGACACTATACTATTCAGATTTCAGTCACTTTTTAAGGCGTTCGCCAGGGAAGCTCCAGCTTCAGGAAACAGCAGGCTAGAATCAGGCAGAGCTGCACTGCAAAGTTTGGGGGCGCAGCGGTGTGTGCACAGGTGAAGACAAAGCGTTCTTTTTTTTTTTAAAAAAAAAAGTTACTTAAAGATGTACTTCAATTAGATAGACATCGATATTTCAGTCACTCAGAGAATATGAGAAGTGATTGTAAGCGAAAACCAAACTTATTGGAGAGCAGCGACGGCGAAACGAGGACTGTTTTCAGTTTTTAGAACTCGGCCCTGGAACCGCGCGCCTGGGTTCTGAGCCTCGGCCACTTGGGCAGGGGCGAAAGCAGGTTTACAGCTGTGACTGTGCGAGCCGTTAAAGCTATTGCATGCTCCTATCTTGCATGCTAGCTCCTTACCAACAGCTGTAAGCCTCCTGCTCACCCTGTATGCGGTCACCTCCGGTCACCTCCGAGCCACACTTGGGTCGGCTGTGGGAATTAAGTGCGCCTGGTAAATGTTAACCATGGTTACCGTCATTCTCATTTAGATGTCCGTTCAGTAGCTTTGCCAACGTGAACAAATAAGAACCGCCTCATGGTAAGAGGAATAAAATAAAACCTCTGTGCTGAAGTCCTAGGAAAGGACGGGGCTGGCAAATAAAGCGGTGGTCAGTTAATCATGTGATTCATTGTAATGGTGAGAATTGCATTCATTAAAGAAGTTAGACCACCTGAGGCTTGAAACAGTTGCTTAACTGAGGTCTCCCTGTTTCATTAATTTGGTAGGAGTGGGTAGAAATTTGACAGTTTTAAACATTATTCTTCTTTAATAACTATTAGTGATTTTTTTTTTAGTTACAGCAGTTAAAATTATCTGAATTCAATGTCATTGAACCTCAAATAAATCTTCAAAGAAGTTATTTTTTCAGATAATTTTAAAATTAATGATAATATTGCTCAAAATATCTTTAAAAAATGTGTAGATTAGTACATTTTAAAATGATTTGAAATTTATCAAAATAAAAAAATACAGTACTTGGTAAGAGTCAATATAGGTTGCTCTTACTTCGAATTGAAAAATACCAGTAAGCCTTGATGGCATGGCTCATTGTTCAAAAATTTTTCAACAATTTTGAGCGTAGACCCGTGGTCGGCAAACTGCAGCTCGCGAGCCACATGTGGCTCTTTGGCCCCTTGAGTGTGACTCTTCCACAAAATACCACGGCCTGGGCGAGTCTATTTTGAAGAAGTGGCGTTAGAAGAAGTTTACGTTTAAAAAATTTGGCTCTCAAAAGAAATTTTTTAAAAAAATATATTTTATTGATTTTTTACAGAGAGGAAGGGAGAGGGAGAGAGGGTTAGAAATATCCATGAGAAACATCAATCAGCTGCCTCCTGCACACCCCCTACTGGGGATGTGCCACAACCAAGGCACATGCTCTTGACCAAGGTACATGCCCTTGACTGGAATCAAACCCGGGACCCTTCAGTCCGCAGGCGGACGCTCTATCCACTGAGCCAAACCAGTTAGGGCTCAAAAGAAATTTCAATCGTACTGTTGATATTTGGGTCTGTTGACTAATGAATTTGCCGACCACTGGGTAGACCTATGAACCAGGAGGTCATGGTTCTATTCTGGTCAAGGGCACATGCCCGGGTTGTGGGCTCAATCCCCAGTAGGGGGTGTGAGGAGGCAGCCAATCAATGATTCCCTCTCATCATTGATGTTTCTATCTCTCCCTCTTCCTTCCTCTCTGAAATCAATAAAAAAAATATTTTAAAAAAGGAAAAGTAAGATATAGAACCTGAAGGCTTAATGAGATAAAACTTCAATTGTCAATGCAGAAATACGGAATTCACTAAAATACATTTTTCATTTGACTGAGAACTTTAGTTAAGGAAAACCTAGTTAATAAGTATTCCAAAATAAGTAAACACCTAGTATGATGGCTTTGGTATGTTTTCAGCAGTGACATGTCTTACATTTGGTGTTGTCTCCATGCAATACCTAAGGTAGTGTTGTTTTTTTAGTGTTTTCCTTAAGTTTACTTAGAATATTAACTGCAAGTTTTTAGTTCTTAATGATTTCCTACGTGATTCATTTACTACGGTCCTCGTGAAGACATATTGTTATTTGGAGAACAACAGCTTGGAATATATTTTATTATAGGGTTTGTTTGTTTTTTAATATATATGATGATATGATGTGTTATAGTATAAAGACAATTAGGGCTTTGGAGTCCAAATTGTTGTGGGTTTTTGTTTTTTTTCTCCTAGTTTTGAATCAGCTCTAATGCTCTCTGTGATCTTAAGGAAGTTACTTTAGAGCTTTGATTTTCTTACCTATAAATAGAGATAATAAAATCTACCTCAGAGTCATTGTGGGGATTACATGAAGGAATTTGTAAAGTTCTCAAAGAGCAAAGGTAAAAAGAGGTGTGTATATACAGGAAATGGATAGAAACCAAGATTACAAGGAAATTTATAGGAAGGACAAATCTTAGATAAAAGAGACACTGAATACTAGCCTTAATTTTGATTTTTCACTGAAAAAAAGAAGTTAAAATAGGTTATGGTTTCTATGTAAATTTGCATACATTTAAAATTTTGATGTTGATTTAGCATGCTATAACTTTCACCCACCTTTAAAAAAATAAATTATTCTACAAAATATTTGTGAACTAGTAGTCTTGATTTAATTTTGACACCACTGATTCAATTAATTTTGTATAGATCATAAAAGGTACATTATGTCATTTACCTACCCTATAAGATGAAAGATATTTTCTAAAATACTTTTGAGCAATATTTTGAAAATGTAGTTAATAAGATCTGATACTGATATTTAATAGCTTTCAAGCTCCTTTAAACCTTGAGACTAATCAAGGTACATAGATAGAATTAAAAGAAACTCTTAAGAGTAAACCTCAAGTGGCTTTATTCTTTAGCTGACCTCTTTGGGGATTTATTTCAGACTGTTGGTTTTAATGGATAAATTTACACAAAAGTCTATGGGGAAAAAAACCCAGAATAATTTGATATTAAGACAGATTTTTAGAAATTGCAGCTGAGAACTGCCGCTAAACTTTTGAACAAATAGAAATACAGTTGAGTAAAATCAAAACAGCAGTAGCCCAAGCATGGTCCACAGCCATATGAGTGACTGCAGCCTGAATAACCTCTTCCCCTCTGCCATGTATGAAATATGTATAAACAATAAAAAGCCCCATTTCCCTATAAATTAAAACAACTTCTAACTTAACACTTCCTTCCTAATCTTTGCTTTTGCAATAAGGTTAAATCCACTTTTTTAATGTAATGTGAAACATTCTAGAAAGCTATTTACCAGCAAAATTTAATGCCTTAGTGTGTGTTCTGAAGTCCAGTCATTAGAGTATATATTTAATACTTTCTCTTTTCTGTTCTCTTATCCAAGCCCAATACTACTTGATTAAGAAATAAGCTTGTCAAATCAATTCCAGGATATTATTGGGAGTTGGGTAGGGGGAGGAGGGGCTTTATTCTGAAGCTTCTATAGCTCAAAAGTTGCTATGCTAAAAAAATAAAAATAAAAGTTGCTATGCTTTATTAGTAAATATTTTCATTGTGGACAAAAATGTAATTTGCTGTAGAGGTATTTGTTTCAGTAGTTCTAGAATGTGGGAGTTGAGACAAAAACTTAGTCCAAATGTCTGGTTTTATATAAAGAAACAAGTTAAATCACCTACCACAAGACAAGGGCAGCTCTAGTAAAGTCTTTAGTTTAGTGAGTGTAACTGATGGTTCCACTATACTAGGCTTGTAATGGCTATTTTATAATCAACCTGTATAACAAAATCTAGTATTCTTTTATGTGTAGGAAAATAAAATATACATTGAATATGTTCTCATTACAGAAAAAAATGCTGCTATGAAGACATAATTCTATCTCTAATGTAAATGAAGCTACTACTATGATGATTTTAGTGCTGCAGAAAGGATGAACTTCAGTGGACAAGAGGGCATTTTGGGGGGGAGTAGAATGCGTGAGGCCTGGAATTTAAATTTGAGCTACTTCCTGAAGGTAATTTTATTTTTAACTAATTGAAAGCAACAACTCATAAAAGTTCACAATTGTCTATTACAAGTTAAGGGAAAAGTCACATTACACTTTCTCTATAGGTACTTTGTTATGTTTATGGTTACTTGTTGGAAAAGAACATTTTATACCTAGCTATTTGGTATTAATATCCTCATTCTTTAAAAAACCTTTACTTTGACATGATAAAAGGCAATGCAAATTGCCTAGAAGGATTAGGGAAGGAAGGAGTAATACTTTACACCGCATTCAGGTTATTTTTTAAAAGTGTCTGTATCTGTCCCAGCCTGTTTTTCTCAGTGGTTAGAGCACCGGCCTGGGCACCTAAGGGTTGTGGGTTCCATACCCGTCAAAAGCATGTACATGGGTTGCAGGTTCCAGCTCCACCCCTGTCCGGGCATGTGCAGGAGGCAACCAATCAATGTGTCTCTCTCATATTGATGTTTCTCTGTCCCCCTCCCTTCCACTACCTCTAAAAATCAATGGGAAAAATATCCTCAGGTGAGGATTAACAACAATAACAAAATCAATGGAAAAAAAGGTTATCTGTATCTTAAAAATGTACTTTTAATTTCCAATTCAGCAGTGGGTTAGCTCAAGAGATAATGAAACCCAATTTTACATACAGAAACTAAGTAGTATTTTCCCAGTGTAATCAGAAAAAGTGATACTAACCCATAGTATAGGTGTATTGTAGTACATACTGAAAGGCAATTTTTGAGTTTTGAGGTTCCAGAAGACATTAGAAAAATAAGTTACCTTTCTTCCGTTGGCAAAATCCCAGTCGGGGCAAAGTTGGGAAGTAAGTGGTTTATGTTTGGCAATCTTCCTAGTTTTAACATCATCCCCACCCCTTTATTAGTGCACTTCCGGGGCATTCACCCTGTCCTACATCCTCACTGCAGCATCTAGCTCAGTCAGGCCTGCTGAATCTTTTTTTTTTTTTAATTAGTGCTCTGATCCTCAGATGTACTTGCTGTCTCACCTTTAAACTTTTCACAGTAGCTGTTTTTAACTTAAAGGAAGAAAGCTATCTTTATGTAAATTCACACAAATTTGTTAATGACTGCTACTCTTCCCAAAGTTTTCTTTTTGAGAGAAAATGCTTATTAACTCCAATGAAAATTTCATTGATGAGCCCTGGCCGGGTAGCTCAGTTGGTTCGAGTGTCATCCCTGTACACCAACGTTGCTAGTTCCATCCCAGGTCAGAGCACGTACAAGAAGCAACCAATAAGTGCTTAAATAAGTAGAACAACAAATCAATATTTCTCTCTCCCTACCTCTCTCTAAAATAAATTTCATTGATGAAATTTAAGTTAGGGTAAGAGAAATTAAATAAAATGAAAAGAAATTTTAGGCCAGAAGGGATAATTTGTAATAAGATCAGGGCACCTTAGGAAGAGAAGAGTAAGTTTTTAGAATTCTTGCCCCTTAGCTATTTGTAGTTTTTAACTCCTTTGAATCTATTTACAGGATGTTTTCTCAGTGGGCAATGCCTGCATAGTTAGAGCTCAAATTTTCTGGTGAAGTAAGAGATCTTAGATTTCTTGCTGGAGAGCTTTTGGGTATTAGGAATGCCTCTAATTAAATTATAACCAAGGAAAAGTTGAGAACAGTGAACAAAGAACTTTTAGCATCTTTAATTTGTTAACCTACCAAGAAAGTATTTAAAGCTATGACTAATGAAGGAAGGAGGGAGCTTTGTTACCTCAAAAGAGTTTCTATTATAAGAATGAAGAGTAGGCTTTGAGATCAATACATGTGGATTTGAGTCTTTGGCCACTTAATATATTTGTAATCTTGGTAAAGTTACTTAATTGCCTGAGTCTTATTTTTTTTATATGGAAATTGGAGAAAGTAACTGAATCACAGGGTTGTTGAAAAGATCAAATAAGTAAGCCAATCTGAGAAGGTTATAAAATAAAATTTTTCTCTTATAGCTTGAGAGGTAACTACAGTTTTTTGGAATTTTGGTAATAAATTAGATTAGAATACAAGTAATTTAAAATCTTAAAGGAGAAGCAATTTGAAGATATTTCATAGTTATATTAAAAATAAACGTGATTTTATAGCCTGTTACAATTTATATTTGAGGTAGAATAGTTACAATATTTTGGAAATATGAAATAGCTAACCTTGTAGATTTTAAGAAATGGTTAATTTTACAAATGAATATTTACATACTATACAGGAAAATATGTTTTTAATGTATTCACAAATTTATATACTACTAAATAAATCTAAAGTACAAGGATTTAGGGTGATGGAATTATTGTGATCCTGATTGTGGTGGTGATTACATGGACATGTGTATTAAAATCCATAGATTATATACACATAGAAAAGTTCAATTTAGTGCATATTAATTTAAAAATATAAATTTTAATGATTTAAAAAATGTATGCTGTCTTTTAAAAAATAAAATGGTGAGTTCTTAAAAAGATTATATGAGATTTACTTTATATTAGACATTTTCAGTGGTATTCTGTACCAGTTTCATTTTAACCTTACTCCAGTTTTAAGACATAAAACATTTTTGTGTGTGTGAGAGTGTGTTTTTGGATGATACAGAATCCTATAATCACTACAATATAGTAGGTCAGAGTTTGTGAACCTAAGCAACATTGGTGTTTTCGTTGTGGCGGCTGTCCTGTGCATTTTAAGATTTTTAGCAGTATCCCATTAGATACCAGTAGCACTCCTCCACTCTCCCCCAACCCCCATACTGGCAACCAAAAATGTTTCCAGACATTGCTGAATATCCTTGTGTGGGGAGTGGGTGAGGAGACAAAATCACCACAGTTGAAAATCACTGTACTAGGCCTTAGTAGCTCAAACTTTGGAATACATATTTCTTTATTTTCACAGCTTGCCTGATTTTATATTATGGTAAGAGTTCTGTATACATAATCTCCACCTATACCAAGAGATCTTTTCTAAAATTATTTAATGCTACAATATGGTACATCCAACTCATAAAGTTAAAAGGCTTTACTTTTATTAAATCTTTGTAAAATGAGAATTTTAGAAGTATTTGAAGGGTACAGCCATCTTAATAAGCTAGTATGTGAGTGTAAAAATTGGAAGAAGGAACTGCATAGCACTATATTCTGCCTTGAATATATTCTGGTGCCTTTTGTTAATCATTTAACAAAAATGTTTATTAAATATTTATATAGAGTGGGAATGACTTAACCTAAATTGTATAGGGTAACAGAGTAGGGGAGGTGAGTGATTTGATTTAGACATAAATTATGTAAAAACGTTAAGGCTTTAGTTGATCAGATATTTGAACTCTTTCAGCTCTTAAATAATAGAAGAACATGGAATTGAATATGATGTCAGCATGGAACAGTCTAATGATTCATTAATAGTCAACCATAATGATTCCGAAGATTCAAAAACAGATTCTCAGGTAATTTGAGGTAGGGATTCAACTGGGAACTTTTTCCCATTCTAAGGGAAAACAACATGCCATTTAACAACTTTTTATGCTGAAGGAATACTATTAACGTATTCAAGAATTTTAAACATTTTATTATCCACAATTCTATCATATTTTTATATATTCATAAAATTTTATACACAAGGATATCCTTATGTTGAATTATATTTCATTACTTGAGATTGAATATAATAAAAGTCAGTTTCACTTAAGAATTGCTTTCTGTCTTATCAGTCTGTGAATTGACAACTCTTGCAGTGTAAAGTGGATAATTAACTGAAAAAATGTCTTCATTTTTATTATAAACATTCTGTTTTCTTTTTAAATTGTTATGTTTTACAAACATCCAAGTGATTATTTATTTTATTATTTTTTTGCAAAGCATTCAACCTGTATCGACTCCAGGGATCCTTCCTTTGGACAAAATAGTTCTGGTAGAGTTTTACCCATCACTACTCATGAAGCAGATAATTCACTCACATCACAGAATATACCAGGGCCCCTGACTCAGGCACAGACTCTTTCTGCAGAGCAATTTCACCTAGTGGACCAAAATGGGCAACCTATTCAGTATGAACTTCAGTCATTGGGGGATTCTAATGCACAAATGGTGAGTATATTTTATAAAGAACGAGTTTTAGCCCTGGCCAGTGTGCTCAGTGGTTAGAGCGTCAGCCCAAGCACCAAAGGGTTGCAGGTTCGATTCCTGGTCAAAGGCACGTACTTGTGGGAGGCAACCAGTCTGTGTATCTCTTTTCTCTCTCCCTCCCTCCCTCTCTCTCTCCCTTCCTTTCTCTCTCTCTTCCTCCCCCCCTCTCCCTCCCTCCCTCTCCCCCTCTCTGTCCCCCTCCCTTCCTCTCTCTCTAGAGAAAATATTCTCTGGTGAGGATTATATATATATACACACACACATATATATATATAGTTAATCCTCACCAGAGAATATTCAAACACAAGTAGTAAAACTACATATATATATATGTAGTTTTACTACTTGTGTTTGAAGATTTAAAAATATGCATTTTTTATTAAACATTCATGAGTCACATCAACTGGTTGCCTCCCACACATTGACATTCTACTAATTTGGGGCAATGGGTTCAGTTATTAACCTGAAAAAAAGTATAATGTATACTTTTCTCTATGTTTTTAGATTTTTTGGAACTTTGTAGTATTCCCTATAGACCAAGACAGGATATATATAAATGCAGAGATATAAAAACAAATACTGTTTAATTAGACATCTAAAAAGTTACTGTTTTTTAACTAATACAATGACTTAAAATAAAGATGATTACCACACAAATAAGCCAAACATGTATGGGTAATACAATAAATATAAAACAAGTTAATACATTTAGTTCATTCAGAACCTTGTCATATTACTAAGTCATTAGATCTCACCCATGTGTAATGACTAAGACCATAGGTGGTTAAGATCATAGGACATAGGGTCAAACTGCCTGTTTTGAATTCTAGTTTTAACGCTTACCACTTGTGAGACTTTGGAAAAATTTTTATGTATCAATGTTTTCATCTATAAAAAGAGGGAAATAATAGTATCAACCAAAGAGGTAGGCATGTCTTTAATGATTTGAGTAATAACTCTTAAATTAGTATAGGCTTATGCATTTGATTTCTTTTTTAATGAATCCAAGATGATTGTTGCCAGCTCATCAGAAAATGGACAGATGCTTCGTGTGATTCCATCTACTCAGACAGGAATGACACAAGTGATTATACCTCAGGGGCAACTTGTGGATATGAATAGTCCTCAGGGTGAGTAATAATGGGAGACAGGGGATTTTAGAATGTTTTAAAGAAAAAAATGTACACTTAGAAAAATCACCTCATGAAAGTCAGTGCTAAAATTGATTTCTTTGGGTAAGGTTGTGAACTGAATAATTAGAAAAAGTTTTTTAGCCCAAATAAATTTTAAGTTCATTTTTCAACTCCTGTCTAGGTTAGCTGTCTATTTCATTTTGGAATTCTGTGAAGCTGGTTGACTCTTGCTTCCTCCCAAATGACCAGTGAGCATAAAATAAATTCTTAATTATGATAGCAGTAATAATACCAACAATAATAACAAGAACATAGTGCTAAAGCTACTGGAGAAGATTTTACACATGTATTTTTATCAGTATTGTTGTTAATCATGTCACTTATTACTTTTTTTAATGATTCTTTTCATCCTCTTTGCTCTTTTCCTTCTTTCTTTGTTCCTTCAGTTTCAGAAAGGAGGCTCATATTCCCAGTTTCTTTTTATTTTATTTTTTTGCCACATATTTAATGATATCACTATTCTCCTCCTTTTGCTTCCCTTGCCATTTCATCTATTTGAATCTCTTTACTAACATTATAGTTATACTCTTCTTTCGCTTGTTCAAAGTTATGATTTAGGGTAGATATTTTTACCTCAATGTTTATGATTCTTTGTCTTTGTTAACAGTTGTTAAAACAAAAACATAAGGAAAAAAACATACTTTGCAGAAAACATAATAAACATGGTATAGAAACAAAAAAAAAGAGTCAGTTTTACATTTTCCTATTATGTATAATAGGAAATTATACAGACTTTAAATATGTATAACAATTATTTCTACCACTGTTATATCCTAGATGTTCAATGTAAGTTCTAGAAACTTAATTACAGAATTTTAGTAGTCAGTATTATAATTGGAAAGTAAACAAGTTTATCAGAGAAATTCTCAATAAAGCATCGTAAGGTTTATTATCTTTAGCTTCAGATCATATATTCCCTTTCCTGTTTCAAATATGAAAGTTCTTGTTAGTTACATTCTTATGGTCTTATCAAGATACTGATGTTGTTTTGTTCTTGTGATCATGGTTAAGATGCTTCTGAAGAGAAACCCAGCAACAGAAACTTACCAACTGCGAGACTGGATGCTCTAGCAGACCATAACAGTAGTTATATTCTGCATCCACAAGCATCCCTCACATTGCCCCAAAAGACAGGGACCAGGTGAGTCAATGGGACAGGAGCTCATCTTTTGTTACCACCATGGAAATATATTTTTTAAATTATTACATCTAAAGCTGACTGACTGTAGAAAAGATCAGAAATTCAGGAAATACAATAGACTATCATCAAACATATCTTTATTTTAATGGCTTCTTGGCAATAAGGAAGCTAGTCTAAAAGAATAAATGTCCGAAGGGCTGCTTTTCCTCAGTGACACTGCCTATCATATTTGAAACAACCTGAAAACACCTGACACTAATAGAATTTTTAGAATAAAGAAATATTCATTCTAGTTCCTAAAATTTTTAATGGTCTCATCATATTTTTATGCATTTAATTCCTCTATGGTAAAATGTTTAAAATGTGTTTTGTTAATATGTATTTCAGCTTGTACTTTTGCCTTAAAATAACACTTTATAATAATTTAGGAAAATATAAACATGGCTTTTTAAAATATATATTTATTGATTTTAGAGAGGAAGGGAAAAGGAGAAAGAGATAGAAATATCAATGATGAGAGAGAATCATTGATCGGCTGCCTCCTGCACGTCCCACACTGGGGATTGAGGTTGCAATCTGGACATGTGCCCTGACTGGGAATCGAACTGTGACCTCCTGCTTCATAGATAGATGCTCAACCATTGAGCCATGCCAACCAGGCTAGACATGGTTTTTGTATTATTAGTATTTTTTAATCTATGAAAATATTTTTAAATTAACATAATACTTATGACCTTTAGTCTTAGAACTTGACATAATATCATGCTATTCCTTTTTAAAAAATGTATGTTTTTATTTATTTTAAAGAGACGGGGAGGGAGAGTTCGAGAGTTAGAAACATCAATAAGAGAGAAACACCCATGAGCTGCCTCCTACACAACCTCTACTGGGGATTGAGCCCACAGCCCTGACATGTGCCCTGATGGGGAATCAAACCTCTTGGTGCATAGCTGTATACTCAACCACTGAGCTATACTGGCCAGCTATCATGCTATCCTTAAATCACCTGAAGATGTTTTATTAGCTCATTTTTTAATAAATGAAAATAATTATATAATGAGAAAAATATAAAATACACTTTTAGAGAGACAGATAAAATACTTGAATTTGGAACTGCAGGTACTTGGAAGAACAAACTTGGGCACTTGTGTTAGCAGGTACTAAAATAGTCACGATTAAAGAAAATTATAATTAATATACCCATCAGATCAATCTGTCATTATTCCAATTTCTTATTGATGACCTCATATTTTGTCTTTGACACTGCCTAAGAGAATAAAGCAGTTGAATGCCATGTATATGTGTAACTTGTAACGTATATTTAAATATATTTCTCCCCTGTCTCAGAATGCTTGAAGAACCGTTTCTGGCTCCTCTCCAGCCACTTTCTTCTAACACACCTATATGGGCCTGCCGTCTTAGGAGTTGTGAGGTGAGTTAAAAACAACCCTTACCTAGATTCGCTTAATGAACTACAATTCATCCCAAAATGTCTACCTTTTTTTGTTTCTTTATCCTCAATGGATGATATTTTTCCGTTGATTTTTAGAGAGAGTGGAAGGGAGGGGGAGACATAGAGACAGAGAGAAAAACACTGATGTGAGAGAGACACAACGATTGGTTGCCTCCTGCATGCACCCTGATCGGGCCAGGGATTGAGTCTGCAACTGAAGTACGTGCCCTTGACCGGAATCAAACCGATGACACTTCAGTCTGCGGACCGATGCTCTATACACTGAGCCAAACCAGCTAGAGCCCAAAATGTCTACGTTTGAAAACTACTATCAGAGGCTGTATCTGTAATATTTTTTCCATGTTTATTCTAAATCTGATCTGATCTATTCTTTTATCCCTTAAAGTTTGTATGATCTATTAAAGCAGATATCATATAAATCTTCTCACTTCACTATCTTTCATGAAACTTTGCCATCATTTTTGTCTACTTTTGATCTTTTAACCATTCCTTCTCATTCTTTGCTTGTGCTTATTTATTTTCATCTTTCAGTGGAAATTCTTCAAAGTTCACTGTTGATCTTATTTTATTTCTCTACATTTTATCCCTGGTAAAGCTTATCAACTTTGTTGGCTTTCAACTATCACTTTTATAAAAATCCCCAAATATATATCACTAGTTTCTTCTTTTTTAATTTCATTTTATTGAATTTCTTGAATGACATTAATAAAATTATATAGGTTTTAGGTATACAATTCTATAATACATTATATGTATATTGTATTGAGTGTATATACACAGAGAGACATATATATGCTTGTCTATATTCTAAACATCTACATTCAAAGGGAGAAACCAAGTTAATTAGTAAATTCTGTGTCCATTAGATAAAAGTATTTATGCTAATTTCCACAAGCTAAGAAAAAGAAAAACCCATTACTTATTTTTCGTACTTAAGGTCAGACAGGAATTCCAGAGAAGGATCTTCATGAAAATGATCTTGATAAAATGAACAAATTCTTTGACATTTTTATATAAGATACATCACAGTTTTCATAGGTTTTCAAACAGATTCATGGCATAATATCAAAATAAGTTTCATTAAAGAAGCCCCACAGGGAACCAATACCTTGTTGCTAGTTTTATGCTGATTTGGTTGGATACGGTGGGAGAATTTTAAGTATCTGGAAGAATGGGTACATGATATATTCTTCGAGCTATTTTCTTTAAAGATTATTTGTCAATAACAAGATTTTGATAAAGCCATTGTGGCAGTGAGTTTGGCATTCTCTAACAAATACCTGGACAGTATCTCTTTGATGAAGCTAGTTGAATTCACACCAGGTCCACTGGTTGTAATAGACCATTGATCTGAAGGAGAAATGACATTGTCCTTTGAGAGCTGATGAGTCTTTGATCTTGGACAATCACCTCATTAAATTTTTTGTACAATGAAACGTATTTGCTAATAATTTTGTTATTTAATTTTACTACATGCAGAAAATTGGAGATTCATACCGGGGCTACTGTGTAAGTGAGACTGAATTAGAAAGTGTTTTAACATTTCACAAGCAGCAAACACAGAGTGTTTGGGGGACTCGCCAATCTCCAAGCCCAGCCAAGCCAGCTACACGTTTGATGTGGAAATCCCAGTATGTCCCATATGATGGAATTCCATTTGTCAATACAGGTACTTTTTAAAAGACATTTTTTAAAAGGTTCAGCAGTAGCCATGATCCATTTTGAAACCGTGGTTTTCATTTTGGTAGATGATAACTAAATGTTAATTGATAAAAATGTATATTAAACTAAAAAGAAAACTTATAATAAACATAACCAATATTTTATAAAATTGCATTTTAATATATTCAATAAATCATGCTTCCCTTTGATATTATGCTGAAAATAAAAAATAATATTGAAATTCCAGAAATTTAATAGAAATTAAACAGTAAGCAATTTCATTATTTTAAATATGTATATCTCTTGTGTTTTATTTTTGTTTTTCTATCCAATCTCCAGATATTCTCTCCTCTTTTGATTTGTCTTGTGGTACAAATTTATGTCCATTTTATATAACTTATAACTATTGAGTTACTATATAGAATTGTGTATAATCAAGAGTTATATAGAATTTTAATATCAGGGTTCTCAAGCATCAGATGCATTATATACAGTATTCTCAAACACTAGTGTTGACTAGAGCAGTAGAGTTTCAGACAATTCCTAGAGACTTACCCTAAGACCAGTCAGACCCCAAAGAACCTAAAAATAAGTGATTTATTCCAGAACTATGTGGGTACTGATGCAGCCTCATCCTGGACCTCTGAGGGTAAAAAGAAATACTTAGAAGAAGATAAGATAAATGTAGTTTGTGCCCAGGTTTATCAGTATTCTACAAAAGAAATGCAACATTTTTCACTACTCTAGTTCTAAACCCTTTTTAAATCTTCACAAGTATTTACTATATGAATTTGGTGTGTATCTTTCCAGTCTGTTTTTATACTTTATCATACTTGTTTGTATTTATAATAATGTATTTTGTTGTTTTGAATATTTAAAAATACATATGAATAGTAAACTGTCCAGGGGTCCTCAAACTTTTTAAACAGGGGGCCAGTTCACTGTCCCTCAGACTGTTGGAGGGCCGGACTATAGTTTAAAAAAAACACTATGAACAAATTCCTATGCACACTGTGGGCCTGGGACGAGTCAGCTGCTAAGCAGGACAGGCAGCGGCACCCGGCGGGCCGGATAAATGTCCTCGGCGGGCCGCATGTGGCCCGCGGACCATAGTTTGAGGACCCCTGCGTGTAGACATTATTGTGTACATTTTTTGCTCATCCTTATTTTTTTAAAATATATTTTATTGATTTTTTACAGAGAGGAAGGGAGAGGGATAGAGAGTTAGAAACATTGATGAGAGAGAAACATCGATCAGCTGCCTCCTGCACACCCCCGACTGGGGATGTGCCCGCAACCGAGGTACATGCCCTTGACCGGAATCAAACCTGGGACCCTTCAGTCCACAGGCCAACACTCTATCCACTGAGCCAAACCGGTTAGGGTTGCTCATCCTTATTTTTGAAATCTATTCATATTGATACTTATAGATCCCAATTAATTCAATTTAATTATTATAACAGTCTAGCATATGACCAAAACACAATTACTTTTCTATAAATAATCATTCAGGTCTCCAGCTTTTCAATATTACAAATGCTGTAGTCAGACCTCCACAATATACATTTTTTGTTGAAAAGATGTAATTATGTGTTAAAGTGGAATTACTGAGTTGTGAATTATGCCCATTTCATCTTTACAAGATTCTCTCAAGTTGTTCACTAAAGTGGTTGTACAAGTTCAAAAATTCCTTCTCTCAATTGTTTTTGGCCACATGTATTTTAAAAGTTTGAATTTTTGGACTATCATAACGTAATATTACAAAATACTTCTAACATGTATCCTATAGACAATCTATATATATAAAAGCCAAGCGACTGGAATGACTGAAACAACTGGTTATTATGACATGCACTGCAGCAGCCAACTGGCCCAATCGGGGCTCCAATTGGCCCCTGCAACCACCCACAGCTCTTCCCCCCACCGGCCCTGCCTCCAATCAGCCCCACCCGTGCCGGGCCTCTAGTCTACATATATAAAAAGCTAATATGCTAAGTGTCCCTCCTCCCGTCTGACTGGTCGCTATGATGCTCACTGACCACCAGGGGGCAGACACTCAACGCAGGAGCTGCTGTGATGTGCACTGGCCATTTACAAAGAAATGGCAGCGTGTACCTAGTGCTGACAAAGCAACACTCAGCTTCCCCCAAGTGGGACTCAGTCCCTGCCATCACCTGGGAGTGACAGCCCACCAAGTCGCAGCCCATGCTGCCGTGGCGCAAAATGCGGCCCACATCCCAGCTCAGCCCAGAAACAGTGGCTGTGGGCACATAGCAACACCCAGCTTCCGCTCCTTAGTGACCACTAGCCTCCTTGGAGTTTCTTCAGTCCAGGAACACGACTTCCTTCATAGCCAGGTGGAAACATTTTACACTTTAACCAAATATCTGTGAAGCGTTTTTCCGTGCCTCATCTCATTTGATCCTCACAGAAGTCCTGGAGTAGGTAGATAGGAGACTTGGTGGAATCCTATTTTCTTTTAATTATCCAGAAAACGGAGATTTAGAAAGCTTAGAAACATGACCCGACTGAAAAGAAGTAAGAGCCCTAACCGGTTTGGCTCAGCGGATAGAGCGTCGGTCTGCAGACTGAAGAGTCCCAGGTTTGATTCTGGTCAAGGGCATGTACCTTGGTTGTGGGCACATCCCCAGTAGGAGGTGTGCAGGAGGCAGCTGATTGATGTTTCTAACTCTCTATTACTCTCCCTTCCTCTCTGTAAAAAATCAATAAAATATATTAAAAAAGAAAAGAAGTAAGAAATGGTGGACCTTGAAAATGACTTCATGTTTTCTCACTGCACAGAATATAGTCAAACACTGCTGCAGTTAAATATTTTACCCTTTGTTCTCCCTGCGAGATCTACAACAATAATCTGCTTTGTGTTGATATTTACTGCTGCATTGCTGACAATTACTTGAAAGAGAAGTTAGGGTGCTTCACTGGGCTGGAAAAAGTTTAGCTAAATCAGAAAGCAGGTCTAATTAAGCAAGTTTATTCTATATTTATAAAAGGCTAAGTTGACTCACGCATGCATGATACATATAAAGCTCTTGGTGGTGCCATTCGCGTGCACGTGTTTCCATCTGTCATTGTCGATCATGAATTTGGTTGACCCTTCTATTATAGAGAAATGGCAAATAGCGATATTAAAATATTTCTTCTAATTAATTTCCTTTTAATGTGCAAGAATTCGTGCACCAGGCCACTAGTAACACATAATCAAACAGTAATATTTTATGGATAGTCACACAAAGGAAGAAATCAAGACAACAAATCGCTTCATAAAGTTCAGGTCAGATTTTGCAAGTAAATGGGTTCCAAAAAATTTTATTTTTTGAGCTTTTTAGATTCCAAAATATACACAAAGAATTGATGACCTGTACCAGTTTTTACTCCTTTCAGCAATGTAGGAAAATTTCCCTTTCCCACATTCACTCTATGATTTAGCATTGTTATTCTTTAGAATAACAATGAAAATTTTCATATGTCTATCAAAGTAGAGTTAATAATATATGAAATCTCATGATTCCATGTATCCAACATCCAGTTTCAACAACTATCAGCTTGTGATCAATATTGTCTTATCTATATCCCAACCCACTTCCTCATTCCCCACCCCCAAGATGATTTTACAGCAAATTCATATGTCACTTAATATACAATTGCTAAAGTATATAGTATATACTAAAGTATATGTCTCTAAAAGATAAGGACTTTCTCTCTACATATATATATATATATATATATATATACACACACACACACACACACACACATACATATATATACACGGCCTGGTGCATGAAATTCATGCACTCGGTGGGGGTCCCTCAACCCAGCTTGCACCCTCTCGCAGTTTGGGAGCCCTTGGGGGATGTCCGACTGACGGCTTAGGTCCACTCCCTGGACATCCTTAGCGCTGCCACGGAGGCGGGAGAGGCTCCCACCACTGCCGCGCTCACCAGCCATGAGCCCGGCTTCTGGCTGAGTGGCACTCCCCCTGTGGTAGCGCACTGACCACCAGGGGGCAGCTCTTGCATTGAGCATCTGCCTCCCAGTGGTCAGTGCACATCATAGCGACCGGTCATTCCGCCGTTTGGTCAATTTGCATATTAGCCTTTTATTATATAGGATGTATATGTATATATATATATGTCCTATATAATAAAGAGCTAATATGCTAATTAGACCGGATGGCTGAACAGCAGAACGACCATCTGGACGTCCTTCCGGACGAAGCCAGGGCTGCGAGGCCCAAGGGGTGTGAGGGCCTACTCTTGCACGAATTTCGTGCATTGGGCCTCTAGTATATATATATATATATATATATATGTGTATATATATATATATATATATATACATATATATATATATATATATATATATATGGAGAATCCCATTATCACACTTTAAAAGAATTACCAGTAATTTCTTAATGTCATAAAATGTCCAATGTTCCCATTCTTCCATTTATCTCATAATTCTTTTTTTCCATAGGTTTGTTCAAATTCACATCCAAACAGAGGTCAAAGATTATACTTGGTTAATATACCTCTTAAATTTATTTTTATCTAAAAATTTCTGTCCTGTTTCCCCTCAGATAGTTTGTTCTGTAGAGTTTGCCATATTTTGGGTTTTGCTAGTTCTATCTATGTGGTGTAATTTAACATGTCCTTTTATCTCCTCTACTTCCTATAAACTGTTAGAGTTAGAGGCTTAATTAAGTGAAGATTTAATTTTCATAAAAGCATTTTTTGCAAGAATACTTTATAAGTTCTGCCTCCTTATTGCTACCTATGTGTCACACCTTTCAGTGATGTTAAGATTGGTCAGTGGAGTCAGTTTTTTAGATTATTGTCAATTTTTTAAAATTTTTGCCTTTTGAGGAATGTGAGATAGTATTTTACTATTGTTTCAATTTGTATATCCCTCTTTACTAGTGAAGTCGAACATCTTTTTGTTTGTTAATTTAATATCCTTTTTCTTTCTGAATTGCCTGTTCATAGCCTTCGCCCATTTTTCTGTTGGGTTGTTTCTTTATTTAAAAAAATTATTTATGGTTCTTCATATTCTGCATTTTAATATTTTGTTATGTGTCTTATAAAATACTGTTTTTCAAACTGTTGTTTTTACTTTACCTTTATTTATGGTGCCTTTTAAATACAGGTTTTACCTTTTAATGTCAGCTTTATCAACATTTTAATTTATGATTTGCATTTTTGTTTTTATATTTTAGAAGTTTGCTGTACCCTAGAATAGGATATTCAACTTAAAATCTTAACTGTATAGTTTTTACATCTACTTATTTGTATTATCTATTACTATGTAACAAATTACCCAAACTTGAGGCTGAAAACAACAAGCATTTTTTACCTCACAGTTTCTGTGGGTCAGCCGTCCAAGAACGGCTGAGAAAGGTGGTTCTACCTTAGGTTCTCTCACAAAACTGCAGTGAAGGTGTGGGCTGGAGCTGTGGTCATCTCGTGGCTTGCCTGGGGGGGGGGATCTGCTTCCAAGCTGACGCATGCAGCTGGTAGCAGACCTTATTCCTTGCCACAAGGGCCTCTACACATAGCTGCTTCAATACATGATGCTGATTTTTCCCAGAGAGAGCAATCCAAGCAAGAGAGTATTCAAGACGGAAGTCACAGACTTTTTAAATAACCTAATATAAGAGATAACGTCCTGTCAGTTCAGCTACGTTCATTAGAAGTTAGTAAGTCTAGCTCATGCTCAAGGGGAGGGAATCACACAAGGACATGAGTACTAGGAGGCAGGGATCATTGGGGGCCATCTTAGTGACTGGTTATCACATTATTCTAACAGCCCAAATGGAAAAAAATAAATAATTATAAAAGGAAATAAAATTTTAAATTCACAAATATAGCATGTGTTAATTTCTATTTATAAAATGGTAAATTTTATTATTAAAATCATATGTATGTAAATACCAGTTGACATTCAGTAAATGTAGTATTTACTCATTTACTTAACATAATGTGGTACGTTTGCTAAATGTTACAATCAACTTTTAAATTTACTTGTTTGTACATTTTATTTTAATAAGTCCAATTGCTGTATTCTTTTCTTAAAGTTTGTAATGAAAGTATAGATTTTGATATAACCACCACCAAGTTATTTTTAATCTAGAATCCAGAATGGATAGATACTTGATATAATATCAGTAGTTGGTTTTGGCCCACAGGGAGTAGAGCCGTGGTAATGGAGTGTCAGTATGGGCCAAGGAGAAGAGGTTTCCAGTTAAAAAAGATCAGTGAGCAGGAAAGCAGGCCTTGTCACCTCTACAAAGCCACTTGTCCAGCCCGGTAAGCTTTCTTTTTTTTTTTTTTTTATTTCTTTCTTATTAAGTACTTATTTTTGAATAGCTAATATTCACTTTTTAAAGTTTTAGCAGCTCCAAAAAAATATACAGTGAAATCTGACTTTCTTCTTACCCCTGCTCCCTTGTCCCTCTTTAAAGCAGCAACTCTTACCAGTTTCTTGAATAACCTTCCAAAGTTATTCAGTGTATATGAATATATATGCATATGTGTGTGTGTGTGTGTGTGTATATAAAATCTCCTTTACTCTCATAAATGTTAAATATCTCAGTAAAGCTTTCTTTTTTCTTTTTTTAAAGTTAGGTAGGAGTGTACCTTCTTTCCTTCTATAAATTCACATGGATTTTCATTCTGAATGCTTATTGTGATTGTTCACTGCACAGCTATTATGCTTCAGACTAGTTTGAATGTAATGACATATACTACTATACACTTTGCTTTTCTTCATTTCAAATATATCTCAAAGCTGCCATATGTGTATATAAAAGCACTGGTTATTTCTTTAAAAAAATTTTTAAGTTTACTTTTAAAATTGAGATATAATTGACATATAACATATTAGTTTCATGGCTTCTTATTTTAATAGCCATATAATAGTCTATTTATAGATGAACTAGAGGCCCGGTGCATGAAATTCATGCACGGTGGGGGGGGGGGTGTCCCTCAGCCCAGCCTGCACCATCTCCAATCTGGGATTCCTCTCAAATCCAGGACTGCTGGCTCCCCTGCCTGCCTGATTGCCCCTAACTGCTTCTGTCTGCCAGCCTGATCACCCCCTAACCACTTCCCCGCCAGCCTGATTGATGCCTAACTGCTTCCCTGCTGGCCCGATTTCCCCTAACTGCCCTCTCCTGCCGACCTGGTCCCCCCCCAACTGCCCTCCCCTGCCGACCTGGTCATCCCCAACTACCCTCTCCTGCAGGCCAGGTCGCCCCTAACTGTCCTCCCCTGCAGGCCTGGTTGCCCCCAACTGCCCTCCCCTGCTGGCCTGGTCACCCCTAACTCCCCTCCCTTGCCAGCCTGGTCGCCCCTAACTGCCCTCCCCTGCTGGCCCGATTGCCTCTAACTGCCCTCCCCTGCCAGCCTGGTTGCCCCCAACTGCCCTCTCTTGCAGGCTTGGTCACCCCCAACTGCCCTCCCCTGCAGGCCTGGTCCCCCCCAACTGCCCTCCCTGCTGGCCTGGTCCCTTCCAACTGCCCTCCCCTGCAGGCCTGGTCCCCCCCAACTGCCCTCCCCTGCTGGCCTGATCGCCCACAACTACCCTCCCCTGCCGGCCATCTTGTGGCGGCCATATTTGACCACATGGGGTGGCCATCTTGTGTGAGGGTCAATTTGCATATTACCTCTTTATTATATAGGATTTTTCTGTAAGTACTTTCTGAGTATCTACTCTGTGCCCAGCAACTCCGTTTGGGTGCCATGGGAAGTAGGGAGACTAAAACAGGTATAAGATTTTCCTTAATCATGAAGAACTTAAAATGTTGTTGGAGTAGATCAGCAAACAAAACTTTTAGAGAACATAATAGTATAGAGTATGGGTCACCTAACTATCTTCAGCGAGAGAATATGACCATGCAAACACATTAATAGGCCAGAAAGCCTGGATGCTGAGGTTTAGATTGAATTTGGATAGGTAGAGAGTTAAAGGAAATAAATTGTACGCTAGGAGGATTATATAAATAAAGATAGGCATGATTGTATATTTGGTATTAGAGGAAGAAGGATGATTTCTTCATTGAGATGATATAACCTTCATAGGAAAAGCAATTTTATATTTGAGGTAATTGAAAGTAAGATTAGGTAAAAAGTGCCTTAGCTGGTTTGGCTCACTAGAGTGTCAGCCTGCAGACTGAAGAGTTCCGGGTTCAATTCCGGTCAAGGGCACATGTGTGGGTTGTGGGCTTGATCCCAAGTAGGGGGTGTGCAGGAGGCAGCTGGTCAATGATTCTCTGTCATCATTAATGTTTCTCTCTCTCTCTCTCTCTCTCTCTCTCTCTTTCTCTCTTTCTCTCCCTTCCTCTCCCTTCCTCTCTGAAATCAATAATAATATATAGAAAAAAAAGACTAGGTAAAAAGCTAGAATTATATGGAATGCCTTGAACGCGGCTAAGATATTTTACTTCATTAAAGAGCAGATAGATTCTTTAGTAGAGAGGTGCAAATGTGAAGAATTATTGTGGCATTAATGTATCAAGTGGATTTAAGTAATGAAAGACTGGATGTCCAGAGGCCAGAAGGAGGCTAGTAAAGTAATCCTGGTCTGAGGTTTTTATGGCTTCCAGGAGAATGGAAAGTGGCAAATCCAGAGGAAAAAAAAAAGCTAATGTCCAGAAATATTTAGATATTTTTACTGAAATTATGATTATTGTTAATTTGCTAAGTATTATGAAGCACTGAGAATATAGCATGTCTTTCACATAATCCTCTGAACGCTTTCTAGAATAATTGAATTTTTTCTAAATTTTAATGCTTCAAATAAACTTCTGGTTGATAAATTAGGTTTTCTTGATATTTCAATATAATAAAAAATTCTTTTTTTTTCTTATAAAAAGAATTTACATTAAAAAGGTACAAAAGTTTCCTGAATATAGAGTTTCTACAGACCCCAAAATTGATAAGAAAATAATACGAATGGAGCAAGAGAAAGCCTTTAACATGCTAAAGAAGAACTTGGTAGATGCTGGTGGTGTTTTTAGGTATGACATTTATATGATGTTATTTTATTTTATAAATTAGCAAGAATTCCTTCTGTAAGAAAAATAATAATTATGGTTTCCAGTTATCTTATTAAGAAACAGTTTTTATAAGGTGGATGTCTCACTAATAGCTCCCTAAGTATTAAAATGATTTGCCACTGTATAAGCCAGAGGTGGGGAACCTTTTTTCTGCTAAGGGTCATTTGGATATTTATAACATCATTCGCAAGCCATACAAAATTATCAACTTAAAAATTAGCCTGCTAGGGAATTTATATGCATATATGCATATATGCATAGCCCATGGTTACAGACAATAGAGTGGTGAAGGCTTGGGCGGGGGCGGGGGTGGGGTGGAGGGGATCAGTGGGGAAGAAACACAAACAAAGGGGACATATGTAATACTTTGAACAATAAAGATAAATTTTTAAAAAGAAAAAAATTAGCCAAAACCGGTCTGGCTCAGTGGATAGAGCATCGGCCTGCGGACTGAAGGGTCCCGGGTTTGATTCCGGTCAAGGGCATGTACCTTGGTTGCGGGCACATCCCCAGTGGGAGGTGTGCAGGAGGCAGCTGATCAATGTTTCTCTCTCATCGATGTTTCTAGCTCTCTATCCCTCTCCCTTCCTCTCTGTGAAATACCAATAAAATGTATTAAAAAAAATAATAAAATAAAAAGACAAGAACTAAAAAAAAAAAAAAAAAAGAAAAAAATTAGCCTGCTATATTTGGTCAAACATTTAATTAACTCACCCCAATGTCTTGGCAGGGCCAGACCAAATGATTTCGTGGGCCTTTTATGGCCCGCAGGCCATATGTTCCCCACCCCTGGTATAAGCCATTGAGATTATCAGCCAGATATCATGGCTAAATTTGATCAAACAATTCTGTATACCATATGGAAGTTTTTTTCCAAAATGACAAATACATTTTTAGCAACACATTTCACTATATATTTAGTACTTTGTTTCAGATACTTACTAGGAGCCAAACATGTAGTTACTTGAATATTTTTTTAACCCATCTTGTGACCTACAGGTTGAGAACCGCTAGCAGGGTCGCCTAAGACCATCAGAAAACACAGATATTTACATTACGATTCATAACAGTAGCAAAATTACAGTTACGAAGTAGCAACGAAAATAATTTTATGGTTGGGGGTCACCACAACATGAGGAACTGTATTAAAGGGTCGCGGCATTAGAAAGGTTGAGAACCACTGGTCTAGATGAAGAATTTGCAATTGTATAATGGGGTCAAGGGTATGGGTCATAGTTTTTGTATGATCTTTAAAAAAACTTTCAGATGTATGAAAAATAAGTAGGCTCAATAATTAGATCCTTCAGTTTGGAGAACATTGCATACAACTTTTAATTAAGTAGGCTCCATTTTATGCAATATCAGTCATTGCAAACATTTCATACAAATATATCAATTAAAACAGTATCCTACCAGATCGTTTCATTTTCTTAGCATTTGTTTTGTGCACTGCACTATTGTACGAGTGACCTTTTAGTCTTATTCATTGGGTAACAGGAGCTGGAATGCTGTGCAGGCAGTTTGTTGAGCTCCTGTCAGAGACAGTTCTCCCACATAGCTCAATCTTGTGTCCACTTTTTGGTTGGAAGGATAATAGGTGCAACACAGAGGTTGTAATCTGAGGACAAAATGGTAGACGAGTGGGAAAGTACACAATTCAAAAGATGATGTTATAAAAAGTCTCATTATTTTGAGGTGAAATTTACTTAATAGGAGATTTAAAATACCATTTTCATATAAACTTAAATCCTGTACCTTCCTTAACTTTAGGGCCATAGTAAAAAGTCTGTTAGAAAAAAAAAAAAAAAGATTTTTATGTAATTGGGTTTAAAGTCAATCTTAGAAAAGGTAAGCAGAGGGCAATGTAAATTTATATTTAATATGATATAGTAATATATAATTTTTTCATTAAGGATTATTCCTTCTCTTGATAAGTAATAACAGATGTAATTACAATTCTTGCCTTTGTCTAGTAATATAATTTTAAATATTTTCTCTTGTCAGGTGGTATGTACAGTTACCTACACAGCAAGCTCATCAGTATCACGAATTGGAGACTCCCTCCCTCCCTTTGTCACCTTCCCCTTTTCCTGTGTCCTCTCTGGAAGAAGAGGAAACTGCAATTAGGGATGAGAATTGTACATTACCCTCACGTCTGCATCCTCAAGTAGCACATAAGATTCAAGAATTAGTATCACAAGGAATAGAGCAAGTGTATGCAGTAAGGAAACATCTAAGGTATAGTAGAAACAAATTGCTCTATGTTTTTCATTTTTGTTTGTTGCTTTAAGTAATACACTTAACATTACAGAAATTTTCAGTAAATAAGCCATTAGAGTGCTTTCCACAGTGGCTTCACCAATCTGCATTCCCACCAACAGTGCACGAGGGTTCCCTTTTCTCAGCATACTAACCAACACTTGTTATTTGTTAATTTATTGATGTTAGCCATTCTTATAGGTGTAAGGTGATATCTTATTGTGGTTTTAATTTGCATTTCTCTGATAATCAATTAGTGACATTGAGCATCTTTTCATTTGTCTATTGGCCATCAGTATGTCCGCTTTGGAGAAGTATCTATTCAGGTCTTTTGTCCATTTTTTATTCGGATTACTTGTTTTTTTTTGATGCTGAGTTTTATAAGTTCTTTATAAATTTTGTCGGTAACCACTAATCAGATGTATTGGCGAATATGTTCTCCCATTCAGTGAGTTGTCTTTTCATTTAATTGATGGTTACCTTTACTGTGCAAAAACATTTTAGTTTGATTTAATCTCATTTGTTTATTTTTTATTTTTATTTTTCCTTGCCTGAGGGGATTGATCAAAAAAAATAGTGCTATGAGAAAAATCCTAGATTTTACTGCCTGTGTTTTCTTGTATGATTTTTATTATGGTTTTGAGTGTAACATTTAAGTATAGAACCGAAGATTTTAAAACCTGTAGGTCATGGTACTTATTTTAAGCTATTTGAAATATAATATATTTTATTATAACAGAAGAATATGGGTAGCTCTTTGTCTAATGAAATTTTATATGTAGCACTCTGGTCTAATTTTATTGATACTCAGGATATAATAATTAACTATTATTGTCATGTGGCACTTCCCATGTGTGTGCCAGGTATTATGCTATGTACATTACATGCATGAATTCATTTATTCTTACTACTCTAAAATTGGTATATTTATCCTTGTTCTGCAGATGAGAAAATGGAGACTTAGAATGGTTAAATAACTAGCGTAAACGATAGAGGCAGAACTGCAACTTAGGTCTGAATTTACAGCCTGTACTCTTTGCCATGATTTCTTGTACTTAATTGGCCTGTTTATACTGGTTGTTGTGTAGTCTGATCTGAATAACCTAATGAATATTTTCTAGGATTATTCCTTAATTAATACATTACTTTATTATTTAGCAGATTTCTTAGGCATTTTATATTTATTTTCACTGAGGTATTGTTGACTATAACCAGAACCTGGTAAAGCCATTCACTATTTTTTTTTAATTTAATACATCTTTATTGTTCAGATTATTACAATTGTTACTCTTTTTTCCCCCATAGCTCCCCTCCACCCAGTTCCCACCCCACCCTCTGCCCTTACCGCCCCCCCCCCCCACACTGGCCTCATCCATAGGTGTACGATTTTTGTCCAGTGTCTTCCCGCACCCCCCACACCCCTTTCCCCCTGAGAATTGTCAGTCCACTCCCTTTCTATGCCCCTGATTCTGTTATATTCACCAGTTTATTCTGTTCATCAGATTTTTTTATTCACTTGATTTTTAGATTCACTTGTTGATAGATATGTATTTGTTGTTCATAATTTTTATCTTTACCTTTTCTTCTTCTTCCGCTCCTTAAAGAATACCTTTCAGCATTTCATATAATACTGGTCTGGTGGTGATGAACTCCTTTACTTTAGCTTTTTCTTATCTGTGAAGCTCTTTATCTGCCCTTCAATTCTGAATGATAGCTTTGCTTGGTAGAGTAATTTTGGTTGTAGGTTCTTGCTATTCATCACTTTGAAAATTTCTTGCCACTCCCATCTGGCCTGCATAGTTTCTGTTGAGAAATCCACTGATAGTCGTATGGGTGCTCCCTTGTAGGTAATTGTTTTTCTCTTGCTGCTTTTAATATTCTCTCTTTGTCTTTTGCTCTTGGCATTTTAATTATGATGTGCCTTGGTGTGGTCCTCTTTGGATTCCTTTTGTTTGGGGTTCTGTGCACTTCCTGGACTTGTAAGTCTATTTCTTTCACCAGGTGGGGGAAGTTTTCGGTCATTATTTCTTTAAATAGGTTCACAGTATCTTGCTCTCTCTCTTCATCTGGCACCCCCATAATTCGGATGTTGGTACGCTTGAATTTGTCCCAGAGGCTCCTTACACTATCTTCATATTTTTGGATTCCTTTTTATTTTTCTTTTCCGATTGGGTCTTTTTTGCTTCTTTGTATTTCAAATCTTTGACTTGATTCTTGCGATCCTCTTATCTGCTGTTAGATCTCTGTATAATATTTTTTATTTCCGTCAGTGTATGCTTAATTTCTAGTTGGTCCTTTTTCATATCCTCGAGGGTCTCACTAAATTTATCAGCCTTTTCTAGAAAATTCTTGAAAAACCTTATAACCGTGGTTTTGAACTCTATATCCAGTAGTTTGCTTTCCTCCATTTCTTTCATTTGTGACCTGTTAGTCTCCGAATTTTAGCTGCTTCCCTGAGTTGATTGAGTGGCTTTGTGTGCTAGGTGTCCTATAGGGCACAGTGTCTCAGCCTCCCCAGTTACCTGAGGTGGACACTGTTGGTGCACCCATTTGTGGGCTGTGTGCACAGTCTTGTTGTAGTTAAGGCTTGATTGTTGTTGGTATCACTGGGAGGATTTGACCTCCAGGCCAATTAGCTATGAGGATCAGCTATGTCTACGCTGGGAGAACTTCTGTGCTGGAGACACCCTTATGAGACAAGACTTGCAAAAGCCTCTGTGCTCAGCTTGGATGGGGCAGAGTCTCAGGGCAGAGCAGACAGCCTTGGTTTCCCATCAGCCTTGCCCTAATACGCCCCTGTGTCTCAGTGTCCCGTGGTAATTGCTGCAAGCACCTCTGAGAGAAAGCCGCCCTCGAGTTCTGCCCACTGTCAGATAGTCCAGCTTCTCCCCGAATGAGTCTAGGTCCCCAGAATCTCGCCTGGAACTGGAGTTCAGTGCAGTTGGGAGCTTTTGTCTCCCTTGCGCTTGAGAAAGCCAGCCGTGTACTCAGTTGCTCACCCTCTCCACGCGTGCGCCTCGGTACCTCTGCCTTCCGCAGTTCCTCTGAGTCTCAGTGTGCTTTTCTCTTTCCTGACAGTCCAGTTTCACCCCGAATGAGTCTGGCTCCCCAGAGTCTCGCCCTGAACTGGAGTTCAGTGCAGTCGGGAGCTTTTGTCTCCCTCCTGCTTGAGAAAGCCAGCTCCGCACTCAGTTGCCAGTCCTCTCCGTACACGCACTTCTCAGTACCTCTGCCTCCTGCAGCTCCTCTGAGTCTCAGTGTGCTTTTCTCTTTCCTTCTAGTTGTAGAATTTCCACTCAGCCAGCCTTCCTGTGGTTCTGGATGATGTCCATTTTGTCTTTTAGTTGTAGTTTTGAAATTGTTGTGCGAGGCAGCAGTTTAGGTGTTTACCTATGCTGCCATCTTGGTTTTCAAGCCATCCACTATTTACTAAACCTGAATTTTAGAACAGAGGTATAATACAGCTCTGTGATATGGGCTACCAGATATAATGCACAAAATTTTATATATTCATTTCTTTTATGTATCTATTTTTATATAATTATATGGCAATACTGCCTTCTATTTCTATCTTCTGTTTTGTCTACTTTTAAAATGCAAGCAGATCATATTTTATATGATATTAATTGATGCCTTTTAGAAGCTAGATAACATGATATTTATGCCAATAATATGAGTGAGAGCCCAAGCTCTCTTACTTACTAGATAAGTGTATAATTTGGGGCAGATTACTTAACTTCTGCAACCTATCAGTTTCCTTATCCATAAAGTGGGAATGCTAATTGTACCTACCTCAAAGGGTTATATTAAGGGTTTGAGGAGATACTTGAAGTATTCAATGCAGTGCCTGACCTATGAGGCATTCAAAAACATCCTTAATTGAAAGTAGTGATTCCTTTAAATTCATAAAAATATGAAGCTCACTCTAAGATATACAGTTGTTTAACCATTGTAAATGTTACATTTCTTTAATTGCATGAATTCTATGATTTAGGTAGGGAAATGAAAGTAGAAAAAGTTATACTACTTATAAAGCTATAAACCATGCTTTATACTAGTTTATGCTAAAAAGAGAACCTTCTCTCATGTGATCTAAAGTAAATCACTAGGTTGTTTATGTTTTATTCCATTTTATATTATCTACAGAAAATTTGTGGAAAGAGAACTGTTCAAATCTGATGAGGTACCTGAAAGACATAATTTATCCTTTTTTCCAACTGTAAATGATATAAAAAATCACATCCATGAAGTACAGAAATCCTTGAGAAATGGAGATAATGTATATAACTCAGAGATTATTCCAGCAACGGTATGATTACAACTGTAATTCCTTGTTTTATTACATAATCTTTCTCAGCTTCCATTACTATTTGGACTAATAGGGATGATTGCAATTAGGCCATGTAAATAACTACGATATAAGAAAAAATAGGGGTATTTTTCGTAAAATGTAAATACTGTGAACTCTTAAATGATGATTTAACTAAATCTGTTTATTACTCTCACAAGAAGAAAAACTAGTGAATTTCCAACTCTGACTATAATAATAGTAATAGTAATATTTATTTAAAAATAAACATAGTTTATCTCTATAAAAAGTATACCTTATTCTTTTAACAGACATTTATTGATTACATGCTATGTATATTTTCCCCTCTTTAAGTAGATGGGTAAATTTAAATAGTTCAGATTTGAATAAACAAAGTAATAATGTTAGTTCTATATTCCACCTATGGATATTAATGTTACCTCATACTGTGATAATTTCCCTCTGAATATTGGTAATTTCTATGAAAATTTTTCTTGCTCTGAAGAGCTTAATATAATTACCCATAAACTAGTCATTGTAATGCAGGTAGTGACTATGGCATTAAAATATCAGCAACAATATCCTTTGTTCTCTACATTTTCACTATCCAAATTTAGTAACTGAATAGATTAATAGATTTAGATTTTTTTTTAAGCTAGAGCTACTAGTCTTTGATATTCAAAACTCTTAATTATTCTCTATCCCAAATTCAGAAATGAAAACAGATTTGGTTAGCATTGGTCCTTGCCACCTACTCTTGTTAACCAAAGTCTTAGTATCTGAACTTGGGAAGCTAATGCATTTGGTTAGTAAAGTGTACTTGTGCTTTGAGAATATAAACAAGTGAAGAGAATAATTACAGAATAAAACATAATTATACTATGATGAAATATGACAGTTGTATTGCTGTTTTAAAATATTTTTTAATATTCTACTGAAGTGAATGTTCCCTTTTTAGCTTCAGTGGACTACAGACAGTGGGAATATTCTCAGAGAGACTGTGACAGTTACATTTGCAGAAGGTAGGTTATCTTAATACCTTTAAAGTATAAAATCAAACAATGTTAAAACTGGAAGATATTTAAAAAAGTATCTCATCTAATAATCAAATTTAATGGATAAGGAAATCATAGCCCAAAGAGAAAGGAGTAACTACATTAGGACTTATCAAAATAATTCCAGCTATTTAAATTTCCTCTTATAATCAGCTCTTGCGCTTCTTTATGATTGAAATTTGAGTCTGATTATATCACAGTTTACTGTAAAGTTAGGTTAATTCCAGTAGCAACAACCCTAAGATACTCTGATCAGGAAACTATTATCCCTTTTGATTTTTCTCGTATGTTCTAACTCCTATGTTCTCTCAATAGCCCAAACTTATTTCAACACTTTTGTTCTCTCTTTTGGAAATGTATTTTCTCTTCTTCTGCATGGCAAACTCTACTCACTACTCAGATAACAATCTCTTTGGCTGTAAGTGCTTTCTTAACTTCACCCCCTGTATAAAGTTAGCTATTTACTCTTTTGTATTTACCTCTTCATTTAACATGGTATCCTTTTGTTTACACATCTGTATCTTTCATTATGATTTGAGCTCATCAAGGGTTCAAGGATTGTATTTTATTCAAATTAATATACCTAGTTCATAGCATGATGCCTGCTAAAAACTTAACACCTAAAAAATGCTTTAGAATAAATTTATGAATAATGATATACAATACAATTATTTCTTAATTCTTTGGCATATTAACCTTTGAGTGACTACAGATAACTTTCAAATTCTTTTTTTTTAAAGTTTTTTTTTAAAAAAAAATATTTCTTTATTGACTTTAGAGAGGAAGGGAGAGGGATAGAAAGATAGAAACATCAATGATGAGAGAGAATCATTGATCGGCTGCCTCCTGCATGCCCCCTACTGGGGATTAAGCCCACAACCCGGAATCGAACCTGGGACCCTTCAGTCTGCAGGCGGACGCTGTATCCACTGAGCCAAACTGGCTAGGGCAACTTTCAAATTCTTTAGCATTATTCATTTGTTCTGTGCATATTTCACTCAAGGTGATAAATGGCGGGCCTAGTGAGGAACAAGTAAGTTTATTTCTTAATTTAATTGAAAGTTTAGCAAGAGAAAAAGACACTAAACAAATATCTTCTAATTAATCACTACTAGGGAAAGTGCCATGAGAGAGTTTTGCAAAATTGTGTGGCAATAGTGATAGAGACATATAACAGTCCAGGGAATAGGGAAGTGACACTTGAGAAAGTGACTTTTAGACTAAGAACTAAAGAATAAATAGGAATTTGCCAATCAAAGGAATAGCATGTTGGAAGGCTAAGCAAGAAAGAGCTTGTCATATTCAAGGAATTAAGAGAGTTAGTGTGGTTTTCAGCATAGACAGTGCTTGGAGATAAAACTGGATAAGCAAAACAGGTCTAGGAGGTTCTTTCAGCTGTGCCTTTGAAAGATGACGGTGGTTTAACAGTGGTGGCATTTATATTTGAGGTGGACAGATTTAAGAGTTATTTTAAAAGTACAACTAAAGGCCTTGGTTATCAACTGAATAGGTGCAGGAGGTAAAAGAGTGGGAATAATCTAGAACAGTGGTTGGCAAACTCATTAGTCAACAGAGCCAAATATCAACAGTACAACGATTGAAATTTCTTTTGAGAGCCGAAATCTGACTTCTGCGCATGGGCCATGAAGTTTCAATCGCACTGTACATGCGCGACCGCACGTGGTATTTTGTGGAAGAGCCACTCTCAAGGGGCCAAAGAACCGCATGTAGCTCGCGAGCTGCAGTTTGCCGACCACTGATCTAGAATGATTCCTGAGTTTCTTCCATGAGCAACTGACTAATAGTGGCATTTTCTGAGCTCAGTAACACTGGCATAAGAATAGGTATTGGTGGCCACAGGGGAGAGTAAAAAAGATCATGAGATCAGGTTTGGAAAGCTTTTGTAGCAGAGCCCTTTCAGTAGAGTGGATTGGGTGGAAGCCATATGGGGGTGGATGAAGAGTGAATGGGAGATGAAGGAATAGAGACAGTGTGGACTACTTTTTCAAGAAGTTTGCTATGAAGAGGTTATGGGTTGAGGGAAGGCCTTTTAAGACAGGAGAGATCTGAAGAAATATATGAAGATGAAGGTATTTGATAGCTTTGGTGATGGGAAGTTGAAATTTCTGATAGCTTTTTTTCTCTCTTTGAAGTAAGAGTGCTAAAAACGAGAGAAGATCTCAGGAAGGTTGGCCAAGATTTTAGGAAAATGGAGATTAGATATCATTCCTAATACAGAGTAAGAGAAACATTGTAAGGTTGCCAGATATAGATGACTGTCAGGTTGATGATGATGATCATGAATTGGTATTGGTAGGAGTAGTGAGTTTCTACTTCAGTGGCATTTGGCTTCACATGTATAGGCAGTGGAAGCCATTTTCATCCAGAGTTAGGATTTTACTATGTGGGTATGACCCAAGGACAGAGAGGCAAGGGAATTTAGGATATTTCCAAGAGTGTGACTAAAATTATAAATCCAGCACGCTAAGCTGGATGGGGAGATAATTTTATTAAGGAAGAGGTTGATAGATCTGAAGAAAACTGAGGAGTCACTTGACTGGAGGTTCACATGAGATTGAAGAACAATTTGTAATGGAGTACCTGAGCAAAAATACCTGGGAGGATAAGTTGTGATGAGAGAAGGGGATGTTTGAATTAGAGATTACAGGGCATGGCCATAGTAGTCATAGCAGAATGAAGTAGGAGGAAAATTAGAAATGAAGAAGGCAAGAAATGTAGGAGTCCTGTTTAATGCTCTCAATACTCCTTTGAGGAAGATTCTCTTATTATCCTCATTTTCCAGATGAGGAAACTGAAGTTTAGAAACTGGGTTAAATAGCATGTTGAAGGTTACAGAAAAAAGCCATCCTTGTCTGACACCAGTGCCATTTATGAAAGCAATAAATGGTTGTTGGTAATTGGTTTTTGATTAATTTAAAAAGATGAATATACTTGGGTTAACGTAAGAATTACACGAGAAGGAATCAAATTCCCTAAGGACAATTTACTTTACAAATTGAGATACTGAGAAAACATTTGTACTTGTATTTGTTCCTTAATGAATTATTGAAATAAATTTAATACTATTATTATTGAGGACCTGCTTTATACCAGGCATTGTCCTAGGGCAGTGGTCGGCAAACTGCGGCTCGCGAGCCACATGCGGTTCGCGAGCCACGGTTTGCTGCTCTGTTGACTAATGAGTTTGCCGACCACTGGGATAGGGGCTTAATCACAAGGAAAAACAACAGCCTGTAATTACTGGAATCAAGAGTCTAGGGCAGCCTTGGGCAAACTACGGCCCGCGGGCCGGATCCGGCTGTTCTATCCGGTTCTCTTGCTCTCCCCTCCGCTCCTTTACTTTGAATTTATATTAGTTCACACAAACACTCCATCCATGCTTTTGTTCCGGCCCTCCGGTCCAGTTTAAGAACCCATTGTGGCCCTCGAGTCAAAAAGTTTGCCGAGGGCTACCAAATATGAATTAAGTTTGGTCTGTGTAATTGAGAGATTCAGTAGTTTTCTCAGATTTAGAGAAGTTTAGGTGTGATCCAGAGTCATGGCATGGAAAATGGACTTTATTAAAGTTACAGATGTAGAGTCTTTCAAGGGAAAAAAAAATCATTTCATTTTCCATCCTAGCTATACTGAATTAAATTTAATAGAGGTTGAACCTAGGAATTTATATATTTTTAAAGTTCCCTTAGTGATTCTGATAATATACCAAGTTCTAGAAATAGTGGACTAGATAACTTCTTCAAGTCCTTTTCAAACCTTTGACCTTATTTCCTGATAGTTAAGGTTGTAATTAAGTCTAGTATCCTAGAAACCATACATTTCTTTTGTTTTAATAGTTTATTTTTTATATAATTTAGGAAATTCACCAGAAGAATCATCTACCACCAAAGTGGGAACAAATCAGACAAAGGGTTCTTTGTCTCCAGAATCAGCCCATTTGCTCTCCTCCTCACTTTCTTCATTTCAGCCAAAAATATTCACACAACTACAGGTAGAAATTCAGTAAAATAGCCAAATTTGAGACCTTTTTCTTCTTTCCTCAACCTCTTCCTCCTCCTCTTCCTCCTCCTCCTTTTTACAGATTTGTTATAGAATTATAATCATGATTAAAGATGTTTTCATTGTTAATTTCCTGACTTTTTTGTATCTTGATTTAAAATTATAATTTAAACAATATGTTTTGAAAAAGTTTGAGTGGACTATGCATGCAATAAAATTTAGTTTTCCTACTTCTCCTTTGGTTCTTATTTCTGTCCTCACTTAATATTTGTTTACAACTGTACTCTTATATTTTATTCCAATTTTGTGTCAAAAGAATAATATAGCCACAAGAATTTTTATATAGTAAGTTCAAACATTTTAATGTAACTCTTTGATTTAAAAGGGTTTACAGTTGCAACCAAGATTCACTTCTCCTGATGGATCACCGGCTCTGATATCAGTAAATGACCACCTCTCCTCTAGTCCTTCAGGACTTCTGGATTCAATTCAAAGTACTGTAATGAATAATAATTCTCTACAGCGTCGTCAAAGTCATAGCCTTCAAACAGATACATGCCTTACCCCAAACAATAGTATTGCCTCTACCATGGATAACCTTCCAGGACCAGATCAAAATGTGGCTGCAGTGGATCAGCTGGTGGATGCTGGAGATGCTGAGGATACAGAAAGTCTGGAAGGAAGTGTTCATCGGTTTCTGTTGGGAAATATACAGACCATTCCAATACAAATTATAGACAGCCACCCACCTCTTAGTAAGTTAAAATCATCTTAAGATTTTTTTTAAAACACTTTATGAACTATCGTCACTACACTACAGAAAAAAAACTATCATTTCTACTCAGTGGGTTTATAATATATAAATAAATCAGCTAAAGCTATGAGAAAAAGGGAAAACATTTTATGAGCCTATGTTTTAATAACTTATAAACTTTTAATTGTTTTCTCTGTAATTATTCATTAATTACCTATCTTTACATGGAAAATCTGTGATGTCAGAGCAGGAAGATCATTTTAGAATTCATGAAAAAAATTAAACTTTAAAGGGAAAACTATTTAGTGAAAAGGTTATAGAAAAATTAATATGTACATAATGAAAATGGAATGAAGTGGCCAGATATAAAGATTTAAAGGAAAATTTTGAGTTATAGATTTAAATGTTGAGTTCTGTAGAATTTGAAAGGGGACTTGGGTATAATATATGCCTTTGTTAACTTCACTTTGTAATGAGCCCAGTCAACATAGTAATAAACTGTTAACTCCTACTTGACATATGTCACTTCTTTTTCCACTAATTGTTCTGGATTGGGCAGTTTAGTGGGAAAAGATTTGCAGTTTGCTTTGAAGAGCAAAATCTTCATAGAAATTATCCTTAGAACATATATTTTCCCTACATTTTTAATCATCATTCTTCTGGGTAAGGAAAGTGTGAAATAGTTCCTTCCAGAAAGTAATTATTATCTTTTAAATTTATTTGAAATACTACATTTTTGGGGGGCTTAATCCTCACCCGAGGATATTTTTCCATTGATCTTTTAGAGAGAATGGAAGAGAGAGGGAAAGACTGAGAAAAACATCGATGTGAGAGAAACACATCGATGGGTTGCCTCCTGCACGCACTCCAACCAAGGCCCAGGCCAGGGAGGAGCTTGCCACCAAGGTATGTGCCCTTGATGGAATCCAACCTGGGACCCTTTGGTCCGCAGGCCAATGCTCTATCCACTGAGCCAAATCGACTAGGGCTGAAGTATTGCTTTTAAGAAAATGTATCCAGAGGGCTGTGACAGTTATCACTGCCAAGAAACTTTAGTAGAAGAGGGGAAAGGAATATATTTCAATTAATCCTCACAATAACTCCATAATGGTGTTCCATTCTACAGATGGGGAAACCAAGGCTCAAAGAGGCTAAGTAATTGCCTAAGATCACATCAACTAAGTGGCAAAGAAGGAATTTAAACTCAGCTAACTGGCCCCAAAGCTTTTCCATTCTAACATGCTTCCTCCCTCTGTATTGTGCCAAAATATTTCTGGGATCTCTAAATCAGATTGCTTTAAAGGAGACCCCCTGTGAATCTGAACTTGCATGATTTATCAAGTTAGCTCATGATCATCAGGCACTACTTCACCAGAGTATTTATTCCCCTGGTCATTTAAATTCAGCCTCTACTGGTTTTCTCTGTGGCTTGGACTAAACTCCAACACACCCATGTGACATGCATTAGGTGTGTTCAACACACTTCTCAGCAAATATGGCCCCTTGAACCTCACTTCCCTATAGCAACTAAAAAACTGATATTCCTGAGAGAGAGAAAGATTTTATCATAGATATTCCAACTGCCAGTTCACAGCAGTGTTTCTGGTGTGCTATATTTAGATTAATTTGGTCATAAATTATTTGAAATTAGAATGGTAAGTGCATTCTGAAATATTTTATTCTTTAAGATAGAATGAAACATCAATGATGAGAGAGAAGCACTGACTGGCTGCCTCCTGCACACCCCATACTGTGGATCGATTCTGCAACCTGTGCATGTACCCTTGACTGGAATTGAACCCGGGACCCTTCAGTCCACAGGCTGATGCTTTAGCCACTGACCCACACCAGCCAGGGCTATTCTGAAATATTTTAGATCAGCAAACACATAGCTCATGCAGAACTATCGTTTTAAGTTGTATTTTTTCCAAAGTACTTACATAATGAAGTTTCTTTAGAGAGGGAACATTTTCTTAATATATGACTACATGTGGAAACCATATGGGAATGGTAACATATCTGTGAATTTGTGATACATATGCCTGCTCTTCGCAAAACAAGTTATTTTGAAATAATGGGAGGCTTCTTAAATTTTAGTCACACATGCTTTTACAGTTATGTTTAAATATTAGTTATTCCTTACAATTTTATCATATTATGGACTACTTTTTTGTCAAAGTATCTTTAGAGGAGAATAACTATAGATTTCTTGTCTCTTCTTTTTTTCATTACTTGAAGCATACTGAAGGAATGTAACATGAATGGCTATTAAGATGTCAGAAGCACTAAATTCTCAAATATGCCAACTGCTTTTCTAAGTTACCTGTTTTTTCCAAACTATTGTTTTATGCTTTGCTTCTAATTTATAAATTCTAAAGATCCCTGTGTTATAAATTACATTAACCTTTAGGGTTTTTTCTTTTATTTTTGGCTTTAAAGTTGAAGAAAATCCAGAAGGTACCATTTCTGTGAACCAAGTTAAACAGGAACCCAAAGAACCAGCATTGTCTATGGAAGCAAAAAAAAATTTGGACTCTAAGAAATTATCTGCTACATAAATTGTTGAAGCTTTTCAGAACTGTACAATTCTGGTTACTTCTGATGTCATAGAAAAGAAGGTGAATATTGTCAAACCTCAGCAATGTGATAAGTGGACTGAAGACTGGTTTGATGAGCAGCCTTTTACTTAAAACTGATATTTGTTGCCAATTCCATATTTTTACTTTAAGAGATATTTTAGACCTCTTGTTTTGTATAATTCTTATGCTTTCTGGGTATCTGATAAGGCCAGCATTTCAAAAGGTTATCTGAACTTATCCATGGTAACATAGCCTGAACACAAATAGTTATCTAACTTATTCCCTGGAAATACCTAATTTTGGCTCCTAAAAAAATGAAAAAGAACAAAAAACTGTGTTTGTGTGTGTGTATGCGTGCACGCACGAACGCATGTGATGCTTTTTAAAATTTCTAAAAGAACTTATTTCCTCTTTAAAGTTGTGAAGAAATGTTTTAAATTGGCAGACAGGTGAGAGAAGATTTTTAGTCTCTCATTTGGAAAAATAAACAATAGATTTTACTTCATAACATGAAGCCCAGCACTCACATCTGTGGAAACTGTGTGTAGTTGCATTTTAGCGTCTTTCATTCTGATTTTTATACTTGTAACTACAAACCAATAGCACACTAATGGTAATCTAGTAGGAATTTATAGGATCTTGGTAAGTACTGAGAATTTTAACTTGAATTAATCAGATAAGCAACAAATTAATGTATATTACATGGATTTATTCAGTATTGTAATACAACTCTACCTATGGGTAGAAAAATGTAGAAATGGAAAGAATTCTGAAAGAATAATAGAATTCCATGGTATTTACAGATAATTTGGGGAACTCTTTTATATTGGCAGAGGATTCCTTCCTATTTTATATTGAAGATTCAGCTCTGGTTAGGAAAGAATTTGAGTTGTATTTATTTTTTTATGCCAGAGTTTTTACTGAATTGATGTTATTAGAATTTATAGTACTGAAAGGTAAATATTTATAGTTTAAAATTTAGTTTATATTAAAACTAAAACAACAGATGTGTTATATATATTTGCTTGTTGAGTAAGTATATTTACTTCAAATATTCAATATAAGCTTCTGTTTTCTGGAAGGTCAATGATAACTATCAAGAAATTAACTTAAAGACATTTTTTCCTTCAGAGACCATCTGTGGATATATTTAAAAGTAATCAGATTTTCAAATGGATTTTAATGTTTAACACTTAAAGCATGTGCAATATAATATGGAATTTAACCATAATACTTTACATGAATATGAGTTTTCTTTCCTTTTCTAAGTCCAATCTCCCATTGCTTTTTTTTAAAAAAAACATATTTTATTGATTTTTCACAGAGAGGAAGGGAGAGGGATAAAGAGTTAGAAACATCAATGAGAAAGAAACATTGACCAGCTGCCTCTTGGACACCCCCCACTGGGGATATGCCTGCAACCAAGGTACATGCCCTTGACCGGAATCGAACCTGGGACCCTTCAGTCCACAGGCCGATGCTCTATCCGCTGAGCCAAACCAGTTAGGGCTCCAATCTCCCATTCTTAATTCACTTTAATAGTTTCAGGTTCACAACATGTATAAGTATAAAGCACTGTTATATTAGAAGTGGGTGGAATTTTAAAATTCCTTGCTCTTTAGATTTATATCCTATTTAATATAAAATTTATTATTTAAACCCCTATTTAATGCAGAGTTAATATTCAATTACATATATGGTTTTTAATAAGACTTGCTTATCATTTTCCTAGTAAATGAAAATATTTGATACCAGCATTTATAGAGTTAGGCTGCCAAATCTGTTATGTTACGTTAAACACAACTGTTAGTTACCTCAAACCCAGATTTCTCTTAGTCTACGTGTACTAAGGGAATAAGTCCAAATTAATTTATAGTTTAGTGTTCCATTGTAGGTAAGGTTCTTTTCATTTGTTATTTCTACTTTTTATGGAATGTTTTTGCAATATTTTATATAATCTTCACCTTTCATTAATGATAATAATTTATTAAATATTTTACCAATTGAACTATATTTCTTTGGAAACATTCCTTTATTTTTTGATGTTGAGTTGCTAAGGAGAAATGCTTGTTAAGATACAAACTCTAGTCAGTTATGGATGAGGATGAGAGATGTCCAAGGAGTCAGACTTAATCAAGAACAAAACATAGTTTAGAAATATTTCTCTCACTTCATTCTCTGTAAATGTCTCTTCTTTTAAAAAAAGTTTTTTTTATTTTTTTATTTCAGAGAGGAAGTGGGAGGGAGAGAGAGATTGAAACATCAATGATAAGAAAGAATCATTGATCGGCTGCCTCCTGCATGCCCCCTACTGGGGATCAAGCCCGCAACCCAGGCATGTGCCCTGACCTGGAATCGAACTGTGACCTCCTGGTTCATAGGTCGACGCTCAACCACTGAGCCATGCCGGCCAGGCTGAGAATGTCTCTTCTGATACTGTTTTTTTTCTCTTTTAATATGAGGATAGAAAGTTACTGTGCATCCTCCCCACAAACAAAAAACAAAAGAAAAGTGGATGAAGGAAGATTAAATTCCTAATTATATACTCTTTTGGTTTTTAGGTAGAAACTGGAACTATCAATATTTTCATGTAAGTATTTCAATGAGTAGCTCTTTAAAAATGGTTTTTAAATTAGTTTTAAAAAGTTCATTTGTCCTCTAAATGCATATTCAGTCACAATATATCAGTATTGTATTTTAAAGGTGCTTAGTATCACTTTTTTAAAAGTATGTTTACATATTTTAAATATTCAGTTATCTTTTAAATGTGCAGGGTGTTGAATACAAGTGCATAAAATTTTCAGTATCTTTATTTGGCATTCTCCTCACAGCTCTACAGCAAAGTTGGACAAATGCTCTTTTGTGTCACGTATCACAAGGTCCAATATCTGTAGTAGTAAGTTGGACATTCAGAATAAGTGCTTAGAAATTCATAATTATAGATGAGCTTGTTTCTTCATTGTAGTTTTTATGTTCCAAGTCTCCAAGTGAACTATATATATACTACAATGAATTATAGATAAACACAGGTATGGTGGGCATTTTCCTAAATACTGATTTTCTATGTAAGCAGTTAACATACTTAAAAGAAAAAACGTATATGCTTATACCAGGTAAATATTTTCTAAAAGTTACAAAAGTGATGGAAATCAGATTTTGGGGTCTGGTCCTGCATTAAATTTCTAATTTTGAAGTTCATCAGCTTGTATTTCATCTTTATATTCTGTCAAAGTACATACTTAATCATGTGAGTATGAGAAAGATGTCATATAATTTGTACCAGGATTTTTTTTAAAAAGTTTTAAAAGTGTGTGTGTATATATATATGTATATAGTAACTTAATGTATAGTGTCCTTGTTATAATGTAATTTTTTCATTAAAATGCTGTTTTTTTTCTAAACTTGTTTTCTTTTTATACTTTGGGGATAATGGTGGTTTTGTTCATTTTGAAGATGCTGAATAAATACTTTAATATCTGAGAATTCTGGTAGTAGAGTTATGTTCAATTTGGAATCTGAAAGTTTTTAAGCATAACTACCAATAATAACTGTTATCATTACATTTGGGGGTATATATATACATTTAGTACTTTCAGTTCAGCCAACCATAAACATTTTAAAACTGTGCAACGTAAGGCATTAGTAATTCTTTTCCCCCACATTTTGGTACTGTGAAATTTTCAAGTATAGCATTATATTTTTTGAGTAATGACAGAGTATGCTATTTAAAAATGAGGCAACATTAATTTTTCCCTCTTTGCTTTTATCCCCCCCATAATTCCACCCTGCCTATTTTTCAGGATGGGGGCGTGGCCAGCCTGCAAATGGCCCTAAGCCCCTCGCCCAGGGCTGCCACGCCCCCCACGGGGACCCTCACCCCATGGGGGCTTGGTCAGCCTGCAAAATGTGCTCAGCCCCTTGCCCAGCCCCTCACCTAGGGTGGCCATGCCCCCCACAGGGACCCTCACCCTGATGGGGGTGTGGCCAGTCTGAAAATGGCCCTCAGCCCCTCACCCAGGCTGGCCACGCCCCCCAGCAGGGACTCCCACCCCAATGGGGGTGTGGCTGGCCTGCAAACCACCTCAGCCCCTCATCCAGGCAGGCACTGCCCCCAGTGGGGATCCCCATCCTGATCCCGGGGTGTGGCCAGCCTGCAAACCGCCCCAGACCCCTTGCCCAGGCCAGCCCCACATCCCAAGGGGACCCCCACCCTGATCCGGGACCCCCTTCAGGGCAGACCAGCCGGCCCCCACCTGTGCACCAGGCCTCAATACTAATGAAATGGTAATAGGCTAATTAGACCGGGAGACCTTCCCAACATCCTTCCAGACAAAGCCATGGTGGGGGGGCAAGGCAGAGGTGGTTAGGGGCGATCAGGCCAGAAGGGGAGGGCAGTTGGGGGTGATCAGGCTGGCGGTGGGGGGTGAGGGCAGTTGGGGGCAAGTAGGCCGGCAGGCAGATGAGCAGTTAGGAGCCAGTGGTCCCAGATTGCAAGAGGGATGTCAGACTGCTGGTTTAGGCCCGATCCAACAGGGATTGGGCCTAAATCGGCAGTCGGACATCCCCCGAGGGGTTCCTGATTGGAGAGGCTGCAGGTGGGGTTGAGGGACACCCCCTCCCCCCGTGCACGAATTTTGTGCACCGGGCCACTAGTAATTTTATAAAATTAAATCATATAGTATGAACATTTTTATTTGACTTTTGTCAATTAGCATAGTTATTTTGGAATTTATATCACAGGATAAACAATTTATTCCATTTTACTACTGAATAGTATCTAATTGTATGAATATACCATAATTTGCTTATTCATTCACCTGTTGATGGACATCTGGGTTGTTTATAGTTCTTGGCTATTACAAATAAAGCTGCTATGAACTTTTGTGTGAGTCTTTGTATGGATACATACTTTCATTTCTCTTTGGTAAGTAAATATCTAGGAGTGGAATGGCTAGGTTATATGTTAGGTATATATTTAACCTTTTAAGAAATTTTCAACTGATTTTTCAAAGTAGCTGTAGCATTTTATATTTCTGTCAAGAGTGTATGAGAGTTACAGGTGCTCTCTATCCTAGCCAACACTAGGTATAGACAGGCTTTTAAATTTTAGGCATTCTGATAGGTGTGTAGTAATAATATACTAATAACAACCACATAAGTCATTGTGGTTTTAATTTTCATTTCTCTAATGAATACTGTTGAGCATTTTTTCATGGTTTTTTGTTTTAGTTTTTGCCATCTGTTATCTTCTTTAGTGAAGTGTCTGTTTGACTCTTTCACCTATTCTTAAGTTGAATTGTTTTCTTTTTATAAAGGTTTAAAAAGTGTATTCTAGATACAAGTCCATTATTAGAAATGTGATTTACAAATGTTTTTTTCCTGATCATAGCTTATCTTTCACCTCTCTTAACAGGATCTCTCAAAGGGGAGAAGTTTCTGATTGTGATAAAGTCCAATTTATCTTTTTATAAAATTAAATTTATTAGGATGGCATTGGCTAGTTAATAAGATTATATAGGTTTCAAGTGTACCTTTCTATGATACATGATTTGTATATTGCATTGTGTGCCACCACCCACAGTCAAATCATCTTCCGTCACCATACATTGGGTCCTGTTTATCTTTTACTAGTCCCCATTCCCCTTCCCTTGTAACCACCATGAGTTTCAGTGTTATATCCCACATATGAGTGAAATTATATCGTTCTTAGTTTTTTCTGACTTATTTTGCTTAGCATAATGTTCTCAAGGTCCTTTCATGTTGCAAAATGACAGGCAGTATTGCATCTTTTCTAATGGCTGAGTAGTAGTCCATTGTACTTATGTACCACATCTTCTTAATCCAGTCATCTATCAAAGGACACTTTGATTGTCTCCATGTCTTGGCCACTGTGAATAATGCTTCAATGAACATAGGGATGCATATATCTTTGAGAATAAATGTTTTCAATTTTTTTGGGTAGATACCCAAAAGAGGGATTGCTGGGTCATATTCTTAATTTTTTTGAGGCATGGCCACACTGTTTTCCATAGTGGCTGTACTAGTAGTTTACATTCCCACCAGCAGCAAATGAGTTTTCTTTTGTTCCACAACTTCTCCAACACTTGTTATTACTTGTCTTTTTTCTACCTCATTTAGTATAGTTTATGTGGCTCTGTCTGCAAATTTACTGATCTTTTCTTCTGCAATGTCTAATATGTTGTTAATCCTAGATTAACTTGGTGTTGTTAGTAATCCAGTGTATTTTTCAACGCTGACATTGTAGTTTTCATATTTAGAAGTTTAATTTGGGAATTTTTTTTTTTGTCATCCATGTCTCTACTTGACATTCTGCATTTTTCCTCTAACTTCTTGAATATATGGACTGCAGTTATAAAATTATTTTAATGTCCTTTTCTACTAATTCTGTCATCTTTTTTTGAGGCAATTTCAATTGACTGATTTTTCTACTCATTATTTTTATACATTTTCCTCCTTCTTTGAATTCTTGGTAACTTTTGATTGCACGTTCGACATAATTTTTACCTTGTTAGATATTGGATATTTTTGTATTTCTATAAATATTCTTGAGTTTTGTCTAGGACACATGTGTCTTGAAAACAGTTTGTTCCTGGGAAGGCTTGCTTTCAAGCTTTGTTAAGTGGGACCAGAGCAGCATTTAATCTAGTGTTAATTTTGTCCCACTGTTAAAGCAAAACCCTTCGGAGTATTCCACACTGTGCTTTTGAGTTAATGCGGTTTTCCAATCGGGCTGGTGGGAATGGGCATCCTTCTGGTCCCTTGTGAGCCTCAAGAGTTGTTCCCTCAAGAATAAACTTTGTGCCCTGGCTGGTTTGGCTCAGTGATGGAGCATTGGCCTGTGGACTAAAGGGTCCTGGGTTCGATTCCCATTGGGGGCACATGCCCGGGTTGTGGGCTCGATCCCCAGTGTGGGGCGTGCGGGAGGCAGCCAGTCAGTGATTCTCTCTCATCATTGATGTTTCTGTCTCTCCCTCTCCCTTCCTCTCTGAAATCAATTAAAAAATATATATATATGTATAGAATAAATTTTATAATTAATCTGTCTCCACCTACTAGATTCTAAACTGCATGGGGCAGAGGCCTTTGTCTTTTTTTATTCATAGATGTATCACAGTGGTAGATGCATGGAAAATATTTTTGAATGAATGACCATCCTCATTTAAGATTTTGGAGTGTCCTTAAAGAAAATGACTGGAAAACAACCTGAAGGGAGATGGGAAAGTCAAGGAGAGAGAATTGCTGAAGAAATGTCTTTGGGTAAGAGAAAGGGGATGGAATCTAGTACCCAAGGAAAGGGTCTGACTTAGATAGGAGCATGGATACCTCATCTATGAATAGATGACAAGACAGCCTACATGGGTTAAGATGCTAGTAGGTGGGAACAAATGAGAGTTTGGGGAAGTTATCTTTTGATTGCTTCAGTTTTTTCAGTGAAATAAGCAAGGTCCTTCGGTAAGTGTGAAGATGGGTGTGGGGGAGTTGAGAAAAGCTAGTAGGAGGGTAATTAGACTAAGGAAGTATAATCAAGGGGTTGGCAAAAGTAGGTTTACCGTTGTGAATGCATGAAACACATTTTCTTCTTGTATTATTTATTTATTTGTATTACAACTATAAACCTACTTTGCCCATCCCTGTATTATTAATGGGTCTACTTGATTAAGGGTTCATTTGAAGTTTACGTTCATAAATTGAAATTCAGATTAGTCAGCATGTTTGTTTTAGTCTAGCTACAATCAACAGTGACTGAGTAGTCACTGAGAACCAGACACTATTACCTGCTGGCTGTAAGATATATTAACAAAACCTCATCCTAACCCTATGAGGACTCACAGTGCATTGGCATAGATATACATAATTAACCAATTGTGAAATGGTGTGATAAGTACTATCCACTCAAACAAAGGCAAAGCATTGTATATTAAAGAAGTTCCAGGCTGGTGAGCAATGCAGGTTGTGGAGGGAATAGCAGATGACTGTGAGGAGGCAGAAGACTGCGAAAGAATCACTTCCAAACTCTCACCTCCCTGTGTCCCGTCAAAAACTGTGTGTAAATACTACTTTATATAAAACTAGAGGCCCGGTGCACGAAATTCATGCACAGGTAGGGTCCCTAGGCCTGGCTGGTGATCAGGGCTGAGCGGGGCCTTCTGGCTGTGGACCGGGGCCTGCCTTCATTCCGCGCCACCTCCTGGTGGTCAGCGCACATGATAGTGAGTGATTGAACTCCCAGTCTCCAGTCAAACTCCCAAAGGGTCACTTTGCATATTAGCCTTTTATATATATAGATACTATTACGTAAAAACTGTGCCAATCCCAACCTGATCCCCTGAAACTCATCTTAAACTAGATCCCCAAAACTCATAAATATTGTACCTCTGACTTCTCCCATAAGACACTGCAAAGACTATTAAGATAAAAACTCAGTTCTGCTCTATCAACAGGTTATTTTGGAGGTATTTTAAAGAAGCCAGCATTTGATAATCTTGGAGGTCCTATAAAAATCTGATCAACTTGGAAACAGCATGCTTTCTGAGGCCCTTTGAGTCTCCTGCACAGGGTCTCTCCAATGACGATGTAAGTTCATATTGAGTTTCAGCGTTGTTTTCTTATTTTTCTTCATCAAACACTCCAAATGCTGTTTAATTTGTTTAGTTTGAGGGTGGTATCTAGGAATAAGAGGCTCTTTTTAAAAATCCAGATTGATCAAGTTTAAAAAACTTATTTTTGGTAGAAATATGCATTATTGCTGACAATACTTTTGTGTCTGTTTGTCCTTGTCATTTCTTCATTGTTCATCTGTAAGAAGAAGTCCAGAGGTATTAATTAAGATGGGTGTAAGCTAGTTTACTCAGAAGACTTCTCTTCAGACTGGCATCCTTTGGAAAAAATGCCTCAGGTCATTTATGAAAATCCTATCAAATTTTACTCACTGTTGTGTTATTTTATCCATGAAGATCTAGTTCTCTTTGTGGGGGAGGGGAGCCCAAGATAGAAGGTGCACAAGATTTGACTGACTGTTGCCAGACTCGTAGGTTTATCTTTAGTCTAGTTCTGTACCCACTCTGGGTTGAACTCCTGCATCTTATATGTATTTATATTAGAATCAAAACAAATCTTAAGTTTCTAAATGATATAAGCATTATTTGGAATTACAGTGGTTACTTTGAGGAATTTTTTATATGAACAGAATCGTTCCTTTAGGAGTCACTTTGAAGCACAAAGGGAGCAGTATCCCAAACATACAATTGTCCACACGTTTTTTAATTTATTGATTTTAGAGCAAGGAGCAAGAGAGGGAGAGACAGAGGGATAAAACACATTAATTTTTTGTTCCTCTCATTTATGCATTCATTGGTTGCTTCTTGTATGTGCTCTGACTGGAGATTGAACCCACAACCTTGGTATATCAGGGCAATGCTCTAACCCAGTGGTTGGCAAACTGCGGCTCGCGAGCCACATGCGGCTCTTTGGCCCCTCGAGTGTGGCTCTTCCACAAAATACCACGGCCTGGGCGAGTCTATTTTGAAGAAGTGGCGCTAGAAGAAGTTTAAGTTTAAAAAATTTGGCTCTCAAAAGAAATTTCAATCGTTGTACTGTTGATATTTGGGTCTGTTGACTAATGAATTTGCCGATCACTGCCCTAACCAATTGAGCGAGGGCCTGTCCACATTTTAAAGCAAGAAGAAACTTTCAGAATATATTCAGGGGATTATAAAATTGCCTCCTTAAAAGATTCCTGGGCAAAGGCAAGAGAAAATTGTGAAAATTTAAAAATGAAATCTTTTAGCTCCCTTAAAATCAAATTTGAATGATAAAGTCCTTTATTTTTCTTTTCCACTTTCTCTTATGTTCCTTCATTTTTCTCTTTTCTGTTAATCCTTCTGATCTTCTCTCCTTTCCTCCAAAATACCTCATAAGAAGATGGTCTTGTATGTCTAAAAGAGAAAAATCACTTTGTTTCATATAAGAGACACCACTTCCCATACTTCAAGTATTTATAATTACTGCCTCCTGCACGCTCCCTACTGGGGTTGACGGCGACACGAACTGACAACATTTTGGTGCATGGGACAGCACTCAACCAACTGAGCTACACCAGCCAGGGCTCTAGTCTTTTTTCTTTAAATAACTGCCTTAAACTATCAATTTTTAAAGATCATTTTATACATTATACACATTTTAATAAACTATTGAACTTTTCACTTTTTTTGCTTTTACCTAAAATATGGTTGGTTGACAATACAAATTCTGGCTTTTAAAAGATGACTAGAGCATCCTTCTAGTTGCTAACCCATTCATGATTCATGAATCGCTTAAAGCCAATTAGATATTGAAATTTTTTTTTTTTAGATCTTGAAATTCTTATGTAAATATACTGTCTTAAGGTCTTCTTTTCAAGTTTGATTGACATTTGAAAATATATTGTAATGTTTTGATATTGGGCTTTTAGTAATAAAAAACCTGGGTATATTTAGACCTTCAAGAAGGATTTAACCAAGTGAACTAGGCAACAACAAAACAAAAACATTAGCTTTTAGTAGCTGTAAAACAATGTGTGGCTTTCACAGTAACAGACTTCTTTATCAGTTGCATAATAGTAATTCTTTATTCATGAGGTGTTTATTTCCATGGAAACACTGAGCTCATTTTAATTTTTAATTATACTAGAGTTTACAGTTCCATAGATTTTAACTCTAGCAGTAAGCACAGAAGCTAGAGCTTCATCCACTTCCAATTAAAAAATATAAAGGAAGAAAAGGTAGTTTAAAATGATCAAGAATTTCATGTAGCTGTAATTGTTTTTTTTCTTTTTAATTCTTATAATATTGTATTGCTCTAAGAAAGAAATATTCCTTGTTACATGACAAGTAAAGAAATCCAGATATTGATTAACATGAAGTTGAATGAGAATAATTGAATTTCAAGAAAACTGCTTTCTGAGAACAAGAAATCTCTCCCAGTCTCAAAGTTTTCTTTTGTTCACAGGAAATAAGAATTTAAAAAGAGAAAATGCTAATTTTTAAATAAAAAATTTCCTGTAATTTCCTTTTTCTTCTTGATTAAAGAGTTTTTCTCGACTGTAGATTGTGGAAGTCTTAACTTTTAATTAACTTCCCAGCCATGATAGAAAGTTCATTATACATGAAAGCAAAGTGGTTTTCTTTCATGTTTCAACTGAATTTTAAGTACTACATTTTGTATAGTGAGGGGAGTGTTATGATTACATGTTGCCTTGGGAAATATATCACAAGGTCCAGAACAACAAAATATAGTTTTAATCTTGTCAAGTCCCTACTTAAAAACTCTAATTTTACACAGAATGAAATATAAATCATTGAGCCAGCAGTCAGGACTAGCTGCAACCTGAAAGGGGACCAGACCAGAGTGGGTCTGCCTGACTGGCCTGTGGTGTGTGGGTTCTTGACCTCATGCAGGGAAGATGTCGCAGCATGAGTCCAGGTGGTTTTGAGTGTGTTTATTAAAGCTGGAACAGTGAAACAAGGAAGTCCTAGGGTAGAAGAAGCAACAGGAGACAGCCTAGGCGGGGCTGCTTTGGCTCTCTAGAAATCTTACAGGATACCAGTGAGCCAAGGTGGTGCTGCTGTCAGAAAAGGGGGGCCTTGGGAACAGGTTCAGGGGGTTAGCATGGGATGAACAGCTGCTGCCCAAAGCTTCCCTGGTTGCAAGTCTGGTGGGGTCCCTTAGAGCAGCGGTCACCAACCTGTGGTCCGGGGACCACTGGTCTGTGAGGTCCGAAAGGTTGGCGACCGCTGCCTTAGAGCTTAGGAGATGCACACCTGTGGGAGAAAGGCGCTGTTGTGCTCCCGGGAGTAGGAGCTGGGTCCTTCATCTTGAGGGTTTTAAAGGATGGGAATTTAGGGGAGGTCTTAGGGCAGGATCTTAATAGAATATTCATCAGCTTTTCCAGGTGTAGCTTTTCAGGGTCATGGTCTCCACTGATTGGTCAGCATCAGGGCTGGGGGTCATTAGTCATCACAGCTGGTCCTGGCATCATCTATCTTGTTTTGCTGGTTTGCTGGGCCTGGAGCTGAAATACAACTGAGGCCTAGATGTTATCTCCAGGGAGGAAAGGTGTGTGGGGGGGGCGGGGTGGAGGGAGGGGGTGCGCGGGTGTCTAAACCCATGACCAGTGATATGAAAGGTCACAGGGATCTAAACCACATGGTCAGTGATTTGCCAAGGCAGGATATGCCAGTTTTTCCCATTGCTAGGCACCAGCGGCTTTCTGCACTGGTGACCTTCTCTCTGGTGGTAAATTGCTCGGCCAGTTTGTTCAGCTGTTTCCCCATTCCACTTGCCAAGGAGTTTTCATAGCTTTTTACTATCCTGCCTCAGTTGGAGCATGCATTTAAAATTTTTTTAAATAAGTTGGAAAAAAAAAGTATCAATTGCCAGCCTGGAGAAGGTGACAGTCTAAGTGTGCAACAACCATCCTGCTAGCCAAGAACCTACATGCTCTTCTTTTGGCCAAATATTGAAAATGTTTATTTTTTAAGAAAGATGACAAGCCCTGGACAGGTGGCTCAGTTGGTTGGAGAGTCGTCCTGTTGCAGGTTTGATTCCCGGTCAAGGCACAGACCTAGGTTGTAGGTTCTCTTTAGGAATGTTAGCAGTAAAAGTGACTGGAGCTTCACTGGAGAGACACTGATGAGAATTGGGAGAGCTAAGGGAACTGGGGATTGTCCAGTAGACACTTCTTATTTAAACCTATGCAGTGAGATATTGCACTTGTTTCTTTTTGTTGTAAGAAAAGAAATGAACTAAACAAAGACATAGCTCCTAATCTCCCCCGTGACTCTATAATCTTTGGGGGACTTGAAACCTTTAGCACAAGAACTGCTTAATCCCTCACTGCAATTCAGATGCTAAATGTGTCTTTCATCTGAGGGAAAATGGAAAGGAGATATTAGAATGGGATAATCCTTGTTCACAAAAGTTTAATGGTTACCTGCCTACCCCAATATTAGAATGATTAGATGGGAAAGATAATCAACTAGCAGATTCCTCAGAGACAATATAGATAAATTCCCTGACTTTCTCCTCTTTAGTGCATAGCTAGGGACCTCCTGCGGAACAGAAAGGAAGAACCTGCCCCACAGGTTACATGCATTAGCCCCACAGGTTACATGCATTAGCCCCACAGGTTACATGCATTAGTCCTTTGTGAGTTTACTAAGGTAAGTCAGAGCCCTGGAGTCTCCTTACTGGTGACAAAGCTGAGGCCTGATCCTGTGATGTGAACATTAAAACAAAATACTGCCACCCATTGTGTCTCAACAGAAACATCCATGTGTCAGATGATTTATCTATCTCTTTCTAGATGTCAGCCGAAAGAGGTCGGGGCCTGTGGTGTTTGGGCAGCTCCTGCATTGAGCTTCTGCCCCCTGGTGGTCAGTGCACGTTATAGCGACCGGTAGTTCTGCCAATCATTCCACAGATTTGCATATTAGGGTTTTATTATATAGGATAGTGAAAGAGATTATTTCTTTTATTATACTGCCTTCAAATACTTATTGTACTGTGCATAAGACACTATTCAAGGACCTGAAGATATAGCATTGAATAAAGTCCCTGTTTTCATAGTTCTTAACATTTTATTAGGGGGAAACTCATAATAGGCAAATAAATCTGTCAGCTGATAAGTGCTATAATGAAAAATAAAGTAAGAGAGAAAAGGGGATACTATTTTCTAATGAAGGGTCAGGTACTGCTTCATGGATGTGTTAGTCTTTTGGGCTGCTGTAAAAAATACCAGACTGGGTCATTTCTAAACAGAAATTAATTTTCACAGTTCTGAAGACTGGAAGTCCAAAGTTAGTGTTGTTGGAAGAATGCCTTTTTCCAAATCCCAGACTTCTACTTACCTACTCACAGGGCAGAGAGGGCTGGGGAGCTCTGTTAGATCTTATAAAGCACTAATCCCATTCATGAGGGCACTCTCTCATGACCTACCAGTAAGTAGCTCCCCAAAACCCCCACCTCCTAACACCATCACATTGGGGTTTGAATGTCAACATATGAAATTTGGTGGACACAAACATCTGCACAGCAGGAATGGACAAGGGGATTCTGGAGTGGAGACTTGAAGATTGTGTGTGGACATCAGGGGAAAGAGCATTTCCGGTCCAGTGGCAGTTTATGTAAAATCCCTGAGACTGCAGTGTGCTTTGTGAATTTGAGGAGCAGCAAGGAAGACTTGTGTCTGGAGTGAAATAAGGGAAGCCCAGGATATTAAAGAAGTTAGAGAGGAAAGTGTGGGAGGAAAACACAGGTTCTTCCCGGCCATTTAAGGTAGGATGGGAAGCCATTGGAGAGGTTTTAGTGGAGGAATAACATCTTATTTCCATGTTAAAAGATCACTTTCGTTGCAGTGTTGAAAATAATCCATGGGTGGGGAGAGTGCATAAGTAGAGGCAGGGAGAAAAATTGGCTTTGCAATAAACCAGAAAAGATTATTTTAAAGTTTTCTATTTTTGCTTTAAAATAATGTTTTTATTTATTTCAGAGAGAGGAAGTGAAAGATAGAAACATCAATGGGAGGGATGAACAGGTACCTCGTGCACACCCCCTAGTTGGGGGTGAAACCCACAACCCCGGGCATGTGCCCTGACTGGGAATCTAACCGGTGACCTTCTGGTGCATGGGCTGACACTCAACCACCCGAGAGCCACACTGCCAGGCAAACCAGAAAGGATTTAATGGTAACTCACATCAGGGTGGTAGTGGTGGTGGAGTAGATAATGGTTAAAATCTGGATATATTTTGAAGATATAGCTGAAAGGATTAGATTGAATGTGACATATATGTGACAAGTGGCAAGGATACCCCCTAGGACTAGGTTCTTGGACTGACCAGCTTGGAAGAATGGAACTGCTGATTACTGTAATAGCAAGAGGAATTCCTCACCCTCCTTCTGAAGTTTTCACATGCTGAGCTGCACATGCCTGTTAGCCAGCCAAGGAGAGATGCTGAAAAGGCATAATTTGCAAACAACTACTCTAAATTACTCTCAGCTCAGTCATCTTGGAGTAAAAGTAGCTATTAATAGTAAAGGAATGGGCATGGCTGCATCCCATCAGTCTTTACAACACTGAAACTTGAATTTCACCAATTTTTCATGTATCATGAATTATTATTTTGATTTTTGTTGTCTACAAAACCTAAAATATTTAATCGCTGGCTTTTAGTTAGCTGACTGCTGGTATATATGAAACAAGATGGGACATTAGTTGATAATTTTGAAAGATTGGTGATGGTATGTACATGGGGTTTCATTAGTTTACATTTGTATATGCTTGACATTTTTCATAATAAAACGTTTTAAAATTGCTAATGCCTACCAACGACGATCAATCTTAAGAATTATCCCCTGCCCCTTAAAAAAAACAAAAAAACAAAACAAAACTCTGAAAGCTGTATCTCGTAAATGGAGCCGTTTGTCTTTTCTTTTCTTGAGAGAGCAAAAACGGTTTTGAAACTTTTAGTAGTGGTAAAAGGAGATTTTTAGGACTGGACGCTCGGCGACGGGGAAAGTACGAGGCATAAAAGCACGTTTAAGGAAACGGACTTTTTGTGGCGTGTAGGGATAGTTGTCTGTTTTTTCACATTACTATAGACTACGAGGGCCAATTCCCCTTTTACAACAAGAAATCCAAACAAAACACACATCAGCTGTCACGGTATTGCCCGCTGCCCTCCGATGACTCCCGAAAATGACGCCATTAGGCAAATGCTACGTCAGCCGGACCCCAGCAGTGCCGCCGCCGACGTCAGCACGTAGGCGCCCCCCTTCAAGTCCAGGCCTGCGAGAGGACTGGCTGGAGTGGCGCCCGCCGCCGGGTTTTCAGGAGACGGCGAGATTGCGACTGCGCCGGTATTCTGGGGCGGGGCTTCACCTCACCCGCCCCTTCCCAGCATGAGTGACCAATGAACAGCGACTGCCCTGAGGCCGGGGAAATTTTCAGAGGCTGGAATGATTAGCCGAGGGGACAGCCCCGCCCCTGGCTCCTCCCAGCCCTCGCGCCCCGCCTCACGCCGTCGCCGCCCGCCTCCCTCTCCCGCCAGCCTCCCAGCTGCGGGGTGACACGGGGCTTCGGGTTGGTTAGGGGGCGAGGCAAAGTTAGACGTCGGCCTGGGGCGGCGGCGCAGTCCCCAACGTGAGCGCGGTGAGGAGGAGCGGGTCGTAGGGAAGAGGGGTCTGCGTGGCAGAAATGTGAGGGCCCGGGTGCTTTGTGGTGCGCGCTGTGGACTGAGGGGCGGCTGTGAGGGGGCGAGGTGGACCCGGGTGTGTCCCGGTGCGGTCGTCCGGGCGTGGGGAGCGGGTGGGAGACGCCGAGCTCTCCTTGCCCCGTTTCCAGAGCTTTTCTTGGCAGCTTGGCCCACCAAGTTTGCCTTTCTTACGGTTGTCTGGGATGCGAGGAGGAAATGTTAAGATCTCCGAAAACACTTGGAGGCTTTCCCGGCGTGTTTTCCTGGCCGGTCGTGCGTGCCCTTTCTTCCTGGGTGGGGAGCGGTGGAGAGGCCAGGTGGGCAGGTAGACTTTCACGCTCGGAGGATTGTTCAAACAAACAAAACAGGAATTCCTCCCTCTCCGCCCCCACGCCCTGCCCCGCAGCCCGGCGACAAACATTTCCAAGTTTAAGAAGCAGACTCGGAAATTCTGAGGGGTTCTGTATGTCAGGAGTGAGATTGCTTTTTTATTTTTTTAAATAGAAAATATGAGCGGCGACGTCGTGCCGCTGTTTCTTAGGACTGGACGCATTTTTTGTTGTGGGCACGCATCTTCCTGAGTCGGCCCGAGAGGCTTCTGACTTGATAGCCATGTGAAATACCACTAGCTGTCATGTTTCCCTGAAACACGCGTGTACGCGAAATCTAAGTGTAAAGAGCTTAGGCTGCTGTTTAAGGGAAGTGAGGTGCATCTCTCTCTCTCTCTCTCTCTCTCTCTCTCTCTCTCTCTCTCTCTCTCTCGTTCTGATAAATCTGCCGTTTTTACCAGGACCACTTTTTCTAGCAAGTATTTGCATGTTTTTCCCTTTTACAGGTTTATTAAATGACCAGCTACCACTGATGAAGATAAGTTGGAGTAACTGCTGAAACCGAGTTTTAATGACCAGAAGACAGTCCATTGATTTCACTTCTTTTTGTTTTCCCCACTGCTTTGAGCTTTACTGTAACAGCTGAAAAACTTGGAAAATAAAATGAACATGCTGTGGTCTTGAACATAATTTTTTTTTTGAGGAAAAATTAAAAGTGCCAGAGTGAAAGCCAGAATGGCGTCCAGAGAGAGGCTCTTTGAACTTTGGATGCTTTATTGTACAAAGGTAACTGCTTTCTTTGTTATTTCTTCGTTTTAAAATACTTCGTTATGAAATTTTGTGACTGGCTTTATTAGCACTTTATTTAATGGATAATAACCTATTTGTTGATTGTAATGACCCACAATTTAAAAACACGGATTTGCTGTTTACCATTTCTTCAGGTTTGAGCACATGCACAACACTGGCCTACTATTCAAAACTGTGGGGTGTGGTTTTTATTTGATATTTGTCTTCAGTGATCCCCCAATTACATAAGTAAAATGACGACCTTCAGAGATAAATAAAATATTTTCATTTTTGTTTGTGCTTTCCTCTTTCTCCCACAAGTGGGAGGAGAGAGTTTCTCGAGAAGAGCATTAGACATTTTTCTCATGGTTAGCCTTTTAAGTTGTATTGAAAAGGTGACTGGTTACATAAAACGGTTTTTGATTTGAGGTGGTTACTCTGAGCTTGCCATGATATTAGCACCTGATCGTCTCCTCTCATCCTCACAACAATGCTGTGCGATGGCTGTTGTGATTTTCCCCTTTGACTGAGAGAAACTGATGCTGGAGTTAGGGGGCCGAGTAGCAGAACCAGCAGAAACTCAGTACTGCCTGATTCAAGTCCATGGTCTTATCCATTATGACTCCTTGCTATTTTTGGTTTTGTCATTCAAAAATGATTTTCTCTCTTTGCCTTTATGTGAATTTTTTCCATGTTAGCTTTGATTTTAGGTTATTGGAGGAGAAGGGTACTACTTTAAACATCTGTTTCAAGCGAGGAGCTACAGTACCGCTTTGAAGATACTGGCAAGGATCAGAGAAACATCTTTAATCTACTTTAGTTACTTTAGGTCTCTGTGGTGAAGTTTTCAAGTCTCAGCTTCTGTTTCTGTTACCCCTTCCGGCTTCTTTTTTATACTTTCAGCTCTTTAATGAACAAGTTATTCTTTAACAAATAATCTCAGTTATCTGTAATATTAAATTTTAGAGGTTACACTGGAATTTTTTTTGACTTTCTGGCTTGGTATTTTTTTTTAAATATATTTTTGTTGATTTCAGAGAGGAAGGGAGAGGGGGAGAGAGATAGAAACATCAATGATAAGAGAGAATCATTGATCGGCTGCCTCCTACATGCCCCACAGCCTGGGGATTGAGCCCACAACCTGGGCACATGCCCTTGACCGGAATCAAACCCAGGACCCTTCAATCCACAGGCCGACACTCTATCCACTGAGCCAAACCAGATAGGACTGGTTTGGTATTTCTTACAATTATAGAAGGACATATACTTTGAAATGTTTAATATGGATTTTAAAAATAGCTTTTAGTCTTGTGTAATTTAATGCCAGAAATGTCTTAAAAATAGACCCCTCTTCCAATAAAAAAGAATCCAAATCACCAGACACTTTTGAAAATAGTCACTAACACGTTATCCAAAAATTAAAATGCATTTTAGTATGAATGCCTAGTAGTTTGAAAATGACTTTATTTAAAAATACCTCAAACTTATTAGGCTTTACTATTTTCTGGATGACAAAAGGTAAATGGGGTTATATTGTCTTATTAATTAGTTATGTTGTTTCTAGGTTGAGTTCATGTTTTATTTATGTGACACTGTGCTAATTGAAAAAATAGTATAGTGTGTTGGCATACACAGAATTTTGTTCTTAATGACGTTTAATATAAATATGAATCCTTCTATTCATTAAACTCTAAGTAAATAGTGAAGGCCTGTCACAGTCAAATTTTGAAGCTATTCTTGGACAGGAAGGTAAGTCCCATTTTTCTGTCCCATTTAAATCACTTGTGTACTTAAGATTTAAAATTCCTTTCAACTGTTTTAAAAAAATTGTTATTTAATACAATGATTTTATGTTTCACTATTCATGAGTAAGCTACTTGTAAGCTAGACAACAACATTCTTTCCCACAAACACCTTGACTTCAAAATACACGTACTTTGTATATAGCTTTCAAATATACATCATAAATTTAACACTTCTTCTTCGTAGTGAGGATAATTACCATATATCCAGTTCTCTATACTTTCTCTCTAGCTTTATTGCTCTCCCTCTAGCATATAGCCCTTCAAGCCAGCTGACTTTTTTTTCACCTATTAAGACCTTTTTAAACCTTTGATGGGTTTTCAGACTACTTCAGGACTGCTTGCATCTTCTTTTAACTGAGATCCAACTTGGAGCTATTTCTGGGCTTGCAATTATGGAGTCTAGTTTTGGTTCTGCTGGTGTTTTGTTTTGTGAACTTGAACAAGACTTACCTCTTTGGGTCTCAGTTTTCTCTTTTGTCAAGTAGTAATAGTGTGTGTACAAGGAGAATGCTTATCTAACTCGCCATTAAGATTTTAGTTCATTTGTTTTGACCTCTGAGGGACATGGAGTTCTTTTGTCTTTATTCTATGGATTATCATATAGAACTTTTTAGTTCATCTTTCATTTTTAATCTTTTATTATGGAAAATTTGAGGCAGTTACAAATAGAGAAGATACTGTAGTGAACCCTTTTATATCTGTCACCCTGCTTCAGTAATTATCAATTTACTAGAGGCCCGATACACAAAATTCGTGTAAGGGCTTCGGCCCTCGCAGCCCCAGCTGCCTCAGGCGGCCCTCGCAGCCCCAGCTTCATCCAGAAGGTCGTCCAGAATGTCGTCCAGACGGTCATTCTGCTCTTCGGTCTAATTAGCGTATTAGCTCTTTATTATATAGGATTTTCAATGATGTTTCATCTATAACCTTACACTCACTACACCTTCTCTACCCCTGAATTATTTTGAAGCAAATTCCAGATAACATACGATCTTAGCTATAAAGATTTAAAAAATATATCTGTATATATAAAAGGCCAAGTGACTGTCCGACCGTTTGACTGGCCGGTAGGTATGACACGCACTGACCACCACGGGGGCAGATGCTCAACACAGGAGTTGCCCAGCTGTGGTGACTTGGCAGTGGCAGTTCTTTGGTGACGCACCACAGAACCAGAGAGGAGGGAGTCTGATTCGGGGGTGTCACCCGAGAACTGCTCTTTCGCAATCTGGGACCCCTCGAGGGATGTCAGAGAGCCGGTTTCAGCTTGATCCCTGCAGGCCAGGCCGAGGGACCCCACCTGCCAGAGGGACCCTGCTCACTCCGCAGTCGCCCTTTGAGCCATGGTGCCACCCCAGGTGCAGCCTGCCTGGGAGGGACGTGGGGTGGGTGGAGGGGGAGGTTGACTCCAGGGTGTGTCCAGCATGTTTTGCCCAGTCCCACCTTGCTGGCCACCTCCTAATTAATTTCCTTTTAATGTGCACAAATCTGTGCACCAGGGCACTAGTTTATAAAATAAGAACTCTTAAAAACATAATCACAATATGATAATTCTTTAAATCGTTAAATATTTGGTCAGTGTTTAAACTTTCCTGGTAGTATCACAAATGTTTTTATTTTTTGCTGTTTGTTTGACTCAATATTTATACAAACTATACATGTACTTTGTTGAAAATATCTGTTCAGTTTTTAATCTATACATTGCCCCTCACCATACTTTATATTTTTATTCCTTCTATATGTTGAAGAAACCAGGTTTTAACATTAGCGCTTTTCTCAGTCTGGGTTTGCTGGCCAAATTCCCTTGATTTAAATTATTGTTCCTCTCTACTGGTGTCTGCAAACTGGAATATCTAGAGGCTTGATTGATTCACATTCTATTAGGTGGGGGGAGGCTAGAATAATTTATGACCATCTTCGTTATCAGTGGGTTTTGCCTTCATACATTAATTATTTTGTTAGGAATTTGCAAAGCTGTGACATCCAATTCTGTCATTTCTATATTTATTAGTAGCACATATATTGAGAAATGTCCCCTCATCAGTTATTTGATGACAGTTCTTTAAAGGGAAGTCAGGCAGAGTAAATGTTTGATATTTCTCTCTCTGTTTTTAGAATGACTTGATATGTTAGCATCCTTCCACGGTGACCAGTTATTTTTCTTGAGTATCAAGTTCGTCTTTAATGTTTAAAATTTAAACATCGTCTACTATTTTGCTGCTCCAGTTGGTATGCTATCTATATCAAACAATGTATACACACCTGATTAAAGAAGATGACTTTGAAGACTTTTGAAGGTCTGCTTCAGGGCATTAAGAGACATCCCTCTTGTTTGCTACAGTGCTAATCTTAACACAGGTGTTCTACTGTGTATTAGCAATAGATTGATATTAAGGTACCATCCCAGCGTTGGTATGTAATGTGATGTTTTAAAAGTTTAGTAGGTGTTTAAGTAGAACTATATTAGAAATAACTCTTGGGCAATATTGTTCAGTCAAAGGAATAGTATGAGAATATATAAAGGTCTTCTATCTATTAGTCTGGGTTCATTTGCAAGCCTAAATATTATGATTAAAGTCCTTTAAATAGAACTAAAATAAGTTACTGGTTTCGGTTTTTAGCAGTTAGGTGCTCATATATTAAACTCAATATTTGAAAAGAATTTGGGTAAAAAAACTTTGCAGTTTATTTTTTTAAACAAGCTAGCCTAAATTTTCACTTTCTCCTGCTGGAAATAAGATTTAATTGCATTGTTAGAAACATTCATTTTCTAGTAGGTTGTTAACTGCATGTAATTATCATTGCATAATACAGGCAGGATAATTTATGATCACCCAACATTCCTGCTCTCTACAGGTTATTTCAACAATGTACGAGACTATTTCAGATTGCTTCTAAATGGTCATCCACACCCAGGGTCAAGGATTCTATTAACAGTGCATTTCATATAGCTCTTATAAGTTAAACATTAATTAGAACAGGTTTAATGTTGTATATGGATTTTAGTTCAATAGTTAACTACTCCTTCTTGTCTGAACATATTTTTCTTGAGTGTAGAATGCAAATTGGTTTAGTTCTTAATATCTAAAGATTTTAGCTTATATTATCTGCATTAGGCACCTTGTTATTCCTTGTATCTTTTGACATTGCTTCATTTAATGTGCTTGTGGTAAGAGAGACAGTGCTGGCAACCATTTGGTCTCTACATTATCTGACAACTTTTTGGAATTGATGTATTGCATAGAATAAGATATATATATCATAAAGTCCTCGTTAGATAGGAATAAGGATATTTTTGTTCGACATTTAGTCTTTTGGGAGTGCTGCAGTTGGTCACCATAATATGCAGAAGAGAAACTGAGCCTTGAGAGGCTTATCAAATTCTTTGATAAGATTAAGTTATTTTTGTTCTGTCTGGTGGAAAGTATCAAATGCATTAACTCAGTAAAAAGATACAAAGTGACTCAAAAGCATGACATTTTGAAATGTGGCAATGTGGGTGAAATTTGTGGTTATTTTTGTCATTAACAGGTTTATTTAATTTTTGGTAATTCAATTTACACAGAAAAATTTTGTGAAGCTACAGAATCAGAGCCAAGATTAGTCCACATCTGCTTCTGATCTTAAGGACCTAAAAACAGGTTACCTAATTTATTTATATTTTCAGATTTCTCATCTGTCAAATGGAAAAAAATAATTATTTTGCATATTTCTCAAAGTTATTGAGAAAAAATGAGTTGATTGTATTTAAATGCAATCAAGGGGAAGAAATATAAAAATGTAATCTTTTAAAATGTAATCTTTTATTACTATTTTAAAAATACATATATGGGCATGAGAGTATATCAGTATTACTTCCATTTTGCCTTTGTATTGTATAATAGAGGGCAGTATTTTGTTGTCTTTTTATCAGTAGTGATGAAGCTGTGCTCATGAAAGTGTTAATTTTTAATTTATATTCTTGCTTTTAAGCATAATGCTTAATTATCCTAATGATTTGTGGTTTTATTTATTTTTTTAACTCTAAACCAAGTTTGTTTTGGACCTTGATGATGCTCCATTTCCTGCTGTTGCCCTTTGTCCTGCTAAATCTGGAATATGACTGAGATGGATAGTTTTGAAATGAGCTCAGAGTGAAGTTCCTTTTCAGAATAAAAGTTTTGTTTCATAAAGAAAATAGGTTATAGAGGTGTTACATTCAAATAAAAAAGCAAGCACCTCTTTATATACATATATTTGGGAAAAAATGGAATGAATGAATATTCTGAGAAAATTATAATTTATTTGTTCAATTTTGGTTATAATTCTAAGCAAAGTTTTTCACAAGATACACAGTATACATCAACCCTTATAATTTAACCTCATTTAGTAAGTTTTAGTATATGCAGAGTGTATTAATGGCTCTTAATTTTTTGTGGCTTAATCATTACTTTGTATATAAGGAAAGTAATGTTAGATCTAAGCAAAACAAAACAAAACAAAATCATTAGCAGCTCAATAGTAGTGGTTACCAATTACATCTTTATTTGAGGACATTAGATGTAAAAGCAAGAAATGAATATTTTATATCTATAGACATAGGAGTAGCTTTTAGGAATATTACCTTTGTGGTTTGAATTGAGCTTATGAACTATAAAAAGTTAAGATGCATGAAAATTTCTTGTTCTTTCCTTTTCAATATCAATTTAATATTTTCCTGGTGGAAGACAGAATTGATAGTACTTAAATGTGTAGATGTAGAACATGAGGGAGAAGAAACAATTTTTTTTTAAAAATATATTTTATTGATATTTTACAGAGAGGAAGAGAGAGGGATAGAGAGCTAGAAACATCGATGAGAGAGAAACATTGATCAGCTGCCTCCTGCACACTCCCCACTGGGGATGTGCCCGCAACCAAGGTACATGCCCTTGACCGGAATCGAACCCGGGACCCTTCAGTCCACAGGCCGACGCTCTATCCACTGAGCCAAACCGGTTTCGGCGGGAGAAGAAACAATTTAAAATAATGACTAGTACTTGGTCATCCCATTCACCAAATTAGCTAGCACAGGTTTACTACGTTTTCAGGTAAACATGTGAGTTAGCAATGGGACATCTAGGTAGGGATACATTGTAAGTCTGGAGTCAGAAGGGTAGTCTATGCTGGAAGTAAATATTTGAGTATTAATCATATTGGCAGGTTATTTTTATTTTTATTTTTTATATATATTTTATTGATTTTTTACAGAGAGGAAGGGAGAGGGATAGTCAGAAACATCGATGAGAGAGAAACATCGATCAGCTGCCTCCTGCACACCCCCTACTGGGGATGTGCCCGCAACCAAGGTACATGCCCTTGACTGGAATCGAACCCGGGACCCCTCAGTCCCCAGGCCGACTCTAGCCACTGAGCCACACAGGTTAGGGCATATTGGCAATTATTGAAGAATTATATGACAGAAGAGGTTCAAAGTCAGGGAGTCCTGGATAATGTTATAATTTAAGAAGTGGATAGAGGAGGAAGAATTTGTAAGGAGTTTGAAATGGAGGAGAATCAGGAGTGAGTGGTTGCTTCAGAAAGTATAGGGATGTTATAAAGAAGGGAGTAGTCAGTAGTGTAAAATTCAACAAAGCAGTGAAGAAAAACATTATGGAGCATGTATTGGATTTGACACTTAAGAGATTATTGCATATATGCATAACCCATGGACACAGGCAGCAGTGTGGTGAAGGCCTGGAGGGGGGGGGGTAGAAGCCAGGTGGAGGGAGTCAATGGGGGGGAAAAAGGGGGACATCTGTAATACTTTCAAACAATAAAGATAACTTTTTAAATTGATATTCAGAGAGGAAGGGAGAGGAAGAGAGAGATAGAAACATCAATGATGAGAGAGAATCATTGATCATCTGCCTCCTACACGCCCCCTACTGGGGATCGAGCCCGCAACCCCGGCATGTGCCCTTGACCGAAATTGAACCTGGGACCCTTCAGTCCGCAGGTTGACTCTCTATCCACTGAGCCAAACCGGCCAGGGCAATAAAGATAAATTTTAAAAAAGATTATTAGCAAAGTAGTTCTAGAAAGAGTGGGGGAAAAAGATGTTAAAAATACAAGTTCTCATTTTATTTTTAAATTCAAGACTTTAAATTATTTCCAAATTGCTATTAAAATATTTAAGTGTTTACTCTTCATTTTTGTGTTTTATCTGGATAAGTACCTTTATTGGTCTGTGTACCACCCTTTGCATGGTACTAGTCAACAGCATCTGAAAATTTTCAGATTGCCAAGAATCCATCTGTAATTTGAAAACGACTGCTCTACAAATTGAAATCATGATGATCACTTGGTACCAAAGCATATGTGATCACTGAAATTGAGTAATAGTATTAGTTACAAGGTAGTCAGCTGTAATATGCTTAAATTAATTTAAAATTAATATAAGTGTTAATGTAGACTTTAAAAATTCTTACATGGAATTTTTGGACTTGGGAAATGTTTCTAATTACCTCAGTGTTGTTGCACCTAATTTCAGAAACATAAGCCTCAATCAGTATCTGATATACTGCTACAACTTTGCTTTTTGTACAGCTTACTTTTTCCATTGCAAAATTACATGGCAAATTTACTACAATGGAGTGAAAAATTGGGACCAAGCATCCAGTCTACTACAGTTATATTTCTTGCTTACAATTATTCATATCCCTCCCATATGCAGTGTCTACTTCATGTCTATCTTAAGAACTCCAGAAGTCTCATCCAATCATGATATCAGTCTTAACCCCGAGATCTGGTGATATATATGATATTCAATTGTGATTTCTACTCATACTGAGACCTATGACCTTAGAAGGCACTTGATAATCTGGCCCCATATAGAGCTGAAAATGAGATAGGAATGACATAATAAACACTTCTGAAAAAGAGAAGAAAGGTGCTTAAGAGGCATTGGTCCATGGCAATTCTGAAAACGGGGCAATGTTGCCTGGTGCCCCGTACCCTCAGAGAAGGAATGTTCCATTATTTATTTGACTCTGGTTCTGTTCCTTGGGAGTAGCTGCACAGGCTGCTGTTCTCTATTGCTTTTGGATCCATACTCTTGGAGAGTCTTTTTCTAACTTTATTTTTTAATTACATCTAAAATGGGCATTGGAGACTATGTACGGTCTTGTGACTGAACAGCTCCCTCATTTGGCTTCCTGAATATAGAAAGTTCCCTGTGAAAACTCTTCTGCTAACAGCTGTTTTCTCATATCTAATTATATAGTTTAAAAACTCCCAACATGACATTCTATAGTATTTGAAATAAGAGATACTTACTCCTCACTTTAGTGGGAAAAAGACTGGAGTTTCCTATTAGGTTATCTTCAGACTTTGGGGCCCCACCCTGCATGACTGGCTTCAATGAACTTTTAAGATCCAACTCATATATAAGTTGGGAGCTGCCTAACATATGGTTGAAATACATATATATATATCTAAAAGTTTCAAGTTTTAAAACTTGAAGGAATACTGCAACCCAAATATTATTGCAAAGAGGAAGTAAGGTGTTTCCTTATTCTTACCTGTAACTTTATGGATAAGAACTAGGTGAAATTGTGTGGATTCCTTAATTTCATTACTTGCTAAAGCCTCCCTGCAGGAGAATGGATGTTATCTATATATATAAAAGCCTGTTCGACCATTTGACCAGTAGCCATGACATGCCCTGACCACCAGGGGGCAGACGCTCAACGCACAGGCATGGAAACATGGAACAGACTGATGAATCTCAGAGGGGAGGGTGGAAGGGGAGGACGGGAAGAGATTAACCAAAGATCTTACATGCATACTAGAGGCCCAGTGCATGGATTTGTGCACCGGTGGGGTCCCTCAGCCTGGCCTGCGGGGACCAGGCCGAAATCTGCAGTCCGACATCCCCCGAGGGGCCCCGGATTGCGAGAGGGCGCAGGCCAGGCCGAGGAACCCCACCAGTGCACGAATCTGAGCACCGGGCTTATAGTGAGAAGATAAAAGCCTCTTTTAATGTAATTTCAATCACATTTGGCTAGTGGCCACTGTATTGGACAGCACATCCCTAAGTGTTTAGATTTCATTTTATGGTAATAGGGAACCATTTGAGGTATTTGAACTGGAGAAAAGAGATAATTAGATTTTAATTTAACAAATTCCATTAGTAGCTGTGTATAGGTGGAAGAAATTGAAGCTACAGAGACCAGTGGGAAGCTACATAGCAATTCAAATCAAAGAGTGTATTTATCTTAAACATTGGCAGATGATTGGATGAATATTTGAGTGCAAAATCAAAATTGATTTTGTAATTATTTTGTAATTGCTTATTTTATTACATTGGATCATGACTGATGTGATAGCACAGTCAATATTCTAATAATGGTAGCCAACATGTTTTCAGCATTTGCTAAATGTCAGACCTTACATTTATTATTTAGTTCTCTCAACAGCCCTGTGAGATAGGAAATATTATCTTCAATTTACAGATGGAAAACATCAGTGTGACACAGATAGTAAATGCAAAAAAGATTTGAAAGGAAAAGAATACAAAGTAATGTGGCAAGCAGGATCATGAAATATTTAAATATGTTTATATGTAGCATGGAACATTTCTATTTTGTGGGAGCTTCCTAATTTTGGCACACAGGTTATAAAAATATTAATATTTATTAAGCATATACTATGTGTTAGGCATTGTGATGTAATAAGCCTTGTACACATATTAGGTTGCTTAATTTTCACAATAGCTCTGTAAAGAAGGGTACTATCATTATCTTCATTCTCATAGAGGAAGAAACTGATGTGCAATTATAGGATGACTTGTTAAAGAAAGTGACAGAGCAGGGATTAGGGCCCACATAATTTGGCCCCGGTGTTCCTGTAGTACTTAATACATTTGTGTGCTGTGTTAATAAATATTGTACAATGTGGGATAGATCCTGTAGTGTTTCAATATATCAAGCTCTCTTAGCCATGAAAGTGACTAAGCTTAAAATTTAATTAATGTTTTTTCTGGGTGTGTGTGGATCTTTCTTTTTATGGCCTCTGGCAGTAAAGTATAGATCAGCCTTGGGCAAACTACGGCCCGCGGGCCGGATCCGGCTGTTCTATCCAGTTCTCTTGCTCTCCCCTTCGCTCCTTTACTTTGAATTTATATTAGTTCACACAAACACTCCATCCATGCTTTTGTTCCAGCCCTCCGGTCCAGTTTAAGAACCCATTGTGGCCCTCGAGTCAAAAAGTTTGCCCACCCCTGGTATAGATCCTCAAAGGCTTTACTCAGGCTGGGTGGAATGGGGCTGATTTATGTGTTAAATTATTTAAGGCCTTGAGTTTATTGATTCTGACTAAACTCTTAACCTCATTTTGTCCACTAAACTCCATTTTATTCCTACTTATGGTTCAGAGACAGTGTAGTATAGTGGGAAGAGCACAATTGGATTCATATATCCTTGCATTTTAAACTCGGAACTATTGATTATTAGCTGTGTGTTCACAGACAAGTGACACATCCTTAGAACTTCCCTTTTCTGACCTTTAAAATGGGGTAAATGAAACCTTAGGATAGTTATAAGAAATACATTGGATGATTAAACTCTTTAATGTTTGCTATAGTACTAGGCATATGGCAGATGCTAAAAAACTAACTGCTTTACTTTTTACTAAATGAAACATTTACAGATTTAAGTATCATTTCTTATAGTTGTTCAACTTCCTAGGAGAACTCTGCTTGTGCCAAACACTTGGTTGCTCCGACTTTTAGACTTTAAACCAGATACTGTGGAGTATCTAGATAAACTATGAGGAAAAATGTATTAATTCTTTATGGCATTATGAGACTGTTTTGTTTCTAACTTACAGAGAGAATCCTCTGCTTTATTAAAAAGGAAAAATGATAAAGAAGCTCCAGTTACTTGTATTTCTGGAGCCCTGTCCTGAATTGATGAATGAATGAATGCTCGAATGAATGAATGGCATGGTAGTTGGAAATGAAAAGGCAAGTAATGAAATCCTTGAGAAAATTTCCCAAGAGATAGGTTCCCCCCCCCCCCCCGAAATATTTTCATCTTCTCAGTGATGAAGATAGTGGCAATTTATGATTTTATTTTGGAACAGTATATTAATAGAAAAACAAATACACAAAAGGTCAGCAGTCTGCATATTCTGAGAACATTCTTTTAGGAATTCTGATTTGTAGTGTAATACTTTTATTTTAGGGAAATAACTAATGATAAAGTAACAAAGACTCCTGAATATCATGTTGAAATTGATTAAAGAAATGTTAAGGATGTGAAAGAAACAAATTTGAACATCATTTAAAAAAAATATATGTTTTTATTGATTTTAGAGTAAGGGAAAGGGATAGAGAGATAGAAACTTCAATGAGAGAGAAACATCCATTGGCTGCCTCCTGCATGCCCGCCCCCCCCCCCCCCCCCTTGGGACTGAGCCCACAACCCAGGCATGTGCCCTGATTGGAAATAGAAATAGCAACCTCTTGGTTCATGAGTTGACACTCAACCACTGAGCCATAAAGGCAGGGCTGAACATCATTTTTAATGATGCAATTGTAATTTGAAAATACATTCAATCATTTTTTTTCCAAATCAGCTTTGAGGTGTAACTTACAGAGCACAAATGCACAGATTTTATAAGTCAAATCTGATGGTTTGATAAAACACACGTTAATGTAACTGCTAGCCTAATAAAAAAAATAGAAAATTTCAATCACCTAGTAAAGTTCCCTTTGTGTTCTTTTGTAGTCAGTCTTCTGAAAGACAATGATCTAATTCCTGTCAACCTGCTCTAGAATTTTGTATAAATGAAATATACAGTGTGTATGCTTTAATGCCTATCTTTTGTTGAACATGTTTTTGAAATTATTGTTTGTTGTTGTATCGTTCATTCATTATTAGGGAATAGCATTCCACTGTGTGAATATAGCACAATTTTTTATCAGTTAACCTGTTGATGGAATTTTGGTTTGTTTACAGCTTTTAGCTATTAAAAATAATTCTATGAAAATTTTTCTTATTGAATTTATTGGGGTGACATTGGTTAATAAAATTATATAGGTTTCAGGTGTGTAATTCTATAATACATCACCTGTATGTTCAATGCCCCAAGTCAGGTCTCTCTCCATCATCATGTATCCCCCCTATACCATCTTCTACCTTCCTCCAACCTTCTTTCCCTCTGGTAATCATCATACTGTTGTCTGGGAATATGAAGTTTTTTTCCCTTAATCCCTTCACCTATTTTACCGAGTCCTGCAACTCCTCTCCCCTCTGACAGCTGTCAGTCTGTTCTCTAACTATGCTTCTGTTTCTATTTTGTTAATTTTGTTTATTTGATTCCACTCATGAGTGAAATCATATGGTACTTGTCTTTCTTTGACTGGCTTATTTCACTTAGCATAATCCTCTCCTGTTGCAAAGGGTAAGGATTTCCTTTTTATGGTTGAGTAATATTCCATTGTGTAAATGTACTACAGCTTTTTTATCCACTCATTTACTGATGGACACGGGCTGCTTCCAAATCTTGGCTATTGTAAATAACACTGCAATGAACATAGATAGGGGTACATATATTCTTTCTAATCAGTGTTTTGTGTTTCTTTGGATACATTCCCAGAAGTAAAATCACTGGATCATAAGGCAGTTCTATTTTTAATTTTTTGAGATAACTCCATATTGTTTTCCATAGTGGCTACACCAATCTGCATTCCCACCAACAGTGCATGAGGGTTTTTTTTTTCACCACATCCTTTCCAACACTTGTTTGTTGATCATAGCTATTGTGACAGGCGTGAGGTGATATCTCATTGTGGTTTTAATTTGCATTTCTCTGATGATTAGTGATATTCAGCATCTTTTCATATGTCTATTGACCATCTGTATGTCCTCTTTGGAGAAGTGTGTCTATTCAGGTTCTTTGCCCATTTTTTAATTGGATTGTTGTTTTTTTTTGGTATTGAGTTATATAAGTTCTTATACATTTTGGATATTAACCCCTTATCAGATGTATCATTAATGAATATGTTTTCCCATTCAGTGGGTTGTCTTTTTTTAATCCTCACCCGAGGACATGTTCATTGATTTTAGAGGAAAGGAGATCTGAGACGCACAGACTGACAGAGACAGAAACATCGATTGGTTGCCTCTTGTATGCACCCTGACCAGGGACCAAAACCTGTGACCTAGGTACATGCCCTGAACAGGAATTAAACCTGCAACCTTTCTGTGTACGGAATGATACTCAACCAGCTGAGGCACACTGCTGGGGCGGGTTGTCTTTTCACTTTGTTGATGGTTTCCTTTGTTGTGCAAACATTTTTAGTTTGATGTAGTCCAATTTGTTTATTTTTTTTATTTTGTGTTCCTTGCCCAAGGTGATATATCAGAGAATATTGCTATGGGAAATGCCTGAGATTTTACTGCCTATGTTTTCTTCTAGGATTTTAATGCCTTTCAGTCTAACATTCTATGACCATTTTTGTATAAGGTTTTTTTGGGGATATGTTTTCACTAATCTCAGGAGAAATAGATAGACCATGTGGTAAATGTATGTTCAGAAGAAATGCCAGATTGTTTTCCAAGTGATTATATTATTTTATATTCTCACCAGAAATGTGAGTTTCGGTAGCTCTACATTTTCACTTATGTCTTTTAACCATCTGTGTGTCCCAGAAGTCACTTATACTTGGTATGATTAGTCTCTTTAATTTTAGCCATTTTAATGGGTGTGTAATGGAGTTTCATTTGATTTCAATTTGCATTTCCCTGAATAACTAATGAATTTGAGCATGTTTTCATGTGCTATTGAGCCATTTGTGTATGCCCTTTTGTAAAGTTTTTGAGTCTTTTACCCATTTTTAAATTGAGGTATAGGTTTGTATACTCTTGGTAGAAGTTCTTTGTCAAATATATGTACTGAGAATATTTTCAACTGATATATTGCCTTTTTATTTTCTTAATTATGTCTTTTGATGAGTTTTCAATTTTGATTAAAACCACTTATAATTTTTTCTTTTTTGGTTTGTGATTTTTGTGTGCTGGCTAAGAAATTTTTGTTTATCACAAGGTTGCAAAGGTATCCTATATAATAAAGAGGTAATATGCAAATTGACCATCACTCCAACACACAAGATGGCCACCCCCATGTGGACACAAGATGACTGCCACAAGATGGCCAGCAGGGGAGGGCAGTTGGGGGGGACCAGGCCTGTAGGGAAGGGCAGTTGGGGGGGACCAGGCCTGCAAGGGAGGGCAGTTGGGGTGACTAGGCCTGCAGGGGAGGGCAGTTGGGGGTGATCAGGCCTGCAGGGGAGAGCTGTTAGGGGCAACCAGGCTGGCAGCGGAGCAGTTAGGCATCAATCAGGCTGGCAGGGGAGTGGTTAGGGGGTGATCAGGCTGGCAGGCAGAAGCGGTTAGGGGCAATCAGGCAGGCAGGCAGGTGAGCTGTTGGGAGCCAGCAGTCCTGGATTGTGAGAGGGATGTTCCAGATTGGAGAGGGTACAAGCTGGGCTGAGAGATACACCCCCCCATGCATGAATTTCGTGCACTGGGCCTCTAGTACTCTTATATTTTCTTTAGGTTAATGTTTAGGTTTTTTATTTAATTTTATTTATGCATTTTATATTTCTCATTAATTCATTGAACAAATATTTATTTGAGCACCTACCTGTTCAGTGCTAGGCACTATTTTAGGCACTTGATGTCAATTAATAAACAAAAACAGTTCACTCATGGTAGCCCCTTAGATAGGCCCTGCACTTGTGAAACCTACATTTTATAGGGAATGAAAAATTAATAAATAAGTCAATTATAGAGTATTTTAGAAGGTGAGAAAGAACCATGAGGTAGGGCAACAGAATAGATAAAAGTAAAGGTGAGTAAGAAGGTTTGCAATTTTAAGAAAGGGTGATAAAATTAGGCTTCATTGAGAATATGTCATTTAAAGAGTGAATTTAAGGTGAGGGAATTAGCCATTCACCTATTTGAGGGAAGAGTGTTCTGGGTAGAGAAAACAGCTATTATTAAGGTTGGAGCATGTCTCGCATGTCCCAGTAACAGCCAGCAAGCCAGTGTAGTACGAGGTAGTAATGGATAAGGTCACAGAGATAGGGTAGGACACATTGTTTAGAATCTTATAGGCTATTATTAAGACTGTAACTCTTTGTGTGAGTGACACAAAAAGCCATTTGGGGGTTCACTATAGTTAGAACATATGTCTTCCTAAATGTCACTTAGAGATTTTATTTTATTTTTTCTTTAGATTTATCAATTTACATATGCATAAATAGGAGTAAAACCTTTTTTTTCTTTTCTGACATATACTTGATACTCTTAACGGTTTTCTTATTTCAGAAAGATCCAGATTACCTGAAGCTATGGTTGGACAATTTTGTTTCTAGCTATGAACAATTCTTAGATGTTGACTTTGAAAAGCTGCCTACCAGGTATGTAGAAACACTTAATTTCTTACCCTTGGGTGAGTTTCTTAATTTTTGCCACAAAGACTTCATTGATGACATATACAAGGAAGGCAATTATGTGACATACATGATACTCCTTCCTGTATAACCCTGCTCTCATGGCAGACATTGCTCATTGATCACAGCAGTCCTTTTTGCTGATACGAGGCTTACTTCTAGAAGGTTCTTTTCTTTGGTCAGTCCCTGGCAACTGTTTGTCTTGCAATTTGCTTCAGTTCTGAAATTACGCTGAGCGCTAGATCCCACAATTTAAGGGCAAAGTCCACCATAAGACTGCCTAAACTTCAAACAGTTTGTAAATCTTGGGAGCCATACATACTTCTTACCAACCAGCTATAAATTTGGGGATTCTCACAACTCCCTCGGGTTCAATAATTTGCTAGAATGACTCACAGAATGCACTGAAAACACGATACTTACTGATTGTGTTTTAATCATAAATGATACATGTAGGACATGGCCTGGAAGGGTCTTGGATGCAGGGCTTCCATGCTCTCTCCCTGTGGAGTCAGGGCATGTTGCCCGCCCTGAATATCAGTGTGTTCAAATAAGGAAACTCTTTGGGCTTTGGGTGTCAGAGTTTTATTGGGTCTGATACTTCATTGACCATGTGATTGAACTCAGTCACCAGCTTCTTTCCCTCCCAGAAAGTTGGGGAAAGAGAGTCTTTTAGATGTGGCCAGCCTAGCTTTTCTCAAAAACTGCTAAGGGCCTACCCTGCGTCATTTCATTTGTATAAAATTTCTTTATTACACCAGAGGTATTTGAATTGAAACTTACTTTTCTATTTCTGGCCTTAGAGTAGGGCCTTAGAAAAACATCTTGGTAGATGTGAAGTATTTATATTTTAAAAAGCTAGATTTGGCCAAAACCGGTTTGGCTCAGTGGATAGAGCGTCGGCCTGCAGACTGAAGGGTCCCGGGTTCGATTCCGGTCAAGGGCACGTACCTTGGTTGCAGGCACATCCCCAGTGGGAGGTGTGCAGGAGGCAGCTGATCGATGTTTCTCTCTCATTGATGTTTCTAGCTCTCTATCCCTCTCCCTTCCTCTCTGTAAAATATCAATAAAATATATTTTAAAAAAAAAAAGCTAGATTTGGAAATGGGCGGAAAATTCAAATCTATGGAGAAGTATAAGTGAAAGTACAAATCTACCACTTCCCAACTCTTAAAATTCCAAGCCCACTTCCCAGATAAAGTTGTATCTCAAGTCATCTTGAAGACCCTAGTATAAGTCAGGTAACAGAGGTTAGGTTGGCTGGGTTAAAAAAGCTGGAGAAATGAGGAGACACTTTTAATTACAAGAGAAACTTCATTTATAGAGATGTGTTGAGAGGGGAGGGGAAAAACAGACGGTGTTTGATGATGAGAAAGAATATCTGGAGAATTAAAAATCTTCAAGAAGGAGAGCATTTGCAGGTTGGGGGTGGAGGTAGGCAGTAAGAGGGTAGGCACAGATGAGTTGAAATGGAGAATCAAATGGGAACCAAATCATGAAGTTCCAGCATGCATTGTTAATGGACTTTGATTTTTTGTTATGGAAGATACAAATCTCTACTTAAGAATTTTCTGCATAAGAACATCATGATGAAGTGTTTTTAAAGTCACTTTGGTGGAATTTGGAGGTTGGATTGGAAAAGGGTTAAGACTGAAGGTAAGAAGCCCAGTTGAGAGGTGATTGTAATAATTCAGAGAAAAAAATCAGTAGAGCTTTGGACCAATGCATTGAACTTTTTTTTTTTTTTTTTTTTAAGGGAAAAATGGTTGTTTTGTTTTGTTTTGTTTTCAGTGCATTGAACTTAAGAGAAGATGTGGTTGTGCTTCGAAAGCAATAGTGCTGCAATATTTATAAATACAGTTTCAGAATTTTTCCTCATTAGATTATTTGTAACAGGTTTATAAAGGTTAAAAATATTCAAATTTTAACTCAAAATAAGGTTACATATTATTGATTCCTTCAAAGAGTATTCTTGTAGTTTGTGCTTAGAAGTGCTTTTAAAATAATTTATAGCTCACTTTATATCTTGAACCTAAGGATTTTATGGAGTTAAGATTTGGATCTTTGAATGCTTGGGATTTTCTAAGGGGCACTTGTTACTATCCTTACATTTTAAGTGTCTCTTTTTTGGGTACATAATTTCTAAAAACATTATGTACATTTATAGTACCACTACTACATTAAAGTAAGGGGAAGAATGCCAAGAACATTGCTTTATTTATGGTTTTGTTGGCTTAATTAAAATTGTATTTTATATCTTCAACAGAAAACTGAACGATAAATTAGATTTTACTAGTAGAAAACTTTCAATTTTTCAAGTGAATACTGTGTACAAGATGTATGAAATTAGTCAACCATAAAGAGGAAACTCACAGATAATCATTTAAAGTAAATTGATCTATAGAATTTACAAGTTAATTCATAACACAAGGCAAGGATTGCTTTTACTGGAATTTAAAGCCTTGACATTTAAGCTGGATTTCTTCCTGTGATAGAGACAGCAATTAGTAGCTCTTTACAATAAACATTCAGTAACCAAATAGAGGAATAGAACAGATTTCTGGAATAGGTTAGGGAAATTTCAGGAAAAAGGAACATAGAATTTTGGGTAGTAAAGTCCTAGAGGTGGGAAAATGCTTCTCAATTCTTAAATCCTCATCATTTTAAGAACACGGCTAAAAATTTCAACTTTGTTTATACATCATGTTCTAACCAAGCCCTAATTTTATAATGACTTAGTTAAAAAAAAAAGAGCAAACATTGATTTCTCTTTTAGAAGCTGATTCTTTTTCCTGTCTAGTAAATACAAATGTGCAAATAGATAATGGGACAACTAAGAACAAAAGGAACTACTTTAAATAACTAGGACTGAATATTAGAAAATGTGGTGTTTGCTTATGTTTTTGGAAAAGTGAGAAAGAATAGTTGAGCTTAATCTTGAAAATCAGTTATCTTTAAATGTTTATTATTTTGAAGTTATTCTTGTTTTTCTAATCACCTCTTTTTTAGCTTTTCAGTAAGAAAAAAATATATATACAAATGAGAGTTTCTCTGGTACCATCTACACTAATAAAAGAGTATGAGGCAAATTGACCATACCTTCATGACACCCACCAACCAATCAGGAGTGAGTATGCAAATTAACCCAACAAAGATGGCGGGTTAATTTGCATATGCAGGAGCCAAGCGGCTGAGGGTGGGGTGGGACGCAGGCATTCCACACCACCCTCAGCCACTCGGGGCCTGTGGGCAGCATGGGAAGATGGAAAGGCGGCTCCTGCCGGTGCGAAGGCGGTGCCGGCAGCCAGGGGAAGGAAAGCCCATTCTTGCACGAATCTTTGTGCATCGGGCCTCTAGTCTATAAATAAGAGAGAATGAAAGAATCCACAGCTACAAGTGAAGTAATACCTAGACTAAAATGAAACATGTATTTTTGTAAGATGGTTGTAGAATTTGACAGTCATGGCAATGTGACCTGTGATTTATTTTCTGTGTAATTTAATTGAAGTCAGGTGTTTATTTTATAAAACACTTTACGTTGTAGTGTGGTTCAGAAAGAGACTAATAATATTTATCATAATTTTTAATGTGACTGCTAGTAATGTGCTTTGCATTTTCTGGCCACAGTGAATGAACCTTTTTTTAACTCAGTGTAAAAATAGTAGTAATACTTCATATTAAGCATTATTAGAAGAGAGACAGTTATAAAGTACTAGAGGCCCGGTGCACAAAATTTGTGTATGGGTGTGTGTGTCCCTCAGCCCAGCCTGCACCCTCTCCAAACTGGGACCCCTCGAGGGATCGGGCCTAAACGGGCAGTCGGACATCCCTCTCACAATCCAGGACTGCTGGCTCCCAACTGCTTGCCTGCCTGCCTTCCTGATTGCCCCTAACCGCTTCTGCCTGCCAGCCTGATCACCCCCTAACCACTCCCCTGCCAGCCTGATTGATGCCTAACTGCTCCCCTGCCACCCTGTTTTCCCCTGACTGCCCTCCTCTGCAGGCCTTGTCCCCCCCAACTGCTCTCCCCTGCAGGCCTGGGTCCCCCCAAACTGCCCTCCCCTGCAGGCCTGGTCACCCCTAACTGCCCTCCCCTGCAGGCCTGGTCACACCTAACTGCCCTCCCCTGCAGGCCTGGTCCCCCCCAACTGCTCTCCCCTGTAGGCCTGGGTCCCTCCCAACTGCCTTTCCCTGAAGGCCTGGTTGCCCCCAACTTCCTTCCTCTGCTGGCTTGGTCACCCCTAACTGCCCTCCCCTGCAGGCTTGATCGACCCCAACTGCCCTCCCTTGCAGGCCTGGTCCCTCCCAACTGCCCTCCCCTGCTGGCCATCTTGTGGTGGCCATCTTGTGTCCACATGGGGGCAGGATCTTTGACCACCTGGGGCCAGCCATCTTGTGTGTTGGAGTGATGGTCAATCTGCATATTACTCTTTTATTAGATAGGGTAGAGGCCTGGTGCACAGGTGGGGGCCAGCTGGTTTGCCCTGAAGGGTGTCCCGGATTAGGGTGGGGGTTCCGTTGGGGCGTGGGGCGGCCTGGGCGAGGGGCCTGTGGTGGTTTGCAGGCCAGCCACGCCCCCTGGCGACCCAAGTGGAGGCCCTGGTATCTGGGGTTTATTTATCTTCTACAATTGAAACTTTGTAGCCTGGAGCGGAGCCAAGTTTTCTGCTTGCTCCATGGCAGCAGCCATTTCTATTGGGATTTATGTATCTTCTATAATTGAAATTTTGTAGCCTTAAGCGAGTCCTGGGCCGGCCAGGTTATGTGGAAAGCTTGGCTTCCTCCATCGCTGGGGGCAACCCTAGCCTCCTGCTCTTTCCAGCTCCGTGGCTGCTGCCATTTCTGTTTGGGTTATGTATCTTCTATCATTGCAACTTTATAGCCTTGAGTGGAGGACTAGGCCGGCAAGGGCAGGCGGAAAGCTTGGCTTCCTCCATTGCCGGGGAAACCCAAGCCTCCCTCCTGCTCTCTGTGGCTGTAGCCATCTTGGTTGGATTTATTTGCATATTCGCTTCTGATTGGCTGGTGGGCGTGGCTTGTGGGTGTAGCAGAGTGATGGCTAATTTGCATATTACTGTTTTATTAGATAGGATAGGATAATTGTTATTAGGAGTTTTTTAGGGTACTTCTTTGTGATTTGGGCATTTTTCTTAATAGAATTAGGGAAATTAGTATACAGAGGCTTACAAAAAGATTCTTAGGCTTTAGTGATAGTACTTTTAATAATCTTCTCAAGTGTCACTAATCATCTGGCGGTGCCTTTCAGGGAAGAAGGCATAGAATGTCTGGAATAAAAGAGCTTCTTTAGGATTTGAGCTGACAACGCAATTCCTCTAAAGTACAAAACTTTTTCTTCCTGTATTTAAACACTTGTCTTCTTACTTTTAAAATTCTTTATTGTTTAAAGTATTACATGAATCTCCTTTTTCCCCCCACCCTTCTTCTTTTGTTTTCCTTATATTGTAGGGTAGATGATGTGCCTCCAGGAATATCTCTGCTTCCTGACAATATTCTGCAGGTTCTGAGGATCCAGCTACTACACTGTGTTCAGAAAATGGCAGATGGATTGGAGGAACAACAGCAAGCTTTATCAATTTTGCTTGTCAAATTCTTCATTATTCTTTGCAGGTATCTAGTGCAAATAAACTATTTGTTTTAAGTAAATATTACCAAAATGGTAATGCATTTATTGATTATCAATGGTGTTTTACAAGATGGAGCATTAAAGAATGAGTGTACCTTTTGCAATAGGCTTGTGTTTTGTTATATTGGAAAGCCTTTTTAGTAACTATACCTAGTTATAGAGAAATTCAGCCAAGATAAAAAAAATTGCTTTAGAGTAAAGACAATGACAGTTTTTCCTAACCAAGAGTTTGTTGCACTGGTATTTTCTAAGTGGTCCTCACGTATAGACATATATACATTTTTAGTACTGTGAGTTATTTTTTATTTTTTTTAATCTCTATTGTTTAGATTATTACAGTTGTTCCTCTTATTTCCCCCCCTAGCTCCCCTCCATCCGGTTCCCACCCCACCCTCTGCCCTTACCTCCCCACCACTGTCCTCATCCATAGGTGTATAACTTTTTGTCCAGTCTCTTCCTGCACTCCCCAATTCCTTCCCCCCCAAGAATTGTCAGTCCACTCCCTTTCTATGCCCCTGATTCTATTATATTCACAAGTTTATTCTGTTCATCACATTTTTTATTCACTTGATTTTTATTTTTATTTTTATTTATTTATTTTAAATATATTTTATTGATATTTTACAGAGAGGAAGGGAGAGGGATAGAGAGCTAGAAACATCGATGAGAGAGAAACATCGATCAGCTGCCTCCTGCACACCACCCACTGGGGATGTGCCCGCAACCAAGGTACATGCCCTTGACCAGAATCGAACCCGGGACCCTTCAGTCCGCAGGCCGACGCTCTATCCACTGAGCCAAACCGGTTTCGGCTTGATTTTTAGATTCACTTGTTGATAGATATGTATTTGTTGTTCATAATTTTTATCTTTACCTTTTTCTTCTTCTTCCTCTTCTTAAAGAATACCTTTCAGCATTTTATGTAATCCTGGTTGTGGTAGTGATGAACTCCTTTAGCTTTCTCTTTATCTGACCTTCAATTCTGAATTATAGCTTTGCTGGGTAGAGTAATCTTGGTTGTAGGTTCTTGCTATTCATCACTTTGAATATTTCTTGCCACTCCCATCTGGCCCGCATAGTTTCTGTTGAGAAATCAGCTGACAATCATATGGGTTCTCCCTTGTAGGTAATTAACTGTTTTTCTCTTGCTGCTTTTAATAGTCTCTCTTTGTCTTTTGCTCTTGGCATTTTAATTATGCTATGTCTTGGTGTGGTCCTCTTTGGATTCCTCTTGTATGGGGTTCTGTGTGCTTCCTGGACTTGTAAGTCTATTTCTTTCCCCAGATGGGGGAAGTTTTCAGTCATTATTTCTTCAAATAGGTTTTCAGTATCTTGCTCTCTCTCTTCTGGCACCCCCATAATTCTGATGTTGGTACACTTGAGGTTGTCCCAGAGGCTCCTTGCACTATCTTCAAATTTTTGGATTCTTTTTTCTTTTTGCTTTTCCAGTTGGGTGTTTTTTGCTTCTTTGTATTTCAACTCTTTGACTTGATTCTTGAGGTCCTCTAGTCTGCTGTTAGGTCTCTGTATAATATTTTTTATTTCAGTCAGTGTATGTTTAATTTCTAGTTGGTCCTTTTTCATATCCTTGAGGGTCTCGCTAAATTTATTGGCGGTTTTTAGGAAATTCTTGAAAAACCTTATAACCGTGGTTTTGAACTCTATATCCAGTCGTTTGCTTTCCTCCATTTCTTTCATTTGTGATCTGTTTCTTTGTCTCTGCATTTTCATTGCTTCCCTGAGTTGGCAGAGTAGCTTTGTGTGGTAGGTGTCCTATAGGGCACAGTGGCTCAGCCTCCCCAGTTACTGGAGGTGGACACTCTTGGTGCACCCCTTTGTGGACTGTGTGCTCAGCCTTGTTGTAATTAAATCTTGGTTGTTGTTGGTATCACTGGGAGGACTTGACCTCCAGGCCAATTGGCTGTGAGGATCAGCTGTGTCTACGCTGGGAGAACTTCTGTGCTGGAGACACCCTCATGGGAGAAGACTTGCAAAATTGCAAAAGACTCTGTGCTCAGCTTGGATGGGGCAGAGTTTCAGGGCAGAGCAGACAGCCTTGGTTTCTTGTCAGCCCTGCCCTATGAGGCCCCTTGGTCTCAGTGTCCCTCAGTAATCACTTCAAGCACCTCTGAGAGAAAGCCACCCTCAAGTTTCACGCGCTACCAGACAGTCCAGTTTCTCCCTGAATGAGTCTGGGTTCCCAGAGTCTCGCCCAGAACTGGAGTTCAGCGCATTCGGGAGCTTCCGTCTCCCTCCTGCTTGAGAAAGCCAGCCGCGCACTCAGCAGTCAGTCCTCTCTGCGCACGCACGCCTCTGGACCGCTGCCTTCCACATCTCCCCTGAGTCTCAGTGTGCTTTTCTCTTTTCCTGACAGTCCAGATTCCCCCCGAATGAGTCTGGGTTCCCAGAGTCTCGCCCAAACCTGGAGTTCAGCGCAGTTGGGAGCTTCCGTCTCCCTCCCGCATGAGAAAGCCAGCCACGCACTCAACCGCCAGTCCTCTCCACACGCGTGTGTCTTCATACCTCAGCCTTTTTGCAGCTCCTCTGAGTCTCAGTGTGCTTTTCTCTTTTCTTCTAGTTGTAGAATTTCCACTCAGCCAGCTTTCCTGTGGTTCTGGATGGTATCTGTTCTGTCTTTTAGTTGTAGTTTTGAAATTGTTGTGTGAGGCAGCAGTTTAGGTGTTCACCTATGCCGCCATCTTGGTTTCTCTGTGAATTATTTTTGAAATGTATTTTTCTAATGTTTCGTTTTATAAATGTACCAAGAAAGTATAGTTATTGAAGTGATCCAAGATGGCGGCATAGGTAAACACCTAAACTGCTGCCTTGCACAACAATTTCAAAACTACAACTAAAAGACAAAATGTCTATCATCCAGAACCACGGGAAAGCTGGCTGAGTGGAAGTTCTACAACTAGAAGGAAAGAGAAAAGAGTATTGAGGCATGCACAAGTGCTGAAAAGCTGAGGTATGGAGGCATGCGATCCGGGCTGGCGGCGGGCATTGCTTTTTTCAACCCGAAGGGAGACAAGCCCCCGATTACTCTGAAATCCAGTTTTTGGGGAGACGCGGGGGACCCTAACTCCTACGGGGAGAAGCTGGACTGTCTGCCATCGGGTCGGAAAGTGAGGAGGGCTTGCTTGCACAGCTGTGAGCAGGAATAATTGTTTACTGCGCTGGGGCGTGGGACACAGGGACACGGTTAGAGACGCAGAGCCGGCTAACAGGCAGCCATAGCTCTTTGCCACGCCCTAGCCTAGTGACGCCCTGAGACCCCGCCCCACACAACCTACAAACACACCCAAGCTCCAAGCAGCGGCTTTAGCATATGAATGGCCTGCCCTATCGCAGCTTAACCTAGCAAACTTGCAGCCCGGGTCAGACAGCTCCAAAACCTCCAAACCCCAAGCAAAGAGGAGAAAACTGTAGTTCTTGCTGTAGCTCCTGCTGGGTGGCCTCAGACAGTAGCTGACCTGCACCCCATTGGAGATCCAGAAGCCAGTGTACCTAGTGGTCAGTGTGAGACACCAGATTTCAACTCCTCACATCCATAAGTGACACATTTAAGAGGCAGACTCAGTGATCACCAAAGCCCCACTGAAATAAGTCCTGCACCATAAGCGTGTCTCCAGCGCAGCAGTTCTTCCATTATAGACACAGCGGGTCCTCACAGCCAATTGGCCTGGAGGTCAATCCCTCCCAGTGTACCAACAGCAATCAAGGCTTAACTACACCAAGACTTTGCACTCATCCCACAAAGGGGTGTACCAAGAGCGTCCACCTCAGGTGATTGAGGAGGCTGAGCTACTGGCCCCTATAGGTCACCTACCACACAAAGCCACTCCATCAACACAGGGAATCAGCAAAAATGCGGAGACAAAGAAACATGTCATGAATGAAAGAAATGGAGGAAAGCAAACTACTGGACGACATGGAGTTCAGAACCACATTTATAAGGTTACTCAAGAATCTTCTAAAAACCTCTGAGGAGCTTAGTGAGACCTTTAAGGATCTTAATGAGAATGCCAAAAAAATGGATAAGGACCAGTCAGAAATTAAGCATACACTGTCTAAAATAAAGAATATACAGAAACTCAACTGTAGATCAACGTACCCCAAGAATCAAACCAAAGATCTGAAATATGAGGAAACAAAAAACACCCAACCAGAAAAACAAGAAGAAAAAAGAATCCAAAAATATGAAGATAGTGTAAGGAGCCTCTGGGACAACTTTAAGCGTACCAACATCCGAATTTTTGGGGTGCCAGAGGAACAGAGAGAAAAAAATATTGAAAACCTAATAGAAGAAATAATGACAGAAAACTTTCCCTACCTGGTGAAAGAAATAGACTTACAAGTCCAGGAAGCGCACAGAACCCCATACAAGAGGAATCCAAAGAGGACCACACCAAGACACATCATAATTAAAATGCCAAGGGCAAAAGACAAAGAGAGAATCTTGAAAGCAGCAAGAGAAAAACAGTTACCTACAAGGGTGTACCCATACAATTGTCAGCTGATTTCTCGGCAGAAACTATGCAGGCCAGAAGGGAGTGGCAAGAAATATTCAAAGTGATGAACAGCAAGAACCTACAACCAAGATTACTCTACCCAGCAAAGCTATCATTCAGAGTTGAAGGTCAAATAAAGAGCTTCACAGATAAGAAAAAGCTAAAGGAGTTCATCACCACCAAACCAGGATTACATGAAATGCTGAAGGTTATTCTTTAAGAAGAGGCAGAAGAAAAAGATAAAGATAAAAATTATGAACAACAAAATGATGTCAAATACATACCTACCAACAAGTGAATCTAAAAATCAAGTGAATAAAAAATCTGAAGAACAGAATGGACTGGTGAATATAATAGAATCAGGGACATAGAAAGGAAGTGGACTGACAATTCTCAGGGGGAAGCGGGTGTGAGGGGTGCGGGAAGAGATTGGACAAAAATCTTATACCTATGGATGAAGACAGTGGCGGGGGTAAGGGCATGGGGTGGGGTGGGGAATCAGGTGGAGGGGAACTATGGGGGGAAAAAAAGAGGAACACCTGTAATAACCAACAATAAAGATTTATTTAAAAAAAAGTATAGTTGTTCTATAGCTTATATTTTCCAGGTTTATAGATAATTCGGTCTGTGGTACTTAAATTTTGGTATGTCTAAGTATCAACTGGGAAGCTTAATAGAAATATAGAACTTGAGCCTTATTATAGAAATTCTGATACAGAAGAGCTCAGGCACCCTAGTCGGTGTGGCTCAGTGTTTGAGGGTCGACCTATGATCCAGAGGTTGCGTTTCTCTTCCTAGTTGGGAGACATTTATATCCTGCTGTGTTTCTGAATTCATTTATTAAGTTTAGTGGTTTTTTAATAGAGTCTTTAGTGTTTTATATGTACCGTATCATGTCTTCTGTGAATAATGACAATTTTACTTCCTTCTTTCCAATTTGGATGCCTTTTATTTCTTCTTCTTTGATCACTATGGCTAGCACTTCCAGTACTATGTCAAACAGGAGTGGTGAAAGTGGGCACCCCTGTCTTGTTCCTGGTCTTAAGGAAAATGATTTTAGTTTTTGCCCATTGAGTATGAGTTCCTGTAGGTTTGTCATATAAGGCTTTTATTATGTTGAGTTATGATTCCTCTATTCCCACTTTGCTGTGAGTTTCTATCAAAAAAGGGTATTGGGATTTGTCAAATGCTTTTTCTGCATCAGTTGATATGATCATGTGATTTTTGTCTTGCAATCTGTTAATGTGCTGTATCACATTTATTGATTTGTGAATATTGTACCAGCCTTACATCCCTGGAATAAATAAGCATACATTTTTCTCACTATTCATATGTAATAAATATATGTATATTTTTTTTCTCACAGAAATCTATCTAACGTAGAAGAAATTGGGACTTGTTCTTACATAAATCATGTCATCACTATGACAACACTTTATATCCAGCAAGTAGGTGTGAATTAATATGTTCCTTTTTGTGGCTTTACTGAGAGTAACTAAGTTTTACTTTTTCTGTAGTATAGTTAGAAAAGTTAAATGTTTTCAGAGGACATAATAATTGAGAAGAGAATTAAAATTACTATTGGTACAATATATTTCAGGCATCTTATACATATCATCTAAAAGTAGAGATGCAATTATTAATATATTTATTTAAATTTAAATAAGCAAATTATTTTATAACTGGCTTTTTAAAATGACACAATTTGTCATTTTATGTATTATTTATTCATCAAACATCTCTTATTGAGCACATAGGTTTTTTTGAAAAGATGTTTGGTTATTCATTGGAAACCCTTCCTAGGAAATTAATAAAGCTTGAGAGGTTATATTCAGTTCATCTGATTAATTGAGTATATATTTTAGATTCAAATGGAACTTAGACTTATTTGAATAAAAATAATTTGTTATTAAATAATGAATGAAACATAGTCCTTTAATGATATAGGTAAGGATGTTATACAGTTTAATATTTTTAACTAAATATAATTTTATGATTAACTTTATTCTCAGTTAAAAAGCAAAAAAAAAGAGAAGGAATTGGCAGATCAGACATCTATTGAAGAATTTGTAATCCATGCATTGGCATTTTGTGAAAGTTTATATGATCCATATCGGAATTGGAGACATAGAATTTCAGGGTATGTCTTATAAGTCATAATTTTCATTTGAACCTGAATGTCATAATCTGTGCAATTCTTCAAAGCAGATCTTATTCTCTATCAAAGCAATTGGTAAGATGTGTATAAGATGACTCCCATTTCTGTCTCTGAAGTAGAGAACTATATTGGAGGTAATGAATTCATGATAAATGCCACTTCCAGATAATCAGTTCACCCTGAACTTCCATTTTATGATGCAATTGAGTGCTAATAATCAGATAGGGAAATTTCAGAGCACAGTAGCGCCAAGTAGAGAGTACATATTTTTCATGGAAAGGTCTCTGTTTTTAAAGCATATTTCATAATTTGAAAATGATTTTTAACATTTTGTTGAAGGGGTGGGTGCAGGGTGGAGGGGGTCAGTGGGAAAAACAACAGAAAACAAAGGGGTCAGCTGTAATACTTTCAACAATAAAGATAAATTAAAAAACAAAAACAAAGAAATAACAAACCCCACAACATTTTATCTATTTATTTTTATTAAATAGAGCTTGTGTCAATCAGGGTCTAGTCAGGAAAACAAACCATACTAGTATTTAAAAAGAGAGAATAACCCTCGCCTATTTGGCCCAGTGGATAGAGCGTTGGCCTGCGGACTGAAGGGTCCTGGATTCGAATCTGTTCAAGGGCACATGTCTGGGTTGTGGGGCTTGATCCCCAGTAGGGGGCATGCAGGAGGCAACCAATCAGTGATTCTCTCTCATCACTGATGTTTCTATCTCTCTCTCCCTCTCCATTCCTCTCTGAAATCAATAAAAATATATTTAAGAAAAATATATGGTGGGCAAAAGTAGGTTTACAGTTGTAAGTAAGTCAGACAGTTTATTCATGTATTGCTATTAATTATATTTTCTACAGGAGAAACTGTAAATCTACTTTTGTCCCACCCTATATAATACAAGGAAATTGTTTAATAGATATTAGAAAACTCAAAAAGCATAGAGGGGCACTGATAATACAAACACAGTGACTTCAGGAAGCAACTACCTCCCTGGGGCCAAGGGAACAAAGGGAAGAGATTGGAGTTATCAGAAACTAGAGGTTTGGAGAGTTTCTGAAGTGCTGCGGCTTGGACCTCTGAGGAAAGAGCATTGCTTAGCCAGTGTGGGTACTGCTGAGCAGCCATAAAGAGGCTAGTTCTGAGATTGCCAAAAATAAGTGGAAGATAGGAACCAACTGCAAATGTTGCAATAAATCCCTTTTTTGCTCTTTAACCTTCTGGGCTCCATTTAGTACTCACTGTTGGTGAACTCAGTAGTTGGGGTTGCTTGGCAAAGTGAAATATAGTTTGCAGACTGCCTGTCCCAGAATCACAAAGCAGATTCTATATAGGATGATGGGTTTGGAATTTAGTGACAATAGCATAATTTCCAGTACAGAGCTCAAAGAGAAGAGTTGGTAAAAGTACATTCTATTTGTGTTGGCCTCACAGAAGGCTGTGGAAATATTTCAGCTATCAAAATACTAGAATTGTCATTAAAAACAAAACTGATGCCAGCCCATACTGGAGCTATATTTTTAAAATGGAAGAAGCCAGTAGTGTGGACTCTCTGTGTCCAAATAAAATTTCAAAAAGTGACATAGAGTAGCCTGATTTTTGATGAATTTCAATGGCACTGTTGTAATAAACTACTATCTTAGGTATCAAATTAGCAGTACTGCTGAACAGTTCTTTTACAGATTGGAAATTTTAAATAGCTAGTTCCTTTTTTCCATTTCTAGTTTGGAGACGTAACCTGGTAGCTATGTTTGACCATTAAGCATTTTTTAATTTTTGCTTGCTTCAAGAGAAGAAATCCTTTCATTGGTAAGCATTTAAGTTATTGGCTAGACTTCCTCTTTAAGATTATGTCATTCCTGGAGATGTATTATTCAGTACACAAATTAAAAGTAAAATATTAAATTTATTTTATAGTTATTTTTGTAATTGTGCTATCTCTACTTGTCCATGATAATAATTTGGTATTAACTTCTTTTTAATGATAGACGAATCCTTAGTACAGTGGAAAAGAGCAGACAGAAATATAAGCCAGCTTCTCTCACTGTGGAGTTCGTCCCCTTCTTTTACCGTAAGTAACTGCTCTAATTTCTCTTACTTTGACTTTGGTGTTAGTAGCCCTGTGACTTTAGGCAAGATATTAAATTCTGACTTTCCATTTGCTCATTCGTAAATGGGGGCAAAATATCATCCTCATATGGAATATTATGAGAATTAAATAAGATGGCATAAAGTATCTAAAGTACTACCTGATAGATGGTTTCTCTTTCCTGTGAGAAAACACATATCAACCTTGCCTTTTACAGACATTAGCCTTTTCACAAATAGTTCTTAATGTTTCAGTGTCAGACATTCCCAAGACATAAGAATATTATAAAAGAAAAATCTTATTTCTTTGTTTGTGTATTATATTCACAGAGTGTTTTCAAGAAAGTGAACATCTCAAGGAAAGCCTTAAGTGTTGCTTATTGCATCTCTTTGGAGCCATTATAGCTGGTGGGCAGGTGAGGAAAGTGTTGAATGTTAATATATGAAACAGTGGTTAACAGTGCAGAAAGCTTTCCATGGATTATTTAATGTATTCTTTGTCTTTTTATAATTTCATGAATTTTACAAATACTTTTCTAACTAATCTGCTTCTTTTATTTGTTAACTCCCTAGAAACCTAAATAATAATATCACTAAAATTAAATTAATGCATAACCAGATTTAACAGTTTTGGTATTATAAGTTCTTACTTGTGGTGACTTTTCAGCTGCTAGTTCTTTCTTTAGAGTATGGAGGATAGGCAGCCCTGTTAGTCCACTTGATGAAATCAAGCTCTAGCAATTTGATTTCCTAAGACATGAATTTAGTCACTCTTCTGTTGACTTATAATTAGTAAATGCATATAAACAAGGTTTAAACAAAGCCTTAAGAAAAAAAATGGTTTATTTTGTAATATTTCTTTCCTTTTTTTTAAGTTGAACATCTTCAAAGCTGTCTGGTAAACTTTTGAGTATGATTACCAGTTGAAAACAGGATTATAGGTCAGAAAGAACATTCTACATGTTTTCTTTAACCACACAGTTTAGAGGTTCCTAACACTTTTTGTATCACGTACCCCTTTGGCATTCTGGTAAAGCCCTTTATCATAATGTTTTCAAATGCCTATAATAAAATACATAAGATCACAAAGGAAACTCATTTTACTGAAATACAGTTACTAAAATGTTAATAAAACAAATTTGTAACAGTAATACATGCTTTATAACACATTAAATAAAAAGATATACCAGCAAGTCTAGTATAATTAATGTAATTTCAGAGAAGAGATGAGGATAAATGATGTTTTTAAAACACTGCAACTACTATAATATATGAAAATATGTTTGATTTCTGTTGGTGACAAAATCACAAGTATTACTAATAATATTACTTGGGTTTCCTAGTGGACTACCTTGCCTTCTCTTCACTCTAGTAGAAGAGGGGGAGTCTCTTCGTAATGGGAAGAATGGTGATCAGAATTGTGTTTTTCAATTTGTTTGCTTTATCACCTACCTTTATTAGCTGATATATTTTTTTTTGCTTTAGTATCTCTACTACTAAGAAGAATTAATAAGTATCCTATGTAATCCTATATAATAAAAGGGTAATATGCAAATTGACCGAATGGTCACTATGACGTGCACTGGCCACCAGGGGGCAGATGCTCAATGCAGGAGCTGCCCCCTGGTGGTCAGTGCACTCCCACAGGGGGAGCACCGCTCAGCCAGAAGCCGGGCTCATGGCTGGCGAGCACAGTGGCGGCGGTGGGAGCCTCTCCTGCCTCCGCAGCAGTGCTAAGGATGGCTGACTGTGAGAGGGTGCAGGCCGGGCTGAGGATCCCCCCGCCCAGTGCCCCAGTGCATGATTTTCATGCACCGGGCCCCTAGTATGTGAATAAAACTGGAAATCACATTGCTTTTCACTAATGGAAGAAGCTGGTTTGATCCATTTCCTTTTTGAACACAAGAGACTTATTGTTAGTGCCCAGGGGTAATCAAGCTCCGGAGACCTCCAGTATTAAGACTAATATGGAAATATAGTAGATAATAAAAGTCCAGTCTATTATTTTATATACCGAAAATACTCAAAATCGTTATAATTGGATTATAGCTGTAATAGCTGCTATATTGAAGCCAGAAGGTTATTTATTGACTACAGCATCAGTATAAGGGTATTTAGATGAATCGACTATCTAAAGGCATAAGAATGGCCTTTCATAAAGAACAGAAATATTGAAGTCTGATGACTCTTCTCCCTTCCCAAGCATTATGCCTTACTATTGGTATATTTGTTCTGTTCTGTGTTATGTTAAGAGCAAGGGCTTTGGAGCCAGATACTAAAATTCTAACAGCTTAACTTAGAAGTTTACTTTTTCTTTCATTAAAAAAAGAAAACAGCAGTAAGCGGTCCAGAGTTAATCTGGTGGCTTCTAGGATCTTCAGGTATTCAGGTTCCTTCTGAAAGTCAGTTTATTTTTTCTTACTATTTCTTATGCTACAAGATAGCTCTAGAAGAACTCTAGATGGAGGGGGAGATGAAGAAGTCAAATGGCATTTGCCAGCTTTTTTTTAATGCGATACTGAAAAGCTGACATGATGTTGTTTATTTTAATTTCATTTGCTAAACTCCATCAGATAACTGCAAAGAGGGCAAATACATCCAGATAAAAAAATTTGATAAAACTTGCTTCCTTAGCAGCAGGGGAGGTTAGGGAATGTAATCTTTATTCTAAGAGCAAAGGGTCCTTTCTTTTTATTTGTAAAGTGATATCCTCTTTATAGTCTACTGACATATATCATTGACCAAAACTGTGTCACGTGGCTGTTCTGAGCTACAAGGGAAGGTGGTGAGTTTTCTATGTGGGGAGAGTGCTCTCTGAGTAAGAATTCTGTTAGTGAGGAAATGAAGATGTGTAAATCACGTAGTGTCTGTCAAAGTATCTGATTAAAAATATCTGGGATTCCCTTTGTAAGAAGTGGAGGAAAATGAAAGTTGAGTGGACCATCAACAATTTCTTCTGTAGTAGTACTGGTTGTTATTGATATTATTTATTATGTTGATAATAACAAGTCCTAATAGCCTCAGTGCTGTTACTTTCAAATGATTTTGCATAACTATGTTCTTATTTATTATATATCAATTTAACGATTTAGGGCAACATACATTTTTTATTTCTAAGTTTAATTAATCACCTCAAATAGTTAACACTTACTTAGAATTTCAGAAGTATGTTTGTTGACTTAGAGCCATGCCAGTCCACTTATTCTATATAATAAAACCCTAATATGCAAATTGACTGAACGGTGGAACAACTGGCCAACCGACTGGTTGCTATGATGCGCACTGACCACCAGGGGGCAGACGCTCAATGCAGGAGCATCTGTCCCCGGAGAGGGAGGCAGCAGGCAGTGGCAGCGGGGTGATTGGGGGGTGGGGCCAGCCGGAGAGTGGGCAGCAGCGGCTGGGGGCAGGGCTGGCCAGTAGGCAGTGCCAGGCTGCCAGCCAAGGTGAGTGCCAGTGGTGGCCCCCAGTCACCCTGCCTGCCAGTTGCTCCACAGATCGGCCTTGATCACCGGCCAGGCCTAGGGACTCTACCCTATATTTTGGGAACAGTCTCTTAGATTTAAAAATTAAAACCTGGCAAGGCTACTCTAACACTGAGAAAACAGGATGATGCAGCGATGACATGTATGAACTCTTGACTTGCACGTTTTGTGGTCAGCCCTGATTCTGACACTTATAACTGTGTGACAAAGCCAATTACTTAACTTCTCTCTGCTTCAGTTTTTCCACCCATAAGATGGGGGAAATGGTACTACTGCCTCAGAAGGATCATGTTATGTACTACTTTTTATAATCAGGGCAAAAAAATGTAGCTGCTCATACAACAGCAAGATGCCTTTCACCTCTATGAAAAGTATGGTACCTGGTGCATGCAGTGTCCCGGATTGCAAGAGGAATGTCTGACTGCTGGTTGTTGGACATCCCCCAAGTGGTCCTAGATTGCGAGAGACCGCAGACCAGGCTGAGGAACCCCCTCCCACTGCACGAATTTCATGCACCAGGCCTCTAGTATATCTATATCATTTGAGATGGATTTACTATAACCAACAGAGAACCTGAGAGAGGTTTAACCAAATTGAGTTTTTCTTTTTCTTTTTTTATTGTTACATAAGAAATTGAGAATTAGGCAGTTCTGGGTTGGTACAGCAGCTCAGTGATACCACCAAGGACTATGGTTCTTTGGTGTTCCTGTTCTGCTCTCTGTAGCCTGCTTTCTTTAATTCTTGGGTTTATTTCCTTGTGATATAAAGGTGGCTCCAAACATCCTGTCTGCATTCCAGGCAGGAAACAGGTAAAAAGGCCAAAAGCAAAGGGTTCTTTCTTTTTATTTGTAAAGTGATAACATCTTTATAGTCTACTAGGATATATCCTTGACCAAAACTGTGTCACCTGGCTATTCCTAGCTGCAAGGGAAAGTGGTGAGTTTTCTATGTGGGGAGATTGCTATCTGAGTAAGAATTCTGTTAGGAAATGAAGACATGTAAATCACTGGTAGTGTCTGTCAAAGTATCTGATTAAAAATGTTTTATATTTGATATACTAAAATAAAAAGTTGTCTGAAGACCTGTTAAATTCCTTTTTTTGCAAACACAGAAATTCAGTCTTTTGGATTTCATTTTTGTTGTCTCTTATGTTTCAGAAGAATGCTTTGCAAGCAATTTCTCCAGCTACCATGGAAGTTCTTATGAGAGTTTTGGCAGATTGTGATTCCTGGGAGGACGGAAATCCTGAGGAGGTGGGTAGGAAGGTAGAACTGACTCTGAAGTGCCTTACAGAAGTGGTGCATATCCTTCTCACGAGCAGCTCTGACCAGCGTCAAGTGGAAACCAGCACTATTCTGGAGAACTATTTCAAATTGCTGAATTCAGATCATTCAGCTTTACCTAATCAAAAGAGGTCCAGAGAGTGGGAAAGCCGGTTCATAGCTCTACAGATAAAAATGTTGAGTAAGTATCACAAGGAGTTTATTATACCCATTCTTATTATTTCCTAATTAATTTACCTCTTTGTCATCTGAAAAGCCTAAATTTAAAATATGACTAGATTAAATGTTTTATGATTCCAAATTTTCTACTTCCTAAATGGATGATTTTGTTTTTATTCCCCTAGATACCATCACAGCCATGTTAGATTGCACAGATAGGCCTGTTCTGCAAGCCATTTTTCTTAACAGTAACTGCTTTGAACATCTCATACGACTGCTACAGAATTGCAAGGTATTTTTCTATTATTACTATTCTTGATTTTTAAGAAGTCATTTTATGTTTTGATTCAAATTTGCGCATATTGTTTCTATTTATTTATTGTGGTAAAATACATATAAAAATGTACTATTTTAACCATTTTTAAGTGTACAGTTCACATTATTAAGTACTTTCACATTCACATAGTTGTGCAACAATCATTACCATCCATTCCCCATGTTTCTTTTCATCTGGTAAAACTGAAAGTCGATCACTGTTAAACAACTTCACACTTTCCCTTCCACTCAGTAACCAGCACTGTACTTTCTGTCTCTGATTTTGACTGCTCTTAAGTACCTCATGTAAGGGGAATCATACAGTGGTTTGTTTGTTTGTTTGTTTGTTTTGACTTGCTTATTTCATTTAGCATAATATTCTCAAGAGTCATCCATGTTGTATCATATCTTCCTTTTTAAGGCCAAATATATTTGTGTGTGTGTGCGTGGTACTCCATATTTTGTATTTTTCATTCATTGCTTTGATTTTACCTTTTGGCTGTCGTGGATAATATTGCTATGAGTATGAGTATACAGCTATCCCTTTGAGACCATGCTTTTAATTCTTTTGGGTATGTATCCAGAAGTGGAATTTAGTCTGTCTCAATAGCACATTGTCTTTTCTGTGAGACATTCTCTGCTGACTCTTTAAGAATTTAGGGATATTAACTAATTTAATTATTGCTATTTCTTATTTTAGTAACTTTGAGTTCCAGCAGAGAGCTAAATAATAATTATAGTATGTGAACTAATGTTTGTTTTCAAAAATGAATAGTTGATTGTCATTTTAAAAGTGGTGTACTTCACAAGTGGATTCTTGGATTTATTTTCAAGATACGTGGAAATCCATTTAAGCTTCATTTCTGCTTATGGGTTAACAATCCAATGTTCTTTCTCCATTATTCTTGTCTCTGTTTTTAACAGCTGTTTTTAAATGCTAACAATAAGGTGGCAGACAAGAACGAGAAAGACCTGGCCAACAAATTACTGACAGAAATAAATGAGGACCAGGTATCTACAAAGCCTGCATCTTGTTTCAACTGAAGTCCAAAATCAATCAATGGGAGCAACTATTCCTGTACTTTTCTTTCTTTTGTCTTAAAATACACAAACATTATCTAATTCTAATCTAAATTATTTTTGAAAATTCTTCAAAGTAATTTTAATTTTTTAATCTAAAGATAAGTCTATTAATATCTTGGTAGTTAATATAAATTTTCAATGGCGTTCCACCTGTTATGTGTGTGTTCTTTTTAGTATGAGGAGATATAAAGTACAGGAATGGGATCCCACTATCAATGCTGTCCACCTGGTGGTGACTTCTTATTTTTGGGGCTTCCTTTTCTAAACATTGTGGTGTATTGGGATTTTAGGGCTTTGTTTGTGAAAATGTATGATCAGTTCTGATATATTGATTCTTTGCTTCTTGTTGACAAGTAGTGATTATAATTCAATGGACAGCCTGAATCTTGGAGGAAGGGAAGAAGATGCCAAACTCCTTGAGTCTAAATTTAGAATAAGGCTTAACTTTTTTCTTTTCTAAATATTCAACTCTGTATAAGGTAGAAATATAATAGTTATGTTGCTTTTTATAATACATTAGGTAATTTAGTTTTGTTAGACCACCTACAAAGTTGCTTTGTCAGTTTCTTTTGCCCAAAAATTTAAGTGTCATTGTCTTAATGTTCAGGTTTATAAATAGAGCTGTGATATAGAGAAGGACATAATAATCTCTCATTTTCTGTTCTGGATGTGCAATATCAATTACAGAGTATTGTTTTAGATTTATCTGAATTAGTCCCTCTTAAGGCCTTCTTATAGATTAATAAAATAGTTACAATAGTCTTCTGAGAGGTTTATGCTAGTATTTCTAATTTTAGGTACTGTGGTGCCTAGTCCTCTTAGACAGAGTCTAGGAAAGATCTTTTTTGTATGAAATTCTGTATGCAGAATGTTTAATGCATATTATGTTTGTTAAATATATAATGTTTAATAAACAAAGAACATCAAGATATCAGCTTAAATAACTTTCCTGAAAGTGTTAGAGCTTGGCTTAAAACAACAAAGATCAAATCAGTCCCCTTGTACTTAAACCTTTTTTAGGGGGAAGGAGAGAGGAATATCCTCTTTGGGGAGTGACTAGCTTCAAGTCATAGTAATATATTCCCAAAAACAAATTTTGGGGACACTTAGATTTTACAACTTTCTAGTCCTTATGCTTTTGTGGTTGATGATTAATGTTCAGGTTTTTTAAAAATATTGAGTTTATATTTGTTTTTGGTGTTGTTCGGTTTTTTTTACTATAAATCCACTGATCTGAAATTTAACAAATCTCTTTTTTATGATGAAGTTTAAACCGAAATAGGCAAAACAACTTTTGCATTAAAGGTTACCTTCTCAAAAACATGATGATGCTTACAGATATATACTTCATTTTCTGTTGTGCTTCAAATTCTGTATTTTATGTAAAAATAGATACACTTTATTGTTTGCACGTGTGATTGATTGGTGCATGCACATATCATTTCAGGATCTGGAAACTAAGTAGACAAGACTATTTTAGACATCTCATTATACAAGCTAATAAAATTTAAATGTAGGAAGTTAATGTGTATTTTTAAGGAAGATTAATACATAATAGAATTTCCAATGATAGACCTCCCTCCCTTCCTCTTGAGATTGTCCATTTTAAAATAACAAGCATGTATTAAGCTTGGTATTTTGTGTTGTTGATCCCCTCCCCCCCAAAAAAACACATTTTAATGTAATGAGTGAATGTAACCCTATCCTTCTTGACATATGGCTTATTTTCTCTCAAGTTGGTAACTTTTCTTGCAGGTTCTATATTGTTTCAGAAATCAATTTTATTGAAAGAGGAATGTATTGCATGTTAAGTAATTATTTTTTCAGGTTTTCAGAACAAAGGTTTCCTAACTGAATATAAATCTTGACTACATTTATTAATTTCTTGCTTTTCCCCCCTCTGGTAGGCATTTCAGGGACAGTTGGATTGTTTGGCTGTATCAACCATTCAGGCTTTGACAGCAGTAATGAACAAATCTCCAGCTGCTAAGGTAAAACATATTCCTAAGTTCTAAAAATGTTATCTTAGATTTATGAGTTTTCAATATATAATCCCCAAAGTCATGTAGGAAAGTGTAATGCATAGTTTCATGCCTGAAATGAAATAGTTCACAAAATATCTCATCTTAGTGTAGGTGTTATTTTTTCTGATAATTTTAAAGACAGAGTGTCAGTCAATGCATGGGAAGAGCACTGGTTTTGAAATGGTGAAATGATTTTTTTTCTTTTCATTTTGTGACAGGGACTGTTTTTATTTATTTATTTATTATTATTATTTTTTTAAATTTAATAAATCTTTGTTGTTCAGATTATTACAATTGTTTCTCCTTTTCCCCCCCATAGCTCCCCTCCACCCGGTTCCCACCTCACCCTTTGCCCTTACCTCCCCCCACACGGTCCTCATCCATAGGTGTACGATTTTTGTCCAGTCTCTTCCTGCACCCCCCACACCCCTTTCCCCCTGAGAATTATCAGTCCACTCCCTTTCTATGCCCCTGATTCTATTATATTCACCAGTTTATTCTGTTTTTCTTAAAGAATACCTTTCAGCATTTCATATAATACTGGTTTGGTGGTGATGAACTCCTTTAGCTTTTCCTTATCTGTGAAGCTCTTTATCTGACCTTCCATTCTGAATAATAGCTTTGCTGGGTAGAGTGGTCTTGGTTGTAGGTTCTTGCTATTCATCTCTTTGAATATTTCTTGCCACTCCCGTCTGGCCTGCATAGTTTCTGTTGAGAAATCAGCTGACAGTCGTATGGGTGCTCCCTTGTAGGTAATTAACTGTTTTTCTCTTGCTGCTTTTAATATTCTCTCTTTGTCTTTTGCTCTTGGCATTTTAATTATGATGTGTCTTGGTGTGGTCCTCTTTGGATTCCTTTTGTTTGGGGTTCTGTGTGCTTCCTGGACTTGTAAATCTATTTCTTTCACCAGGTGGAGGAAGTTTTCTGTCATTATTTCTTCCAATAGGTTTTCAGTATCTTGCTCTCTCTCTTCTTCTGGCACCCCCATAATTCTGATGTTGGTACGCTTGAAGTTGTCCCAGAGGCTTCTTACACTATCTTCAACTTTTTGGATTCTTTTTTCTTTTTTTTGCTTTTCCGGTTGAGTGTTTTTTGCTTCTTTGTATTTCAACTCTTTGACTTGATTCTTGCATTCCTCTAGTCTGCTGTTGGGTCTCTGTATAATATTTTTTATTTCAGTCAGTGTATGTTTAATTTCTAGTTGGTCCTTTTTCATATCTTCGAGGGTCTCATTATATTTATCGGCCTTTTCTAGGATATTCTTGAAAAGCCTTATAACCATGGTTTTGAATTCTATATCCAGTCGTTTGTTTTCCTCCATTTCTTTCGTTTGTCATCTGTTTCTTCGTCTCCCCATTTTTCACTGCTTCCATGAGTTGGTAGGGTGGCTTTGTGTGCTAGGTTTCCTATATGGCCCAGTGGGTCGGCCTCCCAGTTAACCTGAGGTGGACACTTTTGGTGCACCCCTTTGTGGACTATGTGTACAGCCTTGTTGTACTTAAGTCTTGATTGTTGTTGGTATCACTGGGAGGAATTGACCTGCAGGCCCGTTGGCTGTGAGGATCAGCAGTGTCTACACTGGGAGAAGTTCGGTGCTGGAGACAGCCTTATAGGATTAGCCTTGCCAGATTGCAAAAGCCTCTGTGCTCAGCTTGGAAGGGGTGGAGTCTCAGGGCGGAGCAGACAGTCTTGGCTTCCCGTCAGCCCTGCTCTTGCGTGCGCGCCTCCAGACCTCTGCCTTCCGCGACTCCCCTGAGTTTCCGCCTGACAGTCCAGATTCCCCCTGTAAGAGCGTGGGTCCCCAAGGGCTTGCCCGGAACTGGGGTTCAGTGCAATCGGAACTAGGGTTCAGTGCATTCAGGAGCTTCCAACTCCCTTCCTCTAGGGAATGCCTGTGGCAACCTCCGCATTCAGCTTTCTCTGCGAGCACTTGCATGCGCTCGCACCTCCAGACCTCTGCCGCCGCGGCTCCCTGAGTGTCCGAGTCTCCCTGTGCCTTTCTCTCTACCTGACAGTCCAAACTCCCCCTGTATGAGCCTGGGTCCACAGGGTTTCACCCGGAACTGAGGTTCAGTGCAGTCGGAACTGGGGTTCAGTGCAGTCGGGGGCTTCCTTCCCCCTTCCGCCAGAGAAAGCCAGCCAGGCACTCCGCCGCCCTTCCTCTCTGCGTGCGCGCGTGTCTCTGTACCTCAGCTCTTTGCTGCTCCTTCTCCATGAGCTTTCCTCTTTCCTTCTAGTTGTAGAATTTCCACTCAGCCAGCTTTCCTGTGGTTCTGGATGGTGTCCGTTCTGTCTTTTAGTTGTAGTTTTGAAATTGTTGTGCGGGGCAGCAGTTTAGGTGCTTACCTATGCCGCCATCTTGGTTTCTCCTGAAATGATTTTTTTAAGTGATTTTATGTAGTGCATTTAAAGAATTAAATCCCATATTATAGTTTTTTTAATTAATAAAATAATCACACTTTCACTATTTGGTCATTTCTGACTGATGAGAACATGGACATTTTTCACATGTCAATGGCCCTATCAATTCTGGTCTTGTTTTTCCATATGGCCATGGAAACTTTGCTTCTTTGGTTGTAGTCACTTAGCATTTTCTTTTTCTTCTCATTTGTTTTACTCCCACCGACTCTCTCCTGCTGTCCGTTTATGCTAATTTTGTGCTAGTAGTTTCCTCATTGAGTAGTTTTAAAGATAGTAAGATCATCTATATAAAGTGGTCAGCATAGTGCCAGGCACATGGTGTTTAAAATGTTATTGTCTATTGTTATTACCACTAGAGTCCCGGTGCATGAAAATTTGTGCACTTGGGGTGGGGTGGGGGGTCCCTCAGCTTGGCCTGCGCCCTCGCGTAGTCTGGGACCCCTTTGGGGATGTCTGACTGATGGCTTAGGCCCGCTCCCCAGGGGATTGGGCCTAAGCTGGCAGTCAGATATCCCTCTGGCAGCCCAGGAGCCCTTGGTGGATGTCCACCTGTGGGGAGTGGGTCTAAGCCATTAGTTGGATATCCTTTGTGCTGCTGCAGAGGTGGGAGAGGGTCCCGCCACCGCTGCTGCCCTGGCCAGCCATGAGCTGGCTTCTGGCTGAGCGGCGCTCCCCCTGTGGAAGCGCACTGAGCACCAGGGTCAGCTCCTGCATTGAGCATCTGCCCCCTGGTGGTCAGTGCGCGTCATAGTGATTGGTCGTTACTGGTCATTCCGCCGGTAGGGTCAATTTGCATATTACCCTTTTATTATATAGGAAGGATTTACTTTTTTATCCATCACCTCTAATATGCTTTATGCCTCAGTTACCTTTCTAGTACCAGAAAGGAATGAATTACTTCTTGTTCCCTGAGCCATGCCTTCAGTTGTATTCCACTTTTAGTTGTTTTTTGTTAGGGGACTAACTTTTGCCTTATATTCTTGCTACATATGAATCTTGGTTAGATTCCTGCTGAATAGGCTTTTACAACTGTTAGCTGGCTTGGAAATCTAATCTTCATTTACAACAGTTTCTGTAAGGAAAAAGATCATTTCAAGTTCTAAGTATTTTGGCGTATGAGTATAATGGATTGCTTGTATTGTATTTAAAAAATGCCTTTTGAAAAGATTTTCTACCCTTGATTCTCCTCCCCAGTCTTACTCATTTTGTTTAAATCTTTTGATATTATAATGAGTATATACACTGAATGGCCAGATTATTATGATCTCTGAACACATAATAATCTGGCCACTCAGTGCATATCCTATATAATAAAAGGCTAATATGTAAATTGTCCCCTCGACCAGGAGTTTGACCAGCAGGCAGGCGGGCCAACTGCCCATGTCCCTTCCCCCTGGCCAGGCTGGCCGGACCCCACCCATGCACCAATTCATGCACTGGGCCTCTAATATGCACGTGCACGCGCACACACCCACCCACCCACACACACACACTGAGTGGCCAGATTATTATGCGTTCAGAGATCATAATAATCTGGCCACTCAGTGTATATTTCTGCCTACTTTAATGGACCAGTTTAGTGTTGCTAGTTTTTTTGTGTCTCACTAGTTCATACATGTGTTTAGACCTTACTAGAATGAACTCAGTGTTCCAGTTAATTCAGAACCTTTAGATCAGGGGTGGGGAACCTTTTTTCTGCCAAGGGCTATTTGGATATTTAAAACATCATTCCAGGACCTTACAAAAGTATCAACTTAAAAATTAGCCTACTATATTTGGTCAGACATTTAATTAACTTATCCCTAATGCCTTAGCAGGGCCAGACCAAATGATCCCATGGACCTTATATGGCCCACAGGCCAGACGTTCTCCACCCATGCTTTATTTTTATTTATTTATTTATTTATTTTTTTAAATATATTTTATTGATATTTTTACAGAGAGGAAGGGAGAGGGATAGAGAGCTAGAAACATCGATGAGAGAGAAACATCGATCAGCTGCCTCCTGCACACCTCCCACTGGGGATGTGCCTGCAACCAAGGTACATGCCCTTGACCAGAATCGAACCCGGGACCCTTCAGTCCGCAGGCCGACGCTCTATCCACTGAGCCAAACCGGTTTCGGCTCCACCCATGCTTTAGATACAAAGAGTCAAAAGAAAACTACCCAGGTTTTTTTTTTTTTTTTTTTTTTTGGCCACTACTCAAAATTGCCAGGACTCTTTCGTCCTTTGAGGCTGCTATCTGACTCCTGTTATTCCCAAATTCTCCTTATTTTTTCTCCATTTTTGTTTTGACTTAATATAATACTGCCATAATTATAAATCAAGTGAAGGAAGTAAAGTGTCATGTAACCTAACCTGTAAAATACAATAATTTTATGATACACAACTATTTGCTAATTTTTTTTATTTTACATTTTGGTAGATTATTGTAACATTGTATTCCAGAAGGTATATGGAGTTTATTTTAAGATAAAGACATGTGATTTGAGAAAACAAATGTTAAACTCATGATTTTTTAAATATTAAGTTTATTAGCTTAAATGGGTATTATTCAACATTTTAAAAAATATTCCAGCAAATTTGGTCTTTGAAAATATGCTTTGATGTATTTATTTTCCTTCCCCTAGGAAGTATTTAAAGAAAGAATTGGTTATGCACATATGTTTGAAGTATTAAAGTCCCTGGGTCAGCCATCACTGGAACTACTTAAAGAACTTATGAATATGGTGAGTTTTTAGCTCTGTTAAAAATGGTTCTGTTATCTCCATATCAAAGACGGTAATTAACCTTTTATCTCTTCTGTTGCTTTACAGGCTGTAGAGGGTGACCACACTTCAGTTGGGATTTTGGGCATTAGTAATGTCCAGCCTCTCTTGCTTCTTATCCAATGGCTTCCTGAGCTAGAATCCCAAGACTTGCAGATCTTCATCTCTGATTGGCTGAAAAGAATTTGTTGTATTAATAGGCAGAGTCGAACTACGTGTGTCAATTCAAACATGGGAATTAGAATCATTGAAACCCTTGATTCCCATTCTTCCCTTCATCGAACTTGTGCTGAGAACCTGATTGCTCTCCATGGTTCCTTGGGGAGTCAGTCAGTGAGCTCAGAAGAAATCCGTCGACTACTAAGATTGCTGAGAGTGGATGAATCTGAGTATATACACCCTTACACTACTCCTGTGACTCGAGCAATCCTGACAATGGCCCGGAAACAAAGTCTGGAGAGTGCACTGCAGTATTTCAATTTGTCACACAGTATGGCAGGAATTTCTGTGCCTTCCATACAGAAATGGCCAGGGTCTGCCTTTTCCTTCAATGCTTGGTTTTGCTTAGATCAGGATCAGTTGACTCTTTGCAATGCTAACAAAGGAGGAAAAAGAAAACAGTTGTACAGGTACTGGTACAAATTATGGAATATAACTGAATACTGTCATGGGATACATGCTGTGATTCTTAAAAAGCTTTTTCAAGCACCAATTTTTTATATATTTTTAATTTTTCAAAAATTTTCTCAGGTTACTTGAATGAAAATGTCAGCAGTTCTTTCCCCCACAGCAGGGTGTATGTGTGTGTGTGTGTGTGTGTAGTGGAGTTCAAAAGCAGAAATGCAGCTCAAGCATCTAGTTGTAAATGTACAAGTTACCTGAAGCTTCTTCATCCTTAGGGTGTATACTGTTTAATTATAGGTGCTTTGTTGCTTTCATAATATTAATGGTATATCTTAAATATTTTTCTAGTTAAGTTATGGAGGTTTGAAAACAAGTTCCATCTTAAAAATATTGTAAAAAAGGAGTAATAAATTTGAAATTGAATGGTAATCTCTCTGTCCCATTGAAGGTGCTATGTAATTATATGAAGGACCACAAAACCTTTATGTACTAGTATGTACATCCAAAATTAGTTACTTCAGTAATCATTTTTATATGCCTTTGATTTTTTAAGACCTTTATTTATGCTTTCTGAATCTTATTTGGGCAAATTTTTAAGACTTGAAAGCTTATAGCTTTACTATTGTTTACTAACGGGATTCCACCTATAAGACTACCTTTTATCATTTACTCAACTCTGATGTCCCCCCAAAAGACTTAAAAAACATTGTTGAAGCAAGGTTGAACTGACATGTGATAATAGAATATAAACCACAACTTGTTTGATAAAGGTATTGATGATGATGTTGTGGTTTTTTGTGCCTCAGTGATGATAAAACTGAAAACTGATTTTAAAAGTTCTGATAATATATATTTTTGTTAGCTTTTTTACAGGAAGTGGCATGGGCTTTGAAGCCTTTATTACCCATTCAGGTATGTTGGTTGTGGCCGTGTGCACGAAAAGAGAATATGCGACCGTTATGCTTCCTGATCACAGTTTCTGTGATTCTCTCTGGGTAAGGCTTTAGGGCATCACATTTAACCTTTTTTTTAATCTTTATTGTTGAAAGTATTACATATGTTCCCCTTTTCCCCCACTGACCCCTTCATTTAACTTCTTGATTTTTTTTCCCTTTAAAAAGCACACATTTGGTGCATGTACATCAGGTGTTGTCATCTACTTTTTTTGTTAATCCTCTCCCAAGGACATTTTTTCCATTGATTTTTTGAAGGGAGGGTGGGAGGAGGAGAGAGAAACATTGATGTGAGAGAGAAACATTGATCATTTGCCTCCTGCATGTGTCCCAACCGGGGCCAGGGATTGAACCTGCAACCCAGGTACATGCCCTTGACCAGACGAGGGCCGTTGCTCTAACCACTAAGCAACATCAACTAAGGTGTCATTTCCTTTTTGAGAATCTATTAATTTTCACTTTCTATTCATGTTGAAGTTCATCTATAGGGAGGTTAATACTATTTATCATTATCATTGTAAATTTAGCAGTAATCATTTTTCTGCTAAAAAAATAAAGTGAAATGTTATTTTTTTGACGTGTTCTAGACCTAAATTTGATTTTTGAATTCTAATTTAAAATGACAACATAAATTGTTAAAAATTACATTTCTGTTGCTGCTCTTAAAATATGAAATGCTTCTCAATAGAAAAAATGATTCTAAAGAATCCTCTTAGACTTGGAAAATTCAGAAAAGATACTATGTAACAGTTGTGTATAGATTTTTTAGAATATATATAAGTGCTTTTATAGTACTTCAGGAAAGTTATTAAGTTCATTTTTTAAAAAACATTTTTATTGATTTCAGAGAGGAAGGGAGAGGTAGACAGAGAGAGAAACATCAATGATGAGAGAGAATCATTGATCAGCTGCCTCTTGCACACCCCCTACTGGAGATCAAACCCACAACCTGGGCATGTGCCCTGACAGGGAATCAAACTGTGACCTCCTGGTTCATAGGTCGACACTCAACCACTGAGCCACACCAGCCAGGCAAGGTCATCATTTTAATCAGCATTTAGTCATGCTTAAACTTAATGTTCTGCTGTTCACACAAACTAGTTAGAGAATACTAAATACTCATAAAACATTGTCATTCGAAAAACTTAATGTGATTTTTCACCTTTTAAATATATGTTTTACTTTACCAGCACAACATAACCATTGTTCACATGCCTGGAAAAAGGCCCTTTGGTCAGAGCCTTGTCTATATCTACGATAATGGACAGCAGAAGGTCTCTGCCCCTCTCAGATTTCCTGCTATGAATGAAGTAAGCACATCTAACCTATTCTTTATAGGACCAATTGATTGAGAATTCTTGAAAATTTTCAGTTTAATGTAGAAGGTTCTCTTTATTCTAAATATGTGCCCATAAATTTTAATGTTTCCTGTATACCAAGATATAGTAGGTTAATATTTAATTCAGTTAGCCCAGGGGTGGGCAAACTTTTTGACTCGAGGGCCACAATGGGTTCTTAAACTGGACCGGAGGGCCGGAACAAGGAAATGAAGAAAGCAGAGCAAAGGATCCTTTAATAAAGCTCTCCAACTATATGAAATACAAACTGTTATGATAAACTTGTTTCATTTTCCAGTGAATTTGAAAAAATAATGAAGAAACTTTACATCTTCACATTATAGTTGGAATTTATTTTCTAGGGTGACTCTTAAAGAACATTAGTGCAAAATTTCTTTGAAAGTATTTGGATAATTTTGAAAGGGCCTTTTTTGAAGGTAATGGAATGGATTAGATTGCTTCCCGAGTCCTAGTATTCTAGTAATTTCTTGTTGCTGTTTATCTCAATGACGATTTCAGGGTAACCTATAATTGGCATTATTTTACTGATGTATAATTCTCTGTTTATAAATTTGAAGGGGGAAAAGGAGTTTTCTCTATTTCATAATTTAGTAAAGTTAAAAATTTTGTTCATATGCCCTCATTAAAAATTAAAAATTTGCAAAAGTATATAAAGTGAGATTATAAAAGTAACGCATCCAAATCAAGTAGGTCTAAGGTAACATCTGTAATGTTCTCTTATGTGTATACATGCGTACACACTCATGATCCAGCAGATGTATTTATTTGCTTAATTTTATGTACTGTTTCATTTTAAATATGAGGATAGAAATTTAATTAAAAGAGTGTAATTTGTTTTGTTTCTTAATTTTTAGCCTTTTATTTCTTGCTGCATTGGTTCAGCTGGGCAAAGAACCACCACTCCTCCACCATCCCAAATCCCAGATCCACCTTTTTCTTCTCCCATTACCCCTCATCGGACATCATTTGGTGGAATTCTGTCATCAGCCTCCTGGGGAGGAACAATTGAAAAATCAAAATTGATGACCAAATTGATATCTGCGGGAACCCAGGACAGTGAATGGGGATGCCCCACATCTCTGGAGGGTCAGCTAGGGTCTGTTATCATCTTCTATGAAGCAATACAGCCTCCTCAGGTGAAGGCATTATATTTAGCAGGTGCGTATATTAACATTCATACTGTTAATTAAACTTAGTTTTTTCTGTTGCCTAAGTCTGAAAGGTATATTTGTTTTAATTGAAGCTTAAAGGGAAGGAAAAAACAAAACCTCCCACACACCATACTTCCCCCGCTTGGCATTATTGAGATGTTATTGACATATAACATATGTACATTTAAGGTATACTATGTGATGAGTTAATACACGTATATATTGCACAATGATTGCTGTGGTAGTTAACACCTCCATTCACTCACAGAATTACAGTTTTTCATATGTGTTAATAATATTTAAGATCTTTCTTAACTTTCAAGTATATTACATAGCATTCTTATTTTAATAATTGCATTATAGTTATTTTCAAAATTATAACTGTATTTTAGTAGATTGTTCAGGAGTTAAACCTTAAGTAGCCATGTATATTAACTCTGTAGAATACCTTATTATTTATCAAAATTTCTTTTTTAGATTACATGGGAGATTTGAGATGAATGAAAATGTCCAAACTCTCAAAGTTTAGAACCTTTTCATTACTTTAAAACTCACCAAAGTATTTGAAGTTGAGCATTATAATCCAAATAAACTTCAAATTAATAATAAGTCATTTAGTGCAATTATCACAGCTCTATAGTTTTGATTTTGTTCTTATAATTTTTCCTACTTATAATTCTGCTCTTGTAAATAATAATTATTGTAATACAGTGTTCGTAATGATTGTTCTTAATTGCTGCATATTATATTGGATTCATAATGCATGATTTACTTAGGCTGTTTATAATTTTGAATATTGATATAAACATAAATATTCAATACTAGAGGTCCAGTGCACAAAATTCGTGCACAGGGGAGGGTTCCCTCAGCCCAGCCTACACCTTCTCCAATCGGGGACCCCTTGGGGGATGTCTGACTGCTGGTTTAGGCCCGATCCCTGTGGGATCGGGCCTAAACCGGCAGTCGGACATCCTTCTCGCAAACCACTGGCTCCTCACCGCTCACCTTCCTGCCTGCCTGATCGCCCCTAACCCCTCTGCCTGCCTGCCTGATCGCCCCTAACTGCCTCTGCCTGCCTGCCTGATTGCCCCTAACCACCTCTGCTGTCTGCCTGATCACCCCTAACTGCTCTCCTGCCAGCCTGATTGCCCCCAACTATTCTCCCCTGCCAGCCTGATCGCCCCTAACTGCCCTCCCCTGCTGGCCTGATCGCCCCCAACTGCTCTCCCCTGCCTGCCTGATCACCCCCAACTGCCCTCCCCTGCCAGCCTGATCGCCCCAACTGCTCTTCCCTGACGGCCTGGTCGCCCCCAACTGCCCTCCCCTGCCGGCCTGATTGCCCCTATCCCCCTGCCAGCCTGATCTCGACCCCAACTGCCCTCCTCTGCTGGCCTGATCGCCCCTAACTGCCTCTGCCTCAGTCCCCACCACCATGGCTTTGTCCGGAAGGAAGTTGGACATCTGGAAGATGGCCGGTCGACCCAGTCTAATTAGCATAGTACCCTTTTATTAATATAGATAGATTATATAGTATAAGATTGCTTAAATGGTGGGGGGTAGTCTTTTTCAGCAGGAGGAGATGCTCTTTGCAGACAAAAATACATAATCCCTATATCTGGACTGATAGTCAGCCATATGCACTGTACTGCCAAACCGGTTATTAAAAAATTGAACCGCTTTCTTACACCTTACACCAAACAACTATTGCCCTTAAAACCCCTCCTCAGCACCCACCTTAGGTTCTGCCTTTGCAGTTCACCCAGATTAGGTTCTGATTGGTTGGTTCTATGCCAGTCAGCGTCAAAAGCTCCACCTCCTAGGCAGCCATTGGCTCCTCGCACTTCACCTAGATTTGGTTCTGATTGGTCAGTTTCTATGCCAGTCAGCGTCAAAAGCTCTGCCTCCTAGGCAGCCATTGGCTCCTTGTAGTTCACCCAGATTTGGTTCTGATTGGTCGTTTTCTATGCCAGTCAGCGTCAAAAGTTCCGCCTCCTAGGCAGCCATTGGCTCTTCTGGGAAATCCAGAACGGCCCCGCTGACAGCTGTCTCTCTCTCTGGGCCTATCTCTGGGCCTGATCTGCAGCCTCCGCAGCAGCTGCTGATCAGGACCTGCCTCTCTCTCTGGGCCTGTTCTACAGTTGCCGCAGCAGCGGCGAGGTCATTAGGTCTCCAGCCTGGCCCCAGCCGGAGGCTAACAACCTCGCCATGCCCACCTTGCCCCGCCATCCCACCCCCTCCTGCCGCCAGCCTTTTGGGCCGTGGTGGAGGGACTGAGAATGCACTTCCTGGTCACCGGTCGTCCATCTGATCATTTAGGTCATGACGGCCCTAGGCTATTATTAGTATAGATGAACTGTTGTACTTACTGTTTTTTTCTTATTTTGACGGATTTACTTATGATAAAATTCCAGGATAAATATTCAAAGTGTGTATTTTATGGCTTTCAATACATATTACCCAATCAGCTTCCAAAAGATATATACAGTCCTTACCAGTAATGCATGAGTATACCAGATTCATCACAGCCTCATTAAAGTGGAATGGTCAATACTGTTTCCTCCATTTTTTAATGTAAAATGGAACCAATTTTAATTGTATTTGTTTGATTTGATTTGGTTTTTTTATTAGTAAAGAGTTTTGTCCTGCTCATTTGTTAATCCATTTCTATGATTTGATCTTTTTATTAGTAAAGAGTTTTGTCCTGCTCTTTTGTTAATCCATTTCTATGATATCTATTCAGATATATTATAAGTGATATTTAAAAAAAGTACATTTTGGCTAGCGTGTTTTAACTGTGTTATATGAGTAGCTTGAAACAGCTCAATTTAAAATTTTGTTCTGATTACACAGAACCGAAGAGGCCAGATCTATTCAATGATATGTGTGTGTGTGTGTATGTGTGTGTATAAATAATTTTTAGGTCCAAACTGTTTAAGCCCTTGGAAGTTTCAAGAGTCTGACATGGTGGACCTGCCTGGTAATGTCCTCCTTCACTACACTGCAAAGGTCAGAGTAAATTCATGGATTGTTTATCTAGTTGTAACTAACTATGCTATCTATGAACTAGAATTCCTTTTTAAATTTCTTTTGTCATTTCAGTGGGTAACTGAGAAGGGGCTTGAATTGCCATTAAAAATTATTAATTTTCAAAGGAAGATGAGAAGCATTAAAAATAAAGGTGCACCTGCACCTCTCATCTACAGTTTAAAGTGATCATTAGTCATCCCAATAGTATGAATAGGAATAGCTGTAATGGGAATTTGTACAAATGAATCAACTTCAGTAAATGAAACTGTTTAAATGTTTTTTTTTCCTACTTTTTTGGAAGGAGCGAGAAAACAGAATTGCTCAGCATTTGCTTTGTTAATTTTTAAAATATGATGTTAGAAAACGAAAACAAAAAAGGAAATGTTTACTTAGGATGGAGAAAAAAGCAACCACCTGTAAGCATACCATGCTTAGTCATTTTTTCCTTGGACAAAAAGTCAGCAAGGACCAAGTGAAAGAGATCAAAGGTAGAGCTGGGAGAAAGAAAAGGGAGAAGTTGCATAAACAAACTTATCAGTTGCCCTCATTATATTCAATGTTACATTGACCAAGAAAATGCTTTTTCTGTGTTAGATTATACATTATAGAACTTTTTCCTAGTTTAGTCTTCTAGTTTAGTCTTCTGGCCATAATTTATTACTTTGAATACTCATTTGTTATATCTGGCCTAATAAAATTTACTTACCAGTTGGAATTTCCCCTAACTTTTTATTTTGATTAATTTCAAACCTAGAGAGAATTTGAAAGAATTTGAGAGAATTTGTAAGGTGAAATCCTGTATACTCTTCACCTAAATTTGCCAATTATCAATGTTTTTAAAAAGGCAAAAAAGTCTTCTTGCATATATGGTTTAAAAGAGAAAAAAAAAAGTGAAACTATGTGGTTGGTGAGTGGTAAGTTCTAGCTATAGCTCATCTGTCAGATGACAAGCTGCAGTGACCTGCATTTGATGAGTACTTTAGAATCTAGTCCCTGATTCTTAGAAGAAACAATCAGAGACTAATAATACTAAACTTAATATTGTAGGCATCTTATAATTGACTATGCTATATACCTTTTAAAGTTATGATGAAATGTTCCATCTATAGTTAAAGTTATGTTTTGTCTTCATTGTGCTTAGCTGTTTGCCATGTTTTTTATTTATTTATTCTTAGGCCTGCAAAAATTCAATCTGTCTTGATTTATCTACTAATTGTTTGCATGGAAGGTTAACAGGAAACAAAGTAGTAAACTGGGACATTAAGGTAAGTTAATGATAAGTGGTAGGCAACATATTTTGTAAGTTTACTGATTCTGTAGAAGGGTTTATGATTTAAGCACCACCAGATTTATTTGAATAATAAGTCACCGTTAAAATGTTTGCAGGATGAACAAATAAGTAGTTGAATGACTGATTTGCTTGAAATTCAGGTTTTAAACTATGCCGTTAGCTTAACAATTTTCATGATAAAAATATACTATCTTATTAATTAATTGCTCCACTTGTTAAGGTATTTAATCCCTAAAACTATGTGGCAGATTTCAACCCCTTCTGGTCAATTTAACACCAATTGAATATGCTTATTTTTTCAGTGGAACAAATCATTAGGATAATTCTTCCTGTGTAAAAATAAATCCATCGGTTAGTATTAATCCTCATGTTATTTCTGTGGTATAAATATTTATTTATTTACTTGTTTATTTATTATTTCAGAGAGAAAGGGAGAAGGAGAGAGAGAGAGAAACAAAGTGATGAGAGAGTACCAATTATCGGCTGCCTCCTGCACGCCCCCTACTGGGGATCAAGCCCACAACCTGGGCATGTGCCCTGACCGGGAATCGAACCGTGACCTGATTCATAGGTCGATGCTCAACCACTGAGCCATGCCAAAGGGGCTATAAATCTTCTTTTCTCTTTGACTTTTAAGAACAGATATCAGCATAGTAAGATTTATGATATGCTTACCAATTTATAAGTTAACTTTGGCTGTCACTTGTAAGATTGGTTTTACAAGGCTTGTAAATGTGAAGAGGTTGTATACAAACTGTAGTTGGGTCTACATGGCAGTTTAGAACATTTTAGCAATTCTTAATAGCTAAGGTTATATAGACTCACTATCTGTCAGGCACCGAGCTTACTTAATCCCTGTAACAACTTTACAAAGTGGGAATTAATATCATCCTAATTTTAGAGATGATGAAACTGAGGCAGAGAAATTAGTAACGTGTCAGAGGATTTTGAATTAATTTTGTTAAGCTATTTAAAATAGTCACTTTGAACTTTGGTTGAAGCCACCTACTCCACCTATTTTGTTAAGTAAAAGTAGAGGAGTCAGTCATATTTCTCCTGTCAAATATATTCTCTCTCTCTTTTTTTATTATTTATTCCCTTGTTCATTATGCCTAATTGCCTTGTGACAGTTTCCTCTTACATCCTTAGTGTTACATTATAAAGTCAACTCATGTGGTCATGTTTAGATTGCCTGTTTGGAATTCCTGAACTTTGGAAAACGAAGGTGCAGTAAAAAGGACCTGGCTTAGTCTCTGTTGAGTATTGATGATGGTGACTTCTAAGGCTGCTCTTTAAAGCATATGCCGATACAAGGGTTCCTGTAGCTTCGATTGTCCCATACATTGCCTAAAGATTTAGTAAATTATAACCTCATACATACTGTGTAGTTATCAAATGACAAAATTGTCCTTGTTTTAAAGATTAAAATATAATTTTCTTTGTCAGGACATCATAAACTGCATAGGTGGATTAAATGTACTCTTTCCTCTGTTGGAACAAATTAGCCACTTCAGTGAAGGACAGATTCCGGAAGGAATAAATGAAATAACAGTTTCTGAATTGATAACACCTGTAGAAGGAGATTGGGTGATACCGACCTCCACAAAGACATCAGGTATTAAGATGAAATTAATACAAAATAGTCATTGAAAAATTGGAGAATTAATTGAAAATAGATTAAGATATCTATTAGGAAGAAACTTAACCATTTGTAGCTGAGGCAACCCATCCCTAATTTTACTAATGTTCAGAAAGTTCATAATACTTTAGTCAGAAGACTTAAGATGTTGGTTTTACTCTTATCCCAAGTTTGTACTTTTAGTGGAAATATGACAACAGTGTTAAATTTATGGTAGAGAAAATATTTACATGTCCATATAAGTATACAATATGCATTTGCTTCTTTCTCTGATATTTGAGTTCTGTAAGTGACCTTAGGAGGCAAATTTCTTAACCGGATTCTTTGTATGTTACAGTAGTCATTATGATAGAGAAAATATGATATAAAGTGATTAGAATAATTATGATAATTAATGGCATGTTCACAATTCCAGAGTCAAGACTAGAGAGAAGTTTAGTTGCAACATTTATCTTGATTGTGAAACACTTGATTCAAAGACATCCTATTAACCAGGACAATCTTATTCACTCCCATGGAGTTGCTACTCTTGGTGCCTTACTTCAGAAGGTGAGCTAGTCTAACATTATGTAGATGTGGCTGGTGATTGTAAAGAGCAGTTAGTCTTCCCAATAAGTAAATATATTTTAAATTACACTGTTACAGCTTGTTATATTAGTGCATATAATTTATTTCACAAGTAGATTTTAATAATCATTAAATTACCTTATACAAGAATTACTTATCTTACATAATAGGACCTTGTTTGTTACCTTTGTTATTTGGGATATGTGATTAATTCATAACAGTAGGAAAATATGTTCTAGCATTACTTCAGAAAAATTGTCTTAAGTTGTTCACGTTTTTCTAATCAACATTTTTATATTTAGTAGATGTTCTGAATAAATTACTTGAAATTATAGCTTAATTAATTATTTAAACTGAGCTTTACAGAAACCTTTTCTGTTTGGATTTCAGGTGCCAAGCACTTTGATGGATGTTAATGTATTGATGGCAATTCAATTACTAATTGAACAAGTATCATTAGAGAAAAATATGCAGCTCCTGCAACAAATGTATCAGTATTTACTTTTTGACTTTCATATTTGGAACCGTGGAGATTTTCCCTTTAGAATCGGTGAGAGCAGGCTGCTAGATATAATTTTATAGTTGTTTTAGAAATTTATAACTACATATATGACTTTATGATAGGTATATCATTTAAGAGTGAACTTTCTGTTTTAGGTCATATACAGTATCTTTCAACCATCATCAAAGACAGCAGGAGAGTTTTCAGAAAGAAGTATGGTGTGCAGTTTCTCCTAGATACCCTTAGGATTTATTATGGGTATGATGTCCTTATGCCTTCTCAGTTTGATATTTTCTTCCTGCTACTTGATTGGAATATCTAGGTTGTTTATTTTCCAGCAATTCTAATATCCTTCAACTTCAGAGAAGCAGGATAGTGTGGAGGTCAAAATGAAAAACAATCATATACTTTGGGTTTGAATCTTCTGTTTCATTAATTGACTAACCGTAGGCAAATTACTCAACTTTTTTGTGTTTAAGTTTTCTGTTCTGTGACAAGGATATAATAAAACTGAGATATCCTATGGTTGTTTTGAGGATTAAATTAAATGAATTAATAATGTATAAAGCACTTAGTATTGTGTCTTCTACATAGTGAGTGTTGCATAATATATACATTAATATCTTTGTCATTGAAACTCCTAACTTCAAAAGGTTTCCTATTTAGAAAAAGAAGCCAAAGATACCATAGATTTTATTTTTTTAAATTAAATTTATTGGGGTAACATTGGTTACTAACATTATGTTAATGAGTATTAATAACATGGAAACATCTTTTATAAATTAATTTTTTATGTAAAAACTAGAGGCCCAGTGCATGAAATTCGTGCACTCAAGGGGGTCCTTCAGCCCGGCCCGTGCCCTCACGCAGTCCGGGAGCCCTCGGGGGGTGTCCGACTGCCATGGAGGTGGGAGAGGCTCCCGACACCGCTGCTGTGCTCGCCAGCTGTGAGCCCAGCTTCTGGCTGAGTGGTGCTCCCCCTGTGGGAGTGCACTGACCACTAGGGGGCAGCTCCTGTGTTGAGCGTCTGCCCCCTGATGGTCAGTGCACATCATAGCGACCAGTCATTCCGCCATTTGGTCAATTTGCATATTAGCCTTTTATTATATAGGATATACAAATATAAGAATTTTAAATTTCAATTTTTGCACTTTTACTTTTTCTTTCAGAAGTGATTGTAAATATAGTGAGCTGTCTCTAGATGATATTCGGACAATAAGGACTTCTTTGTATGGACTAATTAAATATTTTCTGTGCAAAGGTGGAACTCATGAAGAGATACAAAGTATTATGGGTTACATAGCTGCTATTAATGAAGAAGAACAGGTATTATGCCCAAGATGATCTGATTTTTCCTTTTAACATTTAAGTTTCTGTATCATCATCTTTTAAACGTATATATGTATAATAAACATTTTAACAGTAAAATGTTTATAGTGTCACGTATAATATTGTGCTGTTAAATAAGTAAAATTTATCTCCTAACTGAAAGTTTAATAAACTAGATGTCAGTATAATAAAGTATTTTAATAAACTAGAAAGTAGGCTGTGAAAATAGTTGCTTTGTCTGGCAATTCTGAACCTATTTTCAAAGGTCACATAATGTATATTTACCTATCATCAGAGTTACTGGGCAGATTTCTAACATGACTTTAACATAGATTCATAAAAATTTTGCACAAAGTAAATTGTAAATGTATTTCTATTTTTAAATAATTTTATATACATTATTTATTTATAGCTCAGAACTACTTTTTAATACAGTGGTTCTCAATGTTTAGTTAGCTTTACCTGGGAACTTTTTATAAATTAAAAGATACTACTGAATCAAGCTCTCCAGGTGATTGTGGTACATGGTAGAATTTGAGAACCACTTGTATAAAATATACAGATCAGGAATTACTCTTCCCACTTGTACATTTGAAAATATATGTTCAGAAAGATTAGGAGACTTAAAAATTTGTCACACAGCTAATAAACCTGGGACTAGAAGAACCAAATGTCTTTACTGCTGTTTCTGTGCTCTTTTTTATCCCACGCTCAGCATCAAATTTGAGGCGCTTTAATTTATGTTGACTTAAATATTTTTCCCTGTATCATGAAATACTCATTGTGTACTCAATTGTTACATGCCTTTATAATTGGTATTATATAGATAAGTGAACTTTGGCAGTTTCCCTATAAGGTTGGACTACTTGAAAAGCTTCTCATCATTTAGAATAATGAGTAGCCATCTTATTAAATGTTAGTTCTAGTGTCACCTGCTATGATTCATTGCTAATAAAAATTTCTTGGCCAATTCAAAGAATTACTTTTTGAAAACTTAACTCTGTATAGAACAATACCAGCCATTGTAGGTTTATATTGATGAACCAATTATCATTTTTACTTTTAGCCTAATGGAGGCAGGGGTGAGTAAGAAAAGCTTATAAATAATTATGAAACAAACAAACCAAAAAAGAGCATGATAACATCTATAAGAGAGAAACAAAGTCCTATGAGGTTTTCATACAAGAGTATTACATGGTGAGAGACCAGGAAAGGCTTTATGGAAGGGATTGCTTTCATATGGATAAAGCGGAATAGGTATGGTTCAGCAGGTAAATGTGGCTGTGAGAAGATATACAAAAGGAAGTGGAATAAACCAAAAGGCATAATGGAGTGAAAGGCAGGTTCAGAAGACATCAGACAGTTCAGTTAAGCTAGAATATTAGGGTATGTTGGATTTAGTGAAATAACTGTTTGTGGTTTATGATTTTATTTGGCTTCCATATCTGAGTGTGATCATTTGATTTGTGTTGTTTGATTTTAAAAGCTCTTTGGAATTTTGGATATACTCTTTAGTCTCCTGCGTACCAGCCCAACTAGAGGTCAGCTTTTTTTACTGCTGTTTGAACCAGGAAATGCTGACATACTTTATGCCTTGCTTTTAAATCAGAAGTACTCTGACAGACTAAGAGAAATCATTTTTAAGGTACATTTTTCAGATGTCTTTATATTTTGGGACAGTTATGGTATATGAATTTACTTGGAATATATGCATTTTATGAATGTAAATCTTTTTTATATCTACTTCTAATTATAAATTGTCACATTTGTTTTGATATATATTCTCCATGTTTTTATTGTTTGCATATTAAAAAGCTAGTTACATTGTAATCTTATCAATCATTTCAGTGGAAAATGTACTTTGTTATACCATCCTCAATATAAAATTTCTCATGTCCATTTTCACTTGTGTTGGGTCTATATGGCAGATCATAATTAACCTTATATAGCACTCACTATTTGTCAGGCACTTGCAACAACTTCATGAAGTGTATATTATTTTCATCCCCACATTTCAGATGAAGAAACTCAGGCAGAAAAATTGTAATTTGTCTTGTCAAAGAAATAGAACCTGTTTTATTAAACACTCTAGAATATTCCAAAATCTGAACTTTGACTGAAGCCACCCACTACACCTTTTTTTCTTAACTAAAAGCAGAGTCAGTCATATTTCTGTTGCTGAATACATTATTTTTTTTTTACATGATTTATTCTCCTGTTCGTTATGCTTAATTGCCTTACAACAGTTGTTTCCTTTTATAGCATTAGTGTTACATTATAAAGTCTACTTATGGGGTCATACTTGGATTGCCTGTTTGAAATCCCTAAACTTTAGAAAACAAAGGTACACTAAAAAGTGGTCTGATATAGTCTCTTGCGTATTGGTTGTGGTGACCCATGAAGCCACTCTTTAAAGCAGGGGTCCTCAAACTTTTTAAACGGGGCCAGTTCACTGTCCCTCAGACCGTTGGAGGGTCGGACTATAGTTAAAAAAAAAAACTATGAACAAATTCCTATGCGCACTGCGGGCCCGGGACAAGTTGGCTGCTAAGCAGGACAGGCAGTGGCACCCGGCGGGCCGGATAAATGTCCTTGGCGGGCCGCATGTGGCCTGCGGGCCGTAGTTTGAGGACCCCTGCAAAGCATCTGCCCATACAAGTGTTCCTTTGTGGAGATGAGATTAAATGTTATTTCTTTAAAAAATGGCCTTGGAAGGATTCTTCATATTATTTTCAAGACTAGAGGCTTGGTGCATGAAATTTGTGCACTCAGGGGGGGTCCCTTAGCCTGGCCTGTGCCCTCTTGCAGTCTGAGAGCCCTTGGGGGATGTCTGACTGACGGCTTAGGCCCGTTGGACATCCTGAGCACTGCCGCGGAGGCAGGAGAGGCTGCTGTGGAGGTGGAAGATGCTCCCGCCACCGCTGCTGCGCTCGCCAGCCATGAGCCTGGCTTCTGGTGAGTGGCGCTCCTCCTGCATTGAGCGTCTGCTCCCTGGTGGTCAGTGCACAACATAGCAACCAGTCATTCTGCCGTCAGGCTGAAACCAGCTCTCCTGACATCCCTTGAGGGGTCCCAGATTGTGAGAGGATGCAGGCCAGGCCGAGGGACTCCACCGGTGCAAGATCAGGGCCTGGGAGGTTGGCCAGCCAGGGAGGGACTGCAGGAGGGCTCCAGGGCATGTCCGGCCTGTCTTAGTACCAATTGGCTGGACCCCAGCAGCAAGCTAACCTACCAGTCGGAGCGTCTGCCCCCTGGTGGTCAGTGCATGTCATAGCGAGCTGTTGAGTGGCCTTAGCATATCATTAGTATACTAGAGACCCGGTGCACGAAATTCGTGCACAGGGGTGTGTGTCCCTCAGCCCAGCCTGCACCCTATCCAATCTGGGACCCCTCGTGGGATGTCCGGTGGGATCGGGCCTAAACAGGCAGTCGGACATCCCTCTCACAATCCAGGACTGCTGGCTCCCAACTGCTTGCCTGCCTGCCTTCCTGATTGCCTCTAACCGCTGCCCTGCCAGCCTGATTGATACCTAACTACTCCCCTGCCAGCCTGTTTTCCCCGAACCGCCCTCCCCTGCAGGCCTGGTCACCCCCAACTGCCCTCCCCTGCAGGCCTGGTCCCCCCCCCCAAACTGCTCTCCCCTTCAGGCCTGGGTCCCTCCCAACTGCCTTTCCCTGCAGGCGTGGTTGCCCCCAACTTCCCTCCTCTGCTGGCTTGGTCACCCCTAACTGCCCTCCCCTGCAGGCTTGATCGCCCCCAACTGCCCTCCCTTGCAGGCCTGGTCCCTCCCAACTACCCTCCCCTGCTGACCTGATCGCCCACAACTGCCCTCCCTTGCAGGCCTGGTCCCTCCCAACTGCCCTCTCCTGCAGGCCATCTTGTGGTGGCCATCTTGTGTCCACATGGGGATAGGATCTTTGACAACATGAGGGCAGCCATCTTGTGTGTTGGAGTGATGGTCAATCTGCATATTACTCTTTTATTAGATAGGATAGAGGCCTGGTGCATGGGTGGGGGCCAGCTGGTTTGCCCTGAAGGGTGTCCCGGATTAGGGTGGGGGTTCCGTTGGGGCGTGGGGCGGCCTGGGCGAGGGGCCTGTGGTGGTTTGCAGGCCGGCCACGTCCCCTGGTGACCCAAGTGGAGGCCCTGGTATCTGGGATTTATTTATCTTCTACAATTGAAACTTTGTAGCCTGGAACGGAGCCAAGCCTTCTGCTTGCTCCATGGCGGCAGCCATTTCTGTTGGGATTTATGTATCTTCTATAATTGAAACTTTGTAGCCTTAAGCAAGGCCTGGGCCGGCCAGGGTGTGCGGAAAGCTTGGCTTCCTCCATCACGGGGCAACCCTAGCCTGCTCTTTCCAGCTCCGTGGCTGCCGCCATTTCTGTTTGGGTTTATGTATCTTCTATCATTGAAACTTTGTAGCCTTGAGTGGAGGCCTAGGCCAGCAAGGGCAGGCGGAAAGCTTGGCTTCCTCCATTGCTGGGGAAACCCAATCCTCCCTCCTGCTCTCTGTGGCTGTAGCTATCTTGGTTGGGTTTATTTGCATATCCGCTCCTGATTGGCTGGTGGGCGTGGCTTGTGGGTGTATCGGAGTGATGGTTAATTTGCATATTACTCTTTTATTAGATAGGATTATGCTTTGATTGGTTGAATAGCCAACTGGATGACTGGACACTTAGCATATTAGGCTTTTATTATATAGGATTACCCTTTCCATATATGGTTTCAGTTTCTCTTTTTGAAAAATGTTGATCTCCAAGAAGTATGGGGTTGCTGATTTACTACCTATTTTAGCATATAGATAGGTTGTTTTGCAAACTGTTTCTTTGTTAATACAAATTATTTTGATAACTGCTACATAAACGGATTACTAGATTAATCTAGACGATCTTTGTTCTCTTTGAGAACACATTTTTATTCCTCTTACAAGTTACAAGGTTTGTTTCCTTATATACCTTAGCCATTAAAAGAAAATTTAAATTAATCCTTTCATCTGCTAAGAAATACATGTAAACTAGAATTTTAAACATATTAATTATTCTAACACAGATTTGTTTTAGTCCAATTTATTTTTCAATTGTTTTTGGATGATGGTGAGATATGGAGCACTCCTCCCTATTAGTGCTGAGGTTTTTTTTGGGAGGGGACAGTTTTATACTTAGGAATATAATTATGTTTCAAAAAACATATCACACCAATATTTTATTCAATATTAACCTGTGGCACACTGTTCTCAGTTCTCTATATTAAGGAGACTCTATTACTCTTGTGACCAGGTTATGGAACAAATGTTGAAATGTACAAATGTTTATGAACGAAGTAAACAACGTATTCGACTCAGAGAAGTTGGCTATTCAGGATTGGGACTCCTTCTAAATGAAACACCTGTTAATACTTCTCTCATTAAAAACCTCATCAATCAAATCATAAATACAGGTATGACTAAGGGTAATGGTACTGATGATATTTTTAAAATATATTTTTTTTAATCCTCATCAGGGGATATTTTTTCATTGATTTTTTTAGAGAGAGAGGAAGGGGTTGGTTGCCTTCTGTACGTGCCCTGACCAAGATCAAACCCGAAACCTTTTGGTGTACAAGACAATGCTCCAAACAACTGATCCACCCAGCCAGGGCAATCCTGATTATTTTTAAGAGATGTTCTTCATAGTAGTATAAATGTATTTGATGGTTGTCATCCCGCCCCCCCCCCCCCCGCTTGAGGTTTTTCTCCCTCCTTCCTCAGCTTGCTTTTTAAATTACCTGTTGTTGTTTTTTAATGTTTTTATTGATTTCGGGTGCGGGTGGGTGGCGGGGAGAGAGATAGAAGCATCAATGAGAGATAAAGATTGGCTGCTTCCTGCACACCCCTTACTGGGGGGTATCGAGCCCGCAACCTGGGCATGTGCCCTGACCAGGAATTAATCCACAACCTTCCAGTTCATAGGTCAATGCTCAACCACTGAGCCATACTGGCTGGGCTTAAATGACCTGTTATTTAATTCAGCAAGGTTTTCCTTGGGTACTGTTTCTTATGTGCCTTTTTTCTTTTTCTTTTTTTTTTATATATATATATTTTATTGATATTTTACAGAGAGGAAGGGAGAGGGATAGAGAGCTAGAAACATCGATGAGAGAGAAACATCGATCAGCTGCCTCCTGCACACCTCCCACTGGGGATGTGCCCGCAACCAAGGTACATGCCCTTGACCGGAATCGAACCCGGGACCCTTCAGTCCGCAGGCCGACGCTCTATCCACTGAGCCAAACCGGTTTCGGCTGTGCCTTTTTTCTTATTTTCTTCCTAGGTCTAACACAGTGCCTTACTTGGTAGGCCTTTAGTTAATGTTGACTGACTGATTAGTAAATAATTGAGTCTCTATAACAAGAAATGAACACTAGAGAAAATATGTACAAAATACTTTATCTTTTTTCTTTTTGGAGCTTAAATTGTTAAAGGCAAAATTAAAACGTTAGATTTTTCTTTTTTTATAAACCTTTTTTTTAGTACATACTAAAAACTAAAATTATCAGATACAGGGGGTTCAAAAGGTAAGATAAGGTCTTTGTCTTGAGTGGTTTACCATCTTGCTGATAAGACAAAACATGTACTTAAAAATATAAGTAATAGTATAAGACCTAAGTAGTATGGACAGTATGTTCAGGCAATCAAAAGAAACAAATTATTATTTACAGTTTACTCAGGAAGCTGTCAAACATTCTAAACCTATTGTCTTTGTAAAATTTAAACATATCTATAATAATCAAAACAATATGCTACAAGTATAAAAACAGACACATAGACCAAGGAACAGAATCAACCCAGAAATAAACGTATGCATATATAATCAACTAATATTGGACAAGGTGTCTAATAATACTCAGTGGGAAAAAGTAGTTTCATCAATAAACGGTGTCAGCAAAACTGAATATCCACATGCAAAAGAATGAAAATGGACCCCCATCTTATATCGTTCACAAAATTTAGCCCAAGTGGATTAAATATTTAAATGTAAGACCTGAGCCATAAAACTGCTAAAAGAAAACATATGGAAAAGCTCCTTATCATAGGTCTTGACAGTGGTATTTTGAGTATGATACCAAAAGCTCCAGCAAAAAAATGTCAAAATAAGTGGGACTACAACACACAGAAGCTTCTGCACAGCAAAAGAAACCATCAAAATTAAAAGGTAACCCACAGAGGAGGAGAAAATATTTGCAAGTAAAAATCAGATGAAGGGTCAATATTCAAAATATATAAGGAAATTGTACAAGTCAACAGCAAAAAATCCAATTAAAAAATCAAGGACCTGAATAGCTATTTTTCCAAAGAAGATGTACAAATGACCAACAGGAACATGTAAAGGTGCTCAACATCCTTAATTATCAGGGAAATGCAAATCAGGCCACAGATATCACTTCACACTTGTTAAGATAGCAATTATCAAAAAGACGAGAGGAGTGCTGGTGAAGATGTGAAGAGAACCCTTGTGCTCTATTGGTGCAAATGTAAATTGGTACAGCCACTGTAGTAAATGGTATGGAGGTTCTTCAGAAAATTAAAAATAGAACTACTCCATGACCTAGCAATCCCACTTCTGGGTATATATCCGAAAGACATGAAATTACTATCTCTAAGAAATCTTTACCCCCATGTTCATTGCATCATTATTCATAATAGCCAAGACATGGAAACATCTTAAGTGTCCATTGACAGATGAATTGGTAGAGAAGACAAGTTATATATAAATATACACAATAAATATTAGTCATAAAAAGGAAGGAAGACTCTGGAGAGTATTCTGCTAAATAAAATAAATCAGGGGACAAATACTGTCTGATCTCGTGTGAAATCCAAAAAAATCAGCACATAGAAGCAGAGTAGATGGCGGTTATCAGGGCTGAGGGAGGGGCAGGGGGGTGATATGCGTGAAAGTGGTCAAAGTGTATAAACTTTTAGTTATGAGTAAGTCCTGGGCATCTAATGTACAGCATGGTAACTATAGTTAACAATATTGTGTACTTGAAATTTACTAAGAGAGCAGATCTTAAATGTTTTCACCAAACACACAAAAAAAGGTAACTGAGTTTATGAATGTGTTAACCTTATTGTGGTAATCATTTCACAATATATACACACATCATCAAATCATTACATTATATACCTTAAATTTATACAGTGTTTTATGTCAATGATATCTTAATAAAGTTGGAAAAAATAAAAGGGCATTTGTTGTTGACAGCAAAAGATAAAATGAAAATGAAGCAGTTATTTCAACATTTATATAACTATTACCTACAATTCTTTGGTTATCTCTGGAATTTAATTTGAACTTTTCTTTTTTCCCACCACAGATCCTGCTATTAATTTCAAAGATCTGTTATCTGTGGTACATATATCTCACAGAACATACATAAACGTCAGGGTGGTCATTTGCAGAAAGGTTAGTAAACTTTAAGATAGACTTTAAAAATAGCAATGTCATTTGAATAACTTTTAGATTGAGTGTTTTGCACCAGATGTAAGTTTTAATATCTGTTATTTTATAAATGACATTTTATGTTTTCCTTTTTTGATGTGAATTAACTTTATGTACAAGCATTCAGCATATGAATTTGTTCTTTTGAGCTCATTACATGGGCTCCTGGAAATACGCCCTTTCAGAGTCAAAAGTTTACAGCCATAGAGTAGTTTCTTTATTAAGGACTTTCAATGATTATGACCATTTCTAATACGTTTACTATATTTTCGAGTTTCTGAAACTTAGAACTTTGTGGAAAGAATTTTCTATAATCTGTTCATGACTATTCCAACAATGATTTGCCTTCAGTGCACTCATTTAACCTTTAACTAATTTAATAATTAGTTATCCCCTGAGATTTCTTTCCAGTTATAACCTCCTCTCTATTCCACTGGGAACCACTGACCTGTCTAGCATTTAATTTGCTTCCTTGCTTTTCTTTTCCTGATTAGGTCACAGTAAATCAGTAAATGTGGATATATATCTTTCTCTTGAATGGCTACTTAGTTTTTCAGTTTGGGTTATTAAGTATTATCTGGTTTTTTGTTGATGGTCATTTAGGTTGATTCCTCTTTTTTTCATGTTAATAAACTTTTAGAAAGAACATTTTTTTTGCATATATCTTTATCTATTTGTGGTGATACATCTGCAGTACATAATCCATGAAATGGAATTGCTGTGTCATAGGGTATTTACAGTTTACATTTTGATGGATTTTGCCATATTGTTCTTGAAACAGGTCATGAAAATGGATCCTATCCTTTTAGTGAGCAATTAGAAACAGCTGTCCATGCAATCTAGTTTTTGTGTGTGTGATTTTTTTAGTAGTTTAAAAAAATTTTTTTCTTTATTGATTAAGGTATTACATATATGTCCTTATCCCCCCATTGTCCCCCTACCTCCCCCCTCACTCATGCCCTCGTTAGGCTTATATGCATGCATACAAGTCCTTTGGTTGATCTCACCCCTTTACCCCCACCCACCCCTACCTTTCCTCTGAAGTTTGACAGTCTGATCGATGCTTCTCTGTCTCTGGATCTGTTTTTGTTCATCAGTTTATGCTGTTCATTATATTCCATAAATGAGTGATCTAGTTTTTATCCAAGGAAAGCTTAATCTGGAAGAAAAAAGAGTTGGTATACTGCACCTTTAGAATAATGGTAGCTCACTGATTGATAGCATTAGTGAAGAAACTCCACCTTTCATTGTGCCTTATTACTTTCTATATCAGCATCAGTGTATATTAGAACTATTACTATTGAAATTCCTATCAACATTATTCATCTCCTGCTGTGAAACCTGTCAGAGTTAGAAATTCTGATAAAAGAGATACTCTAAACACTAGGAGCCAAATTTCCTTTTATCTACATAGAAGTTTATTGGCTTTGTGTTAAAAATGTCTTAAGGATCTTACCTAAGTTTGACAGTGTTTGAGAACTTTTTATTTTCCCAAACAGTGAAATCAGTTAGAGAGTGGAGATCATACACATTGCCACATCTCTTTAATTTCAATTTCTCATTCTAGTTAAACAGCAGCTTCCATTTTATTAAAATTAGTTTTTCTGGAATTAAAGTTTAGTTTTATTTCCACAATATAGAGTGAATGAAAAAAATGTTTTTGTCAAAACAACCATCAACTTTGCCTGGAAAAAAAGAAGAGATGGGAAAACATTATTCTTGAGGCCCTTCGGTTCTATCAAAGTGTCTTGTTTGTCCTATTTACTCCCCTAACCTGAGTACCAGGACTGTGCCTGCCACATAATAGATGTTCAATATTTGCTAAACAAATATAATAGGCTCATGGTAAATAGTTAGGAGGATATAACTTACTAAATTTTAAATATACCTTTATTTATATTTTCTCTGAGACCAAGTTAAATGAATAACGAGTGTGTTGACATGTGGAGGATTATTTATCTTTCTTTATCTTTCAATAAATATTTGAGTACATCTTGACTCTGTAATGAAATAATGTGGATTAGTTTCAAACGTAATATCTGCCTTCCAAATAGTTTCTAATCCAGTTACAAACATAATCTTTTGAGAATTTCTCATTAAGTTACTTTGTCATTAAAATAACTGAAAAGAAATTGTTTTTGATGTAAAGGATTGTGTACTTTTTGACAAATTTTGTTAATCTCTTTGCAGATTTTACAGATTTTACAGTCCCAGCCAGATGCAGCACATCAAATTTCTCAACAAGTGGGTTGGCAAGACACTTTAGTTAGGCTTTTTGTTAAAGCAAATTTTGAAAGTGGAAATACTTTTCATAAGCACAATAGGGCTGTTTTAATGAAAGACAATGATAAAAATATATCAGCTGAAGATATCAAGAGGAACTTTGATGAAAAGACAGACGATGAAAAAATCAACTCTTTTGCCTCAGCTAATGTGTCTTCTGATCAATGGAGTTTGGAGGATGGACATTCTCTAGATTCAAACACACCATTATTTCAAGAAGATAGCTCTGTGGGAGAATTGTCTTTCAAATCAGAGAATCAGGAAGAATTCTGGCACAGTAACCCTTCACATTTGAGTTTAGATCTTAGTGGAATTGACTCATGTGAACTGAGTGATAGTGGCAGTCAAATGCCAGATAGCTTGCCTAGCACGCCATCCCCAATAGAGTCTACTAAATCATTTTCTGTGCAATCTGACAAAGAAAGCAGCATCACAAATGATACGGGCTTTAGTGATGACTTCTCTTTACTTGAAAGCCAAGAGGTAAAATATCTTATTTGTCCAAATGCTGTTTTTAATTTTATATGTCTACTAAATGATATACGTCGAGTCCGACATAACCTGAGGAGTGCCTGTATACTTCTAATCCTTAGAAATGTGTAATTACTAACAGTTCCATTTTTGTATTCAGGTTCTAAGTTTCATGATCTCAGATATTAGAAACCTGTAAGTCACTAAATTGTCTTGAGAACAAAGCCAGTGTCTTACTTATCCTTGTATCTTTCTAGGACATACTAATAAAGTTCCAGGTTCATCCAGGCACTTAAATAATATGTTAAAGGATTACAGTCAGTATATGTGATGGTTCTTCTGTACTTTTAACACCCACTCTTTCAATAATCTAATATTACTTTATATTTTTTATAGAGATGTGAGGAGGAGCTTCTTCAATTACTGACAAATATTTTGATCTATGTAATGTGTAAAGGACTAGAAAAGTCTGATGATGATACTTGGATTGAACGGGGACAAGTGTTTTCAGCACTAACTAAATCAGTAATATCCAGTGAGCTACTTCGACCATCAGATGAAATAAAACTAATGTAAGCATTTTGTTGCTGACTTCCCCTCTCGTCTTGGAGTCAACCAGAGTCTAAAATATTTTATTGAACATTTATCCAGTATTCAGTGGATGTAGAAAAAAGGAGAAACTTTGTTTTTAGCCCCTTTTTTGGCTATTGCCCTTCTATTGGGATCTAGAGAGAAATCAAAACTAGTTCCAGTGTGAAGAGATTTACATCTTAAATTAATTTTTTAAGTAATTATATATTTCCTGTTGTTTAAATTGTTTTCTGCAGTATCAAAGCGCTTGGTGTTTGTGTTCTATGGTCTTGTCCATGTTTGAGGGTTTCCATGCTAAGGGAAGACAATAGTGTTTTTTTTTTTCGTGTTTTTTTTTTAATTTAATAAATCTTTATTGTTCAGATCATTACAATTGTTCCTCTTTTTGTCCCCCATAGCTCCCCTCCACCTGTTTCCCACCCCACCCTCTTCCCTTACCCCTCCCCCCACTGTGCTCATCCATAGGTGTACGATTTTTCTCCAGTCTCTTCCCACACCCCCCACGCCCCTTTCCCCCGAGAATTGTCAGTCCACTCCCTTTCTATGCCCCTGATTCGATTATATTCACCAGTTTATTCTGTTCATCAGATTTTTTTATTGACTTGATTTTTAGATTCACTTGTTGATAGATATGTATTTGTTGTTCATAATTTTTATCTTTACCTTTTTCTTCTTCCTCTTCTTACAGACTACCTTTCAGCATTTCATATAATACTGGTTTGGCGGTGATGAACTTCTTTAGCTTTTTCTTATCTGTGAAGCTCTTTATCTGCCCTTCAATTCTGAATGATAGCTTTGCTGGGTAGAGTAATCTTGGTTGTAGGTTCTTGCTGTTCATCACTTTGAATATTTCTTGCCACTCCCTTCTGGCCTGTTGAGAAATCAGTTGACAGTCATATGGGTGCTCCCTTGTAGGTAACTAACTGTTTTTCTCTTGCTGCTTTTAGAATTCTCTCTTTGTCTTTTGCTCTTGGCATTTTAATTATGCTATGTCTTGGTGTGGTCCTCTTTGGATTCCTTTTGTTTGGGGTTCTGTGCGCTTCCTGGACTTGTAAGTCTATTTCTTTCACCAGGTGGGGGAAGTTTTCAGTCATTATTTCTTCAAATAGGTTTTCAATATCTTGCTCTCTCTCTTCTTCTGGCACCCCCATAATTTGGATGTTGGTACACTTGAAGTTGTTCCAGAGGCTCCTTACACTATCTTCATATTTTTGGATTCTTTTTTCTTTTTGCTTTTCTAGTTGGGTGTTTTTTGCTTCTTTGTATTTCAAATCTTTGACTTGATTCTTGCGATTCTCTAGTCTGCTGTTGGGTCTCTGTATATTCTTCTTTATTTCAGTCAGTGTATGTTTAGTTGGTCCTTTTTCATATCCTCGAGGGTCTCACTAAATTTATTGGTGGTTTCGCCCTAACCGGTTTGGCTCAGTGGATAGAGCATCGGCCTGCGGACTGAAGGGTCCCAGGTTCGATTCCAGTCAAGGGTATGTACCTTGGTTGTGGGCACATCCCCAGTAGGGGGTGTGCAAGAGGCAGCTGAATCAATGTTTCTCTCTCATCGATGTTTCTAACTCTCTATCCCTGTCCTTTCCTCTCTGTAAAAAATCAATAAAATATATTAAAAAAAATTTATCAGATTCTTGAAAAACCTATAACCATGGTTTTGAACTCTATATCCAGTAGTTTGCTTTCCTCCATTTCTGTCATTTGTGACCTGTTTCTTTGTCTCCGCGTTTTGGCTGCTTCCCTGAGTTAATAGAGTGGCTTTGTGTGCTAGGTGTCCTCTAGGGCACAGTGTCTCAGCCTCCCCAGTTACCTGAGGTGGACACTCTTGGTGCACCCCTTTGTGGGCTGTGTGCACAGTCTTGTTGTAGTTAAGCCTTGATTGTTGCTGGTGTCACTGGGAGGACTTGACCTCCAGGCCAATTGGCTGTGAGGATCAGCTGTGTCTATGATGGGAGAACTTCTGTGCTGGAGACACACTTTTAAGACAAGACTTGCTTCAGTGGGGCCTTAGTGCTCACTGAGTCTGCCCCCTGAGTGTTCCCCTTATGGATCTGAGGAGTTATAATCTGGATGGTCCTACTCTGACCCCTGGGTACACTGGCTCTTGGATCTCCAAGGAGGTGCTAATTTAGCCTCTGCCTGAGGCCACCCAGCAGGAGCTACGGAGAGATCTGCAGATTCCTCTTCTTTGTTTGGGTTTTGGAGGTGCCCAGATGAGGCCCAGCTGTGAAGCAATGCAAGCTGCTGCATGGCCTTGGGCCTTCTTTTGGGTGTTCTGGGTCTCTCTGACTCAGCTGCAGTTTGTTAGGTAAGTTTAGAATTCAGAGGACCAGGCCATTCATATGCAAAAGCCTCTGTGCTCAGCTTGGATGGGGCAGAGTCTCAGGGCAGAGCAAGCAGCAATGGCTTCATGGGGCGGGATCTTAGGGCGGAGCAAACACCAATGGCTTCCCGTCAGCCCTGCCCTAAGAGGCCCCTGGGTCTCAGTGTCCCTCGGTAATCGCTGGGAGCACCTCTGAGAGAAAGCCGCTCTTGAGTTTCACCCGCTGCCAGACAGTCCAGTTTCTCCCTGTATGAGTCTGGGTCCCCAGAGTCTCGCCCGGAATTGGAGTTCAGAGCAGTCGGGAGCTTTTGTCTCCCTCCCAATTGAGAAAGCCAGCCGTGTACTCAGTTGCCAGCCTTCGTGCCTCTGCCTTTACTTCCGCACCTCCTCTGAGTCTCAGTATGCTTTTCTCTTTCCTTCTAGTTGTAGAATTTCCACTCAGCCAGCCTTCCTGTGGTTCTGGATGATGTCCGTTTTGACTTTTAGTTGTAGTTTTGAAATTGTTGTGCAAGGCAGTAGTTCAGCTGTTTACTTATGCCGCCATCTTGGTTTCTCTCAAATTCTTTTTTTTCCACAGAGCTTGACCCACTATAAGGAATAATAAGGCTTTCTTTTCTAACCTAACAATTTCAGCTTTGGATAAAGTTTTAAATATTTCATGGAGACTTGAATGTGAATTATTTTCATAGCTTTTTAATAGTCAACAGGTAACTTTTACTTTGCCATTTAGTATTAGGTATATTAAAAATAGATTCTCCAGCCCTGGCTGGTGTGGCTTAGTTGGTTGGAGTGTCGACCTGTGTACCAAAGGGTTGTGTTTTTGATTCCTGGTCAGGGCACGTGCCCAAGTTGTGGGTTTGATCCCCAGTTGGGATGCGTGCAGGAGGCTTCCGATCAATGTTTTTCTCCTTCTCCCTCCCTCCCTCTCTTTTCCTCTTGCTCTAAAGTTAATTTTTAAAAAAAAATACTCCAGAGATTAAAAAGTTGCTTCATTATTATTAAACCAGAGGCCCGATGCATGAAGATCCATGCAAGAATGGCCCTTCCTTCCCCTGGCTGCTGGCACCGCCTTCATTCCGGCCGGAGCTGCCTTTTTGCTCTGGCCCAAAGCCGCCTTTCAGCCTTCCCACTCTGCCCAGAGGCTCGGAGTGTCTGGGGCAGTGTGGAACGCCTGCATCGTCACCATGGCGATGATGCAAACATCCTGCCCCCAGCCCCTCGGCTCCTGCATATGCAAATTAACCCCGCCATCTTTGTTGGGTTAATTTGCATCCTCGCTCCTGATTGGCTGGTGGATGTCACGAAGCTACGGTCAATTTGCATCTTATTCTTTTATTAGTGTAGATTCTATCCAAGTGTTCTGTGATACCTGCCAGTGGTAGTGTATCTTTGGAGGTACAGTCTTAGTAAATAATAACTTTTTTAAAAATATGCTACTATTTTTCTAAGTTTAAAATGGTTTTAAGAGGACTGTTTTACACTTAGTTTGCTGCAGAAAATGTTAGAATGGGCAGTCACAGAAAACAGAGAAGCAAAAACTAATGCAGTTACTGCTGAAAATGCCTTCCGACTCATGCTGATCGTACAGGACTTTCTGCAGTCAGAGGGACTAGTTAATTCAAACACATGGACTGAGAAGGTATTGTAATATTTCTTTTGAAATTATTTCTTTGGTACTGAAAGACTCTTTTTTAAGAACTTCAAACAAATTTTGTATCCCCTCTTTTCAGAGTATTAATATTTAATCAGATGCAATAAACATGAATAAGATATGATAGTCACAGATTTTGTTAGCTTGTTACTAGGATATGTCTTTTGGCTTTTACTAATTGTACATTGAACTAGTTTTGAGATATTTATAATTTGTGTTAGTGTTGGGGAAAACTCATCATCAGATTAAAGAACTGAATGTTTTTCTTTTTCAATTCTTCCTTTGCATTAGCTTTTAGAGGATATGATGCTGCTCTTCGACTGTCTGTCAGTGTGGTATTCTGAAAGTCCATTATGGGTAAAACTCTCTCAAATTCAAATCCAGTTGCTTCTAGGATTTATTGGAAGGGGTAATTTGCAGGTTTGTCAATTCTTTTACACATTTTCTATATTTGCAAGCAATTTAGGAACTATTTGTGTGATAACTAGATGATAATATATTTTCAGTATTTTAATTTTTTAAATTAGTTCCAAAATATTTGTGATTTAATTCTTGTTTCAGTTTTGAGAGTCAGCTAATTATTTTTTCCTGATTTTTATGACTCGGTATATTTTTAAGGTTTCCCTTTAAAGTATTTATATGTAGCTTATATTAGAAGGCATTGCTCATATCTATATTTAATGAAGCTAGAAGCTATACTGCTTGCATAGACTATTTATATATGTTCAGTTTAGGCAAATTTACTTTTAAAATATATTTTTTATTGATTTCAGAGAGGAAGGGAGAGGGAGAGAGAGTTAGAAACAGACTGAACCCACAACCTTGACATGTTCCCTGACCAGGAATCAAACCGTGACTTTTGGTTCATACGTCGATGCTCGACCATGAGCCACACCGGATGGGCTAGGCAAATTATTTTTTTAAGTTGTTCATTTCAAAATCATATTCTGTTACTCTACTAATCCACTAATCCAGTTTATATTCTATTTAATATTTTTTCATTCATCACACACCTACTGAATATCTACCAAGTATTAGCATTTTTGAGAGAGAGACAGAGAACATAAATTTATTGTTTCACTTATTCATTAATTCTTGTATGTGCCCTGACCAGGGATTGTACCAGCAACCTTGGTGTATCAGGATAATGCTCTAACCAACTGAGCTCTACCTGACCAGGGCAGGGTGATTAGATTCTGATCAAGGACTTGGTCTCCTGTGTACCTGTCCTTTATGTATCAGAATGCTTTTGATTGCAAATAGCAGAAACATCAAGTCCAACTGACTTCTTAAGATTAATTGGCTCATGTAATTGAAAATTCCATAGTTCAAATGAGTTCAAGGCATGATTCAGTCAAGGCTCCAGTTCCATTTATTTGCTGTTCTTGCAGCACTGCTCTCCATCACATGCCCTTTGGTCCTAAGCTTGGCTGCTCTTATTGTCACAGAATGGTTGCCAACAGCTCCTGGGGCTCCGTGCTTCCTTATTCATACTCAGAGTAAGAGAGTGCTTCTTCCTACCGTCACTGTTGGTAGACAGTTCTTCATGGGTCTCTTGTGTTTCTGCATATCTTATAACTAGAGACCCTGGATGCTTTTGTTATGAATGGTCTTTCTGAGGATGCATGTATAGTGAACAGCTTTGGAAAGCAGAGATCATGTCTTTCCTCCAGAGCAAAAGGCAGGTTTGCTTACTGTCCAGCATAATAAAGATAATGTCTCCCTGCCAGGCAAAGTTTAGGCACACTTACTACCACATGTAAAAGATTTGGGTTCTCTGTGCTCGGGGTTCCTCTCTTATAATGCAACAATGGTGTGTGCCGGCATCATCTAGTCCTATTCATCCCTCACCGTGGGAACTGCAGTTGGGGGAACCAAGGTAAATACTGATATTCTGGCTTTTGCTAATGCTGCAGATCTTTGTTTCTGACCCAGGAGTCTAATGTCTTCTGCCAGTATCTATGAAACTATGGTAGATTAACTTATTAGCTTAAAGGTGAAATCAATTCTGAGACCCTTCACATTTCTTAACAGTTATGTAAAAAAAGTTCTGAACTTGCACTGATAAGGCTATTCCTGAATGAATCCCTGTGACAAAGATAATGACATGAGTTGATTGAACTAGTCACTGTGGCAAGGGGTTGGAAGTTTGGCTTTTAACCTTTAGGACCTATTATTGGAACTAGAGGTGGAATCATTCCCCTGTCCTTGCAGACTACAAGAGGAGTGGAATGGATGTTGGATTAATTAGCCACCACAACTTTACTGCATATTCCAAATTAAACATGTGGTAGATACATTTATAATTTCTTTTTTAAAAAACAACAACTTCAGGAATGAAAGAACTTTTGCTATCACTAAATGTTGGCTTTATTCTGCTCTGTCTTACCTATTTTCCTTTAGGTTTGTGCAATGGCATCAGCTAAGCTAAACACCCTGCTGCAGACCAAAGTGATTGAAAGTCAGGATGAAGCATGCTATATTTTAGGGAAGCTAGAACATGTTCTAAGCCAATCAATCAAGGAACAAACAGAAATCTACTCATTTCTGATTCCCCTCATCCGTACTCTGGTTTCCAAAATTTATGAGCTTCTCTTCATGAACTTGCACCTGCCTACCTTACCTTTCACCAATGGTAGTTCCTCATTTTTTGAAGATTTTCAAGAATATTGCAGTTCAAGTGAATGGCAAGTTTACATTGAAAAATATGTAAGTTTTACCTTTTTTGAGTGAGATTTTTCTGCTAAATTATTATTTTTATGAAAGTGTATATTAAATTTTGTATATATTTTTGTAAGATTATACCTTACATGAAGCAGTATGAAACCCATACATTTTATGATGGTCATGAGAACATGGCACTTTATTGGAAGGATTGTTATGAAGCCTTAATGGTGAATATGCATAAAAGAGACCGGGAAGGAGGAGAAAGCAAGCTCAAGTTTCAGGTAAAAATTGTTAAGTGTTTTAGTATCTAGTTTTTTTTATGTTGATTTCAAGTAATAACAAGCTTGAACTTTGAAAATAAATAGTATGTCTAATTTAAGTTTTCACCTTAAACTAGAAAAAGAAAAATAATCTAATTAAATTAGTTTCTAAGTCAATGAAATTGGAAGTAGAAAAACAATAGAGAAAATCAATGAAACCAAAATTTAGTTATTCAAAATATCAGTAAAATTGATAAATTTCTAGCCAGATTTACAAAGCAAAAAAAGAAAACTAAAAAATAGCCAATACCCGAATAAAAGGGGAGGTATTATCACTGACTTCACAGACATCAACATGATAATAAAAGATTACTACAAACCAGTCTATGAACATAAATGACATGACAAATGAAGTGAATCAATTTCTTGATAAATACAAATTTCCAAAACTAACACAGTAATAAGTAGATAACCTGAATAGTCTTCTGCATGTTAAAGATAATTGAATTTATTGGTAAAAACAAGTAAACAACTTCCAAAAGGGCAAATTTCAGAAGCAGGTTGTTTCACTGGCAAATTTTACCAAACATAATGGAGAAATTATACCAATTTCTCACAATCTCTTCAGAAATAGAAAAGTGGGATCAATTCCCAACTCATTATATGAGGGCAATATTACCCTCCTGTTCAAATCATACAAAACAGTACAAGAAAACTACAGACCATTGTCCCTCAGGAACATTGGTGCAAACCAAATAAAGCAATGTATGGAAAAATAATATATCACAACCAGGTAGTTTATCTTGGGAATGCAAGGCTGGTTCAACATTTGATAATCAATCAATATAATGGACCACATTAGTATACTTATCAAGAAAAAAAAATACATGATCAGATAACAGATGCGGAAAAGTATTTGACAAAATTTAACATCCATTTGTGATCAAAGCTCTTAGCAAGCTGGAAACAGAAGGGAAGTACCTAAATTTCTACAAAAATCCTATAGTTAATTTTGGGTGAATAAGTAACAGTGCTTTCCTATAGGATAAAGAAGATAGAGAACTAGGCAGGAATGTCTCCTCTCACTATTCCTAATCACTATTGCTTCATAAGTCCTAGCAAATGCAGTAAGAACAGAAAAAGAAATAAAAGACATTTACTTTGGGAAAGAAGAAATACAACTATTTGCAGATAACATGATTTTCTATGTAGAAAATTCTAAGAAATCTACTGAAAATTTCTTACAATTAATGACTTTAGCAAGATTGCAGAACACAAGATCAATACTCAAAATTCAATCATATTTCTGTATGTTAAGCAATAAACAACTGAAAACTGAAATTTTAAAAAATACTTGTAGCCCTGGCCAACGTTGCTCAGTGGTTAGAATGTTGGCCCGCGTACCGAAGGGTTGGGGTTTGATATCCTGGTCAAGGGTACATACCTGGGTTGCAGGTTCTATCCCATCCCCAGTCAGGGCACATGTGGGAGGCAAACAAATGATGTGTCTCTTTCACAGCAATGCTTCTCTCTCTTCCTCTCTTTCTCTCCTCTACCTTCCACTCTCTCTAAAAATCAATGGGAAAAAATGTCCTCACTCCTTGGGTGAGGATAAAAAAAAAATACTATTTAGAGTATCTCTAAAAAAAATGAAATACTTAGGTATCAGTTTAACAAAATATTCATAATGGATATGCTAAAAACTACAAAATGTTGATGAAACAAATTAAAGAAGACCAAATAAAAATGCATGTTTATTTCATAACGTAGGCTCCTTGTTGGTTATTTTCTCAAGTTTAAAAAAAACCACAATGGATATGGCTAGAATCATATCATGCTTCATTAAGGAAAATTATTCCAAAAGAATAAGAAAATTCTGTTGATTACCAGCTTCTTTCTTGTGCTATGTGATTTTATTGGGTCAAATTTTTAAAGTTATGGCATTAAAATTTCAAATATACCTGTAAATATATGATTCAGTGGTATTATTTATTGCTGTTTCTTTCAGGAATTTTTTGTGGAGCCATTTAATCGAAAAGCACGCCAAGAGAACTTGAGGTATAATAATATGCTTAAACAACTTAACACTCAACAGTTAGCCACTCTGAGACGCTGGAAGGCAATACAGATCTATCTTACATGTGAAAGGGGACCTTGGGCTGAAAGGTATGAATGTATACCATCTATTAAGTAACCTTTTTCTTTAGAACTCTGGTATAGAACTTTTTAAGCCAACGACCTCTCCAATACAATTTAAAAAACGTTCAATTTATAAAAGAACATGAGAGATGGGAGAATAGGGTATGCATTTATTTTTTTTAATTAATTGTGAAGTTATCATACGTCCTTTCTTTGGAATATGATGAATGATTGGAATTAGGCTTATAATGTTTAAAGACCTGTAAAATGTTAATACAATGATATTAAATGGGAAAAAAGAAGATTCAAAATATATGGGATAACATCAAGATATGTAAAATGCAGTTTAAGACCAGAAAGAAACACACTCAACTGTTACCAGTGATGACCTTTGGAAAACAAACAGTGGAGGAAAAAAATTGCTGCCAGAGGTTGCAGTCACAAGTCAGAGCTGCGCAAGTGTATGCATTTTAAAATCCAAGTTAAAAAAGCATCTGAGTTCCTTATATATTTTGGATATTAACCACTTACCGGATATATCATTTGCAACTTTCTTCTGCCATTCATTAGGTGGTCTTTCTGTTTTGTTGATGGTTTCTTAAGCTGTGCAAAAACTTCAGTTTGATACAGTCCCATTTGTTTATTTTTGCTTTGTTTCCCTTGCCGAAGAGACATATCCAAAAAGATAGTGCTAAGAGCATTGGTCAAAGAGTTTAGTGCCTATGTTTTTTCTAGGAGTTTTATGGTTTCAGGTCTTATATTTAAGCCTTTAATCCACTTTTAATTTATGTTTATATATGGTGTAAGAAAGTGGTTCAATTTCATTTTTTTGTATGTATCTGCCCAGTTTTCCCAACACTATTTATTGAAAAGACTGCCCCATTGTATGTCCTTGCCATCTTTGTTGTAGATTAACTGATCATATAAGCATGTATTTACTTCTGGCTGTCTATTCTATTCCATTGATCTAAATATCTCTTTTTACACCAGTACCAAATAGTTTTGCTTATTGTAGCTTTATAGTTTGATATCAGGAAGAGTAATATCTTCCACTTCGTTCTTTCTAAAAATTTCTTTGGCCATTTGGGGTTTTGTCGTCCCATGTAAATTTTAGGGTTAGTTCTAATTCTGAGAAGACTGCCATTGGTATTTTAATAGGGATTGCTTTGAATCTGTATATTGCTTGAAATATGTAATATTTAAGATATATAAGCAGCTCATACAACTTAACACCCAAAAAAAGCCCCCAAACGATCCAATTAAAAAAATGGGCAGAGGACCTGAAATAAACATTTCCTCCAAAGAAGATATACAGATGGCTAACAGACATAGGAAAAGATGCTCAATATCACAATCATCTGGAAAATGCAAATTAAAATCACAATGAGATAATCATCTCACACTTATTAGAATGGCTATCATCAATAAATCAACAAATAACAAGTGCTGGTGAAGATGTGGAGAAAAGGGAGGATTTTATTTGCATTATATCCTGGGGTATTTTCAGGGACCCCAGGCTATTACTGGGTCTAGTTTGCATATGTGTCCCTGCATCTATTTATTGGAGAAGGGACAGTGAGGAAGTAAGTGAATTATAATCTGGAGCTTTTGCTGAATCTTCTGGAAAGCTGAGTTCAGGCACTACCAAAGGGAATGATGGTTCTATCCCGCAACAGGCTTCAGATTATTTGTGGGTTGTGAGAGTTACCTTGAGGATGCCAGCTACAGGGAACCCTGTTATTTTTGTCTCTCTATCACCACTTCCTCCTCCTGTTACTAAAGCCCCTCCTTTTTGTGAGGAACCCACTCTGATATGGCCCCTCCCAACTCACCTCATCACAAAGGTGCCACAGACTCAAGTTGGAAGATTACTCTTCCCTGAGACTTTGCTGCTGGTGCCATCAGGGAGGACTGTGTCTTTTGGGATCACTAAGCTAACAGAATGTCACCCACCATATGGAGAAGCCAGTCTGCGAGTTGGGAGAATGATTCCTGGTGACATTATTTAAACCTAGACTTCAAGTTATGAGAGCTAATATATGTCTTAGATGCTTATAAGCATTTGATTTTTGTTTCATTTACTTACAACCAAAGATATAAAATTGACCATTATATTGCAGTACCTGAAAGAGCTATTCTATATAATAAAAGCGTAATATGCACATTGACTAAATGGTGGAATGACCAGTTGGCGGGGGGCAGGGCTGGCAAGAAGGTGGCACCAGGCCAGCCAAGGCATGTACCAATGGGCAGAGGGAGGGGATGGCGATGGGATGGGGGGAGACAGCAGCGACCAGCAGTGGCGTGATAGAGGGTGGGCAGGGCTGCGTCAGCCAGCACCATCCCCTGATCAGTCACCCATCTCCTTCTGCAGAGGGAGGCCGATAGTGGCGGCAGCAGCAGGGTGATGGGGGTGGCACCTTCCCCTGATCGGCCCAGTTGCCTCCTGCAGAGGGAGGCCAGCGGCAGTGGCAGTGGCATGGTGATGGGGGCAGTGCCGTCCCCTGATCGGCCCACCCAGTCACCTCCCGCAGAGGGAGGCCACCAGCAGTGGCAGCAACAGCGGGGTGATGGGGGCAATGCTATCCCCTGATCAGCCCACCTGGTCGCCTCCCGCAGGGGGAAGCCCTCAGTAGGACATTCCCTAAGGGCTCCCGGACTGTGAGAGGTAATGGCCGGGCTGAGGGACCCCCCTGAGTGCACGGATTTTTGTGCACCAGGCTTCTAGTATGTGTGTGTGTGTGTGTATATATATATATATATATATATATATATATATATATATATATATATATATATATATATATAATATCCTATCTAATAAAGAGGGAATATGCTAATTAACCATCACTCCGTCACAAAGATGGCTGCACCCACAGCTGAGGCCAAGTTCCCATAAGGAGCCTTAACAAGCAATCAGCAGGGACCTGAGGCTACTCCCTCCCCCGCCCCGTGGGGCTTGACGGGATCTCAGGCCGGCAGAGCTTGAAAGGGGATCTCAGGCCATGCCCCCCACCTGGCAGGGCTTGACGGGGGACCTCAAGGTGTGCTTCCCGTCCTAGTGCTGGGCTAGGATACCTCAGGCTGCTCCTCTGGCCCCAGTGCCAGGCCGGGGGACCTCAGGCCATGCCCCCTACCAGGTGGGGCTTGACAGGGGACCTCAAGGTGCACCCCCAGTTCTGGGTCAGGGGAACTCAGGCCATGCCCCTCGCCCAGGGGGGACCTGAGGCTGCACCCCCCTCCCGCTGCCGGGCCGGGGGACCTGAGTCTGCGTCCCCCCGCCTGGCAGGGCTTGACGGGGGACTTCAGGCCATGCCCCCCCCCCACCCAGCAAGGCTTGACAGGGGATCTCAGGCCATGTCCCACACCTGGCGGGGCTTGACGGGGGACCTCAAGGCACGCCCCCAACCCCGGTCTGGGCTGGGGGACCTCAGGCCATGCCCCCCATCCTGGCACCGGGCCAGGGGACCTGAGGCTACGTTCCCTGCCCAGTGGGGCTTGACAAAGGTGGGACTAGCCATGGTCTGGATCTATCCCAATGATGGGGGCGGGGCGGCCAGGTCTGGGTCTCACACGATTTTGAGGAGCATGTGGGTGGGCGGGGACTTGACTCTGGGTCCCATGGTGTGCCCCAGACTCTGACAGGAGGAAGGTTTTCATATACATTTTACTAATTTTCTTTCATCTCTGACACTTCTATTATAGAGAAAGGGCAAAAAGCAATATTAAATTATTTCCTCTAATTAATCCCCTTTTAATGTGCACAAATTTCGTGCACCGGGCCACTAGTATATATATAAAAGGCTAATATGCAAAGTGTCCCCTCAGTAGTTTGACCAAGAGACCGGGAGTTTAATTGCTTGCTATGACATGCGCTGACCACCAGGGGACGGCGCGGAACGAAGGAAGGTCCTGGCTGGCAGCTGGGGAGGGGAGGCCCTGGCCGGCAGCCAGCAGCTGGGGAAGGGAGGCCCTGGTTGGCAGCTAGAAGGCCTTGATCGGCCCTGATTGCCAGCCAGACCTAGGGACTCTACCCATACACGAATTTTGTGCACCGGGCCTCTAGTTTCAGATAAAACACTTGAGTGGTATTTCCCAGTGCAGACTTTAATAGAGCTGTCCTCTGTGCATGGTGCTGAAGAAGAAACGATTATGTAGCCTGCATCTGAGCTCTAGCATAAGAAAGAAGGTCCCAGTGGCTATTGCTGCCATGGGAAATCTACCAACTGACAGTGTTGTTTCAGGAGAATAAAGAACCATGCCAATTCATTGACAGATGCCAGCAACATTTAGTAAGTCTTGCTGGTAAGGTGGAGCCCAATAGCAAAAGACTTTGACAGTAAACAAGAAGTCCACAGTGAGTATCAATTTGAAGCAGAAATCAAGGCATACCCAGGATGAGAGTTTTTGTCCCTGAGAAAGAAAATAGAGAAAAATAGGATCCCAATGTTAGAGGCCGTGGGTGCAAGTTCCAACTCTGGCATTTATAAGCTACATGACCTCAGGAAAGTAGCCATTTTCAGCCTCAGTTCTCTCACGTACAAATATTGATAAAAATAATTATAATTAAGGCACACACCTGAATTGGTTTTTGTCACTACCATTAAAGTTCTTTACTTTCTGAATTGTGGTATAATTTATATGTCTATCTTCCAAACTTTGCTCCTGAAGAGCAAAGACTGTTGTACTTATCTCTTTATCCCACCTCAAAACATAGAAAACTTTTTATAAAAGATTGCTTTTCATTAATTTGATTGTCTTTTGTGAATTATAGGTCTGATATTTTTTGAGCTTTATGTGCATATGCTTTTCACCATGGATTTATTTCCTTTTACCCTGTCATAGAGAGTTGGTTTTGAGTCTGTTTACTTCTGTCTTCCAGACACTACCTCTTTGAGCTAGGGAGGGTTAGTGATGCTTTGTGCTTGAATATTTTACTTTTTTTTTCTTTGATCCTAAGCAATATAACATAAAATTATGGAACATATGTATATATTTTTACAGTCCTTTTTATTTGGTAAAATACATGTAATATGAAATTTTAACGATTAAAAATTCAGTTTAGTGGCATTAAGTTACATGTTGTGTAACCATCACCATTGTCCAGCTTCAGAATATTTTCATCACATCAAAAAGAAACACTGGGCCCATTAAGCAGTCACTGTCTATTATCCCTTCCCCCAGCCATCAATCTGCTTTCTGACTCTATGGATTTGCTTATTCTGAATATTTCATATACACGGAATCATATAATATGTGTCCTTTTGTGTCTGGCTTCTTTCACTTAGCATAATGTTTTCATTATATTGTGCATGTATCAGTACTTCTTTCCTTTTTATGGCTAAAAATATTTCATTGTATGGTATACCACATATTGTCTTTTGATTCATCAGGTAATGGACATTTGGGTTGCTTTCCTTGTGGCTATCCTATCTAATAAAAGAGTAATATGCAGATTGACCATCACTCCAACACACAAGATGGCTGTCCCCATGTGGTCAAAGATCCTGCCCCAATGTGGACACAAGATGGCCACCACAAGATGGCCAGCAAAGGAGGGCAGTTGGGAGGGACCAGGCCTGCAAGGGAGGGCAGTTGTGGGCGATCAGGCCAGCAGGGGAGGGCAGTTAGGGGTGACCAAGCCAGCAGAGGAGGGAAGTTGGGGGTGATCAGGCCTGCAGGGAAAGGCAGTTGGGAGGGACCCAGGCCTGCAGGGGAGAGCAGTTGGGGGGGACCAGGCCTGCAGGGGAGGGCAGTTGGGGGGACCCAGGACTGCAGGGGAGGGCAGTTAGGGGTGACCAGGCCTGCAGGGGAGGGCAGTTAGGGGAAAATAGGCTGGCAGGGGAGCAGTTAGGCATCAATCAGGCTGGCAGGGGAGTGGTTAGGGGGTGATCAGGCTGGCAGGCAGAAGTGGTTAGGGGCAATCAGGAAGGCAGGCAGGCGAGCAGTTGGGAGCTAGCAGTTCTGGATTGTGAGACGGATGTTCAACTGCCCGTTTAGGCCCACCGGGATCGGGCCTAAATGGGCAGTTGGACATCCCTCGAGGGGTCCCAGATTGGAGAAGGTGCAGGCTGGGCTGAGGGACACCTCCCTCCCCTGTGCACGAATTTCATGCACCGGGCCTCTAGTTATGAATAAAATTGCTATGAACATTTGTGCACAAGCATTTGTTTTAATTCTCTTTGGTATATACCCATGAGTAGATATACTGGGTCATATGATAATTCTATGATTAACTAACTGAGAAATTGCCAGATTGTTTTTTACAGCAGCTGCACCATTTTGCATTTCTGTTAGCAATACTTGAGTATTCCAGTTCTCCACAACCTTACCAGTGCTTGCAGTTTTTCGATTTTTTAATTACAATTATCCAATTAGGTGTGGAGTGTGATGCCTTATGATGTGACATTTACCTAATGACTAATGACAATTGAGCATCTTTTCATGTACTTGTTGGCCAGTTGTATATATCTTCTTTGAAGAAATCTCTATTCAAGTCCTTAGCCTATTTTTTTATTCTATTGCTTGACTTTTTGTGCTTGAGTTGTAAGAGTTTTCTTTATAGTCTCAATAATAGACCCTTATTAGATGTACTCGAGGCCCAGTGCACAGATTTGTGCAACAGTGGGGTCCCTCGGCCTGGCCTGCACCCTCTCGCAATCCAGGACCCCTCGAGGGATGTTGGACTGCTGGTTTTGACCTAGTCCCCACAGGCCAGGCTGAGGGACCCCACTGGTGCACGAATCTGTGCACTGGGCCTCTAGTATGCATATAAGATCTTTGGTTAATCTCTTCCTGCCCTCCCCCCTACCCCCTTCCCTCTGAAATTCATCAGTCTGTTCCATGTTTCCCTGCCTGTGCATTGAGCATCTGCCCCCTGGTGGTCAGTGTGTGGCATAGCTACTGGTTGAATGATCGCTTAGGCATATATATATATATATATATATATATATATATATATATATATATTGTAAATATGTAGGCTGTCTTCACTTTCTTGAGAGTGGCCTCTTGATAGTGCACAATGTTATGAAATTTGAAGTCCAATTTGTCTGTTTTTTTTGTTACTTGTGTTTTTGATGTCATAGCTAAGAAATCATTTCCAACTCTAAGGTCATGAAGATTTACCCCATATTTTTTTCTAAGAGTTTTAACTCATATTTAGATCTTTGATCCATTTGCAATTATATTACTTTATTTTTAATAAAATTATTTTATTTTGAAAACTTTATTTGGAATAAATTTGTATAGCTAGTTAAAAACTTCCATATAACCATGAAAGAATTAAAACATATCAAGTTATACATATGAAGGTTTATGTTCAGACACTATTTCTTTTTTTTTTTTTTTAATATATTTTATTGATTTTTCACAGAGAGGAAGGGAGAGGGACAGAGAGCCAGAAACATCGATGAGAGAGAGACATCAATCAGCTGCCTCCTGCACACCCCCCACCGGGGATGTGCCCGCAACCAAGGTACATGCCCTTGACTGGAATCGAACCCAGGACCCCTCAGTCCTCAGGCCGACGCTCTAGCCACTGAGCCAAACCGGTTAGGGCCAGACACTATTTCTGCTACCTATAAACCACTTGGCATTTTAGGCACACACACACAAAAAAGTTAGCTTGCCTTAGATACCACATATATAAACTGTAGTTACACATGCATTGATTTTCTCTCAGGGTTGTTTTTGGATCAAATAAGTTAATGAATGTGAATGTTTTTATAAAATGGTGTTAAGCACATGTAAAGTACCTGATACTTTCTTATTCTATTTTAGTCTTTGTAACATTAAACTAAATAGTTTTATGTGTTTATTTTGAATATTGTTAGGAAACAAAATCCAATTCACTGGAAGCTAGCTAATGTAGAAAATTATTCCCGTATGAGACTTAAGTTGGTGCCGAATTATAATTTCAAAACCCACGATGAAGCTAGTGCTTTGAGAGATAATCTAGGTGAGTTCCAGTGGCTATTTGTTTGTTGAAGATAGTATGGGTGTTGATGGGGTTCGTTATTGATTTTATTGTTTACTCATGAAAGAAGGATGATATTTTAGAATTGATATTTAAGTGGTTATATGTATTAAATTCTGTTACTGTTGGCCTAAATGTAACATGCCTTCCTATTTAAATTGATTGTAATTTTTCAAACAAAAAAATAATTTAAAATCATAAAATTATACTGTCATTCATGTGAAATGTGTTATCTCTAATATCCATTGTGGTAAAGTGAAACAGTGGTCCTTTCTCCTTACTTTTGATTACCAAGACTGAGGCCAATGTTAAATATATCTAGAATTCTTGGCAATGCTAGGCCTTTCTTTTATAATGTGTTCTTACAGAATTCTAGATACTTAGAGTCTTAGATGGGCCAATGTCTTTTTCTTAAAAATGCATAGCCTTGCAGTAATTTGAAGCAGACTTTAAAGCAAGCATGTCAAACTCATGGCTCGTGGGCTGCAAGTTTGACATGCTTGCTTTAAAGATTCTATAATTCTTTAGGAAACCATTCTTTTCTAACCTTCTGACTTGGCATTTCTCCCTTTTGAAGAGAGGTCTGTGAAATACTCCAAAATACAGATTAAGAGTCATTGGCCAGTTGTGTGTATTCATAGCTACCTGTGTTCCATTGTGTCTGTTGTGTTCTTTTGTGTCCAGTGACTAAGTTAAAGATGAAATTAGTACCAGTTTTTAATTTTTTTAAAAGTTGCCTTATTATATTGGTCAGTAGAGTTGATGCCATAAAATTAATCAAGAGAGCTAAGTACCTTCTTTACTTGTAATGCACATTATCATATAATTAATAGAAGTTACAAAAGAACTACAATATGATTTTTTTTAACTTTGTGGTTAATAGATATTTCGTTTTTAAACAGGTGTCCAACCCTCACAGCCTTCCAGTGATTCATTGCTTTTGGAAGTAGTGAAACAAGTAAAAGTTAGTGATATGGAGGAAGATAAGTTAGATCTTTCTGAAGAGGAAATAACAGCCCGAGTAAATATGTATGTATATGTATTTGAAATAATTTAAAATTATTTTGTTCTGAGAAATGGGATTATAAAATTGTGGAAGATAACTTGCTTGAAATTTCAATACTATACATTTCCAGGGTCCAACAGTTAACGTTATATCAGCTGTTAGGAGTATATGTATCAGTGTTAACTGAGATTATTGAGGAAGGCTTCTTAGAACTGAGTTAACTTGAAGCTGGACCTTGAAATTAGAAACTATTTGATTTGAATGATAATGAAAATATAACATCCATTTTATGGTATATAGCTAAAGCTGTGCTTAGATGGAAGGTACAGCATGAAATATAACTCTTAAGCAAAAGGAAGAAATTATAAAGATTAAAGCAGATGCCAGCCGGCGTGGCTCAGTGATTGAGCATTGACCTATGAACAAGGAGATCATAGTTCGATTCCCGGTCAGGGCATATGCCCAGGTTGTGGGTTTGATCCCCAGTGTGGGCTGTGCAGAAGGCAGGCGATCAATGATTCTCTCTTATCATTGATGTTTCTTTCTCCCTCTCCCTCTCCCTTCCTCTCGGACATCAATAAAAAAAATCTTTACAAAGATAAAAGCAGAAATTCATGGAAAAGAAAAAACAAAAAATATAAAAGAAAACTAAAGTTGGTTATTTTTGTTGTTGTCGTCATTTGTTGTTAATCCTCACCTGAGCATATTTTTCCATTGATTTTTAGAGCTAGTGAAAGGGAGTGAGGGAAATATATAGAGAGAAACATCAATGTGAGAGACACATTATTGATTGGTTGCCACCTGCACGCAACCCAACCTGGGACAGGGATTGCATCCCAGCCCAGGGCGGGCATCAAGCCTGCAACCAAGGTTATATGCCCTTGACCTGAATCCAACCCGAGACCCTTCATTCCACGGGCCAATGCTCTATCCACTGAGTCAAATCAGTTAGGGCTAAAGCTTTTTATTAGAACACAGATAACAAAGTAATAAACCTCTAGCCAGACTGGTTAGGAAAGAAAGAAAAACAACATAAATTACCAGTATCAGCAATGAAAGAGGAGATAATACTACAAATATTAAAATTATTAAAAAGAAATGTTAATGACCACTTTATACCAACAAATTTGCAAACTTATATGAAATACATAAATTCTTAACAATGTATTTGGTGTAAATAAAAAAATACCATATTCAAATATAAATCTCATGTCTTATAAAATTAATATCCAATAGAGTTTTTGCATTATCTACAAAAAATATTCTACTTCATATTTAAATAATTTAAATATTGTCCAATATTCTCATTACTAGTTTCAAAAAAGTATGTTTTACATTTTAATTTTATATGACCTATTAAAATTCAGTGAATCTTTAATACTGGCAGAGGTACTGGTCATGTCATTTTAGTTATATTTGGGAGACATGAATTGGTCCACGGAATATATTGTGAATAAAGGATTACAACATTAGTGGTTTCATAAATTATTACTATAAGTGCTAATTATGATGGATTTTTAAACTGTGAAATGAGACTTTCCAAGAGCAAATCAAACTAGAGCATCATCATCATTATAGTATCCCCTGACAAGAAACAAGATAATGCTATGTACTGCTAATCTCCATACCTTACTTAGAGTGAAGTCAGTTTTGATTGGTTTTTGTTTTTACAGTGATGAGAATAAAGAACAGGATCAAAAAGAAAAGTTGGTGTTCTCAGTAGACTGTGAACTCATTACAATAATTGACATAATTCCTGGCAGATTAGAAATCACTACTCAACACATTTACTTCTATGATGGCAGCATTGAAAAAGAAGATGGTGAGGAGTTCTGGGGGAATGATTTCTGTTGTTCAATATTAAGTATCCAGTTTATCAATCATTAATGTGAAAAGAAAAATCAAACGGGACTGTGGAATTACAATCTATCATGAAAAGGAGAAATGGAGAGTCATATGGGATTAAATTTACATTCAACAATGTATTTTAAGGGAATGCTTTTGTTTTATCAATGTTCTCAAAATGTTTGGTTCAGGGGATTGCTATAAACTTAAGTTATAAAATACAATATTAATTTTACTTGTATGTCCACTCATTCCTGTAGGCTTCTTACCTAATCCTTTATCTGAAAATAAAAGGATATTTAAATATAAAATGTCAACATAAAGAGAGAAAAATGTTTCTAAGATATAATATTCAGAATTATTTTGTATTCTAATAGGAAGGAAGTACAATAGCTATAGCATTTTAAAATAGTTTTAAGAGAAACAATTTAAATGTCCAATAAATTTAACAAATAGTGTTTTGATATAGAAATTGAATTCCTTTTCCCTAAGTGCTACTTTTGTTGGACTTATTTTCTGCATAGCATGAGTAACTTTTTATGGTACTTAGTCACAAGATACCTTCTGTTTTAAGGGGTAGGCTTTGATTTCAAGTGGCCTCATACTCAAGTTCGAGAGATTCACCTGCGGCGTTACAACTTAAGGAGGTCAGCCATTGAGATTTTTCATGTTGACCAATCCAACTACTTTCTCAACTTCAAAAAAGAGGTATGTAAGATGCTACCTTTTTGGAAGCCCCAAAGTATTAGCTTGAAATAATTTTCCAGTTAGTGATCTATAATGAAACTTTGGAATTCTTTCATCAAGTCAAAATGTTAGATGAAAAAGTATGTACAGGGTTGGGCAAAAGTAAGTTTACAGTTGTTCATATGGAAAATAAATAATAATACAAGAATAAACACTATGTTTTGCATATTCACAAACGTAAACCTACTTTTGCTCCACCCTGTACTTTGGAGGCTAGGCAGTATATGAATTTTTGTTGGGATTTATGTTTGAGTGTATAGGGAGTGCTTGTTTTCAGTTCTTATATATGAGTAGGAGAATATTGAGTGTTAGCCAATACGTAACTCATGGTATCCAATTGTGAAATAATTTGGAATATATATAATATGATTGGATTTATGCAGTTAGGTTGGGTTCAACTAAACAATAATGGGGCATGTATTTAGTCTGGAGTAAATTCTTAAGCAGTGTAAATAATTAAAAGATTATCAGCCACTGAAGCCAGGTTCCCTGGGTCCAAGTATCTGCTCCACCATTAGCTGTGTAAAGTTTACACAGCTAATGGTGGAGCAGATACTTGCCACATCCTTTCTTCCCTGTACCATTTTCTTGGAATCAGACTTGCATCACATTCTGACATCTGTCCCCACCTTGCTAAGCTCTCTCTCCACTCTCTCTCACAGACATCCCTCCTAATAAAATTGTTTCATGTTCAAGTCTGTCTTGGGGAGCGATAGATAGTATAGTTTCTTTTGGAGATGATGAAAATGTTTCAAAGATAGATACTGCTGATGGATGCACAACTCAATGTACAAATAAGACCACTGAATTGTATACTTAAATGGTGAATTTTATGGTACAGGAATTATCTCAATAAAGCTGTTACAAAAGCTTTAATCCTGGTTTGTCTTGATCAATTTTTAAGCTATAAAATGCTGTTTTTTAAATAGGTCAGAAACAAAGTATATAGCAGACTATTGTCATTTCATTCTCCAAATAGTTATGGAACTAGATCACCACAGGAGTTATTCAAAGCATCAGGATTGACACAGGTAGGAAATGGTGTTCATTTTATATCTCAGAGTTTTGCATAACAGTAAAACTTTCTTCTTATTGTTTTATTCTGATTATTATAACTGCTGTTCTTCCATTCAGATTGATCTTTTGAATTATCTTTGAATCTTTGTTTCCCTCATGCATACAGTGCCCTGTCCTCCAGCTCTCATACTACTCAGTTTATAAGCATATCTTATGAATTCTTTTTTTTACTAATTTTCTCTTTTTAAAAAATAATATGGTTTTTTCCTTAATAATAAAAGTAATCCATGCATGAGGTAGAAAATGGGGAAATATAAAAGGCATCATGGAAAAAAGGTTTAAAAAGCGTCATTCTTTCTGAAAGCCAAAGCTAATGCTTTTGTATATTTTACCCTCACCTATTTCCTAACATCTCTTCATTTTCTGTACTGCCAAAATCCCAGGAAAGGCCATTGTTTTTTGCAGTCCAGAACTGTTAGTAGTTTCCTAATTAGGGTCTCTGACCCTGGTTCTCTCCTTCATCCACATGTGCATTAATAGTTTATTTTAGTTTTCAATTACAGTTGGTATTTAGTATTATTTTATATTGGGTTCAGGTGTACAGCATAGTGGCTAAACAATTATATAATTTAGGAAGTGATCCCCCTACTAATTCTAGTTCTCACCTGACACCATATATGATTTTTACAATATTATTGACTATATTTTCTGTACTGTACTTTAATCATAATCTTAAGTGTTGTTCAAAAAGCCATCAGCCACATCTTTTCTGTTGCTTATGGAATAAGCTTTACGTAATAAAATACAGTCTCTGTTTTCTGTGGAATAAACTTTACTAATTAAATTACTAATTTCTCAAATTGGCACCTAAATACAATTATAGTTGGGCTTTTAATAAAATCTGTATACATAGATTAATTTCTCACCATTTCCCATAAGTTACATACCTTGAATGTTAGTCTGTCAGCAAAATTCTCTAGCATACCCACACTGTGTAGAGTAATATTAGTAGGCACGGTACAATAAGGTGGTAAAAAAAAAAAAATATATGATTGTCTTTCTTCAGAAAATTTTGTATCCAATGTGTAGCAAAATCCTTCCACCATTGCTCTATAAAGACAGTTTTCTGAGGTTAATGTAATGCTCATATAAAATTTGTAGATCATTCTAGTATACTAAGGTAATTTTTAAAAATATGTGTATATATGAAAATTTTGTTCATAACAAACTTAAAATTTAAAAAATTTTAAGATAACCAATAAAATATTTAATTGAAATAAAGAATTTGTATGAAGACCTTTTAGATTGCAGTATAAAATTTATGTGAAAATTTCTGTTCCTTTTCTAGAGGCCAATTTTAAAAAGGAAGTGAATTTAGAAAAAAAATAATTGATTTTATGTATCTATTAAGCCTTTTTTGAAGCCCCATTCCTTTTATCAGAAAGATGATAGAGATGAGAAAAAAAGATTGTTAGTAATTGGTAATAGATACTGATTTCTAAGACACATAGATTAATTTTGGTTTTCTTTTTTGTGCTGTCTAGAAATGGGTGAATAGAGAAATATCAAATTTTGACTACCTTATTCAAATAAATACAATGGCAGGGCGAACCTATAATGACCTTGCACAGTATCCTGTGGTAAGTTTTATATAAATATGGAATTGCCTTTCAGTTTTATAGTATACAAAATACATGCATATGACAGTTATTTGTTATTTTTAAAAAGATACAAAATGTTTTTTGCCTTTCTGTAAATTTTCTAACCTGCTATTTTCAAGAATTACATAACCATAACAAATAATTGAAAAATAAAGGCCTTTTTTTCTTTTGCTTCATTGAAAATGTCCCAGTGGAATTATAGGAAATGATACTTCTGGTTATTGAAATAAAGATGAACTTTTGCAATAGGTAAAGAATTTTTAAAGACTGGTCTTTTTTGCTTTTAGGTAAGCATTTGATGTTAGATATGGAGATAGTAGCTTCTCTAGGAAGGGATGTCTAAATTGTAAATTGTGTTTCTTAGTTCCCCTGGATTTTACAAGATTATACTTCAGAAGAGTTGGACTTTAATAACCCATCTGTATTTCGAGATCTTTCCAAACCAATTGGGGTAGTTAATGATAAAAATGCCAAAGTCATGCGAGAAAAGTAAGTGCCTTTTATCATTTTGAAAGATACCCATTGGTTGTTTGAATTTGTGTTTATTTCTATGGCCAACCAAGTGTTACTCTATTTAAATGCACAACTACTTTTGCTAATCAGTCTGATAATTCCTTCAATAAGTTTTCTTGAAAATGTATCAGTTGTCCTTTAGGTATCTTAACTATAGGCTATTTCCCTTTGCCAGATTTAAATTAATATTACTTACAATTTCCTTTCACTTTGTAATAAGTATGTACAAAAGGGTAATAAGTTCTTGAAATTTTTCGTCCCAGGTATTGTAGACTTAACTTGCTAATCTAACATGCAAAAATATCCATCTAAGGTAATATTTTAGTAGGTAGAAAATTAATAATGCTAACCTGCTATTCACAGATATTGTGAGTGAAGAACAGTGAAATGTGTAGACATTTTAAAAGTACCATTTTAGTTAGAAAATATTTTATAATTTTATATATTTACTAGAGGCCTGGTGCATGAAATTCATGCACTGGGGGTGGGTCCCCTCAGCCTGGCCTACGCTCTCTCGCAGTCAGGGACCTCTCAGGGGATGTCTGACTGCCGGCTTAGGCCTGACCCGGGGCTAAGCTGGCAGTCAGGCATCCCTCTTGCAATCCGGGATCCCTTGCTCCTTACTGCTCAGCTCGCTGCTCCTCAGCGCTGCAGTGGAGGTGGGTGAGGCTCCCACCACTGCCACTGCACTCACCAGCCGTGAGCCTGGCTTCTGGCTAAGTGACTGCTCCCCCTGTGGGAGTGTACTGACCACCGGGGGGCAGCTCCTGTGTTGAGCATCTGCCCCTGGTGGTCAGTGCACATCATAGTGACCAGTCATTCTGATCGTTCTGCCATAACGGTCGCTTAGGCTTTTATTATATAGATTATGTAGATGATCTACCCTATAAATGTCTCAGGTATTTTTTCAAAGCCACCAGCAGACAAGTAAAAGTAATTTTCATTCCCTTTTTCTCCATGTGAACTTGTGGATGACTTGTCAATTATGACTTCTAATAATAAGGACAGAACTGTTTTGCCAACAAACTAAGGTGGATTTATTTGGGAATAGATGGTTCATTATTTCTTTCTTTATTCTTTTATTTGCAAATCTTCCTCAGTTCTTTTTGTAGTGTTTAATATTTGATTTGATTTACTAGTGGAATTTGGCAGTGTATGTATTACCTTACTGCTATTAGTCAAACATTTTTTTTCTGACAATAATAAAATAAAAGGTTTATTTTTAACACTATGCCACAGGAAATACTTATCATATAAAAAACTTATTGATAATCAAAGGTACAAGTTATTTTAAATTTCAATAGTATATTTTTTGCATAGTTACAAATGATTTTGACCTGAAAACTTATTTTTTATTCACCTGAATATTAATGATTTCAATATAAAAGAAATTGGTTTCAGCTTGAGGAACTTATTAGTATTTTGGTTGAAAAATTTGTGTCTGTTGCTTCAAATAAACTGTTCACTCATATTTAAATTTTATACCCACTAATTCAGATATCACCATTCAAACCATTCAAAACAATTACACCTATTGTACTGCTCTTATATACTATTGGTGGGAAAAAGTATCAGTGATAGTGCTTGCAGAATTGTGGGAACCCCTTTCACGTCCCGCGTGGTTCAGGTTTCCAGCTCAGAGTTCGGGTTCTGGAGAAGGCCGCACACAAATGAAAAGAGACTAGAAAAGCATTAATTTGGGAAATGGGGGCCAGGCAGTAGTCCAACTCTAGTGGGAGGACCACTCCTCGCTCTGGCTTTACCATCCCTTTTATTAAGATTAAAATTATAGGATACACCCATATCCCCTAGGCAGGAAACTCCAATAAAAGCCAATCAGTGAATTTAGGACTAACAGGTGGGGGCTGCTTCAGCTATCAATATCTAGTAATTAACTCTGACCCTTTAGAGCAATTAAGGTTGATCAGACCTCCGGATTCCTTGTCCACAGCTCTCTATTATTAAAACAACTAGAGGCCCGGTGCATGAAATTCGTGCACGGGGGGCTGGGGGTGTCCCTCAGCCCAGCCTGCACCCTCTCCAATCTGGGACCCCTCGAGGGTATGTCCGACTGCCCGTTTAGGCCCGAACCCAGTGAGATCGGGCCTAAACGGGCAGTCGGACATCGGTCTCACAATCCAGGACTGCTGGCTCCCAACTGCTCGCCTGCTTGCCTTCCTGATTGCCCCTAACCACTTCTGCCTGCCAGCCTGATGACCCCCTAACCACTCCCCTGCCAGCCAGATCGACGCCTAACTGTTCCCCTGCCTGCCCGATTGCCACTAACTGCCCTCCCCTGCCAGCCTGGTCGCCCCTAACTGCCCTCCCCTGCAGGCCTGGTCACCCCTAACTGCCCTCCCTGCAGGCCTGGTAACCCTAACTGCTCTCCCCTGCAGGCCTGGGTCCCCCCCAACTGCCCTTCCCTACAGACCCAGTCACCCCTAACTTCCCTCCTCTGCCGGCTTGGTCACCCACAACTCCCCAAAGTATTACTGAACATATTACTTATATCTAAGTCCCCACCCTATCTGCCCTCCCTTGCAGGCCTGGTCCCTCCCAACTACCCTCCCCTGCTGGCCTGATCGCCCACAACTGCCCTCCCTTGCAGGCGTGGTTCCTCCCAACTGCCCTCCCCTGCTGGCCATCTTGTGGTGGCCATCTTGTGTCCACATGGGGGCAGGATCTTTGACCACATGGGGGCAGCCATCTTGTGTGTTGGAGTGATGGTCAATCTGCATATTACTCTTTTATTAGATAGGATAGAGTCCTGGTGCATGGGTGGGGGCCAGCTGGTTTGCCCTGAAGGGTGTCCCGGATCAGGGTGGGGGTTCCCTTGGGGTGTGGGGCGGCCTGGGCGAGGGGCCTGTGGTGGTTTGCAGGCCGGCCACACCCCCCAGCGACCCAAGCAGAGGCCCTGGTATCTGGGATTTATTTATCTTTTACAGTTGAAACTTTGTAGCCTAGAGTGGAGCCAAGCCTTCTGCTTGCTCCGTGGTGGCAGCCATTTCTGTTGGGATTTATGTATCTTCTATAATTGAAACTTTGTAGCCTTAAACAGAGGCCAAAGCAGGCCAGGGCTGCAGAAGCTTGGCTTCTTCCATCACCGCAGGCAACCCTAGCCTCCTGCTCTTTCCAGCTCCGTGGTTGCCACCATTTCTGTTGGGATTTATTTATCTTCTATAATTGAAACTTTGTAGCATTGAGTGGAGGCCTGGGCTGGCAAGGGCAGGCGGAAAGCTTGGCTTCCTCCATTGCCAGGGAAACCCAAGCCTCCCTACTGCTCTCTATGGCTGCAGCCATCTTGGTTGGGTTTATTTGCATATTCCCTCCTGATTGGCTGGTGGGCATGGTTTGTGGGTGTATCGGAGGTATGGTCATTTTGCATATTACTCTTTTATTAGATAGGATGATCGGCTTCTGGTACAGAATCACTATATGTCCTTCTATAATGATCTGGTTGAGGCCTTCCTCCTGTCCACTATTTCCTTCATCTTTTTCTTTTAGATTTTTAGATTTCCATAATTCTTTTTCTTCTTCTTTTTTTAATATATTTCATTGATTTTTTTTTACAGAGAGGAAGGGTGGGGGGTAGAGAGTTAGAAACATTGATGAGAGAGAAACATCCATCAGCTGCCTCCTGCACACCTCCTACTGGGGATGTGCCCACAACCAAGGTACATGCCCTTGACCAGAATTGAACCTGGGACCTTTGAGGCCGCAGGCCGACGCTCTATCCACTGAGCCGAACTGGTTAGGGCCATTTCCATAATTCTTGACTGATTCTCCATGTTTCTTCTATTACCTTGGCCCCAATAAAATGTCTAATTATCACATTGCTTACAATAGCAAAAAAAACCAAACAACCTAAATATCTAAAAGTAAGAAATAGTTATAAATTGTCATATATCCGTACGTGTACCTGTTATAAATACCACATACCTATTAAAAATAGACTACTTAGCCATTTGGAAAGATGCTAATAGAAAACTGTTAAATGATGATAAGTTATAAACAATATTTTATATATAGGACTTTTATGTTAAAATATAGTTGTGTATTGATTTATACATGAAGGATGACATATTCACAAAAATGTTCATATAATAGCTGATTTTTAAGCTTGTTTTTTTTTTTAATCTCTGTGTTTTCTCATTTATCTACAGTGAACATGTATTATTGCATAATACAGAACTGTTCCAGAATCCAGTATAAGTGATATTAACTTGTTCAGAAAAATGTATTACTGAATAATTTTTTTGTCTATTTATTAATTGGTGTCTTGATATGAATACATACATCATGAAACATTAGTAAGAACTTCTTAAAAACTGTTTTCAACAATGCAATACAACCTTATCTCCTAATTTAATTTTATTATTGTGGCTACAAAACTTTAGTTTCTTTCTTTTTTTTTTTTTTTAGATATGAAAATTTTGAGGATCCTATGGGAACTATTGATAAATTTCATTATGGTACTCACTATTCAAATTCTGCTGGGGTTATGCACTATCTTATTCGTACAGAACCATTCACTACTCTCCATATTCAGCTTCAAAGTGGAAGGTATGTTTTGGGTAAATACACTATTTCCTTAAGACTACACGTTATTGTTAAAAACTCTTTGCCTTCATGTCATATACTGTATAATAGGGCCATATCTTTTTTATTCTCCTCTATTCAGTTTTGATTCATGTAGCTTCTAGATAAATAGCCAAACTAGTTTGAGAATGGGTCACTCCAGTCAACTTACAAAAAAGACTTTTAAGGAGAATTTATTTTTTTTTTACTATTACCTAGTGCACCTTTGTGATTCTTACTATAGATTTACCATAGATTTAGAGTTAGAACTGATTTAGAGCTAGATCCAAATCATCTACCAGAGATTAAAACCTAACCAATGCCTACATAGTCCTCCTAAAAATATTAATTAATCAAGAGAAATAAAAAGAAGGAGGACTAAAGGGCTCTTACATTATTAGTAGCAGCTCAAACAGGTCTGTATGCTATTGTCTCATATTACCTGTTAGTTTCAAAATGTATCTATGTTACACATTTTCCTAATGATCCTGAAGAAACAAACTTCTTTATGAGTCCTCAGTTCCTCAGTGTATCCCCCAGGTAGTTCTCTCCTGATTCACATTTTGTCTTCCATGTTGCCGTATTCTTTAACATTACCATTTGCCTTTCCTACCCAATTAAGAGCTATGTAACCATTGCCTATTCTACTGTCTTTACATGTAGCTTTTATTTCTCAAAATTAACGCTGGTCCCTTATTTTCGATTTTAGTACATTAAGCCTTGGCTTTTTTTTTTAATATTCTTTTTTTTTATTTTTTTATTTATTTTATTTTTTTTTATTAAGGTATTATATGTGTACATATCTTACCATTGCCCCCCAAGCCTTGGCTTTTAAGAAGAGAACTCTGTTCTCAAGATCACTGCAAATCTCTAAATGTTACTTTTATAATGATAAGCAAGTAATTTCCACTCCAGTAAAGTATACTGTGTTTTTTTTCAGCTTTTAATTTTATGAATAAATGATTTTTTACAAAGCTTTGAAAATAGATTCTGTTTGTGCATCAAAGGACACCATTAAGAAAGTGAAAAGATAGCCCATTTAGTGGGAGAAAATATTTGTAAATTGTATATCTAATAAGGGACTTGTAATTGAATATACTAGTATAGAGAATCCATACAACACAATAATAAAAAGACAACCCAATTAACTATTGGACACAAAGGATCTGAATAGACATTTTTCCAAGGAAGATATGCAAATGAACTATAAACGTGAAAAGATGCACAACATCATTAGTCATCAGGGAAATTTAAATCAAAACCAAATTGAGATATCACAAGGATGGCTATAATCAAGACAGATAATACCTAGTGTCAATTAGCATACTGAGAAATTGGAACTCTTATATACTACTGGTGGGAATGTAAAATGATGCGGTCCCTGTGGAAAACAGTCTTCAAAGGGTTAAACATAGAATTGCTATATGACCTAGCAATTCTAATTATCTCAAGACTAGAGGCCCAGTGCACGAAATTCATGCATGGAGTTGGGGGGTCCCCTCAGCCCAGCCTGCACCCTGTCCAATCTGGGACCCCTCGGGGGATGTCCGACTGCCAGTTTAAGCCTGATCCCAGGGATTGGGCCTAAACCTGCAGTTGGACATCCATCTCACAATCCTGAACCATTGGCTTCTAATTGCTCATCTGCCTGCCTGCCTGGTTGCCCCTAACTGCCCCCCGCCCCCGCCTGCCTGATTGTCCCTCACTGCCTCTGTGTGCCGGCCTGATTGCCCCTAACTCCCCCCCCACCAGCCTAGTTGCCCCTAACTGCCCCCCACTGCCAGCCAGGTTGCCCCCACTGCCCCCTCCCTGTTGGCCTGGTTGCTCCTAACTGCCCACCCCCCCCCCCCACCAGCCTGGTCACCACTTATCGCGCCCCCCCCCCCCCCCCCCCCGCCGGCCTGGTCATCCCCCAACTGCCCCCCTTGGCTGGCTTGGTCGCCCCTAACTGCCCCCCCTGCTGGCCTGGTCGCCCCCAACTGACCCCTGCCGGCCTGGTCACCCCACGCAGCCTGCTGTTCAGTCGTTTGATCTTCCCTCACTAAACCCCCTGCCGGCCTGGTCGCCCCACGCAGCCTGCTTGTTCAGTTGTTTGGTCGTCCCTCATTAAACCCCCTGCTGGCCTGGTCGCCCCATGCAGCCTGCTTGTTCAGTTGTTTGGTCGTCCCTCATTAAACCCCCTGCCAGCCTGGTCATCCCACGCAGCCTGCTGTTCGGTCATTTGGTTGTCCCTCACTACCCCTGCCGGCCTGGTCGTAGGCAGCCATCTTGTGAGGGTGTGAGGGTCAATTTGCATATTATCTCTTTACTATATAGAATAATTGAAAACATATGTCTATGTAAAAACTTATACACAAATGTACATAGCAACATCCTATATCACAAAGAGGTAATATGCAAATTGACCATCACTCCAACACTCAAGATGGACACCCCCATGTGGTCAAAGAAGGCCGCCCCCATGTGGACACAAGATGGCCGCCACAAGATGGCCAGCAGGGGAGGGCAGTTGGGGGCGATTAGGCCTGCAGGGGAGGGCAGTTAGGGGTGACCAGGCTGGCAGAGGAGGGCAGTTGGGGGCAACCAGGCCTGCAGGGAAGGACAGTTAGGGGCGACCAGGCCGGCAGGGGAGGGCAGTTAGGGGCAATCGGGCAGGCAGGGGAGCAGTTAGGCGTCAGTCTGGCTGGCAGGGGAGTGGTTAGGGGGTGATCAGGCTGGCAGGCAGAAGCGGTTAGGGGCAATCAGGCAGGCAGGCAGGCAGGCAAGCGGTTGGGAGCCAGCAGTCCTGGATTGTGAGAGGGATGTCCAACTGCCCGTTTAGGCCCGATCCCAGTGGAGTCTGACATCCCTCAAGAGGTCCCAGATTGGAGATGGTGCAGGCTGGGTTGAGGGATATCCCCTCCCCCTGTGCATGAATTTCGTGCACCGGGTCTCTAGTTACTTATAATAGCCCAAAATGGAAACATTCAAATGTCTATCAACTGGTAAAGGAATATATAAAATGTGGTATATCCATAAATGGAATATTACTTGTCCATGAGTGAATAAAAGGATTGAAAGCTTGACGCATGCTATGACATGGAAGAACCATGAAAACAGTATGCTAAATGAAATAAGCCAGGCACAAAGGCACATCTGGTATGGTTTATATGAGATGTCTAAAATAGGCAAACTCATAGTGACAGAAAGTAGATTAGGGATAGATGTAGGGTGATTGAAGAGTGACTGCTAGTAGATATAGGTTTCTTTTTGGAGTGATGAAAATGTCTAAACTTGATTGTGATGGTGGACGTACAACTCTGTGAATATACTAAAAACCATAAACCATTGAATTTTCTACATAAGAGTGCATTATATGTTAATTACATCTCAATAAAGCTGTTCTGTCCCACACAAACAAAAAAATTCTACCATTAAAGCTGTACCTCTCCTTGAGTTTGGATACACCAGTGGTCGGCAAACTGCGGTTCGCGAACCACATGCGGTTCTTTGGCCCCTTGAATGTGGCTCTTCCACAAAATACCACGTGCGGGCGCGCACGTACAGTGCGATTGAAACTTCGTGGCCCATGCGCAGAAGTCGGTTTTCGGCTCTCAAAAGAAATTTCAATCATTGTACTGTTGATATTTGGCTCTCTTGACTAATGAGTTTGCTGACCACTGGGATACACCATCATTAGACTTTATTAATGACCCAGTCATTGACAATAATTAAATTCAGAGTTCTGCTAAGTTTAGCTTAGCTTCAATCCAAGATTGTTAGGCACAAAAAGAGTCAAATTAGTCATCAGTGTCACTTATTAAGTCATTTAATAAATCCAGGAAGCCCTAGCCGGTTTGGCTCAGTGGATAGAGTGTCGGCCTGCGAACTGAAGGGTCCCAGGTATGATTCCGGTCAAGGGCATGTACCTTGGTTGTGGGCACATCCCCAGTGGGGGGTGTGCAGGAGGCAGCTGATCAATGTTTCTCTCTCATCGATGTTTCTAACTCTCTATTCCTCTCTGTAAAAAATCAAAATATATTAAAACAATAAAATAAATAAATCCAGGAAAACAATGTTAAAGTTGATGAAACAGAAGGAGGTTACACTTTTTGTGATTAGAGAAAGCATAATAAAATTATAGTATGGCCACTTGGGCTTCTTTCAACTACCATAGAGCCATGATGGAACTTAAAAATAATGTTAAGATAATAGTATATATAAGAGCTGTTTTCCTAAATCACCCTCTGGTTTTTAGTAGAAGAGCTTGTAAAGCTATTTATGTATTAAGGGTTAAGTCAGCAGCATTCTGATAGATGTATTAACCACTTATATTAATACTATAATACTTTGATATTTAAACTGTAATTTAAAAATATCCAAATAACATTTATTCACTTTCTGTAATCAGTTTTACTCAGCAAAAATTATGCCTTTTTCAAAGGGATTAAGAAGTACAAATGGGTAGTTATATAATAGACATGGGGACATAAAGTACAGCAAATATAGTCATTGATGCTGTGGTGACTATGGATGGTGCCAGCCAGGTGCTGGGATAACGGGGGAGCACTTTCAATATATGGTTGTCTGACCACTAAGCTGTACACATGAAACTGGTACAAAGTTGTATTGAATGTAAACTGTAATTGGAAAAAAAAAGTGCCATTTTTAAGGTGTCTTAGGTTTATATTTAATCTAATTTTTAAAAATTTCCATTGTGATTGGGTTTTCATCTATTTTAACTAAGATGATACTAGTGATTACTATGGTAGTATTTAGTTCCTGACAACAGAGTATGACAGATAGTCATAAGAAGGAGAGCAAATTGTGTTTTTAGACTTAAAGGATAAATGTTAAGAAAAGAGAAACTAATCATTAGGAAACTTTCAAAGGGAGTTTAAAGGTTTGTTTCCTGCCTGTTCTCATTCAGCATTCACCTTTCTCTTTCAATCTCCGCTTGCAGGTTTGATTGTGCAGATCGACAATTCCATTCCATCCCTGCTACCTGGCAGGCTCTCATGGACAATCCAAATGATGTGAAGGAACTTATTCCTGAATTCTTCTATTTCCCAGAGTTCTTGGAAAATCAAAATCGTAAGAAATAGGAGATTAAAAATTTGAATATAATATTTTAGGTCCCAATGGAGGATCCTGAAAAATATCTTTCAGAACATTTTTGTGATGTTCTGTTGATTAGTTAAGATTCATTCTGCCTGTGTATTATTCAGTCACAGGGCTTACTGATGCCAGGGTACTCGTCTTACCTTCCTGGGAAGTGCTACAGTAAAGTAAGATAAATGGGTAAAATTTGAATTGATAAGAGAATTTGTCAGAGTACAGTGTTTATTAGAGAAGCAAAAATGACCATATGCTATTTCAGCCATGTAGCAATTTGGTTAAAAATGTTTGAGTTAAATAAAATGAGGATTTAGGCCCGGGATCAGCAAACTACAACACATAGGCCAAATCCATGGGCAAATGTGTTTATAAATAAAATTTTGTTGTAACACAGCCAGCCAATTCATTTATACATACAGACTGTGGCTGCTTTCACAGTAAAAGAGCAGATTTGAGTAATTGCAACAGAGGCCATAGGGATCACAAAGCCAAAAATATTTATTATTTGACCCTTTATTTAAAAGGTTTGCTGATTCCTGGTTTAGAGCAGAAGACAGGAGGCAAACTGAAAAGAATGACGGCATTAGTTGTCACAATATTTGAAAAATCAGTATGTTTTTGAAGGAGAGAATCACGGAGCTAAATACAGTCTTTTAAAATATCCAAATACTTTTTCTATGAGGTAGTTTTAGACTTAGTTTAAGCACAAATAAGGAAATGAGCAAGATTGTTACTACTTAGTTGTTTTTTCAGGAAATTTCACAGTGTCAAAGAACCATCACCAACTTCTTTTTCCTAGCATATAATGTTAATGTTTGACCCTTTGTTTGCACAGTAGGATTATTTGTCAGGCCAGGGAGATCATATTCAGGGCCTCATCTCCTTTGGTCATGCACACTACGACAGTTTGGAGGCAGGGCATCGGATTCTCAGTAAGGCAGTTGGAATTGGTCACTTTAAGAAAATCAAGTGAATCTATTGATTGAGTCTGATCCTATACATTCTTAGTCAGTCATAGGACTGGAGTCTCTTAAAGCAGGGTATCTGGGATAGGTGGGATGAGCAGATTAAATTTGAATGCAGAATTTAAAGTTCTCTTAGTTTGACAATTTCTAACATTCACCAGAGCCATTTCTAACTATACATTGCCTCTTTGTTTGAAATGAGCTAGTTGGGAGAAAGCAAAGTATATTAGTTAAAATGCCAACAACTATTAGTTAATATTAGCATTACATTAGTAAAACAAATATTGGTAAAAAAAAAAAAAACCCTCATAATTGTGTGATTCAGAAAATTTTAGAATTTTCCCTCATAAAAACCCTGAGGTATGGTAGTTTCAGGTGGCTTAACAATATCATCCAAGCAAAGTTCTTTCTGTATTTCACTCTGCTATCCTAAGTGTTTTGGCTTTGTCCTTGGCTAGTTCCTCTCATGGTTACAAATGACTAAAGCAGTTATAGGTATCATAGGCAGACATAATGGTGTCTTAGAAGAAGTGAGACTGTTAATTGTGTCATTTCTTAAGAGCGAGAAACGTTCTTATAACTTCCCCTCATTCTCCAGAGCTGGGTCATATACCAACCTCTATACCAGTCACCTGCAACAGGCATGAATTATAGGGCAGGGATGGACAACTTGAATATAATCCAGGTTCTGCTACAAAATGAGGAATGGCTATCAGGTGGCCGACACTATCTGCTATACAGTGGTTGGGTTGACAAAGCTGTAGACCCTGTGTGTCCTGTCATTCTATGACATTAAACTCTTATACTTTGAGACACACTGATATTTTAAGGCAGCTTCTTTTATGAAGGTCTTTTGTGTTAACACTGTTCCCTTCCCATACTTTATAAATGAGAAAATTTCATTTCTGGGTTCTATATGAGCAAATCTTTATGATGTCATTATCTAATTAGAATATTGATATATAAATATTTTTCTTTCATAAGGCAAGTATAAATCTTAAAGTGAGTTTAATGTATGAGTTAAAAAAGCTCTAAGGTTATATTTTGTACATTAACCATTAGAGTGACTATATTAATTATTTTTAAATTTAAGAACACTTAAATTTTAAAAAAAGAACACTTAATCTTGCATTTTTGTTCAGGTTAAGTTTTTGTTCATAGCTATAAGTTTTCTTCAATAAAAAATTGCCTTAACCGGTTTGGCTCAGTGGATAGAGCGTTGGCCTGCGTACTGAAGGGTCCCAGGTTCGATTCTGGTCAAAAACATGTACCTTGATGTACCTTGTTTGCGGGCACATCCCCAGTAGTAGGTGTGCAGGAGGTAGCTGATGGATGTTTCTCTCCCATTGATGTTTCTAACTCTCTATCCCTCTCCCTTCCTCTCTGTAAAAAATCAATAAAATATATTACTTTTAAAAAAAACCACAACAATTATTAATCTGATTTACCTTTAAGAAGGGAACTTGATTCTCACTTTTCACTCTTAATGAAAGAAGAAAAATCTTCAGTTTTGCTAAGGAATGTTCCTTCATATTTGTTCTACTTGATTTACTTAAATCTAAAATGACTTGATACATTTTTATTTTATATGTCTTAGAATTTAACCTGGGTCGTCTACAAGTTTCCAAAGAACTAGTAAATGATGTCATTCTCCCCAAATGGGCTAAGTCAGCTGAAGATTTCATCTATAAACACAGGAAAGCTCTGGTAAGATTTTTGTGTTTAGTTATTAGAGAGATTAGTAAGATAAAGATGTATTTTCCAGAGGATGGAATTAAGTGTATCTGACTATTAATCATTTTTCTACATTAATTTTTAATCTATTATATATGATGTTTGCATAATATAATAATTCTGAGGGTGATGAATGTTCGGATTTAGTGAAAGTATAGTCAAGTCCCATGGGTCTATGGCAAAAAAATGTCATTTCTGTAAGGTACCTGCCTGTTGTATGTGAAACTATTTCAGTCACCAGGTTTAGTGTAGTTTGATTTATTGTAGTTCCCACATTTGTTTCAAATCTAATATAAGGATTAGTACTGAAGGATTTTAGCAAGTTTTTAGGATAGCTAAATCCTAAATGCCAGTTTAAAAAAATGTTACTCATTTTTAGCTAAATTTTCACTTCGGATTTTTAGCTAAATTTTCACTTTGGAATCGAAGTACTAGTGAGAGGCTAATGTTGATATTGTATTTTATCTTGCAGGAGATGTGCCCTCCCTCCTCTCCCCACAATAGCCCACCTAGTTCTCTATTTAAACTGAAATGTTGCATATTCTAAAACTAATTAGGCCAATACATAGAAACATTGCTTGTCATTAGTATATAGTTTGTCAGATTTACAGTATTCAGGATTAGATTATAATAATTGTAAGCAATAACCTTATGCATGAATAAGGCAACTCTGAAAAAGAATCTGTTTCTTATAGCTAACCAGGAACTTCTCAGATGCTTTCCTCTATATTATCGATGACATACAATAGGGGTCCAGGATTTCAGGGAAGCATGCTCCTTACTAATAAGATGTTAGAAGTTTGTGTTTCAGTTATGTATTTCTGCCTAATAAACTATTCCAAAATATAGTGACTTTAAACTGTAGCCATTTTATTATCTCTCACATTTCTGTGAGTTGATTGGTCTCAATTAGATAATTCTTCTGGTCCTGTTTGAGGTTCTCATGCCCTTGGAGTCATATGATAGCTAAGGCTAGAGTCAAGTAGGCTTCATTGAGACATTGGCATGCTAGACTTTTCTCCTTCTCCATGTGGTTTCAGGATATCGGCTTTCCATGTGGTCTCTCTACCTGGGTAGCTAGACTTCTTACATGGCAGCACATGGCTCCCCTGAGTGCAAAAGTGGAAGCTTCCACATTTTCTCATGACTTGAGGTTGTGAACTGTCACAGCATCACTTCTGCCACCTTATAATCGTTAAACAGGATCAGTGCAGATTCAAAAAGAGGGAAAATAAATTCCCCCTCTCAATGGTGCAAGTGAGAAAGAATTTGCAACCATCCTTAATCTACTATACAAGTCTGCCCTCAGGTCACAAATTATTCACTTTCCTCCAACATACAAATTACACATATTTCTTCTCTAGAGCCCCCAGAGTCTCATCTCTTTGAGACATGGATCTTTAAACTTTTTTCAGAAATGACAGTATAATAAACTAGAGGCCCAGTGCACAAAATTTATGCATGGGTAGGGTCCCTAGTGGCTGCCAGCTGCGCGCCGGGGGTCTCTCCTCCCCGGCTGCCAGCTGCCAGCTGGGGGCCTGCCTTCCTTCCGCACCACCACCTGGTAGTCAGCACACATCATAGCAAGTGATCAAACTCCTGGTCAGTCAAATTCCCGAGGGGACACTTTGCATATTAGGCTTTTATATACATAGATATTTTCATTGGCTGTAAGGTCTGTGTCAAAATTCTGCCATTGAAGTGCAAAATAAATGGGTGTGGCTGTGTTGGACCCATCTACCCATCTGGCAACTAGTAAGATTTGGCACACAAGGAGTGGTTTGCTGATCCTTGCATTAAGGCATGAGGTCTAAAATCCAGTAACTTATTATTCATCTAAATGCAGGGATGAAACTATTCAGCTGTGTCTCTTGGATCAGAAGACTGAAGTAAAGAAACAAGTTATCTGCCCTCATATAACAGCAGTGATGTGACAAGGTCAAAATTTGATAGGCTTTCTCATTCAAAAGGAAGAGAAAACAAGAGGCACCTAGCAGTAACTAGTTTGTAACTATTAAGAATTCTAGCAGGAACATTATCTCAGTTCCTTTATTAGGATCCAGTGCTGTTCCCTGAGTGGTTCTTTATGGTTCCTTTGTTCTACCCTTGGGCTCTTGAAACCACCCCCACACAGTCATTCTTTGTTTTCCATCAAAAAAATGAAATTGTTTACATGAGTATTTTTGTCAGCCTTTCTTAACCATAGTAACTTGAAAGTCACAGGTCTTTCTTCTTTTTTGAACAGTTTCTATCTTTTTCAGACTGAATTAATAAATTTTCTTTTAAAATATTTCGGGTTTCATAGGCATCAATTCTATTGGACAAAAACCTTCCATATTACTTTGGGCTGAATGAGAGGCTTCTATGTGAAAATGCCCTTAAGATTCTTGTTAAAAAACAAAATACAGCCCAGTAAATTTGAAGACTTAATGGGCTTTATTCAATGATTCATGATTTGGGCAGCATCCTATCTACCCTAGAAAGGAGTTCCCAGATGCTGTGCAAAATGGAAGGCTTCTGTAGGCAGAAGGGGACAGGAAAAGGAAGTCTAACATAGAATGGGTTGTTTCTGGCAGCTCACCTTTCCTTTGGGGGAAAGGCAAGGGTCTGTCATGAAAATTACCTCACTAGTGCTGATCAGGTAATTCCAGATTGACTGGTTAAAGCTCATATTCCTGGAATAGGCTGAAATTGCAGTGAGTTTAGGTATTAAGTCTTGGTTTGCACAAGTGACTCCATTTTTGGATTATTGTGTCTCTTTCTCTATTCCCCTCTCTCTCTCTTTAACAGTCATAAGATACTCTATATTTTCTTGAGTGTGCCTATGAGGGGGAAAGACCTCAACAGATGGTTTGATAGCCACACTCCTGAACTAAACTTTTGCCTGAGGCCATATTTTACTGGTGACATTGATTTAGGCCATTTTTTAACTTTGGGAATATTTACTCTCTAGTGACACTGGAAATGAGAAATAATTTTATTTTGAACCCAGCAAGACCTGGCTTTATATTTTTTTTAAGTTATGCTAAAACCTGAACAGTTTTCCCTCCGACCAAGTCATCTTATTCCTCCCATACTTTATCACAGGCAGCTAAAAGAAACCAATCATCACTTTAAAATATTCTGCCTAGAAATCTTCATCCCCAGATCCAGGAGTTCATTATTTACCCTTTATGTTTTTCATGTAACTAAAACATTGAGTCCTTTTTTTCCTATCTCCAACAACAATTTCCTTACTGTCTTTTAAGCCATCTTAGAGGCTCCAGGAGATCCTTCAAGCCTCTGCCTGCCACCCAGTCCACCCACCTCTTACTGGAATGGGATGGAGGGAGTGATTTGCAGGATCTCTCATCTTCCCCACCATAGTTTTATTATTTTCTTGAATTGAATTTTAGACAACTATTTCAATGGAAATTTTACAACAAAGATGCATTCCAGAGCCATCATTAATTTTTTGTCATTAATATTTAGGCTGTTAGATGTATTTTTTTTCACCATTAGTTAGGAGATGCATATGTAGTAAATAGTAATAAATACATTGTCTACATTGAACAAGATAGAGTATAGTCAATATATATAGTAGATGATTAATAATTATTAATACAGTGGTAAGATTTTGTATGGAAATGCTTAATTTACTCTTGCTTTTTTAAAGGACCCATCTTTATATTGTACTTGGAAGGTATTTTATATTAATTACTTATTTGTTCTTTTTCTAGGAGTCTGAATATGTTTCTGTTCATCTTCATGAATGGATAGATCTAATTTTTGGCTATAAACAGAGGGGGCCAGCTGCAGTGGAGGCACTCAATGTTTTCTATTACTGTAGTTATGAAGGTAAAACCTATGTACTTTTTCTCTTGTAGTATATTGCTAGAATGTATAATATGTGCTTATAACATGATATTTTGGACATAACCATTTAACATGATAAAACTACATTTAAAAAAATCTTTATTTGAAAGATAAATATCCTTTTGTAAAAAAAATAGTAATTAAGGGTATATATGCAAATCTAAATATATGTGTCAGTTATTGGTGGCATAAAAGTTTATCTCTGGCAGATATTTCCTATTCAGTCAGGTCTTACATTAAATATTTAGTATTAAGTTTTTAGCAGACTTTGAAAAAAGACCTTTAGAATTACAAATAATAATTCTTTAAATGATAATGATGACATTCTAATGTTTATTAGCTCAGGATCAAGAACATTTTTTGAGGGCTTTGAAAGTCATACTAAGCAGTCCTTTTCTAATCCTTCAGTAGAACTGATAGTTCTAAAGATTGTGAATAGTATGAAGTTATATGAATTATAGCAGAGCTCACATGACTTTCTGTAACTAGACAAGCATGTTTTCCTTCTATAAAAATTTGTAGGGAGGTAGTATAGCATGATAGTTAGGAGCGTAGAAATCAGACCCACCTAGTTTGGCCAATTACAAGCCATTAACAATTCATATTAGGTATGGCTGGGAATAATCAGTTAACCATAATGTCACCTTCCCCAACATTTATTAGATAAGCAGTAATTTATAGCAGCATTTTCATTAATCTTCCTCAAGGCTATTTTTCCCCCCATTTTTTTTTAGAGAGTAGAAGGGAGGGAGAGAGAGAAACATTGGTGCGAGCAACACATTGGTTGTTTGCCTCCCACCCGCACTCCAGCTGAGGCCATGGATCAAGCTTGTAACCCAACATGCCCTTGACCAGGAATCGAACCCAAGACCCTTCAGTGCACAGGCAGATGCTCTAACCACTGAGCAGTGCTAGCCATGTAGGGTTATACCAGTATTTTTGTGTGGTTATTGCATTTGTTTCATCTTGACTATGATGAGGAAAACAATTCGGTATACTATGAATATAGTTTGCATTTTTCTTAGAGAAACTTTTATGGACTATCTTAAATTTGTTTAAAATATTTTAGTTCTAAATAGTGGATAAAATGTATTCTTTTACATATTTAATTTTGGTATTTTATTGTTTTTTAAACATTATCCTTAAAATGTTTTATAAATTAAAGAACGGAATAATATTTTGATGAAAATATGCTAATCAGTCTCTGATATATTACTCAGTTGTGTGGCTTACCGATTTATTTTCACTCTGTAGTGAGTTGACTACTTCTCCTGGTTTTAGGAGCTGTGGATTTAGATGCCTTAACAGATGAGAAGGAAAGAAAAGCCTTAGAAGGGATGATTAATAATTTCGGGCAAACACCTTGTCAACTGTTAAAGGTAAGCCATAAAAGTTATTGATTATATAAAAAGTCTAGAAATTAATTGCTAAGGAGTATTACTACCAGTATTTTCAAGGATTTTAATGATTTAAAACACTATATCAAAATTATTTAGAATTTGAGAAAAATATATTGTCCCTTAATAAAAAATAGATTTAAATGTTTGTTTCTGTTTTGAAATAACAAAATATTGCAGTCAATCCACATATACAGTCAGTTACTAAATCTCCAGGAGGCTTATATTTATTCAGAAAGCCAATCACCTTATTTTGTTATTTCTGAGAAAGAAAATGATAAGGTTGAAGGCTCCCTGTTAGATGAGATACTACTCCCTCCTTTTATTTTATTTTATTTTATTTTATTTTATTTTATTTTATTTATTTATTTATTTTTAAATATATTTTAGCCCTGATCGGTTTGGCTCAGTGGATAAGAGCGTCAGCCTGTGGACTGAAAGGTCCCAGGTTCGATTCCGATCAAGGGCAGGTACCTTGGTCGCGGCACATCCCCAGTAGCGGGTGTGCAGGAGGCGGCAGCTGATCAATGTTTCTCTCTCATCGATGTTTCTATCTCTCTATCCCTCTCCCTTCCTCTCTCTGTAAAAAAATCAATAAAATATATTTTAAAAAAATACATTTGTATTGATTTCAGAGAGGAAGGGAGAGGGAGGGAGAAATAGAAACATCAATGATGAGAGAGAATCATTGATCAGCTGTCTCCTACACGACTCCTACTGGGGATCGAGCCCGCAACCCAGGCATATGCCCTTGACCGGAATCGAACCCGCGACCCTTCAGTCTGCAGGCCAATGCTCTATCCACTGAGCCAAACCAGCTAGGGCCCTCCTTCATTTTAATTGAATACCAGTTAGGTTATGTCATTAAAACAGTTATTATATTGGGACTCATTCTATGTATAAGACTTTTTAGTAGCTGACATTTGCCCAAAAAGGGCACTTACCAGCCTGAGCCCAAACCCAGTCCTAAAACTCAAATTATCCTATCTAATAAAAGAGTAATATGCAAATTGACCATACCTCTGCTACACCCACAGCCACGCCCACCAGCCAATCAGGAGCGAGTATGCAAATTAGCCCAACCAAGATGGCTGCGGCCACCGAGCGAGCAGGAGGCTTGGGTTTCCCTGGCAGTGGAGGAAGCCAAGCTTCCCACACACCCTGGCCAGCCCAGACCTCGACTCAAGGCTACGAAGTTTCAATTATAGAAAATAAATAAATCCCAACAAAAATGGCTGCAGCCACAGAGCAAATAGGAGGCTTGGGTTTCCCCGGCAATGGAGGAAGCCAAGCTTCCTGCACACCCTGGCCAGCCCAGGCCTCTGCTCAGGGCTACAAAGTTTCAATTATAGAAGATAAATAAATCCCAACAAAAATGGCAGCAGCCACAGAGCTGGAGAGAGCAGGAGGCTTGGGTTGCCCCCAGCGATGGAGGAAGCCAAGCTTCCGCAGCCCTGGCCTGCCTTGGCCTCCACTCAAGGCTATGAAGTTTCAATTATAGAAGATAAATAAATCCCAACAAAAATGGCTGGGGCCATGGAGCGAGCAGGAGGCTTGGCTCTGCTCAAGGCTACAAAGTTTCAATTATAGAAGATAAATAAATCTCAGATACCAGTGCCTCCACTTCAGTCGCCAGGGGGTGTGGCCGGCCTGCAAACCACCACAGGCCCCTCGCCCAGGCCACCCCACACCCCAAGGGAACCCCCTCCCTGATCTGAGGACACCCTTCAGGGCAAACCAGCTGGCCCCCACCTGTGCACCAGGCCTCTATCCTATCTAATAAAAGAGTAATATGCAAATAGATCATCACTCCAACACACAAGATGGCTGCCCCCATGTGGTCAAAGATCCTGCCCCCATGTGGACACAAGATGTCCACCACAAGATGGCCAGCAGGGGACGGCATTTTGTAGGGACCAGGCCTGCAAGGGAGGGCAGTTGTGGGCTACCAGGCCAGCAGGGGAGGATAGTTGGGAGAGACCAGGCCTGCAAGGGAGGGCTGTTGGGGGCGATCGAGCCTGCAGGGGAGGGCAGTTAGGGGTGACCAGGCCGGCAGAGGAGGGAAGTTGGGGTTGACCGGGCCTGCAGGGAAGGGCAGATGGGGGGACCCAGGCATGCAGGGGAGAGCAATTGGGGGGGACCAGGCCTGCAGGGGAGGGCAGTTGGGGGTGACCAGGCCTGTAGGGAAGGGTAGTTAGGGGCAAACAGGCTGGCAGGGGAGCAGTTAGGCATCAGTCAGGCTGGCAGGGGAGTGGTTTGGGGGTGATCAGGCTGTCAGGCAGAAGCGGTTAGGGTTAATCAGGAAGGCAGGCAGGCAAGCAGTTTGGAGCCAGCAGTCCTGGATTGTGAGAGGTATGGCCCAGATTGGAGAGAGTGCAGGGCGGGCTGAGGGACAAACCCACCCTCCCCGTGCACGAATTTCGTGCACCGGGCCTCTAGTAGAATATAAAACATATAGAATTAAATTATGAATATTACTATATATCTTTTCCCATACTAGTATCTGAAATTAAATTGTCTTTCTGATTGCGTACAGCTTTGGATTCATAGAAGTTAATCCAGTGTTAGGTTTCAAAGATGTCTTGTTCTTTGTTAATATATGAATTTAGAAATGAGGAATATATAATAATATACTTAATTTTTAAATTTGATTTTAGAGGAAGAGGAAGAGAGAGAAACATTGATGTGAGAGAGAAACATTGATACATTGCCTCCCATATGCACCCTGACCAGGGATTGAATCCTGGGTATGTGTCCTGACCTGGAATCAAACCGACCACCTTTTGGTGTACAGGACGATGCTCCAACCAACTGAGCCACACTAGTCAGGGTACAATAATATACTATTTATTATGTCTTTTTATTTTATTTTTTAATGCAAGCACAGTGCTACATGATTTACCCAACTCTCACAATAAATATCTAGTTATCCTCATTTTTCAGATGGTGAAGCCAGGTCTCAGATAAAATAATACCTAGCTTACAGCACCTTAGAGAAATCAGATACTAGTTTTTCCAAATTTACACAACTAGAATGTGACTCTACCATTCCATATTTCTTCTGAATTTATAGCTGGAAGCTCCCTTGTTGAACAAAATCTCTTTTTTATGTTCTTTGGGCTGTTATTTATATCCTAATTTTGATACTTTCTGCCTTAGTTGTATATAATTTTTTTGCCTCACTATATTATCTACACTGATAAAAGAAAAAGATGCAAATTGACTGTACCTTCGCAATGCCCACCAGCCAATCAGGAGTAAGTATGCAAATTAACCCAACAAAGATGGCAGGTTAATTTGCATATGCAGGTGCTGAGCAGCTGGGGCAGGATGCTTGCCTCGTCACCATGGCGAAGATGGGCGAAGACGCAGGCATTCCTCACCACCCCAGCATCTCCGGGCCTCTGGGCAGTGTGGGAAGGTGGAAAGGCGGCTCCAGGCCAGAGCCCAGTCGGAAAGGCACCTCTGGCCTGAGCAAAGGGGGTGCCGGCATCCAAGGGAAGGAAGGCCCATTCTTGCATGAATCTTTGTGCATCGGGCCTCTAGTAAACATATAAAAGCAGCAACCTTCTTTTCATTATTTTGTATCTTTCTGATATATGTTATGTGTGTAGTAAATTGCATTGAATTGAAATCTCCAGTTATTACAACAATAGTGGTCTAAACTCTGACTGATAGATGTACTTTTGTTTTTCAATTATCAGACTAAATTTTATAATGGCTATTATTCCTCAGCAACAGTTTATTTAAAGCCTCCAACATTGATTTTTACATAATAGTCATATTTAAAGTCAGTGCTTTATTCTTTACCTGCTGATTGAAATAGAAGGCAAAAGTAACAATAAAACAGAACACTTCATTGGGCTTTGAAATAGATTCTTTAATGTTTTTGCACCATTAATTTTTTTTTAAATAAGAGTAGTGCTAATTTGTTTTTATTATTTTACAAAAATGACACAAATCAACCTTTTTTTAAAAAAATAAAGTGAATAATTGAGAGTTAAGTATTGAAGTACCTATAGCTGTCACATCTATTACCTATGACCTAATATTTTGTGATGGAGATAGAAGAATCCCTGTTAGATAAAATTTTATTCTGCATTTTAACTGTGCCTTTGGAATGTTAACTTGATTTGTCATTTTCTTTTTATTTATGAAGATAATACTGTTCCATGTCTCTTACATTAACCTTAAAAAAGAATATTTTATTTGAAAAGAAATGCAGTAATATCTAAAAATTGATTCTGATAGTATTGACATTTTTACCTTATTTCATGAATTAAAGATTCACCCATATTATAATTTTTGTTTTTGAATAATGCACTTACTTTTACCAAAATTTAGGAAGACAGAGATAAAAAAACAAGTATATGTAATCCAACATAGAAATAAGTGCTAAATAAAATATCAAATAAAGTGCTCAGGAAAGTAATATGAGAATAATTAATTCTGACTTAGATATCTAGGGAGATACCTGTAAGAAAAACTTTAGAGTAGAAGCAGAGTTTTCTAGAAATGAAGATGGTAGGAACTCTACTGGGGGAGCAGTCTGAGCAATGACCTGGAACTGGCAATAGTGCATGGTATGTAATCTATTATAGCTAGAGCCCAGTATGTCTGGAGGAATACAGTGAGAGATGTTTTAATATAATTATGAAATTATTTTTCCTTAAAATTATTTTAAAGGAACCACACCCTCCTAGATTATCAGCAGAGGAAGCAATGCAGAAGCAGACCAAAACCGAGACTTCAACCCTAAACCTATTTCAACATCTCTCTGAACTGAAGTCATTTTTTATAGAGGTAATATCCAACTTGGTAATGTCAAAGAGTTTTCTCTGTGAATTGCATACACCTCATTTTACTCTACAATGTAAATCCAAAAGTAGTAAATAATTCTGAATTATCTGGTCTTGGATTTTTAAAACAATCTTATTGAAAGCTTTTGTTTGCTACTGAATGGTAGTCTGAACTGTTCCTCTTGGCTTGTTTCTTTTACATTTTCCTGGCAAGAAAGAATAAGTACTTTTATTTAAATTGCTCTTTATGTCAAATGAGATGATGATAGAGGGAGTGTAAAATAACTCTTAATTATAATGTATAAAATATGGACTAATAAGTCAGATTTTTAATTGCTAATATCAGGAGTAGTAGGGTAAAACAAGATAATGATGTAATTGAAAGATTTCCTTCTTAAAGGGCCGCATAATAGACTCTGGCTATGTTCCTTGAAATTTACATCTAAAGGAACAGCAGAGTAGTGGAATACAAGAAGGTGATGGGTGTCAGAAGTTACAAGTATGCCATTCAAGCATGGTATATAATATCTTTCCTACATTTTAAATTAAATATGTTTTAATAGAGTAAAATACTGTATCACAGGGTTCATTCTTATTTACAGAAACAGTTTTCAATCGTTTGTGCCTAATAAAGATAAATAGAATCAGCCACTAAACCTCTCTCCTGTATTTTTTAGGGAATTAGTGATGGTATTCCTCTAATAAAGGCCATTGTCCCCAAAAATCAGTCTCGTTCTTTTATGTCTCAAGGCAGTCCTGAGTTATTGGTAAGTTGATTTATACCTTTTGCACATTGCCATATATATATATATATATATCTATTAAAACTTACAAAAAAAATGAGAAAGTGAAAAAATTTTAAAGACTTTAAAAAAAAATAGAGAAAATTTTTATAGAATTTGACCAAGTATGGAAATGAATTTTTCATTTTTTATATAGCTTTTATTTTAAGTCGTTTCTATAATTTTAAAGTTTATCTGGAATAATAAATATGTGAAAATATGAGAAAATTTTGTATAAGAAAAATAGGGTGTAACATCTTAGGTATTAAAATTTATCATTCAGCAGTAATAATTATGAAAATGAGAAGTAATACAGAATTGATTATGGTTTACTTGCAGCACATGCTAGTGAGTGCTTTAAATGAATTTTGTCAATTAGTCCACCTAAATATCCTATAGGATGAGCAGTATTATTATTTTTCTTCTACAGATGAGAAATTAAAACTCAGAAGTAACTTGCTCAAAGTCACAGAGCTAGCAAGTAAGGGATCTGGGACCCTGGCATGTGTACCAAACCTAGGTCTGGCTTATTCCAGTTTTGTCACTTAGAAATTATAAAAATGGAGTACAGCAGAGTGAACAGTAGAGATTCCAGAATTAGACCTGTTTTTCTAATTATGCATATTATATGTTTACCCAGAAAAAACAAGTTTGTGAAAGATACAAAATAATAATAGTATTTTTTGAGTGGTAGAATTCTTATGATTTTTCAGATTTAATACCTGTGTTTTTTTTAAGTTATCTGATTTTCCTCTTTGGTAATCTCCTACTTTTATAATCATAGGGGGAAAAAAGCTTTTCATTTAAAAAAAAATATATATATATATATATTGTTATTTATTTCAGAGAGAGATAGAAACATCAATGATGAGAGAGAATCATTGATTGGCTGCCTCCTGCACGCCCCCAACTGGGGACTGAGCCTGCAACCCGGGCATGTGCCCTTGACCAGAATCGAACCTGGGACCCTTCAGTCCACAGACCAACGCTCTATCCACTGAGCCAAACCAGCTAGGGCAAAAATATTTTCATTTTTAAAAGAAAATATTCACTTTGTGAGATCTTAACAATTCATTGTAAGTTCTATTTCTAATTATATCATGTGAGTGTTTGGTTATTCTCTGTTGCTTTCTTTCATCTTCCATTTAATTTTCCTCTTCATATGTTCTTTTTCTAGATAACAGTGAGCATGAATTATGTTATTGGAACCCATGGATGGCTGCCTTATGACAGAAACATTTCTAATTACTTTACATTTTTCAAGGATCAAACTGTGACAAATCCAAAGTAAGTAAATGAACATTTAAATAAATCAGGTATAATACTTATTGCCTAGAAAAACAACTAGCTTGATTGATTGGTTTTATTTTTAAAGTAATATTGTATACATCCAGATTTTCTTTCCTCTCTCCTTTTCTCCTCTATCGTTTATTTCTTCCTCTCTTCCTTTCCTCCTGTCTTTCCTTCTTCCCTTCCCCTGACTTGACACCAGCTTAAAGACAAAATAATTTCTATCATACCATTATGGAAGCACAAATTATTGGGAATAGTTTTTAGGCTTAATTGTAATTATTTTTATTGTTCAATTTTACCTCAATATGTTTTGTGTAATAAGACTTCATTATTTTACTTGGTTATCTTTTAAAATATTCAAAGGTTACATTCTAAGTTCAGTTGAATTCTCCCTTACTCTTGAGTTGTTTTAGCTATATGTTTATTAGGGTCAATGTCTTCTCCTTCTTATCCCACATAGGACTTAGTACTGTTTTGCTTTGCCCAAAGTATAACGTCAGTAAATTAATACTGAATAATAAAGGTTTAGAGCTGAATGAAGGGTCAGAATTGGCCCTCATTATCCATAACACACACTGAAGTATAATCACTTCTTTGTGTCTTTCTGCAGAATTTAGATTGGCTAAGGGCACAGGTATTTCAGTGGGAAACAGATAAAACCCATATGCTTTCTTTGGTTGGAATGGAAAATGATCTTCATGGGTATTTATTGTTGGATACATATTTATCTCTTTGTGTTAATAGATCCCAGTTTCAGTTTATTTCTGACTTTCCTGATCTTATCTTTATACAGGGGTTGACAAAAGTATGTTTACTGTTGTGAGTACATGAAACACAGGCAGAGTTTATTCTTGTATTATTATTTTTAATTATATTATGTATTATAACTGTAAACCTACTTTTATCAAACCTGTACTCTGAGGGTACTATTTACAAAATTGACAATCTTCCTAATTGGCTTTGAAAAGCAAGATTTAAATCTTTTTGACACCTTTACCAATCTCAATTTCTTTATGCTTAACCCTTGAGACTTTGTTATATAAAATTTTATTTAATGAAAAGTATAAATAAAGTAAGATTAATGTATTTTCTGAAAGTCTTAATCATTTATTAATAGACATTTCAAATTGAATATTGAACAGACATTTTTTATTTATTTTTTAGAGCTGTTAAAAAAATAGTTAAGTCTAAGTGATCTTTAAAGGAAAAGTCTAATATTTAATTGTGTTTACAGAACTCAGCGTAGTATGAATGGTCCTTTTGCTCCAGGGCTGGAGATCACTTCTAAGCTATTTATAGTGTCACATGATGCGAAGTTGCTTTTCAGTGCTGGACACTGGGATAATAGCATTCAAGTGATGTCACTTACAAAAGGCAAAATTATTTCACACAATATCAGACATATGGGTAAGCATTAACATTTTTCTCCCCCAAACACAAAAATGTCTCTATTTTTTTCTAACTCTAAAAGGAGGGAAAAAAAAAAAGTAGTATATACCTATTAGAAAAAAACATTACATTTTACCTTTGAAGCTGAGTGTACTTTTTGATAGAGCAGTGTTATGTATATTGTATGCTTTCTTTAAGAGTGTCTAATATATTCTGGGTATATTAACCACCGTATAAATTAAATACAGCTTTATAGTATCTTAAAGATGTTAGGCTAAAGTCTTTTCTTTAAAATTTGATAGAAATAAGAATTTTAAGACAAAATGGTAAGAAAAAAATCTGTCATAGTTGAATAGTACATCAACTGTCCTATTACTTAGTTAATAGTAAAACATGAAAGAGGTAAAATTGTTGAATGTTCTTTAACCTGGTACTTATTAGTGTCTTAGTGTTCAATATAAGTATAAAATGAGTAGATTTTCCCCTAATAAACCCAATAGGAAAGGGAATAGAATCTGCTAATAATTCTGTACCAATGACTTCTAAGATATCACTGAGCTCAGATTTTTACAATTTAGGAAAGAATGTATTTTATATTGAGAATCTATGGTATAATATGTACTATGTTGGTTAAGGTCACATATTGTATAGGATTACAGTTCCAAATGAGAATAGAAGGTGAGTGGGGATGAGAGAGCAGAGAAACATATCAAAATTTACTGGGGCTTCATTTCAAGCTACCAGACCTGCTGCCATGATTCTGACAGGCATTTCCCTGCCCTATGTCTACCCTCAAAGAAGAGTAGGCCCCAAAGAAATCTCTCGTATGTGATTTTAATACTGCTGCCTTTCTGTGTCACTCTTCCTGATGCTTTTCCAAAGCCAGTTCTATATTTCTCCATTAGAACAACTGATTTAGTAATAGTTTGAGCATAAACTAAAATTGCCTGTTCCGTTCCAGCAAAACCAAGCAATTTAATTTAACTTTTTTATTTTTACTTTTTCTTGCAGATATTGTGACTTGTTTAGCTACAGATTACTGTGGAATACATTTGATTTCTGGTTCCAGAGATACTACATGTATGATATGGCAAATAACACAACAGGTAGTTACACATTTAAATACTCTGTTTAGGTCAGAGATTCACCCTGGGAATGCTGTTGAAATGTTCTAATAGAATAGTGAATTGTTCTCTGGCATTGAAGGATTATTTGAGCTCCTTTGTATTCTTTTGCCCTCATTCTGTCCTGTCCTAAATCACTACATTTTCTCCTAGGTTTATTGTCTGATTCTTTACCTTTTATCCCCTATTATTTTCCAAATACTCCCAAAGAGGACATACAGATGGCCAATAGACATATGAAAAAAATGCTCAGAGTCACTAATCATAAGAGAGATGCAAACTAAAACCACAATGAGACATAACCTCAACACCTGCAAAAATGGCTACCTACCATTAAATCAACAAACAAGTGCTGGTGAGGATATGGAGAAAAGGGAACCCTAGTGCACTGTTGGGGGAAAACAGTATGAATTTCCTTTAAAAATTAAAAATTGAACTGCCTTTTGACCCAGTGATCCCACTTTTTGGAATATATCCTAAGAATTCCAAAATACCAATCAGAAAGAATATATGCACCCCTATGTGCATAGCAGCATTATTCACAATAGCCAAGATCTGGAAACAGCTTAAGTGTCCATTAATAGATGAGTGGATAAAAAAGCTGTGGTGCATTTATACAATGGAATACTACATGGCTGTCAAAAGGAAGGAACTCTTAACCTTCTGCAACAGCATGGATTGGCCTGGAGATTATTAAGCAAAATAAGTCACTCAGAGAGAGACAAATAACCATATGATATCACTTACATGTGGATTCTAATGAACAAAATAAACTGATGAACAAAACAGAGCCTGAGACATGGATACATGGTACAGACTGACAGATGTCAGAAGGGAGTGGGTGGGATGGACTGGATGAAAGAACGTGAAGAGAATAGCCAAAGAACATATATGGATAGCCCATGGACACACACAACAGTGTGGTGAGGACCAGAGGGAGGGGAGGGCGAGGTCTGGGCAGAGGTGTACAAAGGGGGGTAAAGTGGGGGACATCTGTAATAGTGTCAACAATAAAAAAAAAGAATATTGATTCAATAAAATAAAACCTCAAATTAAATTATAAAATAGCATTTCAAGATAAAAAGGGAAATTGCGAAAGAATCAAACTGAGATCCAAACCAATGCCATTACAAATATACTAAATCCAAAGCAGAAATAGTAAGGATCAGATTTGATGTGACTAAAAATAATATTAGCATGGAAGATAGAATTAATGTAAGAAGCAAAATAATTAAAGCTATTAGATAAAGAGTGATTACTATTTAAATCAGCGAAGTCAACATAAAGATAATTGATGTTCCTAAATAGGTACTCAAATTAATGAAAAAGAGGGTGTTGAGAAATATAATAGAAAACATTTCTTTGAAGTGAAGGGAGAATAAACTTGTAGAAAAGGGCAAACAATATACCTGTTAAAATTAATCCAAAATAATCAACTTTGAAATTATTCAGATTTCAATTTTTGAGCTACTAAATATTGAGAGTAATTTTAGAACCCAAGGAGAAACAAGAATGAGTAATGTGAACACAATCAGTGGTTAGAACTAGTTGCAATGTTAGTTTGTAATTAGACAGTTTAAATACAACATAAAACCTTTTAATAAGAAGTAGTCTACAAGGCAATTACCTTTGCTTTCTGTTTTAATATTAGGGAGGTGTTCCTGTGGGTTTAGCATCTAAACCCTTTCAGATTCTTTATGGACACACTGATGAGGTATTGAGTGTCGGCATCAGCACTGAGCTTGACATGGCAGTGTCAGGATCAAGGGTAAGATTTTACCTTTAAGAAATGCTAATTTTTCTATATATGATATTTGTTTAATCCTTATCCATGGATATGTTTTTTAATTGATTTTAGAGAGAGAGAGGAAGGGGAAGAGAGAGAGAGAAATCGAGAGAGAGAGAGAGAGAGAGAGAGAGAGAGAGAGAGAGAGAGAGAGAGAGAGAGGAGAGAGACACGTCAATTTGAGAGAGAAACATTGATCTGTTACCTCCCATATACACCCCACAGGAGACTGAACTTATTATCTGGGTATGTGCCCTGACCAGGAATTGAACCTTACCCTTTTGGTATACAGAATGATGTTCCAAACAACTGAGCAACCTGGCCAGGGGTAGAGCAATATTTATATTTAAAGTTTTTGTAGGGGATTTGATAAAAGTATAGAACTTTTTTATTATGTGTAGGACTTTGCAAAACTGGAAAACTGCAGAAAGAACAAACTTAGACTATTTTGGGAATTTACTGGTCTTATTATTTAAGAATAATAGGGCATTTTATGAAATAAAATACTATTTGAAATTTCAAGATTGGAATTTTTCCTCAAGTACTTGGTGGAATAATCACTTTCTTAGTTCCTTTCCCATATTTATCAAGTCCACTTTCTTTTTTCTTTTCTTTTTTCTATTTTCGTGTCTTTTTTCTTTTTCATTTTCTAATATTTTCTGTGTGTAGGATGGCACTGTGCTTATACATACTATTCAGAAAGGTCAGTACCTGAGGACTTTACGACCACCTTGTGAGAGTTCTCTGCTCCTGACTATTCCCAATTTGGCCATATCTTGGGAAGGACATATTGTCATCTACTCCAGCACTGAAGAAAAGACCACCCTCAAGGTATCTACCAGTTTCGTGCAATAGGGCTTGACTATAAGCTTGTTTTTTTCCTTCCCACATTATATATAGGAAACATTTTGAGGGAAGAAAGAAAACCATATTTTAAAAAGAATATGTTTTCCTTTCATCATTCAATTTGTTCATTCCCTCTAATTACTTTACCCTATCACAATCTTGGCCTCATGTTTGTATTTTGTTTTAGGAATTTCTATTGGCCTACATAATACATTATTTCAAAAATAATTTCTGGTTATGTAATAATTTCTTTTTGCCAAGGCAGGGTATAAATATATAAACCATGAATTTTATACATTTACTTGCAGTGATAAAGCTTTTTAAAAAATTAAGAGAATCTATTTGTTTTGTTTTAAGAATGTAGAGGGGTTTGTTTTTGGGTTTTTTTTTTTTTTTTTTTGGTTTTTACTGGATGAGGTTTTAATTCTTTTGAAGGAGTAAGAGTTCTTATTTAGTATTTATTTACTTGGCAGTCTGATTTGAAATCACTTGAGTAATATTGTCTACACACTTTCTCTTAAAATATAACCATGTGTTTATTCCAATATTTTAAACCTAATAATCATTCTGTTATATAGTTTTAATTAACAGTATTAAAACTCAGTTTTAATTGAGATAATTAAATTTTCTTCATCTAATTTTTGCAGGATAAGAATGCATTGCATCTGTTTTCTGTAAATGGAAAGTGTCTAGGGTCTCAAGTCCTGAAGGAACAAGTATCAGATATATGCATAATTGGAGAACACATTGTCATGGGTAGTTTACAAGGGTTTCTGTCAATAAGAGATCTCCACAGGTAAATAATAAGAATTATTGAAGTGAAAATCATTACTCTAAGGTTTCTAATATTTTGGTTTATAGTTTATTATGAACATGTCTTTTTTTTAGTAACTATGAAAAAATGAAGCTAATTTATTCCTGGATTAGTAAATTATAGATGTGCATTTTTTTAAATGTAAAAATTTAATGCTATGTATATTTTACCACAATTAAAAAAAATTTTTTAATAGCCCGGAAGTGCCAACCCTGGATTATAGATTTGGAAATTTGTCCAATTACAGTTTGAATTTTCACAAACTAACGTTAGGGTTTTTAAAAATATTTTTTAAATTGTGGTAAAACTAAAGTATTTTAAAGGCTAATGTGTCTGTTTATGATTAAGTGTGTATGTGGATAAAATTGGTGGAGAATCTTATTATTTAATGCAATGAAGGAGAAGGAAGTTTGAATAGTGGATATATTTTATGTTTCCTATATGCTCACATATTCTTTTTTCTCTTTATAAAGAAACTTACTGTGGCTTATTTATATTCCTCAAACTGTTTTTGCCTTTCCAAACACCGTTTTTTCTAAATTATTTCTGATCCAAGATGTTCTATCTTATTGCATTCAATCAGAATTACTTCTATAACCAACATCTCTTTTCTGTTTTTGTTTTTCCCTTCTCATTTTTTTAATAAATCTTTATTGTTCAGATTATTACAGGTGTTCCTCTTTTTTTCCCCCCCATAACTCCCCTCCACCAGATTCCCACCCCATCCCATGCCCTTACCCCCCGCCACTGTCTTCATCCATAGGTGTAAAATTTTTGTCCAATCTCTTCCCACACCCCTCACACCCCCTTCCCCCTGAGAACTGTCAGTCCGCTCCCTTTCTATGTCCCTGATTCTATTATATTCACCAGTCCATTCTGTTCTTCAGATTTTTTATTCACTTGATTTTTAGATTCACTTGTTGGTAGGTATGTATTTGATGTCATTTTGTTGTTCATAATTTTTATCTTTACCTTTTTCTTCTTCTTCCTCTTCTTAAAGAATACCCTTCAGCATTTCATGTAATCCTGGTTTGGTGATGATGAACTCCTTTAGCTTTTTCTTGTCTGTGAAGCTCTTTATCTGACCTTCAACTCTGAATGATAGCTTTGCTGGGTAGAGTAATCGTGGTTGTAGGTTCTTGGTGTTCATCACTTTGAATATTTCTTGCCACTCCCTTCTGGCCTGCATAGTTTCTGCCGAGAAATCAGCTGACAGTCGTATGGGTACTCCCTTGTAGGTAATTAACCGTTTTTCTCTTGCTGCTTTCAAGATTCTCTCTTTGTCTTTTGCCCTTGACATTTTAATTATGATGTGTCTTGGTGTGGTCCTCTTTGTTTGGGGTTCTGTGCGCTTCCTGAACTTGTAAGTCTATTTCTTTCACCAGGTAGGGAAAGTTTTCTGTCATTATTTCTTCTATTAGGTTTCCAATATTTTGCTCTCTCTCTTCTTCTGGCACCCCAAAAATTTGGGTGTTGGTACGCTTAAAGTTGTCCCAGAGGCTCCTTACACTATCTTCATATTTTTGGATTCTTTTTTCTTTTTGTTTTTCTGGTTGGGTGTTTTTTGTTTCCTCATATTTCAGATCTTTGGTTTGATTTTTGGGGTACGTTGATCTATAGTTGAGTTTCTGTATACTCTTTATTTTAGACAGTGTATGCTTAATTTCTGACTGGTCCTTTTCCATTTTTTTTTTTTTTTTTGGCATTCTCATTAAGATCCTTAAAGGTCTCACTAAGTTCCTCAGCGGTTTTTAGAAGATTCTTGAGTAACCTTATAAATGTGGTTCTGAACTCCCATGTCGTCCAGTAGTTTGCTTTCCTCCATTTCTTTCATTCGTGACATGTTTCTTTGTCTCCGCACTTTGGTTGATTCCCTGTGTTGATGGAGTGGCTTTGTGTGGTAGGTGACCTATAGGGGCCAGTAGCTCAGCCTCCTCAATCACCTGAGGTGGACGCCTTTGGTACACCCCTTTGTGGGCTGAGTGCAAAGTCTTGGCGTAGTTAAGCCTTGATTGCTGTTGGTACACTGGGAGGAATTGGCCTCCAGGCCAATTGGCTGTGAGGACCCGCTGTGTCTATAATGGAAGAACTGCTGCGCTGGAGACACGTTTATGGTGCAGGACTTGTTTCAGTGGGGCTTTGGTGCTCACTGAGTCTGCCTCTTGAATGTGTCACTTATGGATGTGAGGAGCTGAAATCTGGTGTCTTACACTGACCACTAGGTACACTGGCTTCTGGATCTCCAGTGGGGTGTGGGTCAGCTACTGTCTGAGGCCACCCAGCAGGAGCTACAGCAAGAACTACAGTTTTCTCCTCTTTGCTTGGGGTTTGGAGGTTTTGGAGCTGTCTGACCCGGGCTGCAAGTTTGTTAGGTTAAGCTGCAATAGGGCAGGCCATTCATATGCTAAAGCCGCTGCTTGGAGCTTGGGTGGGTTTGTAGGTTGTGCGGGGCGGGGTCTCAGAGCGTCACTAGGCTAGGGTGTGGCAAACAGTGATGGTTGCCAGTTAGCCAGCTCTGTGTCTCCGACCGCGCCCCGCGCCCCAGCGCAGTAAACAATTATTCCTGAGCGCAGCTCTGCAAGCAAGCCCCCCTCACTTTCCGACCCGATGGCAGACAGTCCAGCTTCTCCCCGTAGGTGTTTGGGTCCCCTGTGTCTCCCCAGAAACTGGATTTCAGAGTAATCGGGGGCTTGTCTCCCTTCGGGTTGAAAAAAGCAACACCTGCCACCAGCCCTGATCACACGCCTCCATACCTCAGCTTTTCAGCACTTTTGTACGTCTCAATGCTCTTTTCTCTTTCCTTCTAGTTGTAGAACTTCCACTCAGCCAGCTTTCCCGTGGTTCTGGGTGATAGACGTTTTGTCTTTTAGTTGTAGTTTTGAAATTGTTGTGCGAGGCAGCAGTTTAGGTGTTTACCTATGCTGCCATCTTGTATCCTCCCTCTCTCCCTTCTCATTTTTATCTTTCTTCTGTGGTAGAGCACTCCAATAATATTGTTCCAGCATTTTGTTTTACAACGTTACTTTCAAGGCATTGTTAAGAAAATTCCAAATTAGAAAAATCAATGGGCTATTTTAGCAGGTTAGTGTAGAACATATTCATTACATCATAAGGTTCTTTATTCTCTAATTATAAAAGTTGTGGGTATTTTTCCTAATGGTGTATTATATTTCATATGAAATTTTAAATATGTATTATTTTATCATACTATATTTATATGTTTTACATGTTGTATCTTTTAAGGTAAATAGACCAATTTTATTGACCTTATCCCCCCCACATATATTTTTTGAGCTTTTACCAACTTGTTAATCAGCAAGATAAACGTCATTTAATAAGAGCTCATATATATGGTTAGAAGAAAAACAGATGTTGAAAATAAAGAAAAGGTCTCTTTAGTATTTTAAGTAATGCTATAAATGTGGACCCTTGTGTGAGGCACTCAGACTTTCTGAACCTAAATCCCACATCTCTAAATTTAAATATACAACTAGATTATCATTAAGTTAACTTCCAGGTATAAAATTCTAAGGATCTAGTATATATCTATGTATTTATGTGTGTGTTTTTTATTTCTTTTTTAGTTTGAATCCCAGCGTCACTCCATTATCCATGAGAATGCCTATCCATTGTGTTTCTGTAACCAAAGAATATAGCCATATTCTGGTAGGATTAGAAGATGGCAAATTGATTATAGTGGGTGTTGGCAAGCCAGCTGAGGTAAAACCTAGTCAAGAATTTCATTTGCCATAATTTGGGGGATTTCTTTGGTTCTTGTTCATTCCAACTGAATCAAAAATATCTGTTATAGTCCTAGCTGGTTTCGCTCAGTGGATAGAGCATCGGCCTGCAGACTGAAGTGTCCCAGGTTCGATTCTGGTCTAGGACACGTGCCCGGTTGTGGGCTCGATTCTTAGTTGGGGGTGTGCAGGAGGCAGCTGATCAGTGATTCTCTGTCATCATTGATGTTTCTATCTCTCTCTCCCTCTCCTTTCTTCTCTGAAATCAATTTATATATACTAGGATATATATATGGATAAGCAAATTTTAAAAATGTGATTTTTCAAAGGGCAATAAAAAAAGGGTTAAAATTAGTAGTATTCACGAGTGTTGCTTATATTACATGGTTGAAAGCACACATTTGGCAATTTGCATCTGTCACTCTATATGAATAAGAAATTTATTCTCTATCTTTCCTTCCTTAATAATAGTTATTCTTCATTTCTCTGGATTATTTTAAACAGATGCGTTCAGGTCAGCTTTCTCGAAAATTGTGGGGATCTAGCAAGCGACTCAGCCAGATTTCATCTGGAGAAACTGAATATAATACTCAAGATTCCAACTGATTGTTATTTCCATCATCTCTCATGGGTAACTGAAACTCAGTTTACTGCTTTGTCACTTTAACCACATCTACCAACTATCGGAAATGTTTCAGGGTTTTATCCCTGAAAATTACTTAGGGATTACCAAAATTTGGTATATGTGTATAAAGATGTCTGTTGTATTATTATTCACGTTAAAAATTTCTGGTTAACATTATTCTTTTTAACTAATTCTTGGCCCGCACTATGATAGATTTTAGAAAATTCACTTTATTATATTTAGTGCTCTATTCTAATGATCATTAGTCCATTTTGAAAAACAAACTTCTAAAAAATTAAGAAGTTATATTTAATGTGCTTATTATTCTAAACAGCAATATTTAAGGTATATCTAATAAAAGTACAAATAAGACAGTTGAAAGACATGGCTTTTAATATATTCTTTAATCATTTTTCTATTTACTGACCACCATATTTTTTAAAAAGTCTATTTACTTGGATCTCCTGATTGGAAGTAATATTTTAAAGGTATTTGTTGCATACTTGTATTTTCATAACTCGGTATAAATTCCAGATTTTTCTGATAAGTTGAAAATAAGTCTATTGAAACTGGTACATTGGTTCATTCCACTACTACTAAGCACATAACTAGTAAGATCTTATTGAAATGTATTATTATTGTTAAATAATAAAGGTTGAGTAGGAATAAGAGAAACTAGAGATACAAAATGCTGATTATGATTTTGACAGTTGGGTCCTTACTGTAGAAACATTTGCAGCACAATTTATATCTTCAAAGTTCAAAATTTCTTGACTTTTTCTTTACTAAGTGAATACTCCGTTTTCCCCTAATAATTAGAAGAGTTAGCAATAATACCCAAATATATTACATTTCTCAGTAGGTCTTCCACATGATAGATGAATGAATGGAAAAGACATGTATAACTTAAACTAGTCATTTAGATATAGTAATTTTTAAAGATACACATTTCTATTTTATGTTATGTGTAATTTTTTGAATTACAGTTATTTTTATTATGCATAGCTAAATGTTACATTATGCTTTATTTAAGATTTTATAGTAAAAGGTTGATAGATTTATTTTGGAATTCAAAAAGAACGTTAAACCTAGTGCTTTTATAAGGACATCTCTTTTGTTAGATCAGAGAGCTTTTACAACTCTGAGTGTCCTTAATTTGAGACTCTATGGGTTTGGGGCATTATGAAACCTGAAATTGTGCGAAAATTTTTTGTGTTAATTGTATTTTTTTCAGGAATGAATGGTTGCATCGCTTTCTTAAAGGGGTCTGTGGTCAGGAGAAAAAAAAGAATATTTTTTACACTAATAGCTTCTTAAAATAAGAATATTCTTTTTCATTCCACAAATCATAGATTTCCTTATATCCAATTGTCATCTCAATTGAATCTTTAAAAAGTTTTCCCTTAGCAATTCTTCTCTCCTGGTGCCCACAGTATCTACTACCCTTTTCTTTATAACTCTGTGAGTGCGTAAAAATTTATAAGAAGTAAAGAATTCTGTGTAGGGAAGCTTTTTTGAGTAGATTTTATCTGAGTCTCAACTAATAAAAGGTTGTGTACTCGAATAATTTCTTCCTAATTATTTTAACTCCTGTTTTATTCAGTAAAAAACAGTACTGTTTGAGGTAAATAATACTGAAATAAATTGGTGCAGCAACTGTAAAATAGAACATATGTAAATGTAAAGGTTTCCTTTTTGAGGAATTTTGGTGAAAATGTCTCAAAATAAGTCAATAGAGATAATTATGATATTTTTTAATATTTATTACTTCTATTAGTTTATTTCATTCTATTTTAATTTTTATCTTACATATTTTATGCGGTTTCAAGTTAGCAGAACTAACATGATTGCCTTTTGGTATTTTAAATGTTGATCTGTAAAAAAAACTTTCTAAATTAACACTTAAAATTGTTCTTGTACTTATTTATCCAAATATTTTGGTATAAGGATGTCTTCTTTACTTTTAAGGTCACTTAATACTGGTTTTGAAAATTATTTTAGATGCTTATAAGTTACAAAAAGTTTAATTTAGATTTCCAAGGGAAATTTCCTAAATTTATGGTTTTTTACTTTGCTGCTTTTTAGATGGAGGAACTGAATAAGCAGTACTCATTTTATAGCACAAGTAGACAGCTTTGTTCACAGTAAAATAGATATCCTACCTACACTGACAAATGTGCAGAGCAGTGGAATTATACTTTATATTACTCTGTCCAAAAAGTAAAAACCCAAAATGTAGAATTTTGAAGTAAATCTTTGAGAATACTAGCAACAGTCTGGAGGAACAGAACTTAAAGTGTATCTATTAAAATAAGCAAATATAATAGAACCATTGGTTGAATAATATATTTCTCCTTTAAACAGTTTAGTCCAGTGAATTAAAAATCACTAGATAACCCTAGCTGGTTTGGCTCAGTGGATAGAGCGTCGGCCTGTGGACAGAAGGGTCCCAGGTTCGATTCTGGTCAAGGGCACATGCCCAGGTTGCGGGCTCGATCCCCATTAGGGGGTGTGCAGGAGGTAGCCGATGAATGATTCTCTCCCATCATTGATGTTTATCTCTCCCTCTCCCTTCCTCTCTGAAATCAATAAAAATATATTTTAAAAAATAAAAATTAAAATCACTAGATAATCACTGGAAAGACGTACTTTGGGAGATTCTGGTGTATTTAGATGCTATCCATATAAATTATTTCTGTATTGACTAGTGGGAGATATTAACAATATCATTAGAATGGACTAACAGGTGGACATTTCAGTTAGTGAATGTATCTCAACTTGGCTGTTATAAAGTCTACAGAACTTTTCATTTGCTTTTGTTTCTTGATACTTGACAGTGGTAATGATGGAAATATTAATGAGAGATTTATAGTAAGATGATGATTTTACTTTTAGAAAGTGAGGTTAGGTATGAAAACATATAACTGTGCTCACTTAGAGAATAAAAAAGCTTTATAAGCCCTTTTCCAATTCTCCTCAGTTAGTATTTTCATTTTCTTAAAATTGTAGGAGAGAAGATAAAATAATACGCCCCTTTTCAACTATCCCCAGTTAGTATTTTGTCATTTGCTTAGTTAAAATTAGAGGAGAGAAGATAAAATAGACCGTTACATGAAATTTAGGAAAGTTTATGAAAATGAAGCTTGACCAGTTGGTTTAAAATATTTTAAGTGTGGACCATGGCTGATTGTTCAGTTCGTTAGAGTGTTGTCCTGATATGCCAAGGTTGTACGTTTGATGCCTGATCAGGGCACATACAAGAATCAACCAATGAATGCATAAATAAATGGAACAACAAATCTCTCTCATCTCTCTCTAATAATTAAAAATATTGTAAGCATGTGAAGCTCACGTTAGCTATGAATAAGTTTCTATGTATTAATTTTCTTGAGGTCACAGTGCTTTTTTTGTAGGATACATGCTTTTGTAGGAGATAAAATGCCAATTATTGTGCTCGCTTCGGCAGCACATATACTAAAATTGGAACGATACAGAGAAGATTAGCATGGCCCCTTCGCAAGGATGACACGCAAATTCGTGAAGCGTTCCATATTTAAAAAAAAAAAAAATGCCAATTATTCACTTGTCATTAGCAAGGAACATTAGTAAAGCTTTTTTTTTCCTATGTAAAGCATATAAATATTCAGTTTTATGCTTCTGCAGGAATAAGTGTGTCCTCATACTTAATTAGAATTTAGAATTGAAAGTTGAATCTTAAACTAAGATTTTTTTTTAGATACTGCTTGAGTAAGATAGGCAAAGAAAATTTTAACTTGAATACCAGAATTATATTTATTTGCCCTTAAGTATATTTTATATTGTTACTACTGAAGAAATCACTAATGGAAGTCTTTTAATTGAATTTAAAGAGGAAACTCCTTTTAGATATTTATATTTAAAAATGAGTAGCATTGTTTATATCACCTTTCCAAGGGAAGATGCAAGTTTATGGCATATATTAGAGGCCCGTTGCACGAAGAATTCGTGCAAGAATAGGCCTTCCTTCCCCTGGCTTTGCTCCCGGCCTTCCGAGAGCCTGCAGGTCCTTGCTCCCAGCTGTCCTGGAGCCTGCAGGTCCTCGCTGCCAACTGCCCGAGAGCCTGCAGGTTCTCGCTTCCGGCGGAGCACCACTTCTGTAGCTCCCTCTGCCCCCCGTCCTCCCCCTCATAGCAGGTGTCCCACCCCACCTGGCCGCTTTGCACCTGTGTATGCAAATTAACCCACTGTCTTTGTTGGGTTAATTTGCATACTCACTCCTGATTGGCTTATGGTCATCACGGCGGTATGGTCAATTTGCATATTTCTCTTTTATTAGTGTAAATTATATAAAAATTAAATACTATCTTATAATATGTAATAGTATGGGTTGGGTGAAGTTTGGTCTTTTCAAATACATCATTAAACTTGTCTTCCATAAATAAGTTTTTAAACCAGTCTTTAGGTTAGAATTTTTGAATGACATAAGAAATGAAATACATTCTTTTTCTTTTCTAAATCTAATCTGTTTTCCTTTATCAGCCAGATACATAGCTTGTCCTAATTTCTGTTTTTCTCATCAACTGAAACTGTTCATTCCAAGTAAATGACCAGTCTTAAGCATTTTTATCACTCTCTCAACAAATATCGATTCTCATTATTCTTTTTGCCTAATTCATTTATCATATATACTCAACATTTGATTTGTTTAGTCTTGACCACATGTATAACATTGTTTTGGAGAGTTTTCCTTCATCAGCGTCCTGGTAATACTTTTTCTGATGACATTAGGCAATTTATTGTTATCAGTCATCATTTCAGTATGATTAAAATGTTGGCCACAACCTTACTTCTTTAATTTGAATCTAGCATTTTCTAGGCCAGTGTTTGTTTTCTTTTCTTTCCTTTTTTTTTTGTTTTGTTTTTTTTTGTTAATCCTCACTAAAGATATTTTCCCATTGATTTTCAGAGAGAATGGAAGGGAGTGGGAAGAGAGAGAGAGGGTGGTGAGAAAGGCACATCATTTGGTTGCCTCCTGCAAGGGTATCGAACCTGCAACCCAGGGAATCATACCCGGGAACCGAACCTGGGACCCTCCAGTGCACAGGCCAATGCTCTAACCATGGAGAAACACCGGTTAGGGCTTTTTCTTTAGTTCTCACCCAAGGATATACTTTCATTGATTTTTAGAGAGAAAAACATCGATCCGTTGCCTCCTGTGCGTGCCTTAGCTGGGGATCAAACTCACAACCCAGATATGTGCCCTGACTGGAAATAGAACCTGCAACCTTTTCGTTTATGGGATGACACTCCAATCAACTGAGCTTTTTTTTTTTTTAAATATGTTTGTGTTAATTTTTAGAGAGGGAGTGAGAGGGATAGAGTGAAAAACATTGATTGGCTGTCTTCTGCACACCCCCTACTAGGGATTCAGCCACAACCTGGCCATGTGCCCTGACCCGGAATCCAGCCTGTGACCTCTTGGTTCATGGGTCGACGCTCAACCACTTAGCCACACTGGCCTGATTAGGCCACTGTTTCTTAATTGAGATTGCAAATCAGACTTATTGAGGTTTTATAAATGTACAGAAATCCTGGCACTACTCTGGACTTTCTGAATGACTTTACTTGATCTTGATATAAAATAATGTCCCAGGATTATATTAAATCTTAAAATACTTTATTCTATAGAAATTCATTCATTTTTATAAATTAGATACAATATTCACAGGCTTATTTGAGAATAGTTTAGTCATTATCCTTAAATGAGACATTTTATCTAGAATTTGCTTGGAATGGGTTTTTTGTATTGCATGCTATAGAAACAACTAAATTTCCTTTTAAGTTACATTATTATTATAAGCCCTCTTCAGACCTTTCATATTTGAAACTTGTAACTAATAGTTGCCCTCAAAAGTATACTTGCTTTTTATTCCTAGTGGCTGTCAGTGAATATTTGCATATTTGAATTACGTAACATTTAAAAGTTTTAATAAAAAGCGTGAGTGACAAAATAAAATTAGATCTCTGTAACCTTGAAGCTCTAGTAATCAATAGAATTTTCCTAATTAAAAAGCATTGATAAAGTCCTTCCACATCTGATGACTTTGGCAGGTATAGCTTCAATATGGAAATAATTTTTAATTTTTCATATGTAAAGTCCTAGTATTACAGAAAATAAAGCATTAACATTTAAGATATTTTGACCTGTAGTGGAAATGATTCTATTTTCTACATTAATAATATAAGGCCATCCTTGATTATGGGATTTAAGTTACTTTCTTCAATATAAGAAACCTGTGTAATAGTGGCTAGGTTATCAAATATTTTTCTGGTACGTTATAGTAATTCTTCAAGACACACCTTGGATTATTTCACATTTGTCATATGTGGGTGATTTCTAAATACATGGCAGGATTTTGATCTATGAAACTAATGTTTTATTGAAAAAAGACAGATATAACTGTATTTACTTTTGTCTTAATGTCTATAATCTATGTTTCCTTGAAAACTTATTTTGCAAATATTATCATAATGATAATAACCAAAATTTTGTCACTGAAAGAAAGAATTACCCATTCATTTTTCACAGTTGACTGTTAGTGAAATTTTGTGTGTGTGTGTTTTCACTTAAAATATACCTGTCTCATTATTTTAATTTATAGCTATTTTTGAGTATAGGAAGTGATTAACTATTTGTAATATTTTTCAATGTCATGTTGTAATTTGAGAATAGAAGAGGTTAGGATTTAGCTGAAATTGGAAAATAAAATTATATTTTGATTAAAATCTAACTTTTAAAAAAATCTTAATCAAATTGGACCTTTTAAATTTTTATTTTGGTAATAACATATTTCAATTTAATTTGTATTAAAATTAGAGGTTCTCTGGTAGCCAGTGTACTAATTATTGTTAAAATGTTATTTTTGATGTTCTTTCTCTTGGAAATATTTTGCAATATTCTATTAGCAATGTGTTTGAAGATTTAGTGGGCTCACCTACAAATTCAACAGATACTTTTGCATTTTGAAGGGAAAAATTTATCTGTGATAGACATTATTTTGCTCTTCAGAATGTTAAAATTAAATTATTTTAATCAACACTTTAGAAACTGGTTCTGGTAAGGAAATACCAGTTGTCAGACTTAACTGAAAAGAATTTCAGCCTCTTAGTTTCTTATTTAGGGATTACAGAGAATATTTCTTCCTTTGGGATTTTGATTGCTTTTCTTAGATAACTTTTAAATTATTTAATTATAATAGTTTCTATACTTTTCCTAAAATTATGGCATATTATAGTAGATCTTACTGTTTAAAATCTTTTCTATTTTAGACTTTTTTTCTTATTCTGTTCTATTATTACTTTCTGTTATTCATAAATACCATAACCAAAATTTTTTTGTGGCCTACTGTTTGTTTTATAGTTAGCTTTACATAAGAAAAATTGTTAGTAAATTATAGGGTTGGTCTGTTCTCTTCAGAAACTCCTAACAGGTATGGCTTTTCTTCCCCCAACTGTTTGCTTTTAAAGACTTGGAGGAAAATTTTTGCAAAAAGTAATCAGGGAGCTAGCCAGTCATTTTCTGCCAGATGCATTGTTGTATAAGTGCATCCATTAAGACAGAAAATTATCAAACAAATGATTTGTCTTTTATGTCAGTTTTTTGGGACCCATATTAAATGGAAGCATTTCAGTGTTATCACACAGACGGTGACAATGACTTGAATATGTGTGTGTATATACATCATGCACACAGTCATTTCATAGGAGGATAACTGAAAATCTGAAATTACATTTTAAAAAACTTGCAATTTGTGCTGCTACTTAAATATTTAATTAATAAAGTTATATAGTTAGCATAAAAGTTCCTTCTCATTTTTTCTACTGGAATGGACCATGGAAAAAAATATTAAGCCTTATTTATATCTAATTATTGACTGTGCAAACTGTGACTCAATGAGTATTTGTATGCCAAAAAGGTTTTAAAGTTGAGAAAGTTTTAAACATAATAAAGATGTGTAAATAATTTTGATTAATAGTCTCATTATAATGAGGTTACTGTTAATTTGGTGCAATACATTCTTCCCTTCCTCATCCTTTTAAATTTAAATATATAAGATGTATGTTCTGTTTTGTTACGTCAAGTGCTGTTTTAAAATTTTTCAGTGTGTATATGAGCTAATGTTTTATTTGTTTCTGTATAGTATGATTGAAGATAATAATTGAAAATTTTGCACTTTTTTTAGTTCTTTGGAAATTTGTATTCTAAAAGTTTTTAAGAATGTACATTTGTTTTGTATATAGTTAGCTTTGTACATGAAAATGGATTTGAATCAAATTAAAAAATGATGTTACTTTCTTTGATTGATTTGTAATTCTCAATTCATAAAGTCTGATCTTAACCTTGTTTAAGTTATTTGAGTAGACAAGGAAGTGAATACAATATTTGTTAAGCAGCAAATTGATCGCTGCTTCTTTCTCTTGTGAGCAGAATTTCTTCTGTAGTCCTGTGTGCATTAGATAAATGTTACGTTAAATGACAAGTTTTTGTCATATGTAACAACAGATATAAAGCCTTTTTTTAAAATAAAAATGTTTTTATTGATTTTTTTAGAGAGAGAGAAAGGGATAGAAACATCAAGGAGAAACATCAAACAGCTGCCTCCTGCATGCCCCCTGCTAAGGATTGAGCCAGCAACCCTGGCTTGGGCCCTGACCAGGAGTCAACTGATGACCTCTTAGTGCATGGGTCTACGATCAACCACTGAACACACCAGCTGGGCGGTATAAAGCTTTTAAAGCCACCTTTTGTTTTAAAGCCACCTCAGAAACATGGTTACATTTTCCCCCCGGAAAATGTTCATAAGCCAGAAAATCTCCACTCGCAGTTAAACAACACTACATTAGGTTGGTATTTTATTTTACTTTTATTTCTTTCATAATTAAAATGTTTTATTCATCAACTTTTGGTAGTCTAAGTGTTGACCTAATCTTTCTGTTTTTGATAAGGTTACTAGAACCTAATCCATAGTAAGACAGAACCCAAGCTCTGTTTCAGGTTCTTGCTAGTACTTTTGTCTCTAGAGCCAGAGTAACAGGACAATAGAAATGAACATTAACCTTTTTCTAGCCTAGCACCATGTATGCACTGTTCTATACTTTAATTGAAGACACTTTGCTAGAATTGGAAACTTCCTGCATTAATTCATCTGGTAAAATTGCTCAGTCACTGGACAATCCAAGCCAGGTCAGTTAAAGGCTTAATTATGGCCACCTTGCTTTTGTAATGTGAAATACATCCATAACACCATCCCAAGCATCAAATAAATGTGTTTGTTTTACACAGTAATACTAGAGCAATTTTGCAGAGATTGGAAGAGTTAAGGGAAGGGTACAGAAAAATTACGAATTTTCATTATTCATGCTCTAGTGATACAAAATTCTTTTTTTTTAAATTTCTTTATTAAGGTATTATATATGTATCCTATTCCCCTATTACCCCCCACCTTCTATTCATGCCCCCACCCCCCTGTTGTCTTTGTCCATTGATTAGGCTAATATGCATGCATATAAGTCCTTTGGTTGATCTCTCCCCCTTACCCCCACCCTCCCCTACCTTCCCTGAGGTTTGACGTTCTGATTGATGTTTCTCTGTGTCTGGATCTAGTTTTGTTCATCAGTTTATGTTGTTCATTATATTCCACAAATGAATGAGATCATGTGATATTTATCTTTCTCTGCCTGGCTTATTTCACTTAGCATAATGCTCTCCATCTCCATCCATGTTGTTGCAAATGGTAAGAACTTCTTTTTTACTGCAGCATAGTATTCCATTGTGTAGATGTACCACAGTTTTTTAATCCACTCATCTGCTGATGGGCACTTAGGCTGTTTCCAAATCTTAGCTATGGTGAATTGTGCTGCAATGAACATAGGGGTGCATATATCCTTTCTGATTCGTGTTTCTAGTTTCTTGGGGTATATTCCTAGAAGTGGGATTACTGGGTCAAATGGGAGTTCCATTTTTAGTTTTTTGAGGAAACTCCATACTGTTCTCCACAGTGGCTGTACCAGTCTGCATTCCCACCAGCAGTGCACGAGGGTTCCTTTTTCTCCGCATCTTCGCCAGTACTTGTCATTTGTTGATTTGTTGATAATAGCCATTCTGACAGGTGTTAGATGGTACCGCATTGTTGTTTTGATTTGCATCTCTCTGATGATTAGTGACTTTGAGCATGTTTTCATATGTCTCTTGGCCTGCCTTCTGTCTTCTTTCGAAAAGTGTCTATTTAGATCAGTTGCCCATTTTTTTATTGGGTTGTGTATCTTCTTTTTGTTAAGCTGCATGAGTTCCCTGTAAATGTTGGAGATTAAACCCTTATTGTTGATATCATTGGCAAATATGTTCTCCCATGCAGTGGGCTTTCTTGTTGTTTTATTGATGGTCTCCTTTGCTGTGCAAAAGCTTTTTATTTTGATGTAGTCCCATTCGTTTATTTTCTCTTTAGTTTCCATTACCCTAGGAGCAGTATCAGTGAAGAAATTGCTTCGGCATATGTCGGAGATTTTTCTGGCTGTGGATTCCTCTAGTATTTTTATGGTTTCTCGTTGTATGTTTAAGTCCTTGATCCATTTTGAGTTTATTTTTGTGTATGGTGTAAGTTGGTGGTCTAGTTTCATTTTTTTGCATGTATCTGTCCAATTTTCCCAACACCATTTATTGAAGAGACTGTCTTGACTCCATTGTATGTTCATGCCTCCTTTGTCAAATATTAATTGAGCATAGTGATTTGGGTCAATTTCTGGGTTCTCCATTGATCTATATGTTCTTACAAAATTCTTTAAAAAAAAAATCTTTATTGTTGAAAGTATTACAGATGCCCTCTGTTCCCCCCTCCCGTTGACCCCCGCCACCCCTACGCCCGCCCCCTCCTTATGCCTTCCCAGCACTTTCGTTTGTCCATGGACTATGCATATAAATGGTTGGGTTAGTCTCTTCCCACCCTCCCCTCCTTCCCTCTGCAATACATCAGTCTGTTGCATGTTTCAATGTTTCTGGATCTGTTTTGTTCATCAGTTTATTTTCTAATAAAATTCTTTTTGAAATGGGTGCCTTCTTATATTATTCAACTTTAATTTATAGCCCAAATCTTTTTTTTAATATATTTTTTAATTGATTTCAGAGAGGAAGGGAGAGGAAGAGAGAGATAGAAACATCAACCATGAGAGAGAATCATTGACTGGCTGTCTGCCTTCCGGCACACCCCACACTGGGATTGAACCTGCAATCTGGGCATGTGCCCCGACCAGGATTTGAACCGTGACCTCCTGGTTCACAGGTCGACACTCAACCACTGAGCCATGCCAGCTGGGCTGTTGGGCTATAGCCCAAATCTTTTAACATACCGTGAGTTTCAGAAGAAAAATAGTGTGCCAAATCACTCACATGAATATATGATTAGAAAAGGTGAAGATGGATTTAATTCAACCTAGAACAATACTTGCAGAATTTTATTTAAGTTTTTTTTTTTGGTCAGAATACTTTCAGGAAACATCACAGAGGCATCTTACAGATGGGAAAACACTTGAGAACTTGCTTATGTGAACACAGTGTCAAAGAGGTTGAAAAAAAAACAGCACATACTAAAACAATGTGCAGTAAATTTTACATCTGAAAGGGAATATGCAGATCATCTAGAACTTTTATTTGGGGTATAATAGTTTGAGGAATAGTATTGGACAAGATTTTGAGAAATTGTCATATATCTCTAATAGAATATGATAGAGTGGAAAGGGCATGCACCTGGAACAAAAGCTCTGGCTTCACGTTACCTTTCTGCTATCTTTTTAAAATATATTTTTATTGCTTTTTTACAGAGAAGAAGGGAGAGGGATAGAGAGTTAGAAACATCGATGAGAGAGAAACATCGATCAGCTGCCTCCTGCACACCTCCTACCAGGGATGTGCCCGCAACCAAGGTACATGCCCTCGACTGGAATCGAACCCGGGGCCTTTCAGTCTGCCGGCCGACGCGCTATCCACTGAGCCAAACCGGTCAGGGTCCTTTCTGCTATCAACTAGCTCAATGACTTTGAATAAGACACTTAAACTATCTGGTTCCAGTTACTTCATCTATAAAATAGCAATGTTTATGATGGCTTAGGGATCAATTGAAATAATGTTAAAGGATCAGAGGTGAGAAATATAGCATTGTAATAAATTTTATTTTCACTTTAATGAAAGGACTATTAGCATATTGTTAGTTTGCTATGTATGTTTAAACAGGTACGGAGTTCCATCATAAAAGTGCACTGAAAGATTAATAGTAAATTATAAATTATTAAACAAGGGACTATAGATTACATATTATGTTAAGCAACACAGATTTTAAATAAAGGGACAAATCTTAAGGAACTCAGTGCTTAGATCAGGGGTGGGCAAACTTTTTGACTCGAGGGCCACAATGGGTTCTTAAACTGGACCGGAGGGCCGGAACAAAAGCATGGATGGAGTGTTTGTGTGAACTAATATAAATTCAAAGTAAAGGAGCGGAGGGGAGAGCAAGAGAACCGGATAGAACAGCCGGATCCGGCCCGCGGGCCGTAGTTTGCCCACGGCTGGCTTAGATCATCTCTTACAAAAGTGAAACCTATACTTCCCTTGCAATGTGGTAATCTTTGAATAAAAGAGGCACTTGAAGTGAATAGCTTATACCCTACATCTAATTACCTCTGTTATAAAGTATTTAGTTGGTAGGTGGTATTGATTATAACATTAGATACCTTGCCTTGTCTCCCTTTAAGGTACATCATTGCATTTAAATGTGACCATGTTGGCCCTGGCTGGTTTGGTTCAGTGGCTAGAGCATCGGCTTGCAGATTGAAGGGTCCCAGGTTCAATTCCTGGCAAGGGCACCTCAGTTGCAGGCTCCTCTCGGGCCCGGGCCCTGGTCAGGACTCATGCAGGAGGCAACCAATGGATGTGTTTCTCTCACAATCGATATTCCTCTCTGTCTTCCCCTCTCTCTTCTATTCTATCTAAAAAGCAATGAAAAAATATCCTCAAGTGAGGATTAAAAAACAACAACAAAGTGACCAAGTTGTTCCTGTTGCTGGTGTACATTACCACAGATTTAGCGGCTAAAAAACCCATAAATTTCCTCTTACAATTCTGGGGCGGGGGGTCAGAAATTTGAAATCAGTTTCACTGGGCTAATGTCAAATGTTAGCAGAGATGATTTCTTCTGGATGCTCAGTAAGGAAAATCCATTTCCTTACCTTTTCAGCTTCTAGTGGTGTTCCTTGGCTTATGGCCATCCTCAGAGCATAGCACTTTAATCTTTGCTTAAACCTACAAGGACAAAAAAAACCCACAAAAACAACCCTACAAGGATAAAGGAAATACAAATACAAATAAGATAAACAATACAAATTTGGAAGGTGGAAAATTAATGGATGAATGGTAAAGCAAATCCAAAATGGATGAATCTGGATTTATAGGGTGCCGAAGGTAATGACAGTTCACTATATTTGAATTTATCTTCATGTCCTCCAAAAAACCTCCATACATACATATAAACAAGAATAAGTACAACCTCACAGCAATCCCATGCCTTTAAGATATCTACAAGACAGATAACACTACAAATTTCAAATTACTGAGAAAAATAAAAAACAAATTCCAGCAGAGCTATCTCTTAAGTTTTTTTGTTTTGTTTTTATATATTTTATTGATTTTTTATAGAGAGGAAGGGAGAAGGATAGAGAGCTAGAAACATTGATGGGAGAGAAACATCGATCAGCTGCCTCCTGCACACCTCCCACTGGGGATGTGCCCGCAACCGGAATCGAACCCGGGACCCTTCAGTCCGCAGGCCGACGCTCTATCCACTGAGCCAAACCGGTTTCGGCTCTCTTAAGTTTTTATAGTAAGCCTTTCCAGGAGCAAGGAGAGTCCAGGAACATTGAGAAAGAGTAGGTGAATAGCAAACCTAAGATTGAACTAATAATAGTAAAAAGACTCCCAGAAAGAAAAAGCCCATCCTACATGCAAAAATATTGAAAAAGTTTGGGTGGATCAGAGTATTGTATACAGAAAAATGGACTTGGTGTGTGGCATTTGATGTGGCAATCTCAGCAGGCATTGCTGCTAGAGAAGAGTATAAAAATGCAGTCACTTTGGAGATGATGGTGAAGGAGGAAAAAAGAGGGGGGGAAATCTAGAATTTAAGATCCTACAGCCAATAGAGAGAAATGTTGAAAGGCATATAATCCTACCCTCACCCTCACCTCCGCAAAACAAAATACAAAAAAACTACAGTCCATTATCTATCATGAGCAAAGACAAAAATACTTAAGAGAATATCAGATCAGTTCTTGCAATATATAGAAAAGATAATGCATGATGACCAAGTGTAGTTCATATGTTAAGATTTTAATAATTTAAGATGGGGTTAACACTTAAAAATCAATGCATGGCCTGGCCAGCATGGCTCAGCATTTGAACATTTACCCAGGAACCAAGAGGTCACCGGTTCGATTTCCGGTCAGGGCACATGCCCAGGTAGTGGGCTCGGATCTCCAGTGTGGTGTGTGCAGGAGGCAGTCAATCAATGATTCTCTCTCATTATTGATGTTTCTACCTGGTATCTCTCTATTCCTCTCCCTTCCGTATTAAAAAATCAATGCATATAATTCATATTAACAGAAAGAAAACCCATATAGTCATCTTAATATATGCAGGCAAATCAATTGACAGAAAGTTATGTGTTCAAGATAAAAAAATTCTTGCTTTAGTCGGTTTAACTCGGTGCAAAGTGTCGGCCTGTGGACCAAAGAGTCTTGGATTCGATTCCTGTTAAGGGCTTGTGCAGGGGGCAACCAATGGGTGTGTTTCTCTCACATCGGTGTTTCTCTCTCTCTCTCTCTTCTACTCTCCCTAAAAATCAATGGAAAATATCTTCAGGTGAGGATTAACAACAACAAAAAGATAAATTCATAGCAAACTAAAAATAGAAGGAAGCTTCCTTAATGTAATACAGGGTATTTATGAAAAACTTATAGTTAACAATATTTAATGGTGCCAGAACAATTTCTTCCTAAGATCAGGAACATGGCAAGAATACCTATTCTCACTATTAAAATTATACTGTAAGTCCTAACTAGTGCAATAAGGCAAAATATAAAAATATACATATTGGAAAAGAAATAAAACTCTCCTTTTTGGCAGTTAACATGATGCAGATGGAGAAAAGCCTAAGATACACACACACAGTCACACACTGTTGGAACTAATATATGAGCCTAGCATAATCATAGGATTCATGGTCAGTTTACAAAAACAGGATAGAGTTCTACATATTAGTAATGAAAACCTGAGATTCAAAATAATACAATTTAATTGAAAAGTATGAAATACTTAGGAGTAAATGTAATAAAACATTTGCAGGACTACAAAATACTGTTGAGAAATTTTGAAGAAAAACTAAATGACATTTGAAGAAGTTGAAAAGCTGATTCTAAATTATATATGGAAATACAAAGAATCCAGATTAGCCAAAACAATTTGAAAAAGAAAAACAGAATTGGAAGGCTTACATTCGTTGATTTCAAGACCTACTATAGAGCTATAGTAATGCAGACATAAGGAGAGACTTCTAATTTGGTGGAAAAAAAATAGAAGCCCTCTAGATATATCTATACATACATAATGAACTGTCTACAAATGTACCAAAATAATTAAATGGGGCAAGAACAGTGTTTTCAACAAATGGTGCTAGAATTTGTTATCCATACGGAAAAAATTATCTCACCTTTACCTAACAAATTTGAAGTGAATTATAGACTATAACTATAAACTTCTAAAAGAAATTGTAAGACTGTATTTCACAATCCTATGTCACAGCCAAAGAATCTGAGTCTAGGAAAGTTGAATCTTTTATAATGGGATGCAACCAAACCTGCTTGACCTTTGCCCTGGAGGATGCTGTTATACTGATAAGTAAACTTGCCTTCTATTCCAGAGTGAGACTGTCTCTACCTTCCAAGGTTTGCTATACAAAATCCTTGAAAAGGTATGTCCAGAACTCAGTTTCCCCAATACTGCCTATTATCAACAAGGTCTTGTTACACCACCAAGTCTTAAGGATTACAGGGCAGAGGCAAGCATGAGGAAGTAGCCCAGATCCCCATAGCATCAACTGGTGCTTTTTCCTCAGCGAACAAATTGGCTTTTGTGGGTGATCCTATGTGAGCAGATGGAGGAGAAGAAAAAAACCCAAGCTTGATCTACAAATGGGATGGCTCAGTATGTGGGTAAAGCTAAATTTGGGTAGCAGCTGAATTGAAGCCTTATTTATGGGCAGTCTTGAAACATGGTGGCAAGGGAAAACCATTTCAGTGGCCAGATCTTCAGTGGTGCAACATGTCATTCACCTAGGATGAAAAGAGAGGAGGAAATAATATATATGGAATTATGGGCAATGATGAAAGTTCTGGCCAACTGGTCAGAGGCATGAACTGAAAAAATATTTTAAGATTAGGGACAAAAAGGTCTGGGACTGAAGTATATAGATGAACATATGGGAGTGGGAAAGAAGTATGAACATCTTTTAGTTATAAATTAACAGCCAACAGATGTTTCTTTCACATTGATATTTCTCTCTGTCTTTCCCTCTCTCTTCCACTCTAAAAATCAATGGTTAAAAACATCCTCAGGTGAAGATTAAAAAAAAAGAAAAAAAGAATATGGTGCTACCCTTAAGGATTTACTATTCTCATTAAATCAAAGCCTTTTACATGGCCCTATGACTTCAATTAGAATAATGCATAGGTCTGGGAGTGGACACAAGAACAGTACCTCTGACTTTCACTCCTAATGATCCACCAGGAGACTCTGTGCTTCCCATTCCCATAAACTCTGGCTCTTCGTGACTACAGGTCCTAATCCCCAAAGGGGCACAGAAGACAGAGCAAGAATTCCAGCTCTGCACGAGGAGTTTATGTATTTAAAAATGCTTGATGACATTCATCACATCACTATGGTACTTAAACTCCTTTTTCCAATTTAATAGAGATAATTTCAAAATGTGAATATAAAAATTTTGTTTTTAAAAATTGATTTCAGAGAGGAAGGGAGAGGGAGAGAGAGATAGAAACAGCAATGATGAGGGAGAGAGAGAATTCATTGATCGGCTGCCTCCTTCACACCCCACACTGGGGATCGAGCCCACAATCCAGGCATGTGCTCTGAGCGGGAATCGAACTGTGACCTGGTTCATAGGTCGACACAAAACTACTGAGCCACGCCAGCCAAGAAATTTAATCCTTTAAAGATAAAAATTTTAGATGTCAATACAAAAATGTGTGAAAGTATATACATATCTATGGTTTTTTAAAAATGCTTTTAGGAAGCATTTAGGCAAAAATTTTAAGAACAGAAAAAGATGCCGGATAGTTTTAGAGATTCAGTTTCTAAAATACTGTGCCTTGCTCAACCTCTGTAATTTCTATCCCTTTTTCACCAACCCTCAAAGTTCAGAGAGTTTCAGGCTAATTTAGGACTAAAAGGGTCAGTTTAGGACTAACGGGGGAGTGAGTCCAGATATCTGGAAGGATTGGTGCCCAAGACTAGAATTACTGTTATGTAGCAATGTTGTGCATTTAAAAACCTGATATTTACTGTTTTGAAAACCTATTTGGAACATGTTTTAGATGGGAAATGTCTTCAAAATCCAAAGAAGAGATTGAGTCCTGGTCAGTGTGGCTCAGTTTGTTGGAGTGTCATCTTGTACACCAAAAGGTGGCGAGTTCAATCCTGGTCAGGGCATTGAACCAGGTTGCTGGTTCATTCCTTGCTTGGGGCATGTGCAGGAGGCAACCATCAATGTTTCTCTCTCTCTCTCCCTTCCTATAAAATAATGTACCACCCATTCATGATTTTTTTAAAAAAGTTTAAAAAATTCCAAAGAATAGATTGAAAAATAAACTTTTGGGCAGAGAACTAGAGTTAAAAATAGAATTTCTGCCTAATTAAATCTCAAATAGCAGCATTTTACCTTTGCTATAGATGCCAAAAGATTTGCCATTTTCAATGCTATGTTTCATGCATAGTCATAAAATTAGTTTATCATAGAAGCTCTAAAATGCCATTTGGAATGATTTCTCTTGCTGAATTGCTGCCCCTTCCCTTTGGTCACTTTATATTATTAAAGCTATAAAATTTATAAATGCTCGTAGGATGCGTACACTAAATGGAGTACCAGTAAATATCGGGCTTTGCCTTACATTATCCATGTCAAAACTCATGTGAAAGAGGAGCAATGCCAAATAGAATACTGGTTATTTGTGCTAAATAGAATATCTGATTTAACCATATAGACAATTCTGCGTGGTATTATTTCCACTGTTTTACACAGAGATGGAAGTGTAGGGATTTCATTACATTTTACCGAAAGTCTAGCGGAGCCAGGAAATCTTGTTCACCATGAGTGTCACGGATTCACATCTACCACTTCAAACATCAATTCTTTTCGAAACAAGGAACATCTAAAGGTGCTTGACTCTGACACCTCCTTGTTCACGTTACGCTAGATCAGTGGCTCTCACTGCGTTTAACAGTTTTATTAAAACACGGATTGCTGTGCGCCCCCGACCCGCACCCCCAGGCCCTCTCTCTCCCCCTTACCCTCATGTCTCATTCTGTAATCTTGAGTGGGATGGAGAATCAGCATTTCTAGCAAGTTCCCCGGCAATGCTGCTGCTGCTAGTCCGGGAACCACACTGTGAAAATCATTCGTTGTTGTCTAGAGGCTTTAATCTTAAATCCACTGGGAAAAGTGTTGGTCAGGGCAGAACGATGATGACTGCTAATGGTTTTCAGAAGCCTGGGCTCTGCTTTCCACAGGAACTCCGTCCCCACGTCGTGGGCGTGTCCTGAAGTTCTGGCCGTACCCCGCCTAGGGTCGCGCTCCCGCTCCGCCGTCACCCCTCTACAATCCACCGCTCTTTCCGCCAGCCCAGGCCTGGCCTTGACCACGCCCCCAGCCCTGGCCCTGCCCCGCCCCCGCCAGGGCTTAACCACGCCCCCGCCAGCCCCTGGCCACGCCCTCGCTACCCATTTGCTTCTTCCTCAGGTCCGCCCTGGCCGAGGCGCGGCTGCGGGAGCTGGGGCCCCGAGACGTGGCTCCGGGCGGAAGACCATGTTGGACTTCGCGATCTTCGCCGTTACCTTCTTGCTGGCGCTGGTGGCAGCGGTGCTCTACCTCTACCCGGTAACCGCTTCTCGGCCCTCAGGGCTCCGGCCGCCGCCCCCGGCGCAGTGTGCCCCGCGTCCACATTATTCTGCCCGCGGTGGGCCTCAGGGGGCGGGCACGGCGCGCGCAGCCGGACTGGGGAGTGCAGCGCGGGCCCGGCGAGTTCTCAGGCCCCGGGAAGAGCTGGCCCGGGCGCCGGGGAGCCGAGGGAAAGCCGCGTGGCCACCGGCAGCGGGGGTGTTGCGGGCCGGTCCTCGGGGCGGGCCTCCCCGCGCCTTGTTACCGGGCGGGTCTCAAGTACTTTGGGTGGCTCCTCGGCAGGGTCTCAGTCAACCCCAAATTTCATTTTCTAGTTGTGTCTGGGAGGAAACTCCGGGTGCGCCACTCCCTCCTTTCCCGAGGATTCTTCCAGCGTGTGTGTGTTCGTGTTCGTGTGTTCTCCGCCTTTCCATGTCTTTTGATGTGTTTGAGCTGGACTCGGGCACTGTCCTCTACCTCGGGATCTCCTGCCGTCTTATTTCTCCGCTTGCCTCTGCCAACCGCGGAGGGTGGTTCTCAAAGCCAAGGAGGAATCATTGAAACGTGCTCTGCAGACAGAGAAAGTTGTGAAGTAGCTGCACAGCACCAAATACATCACAGAGTGAGGGGCACCTCAGACACGTTCACATGGGCAAAGAGGCTGGAATATTGCAACTGCACAATCTGGAACTTGCGGTATATCTTTTTTAAAATACATTTTTAAAATTGATTTCAGAGAGGAAGGGAGGGGGGAGAGAGAAACAGCTGTGAAGAGAGAATCATTGATGGGCTGGCTGCTCCGGCCCGCCCCCTCCTGGGGATCCAGCAGAAACCCGGGCGTGTGCCCTGACCGGGAATGGAACGTGACCTCCTGGTTCAGAGGGGCACTGAGCCACGCTGCCCGGCTGCTCTTTATCCTGGTTTTCTCCTCTTTTTATTTCTTCACTTTCATTTTAATGAGATTTCAGGAGCAACAAATAGTAGATGAGTGCTATCAACCCGTAATGTTTAAAGAGAAATCAGGAAACTTGCTTAAGTCATTAATTTTAGCCTCGCCGGCCTAGCCGGTTTGGCTCAGTGGATAGAGCATTGGACTGCGGACTGAAGGGTCCCAGGTCCCATTCTGGTCAAGGTCACATGCCGGGTTCCCGGCTCGATCCCCAGTAGGGGGCATGAAGGAGGCAGCCAATCCATGATTCTCTCTCATCATTGATGTTTCTATCTTCCTCTTCCTCTCCCTTCCTCTCTGAAATCAATAAAAACATATTTAAAAAGTAATAATTTCAGCCTAGAAAGTAAAAGTAGGGTTTTAAAAATATTCTCACCAGAGGATATGTTTTTTTAATGTATATTTTTTATTGATTTTTTACAGAGAGGGAGAGGGATAGAGAGTTAGAAACATCCATCAGCTGCTTCCTGTACACTCCCTCCTGGGTATGTGCCCGCAACCAAGGTACATGCCCTTGACCAGAATCCAACCTGGGACCCTTGAGTCCGCAGGCCGATGCTCTATCCACTGAGCCAAACCGGTTAGGGCAAGGATATGTTTTTTTATTGATGCTAGAGAGAAGGGAAGGATGAGGGGGAGAGAGAGAGAGAGTTGGAAGAAACATTTATCGTTACCTCCTGTAAACTCCTGGACCGGGGATCGGATCCACAACTTGGGTATGTGACCTGATTAGGAATCAAGCCTGTGACCCTTCCCGGCACAAGACCCATGACACTCTAGCCATCTGTACCACACCGGCCAGGGCAATAATAAGATTTTTTTTATATCACTGACTATCTTTTTCAAGTTACAGGGTTTCTTCCATCCTTTTTCCCACCATTTATAATAACCTTGAAAAATATTCATTATTGATGAGACTATTACAAAATTATACATTGTAGGTTTCATTGTTATCAGTTAAATGTAAGGAACAGACACTATTGTCTACATAGCATTCTTGTAGTAATTAGTAGAAACTATAAAACTCTTTAGTTAGTACCCTTCTACCTAGTATTTCTCTTTTGGCATACATACCCCAAAGGAGGAAAAAATAAAGTTGTACAAAGATTTTCATAGCACTATTTGTAATAATGAGAAAACAAAAGAAAGAAAAGAGCCCAGATTTTTTATAACAGTAAAGTAGGAAAATGATTAAGCAATTCTGGCTCCATGATGGAATATAGTTTGCCTTTAAATGTTCAAATAAATAAATAAGATTCTTTTATTTACATAATATTAAGTAGAATATGCCAAATAAACTCTGATCAGTATTAGTAAAAATCATTGGCAACATTCAGAATTGATTCTGGAATTGAATATTTTAGGTTATTTTTTCTATAAATATTTAGTTTATTTAAAAATTATATTATAAAAGTCTTATTATAAAAGTGATATGCTTGTTGTAAAATCAGAAAAAACACTGACCCCAAGCACAGCGACCATAAACCTGGTTCAAAATTAAAGAAAATTAAAATTCCCCAAACTTCTCCCCAGTTCATTTCTTAAAGTTAGTCCTTTCACCAATTTGCTATGAATTATTTTGTTATTTATTTCTATACCAGACACCTCCTTGACTGTATGACCCTGATAATAATAACTATTAAAGCAAAAGATGAATATCATATTGTATTTTAGTAAATTCCTTGACTATTTTAGGAATCAACATTTTTTGTTTGTTTGTTTGTTAATCCTCACCCAAGGATATTTTTCCATTAATTTTTTTGGAGAGTGTGGAAGGGACAGGGAGAGAAACATCAATGTGAGAGAGACACACGGATTGGTTGCCTATGCACGTGCTCCCCAGCCGGGGCCAGGATATTGAGCCTGCCATTGAGGTATGTGCCACGCTCTATCCACTGAGCCAAACCAGTTACAAGCATGACATTGATTTATTTTTTAAGCCAAGCCAGTTGGGACCACATATAAAAACTGAACAAAGAAAAATGTGCTTGTTTATGTATTAATTTATGTAGAATGGATGTTAAATTCTTCAAACCCCTTAGATTAATTGGCACAGAGGATGAATATTAAGATACTCCTTTTAAATTACAAAGAACCCAGTTTTGTATTTAACATAGGAATAATTCCTGAGATTCAACCAAATTGGAAAGCCATTATTTAAGGTCCTGCATATGTCTTAGCAAAACACATCTGACTTATGGGATGTATGAAAATTCATTATACTAAATAAACTATTTCAAAATTTTTCTTTAAGGCTTCCAGACAAGCTGCAGGAATTCCAGGGATTACTCCAACTAATGAAAAGTGAGTAATTATTTTTTTGGAATCAAGTAGAGTCAATTCTTAATTTTTGGTATGGAAACTAAGTCAAATTTTTAGATTACTTAGCTCATTTAATTCCTTTATTTACTCTTTTTTTTTTTTTTTTAAATCCTCACCTGAGGATTTTTTTGGCATTGATTTTTTTAGAGTGGGAGGGAGAAGGGGGAGAGAGAGAGAGGAATATCGATGTGTGTCATTGGCTGCATGTCGATTGGTTACCTCATGCACAAACCCTGACAGGCTGGGGATCGAACCTGCAAAGGTAATTGCCCTTGACTGGAATCGAGCCTGAGACTCTTTGGTCCGCAGGCTGATGCTCTAACCACTGGGAAAACCGCAGGGCTCCTTTATTTACCTTTAACTTGCCTCTTAGCATACAACCTAAATTTCATTAAGAACAGAAAGGAGGGCTGTATAAATAAAAACCTTCCATTTTTTTCATTTCCCCTAGCCAGAGTAAGTTGACAATAGAAAGAAAGGATTAAGATAGAAGGAATGATGAAAAATTGCCATAGCTAATCTGATGTTTTTCATCAGCCTCTGATGATGTTCATTGCTGTCTCAGAATGAGGTGCTGCAAAAATTATGTTTTTTTTTTTCCAATTTCTAAATCAGATGTTTCTTGTATACCCTTCTTATTTGGTTTGAAGTATTATGAACTCTAAAAATATCAGACAAATCTATGTCTAAATATATCTTTAGAAAGCAAGAAGTGAAATATAATTGAGTTTAGGGTTTTACAGTATTTGAATTTCTTATACCTTTGGTGTCATCTCTTGACAGTTATTTTTTTGATTCTTACAAGTTAATTTGATTATTTTGTCCAATGTTGCTCTTTTCTCAGAGATGGTAATCTTCCAGATATTGTGAACAGTGGAAGTTTGCATGAGTTCCTGGTAAATTTGCATGAGAGATACGGGCCTGTGGTCTCCTTCTGGTTTGGCAGGCGCCCTGTGGTTAGTCTGGGCACTGTCGATGTGCTGAAGCAGCATATCAACCCCAATAAGACATGTAAGTTTAATTTTCTTTCTAATTAGCTGATCCTTATCTTTTAAGAATAATTGTCTGTAAATAAAGAGCTATATATTGTTTTTGAATAGGAATAGCTAACTTTTGTTGAATTCTTTATACTATGGGCCAAGCATTGTGCTGAAATTTTTATATTTATTATCTGATTTAAGACACGATATTATAAAGTGATTATTTTTTCACATATATTATTATATATTAATTATATGTCTCTCTATATAAATCCTATATAATGAAAGCCTAATATGCTAAGTGTCCGGTTGTCCATTCAACCAATCAAAGCGTAATATGCTAATGATATGTTAAGGCCACTCAACTGCTCGCTATGATGTGCACTGACCACCAGGGGGTAGACACTCCGACTGGTAGGTTAGCTTGCTGCTGGGGTCCGGCCGATCGGGACTGAGGGAGATGGGCTGGACATGCCCTGGAGCCCTCCTGCGGTCCCTCCCTGGCTGGCCAACCTCCTGCATCCCTCACCGGCCCTGATCATGCACCAGTGAGGTTCCTCGGACTGGCCTGCACCCTCTCGCAATCTGGGACTCCTCAGGGGATGTTGGAGAGCCAGTTTCGGCCCAGTCCCGCTCAACGCAGGAGCTGCCCCCTGGTGGTCAGTGCACTCCCACAAGGGGGAGCACCGCTTAGCCAGAAGCCAGGCTCATGGCTGGTGAGTGCAGCAGTGGTGGCGGGAGCCTCTCCTGCCTCCGCAGCAGCGCTAAGGATGTCTGACTGCTGGCTTAGGCCTGCTCGGGGAGCGGGCCTAAGCCGTCAGTTGGACATCCCCCGAGGGCTCCCGGACTGTGAGAGGGAGCAGGCCGGGCTGAGGACCCCCCTCCCGAGTGCACGAATTTCACGCACCAGGCCTCTGGTACATATATAATTAAATCCCAATGTAAATTTTTGAGGGAACCTGAAAAAAATAGTTCCAGGGTACATCTGGAAGAATGGATGTATATGAGCAGCCAAGAAACATCTAGAAAAGAACATTAATGAGGGGAATACCTCTCCCATCAGACAGAACAGTGTATTATATAGCTAGATTAATTTAAAGAATCTTGTACTGTGATAGGACTAGACAGACTAATGTAATAAATAGTCCAGTAGACAAACCAACTATATATGATAAAAATAGCATTTTATGATAAAGGGGAAAGCTAATAAATGATATTGGGAAAACTGGCTAGCTATTTGGGGGGGAAATCTGCATTATTCTGTATATCAAAGAAAATTTCAAATGATTAAAATGTGGAGTCATGAAAGAAATAGAAAAAATAGTTAAATATTAAATTTTGCAAGTGGTATTGATAAACATCCTTTTCTCACCATGACATGAGATGTAGGACCCATCAAACACAAATTGGATAAATCTGTCTACAAAAAAAGGAAAAATTTTATTATAATAGAAACCTTGAAAAAGGATGAAAAAGAAATGGGAAAATGCTGGCCACTTATTACTATACATAGTGTGTATTAATTGATGACTATCCTATATAATAAAAGGGTAATATGCAAATTGTCCCCTCGACCAGAGTTTGAACAGGGGCGGGGCTGGCCTGCCAACTGCCTGGGCCCCTCACCCTGGCCAGCCTGCCCGATCGGCCCCCATCAGGGCGGGCCTGCCAGACCCCACCCATGAACAAATTTGTGCACCAGGCCTCTAGTATTTTTATAAAATTAAAAGTTATGAAAAAGTTTAAAAGAAATGGGAAAACTGTTTCCCACCCATATATTTATAAAGTAAATAAAAATGAAGAAGAAAGCCTGAGTTGGTGGTTCAGTTGGTTGGAGCATCGACCTGTACTCTAAAATGGTTGTGGGTTCAGTTCTGGTCAGGGCACATACCGAGGTTGTAGGGGCACATACTGGAGGCGACTGATTGATGCTTCTCTGTCAAACATCAATGTTTCTCTCCATTTCTCTCTCAAATCAATAAACATATCCTCGGGCGAGGATTAAAAAATAAATTATTAAAGTAAATAAAAAATTTAAAAAAAAACCTAATAAAAAATAAAATGCAATTGTAGAAAAATGGGTAAAAACAAGGTAATTAAGAAAGAAGATATATAAATGGCCAGTAAGCAAATTTCAACCTCACTGATAATCAGTATTATGCAAATAAAAATCAGATTTTTCCCTCTCTGACTAAAGAGATGAAAAATATTGACAAACTCATTATTGATGAATGGAGAAACATGGAGTATAAATGATTTACAAACCCTCTGGAGAGAAGGTTGGCAGTAACATTTGACTTAGCAATTATAATCTTTAAGAATTTATCACGAATTGATAATCACATAAATGAGAAAAGACATTAGCATTATTTATAATGAAAATTTGAAGCAAACATATACTTACCAATGGCTGCATAAAAGAATACTTTTAATTTTACTTTCAGGCCTTAATATGATGATACAGATGTATTTTATTTTGTTTACCAAATATTTGTATAGCAATTTCTATATGCTAGCAATATTATTCTAAACCTTTTATAAATGTTAAGTCATTTAATTCTCAGAACAACCTTATGAAATAGGTATTGTGGTTATTTCCATTTAACAGAAGACAAAATTGACGTTAAGAGAAGTTAAATTATTTGCCCAAGGTCACACCACTAATTAGTGATGGAGCTGGGACTTGAAGCAAGACTGTCTGGCCTGAGTTCATGCCCTTAATCACTGAGCTTTCCACATCATAGAAAGATGGCTCTGCCAGGAAATACAGTGCTGAGTAAACCAGATGTGGTCTCTGTCCTGTGGAGATTATAGTTTAGTGTTGGGGACGCGGGGAGGGGGAGCATGTAAACTGCGTGGAAATGATCACACTAATGAACTGAGACGTGTGCTCTGAAAGAAGGGACTGTAGTTCTTTGTGAAGTCTGACAGAATGTTCTCTCTCTTAAGAAATGGTAACAGTTCTACAAAAGATCTCTAAAACGTTTAACTGGTATCTCTGTGGTGAGATTTAGATGTATTTTACTTTCTTTTTTTTTTTTTTAAATATATTTTATTGATTTTTTACAGAGAGGAAAGGAGAGGGATAGAGAGTTAGAAACATCGATGAGAGAGAAACATCAATCAGCTGCCTCCTGCACACCTCCTACTGGGGATGTGCCCACAACCAAGGTACATGCCCTTGACCGGAATCGAACCCGGGACCCTTCAGTCCGCAGGCCGACGCTCTATCCACTGAGCCAAACCGGTCAGGGCTTTACTTTCTTTTTTAATTGTTTACCATGACAGTGTATTTTTGTATGTGTGTGAAAACAAAGTTGTTAAAGAAACCCTTCAAATAATGAATAAAGGAGAAAAGAAAAAAATTTTTTTAACTCAGCTAAATAATTTTAACTCAAACACTCGATGATTACACAGAATCATCAATTTTGCTTTAAAATCAGTGGACTGAGCTTTGTTGTTGTTGTTAATCCTCACCCAAGGATATTTTTCCCATTGATTTTTAAAGAGAGAGTGGAAGGGAGAGAGGGAGGCGGGGGAAAGAGAGAGAGAGAGGGAGAGAGAGAGAGAGAGAGACAGACATTGATTGGTTGCCTCCCGCACACACCCGACTTGGGCGGGGGAAAGAACCTGCAACCCAGGTACGTGCCCTTGACTGGGAATTGAACCCGAGACCCTTTGGTCCACAGGTCCACACTAACCACTAACCCCTGAGAACACCAGCCAGGGCATAAGGCTTTTTTTTTTTTTTTTTTTTTTTTTTTTATGTCAAAGATATTGTTGTCATGAAGGTAGAAAGTGTATGCACGTATTAATGGTTTATGGTGGGATTCCCAGTCAGGATATTGTTTTCTTGACAATTTTCATTGCCTCTTTAACTTTTCCTATTTAGGAAAGACTTAAGGGAGTTGTGGGGGAAAAAAAATGCCATGCTTTCAGTTACAATCCCATAATTTCCTGTTCTCTATGTCCTTTTGCTGGAGGGTTTTTTGTTTTTTTGTTTTGGGGTGTGTGTGTGTGTGTGTGTGTGTGTGTGTGTGTGTGTGTGTGTGTGTGTGTTTGAGTGATTACTTTGACTTAGAAATGTTTAATTTGTCTGTTTCAGTGGACCCTTTTGAAACCATGCTAAAGTCATTGTTAAGGTATCAGTCTAGTGGTGGGAATGTGAGTGAAAACTACACAAGAAAAAAATTGTATGAAAATGGTGTGACTGATTCTCTGCAGAGTAATTTTGCTCTCCTGCTAAAGGTAAGGTGATAAGTAGTTTGGCCTGGAGTTCTGCAATTCAAATAATATATTTTTTAACTGTTGTGTGTCTTGTGCTTGCTACTTTTTTCTTACCTGTCTTTCTAAGCTGATCTTTATTGTCCTGAAATTCTAAAACAAAACAAACAGAAAGAAAACAAAAAAACTTAACACCTAGACTCCCTGTATAAATGGGAGTGGAGAGAACCTGAAATTTTTTTCTATATCAATTGATTTGTCCTTTGTTTTCAGGCCAGACTTTAAACCACTGTTTCCTAAAACATGGTCTGAATTTACCTGAAACACGCTCTCTTGTTAAATATGTAGATTACTTGGAATCTACTTGGATGAATTGAATCATTGGGAAGGGATCTGACATTTGTTTTTTGCGGGGGAGGTGGATCTGACATTTTTAAGAAGCTCCACAAATGATTTACAGAGTGTGAAAATAATACTTATTAATACCATTTCCTTTTTGTCTATAAAGAACCTTAGTTGAAACCTGTTGCTTTCTGTTCTCTATGTCCTCATATTATTGTTCCAAACCTTCACCCTTAAAAGTGGTATTGCTAGTCCTATCCACCCTTTTTGTTTGCTAAGGATGTCCTTGCCTCCTGCTTTGCTGAGACAATAGAGTCCCTTCCATGTGATTGAAGAGTCTCTATACCAATGGTTTTCTTTAAGAGAATAGCTGCTTACCTAGAGTTATCATCCCGAATTAAGTTGTGTATTTCATATTGACATACTAAACCTTTTGCCTTTTTTTTTTTTGAGGGTGGGGGTCCAGATCTGAGTTCTGTTCTGACTCTTCTCTAATTTTCACACACCTCATCCTGTGTATTCTGACTCCTTCCTGCCCTGACTGTCTCTGCTCCAAGGCTGAGTGTAAACTCCACTTTAATTCTGTGAGTGTAACTTCTCTCTTCTGTGTGCTTTAATCTAATATTATGCTGTGACTTTGAGTCTAAATTCTGACTTAACAAGTACTTCTGGATTTTAGAATTTATGACTGTCCTTCTAATTGACAGCTTAGCAATAATATTAATAGCCAAAATTATTGAGTTCATTGGTTCAATAGCTTCATGAGCTCATTTAATACTCATAAGAACTTCATAGGTATGTATTGTTATTTCCCTCTTTTTAGATGAAGAAACTGAAGCACAGAGTGGTTAAGTTACTTGCCCAAGGACATATAGCTAGTAAGTAGTAGGACTAGGATTTGATCCCAGTCTGGCACATTGCTGCTCTATAGCTTGGTTCTGCTACCCTGGAATGTAGTTTTGCTTGGCTAGCGATTTTTTTTTTCTTTTTAAAAACCTTTTTGAGTATTGCAGTCACAGCAATATCTTAATGCAAGGTGTAATTAAAAAGAATTTGCATTCTCTGAAATTCTAATATTTTTACAATTATTACTGATTAATTACCTAAAAACTTTTTTCCAAAAAAGCTTGTATTCTTTCAGAAAACTGATATATATTCTAAAATCTTACCTTTTGAATTGTAAGTCAGCTTCTAGGTAGACTGACTTGTTTTTTTCTAATATAACTTTATGTTACTTTAAATTAATATGGTATTTTAACGTGAACATTCTGAAGAAGTAAGTTATTGTGTATCATGTGTCCTTATTCAGGATAAATGATAAAATCAATAGCATACTTTTTTTGGTCTTTACAGTTTATGTATCATATATATGTCATGTATTTATCATATAAATATAGCTGGTAAAAGGATATTCCAGCATAGACACATTCTTGTGATTCAACCACAGGGTAGTACTGTTTTTCATGTAAATATACATATATCACACCTGGCAAAATTAGAAAGGATATTTTATTTTATTCTTTTTTTTTGGGGGGGAAGATGAACCCTTTTTTAAAAAAATATATTTTATTGACTTTCTCACAGAGAGGAAGGGAGAGGGATAGAGAGTTAGAAATATCGATGAGAGAGAAACATCCATCAGCTGCCTCCTGCACACCCTCTACTGGGGATGTGCCCGCAACCAAGGTACATGCCCTTGACTGGAATCAAACCTGGGACCCTTCAGTCCACAGGCCGATGCTCTATCTACTGAGCCAAACTGGCCAGGGCATAGAAAGGATATTTTAAAAAGAAGTCTATTATGAATGAAAGCATTTATCATAGATTTGGACATTCATTTCTACCAATAATAAGTCAATATGTAACACTGATCTATCAAATGAAGCTCATCAACAGATTGTTAGAATTCCCAGCTAATATAAATTAGTCAAGTTTCACATAATCCTCTAACAGAAGTACTAGATGTGTTTGCCTAGAGAAAAATCCTATATGAGTCATTTATAGTATTTGCATTGATTTAGAGAATATAGTGCAAAACAAGTGGATTAAGCCATGAGCAAATAAAAATTCAGTTATGTGATATAAGTGACAGTATTGGTAACAAGATTTTTATGGTCATAGCTATTTTTAATTAGATACTAAGATTTTAGTCTCTTAATTTCCATTAGCCTTAAGATTTTACCAGCCTTTCAACTTTTAAAATATATATTTTGTTGTGGTGGTGGTGGTCCTGGTTCTGTTTTGATTTGCAAACCAACCCTCTGACAGAATATGAATCTGAACTACTGAGGATGTAATTTTAGGTGGAGCCAGTGTTAGCCCGACAGATTAACCAATCACCTGAATGCTCATTACAGAATTGAGCTCCGTATTCTGTGAAATGAAATCTACTTGCTGAATTTTTCTAAGATTTAGCAGGAGGGAACAATAAATCATGTGGGCTTCTGTTCTCTTTCAGCTTTCAGAAGAATTATTAAATAAATGGCTCTCCTACCCAGAATCCCAGCACATACCCCTTTGCCAGCATATGCTTGGTTTTGCTATGAAGTCTGTTACACAGATGGTAATGGGTAGTACATTTGAAGATGACCAGGAAGTCATTCGCTTCCAGAAGAATCATGGCACAGTAAGTCCAGGACCAAATTTAAAATTATTCTCTCATCAAATTAGATAGTTAAATAATGTAGATTTTTGCCTCTCAAGAATAAGGTTTAGTCCTAGCCAGTTTGGCTCAGTGGATAGAGCGTCAGTCTGTGAACTGAAAGGTCCCAGGTTCGATGCCGGTCAAGGGCACATGCCCGGGTTATAGGCTCCATCCCTAGTGGGGGGCTTGCAGGAGGCAGCTGATCAATGATTCTCTCTCATCATTGATGTTTCTATCTCTCTCTCCCTCTTCCTTCCTCTCTGAAATCAATAAAAATATATTTAAAAAAAAAGAATAAGGTTTAAGGTTCTATAGTATAGAATTTCACTGTTCGGGGTTAAAAACAACAATGTAAGCAAAGATGATTGTTGTCTCTTTTAAAAATTTAAGAATTACTTTTGAAATTTAAAAATTAACTAAAGAAATTTTCTTTTAATACTTACCAAGTATATTATGAAATAATACTGAATTCTAGAATAAAGAAAAAAACTATATTTAATAGAACTAGCCTATGTCATGTGTAGAAAGGAGTTAAAGCTTATGAGCAATAAAATGCTAATGAGATGAATATGATCTAAAGAAAGGCTAATTCAGTTTAAAACTGATTTACTAGTGCCCTTTCTAGATTCACATATGGTATTGATTTTTCTCTATTTAAAAGAAATACATATTTTTATTGATTTCAGAGAGGAAGGGAGAGGGAGAGAGAGAGATAGGAACATCAATGATGAGAGAGAATCATTGATTGGCTGCCTCCTGCATGCCCTCCCCTGGGCATGTGCCCTGATCAGGAATCAAATCATGACTGTCTGGTTCATGAGTGTACACTCAACCACTGAGCCACATTGAGTGGGCAGAAATGTATATTTCTTTTTCTTTTTTTTTTTTTTAAAGAATTGCCTTAGCCAAGGCTCTTTTGTTTTTGTTTTTTAATATATTTTATTGATTTCTTACGGAGAGGAAAGGGAGAGGATAGATAGTTAGAAACATCGATGAGAGAGAAACATTGATCAGCTGCCTCCTGCACACCTCCCACTGGGGATGTGCCTGCAACCCAGGTACATGCCCTTAACCGGAATCAAACCCGGGACCCTTCAGTCCGCAGGCCGACGCTCTGTCCACTAAGCCAAACTGGTCAGGGCGAAATGTATATTTCTTAACATTAGTAGAAGTTGTCAAAGAAAAGTTTTCAGACTATAAATGTTGGAGGCAGTAGGAAGGCACCAGGTGTGTTAGACCAGTGGTGTCAGACCAGACCTGAGTTTTGCAATTTCAGTACTTGAGTGTAGCTAGGGAAGAATTCAGAGCCAAGACTCAAACTGTAAGAGAACATTTATTTGGAAAATCACAGAGGTAGAAGTAATTCATGGAAGAAATTGGCTTAGGAAACAAGAATAGAAGTAAAGGAGGGGCCCTTAGAGCTTAGAAGTGAGGAAGGTCAAGGTGATGCACCTGTGGGGTGGAGGAGCGGAGATGAGAGAGGGGGAGGTCCAAGTGAGGGGGTTCTCTGGGAGGAGAGTGCACCGGATCCTCTATCTTAAGGGTTTTAAGGGTAGAGATTTCAGGGGAGATCCCAGGGGAAGATCTCAATAGAATATTCGGCAGCTTTCCAGGTGTGTCCTTTCAGGGTCCAGGTCTCTACTGATTGATTGGTCAGTGCCAGGGCAGGGAGTCATTATCCAATGCAGCTTGTCCTGAGGTTAGCCTTGGTGTCACTTGCCTGGTTTTGCTGCTTTTCTGGGCCTGGAGCTGAAATACAGCTGAGGCCTAGATGTTATCTCTAGGGAGGAAAGGTCAGGGTATCCAGACCCCATGTATGACCAGGGATAAGCTAGTGGAGGAAAGGTCCCATCCTACATTTGTCCTTTGCTAGGCATCCGGGGCTTTTCACCCTGATGACCTTTTGTACCTAGCCCATCCTCCCTACTCTGGTCATGTCTGTCTAACTGCCTACCACATAAACATGACTTGAAATCCTACCTCAAATGATCTTTTAATGTTTGAAACACCAAGGGATGCATGTCACCGAGAATAATAACTGCGTTGTGAATGCAGAGGTAATAACTTCATCATGACTGCTTCGTGGCTGACAGCAGTTGGGAGCCGTCCTCAGTTGTAAGATGCATACCGATTGCACAGACATTAAGCTGTGAAAAATGTACACCTCACATTCAGTTGGTGACTGTGTTTCTCCAAAAATGTTGTCCCAATTATTTTCTCACCAACATTAGTGTGCTCTTTCCTTGTGCTTTTGACATTTAGAATTATTGGTTCTTTAAATATTTTGCCTACTTAATTGTTCAAAAATGATATTTCATGATAAAAATATATCATTATTCTATTGTTTGTGAGGTTACACATTGTTTAATATTTTTGTTGAATACTTGTGTTTTTTTCTTTTGTGGGATGCTTTCTCATGTCCTTTGCCCATATTTCTTTCTTTCTTTTTTGTTATTAATCCTTACTGAAGGATATTTTTCCCATTGATTTTTAGAGAGAGTGGATGGGTGGGAGAGACGGAGAGAGGGAGGGAGGAAAGAAGCACAAGAGAAAGAGTGAGAGAGAAGGAGAGAGAGGAAGATAGAAACATCGATTCTATCGATGGTTGCATCCCACACACACCCCGACCGGCATTGAACCCAAAACCTGGGTATGTGCCCTGACCCGGAATAGAACCAAACTGGCAAGCTTTGGGTGCACGGCACAGTGCTCAGCCAACTGAGCCACAGCGGCGAGGGCAGAAAAGAACTTTTGACTTTTCAATTATAATTAATTTGAAAGTCTCTTGATGGAAATTATTAAAATACTAGAGGCCTGATGCACAAAATTTGTGCAAGGGGCTCGGCCCTCACAGCTGCGGCCCTTGCAGCCCGGGCTTCGTCCGGAAGGTCATCCGGAAGGTCTGGAAGGTCGTTCGGCTGTCTGGTCTAATTAGCATATTACGTTTTCATTATTATAGATATTTCCTCTGTTCTCACAGACTATGGAGTAAATGATTATGTAGCTTATTTAAAAGTGAGAGCTTAATTGTAAGTTCTGTTCGTGAGGTAGGAGTTTTTCAATTATTAGCATAGATTGTTTTATTATTTAGAAAATGTACATATTAGATAGTAGGCATGTTTTCCTATTTTTAGGTTTGGTCTGAGATCGGAAAAGGCTTTCTAGATGGATCACTTGATAAAAGTACAACTCGGAAAAAACAATATGAAGATGGTAAGTTTTGCCACTCTTAATTTTTAGTGAGGACAAAAAGATATGTGCTTTATTTTAATAGAGCTATTTTGGAACAACAAAAGTATAAATCATGTTTTTTTTTTCTCTGTGTTTTTTCCCCTACATTTCCCATAATAGAAGTTCTTAAACAAAAGAGAGGAAAACGCAGTGAATTTGTAAATGAAATTCTAGCATTCACTGCAGAATGAGAATGCTGTGGAGTTGGTATAGCCTACAGGATTAATGGAGAATGTAAGGGTACAACCCTAGGAAAGCATTTTGATGACATATGTTAAGATTAATAAAGGATGGATTAAATTATCTAGGAGAAAAATATTTCTTGAATATTTCTGTCCCTGCTATTTCTGCAAGTAGAAAACCAGAAACAATCTAAATGCCCAACAACATAGGAACTGTTAAGGAAATCATCTCAACAAAATTAAATATTTTGTAATATTTGTAAAAAATGTAGCAACATAAAAATTATTGCCATTATAACATGAGTAAAAATATTTTCAAGCCCTAGCTGGTTTGGCTCAGTATATAGAGCGTTGGCCTGTGGACTCAAGGGTCCTGATTTCGATTCCCATCAGGGGCACATGCCCGGGTTGTGGGCTCTGTCCCCAGTGGGGGGCGTGCAGGAGGCAGCCGATCGATGATTCCTTCTCATCATTGATGTTTCTGTCTCTCTCTTCCTCTCCCTTCCTCTCTGAAATAAATAAAAATACATTTTAAAAATATTTTCAAAATTGTTTGGCATTGGTTACAACTTTGTAAACTCAGAAAAATAGCAGTTTTAGTTTAAGATGGCTCCCCCAAGTTATTCTCCCCCTTTTTATTTTATTTTATATATTCTGTCAATAATTTAATGATTGTAATGCTTTAATATCTTTATTCCGAGCTGCTTCAATTCCTTTTTTGGAGGTAGGCTGGGGTAAATTAAAATACATAAACTGCATTGGAATAATGGATTGTTTTCTATATGTAACAGTATTGCTCCTCAGGATTCTCTTCCTTTATTCTTTCAACAAACGTTTATTGAGGCCCATGTGTGCTGGGCCCTCTTCTTTGTATAGAAGACAACAATCCCTGTCCTCATGGGGCTGACCATTTCAGTGATTCCCTGATGTCCAGCCTAAGTCCAGAAAAGCCAATTTAATTGATACGTTTTCTGCTATCTGGTTTTTGTAACCATTCTGATTATCTTGATGGGTGCATTTAGAGTACTTCCCCTTAATAAAAAATGTATTTCACAAACATTGGTTCAATTAAATACATGAAAATGAATAATTTATAATTTTTTAGATTCTAAATAAAGTAGATTGTATAATAAAGCAAACAAAAATTCCTGTCTTTGTGGCAGCACATCCTAGTAGAAAGAGGCAGACAATAATCTAAATAAATAAACGCAATAGTGTGTTAAAAAATGCAAGTGCTACAGAGAAAATTAAATCAGGAAGGGAGATAGGGAGTGCTAGAGGGGAGGAGGTTACAATTTTAAATAAGGCTATTAGGAAAGGCCTCACCAAGTTAGGTGACCTTTGAGCAAACAGTTGTAAGAGGTAAGGTAACTGTCATGTGGACATCCTATGTCCAAGGGAAGAATATTCCATGTAGAGGAAAAGTAATCGCAAAGTCCTTGCGGTGGGATTCTCTATGGTGTATTTGAGGTATAACGGGGTATGGCTGGGGTGAAGTGAGTCAGAGAGGAATAGAAGGAGATGAGGCTAGAATGATTCGGGAGAGGGGCAGGTTTTGTCTGGTTTGTAGATCATTGTGTGAATAGGTTCTTACTATGAGATAGGAAGCCACTGGAAGGTTTTGAGCAGAGTTATGATCTGAATTATGTTTTTAAAGGATCACTCTGGTTGCTATGATAGGTTGGAGGTACCCAGAGCAGAAGAGGGAAGACTGCTTAGGGAACTATTGCAATGAACCAGGCAAGAGAAATAATGTGGTGTGGACTCAGTGGCAGGCAACAGAAAATAAAATAAGGGAGAATAATTCTGTCTTTGGAAAATAGAGCCACCAACATGGGCTGACAGATTAGATGTGGGGTATAAGAGAGAAGGAGGATACCCAGGTTCTAGGCCTAAGTAATTGGAAATTAGAGCTATTGGAAAATAAGATGGACAGACTAGGAAGATCAGCTTTGAGGGGAAAGATCAAGGTTCAGTTTTGGATATGGTATGTTTAATATGTTTCAGACAGCCAAGAGGAGATGCTGAGATGGTTATAAGATATATGAGTCTGGAGTTCAGGGGAAAGAGGTCCTGACTAGAAATATAAATCTGGGAGTGTTAAGTACATAGATTGTATTTAAAGCCTTGGGGCTGGTGATCACCAATCTAATTGGATGTAAATAGCAAAAGAGAAGAGTTCCAAAAACTGATATGTGATCTTGGACATTCTACCATGAAAAAATTCTAGAGATGAGAAGGACTCAACAAAGGAGACTGAGAATAGGCAGGTGGGAGAGTGGAGGAAAGCTTGGAGTCTGGGAGAGTCTGAATCCTGGAAGCCAAATGACAAAGTGTTTCCTGCAAGTAAGTGGTCAACATCATCAAATCCTGTGATAAGTCAAGTAAGATGGGAACTGAGAAATGATCTTTGGATAATTCTTTTGATTGTTGGATATCAGTTCTTCTATATCTTTTAGGTTTTAGGAGCTTGCTTTTTTAATATATAGATTTTTATTGATTTCAGAGAGGAAGGGAGAGGAACAGAAAAATAGAAACATCAATGATAAGAGAGAATCATTGATAGGCTGCCTCCTGCACACCCCTCACTGGAGATTGAGCCTGCATCCTGGGCCTGTGCCCCGACTGGGAATCCAACCATGACCTCCTGGTTCATAGGTCAACATTCAGCCATTGAGCCATGCTGGCTTGGGCTTTTTCTTGTTATTTCACATCTGTTTCTGTCCCTAAACTGGGTGATGCCTGATTTGAGAGAAGAATAAAGTTAAGAGGACAGAAATTAGAAGGGAGGTGGATAATATCAGGGGAGAGGTATCTGTGTGTGGAGGCCTCTAAGGTGCTGGCATTATCCTACTACTTGACCTGGGTGGCGATATTATGGGTGTTTGCTTTATAATTATTCCTTAGATGGTGCATATATATCTTATGCACTTTTTTTATACATGTATAAAATTTAGTAAAGAGAAAGAAAAGAAAGTAGATGAATTTAAACATAAATTAGCTTTTTAAAAATTGTTGGTTACTACTTTACCTTTGAAAATTTTATTCTGTAGTAATAGCATTGTACAGAAATATTTTAAAGTTTAATCTTTACAAGTGCATTTATTCTAATTTTTTTTTCTTCACTAAGCCCTTATGCAACTGGAATCTATTTTGAAGAAAATCATAAAAGAACGGAAAGGAAAGAACGTTAGTCGATGTATTTTCATTGACTCCTTAGTACAGGGAAACCTTAATGACCAACAGGTAATGTAATTGTTAAACATTTTTCAAATAAAAGACAATCACACATGTATAGAGTGTGGTTTTTATTCATTTAATCCAGATGGCCTCCAAAATCCAATGGCTTTCTTTTCTTTACTGTACATCATCCATAAACAGTATTAATATTTAGTCTCCTGTTATTTAGCTCTTTGAAGCAGCTGTTTATTATTTAATAACTAGAGGCCCGGTGCATGAAATTCGTAAACTCAGGGGGGTCCCTCAGCCTGGCCTGCACTCTCCCACGGGGAGCAGGCCTAAGCTGTTAGTCGGACATCTCCCAAGGGGTCCTTAGCGCTGCCGCGGAGGTGGGAGAGGATCCTTCCACCATCGCTGCGCTCGCCAGCCATGAGCCTAGCTTCTGGCTGAGCAGCACTCCCCCTGTGGGAGCACACTGACCGCCAGGAGGCAGCTCCTGCATAGGGCGTCTGCTCCCTGGTGGTCAGTGCACGTCATAGTGACCGGTTGTTGCGCCGTTCAGTCAATTTGCATATTAGCCTTTTATTATATAGGATTGGGAAACAAATATTGAGCCAAAAATCTCTGATCATAAAATAGGAGGGCCCGTATAAGCCTTTATCGACTAAGCTGCTCTGCCTGCATGACCAGATGTGCAGCTTGGCTTGTTCCAGTGTGTGTCTATTACCCCCAGCACACCTGTGGTGCTGCCAGGCAAAGGATAGGTGTGAAGCCATTTTGCCACACCCTTTTATTGTAGGAATCCTCAGCCCCATTCTGCACATGCAAGTCTTCATAGACAGAAGTGGCTTTTTGGTGTGTGCGTGAGTGCAGGAATTGAATCAGGCACCAAGGATAGTGAGTGGCAGGCTTTCCACGGTTCCTGAGGCTTCATTGCTGCACCAGGCCAAGCCAGAAAGAGAGGACTTAGCCAGTTTATTTGCAAAAATTATCATGAGACAGTAATATAGATAAATGTTTACTGCATGGAAAAAGGCAATACGATATTTATTTATTTATTTTTTAAAATATATTTTATTGATATTTCACAGAGAGGAAGGGAGAGGGATAGAGAGCTAGAAACATCGATGAGAGAGAAACATCGATCAGCTGCCTCCTGCACACCTCCCACTGAGGATGTGCCCGCAACCAAGATACATGCCCTTGACCGGAATCGAACCCGGGACCTTTCAGTCCGCAGGCCAATGCTCTATCCACTGAGCCAAACTGGTTTCGGCAAGGCAATATGATATTTAGATTGGTTCTTATATAGATTTTTTAAGTGAAACATAAAGAAATATAGACTTTTCCCCTTATCTTGACCCCAATTCTGTGCTCTAGGTTATTTTAGTAGGGCCTGATACAGGCCACCTTGCATTTCATACTTTTTAAACTTGATTTTGTTTTCTAGATCCTAGAAGACAGTATGATATTTTCTCTGGCAAGTTGCATAATAACTGCAAAATGTAAGTATTCCTTGATTCCTTCTTGAGATAGAGTATAAAATATACACGGGTAAAGCTATTCTAAAATAAAGGAAACACTCTTTATAATTTTCCTCCCTCTTCTTTTTTATTCTTGTTTGCAAGGCTTGATTCACACAGTACCTTTTTAAAAACCCCAGGTGTTCTACGCCACCTTTGAATATTGCCATAAAATTTTTGTCACAGTTTATGGATTGTGAATTCTAGTTAGTGCTTTTAAAATGAACTGCTATTGACACCTTTCCAACCGAGCAGTCAGCTTTTCAGTTTCCTGCTGAGGCATTTCACTTTGACCCTGTTCGGTCTGCTGTTATTAAGGTCTACCAGCAGAAGAGATGGGCCACAGGAATCATGATTCAGAAGCACTCTTTTGTCAGATTGAAGGTGCTTTTTCTTTCAAAATCTAAAATGTGTGTGATATGTTTCTAAGTTTCCTTACTGAACTTTAGTTTAGCAGAGTACCATTCATTCATACAGTATTTATAAAAGTTTGTGTATATATATAAAATATACTAACATAAAATGTTAAAGGAAGTATTAAAATATTAGTTTAAAATCCAAAAAATTCATGTTCACTTGAAGGATTCATTTACAACTCTTTCTGTTGAAAGAACTTTTCTTAAAAACAAAGACTATAAATACAAACTCCCCATCAGTTTTTCTTGCTGTAAAATTTTCAACATTAAGAGATGTCCAGATATTATAAATTAAATTGAATTAAGGTAAGCTTATATAAATATGATGTATTGAACCTTCTTTTTTGAAATCCTCACCTGAGGATATATTTTTATCGATTTTTCATTTTTGGAGAGAGAGAGACAGACCGACAGAGACAGACATCATTTGCCTCCTGTGTGAGCCCCAACTGGGGATCCTGAAACCTAGGTATGTGCCCTGACCGGGAATTGAACCCAAAACCTTTTGGTGTAGGCGACGATGCTCCAACTGAGCCACCCAGCCAGGGCTGTATTGGATCTTTTTTTAAAACGCTTAACTTGTTTTAAAATTTTATTGCATTAAAATATATTTTTGCTAAAGTCCTTAAAATAAATCTGAATCAATTGTCCTCTGGATATCACAAAAAGTGATCACTTCCAAGCTTGAGTTAATATTTTAATCTGATTTGCTGTTTTTAGGGGAAATTTTCAGAGGATTATTTATTTGCATTGGGCTGGTTGTTTTTAAGTCACTTCTGAAGTTTTTGAGAGGCAAGATAGGCAGGAAACCATCAAGTTCCTCCTCTGCTGCTTACTTAGCCTTGAACCAAGGTACTTACCTATGTATTTTCTCCTTTTCTAAAACAAGGAGTTAGCTGTAGACGACCTCCAACTATCTTCCAAGGATAAAATTGTGTCTTGGTTCAGTAGTATAATTAAAGAATCTTCAGTGACTTAAAATCACACTTTTAAGCTATCCCTAGTCATACTTTATTTTTAGTAGAGCTCTGCAAAAGAACCAATGTTTGAAATTTTTAAGCTTGTACAGTTATGTTAATTTTAAATGACCATTTAGTCAAGCTGGGTGTACGTGTGCCTACTATATTCAAATTTTTGTGCTAAATCTTTCAGTATTATATTTTACTATGCAATTTTGTAAAATTGCATACATATACATATTGTACACTATCTGCACTAGTTTTCATGTCACTTGTCTTTTTTTCCATCTTAAAATCATTTTTATTTTTCAATTATAGTTGACATACATTATTATGTTAGTTTCAGGTGCACCCCCAAGTGATTAGACATTATATAAGTTACTAATTTTAGTTTAGCAGAGTACCATTCATTCATACAGTATTTGCTAAATCTTGCACCCATCTGATATCATACATAGTTATTAGAATATTATTGACTGTATTCCCTATGCTGTGCTTTACATCCCCATGACTATTCTGTAACAACCAATTTGTTCTTGTTAATTTCTTCACCTTTTTCACCATACCCTCAACCCCCTCCCATCTGGCAACTGTCAAAATGTTCTCTGTATCTGTGAGTCTGTTTTTGTTCTGCTTGTTCATTTATTTTGTGAAACAGAAATTCTGCAGTTCACTCAAAAGCCATAATAAGGAAGCATATGTAGGAAAAAGTTAAGGACAGGCAGTTACTCACCATGTGCCTTTTTTGAACTCTAGATGTGAGTAATTATCAAAATAATTGAGGACCAGATAGCTATTGATTTTATTAGTAACATTTAGTACAGAAAGTGAATTATGTCTTTTCTAGGCATGGGAATGGATTAGATAATATGTGAGTTAAAATTTAAATTTGAGACAAATTTATAGCAGCCCTTACTAGCTCAGGAAAGAAATATTAAGTAGAGGTACAAATTAGTAAATGTATTTTAAAAAGTACTTGACATAGAAAAAATAGAGCTGAGTCAAACATAATCTAGGGAAAGAAGTACTATATAATGTGGATGGTTTAATTCTTTGAATTGTTGTAATCCCAGTGGATTACTAAAGGAAATCTAACTACTTTATTTTCTCTGTTTTATGTTCATCATGTAATTTTCTTACCTTTTCATTTCCACAGTGAATATAATCCATAAGCCATTTTAACCAAAGTAAGCCATAAGCTAGTGATTTTCCAATTTTGGTATTCATGAAAATAATTGTGGTATTTGTTAGAAGTGCAGATTCTTCGATTCTACCCTAAACCTACTAAATCAGAATCTGTGGATGTGAGGGGATTTTTGAGAACCACTGTCCTAAGCAATAATAACCAGTCCCAGTTCTTAAGCCAGTGTATCTACTATTACAAGTGAAAATTTAGAATATTGATTTGTAGGTAAAGCTCCTGCTACTTTGATTTGTATCAGTCATCTCATTAAGGCTCCTGAGTGAACTGATAAATCAGTGTTTTATTTTACAAGGTTGAGTGAACCAGACAATCTATCAAAGGTATCAGCATTTAACATTCCAGATGTGAAGTTTATTTATTATCATTACTATTTTACCTCCGGTGACATTGACAACAGTGTGGTGATTGCAGCGGGTGGGGATGGAGGTGGAAGAGGGCATAGAGGGGATAAATGGTGATTCAAAAAATAAAATAGTTTAAGAAATGTTTTTAATTGTTTGCCAGTTTAAGAAAGAAATCTTCCAGATTGCCTTATTTCTTTTGGGGAGTAATATATAAATATTTATGTTTTATTCAGTGAAGTACAGATCCTGTGAACAGTCTTGTTTTACTTTTTTGTTTTTGGTAGCATTGATTTATCTTCTGTATTAGGAAAAGAAAAAAAAAAAAAAGGAAAATCCAAAAAAAAAATAAAAGTTTTTTTTCTTATACTGCACCCAAACTATGAGGTATCTATTTTCATTGTTATTAATGTAAATCTTCACTTAGTGTGCACCTGGGCAATCTGTTTTTTAACCACCTCTGAAGAAGTGCAGAAAAAACTATATGAAGAGATAGACCAAGTTTTGGGGAAGGGTCCTATTACTCCAGAGAAAATTGAGCAGCTCAGGTAAGAACACAATGAAAGAAAGAGGAGATCATTAAAAGGTAAATGTGAGCAGTTTGACTATCTCATTTAAAGCTAATGGCTAATATCTTGGAAAGCTATATATCTTTATAGGACTTAAAATATTTACATAAGATTTTAATAAATTAATTTACTTTTCCCTAACCGGTTTGGCTCAGTGGATAGAGCGTCGGCCTGCGGACTAAAGGGTCCCAGGTTCGATTCTGGTCAAGGGCATGTCCCTTGGTTGAGTGCATATCCCCAGTAGGGGGTGTGCAGGAGGCAGCTGATTGATGTTTCTCTCTCATCGACGTTTCTAACTCTCCATCCCTCTCCCTTCTCTGTAAAAAATCAATAAAATATTTTTTTAAAAAATTAATTTACTTTATAAAACCATACGGTAGTTCTGGGAAAGCTTTACATTAGCCTGATTAAAATAGTATCAGTGATGTCAATCAAGTAAGTGGAACATTCAGACCTTGGTGGTGGGAATGGAAAATGGAACAGTCCTGTAGGAAAAGTGTGGCAGGATCTTAGAAAGTTAAACATATGCTCACCATTTGACCCAGCAGTTCTTTTCCCAGGCTTTCACCAAGAGAAATAAAAATAAATGGCCACACAAACTTGTTTGCAAATGTTCACAGCAATATTATTTATAATAGCAAAAAACTGGAAGCTGTCCAAATGTTCGTGAACTGGTGAATAAACAAATTGTATTATATTTGTACTAAGGAATATTACCAAGTAATAAAGAGTAACACAGTAATTTAAAAGGAAGTCTAAATTTTTCACTGGTCAAACATCTAATTATTAAAGCAGGGAAATTGATTGTTGGAACACTTTAACCACTGTCTTAGGAGTGATGGGAGGGGCAGATAAAATATAAAATATAAAGGGTTACTTTTTCATGTTAATGTTGGACAATTGGAGAAGCGGATTTCATCAGCTCAAGAACAACCTTACAGATACTATATTGGAAGTGTCTACCTGGAATAAACGTTTGTCCTGGGGATACGGCATTGAAGTTAAACCTCCCACTTATCACTAATGGGACGTCTTAGGCATTGAGGTGGCCACACTGTCCTGGCCTCTGTACAGATGATTCTCACCCTCTGCACACATCACTGAACTGCATTTCTTCAGGGGTTTTATTACTTTGAAGAAAAACTTTATTTCTACCACATAATTTGACACTAAAAATTATTTAAAGGAATTTAACAAAACCAAAGCCACTATGAAAAACCAGTGTGTTGTGGTATGTATCATTTTTATGTTTGGGACCGGTTTTATTATTTTTGGAACTATTACAAGACTTCTGTAAAACATGTTGAGTGTTAAGAGGAAACAGACTCTTGGCAAATATGGAAAAGAAGTTACAGAGAAGGTCTCTGCTAGAGCCTCCAGAAACACCAGGGAGGCACAGAAGCTTGTCCTCCCCCTCCTCTAACTCCGAAAACAGGAGGAGCTGCCCAGAAGAAAAATAGGACAGTTACCCTGTTGTCTTTATTGTTATATTTATAGGAAAAATACCAGGAAATTATACTTCTTAGTTAAATCTATTTATAATGTAGTAGAATTCAACATAGAATTAATTTTCTTAAGACAAATCTGATGTAAGGAAAGTGATATTTTAAAATAAAAAGTAACTCAATATCAATACACATATAATGGAAATCTCATTATGCTAAGTGAAAGAAGTCAAGCACAAAGATTGGCTACAGTATGATTTCACTTAGGTGAAATTATAGAAAAGGCAAAGCTAGTGTGATAGAAAGCAGATCAGTGCGTGTCTGGGGCAGGAATGTGGATGGGATGAGCTATGAAGGGGCGGAAGTAAAGGTTTTAGGGTGAGGGAAGTGTTCTTGTTCTGTGTTTTGCTTATAGTTTTGGCTACACAATTGTGTAAACTCATCAAATTATACAACTAAAATAAATGAAAAGTATCTTAGATTCCTCATATAAGTGAAATCAGAAACTAATAACATATATCAATTGTAATTGAAAAATAAAAATTATGTTAAAAAAGATGAATTTTTTACATGTAAGTAATAATTTAAAAGATTTTTTAAAATAGTGGCTGTGACTGCTTAGAAATGGATTGGAAGTGTGAGTCTGGGTAACAGAAGCCCTGTCTCGGAGCATCTTTCAACTCTAGAAACGAAGATAGGGAGACTGCCATTGGAAAAAACTCGAAGCCATAGATTTCTCAGGGAGGCTTCTGTTACAGAGTCTTCAAAATGGTGGAAGTTTTATCTATTACATTGAATATATCTATCTTTAACTTTAAGAGTAATACATGCTTGTCTTCTGAAGTTTTTATAATACTGAAGTGTATGAAGTAGGAGGTGTAGAAGGTACGTTCTTTATAAATGTACCGTTAGGGATAAAAATTGTTAACCATTTTATTATTTTTTTCAGATTTTTCTCTGCACATATACATATTAAAACAAAAAATTTAAAAACATTAAAAAATACATAACATATAACTCTTCTGTAAATTCCATTTTTTCTCTAAATATTTTGTGGACAGTATTCTTAATTATAGTAACTCCCAGCACAACCAATCAGTGATCAAGTTTTATTGATTCTGCTTTCCAAACAACTTTAGTTGGAAGTTTAATGTTAGTTCTTGTCTGGTACATTTCGACAGTCTTAGATCTTGCTCCCCTCCAATTCATTCTTCAAATTACTGGAGCCTGTGACTGTAATCACCTCAGGTGCTTTAAAAATACAGATAACCTGGGAACAATCCCAAGACAACAATCTGTCATTGGTGGTTTTTAAAAGCTTCTCAGATTATTGTAATGTGTAGCCAAAGTTGAGAGTCACTGAGCTAGTGATCTTTATATATATGGGGAGTCACATCTGATTAGATGACTCCCCACTTTAAAATCCTTCTGTGACTTCTGGCTGCTGTTAAGATAAAATTTAAACTCATGAGGCATTTCATGAGCTTATGAGGCATTTCAATAGCTTAGCTTTGCATTCCTCTTCTACCTTATCTCTTATTACTTGTGCCTCTTCATACTCTTGGATTCAACTGTACTGAAATTCTTTTGTTTCTTCAAAGATACAGCACTCTTCCATAGCTTCTGGGTTTTGCGACTGTTTCTTTGTCTAGATTCTTTCTTTCTCTCTCCTCTAGCTACCTCCTGTTTTTTCCTGGAGGTCTCAGCCCGAGCGCTTCCTTTTCTGCATAGTCCTCCCTCCAGTAGGCGCTCCTGCCGTGTTCCCTAATCCCCTGAATATTCTTCATCATAACAGTTACCGTGCTCTTGAGATTGTTCATCCTTGATGTCCCTACTTTTCTCCCTTCCCCTGTTAACTAGACTTTGAGTTCCTTTGGCAGTATCCACTGCTTTAGCTCAGTATCTAATACAGAGCTTCTACTGTAGTATGTACCCAATAAATATTTGTTCAAAGAGGAAAGGAAGGATGTTTCCTCTTTTGTTGTTTTTAAATATTATAAACAAAATTAGCATCCCTATGCTTACATCTTTGCTAATATTTCTAATTGTTTCTATTAATAAATAATGAAATTCGTATTTAAGGATATATGCAATAGTATAGTGCCTCATTAAAATATTTTTTAATCTGTAAAATTAAAATAATATGGGATCCTTGAGGTTCTTACAAGGATTAAAAGAGATACTGCCTAGCCCTTGCCGGTTTGCCTCAGTGGATAGAGTGTTAGCCCACGGACTGAAGGGTCCGGGGTTCGATTCCAGTCAAGGCCATGTACCTGGGTTTCAGGTTTCCCGGCCTTGGTCAGGGTGCATGCAGGAAGCAACCAATCTGTGTGTCTCTCTCACATTGATGTTTCTCTCTGTCTCTACCTCTCCCTTCCACTCTAAAAATCAATGGAAAAATATCCTTGGGTGAGGATTAATAACCACAAAAAAGAGATACTGCATAGAAACTATTTAACAGAACTGGTTCGTGTCAAGATTTCAATACATTTTCTTCTCATTGTGATGCATACTTAACATTCTTATACTGTATGTTGCCAAATTATCCTTCAGAAAGGTTATACCAATTTATATTTTCACCAATTGACTATAAATGTCTTTCCCCCATTTTTATTAGTATTGCCTATTGTTATTCTTTTTCATCTTGGCATATCTGCCAAGTAAAAAAAAGTGCTGTGATTGGCTATCTTTCCATTGTTGATGAGATTATCATTTCACGCCATTTATATTTATTTTAATTGATTTTCTGTATTCTGTGTCCACATATCTATTGGGGTGTTTGATTATTTTAATTATGAATTTTTAAAAAGCTTTGATACATTAAAGATATATTTACTGTCAATATTTTTCTAGTTGTCTTTTTAAATTTTTTTCTAGTTGTGTTTTAATTTTATGTATGATGATTGTAAACATATAAAAAATTCCATAATCAGATTATTTGTATTTTTTGTTATGGTTTCTGTCATTGTGTCAATATTTATATAATTTTTTATTAGCAGTCTTTTATTAAAATTTTTATTAAATTCTTTATTAAAATATAGGATTTTTCTACTCAAAAATTATAAAAATACTCTTTTGAATTTTCTTTGGTACTTTTAAAGATGTTATTATTTGTTTAAATCTTTACCCACCTGGACTTTATATATTTACTAGAGGCCCAGTGCACAAAATTCATGCACAGGTAGGTTCCCTAGTCCTGGCTGGCCATCAGGGCTGATCAGGGCCTTCCGGCTGCTGGCCGGGGCCTCCCTTCATTCCACGCCACCCCCTGGTGGTCAGCTCATGTCATAGTGAGCAATAGAACTCCCAGTCACCCGGTTGAACTCCCGAGAAGACACTTTGCATATTAGCTTTTTAGATATATGTAGATACTAGAGGCCGAATTTCGTGCACTGCGGGGAGAGTTCCCCTCGGCCCAGCCTGTGCCCTCTCGCAGTCCAGGACCCCTTGGGGGATGTCTGCCTAAGCCAGCAGTCAGACATCCCTCTCAGCCCAGGGCTCTTGCAGTCCGGGACCCCTCGCTCCTTACTGCCCGCCTGCAGCAGAAGCAGGAGAGGCTCCCGCTACTGCTGCTATGCTTGCCAGCCGTGAGGCCGGCTTCTGGCTGAGTGGTGCTCCCCTTGTGGGAGCACACTGACCACCAGGGGACAGCTTCTGCATTGAGTGTCTGCCCACTGGTGGTCAGTGTGCATCATAGCGACCGGTCATTCTGCTGGTCATTCCACCATTTGGTCCATTTGCATATTAGGGTTTTATTATATAGGATAAGATATCTTCAAGCAACTAAGAATTATCATGTGACTATTTCAAATTAGGAAAGTTATGAAAGTTGTTGAATGACATTTTGAAACATTTCTACATTTCAAACTGCCTCTCTCATAGTAAAGATCTTAAAAAAAATTTTTTTTAAACAGATATTGTCGACAAGTGCTTTGTGAGACTGTTCGGACTGCCAAACTGACCCCAGTTTCTGCCCGGCTTCAAGATATTGAAGGAAAGATCGACAAATTCATTATTCCTAGAGAGGTAGGAAACATTTAGTATACTTAACTCATTCAGTTATTCTTTTCAACTCTTTTAGTGTGTATTTTTAAATTTTATTGTTTAAAGTGTCCAATAAATGCTACCTATTATTAAATCAAAGACACAGTCATTTAAAAGGACAAAATAATATATGCCTATTCTAAAGTTCAAACTATACTGGTATAAAAGAAAAGCTCTCTTCCCCAGGTGTACTATTGTTAATAGTTTATTGTGTATTTTTTTCTTTATTTTATTTTTTTCCATCGCCATTTCCCCCCCATGCCCTCCTCTACTTCCACCCACCACCACCCCCCGCAGTCACCATACTACTGTTCATGTCCATGAGTTCTTTCTCTTTAGTGTATATTTTTTATAGAACTTTTTCTGTGTGTATATTATTCTATGTATGTATATACACATACATATGTGTATATATTTTAAAAACTGAATTTATATGTGAAAGGTTACTCTGTATATATTCTTTAATTTTCTTTTATTGAGTGTATCATGACTACTAGTACAACTGGCACTTGATACAGATCCAACTCATTATTATTATTTTTAAAATATATTTTTATTGATTTTAGAGAGGAAGGGAGAGGGAGAGAGAGATAGAAATATCAATGATGAGAGAGAATCATTGATTGGCTGCCTCCTGTACGCTCCAACTGGGGATCAAGCCTGCAACCCGGGCATGTACCCTTGACCGGAATCAAACCCGGGGTCCTTCAGTCTGCAGGCCAACACTCTATCCACACTGGCTAGGGCCAACTCATTTTTAATGGATGCATAGTATTCCATGTACTATGATTTATTTAAGCAGTCCTCATAGATGGAAATTAGATCTATTTTTTTATTATTACAAATTATATACTAGGACAGGTATTGGATAGAGCTGTAGAAATGGAGTTTTTTGGGTCAAAGTGCATATGTATGTTGAATTTAAATTGTTATTTAAAAGGCAATTTATATTGTTAGCAATAATGTATGAAAAAGCTTTTTGTCTCCAAATCCTCACCACCTATGGATTTATAAATTATATATATTTTGTGAATTTTATATGAAAAACTGTCTCATGCTTTTAATTTGCTTTTCCCTAATCACTGGAGAGATTGAGCAGCTTTTCATGTATAAACAGTTTGTATTTCTTCTCTTGTGAATTATCTGCTTATAACTCACTGTTCTTTCTAGTGAGCTCATGTGTCTTTTTGTATATTATACATGCTGTCGGGTATATAGCAAGTATTTTTTCTTTCTATTTGATATGGTATGGGATGATTTTTGTTTTGAGAGGATGCAATTTTTAAAATTTTTATGTAGTTAAATCTGTTATTATTTTATGGCTTTTGTGACAGGCTTAGGAATGCCTTCCTCACTGTAAGATTACCAAAATCCTGGCCTCTCTCTTCTTCTGGTGTTTTATTTTTTATTTCGTATTCATTATCTACATTAAAAGAGCATGTAGGATGAGCTGGCTTTCTGGGTGTCGCTTTGTCTTTGTTAGGCCTGGGCTAACCAGAAGAAATTTTGTTTTTGTTTGCAGACCCTTGTTCTTTATGCCCTTGGTGTGGTACTTCAAGATCCCAGTACGTGGCCATCACCATACAAGTATGAAATATCGGTCACTGTCATTGTGATTATTGATTTCTATGTGTTTTCATGTGTTGCATTACTTTTCTAATTTTTAAGGAGAAAATTTAGTATGTGACAATGATACATTTATATCTTCCCTTTATATTGTCTGCTCACTCACTACTTTTTCTTTCATGAATCTGCTGTCTGCTACTCTTTGTCTCTCCTGTTACCATTTCTATCCTAAGATATGTTTAAGGACCTGATCTCCACAACTATCTTTTAATTTCAGTCAAATTTTGGAATTCTTTTTTTGGTTAAGTGGTCTCAATTATTAAGTGCTTTAGTCAAATTCAGAAAATAGGTTTTGTGTGTATAAGTGTTGTATGTGAGAATGGTGAGGGAGGGAAAAGCTGAAGAACAGAGCTGCTTTTGTTTGCCTCTTAAATAGGCATCTAATAAAATCCTAAGGAAATGGATTAGGATTTACTGTCCCAGAGAAGGTTATATATAGAGTTGATTGAGAGTAAAACAGCTGTGTGAAAATCAGGGGCAGGGTTGGGGCATGGTTGAAGTACTAGGAAACCTTCTTTTGGAGGATAAGGATGGGACATATTAAGTGTTTCTATCATTTTGGCTTTTAATATTATAAGATACTAGTGGCCCGGTGCACAAAATTTGTGCACATTAAAAGGGATTAATTAGAGGAAATAATTTAATATTGCTATTTGCCCTTTCTCTATAATATAAGTGTCAGAGATGAAAGAAAATTAGTAAAATGTATATGAAAACCTTCCTCCTGTCAGAGTCTGGGGCGCACCATGGGACCCAGAGTCAAGTCCCCACCCACCCACATGCGCCTCAAAATCGTGTGAGACCCAGACCCAGCCGCTCCCCTCCCCCCATTGGGCTAGATCCAGACCTGGTCAGTCCCATCCTTGTCAAGCCCCACCAGGCAGGGGATGTAGCCTCAGGTCCCTTGGCCCGGCTCCAGGACGGGGGGCGTGGCCTGAGGTCTCCCAGCCCAGACCAGGGCGGGGGGCCTGCCTTGAGGTCCCGCGTCAAGCCCTGCCAGGTGGGGGACACGGCCTGAGATCCCCTGTCAAGCCCTGCTGGGTGGGGGGCATTGCCTGAGGTCCCCCATCAAGGCATGCCAGGCTGGGGGGGCATAGCCTCAGGTCCCTCGTCAAGTCCCACTGAGCGGGGGGTGCGGCCTGAGTTCCCCCGACCCAGCACTGAGGGTGCACCTTGAGGTCCCCTGTCAAGCCCCGCCAGGCAGGGGGGTGCAGCCTCAGGTCCCCTGGCCCAGTGCTGGGGCAGGGGGTGTGGCCTAAGGTTCCCCAGCCTGTACCGGGCAGGGGGTGAGGCCTGAGGTCCCTATCAAGCCCTACCGGGTGGGGGGCATGGCCTGAGGTCCCCCAGCCTGGTGCGGGGGCGGGTGGCGCTGCCTGAGCCCCTGTCAAGCCCCACTTGTGCGGGGGGTATGGTCTGAGGTCCCCCAGCCTGGTGCCGGGGTGAGGGGCATGGCCTGAAGTCTCCTGTCAAGCCCCACCTGGTGGGGGTGTGGCCTGAGGTCCCATGGCCTGGCACTGGGGTGGGGGGAGCAGCCTGAGGTCCCCTAGCCCAGCACCAGGACGGGAAGTGCACCTTGAGGTCCCCCGTCAAGCCCCGCAGGGTGGGGGGGTGCGGCCTGGGGTCCCCTGTCAAGCCCTGCCAGGTGGGGGACATGGCCTGAGGTCCCCTGTCAAGCCCCACGGGGGTAGGGGAGGGCGTAGCCTTAGGTCCCTGCTGATTGCTTGTTAAGGCTCCTTATGGGAACTTGGCCTCAGCTGTGGGTGCAACCATCTTTGTGACAGAGTGATGGTCAATTAGCATATTCCCTCTTTATTAGATAGGATTAAAGGAAATTTATTAATAAATGAAATAGCAATCCTTCAAAATATGCTGTAAGTAAAAATTAAGTAAATTTTTATATTCCAAGTGGCTTTTATAGGAAAAGTAAAGATATGCATTGGTAGATCAGAAAACCTAGGTTGCAAATTGAAAAACAGAGAAAGGAATATATGCTAAAATGTGGAAATCATTTTTAGGATTCAAATGTAATCAAATTTAGGAAATGTTAGTAATGCTGTTGTATGCTAAGGAAAAGCTTTCTGAAGTTTGACACCTCCTTACCCATCCCTTTTGGAAAATCTGGATTCATTCTTTTTAAATATATATATATTTTTGTTGATTTCAGAGGGGAAGGGAGAGGGAGAGAGAGATAGAAACATCAATGATGAGAGAGAATCATTGATCGGTTGCCTCCTGCACTCCCCCAATTGGGGAGCTAGCCCAAGGCCCGGGCAGATGCCCTGACCAGGAGTTGAACATTGATCTCCTGATTTATAGGTCAACGCTCAACCACTGAGCCATGCCGGCTGGGCCATTTGTGGATATTTAGCCAATCATGCACCCCAGGAATAAATTCCACTTGATCATGGTGTGTGATCTTTTTAATGAATTGCTCAATTCGGTTTGCTAATACTTTGTTGAGGATTTTAGCATCTATGTTCATTAGAGATACTGGTCTATAATTTTCTTTCTTTGTAGTGTCTTTATCTGTTTTTGGAATTAGGATAATGCTGGCCTCATAAAATGAGCGTGGGAGTCTTCCCTCCTCTTGAATTTTTTGGATAGCTGTTAGTTTTTTAAATGTTTATGGACCATAAAATTCACCCGAGAAGCCATTTGGTCCAGGACTATTTTGTTGGGAGTTTTTAGGTTACTACTTCTATTTCTCTTGTTGTAATTGATCTGTTCAGGTTTTGTTTCTTCTTGATTCAGTCTTGAAATATTGTATGTTTCTAGAAATTTATTTTTTTCAGATTGCCCAATATGTTGGCATATAATTGTTCATAATACTGTTTTATAATCCTTTGTATTTTTGTGGTGTCAGTTGTTACTTCTCTCCTTCATTCCTAATTTTATTTACTAGGGTCCTCTCTCTTTTTCCTTTTTGAGTCTGGTTAAGTGTTTATCAATTTTGCTGATCTTTTCAAAGAAACATTTGTTTTTAAGACAAAATTTTATGATCCATAATGGGTGATTTATTTGTTTTGTTTTAATATATCCATTTTCCCTGCAAGTTTTTACAGAGTGAAATTGTGTACAATAAAAAACCTTAGCCTTCTTATTTTCTTCAGTTATTAGTAAGTCTGGGTGTAACATAATTAATAATATGTTTTTAAGTCTGATGTGTCCAATTTTAAGCAATAAATTTAATTGAAAAGGCAATGTAGAATACCTTACATATTGATCAGATGGTCTCATGTAACAGATATGTTGAACACACTTAAATGTAAATATTTACTATGTGATTTTGTTTGATTTATCTTTATATATCATATAATGATGTAAACTTGTGTCAAAATCTTATTCATTATTGGTTCCAGAGAAATGTATTTTGCATCTATTATTTTAGTAGGAATGGGGAATCTTTTTTCTGCCAAGGGCCATTGGATATTTATAACATCATTCACAGCCATACAAAATGATCAACTTAAAAATTAGCCTGCTATTTTTGGTCAAACATTTAATTAACTCACCTCTAATGTTTTGGCAGGGCCAGACCAAATGATTTCCCAGGTTTTATACAGCTACAGGCCAGATGTTCTCTACTCCTGGCATAGAATCCTATCTAATAAAGAGGGAATATGCTAATTGACCATCACTCTGTCACAAAGATGGCTACACCCACAGCTGAGGCCAAGTTTTCATAAGGAGCCTTAAAGAGCAATCAGCAGGGATCTGAGGCTATGCCCTCCCCCGCCCCCGTGGGGCTTGACAGGGGACCTGAGGCTGCACACCCCTGCCTGGCGGGGCTTGACGGGGGACCTCAGGCCATGCCCCTGACTCAGCGGGGCTTGACAGGGGATCTCAGGCCATGTTCCACACCTGGCAGGGTTTGACGGGGGACCTCAAGGCATTCCCCCCACCCTGGTCTGGGCTGGGGGACCTCAGGCCATGCCCCCCCGTCCTGGCGCTGGGCCAGGGGACCTGAGGCTATGTCCCCTGCCTGGCGGGGTTTGACAAGGATGGGAATGGCTGGGTCTGGATCTATCCCAATGAGGGGGTGGGTGGCCAGGTCTGGATCTCATGCAATTTTGAGGCGAATGTGGGTGGGCGGGGACTTGACCCTGGGTCCCGTGGTGCGCCCCAGACTCTGAGAGGAGGAAGGTTTTCATATACATTTTACTAACTTTCTTTCATCTCTGACACTTCTATTATAGAAAACTAATGGCCCGGTGCACGAAATTCATGCACATTAAAAGGGGATTAATTAGAGGAAATAATTTAATATTGCTATTTGCCCTTTCTCTATAATAGAAGTGTCAGAGATGAAAGAAAATTAGTAAAATGTATATGAAAACCTTCCTCCTGTCAGAGTCTGGGGTGCACCATGGGACCCAGGGTCAAGTCCCCGCCCACCCACATGTGCCTCAAAATCATGGGAGACCCAGACCTGGCCGCCCCCGCCCCCATTGGGCTAGCCCAGGGGTGGGCAAACTTTTTGACTCGAGGGCCACAATGGGTTCTTAAACTGGACCGGAGGGCCGGAACAAAAGCATGGATGGAGTGTTTGTGTGAACTAATATAAATTCAAAGTAAAGGAGCGGAGGGGAGAGCAAGAGAACCGGATAGAACAGCCGGATCCGGCCCGCGGGCCGTAGTTTGCCCAAGGCTGGGCTAGACCCAGACCCGGCCAGTCCCACCCTTGTCAAGCCCCACTGGGCAGGGGATGTAGCCTCAGGTCCCTTGGCCTGGCGCCAGGATTGGGAGCATGGCCTGAGGTCCCCCAGCCCAGACCAGGGCAGGGGGCATGCCTTGAATTTCCCTGTCAAGCCCTGCCAGGTGGGGGACATGGCCTGAAATCCCCTGTCACTGGGTGAGGGGCATGGCCTGAGGTACCCTGTCAAGCCCCGCCAGGCGGGGAGGCACAGCCTCTGGTCCCATGGCCCGGCACTGGGAGAGGGGCACAGCCTCAGGTTACCCATCAAGCCCCACCAGCAGGGGGGTACAGCCTCAGGTCCCCCGTCAAGCCCCGCTGGGCAGGGGGCATGGCCTGAGTTCCCCCAACCCAGCACTGGGGGTACACCTTGAGGTCCCCTGTCAAGCCCCGCCAGGCAGGGGGGCGCAGCCTCAGGTCCCCTGGCCCTGTGCTGGGGAAGTGCTGGGGCGGGGGGTGCAGCCTGAGGTCCCCCGGCCTCATGCCAGGGTGGGGGCACGGCCTGAAGTCCCCTGTCAAGCCCCGCCAGGCAGGGGGCGAGGCCTGAGGTCCCCTGGCCTGTGGCCAGGGCAGGGGGCGAGGCCTGAGGTCCCAAGGCTGCCGAGTGGGGGGTGCGGCCTGAGGTCCCCCAGCCTGGTGCTAGGGTGGGGGCGTAGCCTGAAGTCCCCTGTCAAGCCCCACCTGGTGGGGGGTGTGGCCTGAGGTCCCACGGCCTGGCACTGGGGCGGGGGGAGCAGCCTGAGGTCCCCTAGCCCAGCACCAGGACAGGAAGTGCACCTTGAGGTCCCCTGTCAAGCCCCATCGGGTGTGGGACGGGGCCTGAGGTCCCCTGTCAAGCCCCACGGGGGCGGGGGAGGGCATAGCCTCAGGTCACTTCTGATTGCTCATTAAGGCTCCTTATGGGAACTTGGCCTCAGCTGTGGGTGCAGCCATCTTTGTGATGGAGTGATGGTCAATTAGCATATTCCCTCTTTATTAGATAGGATGGGCAAATAGCAATATTAAATTATTTCCTCTAATTAATCCCCTTTTAATGTGCATGAATTTTGTGCACTGGGCCACTAGTAATAAAATAAGCAGAAAGAGACAAAAGATATATGTTGAATAATTTGGGAACATAATAATAGGTGAATTTAAATAATGTGATAGCAGTTTTTATTTTTAGTAGTTTTTAAAACATTATTATATCTGTGTTCTTACAGTGTAAATATGTAAAAGGCCAATGGCGTTCTATTGTGATTAGCTGCCCAAACTTCTTCTTTTTTTTTAAATTAAATATACTGGGATGACTTTTTAAAAATTAAATACCAATCTTCTTTTTAGGTTTGATCCAGACCGGTTTAATGATGAATCAGTAATGAAAACTTTCTCCTTGCTTGGATTCTCAGGCACACAGGAATGCCCAGAGTTAAGGTGAGATGATCCAGTGAAAGGAAAGGTGTCAGATATAATTAAGGTGTAATTGTTAATAGTAACCAGTCAACTTTCTTCCTGACTAGGTTTGCTTATATGGTGACCACAGTACTTCTGAGTGTGTTGGTGAGGAGACTGCACCTGCTGCCTGTGGAGGGTCAAGTTATTGAAACTAAGTGTGAACTGGTAACATCCTCCAAGGAGGAAGCTTGGATCACTGTCTCAAAGAGATAGTAAAAACCTTTACATTACACGTTGGTGAAGAAAATGCCCATTTAGAACATTTATATGGAATTCTTTTACAAACCAAATAACATTGTGGAAAATAATACAGTTTTTTTTTAATGCATTTTGAAGTTTCCCTTCTAAGTGACAAACTAAAATTGAGACTTGTTTGTCTTTCTGTTTTGCTGGAATTCTTTTTTAAAAAATATACTTTTATTTATTTTAAAGGGGAAAGGAGTGGGAGAGAGAGAGAGAGTAACATCAATGATGAGAGAGAATCATTGATTGGCTGCTGCCTGCACGATCGGGGGTCGAGCTGGCAACCTGGGTATGTGCCCTCACTGGGAATTGAACTGTGACCTTCTGGTTCATAGGTCGACGCTCAATCACTGAGGCACCATGGCTGGGCTGGAATTCTTATTAGCACTAAATTACTCTATTAATTCTCAATTGTGGAAAAAACAGAATTTCTAAATTTATTTACTATGTCATATATTTAATATAATGAATTTATTATTAAGAAATGAGTGAGCACTAACCAAAAACCAAACCAAATTAAGAAGAAAACAAAGATGGGTGAAAATAATTGCAAAATATATGACAGAAAGGGATAATAACCATATTACTTATAAAGAGCTCATACAGATTGGTAAGAAAACATACAATAGATAAATGGATAAAAAAACATGAATAGCAGCTTTTATAGGAAAAATAGCTAATAACTTTTGGAAAAATGGTCAATCTCACTAAGCAAAGAAATAGTGGAGCTTTTTCAAAAACATTTTAAGTATCTTTTAACATTAACACTTTAGTACTGGTAAGTTTTATATTTAATACTTTTTATTGATAGCATTGTATTTAATCCATTTTTTTTTAATATTTTTTATTGATTTTTTACAGAGAGGAAGGGAGAGGGACAGAGAGTTAGAAACATCGATGGGAGAGAAACATCGATCAGCTGCCTTCTGCACACCCCCTACTGGGGATGTGCCTGCAACCAAGGTACATGCCCTTGACCGGAATCGAACCTGGGACCCTTCAGTCCACAGGCCGATGCTCTATCCCCTGAGCCAAACCAGTCAGGGCGTATTTAATCCATTTTTTTTGTTTATGCTGTTCATAAAGACTTTTTAAAAACGCATTTTCCTTCAGTCAACTGAAGGAAATGTGCCAAGTACAGATAGCGAGAAAGGAAGAAAAATGAAAAATGTTGCAGGTGAGCTTATTTTTGACACTTCTGAATTTCATTTGTAAATTTAGTTTCAAGAATGTACCCTAGTTATTATTATTTTATGCTGTGGTTATTGTTAAATAGCTAACATTTTACACCTATTTATGAGTGATTAACGTAGAATTTAATTAGATGCAGGCTTTATTTCTGACAAAACATTTAACTTCTAGACTAATTTAAAGTTTAAAACTTTAAGTCAAATTTTAAAACTTTAAGTATTCATAGCTCCTAGCATCATGTTTATAAAAAAATAAATTGTTAAATTTATTCCCACCCCACCTATCATTTTCTATGATTTTGTGTAGGTAGCACATCTTCCTTTGTTGTCCAAGTACCTTAATTGGTTTGGAAACTGGCAGTAAAAGGTAAGAGTGGGCAATTGATATGTAAACCAAGTGTCAGTAAAATTAGATAAGATAAATGTAAATTTTTTTAATCTTCACTCGATATTTTTCCATTGATTTTTAGAGACTGTGGTAGAGAGGGAGGAAAGACAGACAGAAATAACACATTTATTGGTTTCCTCCTGCACTTGTCCTTGACCAGAATCAAACCCGGGACCCTTGGGTCCGCCTACAGGCCAACATATCTACTGAGCCAAATCGATTAGGGCGATAAGTGGAAATTGAAAGTAAGTGAGACCCGATCAGCAATGATTAAGGCAAAAACAGAGCAGCTGAACTAGAGTCAGGGCGTTGGCATATATCCAATAAATGAGGACCTATAATTACTAATAATGATTGAAATCAAGGAAAATAGAGGCTAGAAGAATCAGCTAAATAAGTACGTTATTCATAGTTACATGACTAACTTAAAACATTAAAAAAATCATCTTCAAGAGGATTAAGAAAATAAAAATAATGTTAATCATGTATAAAATAAGTGGTCCACTAGCTGTTGTTCTTATTTTGCCCTTTATCAAATGACTGAAATTTTAGTAGCCACAGTGTCACTGGTGGCTCATAGCATAACTCTAGCAGGCCTCTTACTTAAGTTTTGTAGCTTTTTGTTTTTTTAAAACTATTTGTTCACTGATCGTGATCTGCATTCTTTATTTTTTTTTGCATTCTTTTTGATAGTTCAGAGTGTATTGTTCAAAACATTAGCACAACACATTTCTATGGAATGAAAGAGCTCTTCCACACTTTGTGCTCATAGCATTCAATATAGCATTAGTTCTGTGCATGTGTTTGGGAAAAACGAAAAACTCACATGGTGTTTATTTGGACCACAAGTGTGCAGTTTCTTTTCTTTCTTTCTTCTTTTTTTTAAATAAATAGATTCTATTTTATTTATAGACCCAATGTCAAAATTTATTTTTCTTTATCTTAAAAAAGTTTATATTTTAAAAACAAAATGTTCTGTTTTTTAAAAAATATGTTTTTATTGATTTTAGAGAGAAATGGAGAAGGAGAAAGAGAGAGAGAAGAACATCAATTCTAGAGAAACCTCAGTCGGCTGCCTCCTTCATGCCCCTCCCTGGGAATCGAGCCTAAAACCTGGGCATGTGCCCTGACCAAGAATTGAAACAGTGACCTCTGGGGTGGGGGGGAGGGGTGTTAAGAGATCAACCAAAGAACTTGTATGCATGCATATAAGCATAACCCATGGACACAGACAGTAGGGGGTTGAGGGCATGTGCTGGGGGGTGGGGAGAGGTCAATGGGAGAAAAAGGAGACATATGTAATACTTTAAACAATGAAGAATTTAAATTAAAAAATAAAGAAAAGAAAAAGGCAAATCACACATAACAGAAAAAAAAAGAAACGGTGACCTCTTGGTGCATGGGACCACGCTTAACCAACTGAGCCACACTGGCCTGGCAGAATGTTCTGTTTTTTTATTATGAAAACTAGAGGCCCGGTGCATGAAATTCGTGCATAGGTAGGGTCCCTAGGCCTGGCTGGCGATCAGGGCCAATCTATGGGGTGACCGGCAGGGCGATTGGGGGGCCCCCACTGGCACCTGCCTTAGCTGGCCTGGCACCGCCCACTCACTGGCCCCACTGCTGCTGCTGGTTGCCTCCCTCTGTGGGGTGACCAGCGGGGCGTTCTGGGGGCCCCCGCTGGCTGGCCTGGGGCCTGCGGGCTGGAGGTAGCTCCTGCATTGAGCACCTGCCCCCTGGTGGTCAGTGCGTGTCATAGCAACCAGTCGTTCTGCTGGTCAGTTAATTTGCATATTAGGCTTTTATTATATAGGACTAGAGGCCCAGTGCACAAAATTTGTGCCAGAGTAGGCCTTCCTTCCCCTGGCTGCTGGCATTGGCTTCCCTCTGGCACCCGGGACCCAGGTTTTGCTCTGGCCGCCGGCAGGCACCTGGGACCTGGACTTCCCTCACAGCCCCAGCTTCATCCGGAAGGACGTCCGATCTACTAGTAATTAGCATATTACCCTTTTATTATTATAGATTATTTCTGTTTGTTGTAGAAAAATCTAGGAACTACAGAAACACAGAAATAGCAAACTCAGTCAGTGATAGTCCTACTACTTGAAGTTAGCCAGTGTTAAGTTTATGAGATAGATCCTTCTACTCTTTTTTGTATCCACATATTTCTACAGACATATCTACTGTTCTCTTCATTTAGTATATTGTGAACAATAGAATTTCCAACAATTGGAATATTAGTATTCTTTTCACACAGAATGTAAGCACAGATTTTTGGCACGCTTACTTTCCTCTCTTTACCTTCTCAGATATTCTTTTTTTTCCTTTTCAATTTTAAAAATATTCTTACTTCTCCATCCATTCTAACAAAACAGTTATATATTTGTACATCTAAGTTGCTAAAGTCATAGAACAATATAAAATGAACAGTTGTTGGCCCTAGCCGGTTTTGCTCAGTGGTTAGATTGTCGGCCCACAGACCAAAGGGTCACAGATTCCATTCCTGATCAAGGGCATGTACCTCGGTCGCAGGATCCTCATCCTGGTAGGGGTGCAGGTGGGGGGCAACCAATCGATGTGTCTCTCTTGCAACGATGTTTCTCACTCTCTCACTCTCCCTCCCTTCCACTCTCTATAAATAAATGGGAAAAATATTCTCAGGTGAGGATTAAAAAAAAAATGAATAGTTCAAAAAAATGAAATTACTCTGTTGTCCTAAGGAAAAACTTTTAAGAGGAAATCTTAAGCATCTTTGTTATTGTTTTTGGACTGGGGCAAACAGATTAAGATTCTTCTCCGAAGACCTCTTTATTTTTTCCCCCCAGATCTATAAAAAGCACTGTTAACCTATAACATTTTTTAACATGAGATTATGTTGACAGATTGAACACTGCTTAAAAACACAATTCTATCATGTGCAAAACTGAGGACATGACCAGTAGCAGCATCGAGGAGTAGTTGAGTAGCTGTGAGAAGATCGCTGTGAGAAATGGATGTTATTTTCAAGGGCAGGTTTTTATAATGTCAACAAATGGATACCAGTGGCCTCCTTTTTCTTTCTTCTTAGCTAGCCCTCTGCCTGCTTCCTAAGTTACTAATCAGTGAATGATTAAGGTAGAAGGGGAGGAGTTGGGAGGGAGGATATGACAACAAAGCAGGTACTGTTACTACAGAAGTGAGAGGAAATCAACACAGCCAAAAGCCTTCATACAATGTTGCTTTGAAAGGTTGGGAGCGACCTGCAGTGATAAAAAGGAGTGAGACTGAAACTTGGAGTAATAGTTAAGCTGAAAGTAGAACAGGGGACTGGAAGGCATTTGTTACAATCCAAATACGTTATATACCTATCTCATTTAGTCCTTAGGGCAAAACAGTCGGTTCAGTGACAAACTAAAATAGTTTTTCATTCCTGCTAGAAGAAATACTATAAAGGAAGATGGGAAAACTAGCTAAAAAATGAAGTAAGAGATCTAAACTTCACCTTATCTTAACATCTTCAGTGGGGTTTATTGGTGTATTTGTTATTATTTAAAAGGGGATCAAGGAGTAGTTTTAAATACTGTACTATTCAGAATAACTAAGGAAAATGATTAAGCCCTGGCAGGGTGGCTTGGTTGGTTAGAGCATTGTCCCAACGCCAGTATTGTGGGTTGAACACCAGTCAGGGCACATACAAGAAGCAACCAATGACTGCATAAATAAGTGGAACAAATCTCTCTCTCCTTCCCTCCCTCCCTCCCTCCCTCCCTCCCTCCCTCCCTCCCTCCCTTTCTCTCCCCCCTTCTTTTGCTCTAGAATCAATAAATTAATTTTAAAAAATTTTAGAAGAAAATGATTAAAAGAGTACTGTAACAGCAGTATTGAAATAAATCTTTTTTAAAAAGCTAATGCTGCTCTAGCTGGTTTGGCTTGGTGGATAGAGCATCGGCATGTGGACTGAAGGGTCCCCGGTTCAGTTCCAGTCAAGGGCATATGCCTGGGTTGTGGGCTTAATCCCCAGTAGGGGGCATGCAGGAGGCAGCTGATCAATGATTCTCTCTCATTGATGTTTCTATCTCTCTCTCCCTCTCCATTCCTCTCTGAAATCAATAAAAAAATATTTTTTAAAAAAACTAATGCTGCAAACTCAACAAACCATACAACTGTTTAAATTTTTTCCTGTTTACACATACATATTTTTACCTATTGCAATAACAATATGGTTTACTTTTCAATTAATGAATTTTAAACATTTTCCTTTGTTACTTTTTTGCAAGGGCTTCAGGGAATAGATAGATTTTTTTCGGGGTGGGGGCGGTGAATAGACTTTTAAAATAGAAATCAAGTTAGTGTTTGATTTATAGAATTTTATGACTGATTGAATGGATAATTGTAAAATTTGAGTTGGGAACCATTTTGTGAAACATTCAGGCAATAAACAAAAGGCAGGAAATTACATTCCTTCTTCCAGTAGCATTCCCTAATTAATTGGTTTACAGTTTTGTGGCCATTTTTCTAGAGATTGGGAATGGATCTTGTTAGAACCTGTGATAAAATGCCATGAGCAAATAAATCATAAACATATCCTGTTGAGTAATTTTAAAAGACACACATTTATTTACATCTAAAATACTTGCAAATTCTTGTTTTAATTTTTGATAAATGATAGTAGTGAGTGAAACTGTGCTACCTCACCACTGTAACTACTTCATAGATAAAACTGTAAAGTGCCTGTCTACAAAAAGACAATAAATATTTTTGAATAAATGAATGAAATATTCACTGAGGTTTTCTGTTCATGTAGAATAAAGTAAATTTAAAAAATAATTATTGACTTGACAGAGAAACATTAATTTCTTGTTCCACTTATTTACCAGGTGTACCGGTTAATAATATGAATTTTGTAATCAAAGAAAACACGATAATTTTAAGAGAAACATCAAAAGTGCTTTATTCAAAGTACCAGTATGTATTCTTTGGTTGATTTGTGTATGTGCCCTGACCAGGGATTGAACCCACAACATTGGCATATCGGGACAACACTCTAACCAATTGAGCTACCTGGCCAGGGGAAATTATTGAAGTTACTAAATAGTTGAAAGTTTTCCAGATAGCCAAACTATCTCTACTGCTAATAATACTTTGTAATATGCTAAGTATCTTATTACTGGATGCATTTAAGATGTTGTGTGGACACCATTCAGTGATGCCTGTATTAGGTATGAATATCTATATATAAAAGGCTAATAAGCTAAGTGTCTGACTGTCCGACCAGTCGCTATGATGCACATTGACCATCAGGGGCAGACGCTCAACGCGGGAGCTGCCGTGATGCACACTGGCCATTTACAGAGAAACGGCAGCGCGGACAAAGCAACACTCGGCTTCCCCCAAGTGGGACACAGGCCCCACCACCCCGGAGCGACACCCCACCAAATTGCAGCCAACGCTGCCAAGACCCCATGGCGCAAAGTGTGGCCCACAGCCCAGCCCAGCCTGGAAACAGTGGCTGTGGGCGCTGGGTAATGAGGGTAATGACGTCATGTAGCAACACCCGGCTTTCTCTCCCTAGCGACTAGCCCAGGAACACGAGTTGCTTTATAGCCAGGTGCAAACATTTACAGTTTAACCAAATGTCTGTGAAGCATTTTCCTGTGCCTCATCTCATTTGATCCTCACAGAAGTCCTGGAGTAGGTAGATAGGAGACTTGGTGGAATCCTATCTTCTTTTCATTAGCCGGAAAACGGAGATTTAGAAAGTTTAGAAACTTGACCCGATTGAAAAGAAGTAAGAAATGGTGGACCTTGAAAATGACTTCAGGTTTTTCTCACTGCGCAGAATATAGCCAAACACTGTTACAGTTAAATATTTCACCCTTTGTTCTCCCTGTGTGATCTACAATAATAATCTGCTTCGTGTTGATATTTACTGCTGTGTTGCTGACAATTACCTGAAAGAGAAGTTGGGGTGCTTCACTGGGCTGGAAAATTTTAGCTAAATCAGAAAGCAGGTCTAATTAAGCAAGTTTATCTATATGTATAAAGCTCTTGCTGGCACCAGTCGCACACGTGTGTTTCTATCTGTCATTGTCGATTGTGAATTTGGTTGACACTTCTGTTATAGAGAAAGGGTGAATAGCGATATTAAAATATTTCTTCTAATTAATTTTCTTTCAATGTGCATGAATTAGTGCACTGGTCCTCTAGTAGGTTTATAATGGGTGGTAGTTATTAAAAATATCAACCAAAACAGTAAGTAAATACTTCTTTGTTCCTTCTATATCATTAGATAATCATTAAACCAGGAAATGTTTAAGATCAGAGGTGTTTTTTTTTGTATGTTTGTTTGTTTTTTAGTTTATCTCTGTTGTTGAGAGTATTACAGATGTCCCCATTTGTCCCCCGTTACCTGCCTTCCCCTGGCTCCGAGAGAGCATTATTTCCCAAAGTGTGTCTCATGGAACACTATCCTGTGAGACACTCTGAGAAAAAGATTCCTGGATCATATTCATTCATACTCAGATTCTCCATACTAAGTTCTTTCTCAGATGTGTGTGTGTGTGTGTGTGTGTGTGTGTGTGTGTGTGTATGACATATTAATATATTGGTAGTACTAAGAAGTTCCAGTGTAAAGAAACCTATTTTGGTGCTTGGTTTAACACTTAATGTTCCAAGTGTATTTGATGAAGATACCCCCTTTTTCAGGCATACCTATTACTCTATAAAACCAATGTTTCATAGAAGTAGTATTTTATAGCAGCGATTTTCAACCAGTGTGCTGCACGAATTTTTAAAATGTTCAATACCTGACTATTTATTTAGGGGCACTGACCTTGTTTCCCTTAGATTGTCAACAACAATAAAATGACAACAGCCAACACAACAATAGCCATCCAGTGTGAATGAATCAAAATTACACCTTTTTTGTCAGATTGGTAAAAGTATAATTTTTGGTGTGATGTAGAATTTTCGTAATTCATGTGTGCCATGAGAGGAAAAAGGTTGAAAAATCACTGTTCTAGGGAACAGAACTCATTTTATCAGTGATCTAGAGACAAATAAGAATCTCAAGGAGCATCTGTCCTAGGTAGTTCCTCCAACTATACATGGTCCAGAGATTCTCTGGACTAGGGAGTGACCATAGTCTTCGAGCCAACCACCTGAATTCCGTGTTCTCTCCCTCCCTCCCCTCCACCTGTTTTCTCTGCCAGAGCACAGCATCCTAGCTCGACTGACTCTCTCCTCTACCCCTGTCCTGACTTCCAAAGCAATGGGACCTATGTAGTCCGGCAGCAGGGTTTTTTGTTTTTGTTTTCTTATTGAGCACTTAATGCGAGTCAGCTCTTAGGCTAGGCACTGGGGATATAGCAGTGAACCAAACAGACATGATATTATTATGGGGTTCTCTCTCCTCTGTGCTTCACCAGGAGGGACAACCCAAAATTCTTATGTCCCAAAGCTTAATAGCACTCAGAGCTCTCTAGGTCCAGGGTTTGGGGTTTGGAAGCACCTCAGGACCCTTTAGGTTAGTGCTCAAAAAGGAAGTCTGACAGAGAACACAAAGACTTCTGTTATGGGCTGTAGAGGGGGAAGAAGCAGAAGTAACGGGAATCAAACCATTATTTTCAGTGTATGAGCAAGATAATTAAACTAGGTATCTTAGCAAGGAAAACGTAACATTGATGCTAAATAGGAATATTGGAGAACTTTTAGACAGAGAACAAATAGAGCCAAGAATTGGTTTGACTAGGTTAAAGAGCAATATTTATTACAATCATTTGCATGAGTTGTTTTTATTAATCCTCTCCTGAGGATATTTTTCCATTGATTTTTTAGAGAGAGTGAAAGACAGAGAGAAATATTGATGTGAGAGAAACTCGTTGATTGGTTGCCTCCTGCACGCCCCTGACTAGGGCCCTGGCCCGGGAGGATCCTACAACCCAGGCATGTGCCCTTGACCAGAATTGAACCCAGGACCCTTTGGTCCACAGGCTGACACTCTATCCACTGAGCCAAACTGGCTAGGACCGAATTGTTTAAGTATATAGTGGCACTTGGTGTGTTCAACACTCACGATTTGTTGCTTGCATTGGCAAGGTCATCAGTTAATTGATAACTAATTTTTTGAGCTTGAAAGAACCTTGTAAAGATTATATTGCCAAAACCGGTTTGGCTCAGTGGATAGAGCGTCAGCCTGCAGACTGAAGGGTCCCAGGTTCGATTCCAGTCAAGGGCATGTACCTTGGTTGTGGGCACATCCCCAGTGGGGGGTGTGCAGGAGGCAGCTGATCGATGTTTCTCTCTCATTGATGTTTCTAACTCTCTATTCCTCTCCCTTCCTCTCTGTAAAAAATCAATAAAATATATTAAAAAAAAAAAGATTATATGGCATAGCCTGCTCACAATCTAAAAATTTAGAGGGAGAAGCTTAGGACTTCTGGAAGTAGTAACATTATTAGGCTTTCGCTTTGGATTTTTCTCATATCCTTTTGAAAATATGTGCTTCAGTCTATGCTGCTATTATATTTATAGAATTTTGTTAAGTGTTCAAGAAGGTGTCGATTCAGAAGGAATTGAGGAATTTAAAAAATATATGTTCTTGATACAGAACCTTTGAGGAAGATGCAAATGTGTTTTGAATGTTTAATTTACTTAGATTTAAAAATACATATCTTCAAGCAAAGTTGCCATGACAACCTTTCTTAATGTGTGTATACATTTTATGTCTGTCTCAGGTTTTCATCTTTCCCAATACATGGTTTAATCACAAGAATTGGGCACTGTGGCATATTTCTGTCTGCATGGTGCCCTGTTGGAATTATATAATTTTGGAAAATGCAAATCAAGCAATAGGGCAATTCTATAGCACAGTGATTCCAACAAGATAAATGTCAACTTGTCTCTCCATGATCAGAGACTGATCTGGTTTCAAATCCAAGATGAAATTTTAGATAGAAGTAGAACCATGAGTTTGTTCTGAGTTTGTTTTTTTCTTATTCAGAGGACTTATAGGAGGGTCCTAGGAAATTTGGGAAATTCTGGATTAAATCTCTTAGCCCCAAAACTGATCCAGCCTCCCTGGGATCATCTAATACACTAAAAATCTCATCGTAGACCCCTTTTCACTGAGGGAACTCTTACTTTCCTGTATTTTAATCTTAATTGCTGAAGATTTTTCTGCTGGAAGGTAAAATGGTATTTTCCCCTGACATACCATCATAAAATCCTATGAAATATTTCAGTGATATGAGTCATTCACTTATTCATCTGGGTAGACATTTAGATAATAGAAGTAGCTAACAGAAGTCTGTGAGAAATATATTGTTAATTCCTGTGGAGGAGGAAGGAAGAAATCCTACTGATGTATTTTTAAGTGTAGTTAAATTCAGCGTTCCCTGCCATTTTAAAATATCAAAATTATTCTGTTTTGCTCCTTTCTTTCCAAGAGGCTACATAAAATTCCTTTGACAAAGAGAATAATCTTTTTTTTTCTGTTAACTTCTTTTACATTTCGTTTTATGAACACAGCAAAGAATAGCCTTATTCTTATCAACCTTGTACTTACTACACAAGTAAAACTTATTACCATGCACTATGGTGTTTAGTTAGCAATCTTGTCCAAGTGTAACCTTTTTGCAGTATTACTGAAACTGACAAGAAACAGATGGTTATAAAAAAGGTGGCAGCTGTGGAAATTATACATGCTGTAGGTAAGTTAGTGTTCAGCATTCAAGTTCTAATGGTATTTATGTACAATCAGAAAAACTGGTACGTTCCAAACTCTTTGCAATTCATAATAAGTAAAAGAAAAGTTTGCTTGCTCTAATATGTTTTATTTGCTTGATTATTCTTAAGTGTCTTATTCCCTGAAGCAAGTTTATGTGCTATTTAAGTCACTACTACCCCATTCCATCACTGCTGCTCTCTAATGAATCTCTGGAGAGTGACCCTACAGCTTTCATTTTTAAACAAAACCAGATAAGCAACAACAAGCCAAGGCTGACCTCGGGAGGGACCAGCTGCACTGACTAATGACCCAGCCCTGGTGCCTACCAAGCCGTGGGTGGAAACCCAGACCCTGGGAGGACACCGGGAAAGCTGCTGCATATTCTGCTGAGATCTTCCCCTGGGTCCCCCCTAAAACCTTCTCCCTCAAAACCCTCCCGAAGGGTTTGCACGCTCTCTCTCCTGGGAGCAGTCCTGCCTTTCCCTTCCCCCTCCCTCTCCCCAGACATGGGGCCTTGACCTTGGTCACGTATAAGCTCTAAGGGCCCTTCCTTTGCCTCTATAATTTATCTCCTAAGCCCGTTTCTTCTATGAATTTCTTCCTCTACGACTCTGTGACTTTATAAATGTTCTTTTATGGCTCTAAAATGTTCCCTATTTAGATTCAAATACTGAGGCTGCTGACCCCAGGCCTGGTCTGACCCCACTAGACTAACACCTGGTGCCCTTCTCAAGGCCCCCCAACAAATCAAGGAAGGAACGTGGAGAGAACCGGAGAAATGACAGGAGAAGCTGTCAGAGAGGAAGCCAGTGAGAGAGGGCAAGCACAGAAGGCTGAGGTCAGGGGACGGGCAAACAGCTTCAGCGACAGAGCGCGAAAAACGCTGGAGTGCAGGACATTTGGGATCAGGAAACTGGGATGTGGTGATGCATCCCGAAGAGGACAGATGAGGTCAAAGATGAAGAGAAAAATGTAGTCAGGCGGCGCTTAAAGCTGCATGCAGTTTTGTGGGCTCACATCCCGCAGGCCAATGACCGCGGCTGTCGGCGCCCGGCTGAGGGTCAGCGCAGCGTCGCGGAGGCCGCGGCGGGAAGGCTGCGGGCCCGGGTCAGCGTTCACGCCGGACCAACAAAGGCCGCCGGGGCATCTCCGAGCCACGCAACCTGCGGGGGCCCAAGGGTTAACCGCGCTCGACTCCCGCCAGCATCCCGGCCCCCACTCGGTCGTCGCTAGGAGACGCCGGAAGTGGGGGAGGGGCGAGGTGGGAAATCCTTGCCCGGCGGAGGGAGGAGCGCGCGTGCGCGCGCCCGGCCGGCAGTCGCCCGGGTGACCGTCCTCGGAGTCCGTGGGCTCGCGGCTCGCGCCCCGCCCCCGTCCCTGCTGCCCCCTCCCCTGTCGCTCCCGCCGGGTGTCCTCGCTCCTCCCCAGCTGCCGCCCCGGCCGCCGCTCCTTCCCTCCCAGGCTTGGGCTTCCCGGGCGCTGCGGCCGCCGCTGCCTCCGCGGTCTGCACGAGGAGGAGGAGGATGTGAAGATGGCGGAGCTGCAGATGCTGCTGGAAGAAGAAATCCCGGGGGGCCGCCGGGCCCTCTTCGACAGTTACACGAACCTGGAGCGGGTGGCCGACTACTGCGAGAACAACTACATCCAGGTGAGAGGCGCTCCGGCCCGGGCACGCGGGCCTCGCGGGGGTGGGCGGCGCGGGGGCCCAGGCTGGGGGCCCCGGGACTGGGGGCGCAGGGCGCTCGGGGCCGAGGCCGGGCGGGGACGCGGCCCAGCTGAGCCCGCGATGGGGTGGGGGAGGGTGGCAGCTGGGGCTGGGGGACGGGTGAGAATCCTCCGGTTGGAGGAAAGTGTCGCTTTAAAACACGTTTAAAAGCCACGAATTAGGGGTGTGTGGTGTCCCCGCCTCTTCGCTTCTCTGCCCTCGGTCGCCCCCGCACTCGGTGCCAGTCAGTGTTCTGGGTGGCGGAGGAAGGAGGCGGACTGTGGCCTTTTCTGTTTGACAGAATCATGCTCCCCTATGTGGCAGGGGTGTCGGGGGATTGATGGGTCACCCCCAAGTTCTGGAGGATTTTTTAAAAGGAGCTATGCTGTTGCCAAGTGAAGTGCCTCCGTTTCCTATTGATGTGAATGCCTCAAGAGACTGTCTCTGTGTGTGTGTGTGTGTGTGTGTGTGTGTGTGTGTGTGTGTGTGTGTGTGTGTTTGGGGGGTGCTTGTGTTTTAGCTTCTCGTCGCGCATGCAGAGAAGAGCAGTTGTCTCTTGTTGGAAGTTCCTGCGGCTTTCCTCCCCGCGGAGAACGCCCAGCTGCAGCATAATCTCCCCCTGCCCCCACCCCGTTAGAATAGGTAATTGATGTTCCTGTGGGAAAGGAATTGTGACTATTTCTCGGAGCGCATTAGGAAATGATCTTCATGGTTTAATTTCCCCCGTGATGGTTGCTTTGGCATAGGGACCCACAGCGGTAGCGCTGTGTATACGGGCATGGAGGCCAGGGCTATGGGGTGAGATGAGATTCAGCTGCGTCTGGGTGAAGGAAAAGATTCTGTGGATTAAAAAAAAAATCCTTTCAAAATTATTTGAAAGAATAGGTTAAAAGGCACAGTTTGAAAATTCAGCATCTTTTGTTTTCTTGATGGCTGCTTCTGAATCACAGGTTCTACCTCCATTTTCCCCCCTTCCCACTTAAATTCACGTGGGATAAAGGTGGAAATGGAAGAAGTGTGTTAAATTGTTCCTACACTAGGGTCTTTTCTTCCCTGCCCACATCTCCATTTCTCCAAGCGTCCTTTTTAACATCAGATATTGGGAAGCATTCTCAAGTCTTAGTTTGAATTTTTAAAAAGGTGTTAAAATGTATAGGTTCATAAATTTTGTAAGGACCACGTGGTTAACCAAGGACGGTATTGTGAGATTTTACCTGCTATGCACTGAACTCTGTTATCTTGTAGGGAATATTTTTTATTGCAGAATGAACCAGGCACAATCCAAGCTCTTTTCTCCAAAGAGGCAGCTGAAAGTATGGCTAGTGCTCTGACCCAAGAACCTTTCTTGGGTTAGAGATTCATACAAAAAATACAGCTGTCCCTGTCTGTAGGGTGCTTTTCTGATACTGAGTGGGGTAGGAGAGATTCAAAGTTCAGTTGCTCAATTTTCCACTAAATGTAGTCAAAAGTGTTCTATGGCCTGGCCCTGTCTCAAGGGTTGATATGCATCTGGTGTCTGCAGAATTTCATAGTGCAGTTAGTAGGAGAAGCTGCTCTGTGAGCTAATGAATACTGTATGCGGCGTCAGCTTATACTCTCCCTTGGACTTCAGGTGGGAAGGATTGGAAGAAGCTGTGCTATCTCCGGGGCTTCACATTCCCCAGGAGAGGCTACTGGAAAGAGTTAAAAGTCAGAGAGAAATTGAGGGTGGGCAACTGTGTGTGCTGCGCTAAATTATCAGTGAGTGAAGAGAAGAAACAGATTGTCTCTCTTTGGAAGATAATTTTTATTGTGATTTCAAGGTATAGTTCCTCTTAGGTTACAGTTGTTACATAAAGGTGAAAGTACCTGGATTAATAAAGCTGAGAGGTTAAAGAGATCAGTGACGGTTGTCTTTTTATACCTACACACTCTGTCTCAGCATTGGGACTCAAAATTTAGTGGTGGCATTTTGAAATTCAAAGTATAAATATTGATTAATAGGAGTGGATTTGGATTTTAAAATATTCAATTTAGCATCTAAAAAAGATTTTACATTTTTACCTTAGATTATCCTCTGTTGTAGGGTCCAGTGGGTATATTATTGGTGTTCTTTCCAGATGACAGCTCTTACGTGAACTGTTTGTAGTAAAGTTGATAAACAGGACATGATGATAGTGATTTGTGCTGACCTAGCTGCACAGTTGGCCGGCTCTCCTTGCAATCCAAAGAATTGACCAGCAGGGGTTTTGATGCTGCCTCTGACCCTGCAATAGATGGAAGTTAATTGGTAGGATCAGTGACCCAAGTGGTTAATTTAGCCTTATTATAGCATCATGCCCTAACCACCAGTTTAAGTTAAGTAACCCGACACTGATTTTATTTTGTGGAAATGTAATTTTTGCTTGTAAAGCAGAAAAAGGACAGATCTGTTGATCATATGTAACAAAAGGTAAGGTTTTTTTGCTCAGTGTTCTTAACACATTGCGGGCGGATCACGAGCATTCTCGTGTTTTCATATTACACAGTGTTTTACATAAATGTTAAAGGCACACCTTAAAATTAAATACCCATTGCATTTTAAAGTTATTTATTACATGTTCTTACAAGCTAATATCTTTTTAAAGTATGATACTTTGTAAAACGTTTTTTGTACTTGTTCAGTAGAAACTTACCTGGCCACTGGGTAAAGCTAGCAATAAAACTCCTGGTGCACAATGTGTGAAGTAGCTGGTTTTATGCAAAGGGGTATCCAAACTTTAAGAAAAATAAGAATGTTCTAAATGTGCATTATATTGTGTGAAATTGACAAAGGAGGGAAATGATTGTGCAGTCTTTCTGAAAACCATTGTACTCTTTAAATTGTTTCTGTGTTATAAAAATATCCTTCAGATATATTATCAGCATTAGAAGTGAACAGATATTGTCTGTATGAACACACAACATCGACAGGTAAAGCAGAGCAGGATTGTAAGTAGTAGTTGTCCATGTTACTAATGCGGTTAACAGAAACTTAAAAATCATCTGTAGTAAAATTTTAGATTTTTGTTTTATTCAATCTCTAGAAAAATTTTTTCTAAAATGTGATGTTAGAAAGTTATGACTACAGTTTGCTGATATTTACCCGATTATAAAAAAGAACTTAGTAATCGTTAAAGATTTTTTTTTGAGATACATGTAAGACCAATGTTTCTTTTCTTCATTTATTAATGTAAACATCTATGCCTAATCTAGGAAGTGTCCAGAAATTTAAAAAACCACACATTTTTGATTAACTTGGAATCTACAGCTTTACAAATAGAAGAATTTTGTTTTTTAATTTATTTATTGTTTCTTAGGGAGAGAGAGAAACATCGATTCAAACATCCATTCGTTGTTCCACTTACTTATGCATTCCTTGGCTGATTCTTATGCCCTGTCTGGGGATCCAATCTACAACCTTGCAAATCTGGATGACACTGACCAACTGAGCTACCCACTAGCAGTGGTCGGCAAACTCATTAGTCAACAGAGCCAATATCAACAGTACAACGACTGAAATTTCTTTTGAGAGCCAAATTTTTTAAACTTAAACTTCTTCTAACGCCACTTCTTCAAAATAGACTCGCCCAGGCCGTGGTATTTTGTGGAAGAGCCACACTCAAGGGGCCAAAGAGCCGCATGTGGCTCGCGAGCTGCCAGTTTGCCAACCACAGCACTAGGGTGAAGAATTTTTTATTTGCTTTAATGTTTTGGTAGACGAAATAAATGTATAGTTGTTACTTTCCTTAATTAAGTCTGAAAAATCATCTTGTTTGTATTTACATTTTTTCCTATTTTTAGATAAAAGAAAGTTACTGATTTTTGTGAGTGATAATTCACATATATAGTAAAATTCCATTGCTCGTTATTTGGATATGGAGCAAAATTATCCAATAACATGGATTTGTTCAGAACAGAAATTACCTTAATATTTTATCTGAATTATTTCTCTTGAATACCAGGAGAACTATCATTAATGGCTTTCTTTTTTTTTCTTTTTATCAACAAAGATAGTCCAGAATTCATTAAAAATTGCATTGAAAGGTTTATAAGGACATAATAGAGTCATGGCTTATTCCCAGCTAGTTTCATAAAAATGTAATCACTGAAATTAAGATTTAAAATTCTTATTTAATAGCCATAGAATACATGCGCATTGCTGAAAGATTATTAGAAAATACAAAGAAACTTAAAGTTGTTTAATAATTTTGATTATATATCTGGTATTTATACTTTCAAACCTTTTTGATATATACAACATACAGTACATCCCTTTTTTATTAACTTTTTTGAGAGAGAGAGAGAGAGAGAGAGAGAGAGAGAGAGGAGATCCAGACATTGATTTGTTGTTCCACTTATTTATGCTTTCATTGGTTGATTTTTGTATGTGCCCTGCCTGGGAATTGAACCCTCAACCTTGGTGCATCAGGATGATGCTCTAACCAACTGAGCTACTGGCCAGGGCTAAAAATCTAAACCAGATCATGTCTTCTGTTCGAAACACTCAAAGACTTCATATTGCCTACAGGCTGCAAGTGATCTAGATTCTCCTTCTTTCCTCTCCCATACTCACTCTACTGCAGCCACTTTAACCTTTTTTTCTTGAACATACCAGGCATACTTCTGCCTCAGGACCTTGTTACTTGGCATTGACTATGCCTTCTGCCAGAAGTGCTCATTCCCAGACAGTAGTTGTATGACGGGATCTTTCACCCCCTTCAGGCTTTTTCTCAAATGTCACCGTCTCGATGACCCCTTTTTGATCTGTGTAAAATAACAACATACTCCTGCCCTTGGTTCACTCTCTTCTTTGCTTGTGCTTTTATTTAACATGACATTTATTTCTGTGCCTATCTCCTTCCCCTGGTATATGAGCTCCACGAGGGCAGGGAGTTTTTGTCTCTTCATTGCTAGTACCTGGAACAGTGCCTGGGACAAAACAGGCATTCAGTAAATATTTGTTAAATGAATAAATTAGGTACATTTTAGTAAACAGTAGAAAATATCTATTTGAAAACCATGAGGTAGTTTTCCAAACTTGAGGAGTTTGTAGATTTATGTACAGGTAAATGAAGTAGTTCAGTGCTTTTCATTTGTTCAGTATATTTAATGTAGATGCTACTGACAATTGACAGTACTGTTTCACACATGGCAGATCCGTTACTTTCACTTAGGGCAGCATGCTCATCGATGGCCTGAGCTGATCTACAGCTTCTTAGGAAGTGAGCAAGGGAGATTTCCTTTTTACAAAATCCGGTGAGAGCTCTTCCGGGGATGGTGTCTTCAGGCATTCACAGTGGTCCAGCATTTGACATATCGTCCAAGGCTGTCCTACAGTACAACCTCTAACAAAAACTAGGCTGTCCTGAAACCCTGGTTAATAGAATTGTTTACCTTTATACCGGGAAGGTTGGGAGAGCACCAAAATCTGCATGGGGCCTGTGCCCAGGCTGAATTCAAGGACTTCCTGCTGTGAGACCTGAAGTTCTAAAGCAGTTGTCTAAAATGAAAAAAAAACAAAACAAACCATGTCAGCAGGCCTATGGTGGATCCACTGTGCTAAATGTGTCTGTGACAGGATCAGGCATGCTTTCCGCATTGAGGGGCAGAAAATTGTTGAAAGTATGGAAGGCACAAGCACAGAGTCAGAAAGCTAAATTTATAAAAAATGAGGCTCTTTTGAGGAAAAAACAAAACAAAACCCAGTATACTCAAGCCTACCTTTGACTCTGCTAAACTAAAATTCTGTTCAAATGGGAATAGTGTTCTTTTTTTTCCTGTGTCCCCTGTGTTTCGTTGAGTAAAACGATTGAATTTATGACACAGCATTTAAAAGTTTTTATTATATATATTTTGCTTGCTCAAATATTTTTTGAATGAGTATTTGTCTCTGCTAGGAAATAAGTGATAAGTAATTAACTCATGGGTTTGACAGTCTAGTTGTGTTACCATTTGATTGCTATGAAGAGCATCTTTTGTAAATTCTGAATTAGTGGAGTTTGAACTAAATGTAACATGGGACTATTTTTTCTTTTGTCATTTTTGCTGACCATTATTTGGCTTTGTCTATTTACTCACTGACAGCTTTGAATAGAAGTAAGTAGATGCATTGTTAGGAACTTCCAGAATCTACAAAACAAGATTAAATAGGAGAAGCCAACAAGGATGCCAGCCTTTTGCAATATTTAGTACCACAAGACTTTAGTAGAAGATAGATCTTGAATAATAATTCTTTCTCTTCTCCCTTAAAAGATTTTATTCTAAATACTAGTGACCTGGTGCACGGATTCGTGCACATTGAAAGGAAATTATTTAGAAGGTGGCTGGCGGGGCGAGACTGGGTGAGATGGCTGGACACACCCGGAGCCAACCTCCCACCGGCCGCACCTGGGGTGGCGCCGTGGCTTGCAGGGCGTCCACGGCATGAGCGGGGTCCCTCGGCCTGGCCTGCGGGGATTGGGCCGAAAAAGGCTCTCCATCATCCCCCGAGGGGTCCCGGAGTACGAGAGGGCACTCTGCAAAGTTGCTGTGGTACGGGGTGTGGAACACAAACGCAAGTGTGCAGTAAACCAGATTCGGGGCCGACAGTGCCCCAGCAACAACATAACCCACGGTCAAAGGTGGAATCTCGAGGCCCTGTGTGGAATCGGGCTCCCTCCTATCTGGTTTCGGGGTGCATCACCCAAGAACTGCTGCTGCCAAGTCAATTGAATTGCTTTCTGTCTCTGTAGATTTGCCTATTCTGGACAGTTCATACAAATGGAAGCATAACATGTGACCTTTTGTGTCTGGCTTATTTCACCTAGCATAATAATGTTTTCACTGATTGTCCATGTTGTGATGTGGTTCAGTACTTCCTTCTACTTGGTGGCTGAGTAATATTGAATAATATTCCATTATGTGGATATTTTGTTTATCCACACGTTTGGGTTGTTTACATCTCTTGGTTAATATGAATTATGCTGCTTATGAATATTTGTGTGCAAGCTTTTGTGTAAACACACTTTTCTAATTCTCCTGGGTATATAACCAGGAGTAGAATTTCTGGGTCATGTGGTAACTTAATTTTTAACTTTTTGAGGGACTTCCAAACATTTTCCCACCGTGGTTGTACCATGTACATTCCTACCAGTGGTGTATGAGCGTTCCAGTTTCTCTACATCTTTGACAATATGTGTTATTTTCTGATAAAAAAAGTTACAGCATTGTAGTGGATGTGAAGTAGTATGTCATTGTGGTTTTGACATGTATTTCCCTAATAACTAATAATGTTAGCATCTTTTCCTGTGTTTATTGACCAATGGTGTATCTTCAGAGAAATGTCTGTTCAAGTTCTTTTTTTTCCTCCTTTGTTCACTTTTTAATTGTGTTGTTGACCTTTTTGTTGTTGAGTTGTGAGAGTTCTTTATTTTGGATAGCAGACCCTTACTAGAAAAATTATTTACAAATACTTTATCCTATTCTGTGGGCTGTCGTTTCACTTTCTTGATAGTGTCCTTTGGTACACAGAGTTTTTAGTTTTGATGAAGTTCAAATTACGAATTTTTTTCTTTTGTTGATTGTGCTTTTGGTGTCATGTTTAAGAAACATGGCAATCTTTTGGTGTACAGGACCATACTGCAGCCCACTGAGCCATCTGGCCAGGGCCCATTTTTAATTTTTTGAGGTAACTCCATATTATTTTCCATAGCACTGCACCAATCTGTATTCCCACCAACAGTGCAGGAGCGTTTTCTTTCTCCACATTCTCACCAATACTTGTTGTTTGTTGATTTATTGATGGTAGCCATTCTGACTGGTGTGAGGTGACAGCTCATTGTTTTTTTAATTTGCATTTCTCTGATAACTAGTGACTGTTGAACATCTTTTTATATGTCCACTAGAGGCTCGGTGCACGAAATTCATGCATGGGTAGGGTCCCTAGGCCTGGCTGGCGATCAGGGCCAATCTGTAGGGCGACCGGCAGGGCGATTGGGGCCCCCACCTGCACCCGCCTTGGTTGGCCTGGCGCTGCCCGCTCACTGGCCCCCGCCCCCTTGCCCCCTGCCACATCGGGGCCTGTGGGCTGGGGGAAGCTCCTGCATTGAGCTTCTGCCCCCTGGTGGTCAGTGCACGTCATAGCAACCAGTCATTCTGCTGGTTCCGCCGTTCGATCAATTTGAATATTAGGGTTTTATTAAATAGGATTGGCTGTCCGTACGTCCTCTTTGGAGAAGTATGTATTCAGATCCTTTGCCCATTTTAAAAATAGTTTTTTTCTTTTTAAAATTTTTTTATTGACTGTATTATAGATGAACCCCATTCCCCTCCTCCTTTGTTCCCCTCCACCCAGATCTCACCTCACCCCAGGCCTTCACCACATTATGGTCTGTGTCCACGGGGTATTCAAATATGCATATATGTTCTTTATTTGATCTCTTCCTATCTCCCCCACCCTCTCCCCTCTGAGATCTATCAGTCTGTTCCATGTATCCAAGCCTCTGGACCTGTCATTTTATTTTATTCATTAGATTCCAAATATAAGTGAGGTCATGTGATATTTATGTTTCTCTGATTGGCTTATTTCACTTAGCATAAAACTCTCCAGGCCCCTTCATGCTGTTACAAAGGGTAAGAGATCCTTCCTATTTACAGCTTCATAGTATCCCATTGTGTAAATGTACCACAGCTTTTTTATCAGCTCATCTACTGATGGGCTCTTGGGCTACTTCCAGATCCTAGCTATTGCAAATAGTGCTGCTGTGGATATAGGGGTGCATTTATTCTTCCTGATCGGTGTTTTGGGATTCTTAGGATATATTCCCAGAGGTGGGATCACAGTTTTGTTTTTAATTTTTTGAGGAAACTCCATGCTGTTTTCCATAGTGGCTGCACCAGTCTGCATTCCCACTTGCAGTGTATTAGTGTTTCCTTTTTTCCAAATCTTCACCAGTGATTTTTTTGGTTAACACAACTCTGGGCTTTAATCCAGGTTAAAAAAAAAAGAAGAAGAAAGGAAAAAGAAAAATGGAAGCATGAGAGCGACCAAGCCGCCGGGTTCCGCTTGCCCTGGTGCTCAGTGGAGATGCAGGCTTCCCAGCCTCTCCCAGACCGTAACCAGGTGCTTGAGGGGGAAGCCCAGGAGTAGGCTTTCTGACAGGTTCCCTTAAGTCTCACAAATGCTCGGGAGAGAAAGAGAGGATGCCGTGAAAGCCTAGAGATCCCCCAGGGGCTGGGGGTGCAAGAGCTGCTCTGAGCTTTGGAGGGGAGCCCCTGGCCCAATCTCTCAATGTCCTTGGGATTCTGGAAGGCTCTGTGGGCCCCACATTTGGGGAGATTCACGGAAAAGTGGACACCCTCTGGTTTGAGAGAAAAACTGCATTGGGAACAGCTTGATCAGCTCCCCGGTGTGAGCCAGCAGATCCACCGGCACTCCCATGTAAGCTCTTCCGTCCTCTTGGGAAGATGATGTTCACCAACAGTGACTGAGGGCTGAGTACACATTTCCAAAGACAGATGAGAATTCAAACCGTAAGGAGTTCTGAGTGGAGGCCACACCATGAGGCTGCTCTGCGGTCAGGGTCTGACTCAGGTGGGGATGGACAGCTTGGTGGGGGTAGGAGCAGGGAGCAGGAGGGGCCTCCGCCCTTCCATCCTATGCTCATCCTTAGGACAGAGCTCTCTGTCCCTCTTCTAAGTGGGAGGGGGGCTGCAGACAGACAGAGAGCACACGCCCGCCCAACAGTCAGCGCTGTAACAGCAGCAATCTCAGCCTCCCGCAATCACACGCTAAGTGCCAGGCCCTGTGTAAGAGCCTTAATTCCGTGAGCCACGTTCTTCCCCGAGAGGCAGGTGTTACATTAACTCCCCCATTTTGCAGTTGAGGAAACTGAGGCTTTGAGAAGTGGAAACTCAGGACCCTGATAATAATGGATGAAGCCAAAATCAAACTAAGCCTGTGGGACTCCAAACCAAATCTCTCCGACCCTGCATTTTCCTGTCTCCCCGGAGGTGTTCTGGGGTGCGAGCCAGAGGCCCTTTCCCCTGGGGTGCATGTCTCCACCACCTGGGTCTCTCAGCTCGGTTTTCTTCAGACACACTTTCAGATGGTCTTTAGGGATGCGGAGAAGCAGGCGATGGCTCGTGGCCGGGGGAAACATCTTTATTCCTATTGTGCATTTGCACAGGAGCAGAGGAAGAAATCTACAAAATGCTCGGGTTTGTCAGAGACCTAGTTGCCATTTTGGCTTCTGAGCAGAAGCTCTCCTATGGCGCCAGCCAGGCGTGAGGGTGTGGTCTCTGGTCACCATCTGTAACGTACACGGATGAGACATGCCCCTTGGTGGGCAGAATAGTGGTCCCCAAAGATGTCCACATCCTCATCCCCAGAACCTGGGACTATGTTACCTTACACGTCAAGAGATGTTGCTGGTGTGGTTAAACACAGGATCTGAGATGGGGAGAAGATGAGATGGCCTGGAACATCTGTGGGCCCTGGCAATCACGGGGGTCTTTATAAGAGGGAGGGAGGAGGGTCCAAGTCAGAATGTGACGATGGAAGCAGCGGTTGGAGTGATGAGGGCCAGGGGCCAAGGATGCAGGCAGCTTCTAGAAGGTCAAGCTGCCATCGCGGCGTCCCCGCCTTGGAGTTGGCTGGCCTGCGGCTTCGTCCCCTGGGCTGCCTGTGGGTCCCAGGTGAGAACCCAGGTGGCACGGGGCTGGTGGCCCTCCGGGACTCCCCTGCCGTCACCTGGAGCTGCAGGCAAGCTCGGGCTCCCGGGCCCGGCTCAGCTCCCGCACTCGGACCCAGGGCCGCCCGCTCTGCCCCGCTGGGCTCTGTGTACTCCGGAAGCACTGCCTCACCAGTGATTTATTGATGGGAGGCGATACCTCATTATAGTTTTAATTTGCATCTTTCTGACGATGAGTGAAGTTGAGCATTTTTTCATATGTCTATTAGACAAATGTTTATTCAGGTCCTTTGCGCATTAAATTTAAAAAAAATTGATTTCAGCCGAAACCGGTTTGGCTCAGTGGATAGAGCGTCAGCCTGCGGACTGAAAGGTCCCAGGTTCGATTCCGGTCAAGGGCATGTACCTTGGTTGCAGGCACATCCCCAGTAGGAGGTGTGCAGGAGGCAGCTGATCGATGTTTCTCTCTCATCGATGTTTCTAACTCTCTATCCCTCTCCCTTCCTCTCTGTAAAAAAATCAATAAAATATATTGAAAAAAAATTATTATAAAAAAATTGATTTCAGAGAGAAGGGAAGGGAGATGGAGAGAGAGAAACATCAATTGGTTGCCTTCTGTATGAACAATGGCTGGGAATTGACCCTGCAACCTAGGTATGTGCCTTCACAGGGAATTGAACTTGCAACCTTTTGATGTATGGATGGCACTCCAAGCAAGTGAGCCACCTGGCCATGGCTGTGGCACTGTTTTTTTATAACTGAATTTTGTCTGTTATACACTCCTGGTGTATATTTAGTGTAATATGTACCATTTAACTGAATTTCCATTGTGCTTTTTCCTTGCTCTGCACATGTTGTAATACTTGTGTTACTATTAAGACATTTGGGTATATAGAGAAACTCTGATGTATTGATGTACTACTGCTTATTGCTTTACTAGAGGCCCGGTGCACGAAAATTCGTGCACTCGGGGGGTTGGAGGTCCCTCAGCCCAGCCTGCACCCACTCACAATCCAGGACCCCTTGGGTAGGGTCCCCAGGCCTGGCCTGAGATCAGGGCCTATCGGGGCTTTCCTTCCCCCAGCTGCAGGCAGCTTGCCCCACCCCGCTGCTGCCACTGCTTGCCATCTGTGCAGCGCTGCCCCCCACTCCCCTGCCACCGGTGGCCTCCCTCTGTAGGCGACAGACGTGGGGTGCGACGGCTTGGCTGGCCTGGGCCTCCCTCTGCTGGGCCATCGCTGGCCAGCTGCACACCTGCCACAGAGTCGCTGCAGCCAGTGGCCTGGGCCTCCCCCTTTCTTTGTTGGGGGGCGAGCCAGCCCTGCGAGGGGCCGTCTGCTTACCTGATCGTCCCTAACTGCTGGCCTGCCTACCTGATCACCCCTAACCACTGGTCTGCCTACCTGATCACCCCTAATCACTTGCTTGGGGGCGGGGCCAGCCCGGTGAGGGGCTGTGGTGGTCTGGTCATTACACTCATGGTGGCTGGCCTTTTATTATATAGGACTAGAGGCCTGGTGCACGAAATTCGTGCCAGGTGGGGGGGGGGTTGTCCCTCAGCCTGACCTGCACCCTCTACAATCCGGGAGCCTTTGTGGGATGTCCAACTGGCATCCCGCAATTTGGGACCTCTGGCTCCTAACCGCTCACCTGCCTGCCTGCCCTAACCACTCTGCCTGCCTGCCTGGTCCGCCTAACTGCCCTCTCCTGCTGGCCCGATCCCCCTAACTGCCCTCCCCTGATGGCCTGGTCGCCCCTATTAACTTCTTTTTTTAACCTTATCCCCTTCGCACACAATTGCATTTGACTTCCTTATTGGCTTCTCGCTCTCACAATTTTTCTCTCTCCTTTATGTAACACTTTTTCCTACTGATTCATCATTTATAAACTTTTCTTTCCTCCTTATTTCCTACTTCTGTTCCATCATCCTTCTTCCCATCTTTCTCCTACCCTCCCTCCCTCCCCACATTCCTTCTTTCCTTTATCTTTACCCCTGCCCTCCCTCCCCTTTTTCTTCCTTCCCACCTTAATTTTTTTCTTCACTTCCTCCCTCGGACCTGCTTTGCTCCCTCCCCCATTTCTTCCTTCTTCCCATTCTCCTTTTAAGCTCTACTGGCTCCCCTTTAAAACTTTTCTTCCCTCCTTTCTCTCTCATCCTACCTTTCCCATACATTCTTCTCTGCTTACTTCCACTGTTTTAATAATCTATCTATCTACCTGCCTAATTATTCACCATCATTTATCTTTTTTTCTTTTCTGACTCCTTTTAAAATCTGTCTCCAGTACACAACTATACTTGATTTTCATTAAAGCTCCTACAGTTCACTCATACATCCTCTTTCCTTCTTTAACTCTGTCTACTGACTTGTTTATAAAGTTCTTCCCTCCATCCTCCCTTCTTCCCCATTCTCCCCCCCTCCTTCCTCACTCTTTTACTCTTTTTACCGGCTCATTTAAAATCTGTGCTTTCCGTCCTGTCTTAGTACTGACTGCTTTCCTCTCTGGGACTTGTAGCCACCTCTGTTTGGGCACTCAGGCCCCCTCGCACCGGCTTTGAGGGGCCGAGCGACGACACAGCTGTGCCTTGCCTACCGTGGCCCGTGCCTCCCCCCTCCGAATTGGGGGAGGGTCCCGCCGGGCTGGGGCTGCGTCCATCGTGGGGACCGCTGCGTTATGTGCGTGTGCATTTGTGCGCACGCGAGGCTTTTCTCCCGTTGCGTGCCTAAGTGGGGGGACGTGGAGGCCTTTCCTGTCCCCCGGAGTGCCCACTCCCATGCCTCAAGCGGCTCTCCGTCTGTTCCCATCCCGAATTCGCAGGCACGGTTGGGGCCTGGCTTGTCCTCGGGCGTTCCGGCCAGGGTGCGAGTCCCCGTCCGGGTCAGGCTGGGCAGATGAATGGAGGACGGCTGGAGAAAGCTGCAACGGCTTCCCTGTGGTGTGAGGGCCGCCTGTGGTCTCCACGGTGGTGGGGCTGGGTCCGCACGGCGGGAGGAGGCTTCGAGGCTGTGCGCTGGGGAGGATGGACTGCCTTCCCGGGCGTCCGGGCCGCCCTGTGTGTCTGTGGTGGTGGGATCCCCCATTGTTTACTCGGTGGCCCGTCCAGGTCCGGTGCCTGACCTTGATGTCCACTCTCTGTCGTTGCGCCCAGGCCCTGCCTTCATGTTGGGTCCACACCCTCTGTTTGTGTGTGTGACCCCTCCTCGGGGTCACCGCCGATGCTCGCACCCCCCAGTTGGTGTCTGCCGACCGCGCCCTGAGAACTGGCTTTCTGCCGTGTGGTTGTTTTCTCCTTAGCCCCCCGACCTCAGCGGGGCGGGGGGTGGGGGGTTGGTGGCATCCCCGAGCAGAGTGTTCTTGGATGGGGCGCGGTGTCGCGGGGGTGTTTGTTGGGCGTGTGCACCCGGGAGAAAAAGAGGAGTCCGGGCGCCAGGCAGGGGACGCAGCCTCACTTCCCCGGCCTGGCGCCAGGGGTAGGGAAGTGAGCCTCACGCATGCAGCCTGTTGAATGGTCATGACGTTACAATGTCCCGGACAAATTTGCGTATTACATATCTACACTAATAAAAGAGAAACATGCAAATTAACCATCACTCTGCTACGCCCACCAGCCAATCAGAGCGAGTATGCAAATTAACCCAACAAAGATGGAAGTTAATTTTCATACGCAGACGGGGAGTGAAGACTAAAGACAGCATAGAAGGAAGAGGGAGGGAAAGCGCGGTGGGGGGGGCGGTGGCGGCGGGAGGGAAAGCGCGGGGTGGGGGTCAGCGGCTGCGGGAGGGAAGGGAAAGCATGGGGCAGCAGCGGGAAGGAAAGTGCAGGGGGCAGGAGGGGTGGCGGTGGCAGGAGGGAAGCCCGCCTGAAGCCCTGTTCTTGCAGGATTCTTCCTGCAACGGGCCTCTAGTGTATATATGTGTATGTGTATGTGTATATGTATATGTATATGTGTGTATATGTATATATAGATTATTGAGATATAATTGTATATGTATATGTATATGTGTGTATATGTATATGTATATGTGTGTATATGTATATATAGATTATTGAGATATAATTATATATGTATATGTATATGTGTGTATATGTATATGTGTGTATATGTATATATAGATTATTGAGATATAATTGACATACAAATTATGTTATTTTTAGGTACAACATAATGATGGGATATTTGTATATACTGCAAAATTATCACCACAATAAGTCGAGTTAATGTGGCCCTAGCTGGTTTGGCTCAGTAGTTAGAGCGTCAGCCCACGGACTAAAGGGTCGCAGGTTCAATTGTGGTCAAGGGTATGTATTGCGGTTTCTGGTTAGATCCCCAGCCAGGGCTTGTGTGGGAGGCAACCAATTGATGTGTCTCTCACATTGATGTTTCTCTCTCTCTCTCCCTCTCTCCCTGCCTCCCTCCCTCCTCCCTTCCTCTCCTTTACACTCTCTAAAAATCAATGGAAAAAATAACCTCCAGTGAAGTTTAACAAAAAAAAAAAAATCAAGTTAATGTGTGTCACCACATATAGTTACAGAATTTTCTTTCTTGTGATAAGAACTTTTTAAGATCTCTCTTAGCAACTTTTGTATATGTAATACAGTATTATTAACTACTAGAGGCCTGGTGCATGAAATTCGTGCATGGAGGGGTGTCCTTCAGCCCAGCCTGCACCCTCTCCAATCTGGGACCTCTCGGGGATTGTCCGACTGCCAGTTTAGGCCCGATCCCACAGTCGGACATCCCTCTCACAATCCAGGACTGCTGGCTCCTTAACTACTCACCTGCCTGATTGCCCCTAACCACTCCCCTTCCGGCCTGATTGATGCCTAACTGCCCCCCTGCCGGCATGATCATCCCAACTGCCCTCCCCTGCTGGCCCGATTGCCCCCAACTGCCCTCCCCTGCCGGCCCGATTGCCGCAAACTGCCTTCCCCTGCGGGGCTGAGGAGACTGGGGGACTCCGGCTGGATGAGGCATGGCTGAGGGGATTGGAGGACTCCGGCTGCATGAGGCGTGCAGTGCCTGCCGCCCCCTGGTGGGGCTGAGGGGACTGGGGGACTAAGGCTGGATGAGGTGGGGCTGAGGGGACTGGGTGCTGCCATCTTGTGAGGGTATGGCAGTCAATTAGCATATTCTCTCTTTATTGGCTGTGGTCACCCCCATCTTGTGAGGCGTGGTGGTCAATTAGCATATTCCCTCTTTATTAGATAGGATGTGCTACTGCTTATTGAACGCTAATATCTCTTGCCTTTGAATTAGAATATAGTGTCACTGGGTTTCTTTCATCTGTAAGGCAGAGGTGCAGGAGCACAGTTGAAAGGCCTCTGATGTCTTACCTAGGCTGTGGGGATTTCTTTCTTTTTTCTTTTTTTTTAAATATATTTTATTGATTTTTTTTTTTTACAGAGAGGAAGGGAGAGGGATAGAGAGCCAGAAACATCGATGAGAGAGAAACATCGATCAGCTGCCTCCTGCACACCTCCCACTGGAGATGTGCCCGCAACCAAGGTACATGCCCTTGACCGGAATCGAACCCGGGACCCTTCAGTCCGCAGGCTGACGCTCTATCCACTGAGCCAAACCGGTTTCGGCGGCTGTGGGGATTTCTAACCTAAATTTTTATTTCCATGTATGATCATCTGTGCTTTAACATTTTTCCTCATTATGGAAAGGGAAGTCAGTCAATAAATGCTCCAGTGTTTGTAATTATAATTAAAAGTACTTCAGCATTGTGGAGAAAATACATAGATTCTCAAATGGCCTTATTTTGTTAGATTTCTGAGTTTAATATTTTCAGATTTTTTTTCCCTTTCTTTTACTAACATCAGTTGGATGCTGAATTTTCTTCCAGGCCATAGGTTTTGTTTGTTCAGTTCCTCTGGGATATCCTTTTCTTCCTGTGCAGCCTCCTATTCTGATTTAGGAAGAATCTGCTCCTTTTCAGTCAAGTATCACATCAGTGTGGCAGGGAGAGCTCATGTATGTTTTAACCTGCCCATGGCTCTGTGAGTTCTGAGCCACATCTTGGGAACTTTGTTCATCTGAATGTGTTCAGTGACCAGAGAATCTGCCTATAAACCCTAAGGTCAACATTATTCTCTGCATTTTTAAGAACGTGCAGCAAAAATTCAGCTCTTTAAAAAAAAACTTCATTGTTGAAAGTATTACATATGTCCCCTTTTTTCTCCCACTGACCCCTTATGGTCCCCCCTCCCCCACCCCCAGGACTCCACCACCTTACAGTCTGTGTCCATGGGTTAGGCATATATGCATATAAGTTCTTTGGCTGATCTCTTCCCACCCACCCATCCACCCACCCACCTACCCCCACCTTCCCTCTGAGATTGCACTGTCTGTTTCAGCACTCGTTTTGACCCACCCACCCTCTGCCCAGCCCCACTGTGTAGGCCTGGGCACACCAACCGATTAACTATTGTAACAGCGAATGGCACAGATTGCTTCTGTAAAATGGCATCCTCAGATACCTGGTGCTTTTTGGATATGCATTCCTTTGATGGTCTGGGCAGTTTCACGAATGTTCTTAAAGTGAACACAAGGATTTGAACCTCTTGATTTGCATGATTTTGTGAGGTTTTCTGCGTCAAGTGAATAGCACGAACCATTTTCAGAGGTCACCTCATTCTGCTTATGGGAAGAGCAGATTTTTGTTAACCTATAAATGAAGTCAAGAATTTAGAGGTATTTCTAATTTCCTGTGTCTTGAAATGCCAAATGTTATTGTTGATTTATACTTTTCCAGATGTGCTTAAGCTTTGTTTAGAAAGAATTTTACCTGGGAGCATAAAATTACCATCTTGTATTTATAAGTAAAGACTGTAGTGAATATTATTCATAGAAAGGGAACTTAATCTTCAATGATAATTTAAAAGAACCCAAACTGTGCCAGTCATTGCTTTTAAGTGGTAAAAGTATATTCCAATGAAAACTAAAGAACAATACAATTTCTTATAATTTAATAAGAAGGGGTTGCTTGTAATGAAAGTTTGCTCGTAATGTAACTGAATGGACTTTCAAATAAGATTTCAGAATATTGAGCTCCTTCCCAACTACTTAAATCTGAGAAATTTAGTGTTTCTGACATGAACAAACCAGAGGAGTCTGCCAAATGCTATTTTTGTGTTTGGCATCTTTTTCAGGTTTGTGCTAATAAAAAAGAATACTTGTATCTTTGAGGAAAATATTTCAGTTTGGGGAAATAAGCCACTTAGTAAGCTTGACCAGTGTGTATAATATCATGTTGCTGGCTAGATGAACACATCAACTGAAGGAAAGTGAGGAATTGAGAAATAGTTATCTGCTATATTTCAGGTTTATCCATTATTGGAGCTGTTATAAATACAGCATATTTGTTATTTTTTAATTCCTGAAGTCTTTGACTCTTCTGTCTCTTTTTTATTTTCTTAGGTTGAGTTAAATTCTTTTGTAAACTTGTGCTCTTTTTATTCTCATCCCATATCTTTTTTATTTGTTTTATTTTTATTTTTTAAAATATTTTTTATTGATTTCATAGAGGAAGGGAGAAGAAGGGAAGGATAGAAACATCATTGACGAGAGAGAATCATTGATCGGCTGCCCCACCCCGGGTGTTTGAGCTCACAAGCTGGGTATGTGCCCTGACCTGGAGTCGAACCCTGACTTCCTGGTTCAAGGGGTCGATGCTCAACCACTGAGCCACACCTGTGGGGCCTGTTACCTTTTTTAGTTAACATCTTTAGTATCACTTTGAGGGAAGTGATACTGACCTGTAAAGTAGGAAAAGATGAGCTAGTTTACTCCCTGAGGGACAGCAGGTTGTATAATAGTAACCCTCTGGCAGGAAGGAGGGCATGTAGCATGAAGTGTCATTCCTTCATATTTTTATCTCCTCTTGCAGTATTAGATTATGACATTGACCGACCCTATACGTAGTGCCTTGGTTTTGCTACCCCACTTCGTATGGTACATGGAAGGAAAAATTTTTCAGTCATTTTATTATTTACTGAGCCTGAATTTGCGTTAATTTTGTGTAGTTTTTCTTTACTTAGGTAATATTTTATTTCTCTTGTATCAAATGGAGTTTTGTTCTTTAAATCCAAGGTATACATCATGTACTTTTGTTGTTCATTTGCTTGGAGGCATTGCATGTCTCAGAGAGTAATGAGTCATCCCATAGAATGCAAAAAAGTGATGTGATGGGTTGATTCATGGCCAAACCATAGAAGTGAGTTGAGTGGAAAGCTTTTTTTTGGTATAAATATCATGAAATCTGAACTTGAGTTCTGCAGTTTTGCATCTAGTAATTCATTTGTTATTTTTTGCTCTTTTCATCTGAAAATGGGATGGATGATATGCTGACTCTGATTTTATTCCAGTTTTGTTCATAGATCAAAGTTGCACTGGTTTCAACTAATACTTATTCTTTTGTGTGAGATTTGGTGGCTTGGGGAATTAAAAAGAAGTCAGTAAAATCTGACTCCTGTTCTCAAGATGCATCTAGGTCTATGGAAAGAGGGTCAGTGTACAGATAACCGTAACTTCTCCTAAGTGGCATAATGAGATTATTTTCCAAGGAAAAAGTGCAGTGGGAAGTGGGAGGCCAACTCAGCAGACATTTGTTGACCTCCACCATATGCTAGCTTTCTGGTCAGTTGAGAGAACATAAAAACAGTAGTTCCTATTTTGGAGAGCTGGGAATAGAAATTATATATGGATTGTGGTGATACTTCAAAAGTACTGTAGGTCTGTTCTTAAACTTTGTCTAAAGCCAGACAGTTGTGTCAGAGCATTCACATATAGGAGTTTTTTTTTTTTTTTCCAATGTTTTTCAGAATGTGCAACTTGGATGCTTTCTAGATATTTAAAATTTGGTAATTAACCATGTGATCATATATAAGATGAAGAGAAATGATTTGAAAGAGAAAAGGTTTAGCATTTGCATCTTTTTAAAAAATATATATTTTATTGATTTCAGAGAGGAAGAGAGAGGGAGAGATAGAAACATCAATGATGAGAGAGAGAATCATTGATTGGCTGCCTCCTGCACGCCCCCTACTGGGGATTGAGCCCGCAACCCGGGCATGTGCCCTTGACCGGAATCAAACCTGGGACCCTTCAGACAGGCCGATGCTCACAGAGCCACACCAGCCAGGGCAGCATTTGCATCTTAAGTAAAAATAAATGTAATTAAGGTTCAGTACTTTCTAGTTCATTCCTGGTAACAGTCTCCACATTAAACATGAAAAGTTCTTCAAAACTCAATCATTATTTTAATTGGTATGAAGCATTCAGGAGGTAATTAGCTTAAGACGAATGGTTAAAAATGCATAATTTATATTCAAACCTTTTATATGAAGAAGTGAAATATATTTTTTACATGCTTAATTATGTGTTGACAGGATAATTAAAAGTTGGGTGTTAATAAATTCATGAGCAAAATTTAATTATGATGAAATCTTAAGTTACTGGAGACTTTTTCTTTAAAAAGATAAAAACAGGTACCACAGTTGATCCCGGGCCCAGGGGCCCGTGTGGAGGCGACCAATCAATGTGTCTCTCTCACATCAGTTTCTCTCTCTCTCTCTCTCCCTGCTCCTTTCTCTCTCCCTCCCTCTCCCCCTCCCCCTCTTCCCCTCCTACCTCTCCCTTCCACTCTCTAAAAATCAGTGGAAAAGACATCCTTGGGTGAGGAGTTAAAAAAGGCACATGAGTAAAGGTGAGCTTGTCTGCCTTTAAAAAGCAAGTTTCTTGTCAGATTTACCAAATATACTCATTTTTTCCTATACTTTAAAACTCACAGCAATTTAATACGCCCATCTAGATGAAGTAAGGGATTTCTTTTAGTTTTAATTAAAATTAAAATTAAAGTACTTGTTTTCTGAACCATTTGGAAATAAGTTGCTGATGTCCCATCACTGCTAAACACTTTGTGTTTTTCCTAGAAATAAGGATATTTTCCTAGTTAATCACAAAATAGCCAACAAACATAGGAAGTACTACTGATATATTTTTTACTATTAAATCCTCATATCCCCGTTCAAGTTTTACTAACTTTCCTAATAATGTACTTTATTAAAAAAGAATCCAGTTCAGAAATACGTTGTATTTAGTTGTTATGACTCTTGGTCTCCTCCATTCTGGAATAGTTCCTTATTTCCTCATTTTTCTTTGGTTTTCATGATCGTAACACTTTGAAGGATTACAGACAGTATTTTTTTTAATAGTATCCTTAAATGTTTGATGTTTCTGCATGACTAGATTCGAGTTAATGTATTTTTGGTAGGAATATCAGAAATGATGCTGTGTTATTTTCCTCCTTCCTATCGAGTTCTGATTTCAATTTGTCCCATTACTGATGAGTCAGTTTGTTCCGTTACTGATGATACTCATTTCGATCACTTGATTACAATGGTGTCTGATAAGTTTTTCCACTGGTGAAGTTATTCTTGAAATATCTCTTGTTGTAATTAATGAGTACCTGTTGGGAAGGAACTGATACTATGCATATATCCTATTCCTTATTAAAATTGTAGCCCATTTTATTCATTGGGTTATAAGCCATTTTTTGAGTGTGATATGAAGAGTGCAGATGATAGCTGCACATGCATTGGCTTGTATTATTGAGCGGCAGCCTGAATTTAGGGAACCTGAATCTTTTGTTTTGATAAGCATGCCTGCCCTTTGTTCCAGAGGGAGATGCTCTTTCCGTCTCCTAAGACTATTTTCTGTACAGACATCTCTGACAGTCTGGAAAAAGCAACACAATGTCAAGAAATGCAACACACCATGGAGAATGGTCTCTCAGTATCAGTTGCATTTCTTCCTACAGGAGACGTGTATCTTACATGTTGCCATCTTCTCCAATCTGGATTGTCTACATTATTGACATTTTAGTCTACAGCACAGCTGTCATCTCAGAAATTTCCTTTGTAGTCAGTCTTGGACTTCCCTTTGATGGGCCTGCCTCTTTAATGTAGATCCTGTTTTCTGTTTCCCATGCTTCCTTCTTCCTTAGCTTTTTGTTTTGATGATGCACATCCTCTAGTGCTTCCTGAAGAAAAATAGCTTGGAAAGTTTTAAAAAATTGACATTTTATGTGCTGAAAATCTTATTCAGCTTTCACCGGATAAATAGTTTGACTAGATATAGAATTATAGGTTGGAAATAATCTTCTTTCATATTGTGAAAGTATTCTTCAAATTTCTTCATTTTCTACTAGCCTTTGGTATTGCTTTTGAGAGGTCAAGTGCCATTTCGCTTCCTGATTCTTTGTATAGGATCGCCCCCTCCCCCTTCCTGTCTGGAAGCTTGTGGAAGCTTTTATTCCTCGTGATGTTCTTTGCTTTGGGTCTTCTTTCGGTAACTGTACTGATCATTTGATGAGCACACTTAGTGGACATTTATATTCTTTAGCTCTGCAAAATTAACTGGTTTCTGCTGTTTTCTCTTTCTTGTATTTTGATTAGTCAGATTTGGACCTTTTGGATTGCTCCTCTATTTGTGTGGTTTTGTTTCCATTAAAATGTCTCTTTATTGTTATTTTAATGGGGCGTGTGTGTGTGTGTGTGTGTGTGTGTGTGTGTGTGTGTGTTGGGGGGGGGCGGGCATTAACCTAAGCATAAATGTGATTAATCTGCCATGTTTTATAACATATTTTAAAATGCAGTTATTTTAAAAAAATTAATCTTATTTGTCAGGTAGTAGGATAGCACTAGAAAGATTGCAAGAGTTTTTAAAAATACATATATATCTATGTATTTTAAAAATACATTTTTATTGATTTCAGAGAGGAATTTAGAGGGAGAGAGACATCAGTGATGACAGAGAGTCATTGATCAGTCCTGCACGCCCCACACTGGGGATGGAAGCCGCAACCCTGGCTCCCGGTTCATAGGTCAGTGCTCAACCACTGAGCCACGCCGGCCAGGCAGACTGCAAGAGTTTTTATGCTTACATTCTGCCGGGGTTTTTTTTCAGGGAGGGGGAGGCATCTGGAATACTTTCTTTAATTCTCACCCAAGGGTATGTTTTTATTGATGAGAGAGAGAGAGAGAGAGAGAGAGAGAGAGAGAGAGAGAGAGAGAGAGAGAGAGAGAGAGAGAGAGGAGAAACATCAACGTGAGAGAGAAATATCAATGCACCTGACCAGGGAATGAACCTGTAACCTTTGGTATATAGGACCACGCTCCACCCAGTTGAACTACCTGGCAGGGCCATCTGGAACGTTGCTAAGAGGTAAACGAGGCCCTAGCCAGTTTTGGTCAGTGGTTAGAGCAGCAGCTGGCCTCGCAGGTACCACAGTTGATCCCGGGCCCAGGGGCCCGTGTGGGAGGCAACCAATCAATGTGTCTCTCTCACATCAATGTCTCTCCCTCTCCCTCCCCCCTCTCCCCCTCCCTCTTCCCCTCCCCCTTTCTCCCCCCCTCTCCCTCCCCCTCCCCCTTCCCCTCCCCCCCCTCTCCCCCTCCCCCCTCTCTCCCTCCTACCTCTCCCTTCCACTCTCTAAAAATCAGTGGAAAAGACATCCTCGGGTGAGGAGTTAAAAAAAGGCACATGAGTAAAGGTGAGCTTGTCTGCCTTTAAAAGCAAGTTTCTTATCAGATTTACCAAATATACTCATTTTTTCCTAATCTAAAGCCGGTACTATTATAAAACTTGTGATTTGTCACAGTTCAGTCTAAAATGACCTACTTTCAGGTGATCCTATAGAATAAAGAGCTAATATGCTAATTAGACTGAAGAGCCAAACGACCTTTTGGACATCCTTCCAGGCAACCTTCCGGATGAAGCCGGGGCTGCGAGGGGCTGAGAGGGCCGGGCGGGGCTGAGAGGGGCTGAGAGGGGCTCTGAGGGCCGGACGGGGCTGAGAGGGGCTGCGAGGGGCTGAGAGGGCCGGACGGGGCTGAGAGGGGCTGCGAGGGCGGGACAGGGCTGCGAGGGGCTGCGAGGGGCTGAGAGGGCCGGACGGGGCTGAGAGGGGCTGCGAGGGCGGGACAGGGCTGCGAGGGGCTGCGAGGGGCTGCGAGGGGCTGCGAGGGGCTGAGAAGGGCTCTGAGGGCCGGACGGGGCTGCAAGGGGCTGAGAGGGGCTGCGAGGGGCTGAGAGGGCCGGACGGGGCTGCAAGGGGCTGAGAGGGGCTGCAAGGGGCTGAGAGGGGCTGCAAGGGGCTGAGAGGGGCTGCGAGGGGCTGAGAGGGGCTGCCAGGGGCTGAGAGGGGCTCTGAGGGCCGGACGGGGCTGAGAGGGGCTGAGAGGGCGGGACGGGGCTGAGAGGGGCTGAGAGGGGCTGAGAGGGGCTGAGAGGGGCTGAGAGGGGCTCTGAGGGCCGGACGGGGCTGAGAGGGGCTGAGAGGGCGGTACAGGGCTGCGAGGGGCTGAGAGGGCCGGACGGGGCTGTGAGGGGCTGAGAGGGGCTGAGAGGGGCTCTGAGGGCCGGACGGGGCTGAGAGGGGCTGAGAGGGGCTCTGAGGGCCGGACGGGGCTGTGAGGGGCTGAGAGGGGCTGAGAGGGCCGGACGGGGCTGCGCGCATCGGGCCTCTAGTGTCCCAGTAAGAATCCTGGTATTTGATAGCCGGCACCTCTAATCTGGTATTTTCATTGTAATGTGTAGTAACTGAGTCCTTGGGATTATAAGTGACTATTGACAGCCAGACACGATAGCAGAGTTAGAGTAAGAACCCAGATGCTCTCTCTTTTCTAGTCTCATTATTTTCTAGAAACTCCACTTTGGCTTTAGCGATAGGTTTTCCCAAAATAGTCAGCACAGTCTCAGCAAATAACTATTTTCTGGATCTCAAACAGATTAGGCTGTGATCACTTGTCTTATTTCTGAGGTAATCTCTTCCCCTCTGGCTTTCCTGACACTTCAGGTGTGGAGGTGGACATCACGTTTGTTGCCTCACTTGTTGCCGGGAGCCCGCACTCGGCTTGTCTAGGCAGCTGACGTAGCAGCTGACTGTTTAAAGGTGCCACGCTACCGGGAACTGGAGCCAGGGTACAGTAAACTACTAAGAGGGTTTGCATCCTATGGTAACTAGTTTTCAGAACATTATTAGCTAACATGTGTAGGTTCAGCAACAGAATTGTTTTGATGAGTGTCATTGTGGATTAGATTGATAGACTAGGTTATCTTTGATTAATGATTGCTTTTCTCTCCTAGTCGGCAGATAAGCAGCGAGCCCTAGAAGAAACCAAAGCCTACACCACCCAGTCCTTAGCAAGTGTCGCCTATCTGATCAATACCTTGGCCAACAATGTCCTGCAGATGCTGGATATCCAGGCATCCCAGCTGCGGAGGATGGAGTCGTCAATCAATCATATTTCCCAAGTGAGACCATGCTATTTTTCTATGTTGTTATGAGGAACACTTAATAAACACAGGCAATCTGTGATGTTGGCAATCTTTATTATGTGAGTTAACTCACATGTATGATTTGGAAAATACAAACTCAGTATTCAAAATCAGTATTTTTTTATTCTATTTTTAAAAAAAATTTCACCTGAGGACATGCTTTTATTGATTTTAGAGAGAGAGGGAGAGGGAGAGAGAAATAGAAACATCGATGTGAGAGTGAAACATTGATCGGTTGCCTCCCACACGAGGTTCCCCTACTGTGGATTGAACCTGCAGTTTGGGTGTGTACCCCGAACCCACAACCTTTCAGTGTAAGGGACAACTTTCCAACCAGCTGAGCCACACTATCTTTTTGTGGAGTGATTCTACTCTGTGATTTCGTTAGGGAAGTAAATTTTAATGGTCCATTAAAACTCAGTTGTCATGTAAAATTATCAGCCTTCAAGTGAAAATTTGTCTATTTCTTCTATCTTTTACCAAATCACACATTTTATCTTTGAAAAATATAAATGTGATAGCTGCTTGTAGGATTTTTGTTTACCAGGATGGTACCATACCTTAACAGAAAGAGTAAGTGACCTTATAAAATTACCTTTATATAGAACTTTAAAAAAATTAGAGGGATATCTTATTTAATATTATTTAAACTTAAATCTGAATTTTCCACTATACGTGTTTTCTTTACATCCTATATAAACTTCTGTAGACTTTAAATAATTTATTGTGTGTTGTATTTCTGTGTCTCTTAAACTAAAATCAAACAAAAAAAAATCCAGCAACAACAATAATTTTGGTGGCTTTTAATGAATGAGAGATAACATTTATTCTGAAAAGACCTAGTGGAAATAGTCAATGGCATTTAAAAGAAATGTTTTTATTGATTTTAGAGAGAGAGGAAGGGTGAAGGATGAAGAGATAGAAACATCAATGAGAGAGAAACGTCGATTGGTTGCCTCTAGCACACACCCACTGGGGATCGAGCCTGCAATCCGGGCATGTGCCCTGACTGGGAATCAAACTGGTGACCTCTTGGTTCATGGGTCAATGCTCAACCAGAGCCACACTGGCTGGGCAGTCAGTGGCATTTTAAATTATCTTACCTAATAATAGACAAACATGTAAATTGACCGTACCTCCGCTCTGCCCACAGCCAATTAGAGTGAGTATGCAAATTAGAAGGCCAAAGATGGCGGCCGCCCAGCTGCTCCAGGCGCGGAATGGCCAGGTGGGCCAGGATGCCTGCTATGAGAGGGAGGGCGGGGGGGTGAAGGGATCTACAGGACCAGAGTGCCGCAGCGAAGACTAAGGTGGCAGACTGGCCAGAGCGAAGGCCTGGGTCCCGGGTGCCGGAGGAAAACGGGTGCTGGAAGCCAAGGGAAGGAAGGCCTATTGCACGAATCTCTTCATGCAGCGGGCCTCTAGTTAAGTATATGATTAAGTGATTTTCTATAGAAGAAGGGATGTTGATTAATAATCTGATATAGAATTTCTAAGTTATACTTGAGAGACTTAAAGTTTCGGCATGTTTGCAGTCTTAACAAAGGACCCAAAAAAGAAAGTAAGAAGAAAGTGCAAATGCAGAAGATAGATTAATATATTAGAGTTTCTAAAAAAGAGGGACAACTTTTTATAGTTTGTAGGAGTAGGAGAGATTGTGTAGGTAGATGGTGACATTAAGCAAATGAGGGTGAAGTATAATAATCTATTTTCTGATTAGAATTCTATAGTTCTTTGGTAGAGAAGAGGAGCAGCCTTAAAGAGGAAGGTGAATAAGTCTACTCTAGGTTTTAATTATGTATATGAAGTCATTCAATGAGAACATTTTCTTTTTTGAGAATCACATAAATTTATATTTAATTTATGTGGTCTAATTAATACTATCTTTTAAAGTTATTCTAATGGAATAAGTAAAACATAGGTGAGATGAATGGATAGAGATGAGAGGGTCACAAGTAACAGGGGCCTCAGTCAGAGCTGTCAAGCATATGTTGAACTGTCCTCATTTGGACTTGAGTGTGTGGAGGGCAATACCTAATACCTGCAGGAGTGTGGGATCTGCAGTTGTATAGCAGCTGTTAAATTTATACAAAATATGTTGGATGAAGGTTTGAGTAGGAAAAGTGGTCAGATGGAGGCTATATCTGTGAAATAAGAGTAAATTTTTAAAAAATTATATATTTTTAAGCATTTTTCTTAAGGATTAAAATTTTTTTTCAATTATGTTTAATGTACAGGTAGAGTTCTTTGGTTTATCATTGATTGATTGATTGACTGATTTTAGAGAGAGAAGAAGGAAGGGAGGGGGAGAGAGACAGACAGACTTATCAATTTGTTGTTCAGCTGTTCCACTTATTTAGGCATTCATTGGTTGATTTCTTGTATGTGCCCTAATGGGGAATCGAACCCACAACCTTGGTGTATGGGGTCAATGCTCTAACCAACTGAACTACCTGGCCAGGGCTAGAGTTCTTTCTTTTAAAAGTTAATTGAACATCAAAACTATTTGATGCTCTTTAGACTAAAAGATTATTCTGTAGTTTAAGAGAAAATGTTTTCTGTTTACAAAGCAAATTCTCAGTAAATATTCAAGGATTGGTAAACTTTCTATAAAGAGCCAGATATTTTAGGCTTTTTGGGCCACATATGGTCTCAGTCTCATATTGTTCTTTGTATATGTATGTTTTTAAACAACTATTTAAAATGTAAAAGCCATTCTTAGCTTGTGGGCCATATAAAAGCAGGCTCGGGCCAGATTTGGCATGCAGGCTGTAGTTTGCAAGCCCTTACTCTAAAGTACTATCCCCCCCCCCCCCCCGCAAATGTTTGGTATTTAAAATTTATTATTATTATGCTTTATTAAAAATATTATGTTTTTAGAGGGAACCAGATGTTCTTAAGATATCTTGAGACCAGATTTTTTTTTTTTGCAATTTGGGCAAAAATACTAGATTTGGAGAATTTGGAAAGCAGATTGAAGAGGCAAGGAAGTGGAGCTGCAGTCAGGTCAGAGAGAAAGATCACACGATGTTTGGAATGGTAGTAGGTGTCAAGAGTTATATAAGGGTTGTCTGGTAGATTGGTTCAGGACCAGCCGATATCATATATCTGAGCTATTTGATTTCTTTCCTCATCAATATCTTTTTTCTGTCTCCTGGGTAAGAACCTTATCATTTTTCAGTCTCCTAGTGCTCTAGCTCTTTTCTCCATTTTAGTGGAAATGAACACTGAGTAGGATTGGGAGGGGGAAGGTAGGGGATCTAGGTTTCACCTTGGTTCTTTGGCTGACTTGTGTGACATTTGGTTTCTTTGAACTTTACTTTTCTTACATGTAAAATGATAGGACTGATTAGATTATTCCTGAGCCATCTTCCATCTTGAATTCTTTATTCTTCTGAGATTCCCCAAAATGATACTGATTTGTAGTTGCTTTTTTCTCTTTTTATTTTGTTGGTTCTGCTATTTGTCTCAGTCTGTGCCCCAAGTCACTCTGAATTTGAACCTAAGGATTAGAATTCCATTGACTCTATTAACTATGTATCAGGAAGAAATACTTTAAAAACAACAACAAAGTAATAACCCATTCTCTAAATGTCAAACATTTTAAAATGCAAGACAGAATTATGAATATTTAGTATTATACACCTTATTTTTTACTAAGTGGACAATATAGTATTAAATAGTGTACTAATGCATACCACACTCTCTATATCCATAAGGAAGTACAGGCATACCTTGTTTTATTGCACTTTATTGCTTTTTTTTTTTATTAAATCCCGCATCAAGGAAGTCTATGTGTGCCATTTTCCCAACAGGCTTAGGTGGTGATTAGTATTTTTTTCAACAATAAAGTATTTTTTAACTAAGATATATAATTGTTTGTAGACATGATGCTGTGCACATGTAGCAGACTGCAGTATAGTGTAAACATAACTTTCATATGCACTGGGAAACCAAAACATTCATGTGACTCATTTTATTGCGATACTCGCTTTCTGTGGTGGTCTGGAACTGGACCTGTAATATTTCTGAGGTGTGTTTGTATTAGGATAGGTTCTTGATGCGGTTTACCTTAGGTATTTTAAGGATGATAAATTTTTAAGAAATTCCATCTCGTTCTTGCTGTTATCTCAGATCTTTAGAAGCATATTTTTAAAAAGCTAACTAAAATTTTAATCTTCAAACTGAGATTAGGATTTAAATTAACATTAAATATTTTCACGAAAATATAGTTATCAGAACAAACATGTAATTTTATTGAATACTTGTACAAGTACATATAGCTGCTTTTAAGTCAGTGTAGCATTATGTATAAGAATGAATGCTGTTTACCGTGTACATTTCTGGTAAGTTTATAAGAAAGGTTTATAGAACATTATTCAAACTAAAATTCTTATAAACTAAAATTCTTTTAAGCCATTCCCATCTCTTCTCTCAACTACTAAAAACAGCTGGTACTGTCTGCTTTAGTTCCTTGTGACTTAAAAAATCACGAGAGATCAAAAGGCAATGTAAATGAAAAGGTAGTGTTTCTCCAATCCAAGAGCTAAAAATTATTGGGCCCGGTGTTCAAGTAGTTAGCAGAAAGCAAGTAAAGGAGATAGAAAATAATGGTATAAAATAATAGAAGAATGGAGGTAACCTGAAGAGTTAGCTACTAACAGAGAGTGGAAAATCTAAACCCTAAGAAACTCACCATGTAAGATAATATTTTCTTTAAAAAATTCTCTCTCGTTTAAAAATTCCCAAATTAAGGAAATCCCACTAAAGTAGGAAAGTAGGACTTATACAGTTCCTAATTAATATCATATGTGTAGTTTACATCATTTTATAAAAAATGAATAACTGAAATTACCCAGTTCAGTTTGTTGGTAACCAATTTGTTTTAGGAAAGGTGAATAATTTAAACCATGTTTGTAATTTGAATAATTAAAGGCTTAGTTGAAATGTTAACTTGCTAATGAAGAAACAGACATTTAAAATATTTTTATTTTATTTATTAATATTTTATTTATTTATTTATTTTGAGAGAGAGAGAGAGAGAGAGAGTGAGAGGGAGGGAAAGGGGTTGGCAAACTTTTTCTGTAAAGGCCCAGCTAACATTTTACACACTTTGCAAGCCATAAGGTCTCTGTTAGAAATGGTCACCTATGCCATTGTAGTGTGAAAGTACTTAAGCAAGTAGAATGGCTGGATTCCAATAAAATTTTATTTATGGAAACTGAAATTTGAATTTCACATAATTTTCATACGTCACAACATTATTTTTTCAACCATTAAAAATGTAAACACCATTCTTAGCTTTTGGATTGTAGAAAGCAGATGGTGGGTGGTATTTGGTCTGTTAATCATGGTCTGTCAAACCTTGCTTTAGCCTAAAACTGGAGAAAGTCAGTATTGGTGCAAAGAGGAGCAAATTTAACAGTTGTGATTAAAAATATGAATAACGATGTTAAATTTCTAAACATTTATATTTGATTTCTCTGGATATTAGAGCTATACATTTTTTTTTGGTTGTACTTAATATTTTGCAGACTGTTGATATTCATAAAGAAAAAGTTGCAAGAAGAGAAATTGGTATTTTGACTACCAATAAAAACACTTCAAGGACACACAAGATTATCGCTCCAGCCAATCTTGAAAGACCAGTTCGTTATATTAGAAAACCTATTGATTATACAATTCTAGATGATATTGGACATGGAGTAAAGGTAAGTATAATTTTTGTCAAGCTTTTTAAAACAATAGCCCATGATGGAACTAACTCCAGAAAATTAAGGTTTTATCTTTCCTTTTCTAGGGAACCAAGTCTTAGCCCAGTTGTGTTTCTGAAGAGTCCTTACTGCTATAAACTCTTTTAACTTCCTTGCTTCTTTTTAGTGCTGTGTTCGCAAGTTTTAAATAATTATCTTTGAATGAATTGCATTTGCTTAATGAGTTAATGATAATACCGAATGTATATGATAAATAAATGTGGTGTAATCTTTCTAACCTTTTAATGATTTAATATGACTGATTAAAATCATTCATTATGTTATTAAGTATCTTAAAATTTTTCCCTTAAAAATTTATCAGCAAACTTTGGGCATTCGTTTTCAGAAAGAACATAAGTCAACAAAAATGCACTTTGATTTTTCTACAATAATTTTATCTTAACATTCTGGGTGAGAATAATTTAGATAAAAGTAATATGTGAATTAATATTTCCACTGCTTTTGCATATATGGTCTTTGTATTTTTTTGGCTATCTTCTAAAATTCATTTGAGTGTCTGCTATGTATATAAAGTACCATGATCAAAACTTGAGAGGTATATAATTTTTATTTAAATTGGTATTTGTACTTAAAGTATTCAGAGTTTTAACTAAGCATTAAGTTATTTAAAGTTTGCATCTCATCAATGATTTTAAAGACAGTAACTTATGAAATGTGACTCGAATAAATACATATACTTATGTGAAACTGTATAGTTTATGCTGTTGATTTATGACTATAAGCAAATTTAAATTAAAAAATACTCTATGCTAGTATGGCTAATATGTGCATGAAAATGTACAATGTAAATTTAAAAAAATATTTTTCTTCCTCAGAATTTTGATAATCACTATTTGATATTTAATTTTATAATTAACAGCTACATATATTTGGATTACTATATTAATTAGAACATGTTAATATAGGATGTGTAATTGGATAATTAATAACTGAAATTTATTTCAGCCTGGGAAAACCTTTTGAGATTTATTCAAGACTAGCAACTGCTAATAGAAAATTTTAGGGTACTGCCAGAATCTAATGACAAAAAGGCACTTGGAATATAAAATGATTTGTGCTTGCTCACTTATATAATAAAACGGTGATTCTCCACTTCAGTGCTCATTTAATTCTCAAGTAAAATGTTACTGTTTTAGGACTGTGCAGTCCCTTTCAATTGTTTGGACTTTTAGTTTTTAGGGTCACTAATTTGAAGAAATTTTTAATGAAGTTAAGGTTTTGAATAAAACAGTGTCATATAATTTCATCAAAAAACTCTTGTTCATGACACATTCTGCTTTAACCACTCTTTCTATGATCTACTGAAACATTATTTTTTAATGCTGAATGCTTAACTTGTTTTTTCTTTGTTTTCCCCTTTCTCTTTACATCCTGAAGTTCCAACTAACCTTTCAATGCTTTTTTTCCTTACCTCTTTTATTTGCTCCATTTATGCATTAAGTGGTTGCTTAGATTTAAGGTAAGAGATTCCAGGGCTGGATTTCCATTCTTTGTTCTTATGTAGAACATTACATATGGGGAGTGAAGAGATATTTGGCAGTTGGCCTTTTAAAACCAAATAATTCCTGTTTTATTTTTTATTTTTGTCATGCAACTTTGTGGTGTCTTCATGTTCCATGAGGGCAGTTATTTTTGTATGTTCATTGCCCTATCTTGTGTGCCTAGACTAGTGCCTGACTCTTCATTAGGTGCTTAGTAAATATTAATTCAATAAATGGTTAATACATTCTGTGAAACTGAAATGTAAGTTATCCTATCATAAAATGTTACTATGGAATAAAAGTAGCTGGATTATGTAAATGTAGAAATTTTGATAAGAGTTGGAGAGCCAACTAATGTGCTTTGTTTAACCCTCCCCCTGTGTAATAGCCTTTTTATTCTATAAATGGTGTGCTGTATTATATACCTTGTGGCCGTTATATCATTATCTCTTGACTCTTAATGTAAAGAAATTGAAAAGTAGAAAATATTCAGTGTTACAGGGTGTTTTTTTTTTAAGTTGCAGTATCGTGTATTTTGCAAAAAACAAAATTAGTCTTTTTCTTCAAATTGCTATGTAAAAGATATGCTTCATATAAAATCACTTTGAGTTTTCAAGCTGAGGATTAATTATATGCAAAACATCAAAAGTGCATGACACTGTTTAACAAAATACAAGTTAAGAATTAGAGAAATATTTTCTTTGGTTATTTGTTTTAGTAATATTTTAATATTTTGGAGGCTTAATGGTAAAAGACACTCTAGTTTATTCAAGAACCCTATCAAATAGTATGTTACTAAAATTATTTCACCAAATTGAGCTTGCATTTTTTTCCTTAGGTGAATTTTATAATTTCTTTTCAAATACATATTCTTTCTAATACCTAGTTGTTTGCCATGTCTGTATGTAGAAAGTGATAGCAAGAAGACAAGATCACTGAGATCTGAATTATTAACTAGCTACTAACCATGTGGCCAAGAAATTTCAATGGACTGTGGTGGGGAGATGTGACTAGAGGAGCCGAGGCAAATGCACTTCTTGTGCTGTTGATGGGCTCTGGCTCCATGCTCAGTCTTGGTGAATGAGGCTTGTGGGATTGTGAGCAGATTTCCTTCGCATGAAACAGGTAGAACCAGACCCAAAATAGTGTGTGGCTACCTTGGCTCTTTCTCTCTAAAGTCTGTGTTCAAATTTTGGCTATTGATATGTTAATCTCCAAAATAAATGAAATACAGAGATCAACTGAAGGAAAAACACAGAAATGGACAATATGGAGCAATTCTTTTCCTTTAAAGTTTAGACCAGCTTGCCTAAGCTACTATCCCATGCTCATCTCCTCCAAACCTACTATGATTTCTTCTTTACCTTTCCGGATTCAGGATCTTCATGTGGAAGATAGGGCAAAATGAGTGGGAAATGAGAGACTCCTTGAAAGAAAGATCTAATATGGAAACATCACAGTTGGATAAGATTCCTTAACATTTTGCACCAGATAGCTCCTCTCTCCAGGACAGTGTAGGTGTTTCTCCTATACCTGAGTGGAGTTGACAGGGTGAGAAGAGTCCCCTGAGTTTACTCTAGGAGCTAGAGTGCACCAATGCTGTCTTTTCTTTCTTCCTATTCCTCTTTGAATATGTCTGTCTTCTGTATAAACTTATGGCACATTAACAATTACCAAAACAAAGTAGAGTGAAAAATAAATTCAGCATATAGCAAATCATTTCTCTTTTTATGGAGGAAAAAAAGATTAGTGGTTTTGGAAGGGTGATTAATGAAATAATAGAACATATTAAGGTAGAAAATAGAATTAAAGGAAAAAAGGTTAAAGTTATAAGGGACTACAAATAACTAACTAGTCCCATAGTTTTCTAACTGAGCTTCTTGGTGACCTGTGGATTTTATCAGGTGCCAGGGAAGTCTCCTGATGTTTGGAGGGTTGTCTACTGTTTTGATTTCTCCTCAGCTCTTCATCTGTTTTGCTCTCATTGCTGTCAGATTTGATGCCTTTGGGACAGACTCTAAACAAAGTTTGTACTTTGGGATCAGACATGGGAATTGACTCAAAAGAGACTTCCATGCTTAAAATTTGAATTTTTAACTTTTTATGCCTCATATTCTGGTGGGTTTTTTTAAATTTATTTTTATTGTTGAGGTTATTACAGATATCCAACATTTTTCCCACCTACATCCAGCTCCTGCCCTACCTCAGGCCTTCACCACAGTATGGTCTATATCCATGGCTATATGGAGGTATATATATAAATATAAATATAAATATAAATATAAATATAAATATAAATATAAATATAAATATATATATATTTTAATCTCTCCCTGCCTCAACCCTGAGATCTGTTGGTCTGTTCTATGCTTCCATGTCTCTGGACCTATTTGTTGGTTTATTTTGTTTATTAGATTCCATGTATAAATGAGATCATGTGAAACTTGTCTTTCTCTGACTGCCTTGTTTCACTTAGTATAAAAATCTCCAGGTCCATCCATGATGACTCAAAGGGTAAGAGATCCTTTTTTATAGCTGCATAGTATTTCATTGTGTAAATGTACCACAGCTGTTTTATCCACTCAGCTGTTGATGGGTACGTGGGTTGTTTCCAGATCTTAATTATCGTAAATAACACTGCTGTGAACAGGGAGGTGCATATATTCTTTCTGATTGGTGTTTCTGGATTCTTTGGGTAGATTCCTAGAAGTGGGATTGCTGGGTCAAAGGGGAGTTCCATATTTAATTTTTTAAGGAAACGCCATACTGTTTTCTGTAATGGCTACACCAGTCTGCATTTCCACCAGCAGTGCACTAGGGTTCCCTTTCACCGTATCCTTGCCAGCACTTGTTTGTTGATATATTGATGGTAGCCATTCTGGCAGGTGTGAGGTGTTATCTCCTTGTCATTTTAGTTTGTGTGATTAGTAATGTTGAGCATTTTTTCATGTCTCTTGGCCATCTGTATGTCCTCTTTGGAGAAGTGTCTATTCAAGTTGTTTGCCCATTTTGGATTGTTTCTTTCTTTTGTTGAGTTGTATGTGTTCTTTACATATTTTGGAAATGAAACCCTTATTGGATTATCATTGGCAAATGTTTTCCTATACAGTGGATTTCTTTTTCATTTTGTGGATGGTTTCTTTCGCTATGGAGAAACTTTATTTTGATATAATCCCATTTGCTTATTTTTTCCTTTGTTTCTTTTGCCCTAGGTCTAGGACATGTATCAGCGAAAATTCTGCTACATGAAATGTCTGAGGTTTTACTGCCTATGTTTTCTTCTAGGATTTGTATAGTTTTGTGACTTACATTTAAGTAATCCATTTTGAGTTTAAGTTGGTGGTTTAGTTTCATTATTTTGCATGTACCTGTCCAATTTTCCCAAAATCATTTGTTGAGAGACTGTTTTTATTACATTGTATGCTCTTGTCTCCTTTATCAAATTCTGGGATCTCTCTTCTGTTTCATTGTTCTATATGCCTGTTCTTGTGCCAGTACCAGGCTGTTTTGATTACAGTGGCTTTGTAATATAGTGGATAGCTGGTATTGTGATCCCTCCAACTGTGGTGTTCTTCCTCAAGATTACTGCGGCTATCAGGGTCTTCTGATAGTGTTTAAAGGTTCTTTTCATCTGTAATTTGGGTTAATTGTTTTTTCTTCAGTTGACTGAGGAACACAAGTTGTAGAGTTTAATTTATAAACCTTTGGAACACAAAATAGTGAAAAACTCTTTTTGTTTAATGTAAGGGTAGTACAGGATCAGTGAAGTATAAATTATAGATTTTTTTCAACATTCCATAGGGACTCTGATTTCTTAGTGATTTAAGTTACTCATCCAAACCTCATAATCCAAACAAATACAACAAACATGATGATTCTACGGATCATAAAATGTACCAAGTTTTATTCATAGAAATTTCCACCAGATTTTAATTTATATATTGTTTATTTTATATTTTGGGGGGTGGAGTAAAAGACCTAAAGAAGATACTGCAATTTAAATGAAAACACCTTACATACCAAAACCTTAAATCAGTGCTGGAAAGCTGATTTCATGTATTTTAACTCTTCCATGTATAGAATAAAATTTTCTTTTACTCTTTTTCTATCCCTGCTCCTTTTCCTTCCTTATAGCAAATTGCTGTAGTTTAGTATTTGGTTCACCTACTTCTCCTTCATCACTTAAAGTAACTTTGGGGTCTGTGTTGTTTAAGGTTGAGCTTAAAGGACTTTGGTTACTACTTTAAAAAAATCTTGTCATAAATTAAAATTTATAGTTTTAAAAGCTATTAGTTATTTGTCATGTTACTTCTAAAATTTTCCCCAAATGTGGATTGATTTAAAAAACAAACAAACTTCTGGCATTTTCATTTTAAGATATGATTAGTATACCCTCTGCTTATTGATGATGGGGAGAACAAGGATAAGTTAATCTTTATTTTATTCCTACTTGGTAACCAGTTTGTCTTGTGTTTATGGTATAAAAGCAACAACAAAAGAATTACTGATAAATGCTTCACTTCAAAAATGCTGACATTTCAAAGGTATCATTTGTCATTAAAGATTGTTTTATCATCACACACAACTTGTTCACTGGGCTATTCATTTGAAGAGTTTGCTTCTTATATTATTTCTTGCCTATTTACATGACAAGTAGTATTTTAGGATTTAAAAAAATTCCATTTAGTTTTGATAGCCTCAGTACTCTGTATACAATTATGATTTATTTTCTTAAAATTTATTTTTGAAATTACATACTTAAATGTAGTATTCTGATTCCAGTGGTGTAATGTCTTGAAGTTTCATTTTACACATATAATTTGAATACTATAGACATTATTATGAGAAAAGTTAAGATCCTTTTTTGAAGTGTGTAGCAATCCAAAATGTCAGGGGCTTGAGGTAGGGTCAGGCATGAGCCTATATGGTGAACATTACACTATTAAAAATCTCAAACAATTTGAGATTGCATTTGAGTTACATTTGAGAGTGACTTTTCTTAGCTCCTTAAAACATCCAGATTTCTAGGGCTGCCTGTGTAGGTGCTGACATACTCTTTTTGTGTTATCTATTGTTCCCATCTTACCCAACTTTTCTACACTTGCATTTTCAGTTGGGGATAGGATAGCGAGGAGTCAGGCCCCAGCTCTGATTCAGGACTATGTTGCTCACATCTTTGCCGTGACTGAATTAATCTTCATTTTGGGCCTGAGTGGGTCCTCATTCCCACTGGAACGAGGACATTGCCTGTGGTCCCTGTACTGCTCACAGTTGAAGGGGATAGCTCAGCCCTAACTTTCTACTTCAGATGTTTAGAAACATGCCTTAACTCTGGCAGTGTGTAGGTAGGTGATTCCTTCATAAGAGAATTGAAAGAAATCCGAATTGTAAGGCTGATCCACTATTAAAAAAACTAAAATTTATTTGTATATCATGCAATTGAACTTTATTTTGCATTCTCTAGTTACTGGATCAAAACTATAGTTGTATATTTTATTTGAGAAGTGTATTTTGTTTTGTATGATATACTTACTATCTAAAAAACAAGGAATTGTTTAAGGTTGTCATTGTTTCTGATTGAATTTATTCTTTATTAAAACTGAAGTTTTTATAGTTATCCTATTTAATTTCAATTGAGTGTAGTATCAAATGGTCCAACCAGTGATCTGTTGGTGTGATGGCCTAATGGCAAATAAAGTCTTTGCATACAAGTTTGCAATCATTTGAAAATTTCACACTAGGAAGAGTCCTTTGAGTACAACTGTAGAATAATAGTGGAGTAGAAATTGCAATTGAAATGCATGGCCTCTAATTTTTTTCCCTGTTTAAACCTTCCCCTTCTTTGTTAAATAGCATAGCATTATTTCCAAAAATGCTACTTTGTTTCACTGCATACACATTGAATTTTTCTCAAAACTTTTTAGGTGAGTACCCAGAATATGAAGATGGGTGGGCTGCCACGTACAACACCTCCAACACAGAAACCTCCCAGCCCCCCTATGTCAGGGAAAGGGACACTTGGGTGAGTATGTAACTAAGTAATAACAAAACTACTTCATGTAGTGTTGTGGAAAACTAAACACTACATATGTTTAATTTTTAATATTTGAAAAGAGAACATTTTCCTTCCTAGCACTATCTTTTTGTGAATAATTTTCCCTTTTTTGGGGAAACATTTTAATACTTTAAAAAGATTTTCGTTAGAATTTTATTTTTCTAATGAATTTTACATTTAAGATTAAATCCTAACTAAAGTTGCTGGCTTATTATAAATTGCACTCTAATTCTTATTTTCATAAAAGCTTTAGTCTTGTATTATAGTTGGCTATCCTTATTTAGACTACTCCGCTGAAGAGCACTATGTAGATTATAAAATTCTGTATTCTCAATTTATGAGAATATTGAGCTTTAATTTGGTCCCACAGAAGTGGGCTCTGGATTTGACTTTTGGCAGAAATGGTCAATTAATAGAAAAGCTTGACTCTTTTCTTCTGTAGCATCATAGTATAAAAACTTGGTTTATCGTGGAGATTTGTGATCAGGTAGGCATAATACACCTCAGAAGTCAGATGACCAAAATTGTGATCCAGCCTTGCTGCTGCTCTGTGGTCTTATATCGTCAGCCTCTTAGTAAATTCAGTTTTTTCATCTGTAAAAGGGGGTAATATTTGTCATCTATCAATTTTTCAGAGTCACTACCATGAATTGGATTTATAAAAAAATGTATAAAACAAAAACAAATTGCTTTGACAATCATTGTCTTTATGATATATGCTTAAACATTTTTAATTGACAATCTTGTTTTGGGCCCCCTCACCAAAAAAAAAAAAAAAAAATTAAAATAAAATGAAAACCAAAAACACACAGAAAATCATAATCAAGCAATGTGGATCAGAAGACAAAGATGAATTGGGATATAAAGAAGTATAATGTTGGAAATTATAGTTAGTACAGTGGGAAACAAAAGAATAAAAATGAATTTTAGCCAGGAATAGGATTTAGGTAGACAAAAAAAAAAATAAAAAAATAAAAAAATAAAAAAAATTCTGATGAATTCCAGCCAGGAATAGGATTTTATTTAGGTAAACAAAAAAAATTCTGCTTAGATTAGAGAGGAACAAATCTAGTAGATCAAATAAGATTTACACTTCAGGCTAGAATGTAGAGGACATGGTAGAGTGTAATTTTGCAGAGGTAAGAGTAGAGAGTCAAATCAAGAGGAAGTACTTGCTTTATTTTCCTGTGGAACATCTACAGTTCTATCATGTATAATACCTAATGGATTTTGTTAGGTTTTAAATCAAGATTATTAGCAACGTAACCCACTGTAGTCACTAGTGAAAGAAAATTTTCTGTTGCTCTCAAATTTTGACGATTTACGCATATGCCAATACTTGTTTTGCTTGTGTGTTAGCAAGGGTTCTGCAGGACCCTCAGTCTCCGGGCACCATAAGCTGGTTGCTGGCCACAGCCTGGCCGTTTTGCAGTCTGCCTAGCCACCACATTTTGTCCTCTGTCCCTTGTTTTTGACCTTGTTTTTGTCATTGCCTTCACTGTGTACTTCTCAATCAGCAAAGTTTTTTTTTTTTTCTTGCTTGAGACGACATTTTGGTCGTCTGGGAAAAATTGTCTGGAAATCAGATGTTTGGAAATTAATCACTTTTCTATTACAGTTTTTTATATTTATGCACAGTTTCAGAGATGCCTAAACTTTTTAGTATTTTCAGTGCAAAATCCTGACATTCCTTCCCCTCCTCTTTAACCCAATATCTCATCTAGTGCCCCTTATTTGTTTTCAGTTATAAATGTACATATGTATTTATGCAAAGAGATTTTGAGGGTAGTGGAGTGGCTGGGGTCTTGCAAAGTGATTTCATCCACAATCGGTGAACCATGATGTGAGTGACCCAGGAGAGCAGAACTTAAAGGAAACTTGGGAGCTTTGGGAGGCAAGAATTGAGAAATTCAGAAGTTAAGCGAGCAACATCATTTCAGGAAAAGAAAGTTTTTAATTTTCACATCTTGAGATCCCACTCTTTATTCTTTTAAAAAATATATATTTTTTATTGATTTCAGAGAGGAAGGGGGAGGGAGAGAGTTCGATCAATGATGAGAGAGAATCATTGATCAGCTGCCTCCTGCATGCCTCACTGGGGATTGAGCCCACAACCCGGGCATATGCCCTGACTGGGAATTGAACCGTGATCTCCTGGTTCATAGGTCGACGCTCAACCACTGAGCCACGCCGGCCAGGTCCAGTTTTTTTCTTTTAAAGACCAGAATCTCATCTACAAAATGTTAGTTGAGAATTTATCATTGCCTTAAAAAATTTGGAAACCATACTCTGTATGCATGAAACTAATATAAAATGATATTGAATGTAAACTGTGATTGAAAAATAAAATATATCTAAATGTTAACACACACACCAAAAAATAATTTGGAAACCGTATTTCCTTTCTTACTCTTTTCATTCTCTTCCTCTAAAAGGAAATTAAGGACACATATGTAATACCTTAATAAAGGAAAAAAAAGGGTAATATGTTAATAAAATCCAGTTTGTTTTGTACTTTATAGTGCAGAGTAAATAAGATAGAAAGATTTAGGCCTTTTTCTGCCTTCCCCCTTCCTTTTAAATGTTAAACTCTGAGGAAGGGTCAGAGGTAGAGAGATCAAGGTGAAAGTTAGAGGAGGAAGTGAGGTGAGAATGGAAGGAGATGAAATTAAATTGTTTATTTTAGTGTATGGATATAGTGTAATTTCTATGTAGTCACTGTGTAGAAAAGGAAATAGAGGGTTATAGTTGCTACTGATCTTCAGTGTGGGGTTTGGAGCCTGTCTCTGAGTATCTTTGGTTAGGGAGAGAGGGGTGAGGAAGATAATTGGTGCATTCATGCAGTGCAGTTGGGAGACTTGGACATGGTACTAAAATCCAAGAAGAGTCTGAAACATTGGCTTATCCGGTGGGAGAATCTTTGTGCTCACTGAGGATGAATGAACAAAATTGCATTAGCACAGGGAAATGAGGTTGGAGACTAAAAAATAACAATACCCATCACAACCCTAATGGTGGAGAAATTATACTTAAGGAAAGACTGAAATTGGTACCTGGGTTATGTAAAAAACACATTTTTCTACCTCTCAGTACAAATTGTATTTCACTACTGGCAACTCTTGGAATTGATTGTGCCGGAACTTGCTGATCACACAATACATCCGCTCTTCTTTTCGTAGGCGGCACTCCCCCTATCGCACACTGGAGCCCGTGCGTCCCCCAGTGGTACCCAATGATTACGTACCTAGCCCAACCCGTAACATGGCTCCCTCGCAGCAGAGCCCTGTGAGGACAGCTTCTGTGAATCAGAGAAATCGAACGTACAGGTATTTTCTCTCCCTCAGTGCAAATGTGGCGGTCACAGCACCATTATTTGTGCAGACAACTTCAGTTAAATCTCTCTCATTTTCCAAGCACTACGTTCTTTTCCTCACGCTGCTCTCCCAAACCTCATCTAATTCCACCTCTCTCTCCTCATGTTCTGATGCAACTTTGAGCAGTCAGGAAATTGGGGAGGGGGGAGAGGGGAGACATGTTAAAGTACAAACTTCTCTGCAAAATTAATAGTTATAATTGACCTTAAAAAAATGATGGACCAGATACGGGAATTTTCAAGTTGTTTTTTGGTGGAACTTTACAGATGAAAAACTACATGCAGTAAAACATTAATATGGGATAGTATATCAAGATACTTTACAAATAAAATTAATCAAATAGTCTGTTCAGAAGTTTCTTCAGACAGGCAGTAAACTGTAGTAAAAGAAAGTCTTTTTTTATGTTTTGAGCCCCCTCATTTATCATTTATGTTTATAAAAATTTTTTTCTTTAATATATGCTTACTAAAAGGTGGTCAAAACAAGTTTCTTGAACTCTGCTTTTTCCTCTACTAATTAAGAAATTCATATTTGAGGTAGAAGGCTTGGATTATTTTTATTGTTACTATATTCATCAGAAAATGCTGGGGATGCTAGAGACCCCTCACTGCATATGAACACTCATGCCTCGGTGGCTCCTGTTTCTCTAGCAGCAGTGGGAGCAGTGGAGGAAGCCACCCCAGTAGCCGGAGCAGCAGCCGGGAGAACAGTGGAAGTGGGAGTGTGGGCGTTCCCATTGCTGTTCCTACTCCCTCTCCTCCCAGTGTCTTTCCAGGTAAAACACGAATGGTGCCTCATCTTCACTTGTCCCTCCTGAATTTGAATTCAATTTCTGATTTAATTACAGTGGGCTTTCTCATAATCAGGATTTATATTTCCTTTAGGACTCCATAAATGTTGGGAAATCCTTATTATGCATTTGTTATTTTTAACCAAGTAATTTGCCAGTTTATGCTCACACACTTCTCTGTACTTCGGTTTTACGTCGTTGGTGCTGTAAGCTCCGTGGGTGCTTTGAGGTTTCAGGTTCCATTCAGTTCCAGCTGTGTGATGGCAATGCATACCTTGGGACACAGGGGACTCAGTGTGAAAAATCATATTTATAACCAAGGGTTGGACAAATATCAGAGTAATTTTGACAGTTAAATTTAGTGGAGTGTTGGAACTTAACAGTCTCTGAAATGCTACACTCTTTTCTCTGAAACAGAAAAATGTGCTTATTTAATCTGAGGACACCAAAGTTAAAATTTAGTTTTAAAAGCATGACACAAAAGACTTAGGGGTAGAATATCACATAATTTAATTTACTAATTTAACTTATTAATAACCAATAGATACTACCTTTTAAAAAGTCATGGAAAGAGAGATTTGTGTTTTTCTGAATGGTTTTTTTACCTGATAAGATATTTATGTCTGGAACATATGTTTGTTTTCTGATTTGGGTAATTCAGACTGGAATGCTGTTGTTTCTTAGTATTTAGTGTTGTATATCACATATAGAATATTATGCTAAAGATTACAATAGGAAGGGAACAGTTTTCTTGCAGAATAGTGGCTTTCAGGTAAAAAGGAATGCTTGTTTCTTAATGAATTAAAAAAAACTGTGCATTACCCTGGCGTCTTGAATTATTTGCTGCACACCTGATAATCCTTTAACATAAGCTTTATTCTTTTTGCTTTTTAACACCCTCTTCTCTTTGATTAGTGTTGAGCACTGAATGTCTAACATTAAGTTCTCTTATGCCTTTACTCATCCTGCCTAATGGGATTGCCTCATTAATGCTGCCTCTTACTCCTCTTTCCCCTCAGCCCCTGCTGGCTCTGCTGGTACTCCTCCCCTTCCTGCTACTTCCGCATCTGCCCCTGCCCCTAGTGTTCCTGCTACTGTCCCTTCCTCCACTGCCCCAGACGCAGCTTCTGGGGGTGCACAGGCCCTTGCTGATGGCTTCGCTTCTCCAACTCCCCCTGTTGTTTCTTCTACTCCCCCTACAGGTGAGTATTGGCTTATTCCTTGGCAGGCAAAATCCAGTCGTCATCTGGCTCTCTTATTACCTGGAACTCTGGCTTTGTGATTTTTGTTTGTTTGTGCTTTGTATATTTAAGAATAATTTACTAACTAGAAAATGGCACATGACCAAAATAAAATATTCTAAGGAAATTAGGGTAAAGAGTCTCATACATTTTTTCCAGTAGAGCAGCACAAATATAATTTTTTTATTGCTTGAATTTCATTTACTAGAGGTTTATGAATTTATTATGGAGATGTCTTTTATAAACAGTTTTGGAAAGTTGTCATTTAGAAATACTGTGTTACAGGTTAGGTTATTAAAAAGAAAAATCTATGGCTAATTCTAAGGTATATTTTATAGGAGATATTTGATATAGCTGTAAGTCTCATAAGTCTTTTATAACAGAATCTGTTGCTTATTATAGCAGCATTGGAAACATAGAAGATGCACTTTTAAAGAATTTCAGGTTTACTTATTTAAGATTGACTGGTGTTTTGGTGTTTTAAAATTATAACTTAAAATCTGTTTTCTGATGGGGAAGGAGAAAAGGGCTCAATTGCTACAAAATATATTTGCAAAGATAATAGTGATGCTGGTTAGTAAATAAGTTCTTATCTATGATAAAAATGTATGTGTTTGGCTACATATCACCTTAGTTTGCCAAGAACTTCATATAATATATATTTGGCTCTGCTGCTATGAGCAGATGTTTCAATGTGTTAAAAGACACTTCCGTTAAGATGGATTTTGGAAGGTGTTCTGTGAGATAGCTTCGGTAATAGCACTTCTTAAGAAAAGCTTCCTACAGTACGCAGATGTAAACATGGGCTGATCTCTCAGCTGCAGACAGCTCCGTTTGGCCGGACTGGCGAGTTCACGGTGGGAATTTTGTTGTGCCCCTGCATCAGTAAGGGTAAATAATACATCCTCAAGTCATTGCAGGCCCAGAAAGGACAAATTACCCCACCTGGGAGTCAACATTTTTATAATGTAATAACAGGTGCTGGTTCATAGTTTGCGCTGAATAAACATGTTGTATGAGTGCATAATTACAGGTTTTTTAAAACAAAAAGCAAAATAGTAAATGCCTCAATAACAATTTATATAGATTAAATCTTTTTTTATACTGTGTCTTCAAATCCCAAGTACTTTTTTTTCTTTTTATTAAGGTATAGTTTATGTACAGTAAAATTTATCCTTTTTAATGTGTCTTTCTGCGAGTTTTGAATTGTATGCATTGATGTAACCACAACTGCCGTCAGGACGTAGAAACAGTTAACACCTCTGGTTTCCTCCGTGCCTTGGTAGTCAGTCCTCCCTTTCACTCCAAGCCCCCAACAGCCAGGTGACCTGTTTTTTTTGTTTTGTTTTGTTTTGTTTTGTCTCTAAGTGTTGCTTTTGTAAGAAGATCATGTAAAATTCAGGGGTCCTCAAACTACGGCCCGCGGGCCACATGCGGCCCGCCGAGGACATTGATCCGGCCCGCCGGGTGCCGCTGCCTGTCCTGCTTAGCAGCCGACTCGTCCCGGGCCCGCAGTGCGCATAGGAATTTGTTCATAGTTTTTTTTTTAAACTATAGTTCGGCCCCACAACGGTCTGAGGGACAGCGAACTGGCCCCCCGTTTAAAAAGTTTGAGGACCCCTGGACTGTAAATGGAAGCATATGGTCTATAGCCTTTTGGGGTCTGGCTTTTTGGCACATTGCATTTGATACTTATCCCTGTTGTTGGATGTTTCATTACCTTGTTCCTTTTTATTACTGAGTAGTGTTCTGTATGGATGCACACAATTTGTCTGTCCCTTTCCCATCTGAGGGACAGTTGGATTACTTTCTGTTTGGGGTGATGATGACTAAAACTGCCATAAACATTTACACACAGACTTGTGTGAGCTTAGGTTTTCACTTCATTTCACTTCTTTTGTGGATTGTGCTTTTGGTGTCATATTTACAAACTCTTTACCTTGCATATGGGATAAAGATTTTGTCCTGTTTTCTTCTAGATCAGCCATGGGCAAACTACGGCCCGCGGGCCGGATCCGGCTGTTCTATCCGGTTCTCTTGCTCTCCCCTCCGCTCCTTTACTTTGAATTTATATTAGTTCACACAAACACTCCATCCATGCTTTTGTTCCGGCCCTCCGGTCCAGTTTAAGCACCCATTGTGGCCCTCGAGTCAAAAAGTTTGCCCACCCCTGGTCTAGATCGAGGTCATTTAGGTTTTACAGTTAGGATTATGGTAACTAACCCAAAGCAAAGTAAATGCCTTATTAATGGTATGCATGGTCTCTTTCATCTGGTGTCTCTGAGTCACAGAGGACTTACCACATGTGAGATTTTAGACTGGATCTAACTATATAAAATTTATAATGGTGTTAATTATCTATGTGTTTAACTTGATCCTAGGCTTGTTTTAGTTTGTTACATATTAACTACTAAAATGCCAATAATGTATTTATATCTGGTGATTCCAATGACAGATGTACCTTTTAAATAATAGTTTTTATTTTTTGTTTTTTATCATGATTACAGTGAGTTGACAGTGGATTATGTTTAAGCTTTCATACTCAAGATTTTTATACAATAGAATTGATTTTTAGGTTTCAGTACTGTCATATGTAAAAAGATTAAGTGGCTTAGCAAATCTTTTTTTAAATTATTATTAATACGGTATTTATTTGTGTTCCCTCTGTCAAACCCTGAGCCAACCACTTTTCCCCAGACTGCGAGGGAGGTCTAGAAAAAGGAACACACAGGGCAGACCAGACATGGGAGAAGAACTATGGGAGGTGCGGACAGCTCCTTCCCATGGCGAAGAGGATGAGAAAGGCCCATCAGGCAAAGAGCGCTGTGGCCTCTGAGAGGGCACAGCCCAGAGGCGCAGGAAAAGAGCTGTTGGTTCCTGGCAGAACCAAAGATGAGGCTCCCTAACCCAGCCCAGCTCCAGCCCCACAGCCTGCCGCCCTCCTGTGGCAGCCCCGGCCCCAGTGAACCTCGGCCCCAATGAGCCTCGCTGCTCTGCCAGTGTCTCTTGAAATGGTGCTGGTTTAGAGCTGCGGCTAGAAATAAGTGAGGTCCGGGGGCGCGGGGCTGCCAGGCTGCTGAGGCTCTCGCCTGTCAGTGTCTCCAGTTCGGCACCACTGCACACCGTGACCAGCTCAGCAGCTGAGAGGCCCGCCTGACGAAGGTGTACATTTTCAGGGGATGAGAGGTATGGCAGGAGAGCTGCTCCCAGTGCAGAGGACGGAAGTTAGAGCAGATCTTGAGTGCACTCGTGATAGTCTCCATATGAGTCCGCGAGTCCAGGTTTGATAAATTAATTCATGGAGTTCCTCAAGACCGATTTTTGTCCTGTAAAACCATTTTACAGTCACGGATAACATCAAAAAATGTGTTTTTTCTTTCTTTTCTCCTTTCACTTTCCCTTCTTTCCTCTCTTGCCCTTTTCATTTCCTTTCCCCTCCTTCTTTCTCTTCCCCTTATCCTCTCTCCTTCCCTCCTCTTTTCTTCCCCTATACTTCACTCCTCTCCCTTTTCTCCCTCCCCTTCCCTTCTCTCTCTTCTTTTTTCCCCTAATTTTATTTTTAGAGAGAGTGAGGGGGGAGAGTGAGAGAAACGTCGATTTGCTATTCCACTTACTTATGCATTCCTTGGTTGCTTCTTGTTTGTGCCCTGACTGGAGATGAACCTGCACCTGGGGTGTTGGAATGACACTGGAACCAACAGCTATCTGGCAGGGCCCTCATGCCGCTTGCCTGCCGGAGTGGCCTCTCCGGGTGCTCGAGTGCTTTGTCTGTCTGTCTGGACCAGGAGGCCCCCAGCCGAATGGTTTTGAGTGGGAGTGAAGACAAAATTTAGGAACTGGTTTGCATGAGAAAATTGGATGGTTAGGAAAGACTGTCTTCAGTTGGCATTAGTTATTGAAGTGCTCTCAGAGATCAAAATATAATAAAATTGCTAAAAAATATGTACAGGTTCAGGGATGTTACTAAAAATAAGATATTTTGATTCGCTTTTAGTTTTTTCTCATAACTGTAAATTTCTTAAACTGTAATGTTAAAACAGAATAATCTAGTTTTAGAGATTGAATAAAGATGTTTGATTTAATTATGTCAATTGACATTTTGCTAGAAATATTTTGTTTCCCTTTAATTGCTTTGCTACTTTACAGTTATTATTATTATTATTATTATTTTGGAATAAGTCTGTGTGTCAAACATTTTTTTTTGTTTTCCAAATGACATTATTATTTTATTGAGTTTTAATTTTCAGTATTTTAGTGGATTTGGGCGGGGGGTGGGCCGAGGAAGTGAGCCATAAATTGTAGTTAATTATGATGATTTTGAAACCCTCTACAATTACTAATTTATTACAATTAAAATATTAATAAATAATCTATTTACATGTAGCTTTTCCAAGCCTAATCATGAATCTACTCTCCTGTCTTTTCACTTTGGTATGTCAGCTGAGCACTGACTGTTACCTTGCATTGTTTGTCAGATAACTAATTAGCTTAACTCTTATTTTCCATAATATTATTAAGATTCAAGCATACCTGAAGTATTTCATTGCCTGAGATAATTTTCTTTTAATGGCATATTTACGTTCCTCCCTTTTCCAGGTCATCCTGTTCAGTTCTACAGCATGAACAGACCTGTCTCTCGCCATGCTCCCCCAACAGTAGGGGGCTCGTTGCCCTATCGACGCCCTCCTTCCATCACCTCACAAACAAGCCTTCAGACTCAGATGAATGGAGGACCTTTCTATAGCCAGAATCCAGGTTAGATTTTCTTTTGCAAATTATAGAACATACCTGGTTAAAAATCTTCAGTCACAGAGAGAAAAAACCTTTAGTTACAAATGATTAGCATATGCTAGGTGGTTAGTACTAGTTTTTTGAATAAATGGAGGATTGAATACAAAGTTACTAATACTGTATTTTCCATTTCTTTTTTTTTTTAACTCAATACATGGTTTCCATATAAAGTTGTAGAACTTAATTTTTTTGAACAGAATCATTTTGAATGTGCTAGTGATTAATTTACTTTTAAAAATAATAGTGTGGTAAACAACATTTTCTTCCTACTTAATCAGATATCCTTGCTCTATGAATAGCAAATAATGAAAATTGAGTGTACATGGACAGAGTTTATAAGTGGCAAAGTAAAAGGGACATTTTTGAAGCTGCTTTGTGCGAGGGAGTTGTACTGTCTTATTCAATTCTCCTACCAAACCTATGGGAAAACCGACTTGGACAGATTGACTCAGATACAACAATCACCTTTCAGTTGCATGCATGCAGAAAACTTAATCTCACATGTATTTAATAGTATATATATAATAATTTTTGCTTCTTCTACAGAGAGGGTAAGAGCACATCTTAGACTTTATGACTGTTGTGGACATGGTATGTCAGCTTACTATGTTTTTCTGGATTTTTGTCAAGAAGCTAGCCAGGTTCTAGCTGGTTTGGCTCAGTGGATAGAGTGTCGGCCTGCGGAGTGAAGGGTCTCGGGTTCGATTCTGGTCAAGGGCACATGCCCGGGTTGCGGGCTCGATCCCCCAAGTAGGGGGTGTGCAGGAGGCAGCCGATCAATGATTCTCTCTCATCATTGATGTTTCTATCTCTCTCTCCCTTCCTCTATGAAATCAATAAAAATATATTTTTTAAAAAAGAGGCCAGTCAGTTCATTCCATGTTTGATAAACCCTGAATTTAAAATTATAGCCTAAATTTTATGGAGTGGAAATCTGTCTCCTGTGGCTACTACCTTTTGGTGAAACCTTGTTGCATTTGGAGTCATGTAGAAGATATATGCTCCCCCTTCATAAATGCAGTTTAAGTAATACTTTATACTTATCATTTGATTCTTATAATTATGTGATCATTTTCATCTGTATTTTTACAGGTGAGAAAACTAAGACTGAGGTGATGGTCAGGTTAGGATTTGAACTTAGGTTGTCTGATTCCGTGTCCTTTCTGTTTTAACTGTGCTACCTACCTTTAGATTAAGAAACACTCCTTCGCCTGGCCGGTGTTGCTCAGTGGTTGAGTGTCGACCTATGAACCGGGAGGTCATGGTTCGATTCCCGATCAAGCCAGATTGCCTGGGTTTTGGGTTCGATCCTCAGGGTGGGCATGCAGGAGGCAGCCAATCAATGATACTCTCTCATCATTAATGTTTCTATCTCTCCCTCTCTCTTCCTCTCTGACATCAAAATAAAAACAACAAAACAAAAAATCCTTCTCTTACCCTCTCATTGTGTTCTCTTTTGTTGGGAGGAAGATGTCCACCGTGTAATGTAAAGTGCATCAGAGCCTGAGACCTTGCCATTCTTTTATACAGTTACTAGAGGCCTGATGCACGAAATTCGTGCAAGCGTAGGCCTTCCTTCCCCCGGCTGCCAGCACCGGCTTCCCTCTGGCACCCAGGACCCGAGCTTCCCTCGCAGACTTGGCTTCGTCCGGAAGGTTGTCTGGAAGGACGTCAGGTCTAATTAGCATATTACGCTTTTATTATTATAGACTAGAGGCCTGATCCATGAAATTTGTGCAAGGGGCTCAGCCCTCGCAGCTGCAGCAGCTTGCCTTGGCTGTTGCAGCTCCAGCTTCATCTGGAAGGTGGTCTGGAAGGTCATCCGGAAGGACGTTAGGCTGTCCAGTCTAATTAGCATATTAAGCTTTTATTATTATAGATGTCCTGGGATAGTGCTCAGTAACTGCTTGTTAAATGTAGAATGGGGTCCTTGTTCCTTTATTTGAATCCCTTTACTGGTTTGGGTCTCTCTTGTAGATTCAATGCCAAAGTTATTGTCTAATTATAGTGTGCCCTGTAGTGTGATTACCAGCTGCCTTACTTGAAATATATTTGTCTTACTGCTAGCTTTGATCACACTGAGTGATTTTGGCTGCACCATTCTTTTTAACTCATTTTGAGCTTAATTTTGACAAATCTGTCTTTTCATCCATTCTTTTAAGTCATAGTGTCCCAAACCCATATTTGAATAGGAGCTATTTTGTATCTAAATGCATTTTTACTTTTAACTTGTAGTTTGTTAGATATGGGTTATTTCATAGTTCTGAAGGTAAGCTGTCTCCCTGGTCCTCTTAGAAGTCTAGACAACAATTGCTTAGGGCCCTTATTCCCTTCCTTATCTTTGGAAACAGTTTGAAAGAGTGTCAGTCCAAAATGGGCTGGTTCTGTACTGGAGCCAAGATGCTTCCTCTTACAGCTTGGGACCAACTGTGCATAATGCACAGAACGTATACTATACGCAAGGGTATTTCATGCTGTGCACATGGTAGGGGAAGTTATATGAAGGCTGTTTAAGCACAAATTTATACATGTTTTAAATACTTATTTTAATACTTTTTTCTTTATAAGTCTGATTTTAACATACTTGAAAGTATACGTTGAAGCAGAAGAATACCTCACTCGATGGAATGATGTTAGTGAAAGTATTTTTTATGCTTACGAAAATACAGCGAATTGAGATTGTGAGCCTTCAGCATAATGTGTGAGAAATTTAGTTACTTGGCTGGTTATTTTCCTGTCCTCCTCTGTGTTAATTTCTGCCTTTCTACTCCATGGTGTGGTAACTATTTACAGAGAGTAGCTAGAGCTTTGCTAACTGACTAATCAGTGCTTTTTCTAAATGGAAAAAAAAATTATTTATTTTTTTACTAAAACTTCATTGAAAAGCATTTTTTTGCAAGACTTAATATCTTGCAAACCAGTGTTTAAGGCTATTAGATGCTCCTTTATTTTATTTGCTTCAGCTTATTTAAGTGTCACGTATTACTCCACTGGTCTTACAGTGGTCCTTGTTTTTTCATACTTAAAATGAGAAAATTTGTTGTGCTTTTTCAAGTAGCTAATAACCTGATTTAACAAAATGATCCCAGATATGTGTCATATGAGCTTTTTTGTGTGCAGTTGGAGGCTTGTCATGAATGCATGCTTCTGAGGAAGTGAGCTGACAGGCTGGGCTTCATGTGAATATTCACTGGGGTTTTCTATGAGATGTAACTCTAGCATCACTGTTACTACGTTTGGTTTGCGTTTGAAAGGGCATTATAACATAGGAATTAAAATCCAGAACACCCAGTGTCTGGAGTCTAGGTGTAGGAGCACAATAATTACTTCCTAATGAGATTATTTTAGAAACAAGTTGATGAAAGTAACTTTCAGGGCATAACTGAAACCCTTTGGTTCTCACTGTTTCTTAATCTAATCCAGCCAAAGAAATAGCAGCACCAATTTATCACTCATCTTGTCAGCATTAAGTAGGGTCATTGAAACAGATAGGACTAATCACAAGTTAACAGTTTTTACTTCACTTTAAATATAAATATGAAGCACCATGGTGTTAAAAAGAATAAATATGTATACTTATTTGTACACACATATTTATATAGATAAGCCTAGTTTGCTAAGTGTCTCAGGCAGCTGTAACAGAGTCCAGAGACTAGGTAGCTTATAAACAACAGAGACTGCTCTGGAAGCTGGGAGTCGGAGGTCAGGGCGCTAACGTGGTGGAGTTCTGTGAGAACCCCTCCGGGCTGCAGACTTCTGTCTTCATGCTGTGTCCTCACATGTGGGAGCAGAGAGAACTCTGCAGCCTTTCTTTTATATGGGTCCTAATTCCGTTCGTGAGGGCTCCACCCATGACTTAATCATCTCCCAAAGGCCCCATCTCCAAATACCATCACATTAGGAATTAGGATTTCAATGTATGAATTTTGGGGGAACATAAACATTCAGTCCACGATCTCTGAAAATCAATGGAAAAAAAATCCTAAAAAAAAAAGTACTAAACAGCCTACTTACAAAAAGACTTGTAAGTTAAGCACCTAATCATTGGTTTTTTGGAGTACCAAAAGGTCTTGTTTTGTTTGTTTCTAATTTGGAGGAGAGACAGTGACTGAAGTGGGAAATGTCCTGCTTTCCTGTACAGGGAGGTTGGAACGGGTGCTGACAGAAGAGGAACTTCTCACCTTATTTGATATGAACATTCATGTAATTGCACTTTTCCAGTGCCAGTTGCTGTTGGCTGCTGTTTCTCATTTTTGTTTGCTTTGTCTCTGCTGTCTTGTCTGTTCATTGACTCTTCTCCCCCCGTTTGGGAAGCAGGGCAATGTGAACATATCCACAATTGTTTCAAGCTTCAGAGGGTAGGAGACAGGCATACAACTTAAGGATTTATTACCAAGAAATAGGACTTTAGGGAAAAACCTAACCAAAAGGTATCTTTTGAAGAAAGGTATGGATTTCTAAGGTTATACTAGTCTGCCCCTTAAATCTAGATACGCTTCATGATTACCTGCCTAACTCTTGTTGCATGGTACATATGTTCTCCCTGCACTGACCCACAGCATATCGTCTCTCTCCTGATCTCTCCTAGATCTTTACCGCTCAGTTTTTCTCACATGCTTAACCCACACGTTCCAGTTGCCTCCTAGATCTATGCCCATGTCACTTTCATGCCTCCTAGTTATCACATCATCAGCTCTCTCCGAGCTGCCTCCTCACCTGCCTCTTTCCCTGTACTGCCTACCAAGGTTAATGTGGTTAAATGGCACCTGCACCTTCATAGTTATGAGAACTAAAAATCTAAGAACCATCTTTAGCTGTTGATCTCCTTCATGTACTAGCCAAGTCCTTGTACGTATTCTTCCTCCACACTGTGTTACGAAGCTCTCTCCTTCCTATTTCTGCTGCCCCCCCCCCCTTTTTTTGTTGGTGCCAGGCTAACCAAAACATTTTTTGTTTTGGAAATTTTATTTGCATCCACTCTGTAAAGTAGGTTGCATTATCTATTTTTTAAAATATCACATTTATGGAATAGGCACAAAGAAGTTAACTTGCTGTTCCAACATCAAGGAAATGGTGAATCAGGTTATTTGATGTTGGGTGACATTAAAGTCCAATCTCTTTCCATTAAGAAGTCTTTCACCTAACATATAAGGTGTCTCACTTTTCCATCCACCTGCTCTCTCTCTGTGCTGTGTACTTTCTCTCTGGGTATCTTCTGCTAGCCGTGTGGTCACCTCTAAGCCTCTGTCCTCACTTGGTTCTCAGCTTGTCTTTCTCAGCTCTTCTCTGCTTGTCAATCCAGCTTTGTTTCCTCAAGTCACATCTAGTCTTCCTCCCTATCACCACTCCACTAACACTACCACTTCTCACCAACCATCGCCACTCCACTAACACTACCACTTCTCACCAACCATCGCCACTCCACTAACACTACCACTTCTCACCAACCATCGCCACCTCCAGGAAGTCGCTACAAATAATTGTTGGGTTAACATTACTATTTTGTTTATGTGCCCAGTTAGAATGTGATCTCTTTGAGGGTGCTGACTCATTCATTTTTTAAGTTTTATTAGTCTTAACTGTAGTTTGGCGTTATTAAAGGTATTCTCTCTTTATAAGAAGACTAGAGGCCCGGTGCATGAAAATTCATGCACTGGAGAGGGGGGTCCCTCAGCCCTGCCTGCCCCCTCTCACAGTCCGGGAGCCCTCAGGGGTGGGAGGTGACCCGGCGATCAGGGGAAGGCGATGCCCCCATCACATCTCTGCCGCTGCCACTGCCGACAGCGTAAGCCTCGGCCGGCCCTGGTTACCTGAGGCTCTGCTGGCCCTGGGCGGCTGGGCAACCGCCATCTGAGGCTTGCCTGTGCCTCGGGCCCGCCCTGGGCGGCTGGGCAGCCAATATCCGAGGCTTGCCTGCTCCTCGGGCCGGCCCTGGGCGGCTGGGGGGCTGAGGGGACTGGGGGACTCGGGAGGCAGGCGCGCGGAGTGGCTGGACCCGCCTGGGGGCGGGCCTGGCCGTGCCGCACGCCTGCCGCCCCGGCGGGGCTAAGGGGACTGGGCGCTGCCATCTTGTGGCTGTGGGCACCGCCATCTTTGAGGATGTGGCAGTCAATTAGCATATTCCCTCCTTATTGGCTGTGGGCGCTGCCATCTTTGTGAGGGTGTGATGGTCAATTAGCATGTTCCCTCTTATTAGATAGGATGCTTGCCATACTTTATATCCATTCTGAAGGAAACTATAGCTGTAGAGTAAATCCTGGGAAATTGTTTAGCACATTCCTGGCTTATCTGTGTGTTTACATACATCAGACATGTGTTGCAGGCTTACTAGTGCTAGACCAGGTGTTTGAGATAGAGGAAAAGGCACCGGGAGGAGAGGAGAGGAGAATGCCTGGAATGAGGCTAACATTTTCTGTAGGGCCAGGGAGGAAATGTACCTGCTTGAGCAGGTGGTATGAATTGGGACTATGAAAAATTTTAATGACAGAGACCTGACTCTCAGAGAATGGTTTGATATTGGTCTCTTAGTAGAGTGCTTGCCACTTAGGAAGTCAGTAAATATTTATTTAATTAATGAATAAAAAACTAATTTATTTGCCTGTTCATGTAATGAAATATAAATTCAGAATGTTGGGATATAATGGTTTTTTTTCCTTTTTATTGACAAATATTTAAATTTGTAACCACCAAGGTAATTTTCTGAAACCCAAATTATTTATTGTGGTCTGAGAAATTCTGTCTTTGAGAAGGCCTGTTATTGACATGAAAAGCTCAGTTTGCCGTTATACATTAGAGTAGGTCTGTATGGATGAATGAATGCTTCCTGTTGTAACTTTTAAGAACTTTCTTAAAACTCTCCTAATACTTGTTTTGTGTGTTGATGAATTATCCCTCAAAAGAGGATCCTTAATATATCCTATAACATGTTGGTGCAAAGTGGTTTCCCTCCTTATATGTTCGTTTTATTGTATTATCCTTTTCTTTTAATGTAACTTGCCCTTACCCCTTATCCTCCGCACCTTTTTTGTTTTTACAGTATCTCTTGCTCCTCCTCCTCCCACCATCCTACAGGTAACTCCTCAGTTACCTTTAATGGGATTTGTGGCCAGAGTCCAAGAAAATAGTAAGTTTATGTCTTCCTTTATGCTGTAGATCAGATTGCAGGCATAAATGTCATTTATATGTGATTGGCTAAATATCCATTTGCTGATACTTCAAGTATTTGAATATTATGAATAAGTCACTATGTGAGCAGCTAGTAGGGATGATAAAATAATTAAGATGAAATTCTCTACTTTCAAATAACTTAAAATCTGGTAGTGAAAAAAAATTTAAATAAGGCACATGTAAGAAAAGAAAGATCACACCTGAGATGTTCTTTAATCACTAGCTATCCCATTTTTTTTCCTCTGGGATGCTGAAACAAGTAGCCTAGTTTTTTATCACTGGAATTTAGGGTTTTGTGGCTGGCCTGAGAATTTTCCTTTGGTCCTGTGATTCCAGGTAGGTCCCAGGGGACCAAATTGCCTCCCTATTTCCTAAGAGGCCTCATAGATTGGCAATGAATTACCATTGGCTTGTGGTCTGGTGTTGAGTTATGCAGGATCACATAACTGATTTTATTGACAAATTGAGTCTTCTCCTCGGGAAGTATTAAGGAATCTCAGGAGACTGAAGTCTGCAAAGCAGGAGGCCTGTATCAACATTCAGTGCTGAGTTGTACAGAGACCAGTAAACATAGTCTGAGTGGGAGGTGGCTTCTCTGTGAGCAGTCTTCCTGAGGAACTGTATTGTAATCAGAAGGTTGCTTGATGGGCCTGGAATTTGAACAAGGGAGATTGCGTTAAAGAAAGACTTAATGTTGTCAGGCTGAAATAGCCCATTAGCATCTAGTAACAGGATGGCCTCACCAATGGGATAGAAGATGTGCACGCTGTTGCTTAGGACCCTTGCTCCTTCGGATGTGGGCATTGCCATTACTAGAATGTACGCTCTGTGAGAGCAGGGACTTTTGCCTGTTTTGTTCCTGGGCTGTTTCCCCAGCACTTAAGAAAGCATCTGACACATAGCAAACACTTTTAGTCCCTCCTTTTTTGTGCTCCCCTCGGTAACTAAACGCCCCGTTTATGTTGACACATTTCTTCTTGTATTTTAACTGATGATAATCCAGTTTCACTGGAGGGAGGGCTCACTCTGTCTTCCAGGTGCCTTTGCATCTCTCCTTGCTAATTTCTGAAAGTAGCTTATATCACTTCAGTGTAGTGGAGGGTATTCCATAAGCACCTCCCGTGTTTACCACAATGTGATTGCCTTTTGGGTTATCTTTTCTCATTTCTTTCCTTAGTCATATACATTTCTCACCTACAGAATGTATAAAAATAAGAGACTTGGTGTATGAGGTGTGCTGTGGTTGATTTAAAGACATAGTAGGACTTGTACATTCAAATGAATGTTGTCCTCTTCAAAACAGTCACCTTGGAAAGATGCATACCTATCTTTTGGGATTATCATAGCTTTCAGATACATTATTTTGAAACCACTCTGTATTAAGATTGAGGTTTGAAAGAAGTCTGGAATTATTTGGAACCAGTTATACGGTGCTAAGTAGTGTAGCAATGATCCCGTTGTTCTTCTTAAAATCCTTCTGTGGCTCCCCCTTGCTCTTTGGATAAAGTTCAAACTGTTGCAAGGCCCTTCCTGCTTAGTGTTCTTCAGCTTCCTCAAGCCTCTTTCTGCTGAACTTTGGTCAGTTCTTTGCTTTCTTCCCTTTGCATTTGTTTTTCCACCCCCACTCCATCCCACCCCCTAGACATTAACTCTTACTCATCTTTCAGGTTTCAGAAACCCATGTAAGCGGGTGGGTCTACTGCTCTATTTTCCATAATGACTTAAAGCACTTACTGCACTGAATTATAAACAGAAGTTTGGCTGTCCATGTCTCCCAGACTTTTGCTCACTGCTCTATTCCCAGTGCTGAGTAGTAAGTACCTAACCGTAGTAGGCTTTCAGTTGATGTTTGTTGAGGGAATAATAATGAAACTTTACCTTAAAGTTAGTGTGTTTATCTTACCCCATAGTATTGTAAGCTTTTAAGATAATAAACATTGGCGTTCCAATTTCTGCTCTTCCCCTTACTTCTGTAGGCACGAAAGCCAGTTTTCACATTCATAAATTGGCCCTCAGGCAGTTATTAGAAAAGGTAAAAATGAGCATGGCAACATCTTTGAGTAATTTGGTAATTTCTCAAGGTGATTGTTTTGAAAGACAGAGTTCATTTGGATGTATATTTTTGTGGAATTGTTTAAATGCAAATAGGAAATATTGTTGATTCTTATCCCAACTACATATAATTTGTCATAAACTTTGTTAAAATCACATACTTATATGTTTTGTTTGTTAAAAAAACACATTAGAACTAAAAGCAATACTTGTAATGGGTAAAGTTTTAAAGTTCATAAAGTAGATACGTTAATAAGTACAGAGTGGCCCAGCAGATGGAAGAATACTGGGATAGGGCAGAGTATGAAGTTGATAATCCTCACCAGGCCAGCAATCTTCTAAAATTCATTTGATTCAATCAGTAGGTTTAGAGAAAAAAATAGAAACTAAACAGATTGCTCAGAGAATTTCACAGAAACAGTACTGGCACTTCATAAATAAGAATTTGTGCTGTTCATTAAAATGGGACAACTGATCAATGCAACTTTATTTGGTTTATTTTGTTGAGCTGTGCTCATGTATATCAAGCATTTTAAAAGCTTTTGAGTTCCTGAGTTTGGAGATGATATTTAGACATTGCTATTTGTTGACACCTGAGCTGTGGAAGCAGATCTCAATAAAGAGATATTTAAAATATTTTAAATCACTCATATATTTACCTTGGAGAAATTCTGAAATAACCAAACTAAACACAAACATCTTCATAGATGAAGTTACCTAAAATTGTTTGTGATTTCTGCCCTGCTGATTTGGTAAGATGCTATATTTAAGAAATTCACTGAGAGAAAGTAGCAGATTATTAAAATTTGACTTTTCATTGGAGTCATTCTAATTTTTATAACCTAAATACGGTTATAAGTATCCAAATTATTAATATTTCTGATAATCACTTCTTGGATAGCATATAAAGCCAAAGTATATTGTATTAGCATAAACAGGTTCCAAGGCTCTGTTATTATTTCGGCTAAACTTTATTCAGCATCCATACACGCTAACCCATGGGGAGGAGAAAGCCATGATTGGAGATTGGAAACTTTATAGCTGGTGGAGGGATTCTCTTGCCCACTCAAGTTTTTAAAGGTTATTTTCAAGTGTAGGTTTATAGTTCATGAACATAGAAGCTTAGCTCAGGTAAGAAATAAGAATTGTGCATTAGGTGTAGTTTGTTATCAGCTTGATGCCTTCTCAGTTTCAGACACACCACCCCCACCACCGCCTGCGGAAGAGCCAGTCTTTGATGAATCCCCCCCTCCACCCCCTCCCCCAGAAGATTACGAAGAGGAGGAGGCCGCCGTGGTTGAGTACAGTGATCCTTATGCTGAGGAGGACCCGCCCTGGGCTCCGAGGTCTTATTTGGAAAAGGGTAAGTTCAGAGGGCTGTGTGGAGGGATGGGAAGAAATCTGCACATAGGAATGACATTTACTGGTACTGAAGAGAATTTTTTGTTTTACTGATAAGAAAAATTTTGCTTATATTACATGTATATTTTTATTTAGTTGATAGGTTTTATGGTTTTGAAAGCATGCTAGTAAAATTCTGTGACTGTTTGATTTTTTATTGAAATGATAGTTAACGTATTTTTCCTGTTGAGCATGCTCTTTATGAATGGTTTCAGTAAGACAAAAGTAAAAAAAAAAAAAAAAAAAAAAAAAAAGAGGCTTTTTCTGGAATGCCTCAGGAAGAGGATGATTTTTTTTTCAAATTATTAGTTATTTCTGCCCCCACGGTTTATAAAGCTTTCTTTTGTGGCACCTTTTATCAGATATTTCAGTTTAAGTATCTCCATATGAAATTCCTTCCAAAGAAGAATGGTTTCTTCATTTCTTTACAAAGTAGTATTGGGCATTTCTTTTATTGAAAGTTTCTCTAAATATACCAGCTAACCATGCCATGGTGCTTTTGGGACACAAACTTCTAAATCTTATCAGTACTAATCAGCTCAGAAAAAGGGTGCTGTCTTGCAGGAAGTTTTAAGGAAATTAAAGCTACTCACTGATCTCAAAACTGACCCCACATTTAGAATCACCTGGGGAACTTACATTAAGAAATGGTAAACTTCCACTTTTGGTCAAAATAGAGCAATAGTAATTAGATTTACCCTCTCTCCTAAAACAGGAACCCAGAAAAAGTTGAGGCAATGGTTTTGAATCAGTAGACAATAGGCAGTGGTGGACTCTGCCCCGAGAGAAGGAACTCAGGGCGAGCCTGTGATGCCCTGGCTTGCTACCTAGAGGCAGTTTCCAGGCCACAGTGCAAGGAGGATGTAGCCCAGACAGAGCGTGGGCACTGACTTGTGGAGAGAAGGTAGAGATGAGAATTTTTGGAGGCCACAGAGAGGACAGAGCTCGGGAGATATCCGGAAGGTCCCGTTGAGTCTTGAACTGAGCACTGATTTGTACATGTGTGTGAAGAAATGACCTGATCCTGAAAGAACAAAACCAGAAAGGACTAGGCAGAAAAATGACTGACATGACACAGGCCTGGAAATAGTTCACGCTCCCAAACCCGTCAGAATAGAAAGACGTGTAATACACAAGGCACAGAGCAGAGGCCTCAAAGTGTGTCCTCTTAGTAATGGGGCACATCAGCCCGGATGAAAGCTGCTGGGGACTGCCCTGACAGAGCTCACCTGCAGGCCTTTGGAAGCATCCACCTGGTTTCTGGTAACTTAACTGAGCTCCGGACAAAGTGCAACACTGTTCACCAAGAGCCAGCGCATTGAAAAGTCAGGGTCACAGGGTCCGACCGCCGTTAATCGCAAGCCGTGTGAAAAAGCAGGAAAATAGTCCTTTGGTAACTCACAGCTAAAGGAAAAGCCAGCTAATGGAAATAGACCAGAAATGACCAAGATAATGGAATTGCCTGATCAGGGTGTAACAGAGCTATTATAAATGCCACGTATGTTCAAGAAGGTAAAGGAAAACATGAACCTTAGGAAACGAATACATTTTTAAAAAAAGAGAAAAACTCACTTTTTTGAAGATAAAAAATATGGTATCTGAAGTGACATTCAGAAGAAAAGATCAGCAACCTTGATGGTATGACAATACAAACTATTCAAAATGAGGCGTGGGAAAAGACACTAAACACAGCCCCAGATATGTGAGGTGATACCAAAGAGTCTTTTTTTGCAGAGATAAGATCTCATGGAGGAAATCCTAAGCAATCTACAGAAATCTGGTAGAACTAAAGAGTATAGGTTACAGGTCAATGTATAAAATTAATTGCATTTTTTTATGTCAGCAACAAACAATTGGAGGTTGAAATTTATAAAACAACTTTTGTAATAAGATATGAAATACTTAGGGATAAATTGAAATATATGAAAGACTTGCATGATGAAAACTAAAACATTAAGAGAAATTAATAAAAGCCTTAAAAAATTTGAGAACTGTATGATGCTCTTTGATCATTATTGTTGAGACTGGTTTTCCCCAAAATGGTATATATATGGAATGCAATACCTATAAAAATCCAGAAGTCAGTCTTACAGAAATTGACAAGACGATTCTAAAAGTTATATGGAAATGCAAACAATCTAGTATAGTCAAAACAATCTGAAAAGAAGTCTAATGTTGGAGGAATTACACTACCTGACTTCAGAGTTCTAGTGGAAAGCTTCAGTGTTCAAGACTGGTGCTGGTGTAAGTATAGGAATATAAATCAGTGGACCAGAATGCATAGAACCCAAATAATCCGGCGAGGAAAGGATAGTGTTTTCAGCAAATAGTTTTGAACAATTGGATATCCATATGCAAAACATGAACTTCCACCCTTACCTCACAATTCACATAAATTAATTTGAAATGTATTTTGGATCTGAATGTAAAACCTAAACTATAAAAATTCTGGGGGGAAATGTAGGAGAAAAAACTATGTTCTGGGGTCAGGAAAAAAATCTTGTGGAGACCACATAAAAATACATGAAACTTAAAAAGAAAAAAATTGATAAATTGAATTTCATTAATTAAACTTTTCTTCAGACACTGAAGAAATGACAAGACATATTAGCCTGGGAAAAATATTTGCAAAATAATTCACTAAGATGACAACTTGTAGGGAAAAAAATTTGAACACATTTACCAAATAGATACATGAATTGCAAATAAGCACATGAAAAGGAGCTCAGTATTAAAATACGTTTTTTTTATTGATTTCAGAGAGCAAGGGAGAGGGAGAGAGAGAAACATCACTGATGAGAAACATTGATCGGCTGCCTCCTGCACGCCCCCTGCTGGGGATTGAGCCTGAAACCTGGGCATCTGCCCTGGCCTGGAATTGAACCATGACCTCATGGTTCATAGGTTGACTCTCAACCATTGAGCCACAGTGGCCAGCAAGATGCTCAGGGTTAGTTATGAGGGACATGCAGGTTAAAGCCACTGTGAACCAAACTCGGTACCACTGTACACCCTCTAGAATGGCTACAATTAAAACACTGATAACACCAAGTGGGAGAGAAAGGGTGCAGCTGGAGCCCTTACATCGTTGGTAAGAATGCAGCATCTCAGTCCCTTGGGAAAACAGTTGGCAGTTTCTTATGGAGCCAGACATCCACCTACCAGATGATCCGGCCTTCCTTCCTGTGGTGGTTACTTACAGGAGTGACAATTGTGTTCACACAAAGACTTGAATGTTCATAATCGCCAAAACCTGGAAACAACCCAAATGTTTTTAAAATGGTGAATAAATTAATTGTGGGACATATCCATCTATTCAATGAAATACTGTTCAGTGAAAAGGAACAAACTCCTCTTATAAGCAACAATACGGAGGGATTTCAAGTGTTACCCTAATGAAAAAGACCAAAAAAGATTCTTACTTTATGACTCCATCTACATGAAATCTAGATCAGTGGTTTTCAGGGACTGGTACTGGTGGGTGAAGGAATTTACACAGGGGCATAAGGAAATTTGGGGGTGATGGGCATGTTGTATCTGATCATTGTGGTGGTCGTTATACATTTATATATACAGGTGCATACATTTGTGAAAACTCATTGAATTCTGCAATTAAATGCTTGTGTTTTGTATCTAAACTAATACCTCATTAAAGCTGTTTTGTAAGGGGGGAGAAGAGCCCAAGGTACTACACTAGGACGCGGCCTTAGGCATTGACGCGTTTTACAAACGCCTTAGCTGATTTTACCCTGTCCTAGACAAAGTGATACGATTTCAGCTGTGGAAAACTCCCTCGGTTATTCCTTAAGAGAATAGCACGATGAAATTTTGCTTTCTAAAAATTGACTCTTTAGTGAACATATAAAAATCTGGAGAGATTTGTGAGAGGAAAGTAAGTTTGTTTTGAGTCCAAGTAACTCTTTAAAGTTTTAAAGAATATGCCTGCATTGTCCCCTAAGCTGTTTTTAACGGTTTGGCTTATTTCTGTTAAGTTCAGATCTTTCAAAACATGAAAACCAAATCAGCTCTTCCTTACTCCTTCTGGCATAACAGAACATAGCCAGCTGTGTTAGGCTTACGATGGCTCTTCTGCGTGCGCGTGTGTGTGTGTGTGTGTATGTGTATGTTCAGCTGTGCCTACTGACTCGTTTTGCTATCCTAGACCTTAGGACCTGGTCTTAACCCTGCCTGCACATTTGAGTCACTGAGGGAGTGTTTAATACATCTGTCCCTGCAGGCCTATTAAATCAGAATCTGTGGGACTGCGTCAAAATTTTTAGAAGTTCCTCAGGTAATTCCAGGGTTGAGAACCACAGCCATAGGGGAAGGTTTGTTGTAACCTTTGATTACTGCCCATCATGTGCCTGGCATAATGTAAGACTTACTACATATGTAAGATAGTTTCCCCAGCTTGCAGACTAGAAAATGATGTTAAAGATAATTTGTTAGAGAAGATAACAGAAAATGTTAGTGTTAGAGAAAAGACAGTGTATCTTAATAGTTGTTAATGATAATAAAAGAAGCTAACATTTATATGGATGCTCACCATATACAGGGCTCCGGGCTGGGTGTTGTATGTGCATTGCCTCCTTTAACAGAACAGAGCTTTGTGGTGTTAGCACTATTTTAGTTTCCATTGTACAGTTGAGTAAAAAGAAGTTTAGGGACTTTAAATGTGTTCTGTGAACTAATAACTGCAGAGCTGGCATTTGCACTCAGTGTATAACTCCAGAGCGCACATTCTTAGCCATTCCTAAGCTGGGGCTTCGGCAGACCTGGGATTGATTGAGTCTTGGCTATACAGTTTACTAGCATTAAATTCTTCGATCCCATCCCTTCCAAGCTGTCTCTTCTTGTATTCTTCCAGCTCAATGATATAACTTCTTGGTAGAAGTATCAACAATGTGTGGTAATTTATCAGATAACATTTCTGTCCTTATAAGACTATGACCATTTGTCTTGTTCATCTTCCTATCTCTAAAAATCAGCATGGATGCTCCATTAATGATTGTCAAAAAAATGAATAGTTCCATTAATTCTATCTGGGGATTCCAGGAAGCTTGTCAGAGGACATTTGTGAAGTGCCCTGAGCAGTGAAGAATTTCTCAGGCAGAGAGGGGAGCTAGCAAGGGCCTCTAGGCAGAGGGGTGCTCTGAGTGAAGGCACGGTGGTTTGGCACGGTGAGCAGGGCCATGTGCACGAGGACGTGGGTGGGTGTGGGGAGAGAGGGCCTGGGGTGTGTGTGCAGGAAGTTGTAACTGGTGATGGAAGGCCTTGAGTACCATGCTGAGATGTCTGGATCTTTTTCCTTTTTAAAAAATCTGATGGTAGAAAATTGTGGAAGATTTTTAAGCAGGTTAATGGTAAGTTCCCATGTACTTATATCTTTAGTTAAAAAAATTACCTGATAACAGTGCAGAGCACATCAGAAAGGAAAGCAGGGCCCTGGCAGTGTGACTCGGTTGGCGCGTCGTCCTGTGCACCGGAAGTTGCGGGTTTGATGCCCAGTTGGGACATGTGCGAGAGGCAACTGATCAATGTTTCTCACTCACATCGATGTTTCTTTCTCTCTTACTCCCTTCCTCTCTCTAAAATCAATTAAAATTTTTTAAATAAATGAAGAAAGGAGGAGTTGGAAGACCAAGTTGGATACCTTTCTAAGGAAGAGCTGAGGGCCTTAGCTACAGCAGAGGTGCTGAAACCTTGTTCCCATAAATCAGTTGATACAAATGGAAGTATTTTCTCACGTGGCACTGTCACTCGATTCTTTTAACTCCTTCAGAGTTACTTGCCGAAAGTCAAATAATGTTCCATCTTTAACAATGTTTGATACGTTGGCTGATAACTCCATTGGTCTTAATGTTTGTTTAAAGGAATGGAGCCACCTAACTTTAACTTGCAAAAGGTTGGGTTACTCAGTGGAGTAATTCTCTTTTTTAGTATCACACGAATATTTTGAACTGTTTCTTTGGCACCCAGCAGAGTTTTGTACTTTAAGACAGTGCACTGCAGTAACACGTAGGAGAATGATAGACAGGAAATGAGAACTTCTGTGACTGATGCCTGGCTATCATCTCAGGGCAGTTTTGGAAGCAATATTTATAAAAGTTGAGACTCTAGAAGGAGTTTCCCCTAATCATCTGACACGCATACTGCATGGACAGTCTTCAGCCCCCCGGGTTAGGTATATTCCACATGAAGACCGCTGCTGACGGGCAGTGAGCGTGACACTGGAGATGATGGAGGTGTTGGTTTTGAGCTGTAGGAGGTGGAATTAACGGGATTTAGGGATAGTCTCGTTTGAATTATTTTTTCATTGGGTTTGCATTTTGGTAAGCATCGAGTGTTAACTAAGAGAGAGAAAAAATATTAGGTTGACTATAGAAATAGTAAAGACTTTACATACCTTGTTTTACTTTTATAGTTAAACTTTTTTGTCATTTAATATACACTGAGTGGCCAGATTATTATGATCTCTGAACACATAATAATCTGGCCACTCAGTGTGTATGTGTGTGTGTTTGTGTGTATTAGAGGCCCGGTGCATGAATTTGTGCATGGGTGGGGTCCGGCCAGCCTGGCCAGGGGGAGGGGACATGGGCGGTTGGCCGGCCTGTCTGCGGGTCAAACTCCTGGTCGAGGGGACAATTTGCATATTAGCCTTTTATTATATAGGATATACACTGAGTTGCCAGATTATTACGTGTTCAGAGATCATAATAATCTGGCCACTCAGTGTATATTGGTGTTTAGGGGTTTGGTTATGTTTTGAGAAATACTAACTTCCTCCTAGGCCTCTCTGAAGTATTTTCTGATATAAAAACTCAGAGTTTAACAAAGCCATTTAATTCTACTAAAGTAGGCCAGACACACAAATGAACTGGGGCAAGTTACATTTTATCATAAACTCCTATTGTAGTTTGTTTCTTATTTATGTGAGGTTTAAAGTTACATGAGAAACGAACAAAGTCAGTACAATTTATGCTTCTCAGAAGGACGGGTAGATGGAGAGTGTTGTTGAGTGAAATGCTGAGTGATGTAAAAAGGTACAGAGGATCTCTTTACAAAAAAGAGAAATCTACCAGCCCGGCATAGCTCAGTGGTTGAGCGTCAGCCTGTGAACCAGGAGGTCATGGTTCGATTCCCAGGCAGGGCACAGGCCTGGATTATAGGCTCCATCCCCTGGGGGGTGTGCAGGAGGCAGCCAGTGAATGATTCACTTTCCATCATTGATGTTTCTATCTCTGTTTCTCCCTTCCTCTGTGAAATAAGAAACAATGTTTTTTTTTAAAAAGGTAAATCTTCAAGTGGATTTGAGCGATAGGCTCCCCCAGTTTAACTAAACTGTTGAGGTAGATGCAACAGGAGCCTGAGGCTGTCCCAGAGACTATCGCAAAACCCCAGTTACCAAGTTATTTAAGCAACAAAGATGTCAGGAGAGCTTACAGGTGCCTTGGCTTCCATGACACTTGTAGTGTGTTAGGGGATGTGTTAAATGGGTAGCATAATGCCCCATGTGTTTTGAAAGAGTGTATATATAATGGACTCCCAGCATTCGCACATGAAACCTGTGGGAACTCAACCACTATCCTACTCAGTGACTCCAGAAAGGCATGGGCTCCAGAAAGTGGGGAGACATCAGTCTGCTCCTATCCCTTAGTTCACCTCGTCTTCTCACTTGCCTCTCATGGGGTGTCCCACTGCACTAGACAATTCTAAGGTTGAAAGACGTGTTTTGACAGGATACAGGCTCAACTGAATAGTCATCTTTCCCGATCCTGGGATTGTGACTCTCCTCAGTGAGGTATTTCTCCATAGGCTGCTGAACGGTAACTTCACTGATTTTTTTTGCCATTTAAACTGCTTGGAACCTAACCTCCCCAGGAAGGTGAGATTCCATTACAAGGACTGGGTATTAGGAAAAGAAGGGATTTTGGTCTGTGTTTAGAAAGTTATTGTGTGAAGTGCTGTAAAAGTTGGGAAAGGATGGATATTCATTTGTTTGGTTCTATCTTTGTAGGAATATTATTTTTCACATCCTATTTTTTCCCCTCTAGTTGTGGCAATTTATGATTATACAAAAGACAAGGAAGACGAGCTGTCTTTTCAGGAAGGAGCCATTATTTATGTCATCAAGAAGAACGACGATGGCTGGTACGAGGGAGTGATGAATGGAGTGACGGGGCTCTTCCCTGGAAATTATGTCGAGTCCATCATGCATTACTCCGAGTGAAGCTCCGCCGGCTGTCTCCCTCCCCGGAATAGGCAGGGCTTCCCAGACTGTCCAGGGCCCTGGCACTCCCTCAGTGAAGTGAATGAAGGATACAAATGATAAAAACTACGTATGTGTTGGTTTTTTTTGTTTATCCCCCAGTATTAAAACAAAAAAGCAACCTAATTGTGAACAAATGGATCTTTCTGTCATCATTTGTACTATGCTGAGCTGTCTGGATTGAAATAAAGTGACCATTTCTGAATATGTCAGAGGAATAACAGCATAACTGTAAAACAAATCAGGTTCAGACTGATCAGAGCAAAATCTGGGATCTTTCTCAGGAATACTGTACACCCGTGGGCTATCTTCTCCTGCAGAACCTGTGGCACTGGCTCTTCTTCAGTGCCTGTGCCAAAGGGTTAGCCTTGTGGCCTACTGCGTACCCCACTTTCTTCCACCTGTATGAGGAGGGAACCAATATTTGAATACCATACTGAACCATTTTTCGTTGTTTCTGATGGCTCATTTCCTCGGTCACAGGTAAATTCCGCATTCTCTCAGTACTTGCGCGTACCAGTGAATGCTGAACTGACTGGCATCCCTTCATGTTCTCAATTTGTAGATGATGAGTCTCCCAGCATTCTGAGGGTGGTTGGCAGTGGCCAGTGTGACTTGAATGTGCTGTTGCTGCATGAGCCTGCGGGGCACTAAGGGCCAGTACACCAGGTGTGTAACGCACAGGGGCGGGGCCCGGCTCACATGCGGAAGCAGGTGTGCGACGCTGGCCGTGAAGGCGCTTAAGGTTCTGAAGAGGTTGGACTAGAAATGTGCCGCCCAACAGGCACCCTAAGGCTTTGCCTGAGGCGCTGGTTTGAGGAGCAGGATTTTGGAAGTTAGACCAACTGTTTACTTTCACTATTGAGAAAAACATTCTTTTTGGGGAAAATAGCAGTTATTTTCAAATTTCTTGATAGTCCCTGGGAATGGAAGGCTTGCTACTGTAATCTCGGAGTGATATTAATGGCCGGTGTTAGCTGCTGCCCGTGGTTGGCTCACTTGACTCTAGAAAAGGGAAATACCCTCTTGGTTTTGTGGTTGGCCTCGGAAGTAGCTTCCTTTGGTAAGAATTGGAACCTTGTTTCTCAGACTAAGAATAGTGGGGTAAGGCCAAATATTTATCCAATTACATAGATTAAAAACTGATAGGACTTTGCAATAAAGCACTTTTTTTATCTGCCCAGTTACAGCTACAAGTTCAGTGGCGTCGGTAAGTCAGATGGCTTGCATCATTTCTGTAACCAGTGTAAGAAGTGTTAAAACTCCAGGAGGGCTTTGCTGCTCAGCAGGTGAAACTCGGTGATGAACCAGCTCATGGTCAGGCCCACCCTGTCATGGGCTCTTCCCAGTCCCAGGGACTTGGCCAGAGAGAGCTTTGCCAGGCGACTGCCCTGTGCGGGGTTCAAAGGGGAGAGGTAATAGCTGCATATACAGTTGACCCTTGAACAACACAGATTTGTACTGTACAGGTCCACTTACATGTGGATTTTTTTCAAGAAATATACAGTCGGCCCTCCGTATCCCTGGATTTTGCATCTGCATTTTCAACCAGTTATGATTGAAAACAGTATTTTCAACCTGCAGTTGGGAACCACAGATGTGGAGAACCAGCTGTGTGCATTGTTTTATATCATTTTGTATAAGGGACTTCAGCATCCAAGGATTTTGGGGTGTGTATGTGTGTGTGTCCTGGATCCAATCCCGCACAGATAAAGAGGGCTGACTGCAGTAAAGTTGTGGGGCGTCGTTATAGGTGGATTTTCAATTGCCTGGGTCTCGGGGTCCCTAACTCCTGTGCTGTTCAAGGGTCAACTGTGTTTCACACGTAAGCCTTGAACATAAACTAGTGCAGATAGAGGACTTGATTGAAAATGGATATGGTGGTAGTGTGTGAGGGAATTCAGATGGTGCAGGGAGAATATTCCAGTTGTGAGTCTATCAGGGCACAAAACTTCACCATTTTACTGAGACCCAGATACACAGTTCCATTGTCAAGACTTTTTGTTGTAAAGTTGAAGACCGCACCCCCCCCCCCACACACACACATATTGCAAGTCAGCTATTGTGCTTTTAGCTCTCTTTAACACTTTGAATTTGGCTTTGCCTCCATGTTTTCGTGAGATCATCCCAACATCCTTTATCCTGTTTTCCTTTGAAGTAATGGCCTTGAGTGTCCTCCGAGCTGTCGGCTTCATTATGAACGCAACCTAGTCTATACTTGGACAGGTTACACTCTTCTTGGTGTTGGTGTTTAACGAGGAAAACCTTTAAAATTAGATGTTCCATTTATTTATTTAAATACCTTTTTGCTGAGAAAGCTTAGGGGTTTTAATAAGAAGGAATTTTGAAATCCAGAAAATAGTTCCATACCTCACACCGATGGCAGACAACTGTGCATCCAGAGTTGGTGGCAGCTGCTTGCCTGCTGGACTGGGCCATGCAGAAGACACTGGTGGTGATGGCCGGCAGCAGGCCCCGGGTCAGCTGACCTTTTTCTATATTATTTAGTACTAATGTGTCATTTTAAAAAATGTTTGATTTTCTGCATACTTTAAATTTTTGTAGTTTTGAATTCTATATATTGTCTGGAAGGATACTATGTAACAATGGGCCAGGCCTACAGTAATGGGAGACTTTTAATGTATGTGATATTTTATAGATTGCATGCTGTTAATAGTCTGTGAGGGTAGTATTTCTTGTTTTATCAGTTTCCCCATTTATCTTTTTATAAATGAGATGAGATAGTGGGCAGTAGGAATTCCAAATGAATGTAGAAATCTCATATGCTACATAATATTGTGGCAAAGGGGATCCAAGTCTCAATCTGCTGATAAGCAAGCAACCTTATTTTCAGGATAGAATCTAATGGGAGAGGGAATTTTTTCCTTTTTGATTTGCTGTCCATTCCTCCTTTCTTTTAAAAACAAACAAACTTTTAAGTCACTCCTTTTAACTAACTTATTTTTTGGTACAATTGTTTGAAAGGCCATGGTGGTATGAATGAAAATACTTTTGTCATTGACCTAATGGCCAAGGCAGTAAATCAGAAACAAAAAGTATCAACGTGTCAAAATCTAGACCTGAGGTTCAGCCTGCTGTGTTTGAAATAGGAATCTTTTCTTCAGTATTTTCCATCTTTTGGCTATTTGCTGTCTATCTCCCTCAAGGCCACTGTAGAGTTGGCAAGGGCCTGCTACTTTGCTGTGTATTCCTGGAGGTCACCAGGTGAGGCGTTTTATTCCTCCCCGTCCTTCCCCTTCTGCTTATCACCCAACCAGAAGGTCTTCCTCATCTTCCCAGGGATCTCTGTAATGTGGCTGTGCTCCCTGGCAGTCTTAGGTTGATTGAGGATGACTTGAGAGGCCTCAAAATGATGGTAGTTTGCTTTTACCTTTCGTGTCCGTTTTCATCCCGCAGGTTACCATTCTGCATTAAGGACTATTTTCAAATTATTTTATTTCTGTTCAGTGGAGAACAGGGCCACCTTTCCCTTTGAAAAGGATTCGATGGAGGAATTAGCAGGGAACTGCCAAACCTTTGAAAGAATGGGGACCTGAATCACTTCTGAACTACTCGGACCAGAAACTCTTGGTGATTTCCCTCACACGATTTATTTAGGATCATAGAATTTTAGAGTTAGATGAGATTTTAGTTCAACCTCATTTTACTGATGAGGTTAGATGGTTCATTTCAGGTAAGAGCTAATGAATAATGGTAAAGTTTCTGACTCTGCCACTCGTTACTATTTCTGCAGTGTCTTCAATGAATGTGCTGTATGTTTCTTCAAAAATTGAGTTCTCCTTGATGTCTTCAGATACTTGAAAAGCTATGCTTCAGTTAATACCACCACAGTATTCGTTAGACTAAACTTGTTTAAAGGAGTGTACTAACTGCAACCTTAATGACTAACTGCAGTACAAACAGCCTTTCCCGTTAGGTGTCTGCAGCGGAAGCACTGTCAGCACTGGTAGGAGCACAGCCAGCAGCCTTATGAAACAGGTTTTTGTTAGAGACATTGCGGTCATTACCTTAGGTTTGCTTCATGCTGACTTTATTCCTATTTCTTATTGAGAATCGATCACATCATTCTTTAAAGGACAAATAACCCTTGCTAAATATCTTGAGATTTTTTTTCTTTAGTAAAAAAAAAAAAAGCATCCCAAAACCAAAAAGCTTATTTTCACATCTTTTGCAACTTAGAATGCTATGAAAAAGCAGTTTTTATAATATTTTGTGTCCCTGAATCTCTCTTCTTAACTAAATGGTTTACAAAAAGAAGGTAAACATTTTAGCTCCCAGAGAGAAGGTTGGTGTTCTGGATAAAAACCACGCAGGAGAACTTGAGGGAGCAGTCGTTGCCAGTAATGTTCGTGTGTGTGCCATTAAACCACCTCCATGAGTGGGGGAGCATTCACTTCTTAATTTTGAAATTGTATTTGGAATGTTGCTGTGTACTAAGAACCTGACCTAAATAAAATTCCACAAAATATCTAAGTGTCTTGTGAATATATTTATGCAAGTAACCTCCTCTAATAAGTGTGGAGAGAATCCTTCCCCGTTGCTCCTTTTTATTACCTGTCTTAAAACTTCAAGTATTTAAAATGTTGAGCCTTAAAGAATTTTCTTCAAGACAGCTGTTTTCTATCACTATTTTTGCTGTAGGTGAACCTTAAGTTTTATGATCACTTTTCCCCTAGTTTCGGTAAATGATAGTGATTTGTAAACATATGCAGTCCAACATAATTGTGATACCAAAGCTTTGTACAAAAAGGATCCCTTCTGTACTAGTTGTACTTCTCTTTAAAAGAAAAAACATCTATTTTTAACAACCAAAGCTTCCTAGTTTGTTTACTTAAAGATGAACCAATTGAACACTTCAAATTGTATTTTATTTACTTTCACACTTAATTTGTTCTTACTGCACAACCTATTTAGGGTACCCCAGCATAAATAACAAAACCAGGTTCTTAATGGTGCCGATCCACAAACAGTCAAGTGAAGTCCCCATGTTTAAACAAAATCCATGTATTATTTTTATTAAGGGTTGGGTAAGCTGACATGGTGAAAACAAATTTACACTGACTGTATGACTACTGTCCTAAGCCATTACAATACTTCACTGGCTAGAGTGACTTGGAAAATAACTTAATCTAGCAGTAGAACAAAAACATCGTCAGTAGTACTGAATATATCTCTCTCATATATATATCTATATATATTTATCTATATATATAGGTTTGCACAATCAGGGAGCAAGGCACATAATGAAATGAGAGCGTACATTTAAACAAGAACATAATAGTAACAAAGCTGAAAGAAAAATTGTAACTTCATCTTTACCGAGCTGTGCATAATCATTTGAATAATGTCCTCTATCGGGTACTTTATAATGCAGTTCCTTTTGTCTTGTCATGCTTTAAAAAAGTACATTCCTACATTGTACCTATTTATTTATTTATAACAAAGCTTCCCACAGCCTACATGTCAATGTGAGCCTTGATTTAATTTTTTAAAGAAATGGGAAGAGAGGGAGCAATCCCAGTTAAATATTATGTGCAATTTTCCTTTAAAATAGTAAACAATGTTTTTACACCATTTAGCACAAGCTAATGATATTTTATTTTAAATGTACATTTCTATAAAAGGAGTTCACTAGTGACTGACAATAAAATTAAACAAAAATCATTTGAAACATTCCAGTTAATGCTTACCTTCTAGGAGAGATTATTTACAAGGAAAGGAAAAATATAGGAGACAGCAATCATGGGAAATGGCAGTATTTGGTATCGGGTTACCATAAACTCAGCTAACTGGGGGTAGTTCCAAAGACGCTAAGGTTTTTCCCTCTAAGTGCTGCGAGCACATGCTGCCTAAGGCGGCTTCGGCATCATGAGCTAGGTGTCAGCAGCCGTCTGTGGTCAATGCGCTCACTTCTGTCTTTGGTAGAAAGCAGCCAGTCCTCACCAGGCAGATGGAGCCATCTCTCGTGAGACAGTAACTTCTTCTATTTTTGCATAAACTAGAAATATCTTCCTTTTCACTAGCACCTCAAAATTTGCTTGTTAGGTTTTTTTTAATGCTATTCCTTCCAAAGAGTTCAAGGCACTGGGGATTATAGCAGATACTGTTTTCTCTTCAAAATGGTTCATTACTTGAACAAGCAAAGAGCAAACCAATTGGAGATTTTTTTCCCCCTCCTAGTGTTTATCAAGTATATTGTTTGCTTATTTTTGTTCAGCAAGTTTACAGATAAATATCAGGTTTCTTTTACATACAGACCTTCCAAGGACGCAACAATAACGGAGCACTTATTTAAGGGATAGAACAGTAAGGTGTAGAAATGTACTTCTCTTGAGTTTTAAAGGAAAATAAATCTATAAAGATAATGGGATATTTCTGTTCTACTTGCCTCTCTGTGAGTCAAATCTCAACGTTAGGAGCAGTCACGTGTATCCCTGCAGGATCAGGGATATCCTGCTTTATACAAATGATGTCAAGCGTACAGAACAAAACTCAAAGTGGTACTTACAACCTAAAGTGATTTTTAAAGATAGAATCCTCTCATCAAGTGTATAAATCCAAATTATTCCTATTTCACTTAAAGCAAGTCAGAGTCAGTCAGGTTTACTTGGTCTAAACTTGAATAAAATCTGTGAGATACATCAGTTTTGTAAACATATCTGTAGATATGTTTCAAAACTTTGGTAATAACATAAAACTAAGAAAACATTTTTTATGCATTACAATTTTTAATATAACGCGTTTGTGTTGCTCTTAAGAAAAGGCAAGCAGGCCACAAACAGTTCTGTTGGTGACCTGATAGTCATTCAAACAAATCCACATCATTACCTGAAGATTTTTCAGGCTAAATTTATGACATTACATTTTTAACATAAGCTTATTAACAACTATTTTCCCAGAATAGCAGCTTCTGAAACTCTAATGGGATGCGCAGCTCCTGTGAACTTTGATCTCAGAGTTGTCGCTCTAATTTTGTTTAAACTTTCTTGATAACCTCAGCAATGTTTTCAGTGGCAGTAAACTTACATAGAGAGGGACTTCTAAGATAGTTTGCAGCCCTTAGCAGAATATGCCCTCGGTGGCCAGCAGCACCTTGATTTTAGAGGACTGTAAACACCGTGTCCACATTACTTGGAAATTTTCTGATTAAAATCATGTCCTATAACTTGTAAGAGTCAGCAATCTTTCTCATTTTAAAAAGTCTCAAATTTTAAAAATCCAATTTACAGTTAAGTGGGCATCTGTAAAAACCTTAAGAATAATTAAAAAAAGAAAAAAGAGTTACTTTTCTCAAGTGAGAATTATAGTAGCTAAGGGGGAAAATGTATATATTTATTCGAGTAATAAAAGCCAAGCTGGTAAAATTTCAATAGAGAATAGCCTAACGTTTATATTAATGCCTATAAACCCGATGGAAGTTGTTGCTGACTTCAGAGTTGGTACCAAAATGTTAATTGTAGGGTGTTTAGTGACACCTTAAGTTAATTAACCAAGTCACTAGCTCTAATAGGCAACTGTCTGCACTGCCTTCAACAGCAGGATGTTTGTCCATATTCAGTACAGCCAAGTCAGCTGTCCAGACTTTCTTCTTTGACCTGGAGAATCTATGCTGTTGAGCAGGAGGCAGTGAAAGAAGGCACAGAGCTAGTTGTCATCTGGCAATAGGGTTTACCATGCACACACCAGAGAAAATAACAAAAGTAGTCTCAAAAACAAAACACCCCACAAAACTTCATCCCAATAAAAATCCAAATTAAAAAACTCCACCAGGGAGCTAAAACTGGAAGTATAATCTAAAGTGTTTTTTCTTTTTAAATGATTCAGTTGTTTCACCATGACAAAGGGGGGGAAAGTAGATTAATAGCCTTTTCCATCTTTGGAGAAATGTAAACAGCCTACTGTCAGACATGCCCATGGATTGGGGTATCAATGACATTCCTCCCCTGACCCAGCTCTCTTGTGGGTGCCCTAGTGGTGGTCTGCTCTTTCGGGAGAACGATGCACCAAAAGCATCAGTCTCGGAGGGCTGTCATCGCCACTGACAGCACGAAGTCCCACCCAGGAAAGCCCACACTGAAAAACAACAGGCCGTGTCTTAGGGTTCAAATCACCGATTGAGGGCATTGTCCACCTTCATGTAAAAATGACACCACAGTAAAAACCCCTAGTGAATATGTCATTGGATTCTTAGTAGCTCTTTTACTTCACAAAAAAGGGTGATTCACACTGAATCTTGGCAATCTGTACTCAAATGTTATGCAAATTGCTATGCGTGCTTAAATCAATAATGCAGATGTGTTAAAGGTCACTTCATAAGCATAACAATATCACACAAACCTTGTGAACAATTGAAAAGACCCAAAAAGTATCTTTTAAAGAAGCAGGGCTTTAAAAAGAATGCACAATGGTGTATGTTCTTAGTGCTCTATAACCACGTGAATAGATTGAACAATATCCTGCAGATGTGGCAACGGAGAGGTAGGTGCCATTTACTCTATGATGCAGCACGTCACTGGAGTGGGTTATAGGGGTATCGGGACACCGCAAACTTCCACTTACTCTCTAATTGCTGTCTGCTCCACTGCATGGGCAGTTTTTCCTTAAGGGGCAGTGTCAGCAGGTTTCCGCACTGTCATCCTTAGTCACACGGGCAGACTCTCATTGTAAGATGTGCTCGCTATCACTCCTGGGGGAGCTAGTTTTTGTTCGTTTAAGAGCAGCTCTGAGATTGCCTTTTATTCCTAATGGTCAATTTATCACATTTTTCTCAGAAACAAAAGGAAATTCACGGGAAAAAAAGCGCCTGAAGTGTAGCATGAAGCATACAGGATTGCTGTGTCACTAGAGCAATGATTTCATGTTATGCCAAACTGCACATGCACAATATGTAATGCCACTCGCTGTGCTTGGACTGCACTACTCCCGAGAACCTGGGAACCGGACGGCTGCCCACACCTGGCTGCAGCAGGCGTCTGCGCTCCAGTACCAACCGCATTCATTTCCCCGCCCTCCACGCTGGTCCCACACTTAGAGATTCTGGGTAGTACACATCACAGTCCATGTGCAACCGACCAATGACACCGGACAGGGGCCATTTTGTTCCTTTTGTAATCACCCCAACCTTCTAGAGAGCAATATGGACATTTCAGAAGGTGATTTTGCTTTTCATTATGATGCACTCTATTGGACATAGGATGGGAATACTTGATATAGCAACTGTTACCGATCCCTAAGATCAACATCTACCTAAAGCACACTTAGAAGGTAACTAGCGACCCAAAGACGGACTGGGCGGAACATTCCAGGGTGCTGTGCTGGATGGTTCTTACAGGGAGTCGCAGCAAGGATGGTGAGACCAGCTCAGTGAAGTTTCACAAAGCCCACGAAAGGATTCCAACAGCATAAAATCACCCAAGATTACAGCACATTATCCACGTGTGGCAGGCAAAGAGCTTACCTGTGAGAACATCCCAGGTTCGGCGGGTCGCTGCGGCAGCACTGCAACCGCACAGCCGTGTCGTGTCTGACAGCCCCCAGACTGCACTGTGGACCCGTGCTATGAAGCGGAGAGGTTTTCCTGATTAAAGTGCCCCTTTCTGTATAGTCATGAAGTGTCCATCAAGCAGTTCTAACTTCAGCCAACCGGGGAAAAACAAACACAAAAGCCCTACAGACACACCAAACGCCGTGGTTGTCTTCAAACGGAGAAACAGCACATGGTACACCTCCTCCTCGGTGTACGACACGTCACATGCACGGGAGCCGCACAGGGAGACCTAGAACGCACCCTCTAAAGTCAACAGAAGTTGTTTTTTGGTCCAATCCACATGACAGATAATAGAAATCGCAAGGGACAGGACACATCCCCTTCCATGCCTCTTCTGCCCGAAATACACAAAATCCGTTTTCAGATTATGAAAGGGAATAAATAGAATCACTCCCAGCTCTACATATGCGCGCGCGCGCGCGCGCGCGCGCACACACACACACACACACACACACACACACACACACACACACACACAGAGCTGCACTCTACCTGAAGAACATACCAGAAGGCTCTGACACCTGAACTCTAGATGATCAGGCGAGCTGATTGTAGAAGTGATGACAGAAACCATGGAAATACGGACCTACGGCAGCTACCAGTCTCTCGAGAGCTTGGTGTTCTGGTCTCTCTTAGGGGGCGCGGGAGGGGGTCCCCTCCGCAAGGTGGCGTAGCCCGATATGTGGCTGCCCCCGTAGCCAGCTTTCCGCTGGTCAGAAAGCAGTTCGGGGGGAGGCGGGGGCAGTGCCATGTCGTCCATGGTGGCCGTGGGTTCTGCTCTGGACACGCGGGAGGAGGAGAGCGAGCCGTGCCGCGTGATGGACTTCCGCTGCAGGGTCCTGTTGAGGTCGGCCAGGAACCCGGGCTGCACCCCGAGGCTGGCTTTGGGGGAGGTGGGCACTGGCGGCACCGCGGGGGCCGCCGGCTCCGAGGGCTCCCCTTGGGTGAGGCGGGTGCTGTCGTTCCGTTTGGGCCGCGTGGGCGGAGGGGCCTTCTTCACCGCCGGCTTGGCCCACTGCTGCGGCTGCGGGCTGACGACGGCCACCTTCGGAGAAGCGGTTCCCAGGAAGGCTGCGGGGATCTCCACGGGGGGCGGGGGGAGCTCCACCTCCGGGGGCGGGGGTGGGAAGTCAGAGTCCGACGGAGGAGAAGGGAACTCCACCGCGGCGTCCTTGCCACGCCCACCCAGGACCGAGGCCTTTGCTGCCATCGCCCCCTGCTGGAGCACTCCGGGAAGGTTGACTCCGGAAAGGTTCAGTTTCCCAGGTTTGGGGGGCGCCGCAGGAGGCGGTGGGGTGTCCTTGATGGGAGACCCCGAGGGTTCTGCTGGCGACGCGAACTTGCTGACCAGACTGTCCACCGAGGGCCTCTTGGGCTCGGGGGGCGCTGCGCAGCCGCCGGACTTCATGCTGGAGTTCCGCTGTGGGGTCGGGGGAGGCTTCTTCCCGCCGGGGCTGGACGTCTTGCCCGTCTTCTTGCCGGGAGACCCACTTCTGTCAGGGGCAGAAGCTGTGGGCGTCGCGGGCGGTGGCGGGGTGGGTGGTGGAGGGGTGGGCGGGGGCGGGGGCGGGGGGGGAGGAGGGAACACCAGGCTGCTCTCGGGGGGCGGCGGGGGGAAGTCTGGAGAAGGGGCGGGGATGGCGCTGGGCTGCCACTTGGGCTTTGCCTTCACCGCAGGAGGGGACTGCGGGGCTACGTGCGCTGTGGCCGGCTTTGAGGGCTGTGGCTCTGCGGGCGCGGGAGGTGGGGGGAACTGGCTGGCCATCTGCTTCACCACCGAGAGCACAGGGGACAGCGGAGAGGGGGGCGGTTTCCCAGCGAAGCTCTGATGCTTGGGGAACGTGGGCGGGGGGACTGGACCAGGAGCAGCAGCTGGAGAGGGTGGGATGTGGGGAAAAGCCGGCTTTTTAGCTGGGGGGACTGGAGGAAGAGGGGTAGGTGGCGCGGCCTGTGTCGCCACGGGGGGCACGGTCTTGGTGCCGGTGGGCGGCGTGGTCACAAGAGGTTTAGGAGGAGCTTGGGGAGAGGCAGGCGGAGGGGGTGGGGGTGTCGGAGGAGCTGCCTGAATACCGTGGGGAACATGATGAATCTTCAGTGGAGGCGGTGGGGGGCTGAACTGTGGAAGGGACTGGGCGCAAGGCAAGGGTCTGAGCTGGGCCATCGCCGAGCCAGGGGTGGGGGCCGGTGGAGGGGGCGGGGGTGGGGGCACAACTCCGTTGGGGGGCACCGGGATCTGAGGCTTTGCTGGCTGTGAGGTCGAGGACAGAGGCTGCATCACAGAGGATGGTGGGGGCTTAAACAGGGGTCCTGAATGCTGAGAGGCGTTCTGCAGCCTGGTTATTGTGCTGTACTTGACAAACATTGTGGCTGCTGAGCCCCCAGAAGGTGCAGACTGGCTGGGCAGAGGAGGGGGAGGTGGAGGCGGGGGTGGAGGCGGTGGGGGTGGGGGTGGGGGTGGGGGTGGGAGAGGAGGGGAAGGCTGGGAGGCCGTGTAGGGGCTGACTAGTTTAGGTTGTGGGGATAAAGGGGTTATAAGTGAAGTGTAGGATCGATTCACAGAGTCCATTCTGGCCTAAAAGGAATACAAAAAGGGAGAGAAAACATAGCAAAAGTTACCGAGGTCAGCTGTGAATGGGTAAAAATAAAAGGCAAGGACTCAGGGACATGCATGAAAAGGCGCAGCAGCTGTGATCATAAAGATGAGCAAGGCAGGAAGGCTAAAATCCGGCTCCCTGGGCAGCGAGGGCACAGGGCAAGTCTGTTTATCCAACAATACTTTGAAATAGCTAGACTGCCTAACAATCTAGGAACAACTTCCTGTTGCAATGCTGTCTGATGGTGGCAGGCTGTCCCAAATGGGAGCCCTCCCTCTGAGCACTGGCCCTACCCAAACCCTGGCACGGGGAGATGTGATAGCTGAGTTCCGTTTCAGTCCATGACTCACCCACATCAGGCAGGTGCCCTGGCTGGGTTTAGGAGTGCTGATGGAGGGCCTTCTGAGAACGAGGATGGCTTTTTGATGCTACTAAGCTGACACTGAGAGTGTAAGAATGCTCAGCGGGCATGCACAGTCACACAGGAGTGAACGAGCTTGACACACACACTCATGCTCATGCGAGACACATCCAACATACACAGAAGTCCAGCAATGCAGGTAAAGAGGGGACATTCTTTACATTTTACTGAAAATACACAAAGAAATGCTCATAAATATCACAGCAAAAGATCATAATATCAGGCAGAAAAGGCAGAAGACAAAGAGAAGAAACTTTGGAAGGCTGAAGGAAATGTGTCAAGAAAGGGGAGCTAGACTTCGCCAACAACCTGCTGGCCAGCCACAGAGCACCTCTTAGCATGGCCCAAATTACCGCACTGGGTCACGATTTCCTGGAACTCCTCATGCATGGATGTGGTTCAAGGATGTTTGAAAAGAGCAGAGGAAGGACCCTTGTTTAATAACTTTGGGTACATCTTTTAGGCTCTTTGAATATCCTATGAAGATCCAAGTTAAAACCATTTGTTTTCAATTATGAATGAAATCTAATTAGCATGTAGAAAGCTGAGGTTAGTGAACTAGAAGGCTCATTCATTACAGGGCTGAATTCTATTGCTCATCAGGACACTCGAATGTTTCTTTTAAAACTGCACATCAAAGTGAAAGCATTAGTCTGCAAGACGTGGTTACAGGAGTCACCCAGGTTAATGTGTTTCCACAGAGCAGCCCCTGACCTTAACTTGACCCTGTCTTGGCGGCTGCAGGGGTGTAGACCTTAGCTGTGCTGGCCTTCTCGTTTGGCACCTGAGACTGAGGTCACAGAAGAAACACATCGTCACTGCTGCACCGCAGGGCGCACGCTCCTGAAACTGCAATGAGACTGCCCTGCTTGAGGACGGGCATGCGCTCCCGTTTTCTTGGCCTTTCATTTACAATGCACATGCACAGCTCCATTAAACACTCAGTGAGGTGAAGGCTTCCCTTCAGATGTCTGCAGTGTAAACCTGCTTCTCTACTACATACATCAACTCATTAGCACCAGAAAGGGGGCCACTCTATCCAAGTTGTTTTTTTTTTTCTGGGAAATTAAAGCTGTTTATTTTATGTTATATCTTACAATCTTCACAACTCTTAGTTTTTCTTAAATAATACTGAATTCATTTTGGTGACTTAAAACAAGATATAATTTAGATAATTATTTTACCTTTTCAAATAAAACCGCCTACATATAATGGACTAGTACTTTAAGCACAGGTTACTCTGCTTAACTGATTTAGGTTTATGTGAACTTGAAACAATACCACTAAGTTTTCAGCTGTCTTAGCAATAACACCAAAGGGAACGAACTAGTTAAATGCCAACTTTGCTTCTAAACTACCACAAGCTGAGACACATACAAATTTTATGGCAAGTAATCGAAAACTCTTCTAAAAATGATTAACTGTTATTCTATCCAACAAGAAAACAAATACAACAGATCTAATTAGTTAAGACACCAGATATTTGTCATGCAGTTTCAGTGTCTAGTAACAAACCTCTAAACTTGAAAATTCTGTTTCACAACTTCCAAATACTAATGACACATTTTAAAGGTCAGTAGCCACTTTAAACTACATTTAGAAGTACCACAAATCACCAAGTAAATGTGCATATACACCAAAGATTCTCAAGTCTAGTTTTGGAGCTCACCCTAGAAGTCTCCAAAGATTTCAGTATATACTAGTACATGTAAAACAAAGTCATTAGCATAACTTTTAAAAATAGAATTTTACATGGATTGGGAGAAATATCAAATATCTGAATACTCTCCCTCCAGAGAAAGCTGACAGGCATCCATCTATATGTTTCATGTCAAAATGTGATTGACTTGAGATGGCACAAAGGACAAGTTCTATTTTCTCTTAACAAGATTAAGAATGCAAAATGGAACCATCAGAAATTACAACAAAAACAAATGAGCGTTTTAGAACAGTTTTTTCAGTAACTTCAAATTCTGACAAAATACAGTATGTTAAAAAAAGTTAAATATATGAATTTTGTTTACTGCTATCAGGCATTAAAAAATTTCCATTTCTTTTGGTCCATATTCAGTAAATAATAAGATTAAACTCATTTTTCATATTTGGGCTAATAGCTCTAGGGGATTTCTAAAAAAACACAATGTAATCAGAAATTTTAAAATGTTCTGATAGTTCAAAGTAACAAAGCTATAACTGAAAGTACTAATGATGATCTTCCCTAAACCTACATTTTAAGGTTTCCCTTAATGAGTGTGTCTCAATAGATTTTTTTTTTAGTTGTTAACACCTCCATCTACCCCAAACACACCCACTGACTTTATTAAATTCAAGAAAATATCCTAAAATGTTGGTCACAATGCCAGAAAGGGCCAGAATAAAGACAAAATAAATGCTGATAAAAATGGCCTTTATATTCTCAACTATTTTTGTTATATATATGTGCATTTTGAAATTCATTTTTAACAAAAAGGACTATTAAAATATATATTTTGAGTCTCAAAGTTAATTCAAAAGAAATGTATAATGTTTCATTTGAAAATAATAGTTTCAGCAGATATATGCAAGATTCCGATATGAGTTGTAAATCTGTCATCAAAACCATCACATTTTAAGAATTTAAAAGGGGAATTCAAGGTAGGGGATATTTTTTCCTGCATTAAGCAATTGATCAAAAGATATTACTTTCACATGTAAAAATAATTTACACTAAAAAACGCATGTGCAAAGTCTGATACTTTATCAAAATAACAAGAACAAAATGAGCAATGAAAAAATAGCAAAAGCCATTACAAAAAATAGTTAATTCCTATTTAAATTGCTGTGTTCACAAATTTAAAATGTTTATCAATTAACTATATCACACAGATTGTAGAATATTTTAAGCTATAATATAGAAAGATACCATGGAATATTTGAAATTCCAGCTGCACTTATCAAAATAGTTTTAACCTGAGCCTTAGACATCTTGAGAAATGTAGTTGGCAATATTATGTGATAAAGTACAGTTATTTAGTATAATTCAAGATTATTCTTTGAATTACTGCTTCTCCTTAAATATTTACGTAAAAATATAAATATTACATTTTGGAGTTTTCTGGACACAAGGGAATATATGAATTTAAAAAGCTGTTGTTTTTTTCCCCTGCTATACAAGCACATTAAAGATGTCTTAAGTGGGAGAAAGGAGAGGACTATTTCTTAAAGTTTCAGTCTCTGATAAGGAAGTTAAACTGTAAGTGCTTTGAGAATTTAGGCCATTAGAACCAATTCTCAAATATTTACTTCTAAAGAGGCCTCCACATTGGGTTACTAATGCCTACTCCACCTTCCCGAGGGCTAAATACTAAAATAAAGGAATAAACCAAGGGAAAACAACCATTTAATTCTCATTAGTGAATGTACTTGAATAAGTGATTCAGACCAAAAGAACAGAAAAATCAAAATTATTATTGGGTAAAAACAAAATGGTCAGGCCAAATGTGCCACTGGGTCCTCAGTAGTGGCGTGAGCAGGTGAATGTGGCCAGGACACACCCTCGCCCACACACTTCAGAGGCAATTCGATATGGTGTTTTACAATCGTCTAAAGAACCTCTCCATTTTTTCACATAGTCTTGCAATAATTACACTGGTCCTTCATTGGCACTGAACAAGCTACTATGCAAGGCTTAGGGATCTAAAATTTTAAGGGGATTAATTTCAAGGTAGCCTTCCACATATACAATAATTGGAGAAAATTCATCAATGTGTAGAGAAATGTCAAAAAGCATAGAAGAAAAGAAGATAAAGCAGTCTGAATAAACTAAATTAATAACACCTAAAGAAACAATCAACCATTCGCAGCAAGATCAGGGCACTGGCACTGAATGGTGGTGCTCTCCTCAAACTGACTTAGGAGGGGAAATCGCTATTTCTTAAAATGTGAGCCACTGAAAAGGAGCTACACTGCCAGGGTTTTTTGTTTTTCCAAATCGTAGTCACTAGAGCCCATTCACAAATACCCATTTCTGAGGAGAAACCAGAGAATGTACCATGTGGAGCCAAGACAGACTCGTAATGAAGGAATGAAGAGCAGCAAGCTAAACCCACGCACCACCACGGGTTTCTCTCTCCACGGCCACAGGTTACCTTGCTGGACTCCTCCAGCTGCGTGCCTCGCTTCCAGGCCTCGGAGAAGATGGAGCTCACGATGCTTTGGGAACGGACGTGTCCTGCTGGCTGGGAGTCGGACACTCCACTGTCAGACTGAGTTGAGTGATTTGACTGAGACTCTGTTTAAAATATATTTCCAAAAACAGTATTACATCCGCATTCTGACAGTATGAATATGTACGTTCAGACAGATCTTTTACACAAGACCAGGTGCTTTACAGAAGAGCAACAAGTTACTTATGCATTTCATATAAAGCACTACCCATATTTTCCACTAGAAAACTTCCCTTTACCTTAGGGCCGTGGTCGGCAAACTGCGGCTCGCAAGCCACATGCGGCTCTTTGGCCCCTTGAGTGTGGCTCTTCCACAAAATACCACGGCCTGGGCGAGTCTATTTTGAAGAAGTGGCGTTAGAAGAAGTTTAAAAAATTTGGCTCTCCAAAGAAATTTCAATCGTTGTACTGTTGATATTTGGCTCTGTTGACTAATGAGTTTGCCGACCACTGCCTTAGGGGCTACCATAGGAAATCTTGATGCTGTTAAAACAGTTCACCATGAGAGACTGATAATTACAATAAAAGGCTCATATGATATTATTGGTATCCTGCCAAGAGCAGATAAGAAAATGAACCATCAATAGAGCAGTGAACTTTTTTTTCAATTTTATCTTTATTACATAAAAATTAAATCTTTTTATATATCCCTGCTCCAGGCCATCCCTGAGAGCACTCAGGAATTTAGATCTATAGGTGATGATCACATCCTTGTCCCCGGCAACGAACAGTACTTAGAATTTGACTCCCAAGTGGGAAGTGTGTTTCCTGGGGCTTAGGTGTTGGCACACAGGGCAGCAGCTGCACTGACAGCCTGGCCTCCTGGCAAGGCGCGAGGGCAGGTCCTCAGGGGAGCTGGGAATGGCTGAGGGTACAGTGTAATCTGAATGACTCCCAGGGCGAGGGGACTGGGAAGATGATTTTATTGGACTCCAAGCCAGGTAAGATAACCATGCAGAAGCACCTGACATCTGGTAGAGATGCCACTGTTACAGCTAGTCCTATCCAATCACTCTATGAGATGTGGATATTATTAGACTGCCCAGGATATTGTTCCCTCTAGCAAGTAAAACAAACAAACAAACAAACAAAAAGCTCATGTACCTATTTCTTATAATTTAGAAATTAGGTTGGCTGTTTTTAGGAATCATGCTGAAGCAACCAGGTCTGTTAGCACTCTACAGACACCTTCATATTGCTAGTAAACTGCATTGGCTTTTCACACTACCTGGGATGCTGGAAGAACTGGATCCCGATTTAATGCTGGAGCTGGATAAGGAAGTCCAATCACAAGCAGACTCTGTCCTCTTTAAGGCTTCTTGGTAGTTCATGTAGAGCTGCTTCCCGTACTAAACAGAAGCAGTAAGTGAGGACATCTGAACTTCACAGGGCATGATACAGCCGGGTGAGGCAGAAAAGGGGGTACATTTCCGTTTACTGATTCATAGTCTGCATTAAAATTAATACCTAATAATCCTTCAAAAATACTTTTAATACCAGTAAATTATAATCTTATTTTTCTTCATTTTTACAAAGGCAGCAATAAGTTAACACTTGATTGTATTCATTATCAATATAAAGTTTTTTTTCAGTTATTCCTCAAGCAACTTTGATTTTATAGCTATAATAAATTTTATTTCCAGTTACTTAATATAATCATCTTCAAAATGTGCTTTAAAAGACTTAAGACTTACTTTTTTTATAGAGCAGTTTTTAGGTTCACAGCAAAACTGAAAGGAAGTTCCAGAGATTTCCCAAACACTCCCAGCCTCTAAACATGCACAGCCTCCCTGTTACCAACACTCCCCATCAGAATGTACATTTGTTACAATCAATGAACCTACACTGACATCATCATCACCCAAAGCCTGTAGTTGATCTTAGGTTTACTCTTGGTGTTGTACATCCTATGGATTTGGACGAGTGAATAATGACATGTTCCCATCATTATAGTATCATACCGAGAGTATGAATAGTTTCACTGCCCTAAAAATCCTGTACTCCACTTATTCATCCACCCCCCGCAAGGCAATTTCTTTTGTCTAGGCTGAATTCTGCTACATAAGAATCATATAATACATGCTCCAAAGCCAAAATAAATCACTTTTGACGCTAGACAAGCTTTTACTAGCAGTATTATTCCATAGATACCAACTATTAAAAGTTTATGTCTAGCCCCAAAGGAAAAAAAAGAAGATATTTAAAACATAAGGCCTGAGAAAACCAGACACTGGCAAAATCATAAACATGAAACAACCAGAATAATTATCATGACAAAACCATATAATTAAGTACCTCATTATTCTATCATCAAATCCAAAGAAAACTTACCTTTGCAATGCGGATACCATTGACCCACTGGTGCAGGGTCCTCACATCATCACAACAAAGGTATTTAATGTACTGAGATTTCTTCTGGATCTGTGGGTGCTGCAAGATTAAAGACAAAGTTAAACTGAGTCTGCTGGAGACCTAAGTGTACTTTTCAGTTGAGGGCTGCAAAATGCAAGAACAGATTTTAAGTTGTTTTAACTCCACTGGGCCACAACCACTTGTTCTCTGGGAAGAAAACCCTAAATCACACTCAGTTTTGGATGTAATGACTGTTAATTATGACTTCTCTTTTTAGTTATTCTGAACATTTTTTTTTAAATGGCTATATTTTACCTAAAGTATTTAAATTATGTTCAATTATAAGAGGTTTTAAAAATTCTCTAACCATATTCGTTTGTTGTGGAAATCCATGAAATCAATAAGTTAACAATGCAGCAGAAATATGTGGGCACCATTATAAGTTGTATATCTGCATTGTTAAAGATCGGTTTCTCTGGTCTACAATGAGAGAAATGTAAATTCATTTATTCTATTCTATACATTGCTTTAGAGCTCAGTTCCTAGGATAAGACATTTAATACCAATTTAGTTATTGAAAGCTACAGTCAGTTTTAACCATCACCCTTCAACAATCAGAGGCGAGCAAAACAATATCTAACAGTTTTTTCTCCTGATAATATAGGCTCCACAGCCTTGTCTTGGAATACATGCCCTTCTCCTCACGAATCACATTATAACCAACCACCATAGCAATCTTGAAAGAGCAGAGGACAGGCAGAAGAGCATGTACTTTTCTGTAAGAGGAGGAAGGGGAATTTCATTCATGCATTCATTCAACAAATTCTTATTGAGCTACAACTATTTGCCAGATGCTTCAAGTAGATGCTGGGATACAAAACAGAAGAGGCCAGTTTGTGAAGATAAAATGGGCTGACTGAAAAAGCTTTCTTTAGTGTTGCCAACTAGGGCTAAAAGAGCTGTTGTCCATCTCCTGCTTCCCTGAGACACTGCTCACCAGCAGGGTTCAAACATCTGAACAAGGGGCTAAGGATGGCTCTGCGCCTTTACTCCTCCCTTTACAGTGATTTACAAACCGTTCTTGACTAATTTCTTCCATTTCCTGAGAGTAGGGCTAAAACCAAGGGTGTTCCACTGTAGCAGTGGCCCTGCCTGAGACAGTGTGTGTTTTCTCTACACAAAGGGAGTGTTTTTATCAACACAACATCAGAGAAAATCAGAGAAATTATCCTTTATCCTTCTCTTGTCGTCTCTAACCTGAGAATCAAAATAACACCCTGAAGAGTATTATATGATATGATTGTTTGAGTGTTTGCAGATTACTTGCTAGTTTAAAATTCATTTTAGAACCTCAAAAATTCTCAACCTCCCATGTAATAAAGGCATTCATTCTATAGCCTTCTTATGGTCATTCAGGCTCTGTGCCAATATCGCAGGAGAATGCCCGTTCCACTAATATAATGTTATTTTATTAAAAGTGGCGTTTATTGAGCACTTACCATGCACCAGCATTATGCTAAATATTCCACATATATTAGCTCATTCCATCCTCATGAAAACCCTGAGTCACATATAATTACCTCCACAATCTGAGAAGCAATGGAGGCCCAAAGGGGTGAGGACCACATTCAAAGTTATTTGCCAACAAGTGAAAGAATCAGGATTTGAAATCATGCAATCTTGTTTCAGGATCCATGCTATTAAATATTATGCCATACTACTGCCTTATAAAAAGTGAAATTTTCTTCCAAATTTGCTGCCTCTCTTCTCTTTTCCCTAATACTATTCCACCACTTTTAAAATCGCACAAGAGCTAAGAGCAAGTATGAAAGAGGTAGTCTTTGCTAAAAATCAGAAGCTTCGCATTTAAATGATTAAATACTCCAAAGAGAACATATAATGCAATTGCTTCCAAAACAAATGAATAGCTACACCAAAAGGAAGGTCATTATTTCACTTCTAAAATGATGCTGATTTGGGACGTTTGCATTCTTTAATAAAAGGTAAAAATTTTGAGAATAAAAACATTTAAGAATACAATAAATTCTGGATTACTATTGTGCTATTTGATTATTTTTTTTCTGTTTATGCCAAACATTAGATTGAGACTGATAATTTCTAAAACTCTGTAACTAAAAGTGATGCTATAAAATCACAGTCAAAGTGCCAAAGGAAAACCACTGAATGTATACTAACCATTTATTACTTTGGAAACACATATAGGCTTGAAAATTAGTTCCCTCAACTAACATGTAAGAAGTAAAAAAATAAAAACGTAACATTCCACCCACTCTAATACTTTTGATCCTTCTAAATCTCAAAAAAATAAAGAACCCCTTAAAACAAAAATATTCTTACCCTAAGAATTTTATAAGCTGCAAAAGGAATTACGATAATACTGCAATAAATAACAACTGTTGGTGAGGATGTGGAAAAAAGAAAACCCTTATATACTGTTGGTGGGACTGTAAATTGGTGCAGCCACTATGGAAAACAGTATGGAGGTTCCTAAAAAAATTAGGACTACAAGTACCATATGATCCAGCAATCCCTCGGCTGGGTATCTATCCAAAGAACATGAAAACACTAATTTGAAAAGAAATATGCACCCCTATGTTCACTGGAGTATTATTTACAATAGCCAAGATGTGGAAACAACCTAAGTGTACATCGACAGATGGGGTTCTGGGTCACATGTGAGGCCTGGACTGCAGTGGCCATCTGTGACTATAAAGTGAGCCAGCCTGAGAATACGCTGATATGTGGAAAATGGGACAGGGAAAGACAGAAAGAATTTAGGTTCTCACTGACAATCTGAGTTATTAAAATAACCAACTCTTATTGTCATGTAATAAGATCCCCCAAATAAATTTTACTTATTTGGGTTAAGTTTATTAATATTTACAAGAAATTAAAATTTAGAAAAACTTAAAATACAAGAATATACAAATACACATTTTACTACATAAGAGAGCAAAGATATCTTCACATGTCATAACCCCTCTGAAAACTCCATTATACATCTGTGAGAGAATGTGAGTGTAAAAGGCAAACAACATCTTAGCATTGCTAGAAGAGTAATTATGACATCATGGACCCCTTGTCAGGTCCTCAGGGACTCCCAGGGGACCTTAGACCTCATTTTGAAAATTGCTGAATTAAGCTACTTTCTACTGACTTAAAGATCATTTGCTGCTGTAACCTAAATGATACAGCGGTATTCTCCAAGAAAGGATTACCTACAAAAGGGTTACTGTTACAATACACCTAATTTTATCAAAGCAATAAAAACTCCACCCCAAAACACTAAACAAACACCACTACCCCAAACCCAAATGACAATTCTCAGAAAAGCAAAATCAAACAATGACATAAACATGTAGACCTAATAGCTACCAAAGGGTTACTAGGATGGAGCTAATGAGAAAGACATAATCAACTCCATAATTATCCAGGATTTTTACAGGTTGTTTTTATTAGTGCCCCAACAGATTAATAAAACTTCACTAAAAATATTCAAAAAGTATTTATGGACCAGATGAGAGCCAGTCCACTTTGACCACAGTGCCCTCTGATGGTTCTGCTGAGTAAGTAAGTACAGAAGGAAAACTAAACCACATAAAATTTTATGTCCCAATTTATTTGGCTCTGATCTAAGTTTTCCTAAAATAAGCCTGCTATGAAATGAAAGCCTCAAATTTATAATCTAATCTATTTTATATATAATGACTCAAAGTTTACGATCCAGTATCCATTTCTTAGTGGCATCAATCTAATAAGAGCTACTTAGCTAAGGATCGGCACATTATTCACTATCCTTCACTATTCCTTTAAAAATCTATAGAAAAAAGCAAAACCAGAATACTCGATGAAGATCCAAACTATTCTAAAATGTCCAATAACACAGTCCTAAAATTCCTAAAAAGAGATACATGTTTACCTTCAGCACCAGACAACAGTCCGTTGGGGCTTTGTATTTGTTCCGATAGTCCTGTCCGTAATAAACATTGACATGATCCAGCTGGAGAAAGCATACCAGATCCCGAGAAACCTAAGATAAAACACAGACAACGGATAAATTAACAATAATTTGTAAGCAAGCAAATATCATAACTCATAACAGTTTCTAGTAGAAAATGAAAATTTTACCATGTAGAAATTACTGCTATTTTACAGAAGACAAGATAGTGAGATTCTCTATAAATGTTTCTTTTTTAACCCAGGATGCAACAAAAAAGGCCATTCCTTTTACTAACTGTCTTGCCATTTACAATTAACACTGACTTGCTTGGAAAAGGGTGGCATTTTATAGGAACTTTAAATATGGTATAGTACCGTGGTTGGCAAAATGCGGCTTGCGAGCCACATGCGGCTCTTTGGCCCCTTGAGTGTGGCTCTTCCACAATATACCACGGCCTGGGCGAGTCTATTTTGAAGAAGTGGCGTTAGAAAAAGTGTAAGTTTTAAGAACTTGGCTCTCCAAAGAAATTTCAATCGTTGTACTGTTGGTATTTGGCTCAGTTGACTAATGAGTTTGCCGACCACTGGTATAGTACATTAAAAATAATCTAGTATAATAGAGCTCTCTGGAAAGAACCAGAAAATAATGCAGTTCAGTGTCTGTCCACACATATTGCAAGCACAGTGATTTTCAAGTCAGGGTATCCTTACCAGTTAAATAGGGGCAACAGTAGATACTTCTCGGGGTGGCAATAAAGACTGGAAGAAGTGATACAGTGAGGAGCTTAAAACAGTGCTGGCCCCCCATAAGCACAGAAGCGATAGGTAAGGCTGAAACATCCATAATCCCAGAAAGCTCTTCTCCCCAAACAACAAGCAGCAATAACTACTCTGGTAGAGGTCCCAAAAAATAATACATAAAAGGATGGTTTCAAATTTGGCAAGAGAATGGAGATGGGCCCAACTAATGGGCAGAGAGCGAACATTTTCCGGTTTCTTCTTCTTTATAACAGATCAGTAAACAAAGCAATGTTCTGTATGTCCTACAGAAGTAGAAACAAATCACAGCCTGGATTCACCTTGTCAGCACACTCACTACAAATTAAAATCATTGAGCACAATGAAAAAACTCAAAAGCCAGCAGAAGGGACACACCTTCGCTTTTCCTTTAGGGACATAGTAAATACCAGATGCTCGCAAGAGAAAGTAACGCTTTTTCCAGGACTTCTTGCCATCATCTTTCAACCAAAGGACTCCTTCAATTTCTGGTATAGTTACAGAACTTCCACAAAAACATTCCTAAAAGAAGATAAGTTGGAAAGACATATGATCCTTGGATTCTCAGAACAAAGTTGTGTTTACTCCTGTGAAATGCATGACACAGTAATTAAACCAAAATGGCTTTGTATTAAAACCATGCTATTTAATTATACCTCAATTAGAACTTTCTAAACATAATATGATTTCAGAACTGCTATGGCAGCTCCTGTGAAATTTCACAGTTTTGAAGAAACAGATGAAATGTCAACTGAGTTGCATATAACGACACTTAAATGCATTTGTAAACAGCACAGGTTATACTAAATTTAATAAGTGTCAGAACTAACATAAGCACTGAACTTTATATTTTTCCAAATTAATAACATATTTAGATTAGCTGTCAAGCAATATAGGAATGCATTTTAAAAGAAAGCAACATGCTAAGCGAATGATTATAAAAAGCAACCATGTATTTAGTAAAGGAATTTTAGAAATACTCACTAAAGATTAACATAGGACATATGGAGCCTAAATTAATTTCTCTCTCCCTGAAGTACAGAAAAATTAGGAATTATAAAAAGGGTTTTTCTTAATTGTAGTGAGTAGCATATAAAAAGATGAGTGCTGATTTTCACTTTGGTAATTGCCTTGTTATAAGTAAGCATTTATTCAGGTTTTCAAACATATGAACGTCTTTGGTCTTAGTTCTCTTAAATTAGCAAAAGCCAAAAATTCAATATGAATTTTACTACTCTTCAATTTAAGGAGATGTATGTATTTTTAAAAATGATTATGCTTGTAAACATTCAGTAAGACTAAGGCTTGAAATATTTTGTAAACAGCTACTTATATTCAAATTTCTCTCTGGGTAAGCAGATAAAACAGCACAATCATATGCTTCATTGACCTGCCTTTTCTCCCACTCATCAGCTCCCAAAAAGCTCATGCCCCTTTTAGTACACCAGCTGAACTCTCTCCATCAGGCTATAGAAAAATATAGTCTTCTCTAGTTACACTGCAAAAATAAACATACTGCATTGACATAACTGACTTACAAAAAATGGTGGTTAATATTTTAATATTATAATGGAGAGTGAAGAGTCATACCTCCAACAGCACTTCTTTGTTTCTATCTGCCATCTCAGCTGTTTCCTTTTTCCCCAGAAGATAGTTCTGGAAAAATAAATAAGTGAAAGTTAAAGGATAAACACATTCTATTATTCCCTTGGCACAAGAGCATATGTGATTTCTTCTAGAGCTATAGCACCTCTGTGTCAGTTTCCGGCTGTGTAGAGGAAAAGGAATACTCTTTGGAAAGCAACCTGTGCAGGGACACCATCATTAAACGGCTAACAGTGGCTTCTTCCTTACCTTGTTCATTCATCTTGAACTGCTCAACGTAAGTGCTCTCCCCCAAATCCTGAGGTAATACTACATGCCACAATATTATGTTTTGATATATCTAATGAAAGTTATAAGTGTTTTCAGGACCTGAAAGGTTTACAAATTAAGTATGACAAAGAAGGCAAATTTCCTTAAAATATGCTGAGCTTAACTGATCCAGATGCAGAAAATGTAATTCTATGTTCTGGGTTTTAAAGAAGAAATCCCAAATTCTCTGAGACTACCATAATCTCATTTTGGTGACTCAACTAAAATATGAATTCTAATTATTAGCCTCATGAAAAAATTTTCAACAATCACCCATAAAAATATCTATCCATATTCCCAAATGTGTATTCTTCACTTAAAATATCCAGTAAAGATGTGTCGTGATTAAGCCACCTGAAGGATGACTACTCAATACCTTTAACACTGTTACTATTTTTCCTCATTACTACTTTTTATAGTGGGGTTGTTTTCTCTTGCCTGTTGATTTTTTATAAAATACTAGAGGCCCAGTGCACGTGGGGGTGGTCCCTCAGCCCGGCCTGTGCCCTCTCAGTCTGGGACCCCTCGGGGGACGTTCACCGGGGATCAGGCCTAAACCAGCAGTCAAACACCCCTCTTGCAGTCTGGGGCTCGTGCAGTTCGGGACCCCTCGCTCCTTACCATCCGCCTGCAGTGGAGGCGGGAGAGGCACATGCCACGGCCGCTGCACTTGCTAGCATGAGCCGGGCTTCTGGCTGAGCGGTGATCTCCCTGTGGGAGCGCACTGACCACCAGCGGGCAGCTCCTGCATTGAGCATCTGCCCCCTGGTGGTCAGTGCATGTCATAAACTGGTTGTTCAGCAGTTCGGTAGATTTGCATATTACGCTTATATTGGATTTGGGCAATAGAAAGTATTAACTCAAACATTGTTTTGAAATAAGCAAAGATGCCAAGTAAATCAAGGTCACATGTATTAGAATGTGGAACCATTTATAATCAAGGTTACTAAGATTAAAAAATAATTTAAAAAAGAAATCAAAATCTCAACTGGATAAATGGCTGAAATAGAGAAACTTAAATATGTAAGTACTTTTCTTTGATGGACAGAAACTCACCAAATAAACAGCTACTGAACACAGCTCTGGAATAGAGCAGAAACCTGGAAACTCCCTGGAGTTACTTCTGCTGCCCCAAGGGCTCCCCCATCCGGCTCTTTGGGCTGATAACCTCCCTGGGGCCTGACCACGGGGCCCAGTGGTCTCTCCATCTTAGCAGCAGTGAATTCTCCCATGGGGCTTACAACCACAGTATACCAACCAGGTGGTTGCCAATCTTTTAACTCTACCAACTCAGCAATGATAGAACAATACACGCATTTAAAAACACCAACCTCTGTGCTTTTGAGTCTCACCTGTGGATTTTTGAAAAGTGCATATTTTTCTATGCGCTCCATAAACATAAGCCTGTTTTGACTATCTCTTGTCCAGTTAAGAAGATTTTCAACCAAGTTTTCATGGTCTTCAAAGATTCTCTCTGTCCCAAAATAAAATACCAGTACGTTGTTAGTACTCATCAGAATTGCATCAAGTATATGAAACCTTGCAAGTAATTCACAGCAGAACCACAGAATCTTTACTGACACTACAGTCCTGGGCCCTTAGAAGTTTTCTACCTGTTTTCAAATAAGGGAACATGCCCTAATGGTGGTAAGTGACTTTAGCAAGGTCACGCCTGCTACATGGAAGAATTAGAACTGGAATCTAAGCCTTCTTCAGCTTTCAGCCTTTTCCCATTCATCCTTAAAAAAGAATAAGCTAGTTGCACATCATAAATTCTGATATTAAGTATTTCCAATAGTATTCAGTTCTTGTAATTTAAAAAATTTCCAAGGTAATTTCTTTTTTGAGTCATGGGTTTTACTTTTAAACATAGACATATTTTCTAATTTCCAAATTAGGAATCAATGCACATGACCTTTAGATTGAACATATATATTCAAAGAACCCATTTAGATACTAATTTTTTGAAATTTTTTGAGAATTGCTTATGGCCTCATACTTAAAATTAATTTTTAGAAATATTCCTCTTCTGCTGGAAAAGAATGTATATTTTCCTGTAATTAGATAGTGTTCTAAATATATTTCATAGATCAAACAAATTATTTTTCAAATCTCCTGTATCCTTTTTTGTCTGCTTGATTGTACTGATCATTGAAAAGGTTCTACTATGAAGGCTGACATAAGTTTCTCCTGGTAGTTCTGTCAAGTTTTGCTTTATACAATTTAATGCTATTAGATAAAATTTAAAAATATGGTCTCTTCCTAGTGAATATTTGTGTTCTCTTCATCTCTAGTAATGCATTTTGCTTAAAAGTCTATTTTGTCTGCTATTAACAAAGTTAATTACCTTTGTTTTGGTTAGTGTCTTTTCACATTCCTTTTACTTATGTGTATTTAGATAATAGGTCTTTTAAAAACAGCAAACAGCTGCATTTTATTTATTCATCCTTTCTAATAATATTTGTTTAATTGAGTAGTTTACATTTATCATAATTTGTTTCCACCATCTTATATGGGCTCTTAGTAGCCCCTTGTTTTTTTTTCTTTTATTCATTCAACAAATACTGAATGAATGACCACATATATATATTTTTTAAATTTTATTTTTCAAATACAGTTAACATTCACTATTATTTTTTATTAGTTTCAGGTGTACAGCATAATGGTTAGACAACCATATACTACTTCACAAAGTGGTCTCCTGATATTTCAAGTACCCACCTGGCTCTATATACACTTATTAATATTATTGACTATAGTCACTATGCTGAACTTGACATCCCTGTGACTATTTTGTGACTATCAATTTGTATGTAATCCCTTCACCCTTTTCACCTAGCTCCACAACCCTTTTCCCCTCCGGCAATCAACCAGTCTGATCTCTGTATTTATGAGTTCACCTCATACTACAGTTGAAGCACTGTGCCATATATGATTAAACAATAGTTACTTATGACACCATAGTCAATTATATAAGAGGTAATACAGAAATATTACAAATGTGAGTCTTTAAAACTATGATCATAAAAATATTCCAAACATTTTCTGTGTATCATGATGCTACTACATCTATGAACTCAAACAAATTTTCTAATTAAGAAGAGTTATAGATGAGTATTACGAGAATACATTTTTATTCATGTTAATGATGGTCTAACAACTTACGGCTTAGTTTTGGGAGTTGTGTACATATTTTCTGAGAGAAGGGGTCAATAATTAAATTTTTTATTTCTCTGTAAATTGCTGTGAATATTTAAAGATATAGTAAGTAGTAAGAGAAATGCAAATACATATTTTAAGTAAAATAGCAAGTTAAAATTGATTACTGATTCAATTAAGTATGCTAAGATAATTACTGCAAGATTTCTGTAATCATACAACTAATATTACAAAACAACACGTTTTAAGAGTCAAGAATTATATAAAAAATGAGGATGTTTAAAGTTAGATGACACCATACCAAACTACAAGTCTTAGGAAATTAAGACATAATACATCTAACTAAAAATAAGATAGTTGTGCTTTATTTGTCCCCTGAAAATCAAATGCAGGAATAAAGACTTCAATACAAATGTGAATAAACTGGTCTTCAGTAAATGTGTTGATCTATGCAGTTCTTATTTGAAGGGAAATAGTATTTTGTTATCTTAAAAAACACACACACACAAAAAAAGTTTGTTCTATAAGAAAATCTAAACTCAACTAGATACCTCATATTCAAAGAAATCTCAAAATACTTGAAAAAAAAAAGATAATGTAAAAAGTCAAGTTTATATTATAGGGGATAAAATATAAATATGTGTCCAAGTGCTTTTATCAACACGAAAACTGTTAGAATTAAAAAGAAATTAAAAAGTGAGTGAAGCAATGAGATTACTAACCCATTTGTAACTCAGAGATGGTTTCTACCAGTGACCAGTCTAAACTGTGACCGCAGTGGGATTTGTCCATCAGGTTATCCAGCACTTGTCTCACTGTCTGTCTCTCATCCACCATCATTGTTTTAGAACTATCATCAGACATATGGACTCTAATAACTAGCTATAAAAGGCAAAAAGAAAATGCAAACCAAAAATTAGACATTTTAGAAACTTCTTCCAATAACTGAGTAATGCTCTTAGTAATGCCCTTAGTTAAATATAAATTAAAACAAACTTAAATTTATTATACAAAAATACTCTAAAGTTAGATATTAAATAACCTACATAAACAAAATTTAAAGTCTCCTTAAAATTATAACATTAAGATTATAATAAGATTATTTTGTTTTACTCTGTTACGGTAACTTAAAATCAGAAATTTACTTCTTTTAAAATGCATTTTATCCACAAAAAATACATGTGAAAAATATATTAGGAAGAAATACCCCTCTGTAAAACTGATAAAAAAATCCAAGTATCACCTTTTTCACTTGTGCCTCTTTAATTTTCTCTAGGGCAACTCTGATCTTCTCAGCTTTCAATTTTGCTGCTTGTTCTTCCTGTGAACAAAAGCACTTCAGATAAACTAATGCTAAAATAATGAGATTTTTAAAAGAAGTCTTTTTATCCTTAAGGATGTTGCTAGCATTGAATTTCAGCAAGAATATAACTTCATTCACTTATATAAAGTGTATTTTAAATAACCCTGTTCACAAAGTGAGAGCTCACATATTATGAACTTTTTAAAGATGCAGACTGGAAGATCTCTTATAAGACTAGATTCCATATTCCAGAGAAAAAGAAACCTGTAATGTAGTAGATAAATGAGTTTGATTCTGTCCATCTGAAGCAGATGAATTTGGGGTTCTGGGGTAGGGAAAACACGAATGTATATAGGTTATCTGTGGGCCTGCCACCTGCACAATCCTTAACTCTGAATTTATACCCCTCCAAAGCATGGACAATTCATCTTTTGCATACTAATGTTTTATTCTCTTACACTGAAAACGTATCATCATAAAAATAGCAAAACAAAACAAAAAACCTCAGTATCAATTTATTTGCAATCATATATAACTCCTTAATAAAAAAATGTAGGTACATCCTCATTAATATACCAATAAAAATAGAAGAGGCTACATTATAAGTTTTACTCTGCTTTGGAAAAAACACACAATATAATCAATGTCTCATGTCAATAAACTCAAATTTATTTTCATTAATTCACTGATAATTTTTAAGTTAAATATAATTTTTCAAATATTTAATTTCTAGTAACTTCTACTTTATAAAGTTTAGATAAGTAGTAATAAAATTATCAAGAAATACAACTATACTTAAACCATTAGTCTATTTTTTTTCTAAAACAACATGTAGTGCTCTAATACCAGTACTTACCTGCACTTTCCAGCAATAGGCCATAGTACACTGTAGCATTAATCGCCAGTTGAAAACTCATGTAAGTAAACCTTTACATATAAAGGATTACTTTTTAATTCTAAATTTTGATTTCTCTGGAAAATAACTAAGAAAAATATAAACTACCAGCTTGTAGATTCCTCTATTTAATATAAAACTTAAAAACACACACACACACAAACAACAACAAAAGAAAAACCTAATTATATCAGACAAACATTATCTGCTGTGGATTCTAATTAAAAACCACAACCCGTGTGTTATTCTTCATTAAAAACCTAAAGCTATCAGGGTAAAAAAAATTCCCCCAAAACAGATCCACTCTTAGAAATTCTGTTGGCTTTCCTGTTTCTGAACTGCTTTGCTTTCCTCTTCATAGCCTAGGCTCTCTCCCCTCATTTCGAGCTTAGCATTTACTCACTACTCTGTGAAACAGAGAAAAACCAGTAGTTGGGGAAGACAGTGGGCTTGTTTGTCAGAAATCTGATCCTTGTCAATGAAAGGAGCCAGGGAATTAACATAATAACCAGCAAGGCCTGGAAATACTATCTGTAAACCCAATTAGACAGAAAACAAAGAACTTTATTTTAACAATGGAGAGGAGTAAGATAAGACTGAATTCTTAAGACTATTATAGATATTTTCATTTGATTAAGAGATTAGATCATCCTACCCACACTATGCAAATAAACAACAGAATTATTGTTGATTATATATTTTAACAAGTTTTTTTCTTAAGACAGGTTATAAAATAAGAAAACTAAATTACTACTATAAATTTAAATCTCAAAGTCTGATGAGGAAAAACTGGTATGTAGAATCAATGCTTTGCATATTTGGAATATAAACATGAACATCTAAAAGGCCAAATTCTTTTATATTATAACCAATATGCAGAAGTTAAAAAAATTAGATGTCCTCAAAAGCATAATAACATTTTTAGGATAAAACATATTCAAGAGAATGAGAAGACAGCTATATACACTAGGAAAAAATATTTGTAAAATATTTATCAGACATATCTGATAAAGAATTATGATCTAAACTATACAAAGAATTCTTAAAACTAACAAGAAAATGAACCCAATTTAAAAATGGGCAAAACACCTTAACAATGAGTTACACAGATACAAAGAAGATACACAGATGGCAAATAAGACTATAAAAAATGCTCAGACTCATATGTCATTAGGGAACTGCAAATTAAAACAATAAGATACCACTACACACCCATTAGAATGGACAGAATTCAAAACACTGTAAACACCAAATGCTGCTGAGATTGTGGAGTAACAGGAACTCTCATTCACTGCTGGTGGGAATGCAAAATGGTACAACCACTTTGGAAGACAGTTTGGTGGGGTCTTAGAAAACTAGACACGCTCTTATGATACGACCCAGCAATCATGCTTCTTAACACCTACCCAAATGAGTTGAACACTTACCTCCACCCAAAAACCTATATACAGATGTTCACAGTAGCCTTATTTATAAAATGACAAAACTTGTAAGCAACTAAGGTATCTTTCAGTAGGTGAAGGGATAAATTACACTGATTCCAGACAGTGAAATATTATTCAGTGCTAAAAGGAAATGAGCTGTCAAGCCATGAGAAGACATGGAGGAAATGGAAAAGCCCATCACTAAGTGAAAGAAGCCAATCTGAAAAGGCTATAGATTCCAACTATAGGACATTCTGAAAAAGGCAAAACTATGAGTACAGTACAAAGACTGGTGTTGTAGGGGGTTGGGCAGAGGAAGGGGTGAACAGGTGGAACACAGAATTTTGTGGGAGTGAAACTAGTCTAACAGTATGATACTCTAATAGTAGATATATGTCATTATACATGTGTCCACACTCACAGAATGTACACCGCCAAAAGTGAAGCCTAATATAAACTGTGGACTCTGAGTGATAACGATGTGTTAATATAGGTTCATCAACTGTAACAAATGTACCATTCTGGTGGGGGATGGTGATAATGGAGACTATGCATGTGTGGGGGTAGGTGGTTTCTAAGAAATCTCTTTACCTCCTTCTAAATTTTACTATAAAATATAAAGTCTATCCAAAAAAGGAATATGAGAATTTAAATATTACGTCTGATATTGGTTATAAATTTTATTATGAAAATTTATTTCCACAACTCCCATTTTAGTATATTATCTAGAACACAATCAGTGCTATCCTTTGAAGAAATGACATCAAAGGTAATTCAATTATAAGATTAGCTTATAAATCCCCAGATCAGTTTCTGCTCCACAGGCTAACAGGAAAAAAACGGATATACTGGAAGAAAGGTTTAAAGAAACAAAAGACTCCATAAATTCCATTAAAAAAAAAAAAAAAAGGGAAAGAAACAAGATACATGCAACCAATGAACATACATTAAACCAATGAGATTTCCTAACCATGAATAAGAAAACATTTTTCGGTAAAACAGCAAGGTAGGCTATTTAACGTCCAAATTTAGCTATTCTCCCATTTGCTTACTAACATATTACTCTTTACATAAATTGGTCTGTGTTAAAACTATCAAATTCAAATTTAAGAGCTATGTGCTTAATTTCAACCTAGGGAGATTTAAGTTCATTCTTCTCCAGTTTATTAACAAGAATGTCCTTGCTAGGAGCTTTTTAAAGAAACAATTAATCAAGATACCTCTAAGTTCTAGAGTTTGGAGCAAAAGTGGAAATAAAACATTTATATCAAACTGCAAAATTCATAGTATTTTATTCTTCCTCAGAAAGTTTGATTTTCACTTACTTTATTTAAGCCGTAATCAAATCTTTTAACCACAACAAGGAAGAAACTGTTATAAGCTTATAGAGTGTTGTGCAATATAGGAAAGATCAATAAATCTTTGCTAATGTACTTAGGTTATATACTTAGAAGACATCTAATAGTTTATAAAGGCAATGCAAATCTATGTTTAATATCTGCAACCCATGTTAATACAAAGAACAGAGCTTTATTCATCTCATGTTCTCTCTTTTCTGTTAAAGCCAACAAACTCAGGTTTTAAGTCTTCTGCCCTTTATCTTTGGCCTATCCCTTTCTTCAACCCTGTTTGTCCCATAACTATCCTAAATATATGTAAAAGATACCTCACACATATAATAACTGAACTTTCTTTCCTACCCCTTCTCTTACAAAAGCAAGAGACAACCTATTTTCTACCTGAAAAACTCCTGTGTGGCTATCAATAATCATCAAATGCCAAGCCTCCTCAAATTTACATCAAGGACAAAAACTCAGTGAAGATCTTATGATTAAATGAAAGCCAATGCTGTGGCTACAAAGTGTTAGAGCATTGTCTTCAGAGTAAAAAACAGAATACTTACAGAGTTACAGCTGCTAACAGACGGCTAGGGAATTCCTTCAACTAAGAAATTATTAAGGTTTTGTGGGTCCAGAACAAATCTTATTGAAATTACGGGGCTAAAGAGAAGTTAGCAGTTTCCTTGGGATCTAGTTTATTTCACAGATTAAAACAATAAACAATGTAGATTAAAAGAATTAAAAGAGAACTTGTAGTAGTAAATAGTTTGATGCCTATGAAGTGGTCTATTCTAGAAACCTGTTTAGGGCCAAAATAGTAACAACTAGTTTACTTCCCTTAAAGAAATCATACAACTGCCCTGACCGGGTAAGCTCAGTTGGTTAGAGCGTCGTCCCAATACACCGTTTTGTGGGTTTGATACTGGTAAGGGTATAAACAGGAATCAACCAATGAGTGCATAAATAAGTGGAACAACAAATCAATGTTTCTCTCTATCCCCCTTCCTCTCTAAAATAAATTTTAAAAAATAAAGCAAAGAAAGAAATCATGAAATTGATATGACTCTCACCGAGAAGAGAACTAACCTTAGAGAACTAACATTATCTGAATCCCTTGAAACCTGTCACACACTAAACTAAGGCCCCAAAAGACTAATCTTTCTAAGATTATACTGGCAGTTACCAAGTGATTGCTTGCTCTTTACACTACAATGTGACAGTTCCTTTTATCCTAAGGGTTATAACACAAACTCTGAGATAGCAGTAAATAAAAACTGCTTGTCAAAAATAAAAATTTTCACCTGGCCTGGCTTGGTGAAAACAAAACAACAAAAAAACCCACCCATTTTTTTTTTTTTTGCTGCCCTGGCCTAAGCACAGTGCTGCCATGTACTGACCACTGGGTGTTACAAAGTCCTAGTTTGGAAGAGGGCAGGTCAGGTGGGTCAGTAACCTGGACACATGTCCTCTGGGTAGGGAGAACCACACGACCACACAGGAGATATCCAAGAGGTGCAATCTCATTTTAGCGTCATGGAGTCAGGTGCTCTGGTACCAAGGGCAGTGACATCGAGAGGCCCCTGTGGCTCAGATGATCTACAAGTTCTGCCACTTCATCCTCGACTCCATTCACTGCCCCACCCTAAATATTTAGGTTCTATGCTACAGAATCACATTCCTGCTCAGATTTCTTACTGTATGCAAGCAGGATAGTGACTATACACACCAGTAATACCACCACTGGGGTAACAGGAGATGTGATCTGAGTAGGGAATGGCTCTGATGCTGCAGTTGGCATCACCATCACGTGGGCAGAGGGAGATGAGAAGTTACTGACTGCATTTATCCAAAACCTGCCAAGAACCACGCTCTCTATGATAGAAACTGTTTTGTTCACTGGCATACTGGGTTGTAAATGCTGTGTGGCACATAGTAAATATTTGTTGAATGAATGAAATTATTCTCTTCAATAGTTGTAGGGGGGGAAATTAAACTCCTTAGCATGCTTGAATGACTTGCTTCCTAGCTACCTCTCCAAATCCAAATCAAGACACACACACACACACACACACACACACAAACACACATATGTATTTTACTATTGTGGCTCCAGCACAGTCTTTTTTTCAGCTTCTCAAACATGCCAAGCTCTGTTCTCCCTAGGACTATCTACATGGACCTCTTTCCTTCACCCTCAAGATGGCTTTTCATCCTTCAAGCTTTAGATTAAATGCCACCAGAAGGGCCTTTTCTGATTTTTACCATCTACAGGCAATGCAGCCTTCCTTCATAGCACTTAAAACATGATTTAGAATTTGTCTACATGCTTGCTTGTTCATGTTTTTTAAATCTACCTTCCTAAGAAGACTAAGCTCCTGCAGGAGGCGGGGGATATATGGCCATTTTATACAATGTTATAGCTAGCACAGCACATGACTCAACAAGTATTTGTTGAATAAATAAGCCATGGAAATGGTTAAAAGTTGCACTTAATCTGTGAGCAGTGTGAAAAATGGACAAGAGGAGGGAGAGACAAGTGTAGTGGCTCTGGTAAGAGATTAAGAACTGGTTTTAGGGTGGTGGCAATGGGATTAAATGGTAGGGTGAACTCAGTAAATCCTGAAGATACAGGTGCTTCACCAGAGCTGAGGTCATAAGTAGAAAGAAGAAAGGTACCAAGAATGGTAGAGTGTTCAAACCTGGGCAACTGGGAGAATGGCAGGATTCTGAATAGAAATTGTGAGGCCCCCGGGTAAGGAAGTTAAAGACCTTCAGGATTGGTACTGGTAATCTTACAGGAAATGCCTGATGGCTATCTGGAAATTTATTGCTCTCAGTAGAGATATGATCTAGAACAGAGATGCCAGCTAAAGCTAGCAAATATTCCAGGTAGAGACAGTAAACAGAGAACAGCTGAGGAAAAGCAAAGAATTTTGCTAAGGTTAGAAAGTACACATCTATTATCTGCTTAGACTTCTACATTCCCTGATATTTAAGCTACTTCTAACCCATTCCTAGATCTACTTTAAAGAGAGAAACTCAGGCAAGAGAAAGGGTTTTACTGCTGACTCTTGGATCTTCTCTTTGAGATGCTTCTCACGGAGATTTTAATTTTAGCTTTATCATCTTTCACAAGTTTATATGGTTAAGAAAAAAAGAAATAAAAAATACCCCTCTGATATAATAACAAACAACTCAGAGACATTACCTATAATTACTGTGAATATTCTTCAAAAAGCAAGTCTGACATTCTTGACTTTAATATTATTTAAATAATAAGATAATAAAAACATGATTTAAAAAGAGGCAGAAAGCTATTTATAGTCAGCTTCCTTATTCTGTTTCCCTTAATTAGTGATGACAATGGCTAAAAGATTTAAAATTGATGTAAAATACCAACCCAGTGAAAATCTAGCTGGACCTATTCAAACCATTCTGAAATTGAAGAACTGAGAAATTAAAACTCAACATTCTCTTCCAATTTGGTGAAGCTAATGTAAAGTAAGATTCTGTTTATATAAACAAATGTTTTAATTAAATGAGGTGCTGATAATATAAAGAACTAGAAAACAAAGTCTGCTGAAAAAACGTCACAGCATAGATAAGCATTAGTAGTAAAAGTTAAAACTTTTTAGACGTTCAAGTGAATTACAATGTTAAGCTAGAAAAAGTACAATATACTTGTGAAGACTGTTAGGTATTTACAACAGTAAATTTTCAGTGAAAAATTAGTAAATTACTGCAAACATGTTCTATTCTCAATAGAACATATTAACGTCAGTAAATAATTACCTTCAGTAAGAAAAGAAATACTTCTGTTCAGCACAAAAGGTGCTGAAATAAGAAAGCACAATCTGAGAAATCCGAGAGCACAATCAAAACCAGAAATTATATTCTACCTATAAGGCAATAAATATTTACATACAGGTGGAAAGAAGTAGTATCACCTTGGTCAGCAAATGAGAAGGTTTTCCTGCAATGTTTCTCAGAAGAAGGGAGGTTTCCCTGTCCAAATAGGAGTGCTTGTACAGAAAGAGAAAAACAAACAAAAAAAAAGGCAATAGAAGTCAGTGGAGGTTTTATGTGTTTAAAATATAAAGTAGACAAAGTAAGAATGATTCTCTATTATTAGCCTCATATCTTTTCCCTAAACTCACTAAAATGTGTCCAAGAGAAATTTTTTTTAAAAGGAGAGGAAAAAGAGGGAAGGGGGGGGGGGCACAGATACCACCCATGCCAGCAGGCATGTCCTAGCCGACTCCTGCTTATCCTCACTCTGGGAAATGGGTCACACACTGCACAGACCACAGAGCCAGTCTGTTTTCCAGGACAGTGTTTTTGAGTGCTGTGCGCACAACACAAATAAACAGGTGTCGAAGGTTAATGACAAACATATTCCTTCCTCTTGTAAAGCTCATATTAAATAGTATAATCTTATGAAAAGAGAATAAAACATCATTTCTAAAACTTCTGCAAGTATTTCTGACAATTCAGTGACAGTCACACCAAGAGGAAAAAATATCCATAAATATTTTGCTTAATGATATTCACCTATTTTTAGTAAAATTTTATTAACTCATTAGGATACTAACATAATGTGTTGCACAGCAATTGAATGATGTAAGTAAAATATTAAGAAGTGCTGTTGCCTTAAAATGGTTAAATTAATTAAAGAAATTAAGATCTTTTCATTAAAATGATTGCAAATAACATAGCCCTAACTGCCCTTTTCCTCTTAATAACGTTTTAGTAACTTGTTACAAGGTAAGTTTATGCAACTAAATTTAAACTCATGTAGTATAAATTACAGCTGTTTTGATATATATGTAATTCAGACTTGCCTGTCCCTAAATAATTCTGAATTAGTTTTAATGCTATGTAGTTACTAACCACAATTTAAAACAATACATGGCACAGTTAAGTGGAGTTATAGAAAATACTCTATAATGTTATATTTTATAAACCTAAGTGTATATCAAGTTATTCTTGAGAAACAAATTCTTTTCATTTACGTAAACAAACAATAGAGCAGCATCTACTCTCATAAAGCTCTTTGTCACAGATAATAAAACACACTACTTCCAGATTATAGAATACTAGAGGCCCGGTGCACGAAATTCATGCACGGAGCGGGGGGGGGTGTCCCTCAGCCCAGCCTGCACCCTCTCCAATCTGGGACCACTTGAGGGATGTCCAAACACCTGTTGGGATCGGGCCTAAACGGGCGGTTGGAATCCCTCTCACAATCCAGGACTGCTGGCTCCCAACTGCCCTCCCCTGCAGGCCTAGTCCCCCCCAATTGCCCTCCCCTGTAGGCCTGTCCCCCCCAACTACCCTCCCCTGCAGGCCTGGTCCCCCCCAACTGCCCTCCCCTGCAGGCCTGACCCCCCCCTCAACTGCCCTCCCCTGCAGGCCTGGTTCCCCCCCCCCAACTGCCCTCCCCTGCAGGCCTGGTCCCCCCCAACTGCTCTCCCCTCAGGCCTGCCCCCCCAACTACCCTTCCCTGCAAGCCTGGTCCCCCCTAACTGCCCTCCCCTGCTGGCCTGGTCTCCCCCAACTGCCCTCCCCTGCAGGCCTGGTCTCCCCTAACTGCCCTCCTCTGCTGGCCTGCTCACCCCTAACTGCCCTCTCTGCTGGCCTGATCGCCCACAACTGCCCTCTCCTGCAGGCCTGGTCCCCCCCCTCAACTGCCCTCCTCTGCTGGCCTGGTCACCCCTAACTTCCCACAACTGCCCTCCCCTGCAGGCCATATTGTGACGGCCATCTTGTGGTGGCCATCTTTTGTCCACATGGGGGCAGCCATCTTTGACCACATGGGAATGGCCATCTTGTGTCTTGGTGTGACGGTCAATTTGCATATTACTCTTTTATTAGATAGGATAATATTAACTTAATATTGAGTCATATCTACACTTGAGTTAGGTTTTCTATATGGTATTTCACTGCCTGTATTTTTTTTAGCTTATTATTATTATTGTTGTTGGCAGTATTACAGATGTCTTCCATTTCCCCCACCTCCACCCAGCCCCTGTCCCACTCCAGGTCTTCCCCACACTGTGTTTATGGGCTCTGGATATATGCTCGTTAGTTAATCTCTTCCTGTTCCCCTAACCCCCTTCCCCTCTGAGTTCTGTCATTCTGTTCTATGTATCCATGCCTCTGGACCTATTCTGTTTGTCACTTTCTTTTGTTCATTAGATTCTACATAAAAGTGAGGTTTAAACTTTAAAAAAAATCTTACAATATTTACTCAACCAGTCCTTAAATTCAAATTATTTCAAGACTTCAAATCACTAAAAAATAACCCACCTATACTCTGATCAGTAAGAATAATATCTAACTATTTGAAGGCTCTAAAGTAGAAGTTATCCATTTAAAAAAATTTCAAGGTTTAAATATCTTAAAATAAAAGGGGTACAGTCATTATAGCTGGTTACTCCAAAATATGTTACACCTAAAAAATGAGACCTCAAGCACTAGGTGGACATGATCATAGATAGCTATTCGCTACTTAATCACTAGCAGGGAGGGAGGCCAGGTCTCCAAGTTCCCTCTGTCTAAGCTACAAGTATTTGTTGCAGGACCCTCCTACCCCCACAAAATCTAGAAATCAGAAGCAGCATATTCCTCCCTTCAATAAATGCCTTACTTATTTACCTTCCCCTACTGGTGCCAGTCCCTACATTGCTCTAACATTCCTCAGAAAGGGGGTGCAGGGTGGCAGGAGAACTGGTTACTGGAGAAAGATGCAAGATGGATGAGAAGAGTGGTGTGCAATTGGAGGACTGAGAAAAGTAAAAGACACTGCTTTGGGCATGTCATTAAATCGGCCTTTAGTCTTGGTACATATAACTGGTAACAAAAATGCACAGAGCTTCATTTAAATGTGGCCTTTTTGTATTTTCCTTCATTTATCACTAACAATACAAAGTCAATGGCTTAGTCTTATCTTAATCCATTTCACTGATTAGCCCATTTTCTTACTCTCTTCCATTTTCCCCTTTCTCTCATTTATTCAACTATTTTTACGTTTCAACTTTCAGCCTGCAACCATGCCAGGCACTGAAGATGCAAAGGCAACCAAGACAGGCATTTCTTACTCTCACAAAGTTTAGAGTTAAACAGGGAGAGAACTGACAATTATAACATAGTGTGTTGAGGGGTATGGGAGCCAAGTATTAGGTGGACTACCTAACCCAGTATTAGGAGTTCAGCAAAGTATTTCTTAAAACGCTTCGAGTCCTGGATGATAAGGAAGAGGCAGCTAGGGGTTCCAGCACAGTTTCTCTGTGTCAGACATGCTACAACCTACATAATCTCACCACAAGTATTCATATTCAATAGTGCCATATTATAGAGTTGCTCATTTGCTTTTGCTCATTTATTTTTAACCTTGGTTTAATTTTTAATTGAAAAATTGAGTTATATGATAAAGTTTCATCATCAAAAGTTCTAAAGAATGCATTCCTCTTCATTGATATTTAACTAGTTCCATGGGCACGTTTACAGAACTTACAGGTGTCAGCTCAGCCTGTTCTTCTGTGAAGTCAATATGACGCGTGGCCAGCTTGCTGGGACATCTCAGAGAAATAGCATGCTGTGAAATGCAGGAAGGAAGAAAATGATAGGTAAAGGAGGTGGAAAAGGGCAGTTCTCATTATCATGCAGGAAGAGAAAAGACCACTGAAATAAAATGCTAATGAAAAGTTGCATGCATCTTTCATTATATCATGCAAAAATAAAAAACGGTAAGAACCAGATGATCCTAACCTTTGGTAATTTAAGGGTAACCTCACTCTACTTCTGGACAGTAGAGCTCTAAGGGAGAATTATGGAGAAACACTGTGTCCATTACCAATTCATGCTCTGACCTCAATTGGGCCTTGACTGCTGTTTGGCAGCATTCTGTCTTTCCTCCTCCACTCACAGCTGATGTTCTAAATGGTTACAAAGTTCTTCAGGCTTCTAACTTTACCCTTCCACCTCTTCACATGACCTCACTTCCCTCCATAACTAAGCAAATCACATCCATCTATCACATCCATCTATCTTCACCACTACATCCTATAGCTACACCCATATTCTCATTCATCTTTCACATCCATCTATCTTCACCACTAGCATCCTATAGCTACACCCATATTCTCATTCTCTCCAGTTCTGTATGAATAAATAAGCTTTTCCCCCTCCAAAGCTAAGCATATCCTATATCCCACTCATTCCCTCCCCCCCCCCCACCGCCGCCCGCCCCAAATTGCTCAGCCTCTAATACTCAACTAGTCCAGCTTATGGGTGGCAGGAAGGACAGAAAAATAATCAAGTCTTCTGGGTTCCCTCCTCCTCTTAAACTATTATTCTCCTTTTCACTGCCAAATTTCCTGAACTCAGCTACAGTGTATCTCCTCCACTTATCCTTCAATCCCCTACCATCTAGCTGGCATATATGTTTTCCAGAGTCTTTATCCCTTGTATTGTAATCCATTCTGTAATTCATTTTCAAAGTCATCCATGGCCTTTAACCAAGGTTTTCTGTCTTTCCTATCACAGCACTCACCACACTGACTGAAACTGCTGGTCTGGTTGTCTGTGTTGACACCCATCTCCTCACATAACACATTACAATCTCAAAAAGACATTGCGAATTAAGTTCACAGTTTCATCTCTTACAGCCCAGTGTAGTGCCTACATGCTCATTAATGGAATATATGAATAACTATTTCTTTTTGGTCTTCATGCCACATACTTGGCCAGATTAAGATTCTTTTTGCTTTCCTCCCTCTACATTTTCTCATTAAACATATTCTATAGCACTTTGTCAATCACTGCGTCAACAGGAGGCCTATAAAATCCATACTGCCAATATCCTTATTCTTAGGAAACAAAGACTGACATTAAGGGCTAAAGGGGCATGATAAATGCAATGAACTCTCAAATAGTTCAGGAAAAAAGTATATGTAAAAAAACCAACAAAGTAAATATGGCACAAAGTTAAAAATGAGTGAATCTGAGCAATGAGTTTCCTGAGTTCTTTATAATCTTTTCACATTTTTTAAGTTTGACATTATTTCAAAATAAAAAGTTTTTAAAAATCTGTTCTCTCTAGACTCTCACACAAACTCATACCATATTTCTAAATGGTTATTGGTTAATTTAGTTTAAAATCTAAATCTAAAGTATTCAAAAAGAGATGTCTGCCTATGTATTGATGTTAAAATATGATAGCACATTATGGTCATTGAAATTCAACAAATCCTTATCAAAAGTGAATATATGTATGCAAAGTGACAAAAAAAGAATAGTAAACAGGACATGCAAACAAAGATTACATGTTGTTACATTAACAAAGCTGAAAAGGGATTATGTAATGATATAAACTATTTAGTGTTAATTAGGGCCCATTTCCACAAAATATTTACTATCCTACAAAAAATTATCTCCTCCAATCCAATTTTTACTTACTCTTCATCACTACCTTAAATCAAAAAGCTGTGCTCAAAACACTTAATAAAAATGAAAATTGAGGATCAATTCTCCACATAAATTTTGCTCTAAACATTCCAATCTCGTAACTTCCATTTGTTATAAAACTATCAAATTCTTCATCAATCTCTTAAAAATTCTCCACAAAGATCAGCAAAGTAAGTTATGGATCACTACTTTTTTGAACTGAATCTATAACACGTTAAAATGAAACATAATTTATGAGCCAGAATCTTGGGCAGGGGGTTTGTATATAGAAAAGCATTGATCTGAACATAGAAGCCAAAACATAAATCAAGCAATGGCCTTGTTCTAAAGTCACAGTTACTTTTGATAGGTAACACTTCCTTTTGATTGCTAACACCTTCGATTATAACTGGAAGAAAGAAGTAGAGGTTTGTGACCACACATTATAGTGTTTCAATAGAGCATATTTACATTCCTTTTATTGACATGTGTATGTACTTTTAGCAATTGCTTTATTTATTTTTTTAAACATAGCATAATGGTTAAGAATGTGGACCCTGGGGCTGGAGGCTTGAGTTTGAGCCCCAGGTCAGCTATTTACTGGCAATGTCACTCTTATTTAACCTGTTTCCTCATGTGTAAAATGGGAGTACTAAATAGCATTTATCTCCAAAGGTTGCTAAAAATAGAATTCTTTTAGAATTAGAATTCAGCCCTCATCTGAATTTTTTTAAACCTCAATTCATTTAGATTAGAGATAACTTATAGTTGTTAAATTTTAACTGTATTCAGGAATATACTAACCACCGCCACAAGATGGGGATGTTACTGCATAAATCTTACTGCCATTTTTCTCCCGCCCATGCAAGTCCTGTCTCTAAGGCCTGGTTCTGAGAGCACTGGCCAGTCAGTTTAGCCTTGTTTTGATTCTCCTTCAACTCTGTGATGAAGCAGCAAAGCATTGCAGTATGAGCTCTACAACCAGAACGTCTGGGTTCAGATCCTTGGGAAAGATATTTTAGTCACTCTCTGCCTTAGTCCCATCCATTGTAAAACAGAGGCAAGGTACCCATCAACAAGGCACCAGGCATTCAGTGTTGACATATACGGCACAATGCTCACCACAGAGAATAAGCACTTAATATAGTAGCTGCTCCTGTTTCTTTTCCCACTCTGCTATTTATTCCTCTCCTTTTCCTGGCCAATAATTAACCAGTAAATACTTGAATGCTTTTAAAACTATTTCTTTTGTATTTTATAGTCTCTCTTAATTTAAAAAAACAGATGGATATATTTCTATTCTTGTTCAAAAAGGGTCCTTTACTAGCCCTCCACAATACAACTTAAAAAACCAAAGCGATCTAAAACCAAATAAAGGTACCGTTTTACCTCCTCAGAGGAGGAAAACTGCACAGATTTCTAAGTAATACACACAGAAAGAAGCAGAGCATTTATCCCAGAGTTGATTGGGATAATTAATGTGTTTGAAAAATGTTTGTGAGAACTAGACACTTCCCCTGGCTTTTGCCAAATCTAAGCTCTTCTTCCACTTGATATCTATTCTTTCCTATTAACCTCACTAGGCTAGGTCAGCAAAATCTGAAATTAAACACCAAGATGGTAGATGTGAATGAATTTCTGTGAGATGTAGCAACACAGCCATTAGAATTTTGAGAGAAATGTAGCTGCAACAATTGAGAAATCAATTAACAACCCAATCTTTTAGATATGCAGGCCTCAAAGTTTCAGAAAGCCTTGTGCTTCCCTCCTACCCAGTTAATACTCTAGACCAGAAGGTTGTTTGCTAAGAATATAATTCAATGGACTTCAATGCCTTTGGGTTTTCCCCCTGATGCTACAATTGCTGTTTTCTAATACCTCAAAATTTCTGCACACATTAATTCTTGAAATAGTTCTGAAAAGTAAAAGTGGAGGAATTGCACTGAAGCTATAATATTACTAGTTACAACAGTGTATCCATAAAAGATTTCATTTAATAATAATGCTTATACATTTGAGGAAAACAAGGATCTCTTACACTTTGAGTTAGTATGAAAGGACCTGGAGAGTATCATGCTAAGTGAAATAAGTCAGTCAGAGAAAGACAAGTAACACATGATCTCACTCATGTGGAATCTAATTAATAAAATAAACTGACAAACAAAATAGATCCCGAGACATTGAAGCATGCAACAGACTGACATATTTCAGACGGGAGGTGGGGGTGGGAAAAGATTAACCAAAGAATTTATATGCATAACCCATGGACACACACAATATTGTGGTGAAGGCCCGGGGAGGGGGCGGGAGCAGAATGGCAGGGTTAATGGGGGGAAATAAAAGGGACATCTGTAATACTTTCAACAATAAAGATAAATTTAAAAAATAAAAAAGAATACTGACTGAAATTATTCTAGAATTCATTTTTATGTTTATCCATGAAAAATATTTTTATGCTAAAAATTCTTTAACATTCTGGAAATAATCATTGTTAACAATCAGCTTCACTTTATTTTTAAGATATTGATAAAAACTGAAAGGCCAAAGTTTAGTTTTGAAATTCAAATACAGATTTCTCAGTTAATTAATCTCTTCTTTGGAATAATGCCCCTACCAAAGGGATATTGGTAGGCTTAAATGAGATAACATATGTGAAGTACCTAGAAGCACAGTATTTCAACAAAAGTAAAGAAAGAGAAAAAAGACAAAATTTGGAAGCTAGAAGGCATATGGCAGAGTGATAATCAACTCAGCAGGCCTAAGAAAAGCTGAATGCTAAACCAGTGCTGGAGAAAAGTCTCCAGAAGCAGAGAAATGATGGTGGAACTAAAAGCAGGAGGATTGATTAAAAGCATTTAAGAATGCAGTTAATTCTCAGATTCCCTCCTTTATTCACCAACCAGCAGCAATCTCTGGTTCAGATTGATATTCACTGCTGATCTCACTCATAGGTGGAATCTAATGAACATAGCTTGGCACCAGGCTCACTTAGTTCTACAGGAAGACAAAGACAGTGCATTAGCATGAGATGTACTATCTTCAGAAGATATCTATACAGCCTACCAGGGGTCTTTTTTGGACCAACCATTGTTAAGAGAAAGAGATCATGTGGGTAAGTACAGAAATCACGTGGCTAGAAAAACTTCCTGCTCCACAGGAACTAGTAGTACATTATCTATATATATAAAACCCTAATATGCAAATAGACCGAACAGCGGAACAACCGAAACTAGTGGCTATGATGTGCGCTGACCACCAGGGGGCATGTGTGGAACATGGTGGGCGTCAGCAGCAGGCTGCAGAGCACAGAACATGGCAGGATGTCTGCTGCGGCAGGATGGTGGAGCAGGTGAGCGGAGGCGCCAGACCAAGGTGGGGCACTGGTCACTGTCATTGAGGCAAGCCTCTGGTGGTTACTGAAAATACTTTGCTCCCACATGCTGCGGTCCTGCCCGGTGCTCGCACCCGCTGCTGGCGCCTGGCGCTGGCCCTGATCGCTCAGCACCGTCAGCAGGTGCAAGTGGTGGTTGCTGGCCCCGATCGCCCAAGGGCTTCTTCACCTCCCCCTGCTCCTGAGGGGTGATCGGGGCAGCACCCGCTGCTCACACCTGCTGACGGCACTGGCTTGCACCGCTGCTGGCACCAGCCCCAATCACTCCACGCCGTTAGTGGGTGTGAGTGGGACTAGCACTGTCAGCGCATGGGAGCAGTGGCGGCGGGAGCGGGGCTGCCGGCAGACAGGGGACCAGAGGGGCTGGGTGAGGGGGTGGAGGATGGGCTGAGACCCACCCCTGTGCCCACCGCAGCCTCACAGGCCACAGTTCCTTTCAAGGTGCACAAATTCGTGCACTGGGCCCCTAGTAACAAATAATAAGTGTAGGTTCCATGGCCCCTCAAGAAATGTGTTCATGCTAACTTACAAGAGTTACACACTGCACACCAGGAAGTCAAGGTCTGTGACTTTTCATCGGCTTCTAAAGTTCACTCACCATCTTCCTGATTCATATGCACTCACCAATCAGGGGTCAATTTACAACAAACAATATTGCTTGAAAACATTCTATATTTATTATGTTTCTAGTAAATGAATTCAGGGGAAGGAAAACCCAAGATCATCTTCCATGAATAAAAGGGCTCAGATCTGCATTTAACTCTGAACTTAAAGCAGTGATTCTCAGATGAGGGCAATTTTGCCTTACAGGGAACATGTAGTAATGTTTGCAGACATATTGAATTGTCATAACTGGAGGGGGTGTGTGTACTACTGCCACCTAATAGGTAGATGGCAGGGATGCTGCTCAACATCCTACGATGCACAGGATAGCTCCTCACAACAAAGAATTTTCTAGCCCTAAATGTCAATAACCTTATGGTTAGAAACCCTTCTGAGCTAGGATTAAATGGAAGATCACATACTGAATCACATACTGAACACTGAGACCATCCCACATCTCAAGCATTCTTTTCCCAATGGGCCGCTAAAGCACTGGGAGCCAGGCATATGCCCTCCAGGAAAGGGATTGGAAGAATCTGCTTTGGAGGAAAGACCTAAGAATGATCCTAGCGTAAAGACTCCAAAAGATAGAAAAAAACTTAAGATGAAATTAATAGAATATTAATTTTGTTTGAAATAAGTATGAGATATAATCAACTGGGAGAAAGGCTGGAGTTGAAGGGCAAAAAGTGTGTGTGTGTATATACATAGCAGTGTTTTTTACAAGTCTTATAGAACCATTTGACTTTTTAAGCTCCACGCATACAAAATTAATGTTTGTTTGTTTTTTAAATTGTATATGAGTGTGGGAATAATTTGATACATGGATTTGGGACGTAGTAATAGACTCCCTTAGTTTTCTTGACTTGAATCAGAACAAACTACATCCAGAAAAAGTATATTGAAGCAAACTACTTTTCTACCCATCTGGGCAAGGCAAAAAGAACAGGCTGAATAGAGCTTAACACCGTTTCTTGCATTATTCCTCATTTACTCACCAAACCTTGTTAAAGCCTTACATTAAACATAATACCACTGAACGCTGGTTTCCTTGCTCATGGATACCACTGGATACCATGTGGAGTGTTTGCTGGGAGAGGACTTTTCACTTCACTTGCTCTTTTATTGTTTGAACTTTTGTAATGAGGGTATGTTACAGATGGATACACACACACACCCTGAATGATTAACCTGTTTCCATGCATCTTGACTCAATTAAAAATAATCTGATTGGAAAGAAGGAATATAAACATATAAAACACAGAAAAACCAAGAAAGCATATCCCCAGTAAAATATTGCTCATTTCCCAATAGGTAAAATCTAAAATACATAAATGACACGTATTAATAAATAGCTGGCGCTAAATGTAATCCCCAGATATCATAAGGTAGAAATCAGTTTTAAAGTTCTCTACAGAATATATATCACTTTGGTAAGTTTCATTTTAAATAAATGTTTATTCTTTAAACGGATATATTTCCTTAGAAGCAATGAAACTCATTTATCTCCAAACCACCATGATAAAATAATTTCCTTAGAAACAATAAAACTTGTTTATCTCCAAACCTCCTTTGTGCTCCACACTACCTAAAACAAAACTAGGTAAATGGAGTTGCCAAGTGATGAAAAATAATCTAATACATTAAATCAATGGGGGGGAAATCAATACTGTCAATAGGTGTAAATTTCACATTTCTGTGCAATTCCTTAAACAATGTTTTATAAGGTTTACCTTTTGATTATTCATGAATAGATTATTTTAGCTTTTTTAGAGGGCATTGTAAATACAAATTGAATGGAAGGCTGGTTTTCTTTTTGCTACCTGATAACAAAATTGCCTTCCTAATGAAAAAACACACAAGAATTCACCTTCAGTAAAACTGAACTCAGTTTTTTTCCAAACTTATTTTATCACAAATCTATTCTTTATCCTCATCCAGAAAAACTTCATCTTTAAAAATCTGTTCATGTATATTATATCCTTTTGACTCTCTGAACCACTGTACAAGAAGACAGACCATGTACTACTAGCTCCCTCTTACTTATGAGAAATGGATGTTCACAGATGTTGGATAAACTCATTTAGGTTCTATGGATAGTGAGTGGCAAAGAAAACATGTGGAACCGAGTTTTCTGATTCCAAGCCCAGTGGCTCTTTCCACTATACCACACTGACTCTTTCATAATAAAGTGAACCCTAAAAACTAGAATCTTGGAGGACTACAATGGGAATATGAGTCTTAAAAAATTTCTTAAGTTGTTAATTTATAATAAATACATATTAAGCAATTATTATCAGCTTACGAGCCATACTAACTTTGCAAATGTCAAAAAAACCCACATTTCAAGATTTTGTTTTGTTTCCTTTAAAATATATTTTTATTGATTTCAGAGAAAAGGGGGAGGGAGAGATAGAACATCAATGATAAGAGAGAATCATTAATTGGCTGCCTCCTGCACTTCCCACACTGGGGATTAAGCCCGCAACCCGGGCATGTACCCTGACCTGGAATCAAACCATGACCTCCTGGTTCATAGCTCAACCACTGAACTATGCTGGCCGGGCCATATTTCAAGTTTTTTTATTAATGTGAAACAAGTAATATCAATTCAAACACTTCAAAATAGTCACAAGAATAAAAATGAAGAAACTAAATATCCTCTTAATCATCTTTGTGACATTGCCATAGTTGGTAATATACCCCTTTTGTAATGATTTTAAAACTTAGTTCAGAGGTATCCTTGATAAATTTTCAATGTAGGGAAAATAAGAAAGTTATTTAAAAAGTTTTCTATTTTAGTACTAAAATAGAAAAATAAATAAATAAACAAACAAACAAATAAATTAATTCATCTACCTACCTCAGTAACTGGCTGCCCCTGATGTGTCAACTCCAGTTCTTGAGGGCGCGTTACTTTATCAATATCCAAAGAGTCCATGCTGGAAGCTGCAGAAGTGATGCTGGAGCGAGAGGAGTTACTAATAGAGCGCACTTCAGCATCACTCACTGTGCCCGCTGATGCCGTTCTTCTGTGCTGATTAGTTACTGAGGGTTTAGCATCCTCTAGTACAGACTGCTGAGCAGCCTCATCCATGCTCAAAGAGGCCTGTTCTAACTGTGCAGTAATATCATCCAGGGAGTAGTTGGCATGTGATGGTTTAGTAATCCTATTAGATGAAGACGACAATCCTTTCAAGGTGCCATGTTTTGTTGTATGTCGGCCAGGAGGTAATTTCTGAGGGGCCTTTGTTTCTGTGACTTGACGCTTACTATTTCCTGCACCGAGACTGCTGAGCTCCCGCTCTATTGAGCAGAGATCGGCCATCAGGGCATCCAGATCCACGGTTTCTCCCTGATTCAGAGCTTCTGCAATGAACAATGCACATGATGTTTCCAGAACAACTGAATCAGAATGTATACATTCTATTGTAAATCAGTTAATGAATGCAGGGAAAGAAGCAAAAAATTCATCCTATTGGTCCTAAAGCCTCTCAATATAGTATTTCTAACAGTTTTTTGTTTTATATTCCAAGAGAAAATTTCAGAAGCAAACAGTCCATCTTTTAAGATTTTTAGCCATCAGAGGAGAACACAATTATAAGTTGAAAGTAAAAATAATGCAAAAATCGTACACTGTCCCTAATTTTAACCTCATCCATCATGCACCTTTTTATCAGAGGTTCTAAGTTGTCAATATTATCAGTGCCCTGGTAGAGATGTTGCCTAAAAAGTTGAGGTCATAAAGAGAAACGTAAGGCCTAAAAAATAAGAGATTGAAATATCAATTTCAAATAGTATAAAGTTGACTAGGAAGAGGGCATTACTAGTAAATAAAGGCCAGAGGGCTGATTTTAAAATTACTAACAACTAACTTCACTGGACTTTAGGTTCCACCCAAGTATATACTTTGTCAATTATTAATAACTCAACTAGAAAACTATTTTAGTTATGTTCCAGTTTGTTTTTTTCTGTGATCATTTGAAATAGTAATAAACAAATCAAGAAATATAAGAACTCAGTCAAGTTATGCATATCATTTCTATGTTGAGCTACTTGGTATTGTAGCTGCACTGCTCTTACATTATATAATTTAGTACACTATTTTACATTTTATTTCCAATTACATCTTACCATTCAAGTTGTATATGGAGAAGCGATAAGAAAAATTGGCCATGTTTGTTTCCTGGCGAAGAGGAGATCTTTTTACCGGTTCCATGGGCTTGTCAGAATCCAAACTCTTTAAAAAGAAAGATTGAAAAGTCATATTATATCCACACTTCAATTACATAAAAAGATACAGTTTGCCCTGGCCTGTTTGACGCAGTGGATAGAGCATCAGCCTGCAGACCAAAGGTCCCGGGTTTGATTCCAGACAAGGGAACATACCTTGGTTGCAGGCTCCTCCCAGGCCCAGACCCTGGTCGGGGTTCGTGCAGGAGGTGACCAATCGATGTGTTTCTGTCACATCGATGTTTCTCTCTCTTTCCCTCTCTCTTCCACTCTCCCTAAAAATCAATGGAAAAATATCCTCGGGAGAGGATTAACAACAACAACAACAACAACAACAAAAGATACAGTTTGTTTTATGATTAAGTGAATTGTTATAGAATAGGTAATAAAACCAAAGTTTTTCTAGATAATAGCCTTATAGAAAAGTAACTGGTTTTTATATTATTTTGGTTATAGTTTTTTAAAATTTTTAGATAACAATCTTACTGAAGGCCCTTGAGAATGTCATATATCTTTCCAAATACATCAAGTATAGAGACTAAGTTCATTTTACATAAATTTACTATAAAATAAACTAGTTAATATGAATATGGGCATGGTAAGATAAATAGGAAGAAATGATGCAGATAATTCTGTTATCTCTTTCTTCAAAGTAATTTGTTTTAGGTCCAGCATAGCATCATTCCTGGCATGAGGGACCCTGAAGATATGGTACAATTCTGGACTCAAAATTAGTGTGACTCAAGATCTTAACAGAGTAGCTACAACTTTAAACAATAATGAAATATCCTTGTTCTTTTCAAATTCTATGAGGGCACACTGTAATCCAGCTGTACTGCTTGTGCAAAGTCTAGAATTACACTACACCTCAGGTCTGGGTATCTTCTAAGTTATCTCACCACCTTTTAAAATGATACTTTTTCTAACCTTTCTATAATAAGGAAAATAAGATGTTTACAACAGAGATATTCAGGGTAAGGGTAGGTAGATATATAGCATTTACTTAAATAAATTTACAAATATTGGGATTAGTCTTTTAAAACTTTAGTCTCTACCTATAATTATCAAATAGATTTCAAATAAAGGAGAATGCTGGACAGTAGAATTGTGGAATTAAAATAGAATGCTATCTTCTTTATTCATTTATCTCAAGATAAAACAAATCCATTCAGAAAGTGTCCATCCTGGTTTTAAAACTATCATATGAAGGACATTTATGACCATTCAGTGCCTTATTTCAAAATTTCACAAAACAGCCAGAAAAGTCTCCTTTAATCTCAAACGTAAGTCTTCTGCTGCAATTTAATCCCTAAGCCTACTTCTCTCGGTGGAAATGAAGACTAATAGGTAGGTAATGTTTACTGTAAAATAACCTGAATATAATTGAGGACATATTAAAAGTCTATCTATTACCAGTTTAAATAAACAGATATTTGTTATAATTGTCTGCTGTGTCCATGGTGCTGGGGCAACAAGTGAAAGAGCAAGAAATATTCCTTGATGCCAAGAAATTCGTAATCTAGTAGGGTAGTTTTTAACCTTTTTCTGGGGGTGGGAGTCATTGAGAATTTGAAAAAAGCTATATGCTATATGCACCTTCCAGAAAAAATGTAAATACACACAAACTTTACAAATGATTTCAGAAGCGTAACCAACCACTTAACACTTAAACCTGACTTAATATAAAACTGAAAATCCCATTAACACTATATGTGTGATATAGGCACACAAATGACACATTGTAGTGAACTAAAATTATAAATAAAGAAACTTGCAGTTTAGCCACTAAGTAAAAATTTTTGAAAATTTCTGAAGTGTTAAAAAGCAACTGTTAGCGGACAAAAAAGGACTAAGGGAATTTATTACCACCAGACCAGCAATGCAAGAAATGCTAAAGGGTCTGCTGTAAAAAAAAAAAAAGAAATAGGAAGCGAAGAAGGAACAATGGGGTAAAGAATAGGAATGGCGACAAATAAGTACCTATCAATAATAACTTTAAATGTAAATGGATTAAATGCCCCAATCAAAAGACATAGGGTAACGGATTGGATAAGAAAACACGACCCACATATCTGCTGTCTACAAGAAACCCACCTCAGAAAAAAAGACGCACACAGACTGAGGGTGAAGGGATGGAAAAAGGTTTTCCAGGCAAATGGAACTGAAAAAAAAGCTGGGGTAGCAATACTTATATCTGACAAATTAGATCTCAAACTTAAGGACATAACAAGAGATAAGGAAGGCCACTTCATAATACTAAAGGGAGCAATCCAACAAGAAGAAATAACTCTGGTAAACATATATGCACCCAATACAGGAGCACCCAAATACATAAAAAAACTCCTGGAGGATATCAAGGGAGAGATTGATAGCAATACAATCATAGTAGGAGACTTTAATACCCCACTATCACCATTGGACAAATCCTCTAAACAAAAAATCAGCAAAGAAACATCAATCCTAAATGACTCACAAGACCAGATGGAATTAATTGACATCTTCAGAACATTTCACCCCAAAGCCACAGAATATACATTCTTCTCAAGTGCACATGGGTCATTTTCAAAGATAGACCATATGTTGGGACATAGGCAAAGTCTCTTCAAATTCAAGAAGATAGAAATCATATCAAGCATCTTCTCAGACCACAGTGGCATAAAACTGGAAATCAACTACAATAAAAACAACCCAAAGAAATCAAACACATGGAGACTAAACAGCATGCTATTAAACCATGACTGGGTTACCAGAGAGATCAAAGAAGAAATAAAAAACATCATGACAACAAATGACAATGAAAACACTACAATCCAAAATCTATGGGACACAGCGAAAGCAGTCTTGAGAGGGAAATTCATAGCTCTACAAGCCTACTGCAAAAAACAAGAAACAGGGGTAATAAATTACCTAACCCAACAACTCAAAGAGTTAGAAAAAGAGCAACAAGAAAAGCCCAGTGTAAGCAGAAGGAAGGAAATAATAAAGATCAGAGCACAGATAAACGACATAGAGATCAAAGAAACAATACAAAAGATCAACAAAACCAAGAGCTGGTTCTTTGAAAGGATAAACAAGATTGATGAACCTCTAGCCAGGCTCACCAAGAAGCAAAGAGAGAGGACCCAAATAAACAAGATCAGAAATGAAAGAGGTGAAATAACAACAGATCCCGCCGAAATACAAAGGATTGTTAAAAAATACTACGAACAACTCTATTCCAACAAACTGGACAACCTGGAGGAAATGGACAGATTCCTAGAAAAATATAACCTTCCAAAACTCAATCAGGAAGAATCTAAACAGCTCAACATGCCAGTAACTATGGAAGAAATTGAAGCAGTCATCAAAGAGCTTCCGGCAAACAAAAGCCCGGGGCCAGACGGCTTCACAGGAGAGTTCTACCAAACATTCAAGGAAGAACTAAAACCTATCCTCCTCAGACTATTCCAAAAAATTCAAGAGGAAGGAACACTTCCAAGCTCCTTCTATGAAGCCAGCATCACCCTCATACCAAAACCAGATAAAGACAACACAATGAAGGAGAATTACAGGCCAATATCCCTCATGAATGTAGATGCCAAAATCCTCAATAAAATTCTAGCAAATAGGATCCAGCAGTACATCAGAAAGATCATACACCATGACCAAGTAGGATTTATCCCAGGAATGCAAGGATGGTTCAATATCCGCAAATCAATAAATGTGATACATCACATAAACAAATTGAGAGATAAAAATCACATAGTCATATCAATTGATGCAGAAAAAGCATTTGACAAAATCCAACACCCTTTCTTGATAAAAACTCTCAACAAGGTGGGAATAGAAGGATCATACCTCAACATCATAAAAGCTATATATGATAAACCCACAGCTAACATCATACTCAATGGGCAAAAACTAAAACCATTTCCCCTAAGAACAGGAACAAGACAGGGATGCCCACTCTCACCACTCCTGTTTGACATAGTACTGGAAGTATTAGCCACTGCAATTAGACAAGAAGAAGAAATAAAAGGCATCCAAATTGGAAAAGAAGAAGTAAAGCTGTCCTTATTTGCAGATGACATGATATTGTACATAAAAAACCCGAAAGACTCCATCAAAAAACTAACAGACTTAATAAATGAATTCGGCAATGTAGCAGGATACAAAATTAACGCCAAGAAATCTATGGCATTTCTATACACCAACAATGAACTTACAGAAAGAGAGACTAAAAAAGCAATCCCATTTTCCATCGCACCAAAAAAATTAAGATACTTAGGAATAAACCTAACCAAGGAGGTAAAAGACCTATATGCGGAAAACTACAGGACCCTGAAAAAAGAGATAGAGGAAGATATAAACAGATGGAAGAACATACCATGTTCATGGATTGGTAGAATCAACATCATTAAAATGTCCATACTACCCAAAGCAATCTATAGATTCAATGCACTCCCCATTAAAATACCAACGGCGTATTTCACAGACCTAGAAAGAACTCTCCAAAAATTCATCTGGAATAAAAAAAGACCCCGAATAGCCACAGCAATCCTGAGAAAGAAGAATAAAGTAGGAGGGATCTCAATACCAGATTTCAAGCTGTATTACAAAGCCACTGTCCTCAAAACAGCCTGGTACTGGCACAAGAACAGACATATAGATCAATGGAACAGAATAGAGAATCCAGATATCGACCCAAACCAATATGCGCATTTAATATTTGACAAAGGAGGCATGAGCATACAATGGAGTCAAGACAGTCTCTTTAATAAATGGTGTTGGGAAAATTGGACAGATACATGCAAAAAAATGAAACTAGATCACCAACTTACACCATACACAAAAATAAACTCAAAATGGGTACAGGACTTAAATATAAGACGGGAGACCATAAAAATACTAGAGGAATCCACAGGCAGCAAAATCTCAGACATATGCCAAAAGAACTTTTTCAGTGATACTGCCCCTAGGGCAATGGAAGCCAAACAGAAAATAAACAAATGGGACTACATCAAAATAAAAAGCTTTTGCACAGCAAAAGAAACCATCAACAAAACAACAAGAAACCCCACTGTATGGGAGAACATATTTGCAAATGGTATCACTGATAAAGGTTTAATTTCCAACATCTACAGGCAGCTTATACAACTTAATAAAAGGAAGATAAAGGATCCAATAAAAAAATGGGCAACGGACCTAAATAGAATCTTCTCGAAAGAAGACAGAAGGAAGGCCAAGAGACACATGAAAACATGCTCAAAGTCACTAATTATCCGAGAGATGCAAATCAAAACAACAATGCGATACCATCTCACACCTGTCAGAATGGCTATCATCAACAAATCAACAAACGACAAGTGTTGGCGAGGATGCGGAGAAAAAGGAACCCTCGTGCACTGCTGGTGGGAATGCAGACTGGTGCAGCCACTGTGGAGAACAGTATGGAGTTTCCTCAAAAAACTGAAAATGGAACTCCCATTTGACCCAGTAATCCCACTCCTAGGAATATATCCTAAGAAACCAGAAACACCAATCAGAAAGGATATATGCACCCCTATGTTCATAGCAGCACAATTTACAATAGCTAAGATTTGGAAACAGCCTAGGTGCCCATCAGCAGATGACTGGATCAGAAAACTATGGTACATCTACACAATGGAATACTATGCTGCCGTAAAAAAGAAGGAATTACTACCATTTGTAGGCACTTGGATGGAATTAGAGAACATTATGCTAAGTGAAATAAGCCAGTCAATGAAAGAAAAATACCACATGATCCCACTCATTTGAGGATAATGAAAAACATTATAAACTGATGAACAAAAAGATAGTTACAGAGGCAGTAAAACATCAAACAGACTGTCAAATTACAGTGGTAAGGTTAGGGAGAGGTGGGGGAAATAAGAGATCAACTGAAGGACTTATATGCATGTATATAAGACTAACCAACGGATGCAAAACATTGGGGGGTGAGGGCATGTATGGGAGTGGGGTGGGGGGGGCAATGGTAAGATATGTACACATATAATACCTTAATAAAAATTTGAAAAAAAAAAAAAAAAAAAAAAAAAACAACCTAAAGAAATCAAACACATGGAGACTAAACAGCATGCTATTAAAGCATGACTGGGTTACCAGAGAGATCAAAGAAGAAATAAAAAACATCATGGCAACAAATGACAATGAAAACGCTACAATCCAAAATCTATGGGACAGAGCGAAAGCAGTCTTGAGAGGGAAGTTCATAGCTCTACAAGCCTACTGCAAAAAACAAGAAACAATGGTAATAAATTACCTAACCCAACAACTCAAAGAGTTAGAAAAAGAGCAACAAGAAAAGCCCAGTGTAAGCAGAATGAAGGAAATAATAAAGATCAGAGCAGAGATAAACGACATAGAGACCAAAGAAACAATACAAAAGATCAACAAAACCAAGAGCTGGTTCTTAGAAAGGATAAACAAGATTGATGAACCTCTAGCCAGGCTCACCAAGAAGCAAAGAGAGAGGACCCAAATAAACAAAATCAGAAATGAAAGAGGTGAAATAACAACAGATCCTGCCGAAATACAAAGGATTGTTAAAAAATACTACGAACAACTCTATTCCAACAAACTGGACAACCTGGAGGAAATGGACATATTCCTAGAAAAATATAACCTTCCAAAACTCAATCAGGAAGAATCTAAACAGCTCAATATGCCAGTAACTATGGAAGAAATTGAAGCAGTCATCAAAGAGCTTCAGGCAAACAAAAGCCCGGGGCCAGACGGCTTCACAGGAGAGTTTTACCAAACATTCAAGGAAGAACTAAAACCTATCCTCCTCAGACTATTCCAAAAAATTCAAGAGGAAGGAACACTTCCAAGCTCCTTCTATGAAGCCAGCATCACCCTAATACCAAAACCAGATAAAGACAACACAATGAAGGAGAATTACAGGCCAATATCCCTTATGAATGTAGATGCCAAAATCCTCAACAAAATTCTAGCAAATCGGATCCAGCAGTACATCAGAAAGATCATACACCATGACCAAGTAGGGTTTATCCCAGGAATGCAAGGATGGTACAATATCCGCAAATCAATAAATGTGATACATCACATAAACAAATTGAGAGATAAAAATCACATAGTCATATCAATTGATGCAGAAAAAGCATTTGACAAAATCCAACACCCTTTCTTGATAAAAACTCTCAACAAGGTGGGAATAGAAGGAGCATACCTCAACATAATAAAAGCTATATATGATAAACCCACAGCTAACATCATACTCAATGGGCAAAAACTAAAACCATTTCCCCTAAGAACAGGAACAAGACAGGGATGCCCACTCTCACCACTCCTGTTTGACATAGTACTGGAAGTATTAGCCATTGCAATTAGACAAGAAGAAGAAATAAAAGGCATCCAAATTGGAAAAGAAGAAGTAAAGCTGTCCTTATTTGCAGATGACATGATATTGTACATAAAAAACCCGAAAGACTCCATCAAAAAACTATTAGACTTAATATATGAATTCAGCAAGGTAGCAGGATACAAAATTAACGCCAAGATATCTATGGCATTTCTATACACCAACAGTGAACTTACAGAAAGAGAGACTAAAAAAGCAATCCCATTTTCCATCGCACCAAAAAAATTAAAATACTTAGGAATAAACCTAACCAAGGAGGTAAAAGACCTATACGCGGAAAACTACAGGACACTGAAAAAAGAGATAGAGGAAGATGTAAACAGATGGAAGAACATACCATGTTCATGGATTGGTAGAATCAACATCATTAAAATGTCCATACTACCCAAAGCAATCTATAGATTCAATGCACTCCCCATTAAAATACCAACGGCATATTTCACAGACCTAGAAAGAACTCTCCAAAAATTCATCTGGAATAAAAAAAGACCCCGAATAGCCACAGAAATCCTGAGAAAGAAGAATAAAGTAGGAGGAATCTCAATACCAGATTTCAAGCTGTATTACAAAGCCACTGTCCTCAAAACAGCCTGGTACTGGCATAAGAACAGACATATAGATCAATGGAATAGAACAGAGGATCCAGATATCGACCCAAACCAATATTCGCAATTAATATTTGACAAAGGAGGCATGAAAATACAATGGAGTCAAGGCAGTCTCTTCAATAAATGATGTTGGGAAAATTGGACAGATACATGCAAAAAAATGAAACTAGATCACCAACTTACACCATACACAAAAATAAACTCAAAATGGATACAGGACTTAAATATAAGACAGGAAACCATAAAAATACTAGAGGAATCCACAGGCAGCAAAATCTCAGACATATGCCAAAAGAACTTTTTCACTGATACTGCCCCTAGGGCAATGGAAGCCAAAGAGAAAATAAACAAATGGGACTACATCAAAATAAAAAGCTTTTGCACAGCAAAAGAAACCATCAACAAAACAACAAGAAACCCCACTGTATGGGAGAACATATTTGCAAATGTTATCACTGATAAAGGTTTAATCTCCAACATCTACAGGCAGCTTATACAACTTAATAAAAGGAAGATAAATGATCCAATAAAAAAATGGGCAACGGACCTAAATAGAATCTTTTCGAAAGAAGACAGAAGGCCAAGAGACACATGAAAACATGCTCAAAGTCACTAATTATCCCAGAGATGCAAATCAAAACGACACTGCGATACCATCTCACACCTGTCAGAATGGCTATCATCAGCAAATCAACAAACGACAAGTGTTAGTGAGGATACGGAGAAAAAGGAACCCTCGTGCACTGCTGGTGGGAATGCAGACTGGTGCAGCCACTGTGGAGAACAATATGGAGTTTCCTCAAAAAACTGAAAATGGAACTCCCATTTGACCCAGTAATCCCACTCCTAGGAATATATCCTAAGAAACTAGAAACACCAATCAGAAAGGATATATGCACCCCTATGTTCATAACAGCACAATTTACAATAGCTAAGATTTGGAAACAGCCTAGGTGCCCGTCAGCAGATGACTGGATCAGAAAACTATGGTACATCTACACAATGGAATACTATGCTGCCATAAAAAAGAAGGAATTACTACCATTTGTAGGCACCTGGATGGAATTAGAGAACATTATGCTAAGTGAAATAAGCCAGTCAATGAAAGAAAAATACCACATGATCTCACTCATTTGGGGATAATGAAAAACATTATAAACTGATGAACAAAAAGATACAGAGGCAATAAAGCATCAAACAGACTGTCAAATTACAGCGGGAAGGTTAGGGAGAGGTGGGGGAAATAAGAGATCAACTGAAGGACTTATATGCATGCATATAAGAGTAACCAACGGATGCAAAACATTGGGGGGTGAGGGCATGTATGGGAGTGGGGTGGGGGGGCAATGGTAAGATATGTACACATATAATACCTTAAAAAAAATCTCTCTTGTTCAAAGTGAAAAAAACACACACACACAAAAAAAAACAACTGTTAGCAGTGAGCCACCATTACACAAGAGTTTCTTTAAATCTTTCTCTCTAAAGACAGATTTGTATAATAAAAAGAACAGTCACAGCACTAGTTAGGAGACAACTTTTGTGGTGACTGGCTCTTTACATTTAGACATCAGGGGATTTAAAATGTAAAGAAGAATAAAAGATACTGAACCAGTAGAAGCCCACTGCAATGGAGCAGCATGGAGTACTGTTCCACATAGAGTGGCTGGAGTGATACCTACCTGTCTTCTCTTTTTGGCTCCCTTCCCAAATATGAGTAATAAAACCATACAGTCAAGGCAACCCCACACGTCAGCTGGCACATATTATCATTTTGGATTTCCTTTATTTTGCTTCCTCATTCCTTTTTCTCCTCAGCATAGAAATGAATAGTCTAGTCATCATCTCTACACCAAAATCACCTTTTTAAAAAAATTAAGAATTAAACTGAAATGGTTTCACAACTACAGATATAAGAAAGATCTTTCTCTCAACAAGTAATTTTATTTCTCCTGACTGGAGATGAAGGGAATGATTCTTATGAGATCCTAGTAGAAGTGAAAGCATTCTCCTCAAAATTGAACATTAACAGATTATGGTCACAAACATGTCTGCTTTTCAAAACTATCGATCTTAGAATTACTCTTAGAATTACGTGACGAGTTTATCAGTTTCAATTACAGACTGTTACAGAAAGAGAAGAACAAACCAGTACTTTAAGTTTCCAGCTTACTACCTACTTTTTTACTAGTTAAGGAATCTCAAATTTAAGCAATTTTACATAAAAGTTCTTCCCAGAGATATTAAGAATGAATGAAAATAATTTTTGTTCTAATGTTCTCAATGACATAAAGTTATTTTAATAAACATACCATCTTTATATATTGAATATAATATATCAACTGGGATAGTAACAGAATACCCTTTTATTATAAAAGTGACCTGGTTTAGAGGATAAGGTCATTCTTTAAATAAAAAGAATAAGTAAAACAAAAAACTCATCCTATATAATAAGGAGGTAATATGCAAATTGACCCTCATGCCTTCGCACAAGATGGCCGCCCCCATGTGGTCAAAGATGGTCGGCAGGGGAGGGTAGTTGTGGCGATCAGGCCAGCAGGGGAGGGCAGTTAGAGGTGACCAGGCCTGCAGGGGAGGGCAGTTGGGGGTGACTGGGCCAGCAGGGGAGGGCAGTTGGGGGGACCAGGCCTTCAGGGGAGGGTAGTTGGGGGCAACCAGGCTGGCAGGGGAGGGCAGTTAGGGGCGACCAGGATGGCAGGGGATGGCAGTTGGGGGTGACTGGGCCGGCAGGGGAGGGCAGTTGGGGATGACTGGGCCGGCAGGGGAGCAGTTAGGCGTCGATCAGGCTGTCAGGGGAGTGGTTAAGGGGTGATCAGGCTGGCAGGCAGGTGAGCGGTTGGGAGCCAGCAGTCCCAGATTTTGAGAGGGATGTCCAACTGCCAGTTTAGGCCCGATCCCAGAGGGTCCTGGATTGGAGAGGGTGCAGACTGGGCTGAGGGACCCTCCCCGCCCCCCGCCCAGTGCATGAATTTCGTGCACTGGGCCTCTAGTGATACAATAAACCTAAATAAAAAGGCTTTTCCACTGTTTTAAAATGCAGCTGGGAATGAAATTTTGTCAGTACTCTGCAATCATGTAATAGAAAATATTTTCATGTGTGAAGATATTACTTATGCTGTAAAGTTTCAAATTCACTAAGTAATGAAACAGGATGTGTTAAAATTTAGACTTTAAGATTTTAGGCTTTAAAACTTTCTATCCAGCAATCTCAATTTATGAAAGAGATTGTAAGTAATCCCTGTAGATAAACAGAACCTCAGTCAGTCACAAGTATATTATAAAACTTCTTCAAATAACCAGAGAAGATAATATCTTGTCCTATAGCATTCATTTATTTGTTAATGTTTTGGACATTTTCTTTTTATAGCAATATTTAAAAATATAACCTATATCCACCATATCCTTATGATTATACTATAAACTTTTAGCACACAGTGATGACTTAAAATCCTCAACCAGTTTTCCAAGCACTATTTCTAACCTGAGTAAGTTTGTCTAGCTCCCCCAGCCAGGCTCCAAACATTTTGTCCAGATCTTGATCTTCTTTGTCACTGTCTTCTTCGGCACCATGGTCAATTTCTTCATCTGATAGCTGCTCCATCTGAAACAGACATTTGTGTAGAATAGTTACAGGATAAACTTCAAAAAGTATGCAGTATATGTTCTGATATATACTACAACTCTCTGGAGTCAAACCTTCAGAACTAGGAAGGAAATAAAAGTGATGACTGGAGACAGGGTTGACAAGTGAGTAGAAATGAGCGAGTAAGTCTTAATTTTTAAAAAAATGTGAAAGAATGAGCAGTATCAAATTCTGACCAGAATCATAAGTAGCAATAACTTAAAAATTGCAGATGACTCCCATAATTAGAGGATATGACAGCAGATCAGTTCTCTTCACTGATAGATTCTAAAACACCATAATGAAAAATTCCAGAAGACTTTAATGCAGCAACTTATCTATTTTGTAAAAATCTGTTTAGATATAAATATGCATGTATCTTGCAAAAGCTTAGTCCCATAAGCATTTCATAGAAAAGACAAAACAAAATTTTAAATCTGATTTAGTCCGTTGAATTTATTACTCCTCTCCTCATTTTCTACCTCATCTATCTTTTACCTTATTTCCCCATTAGTTCTTACAAAATCTAAGGAACTAAAATTGAAATAAAAAACAAATAAAATTAAATTCATTTAATTTTAATAAATCATATATGAAATTTCCTATATGTGTGACTTAATTTTAAGTCCCTTGAATAAAGACATTTCCTTCTTCCCATTAATAAAATAATGTGTTATCTGACATGGAACTTGCATATTATTTTATGAAGGGAGGAAAAGATTACACAAAACAAAATAAGATCAATGACTGACCAGATACTTAAAGTCCTTAAAGTAAGATTAATCTAATTTTAAAAAATATTTCAATATTAATAGCTTTGAGAAATCTTCAGTAAAGCTTAGCTTTGCTTAAAACAACATATTCTAAATTTATCTGAACACAAATCCTTTTCCTTCAACTTAAATACCTATTAAATTTCCCAGGGACATAATGAGTATCATCATTGTACATTCCATACTCTTGACTCACATTTCTGAAATATAGACTTTGTTCTAGTGAATCTAGGAAACATTTGGAATACAACCTGTCAACTGATTTAGAAATTCCTCAGAACTTAAAGATATCCTTAATCTCAAATAAGAATTTGTACACATCTTACACCTCCAAAGCAGCAATCAACAAAATTACCTCTGTGATACTTAAATAAGGTTATGAGATAAGCAAAGAATCTAATTAGCTGATGAGATGTCATGAAGTTAAAATTTAAACCTATTTTATTATATAAAAATTTTCAGAAAGGGTCAAATAATATTGCAAAACCAAACTGAACCTAGTTCTAACAATGTTAAAAATCAGACCATATCTCATTTAATCACTGAAGGGAAACAATTTTCTTAAGCTTAATAACAAAGGATAACAGCTTATCAATATCTCTAATAGAAACTGATCATGTTGATTTCTTAACTTCACGCTCTAAGCATGTATAAATCTGGGCATTCTACCTTGACAAAAGAAAAAACATCCACTAATTTTCCAATTCATAAATGTGGCTCTTGATTTGGTTTTTATAATTCACTTGTGTTAATACTATTTCTAAGATTTTTACTCATTACTAAATTTTCCACAGCTCAATCTCAATTGATATAATTCTTCATTAAGTTACCTACCCAGGAAAACCTAAAATGTTAGTACAAAGAAAAACCTCATGTGATCAGGTGACTTACTCAAGTAATAGTTCCTAGTTTGTAGTAATACCCAGTCTTCATAAGGAGGGCCAACAAGCAACAGAACTGAGAAGAGTCAACTTCCTCTTCCTCCCTAATTTTCAAAACTAAATACATTGGAATAACTTAGAAGCTAAAATATTCTAGAGAAAACCTGCTCTGAGATAATGATAATGCACTTTCTTTCTGAGTTCACACTGTAATTGCCCCCAAGAAACTGGAAAAAAAAAAAAGAAACAATAGGAATGTAATTTTACAGAACACACACAAAATAGTTCAAAATGAATATGAGTATTTTAAATTATCACAAAACCAAATAGAATTATAGATTCCACATAAAAATCTGCTCTGTTTTGTGAGTTTATTATTCAAACCCAATAATTATTTGGATTTAAAAAATCTCTTTAAATATTTTCATTAATAGTTTTGTTTTTATCTAGGCTACTATAAACTCAAGAAGAGTAAAATATGGATAGGAAACAATCACAGAGAGTCATAAAATAAATGGAAATTTTCAAGCAACTATTCAACTTTTATACCATTTATGTAACTTGCCAATTTTAGCCTTTCTTGAATTCCTATTACCACCTGGGTTATCTTATAAAAATTAACAAGACATTTATTCAGAGACTGTTTCAATAAAAATTTAGGTTTTACAACATTTTAAGGATCTACACTCTAAAGTAGCACTTTCCATTCTCTTGAAGCTGATGTTGATCCTTATTATCTTACCTCCCCTATGGCATCATTTCTGCTTATTACACACACCAAATGAGGAGCCCCCAGAAAGTGTTTGTTTGTAGGCTCTGCACTATCTAAAGTCATCAAATCTAGTAAGGAAATTCATTCTTTGTTATATAATCAATGCCTGTCTCCAATTAAATCACAATTCTAAAACTGAATTTTACCAACACAATGCCCTTACTGAAAATGACAGCATAAAATGCAAATAAAATAATACAATAGTCAGTCAACTGTCCCTCCAAAGAGGAGAAAAATTACGGAAAAGAAAATAGAGCTTATAAATTTTGTTTTTAAAATAATTTGGATTTAAACAGATAGCTTCTAATATGATTTTTTCCTTAATGATGTGGACACAGTCCTAAGAAAACTATAATTATACTAGAACAGATACCATTATTCTGACTATATTAGATTAGGAACTTTGGGAGAGTATATTAATCTTAAATTCCCTGTTCCATTATATCTATGTCCTGGAAGAATAAATGTATCTTAACACAAATGAAAAGGTTTACTTCCCCCAAGATACAGATATACTGAATACAGACTAAAATCCAAAATTGCTAGCAGATTGACAAGTGCTTGCGTAATCCTGGCCTTCAAGGACCTCTCTGATCTCTCTTCCCACTCTCCCCTCCAGCCATACTGTCCTTTGGAGCAGGTTCCCAGAGGGAGAGTGTGGATTCTGTTCTGAAGATAGACTGAAAGATCTCTGGCAAACATCTAACTGGAAAAAAAAAAAAAAAATGAGGGAGAGTTAAGCTAATGAGGTTTAGTTAGCCTATATATTATTTCAAAGTCATGTTTATTACATAAAAATAATAAATTATAGTAATACTGACTTAACTAATAATTTAAACTAATTTACATTTATTTTACTCATGAAGTAAAAATAGTAATAGAGTAATTCAGCCATTGCTTATATGCTGGTTGGTTTCATTTCATAGATAACAGTGAACAACCATGCTTCAATTATCACAGTTTAAAACTTCTAATATATATAGTAAGCTCCACTACACATACTAAAACCATCCACTTAGTATGCTTTAGTATGAAACAATATTATTTCCACTAAATTTTCTACAAGTTAATTATTCAAGCATATTTTCCCTAAAACCTTCCTCTTGGGAGATATTTTTGTTTACTATTCAATTCTCACTGTGAGATGATCTTTATTGAGAAGGCTGGGCTTAGATTAGGGTTTAACTATTTGAATAAATACATTCCAGGTAGGGTAAATTACAAAGAGCAAAGGAGAAGGTCTGTGTTTTTGCGACTGTCATGAGAATGACTCATATAAACAGGTTAAGAGTGAGATTTAAAGGTCAAGGACTAAGGCAGGATTGGGTCACATAGAACTAGAAAGCCAAGTCCTTCCAGCCCCCACAACCCCCATCCCACCCCAAGGCAACTGGATTCTTAAACACAGAAATGAAAGGGGTAGGGAGAGAAATAGTATTTTACTAGTATTGAAAGGACATGGTGCTAGCGTAAGAGTTGTTAGAAAAGGGAAAGACCATTAGAAGGCTACTGTATGTATTAGGTAGACATAATTACAGATAAGGAAATTACACAAGTCACATACTTAAGAGAGAAAAATACATGATGTATAGCTAGGGCGCCTTATTTATTACTCTTTTTGTCCCTTTAATAATTCAAAAATAATTGCTTTTTGTGAAAATAAGTAATACTTAAAACCACGTGAAAACTCTCAGAATACAGGAGTGCAGAGCTGCCACTACAGATTTGTCTAAGTCTAGCATCCTCAATATTCCAAAGAGGCAAGAGAAGCTTTGATTGTAATATGTACTATACATCTACTATGTGCCAGACGCTGGAAGAACAGAGATGTCCTGAAGGCCAGTAGGGGACAGACAAGGAACCAACAATGATGAAACACTGTGTTAAATGCTATACTAGAGGTATGTTGTATGAGTGTGGTTTAACTCAATTTGAGAAGGTCTTTAAAAAAAAGACTTCAACAAATTAAAAGGTAAAACCTGAGGAAAATGTTCCCACAGGTACTTCTTATGTCCACTAAAGTCTGACTATAGCTGTAGTGTCTTGTGTTATAATTATCGGAGGACTTGCAAGACAAAGTAATGGAATTTGCATAACCACAATTTGGTTAAAGGCAGAACAACCTAGCCTGAGTTATCCCTAAAACCGTAAAGAAATTAGGCAGCATCAGGATCCCTCATTAACATACCCCAATTACTCCTCCTCCATTACCATAGTTCCATGCTGCTCAGTTATTCACTTAGAGATAAATTCTAGTTCTTTACATACAGTTATGCTTCAGTAGCTCTATCACACACAAAAATAATAAAAATTTTTAAACACCTCCTAGGCTGCTCTGATCAGATAAATAATTGTAAAGAAAAACAGACACTAGAGAAGGGGGGCTGTGAAAACTTCCAAGTTCAAGGAGTGCCCCCAACTGTGCAAGGTAAAACTTGCAAAACAAAAGCAAGAGGAAGGAAACCTAAATCAGACAAAAGAAACAGTAAAGAAAAAACCCCAAAAAACTCTGTTAAATTTAGTAAGGCACAAAAAGAGGAAGAGAACATCAAAAGGAAGCCAGAGGAAGCCAGAGCAGAGAAGGAAAAGGAGAGAAATGGACACAACATGATGTACAATGAAGTGAGTTTGGGTGGGGGGAGGGGGGCGCGGCGGCTGCAAGGCCATTAACTACTCATCTGAATAAGGCACCAGAGGTATGATTCTCTCTTGACCTACAACACAGGACCTGCTGTGAACTAAAGGGTATCATGTGTAAACTGAGCAAACGGAAACTGGGAATTTAATAAACCAACTGAATTTACATGAGCTCTTTAGAAACTCAATATATGAACCATGTTATGTATATGGCAACATTTTCCTCAGGTTTTACACCTTTTAATTTGTTGAAGTCTTTTTTTTAAGACACTTCTAAATTTTATTTTTTAACGTTATCAGAGGTATAAATTCCTTTCTTTTTGAATTCTTACACTATTTAGTTCTTTTCTACCCAGCCATCAAATAAATATTTATGTAAATTTTTAGTTTATTATTCATTCTTTTAAAAATATGTTTTTAAATGGATTTTTAGAGCAAGAGGAATAGAAATTGAAACATTGTTGAGAGAGACACATCATTGATTGGCTGCCTCCTGCACGTCTTCTTCTGAGGGTTGAGCCCACAATCTGGGCATGTGCCCTGACCAGGAATTGAACCAAGATCTTTTGGTTTCTGGGTAGACACTCAACCACCGAGCAACACCAGCCAGGCTCATTCTTTTACGTAACTGCTACATTTTACATAGGTAACTTAGTTTGACACATAATGTGAGTGAGAATCTAAACTTAATTTCCCCCAAATTTAAAATTTCCCATCTTTGGTATGCTTCTTTTATTTTTAAATCTATGTTCTATGCATAAATCAGTGTTCCTGTTTTGAAGATCCTCTTCCAGTTGTATCTATTCTTAAAGAAACAGCATCTTATAGCTTTTGTCATTAATTTATAAAGATGACTTTTTTTTTTAAAAAAAGCCAAAATTGTCTTTTCATATATACATCATGAAGTTTTCTCTGTAGGTTAGTGGCCCTCAACTGAAAAGGCCCAAGTTCTACTTAGGGTCTAACATTTCAAAACACTCTGCCTATAAACAGCATTACTCTAAAGTATTATTCAGGATACAAAGGAAGCAAAAAATACCTTCCAGATCTTCAAAGAACATTAATCCTAACTGAGGGGGGGGGGGGGGGGTTGGTAAACAAATTATCTAAGAGCAACAAATTATCTAAGAACAAAGTTCCTTCCTTTTGTAAGTCCGTACATGAAGCAAATTTAAAGTAAGCCATGATCACCCTAGCCGGCTTGGCTCAGTGGATAGAGCGTCGACCTGAGGACTGAAGAATCCTGGGTTCAATTCCGGTCAAGGGCACATACCTGGGTTCAATTCCAGTCAAGGGCACATACTCGATCCCCAGTAGGGGGCGTGCAAGAGGCAGCCAATCAATGATTCTCATCATAGATGTTTCTATCTCCCTCTCCCTTCCTCTCTCTAAAATCAATAAAAACATATTTTTAAAATAAAATAAAATAAAATAAAATAAAATAAAATAAACCATGATCTTTTAAGTGTTGAAAGGGACTAGGAAGGAGGCATGTACTACATTATTCAAAGGCTTTGCAGGAGCAAGCACAGTAAATCTGCCATGAGGGACTTGGATGGCTTGGTCCTCTGGGAATGAGCTGACACCTGGAACTCAGTTTTGTACAGTTTCCACATGGAACTGTACTTCCTTAGTAAACAGAGAGATGTGTTGTTCTTGGGCTAGCCATGGTGAAACCCCCTAACCAAGAGGAAATAGAAATACTAGTGGAGGTGATGCATGCCTTTATGCCTTCTCCCTTATGTCTCTGTTTTTGACAACCCAGGATATAACTAATATATCCTCTTCATTATCATGTACATTAACTGTGAAGTAACTAAAGATCAAATAAGGATGCATAAAAATAAATAAGAACTATTTTAACAGTTGATAGATGCCTAAGAACTATAAATCAAATCAGGCAATTTTGTTAATTTAATCTTATATTTATCAATCACTTAAATGAACCACCTTGTAAAGGAATTCCTTTTACAGAATGATGAACCATATCCATCAAATATCTCCCCACAAGGCAGTGTGTGTGTGTGTGGGGGGGGGGGGGCACTGTCTTAGCCCAACACCCACATGTGATCTGCTCAAACACCCACAGGGGTTCCTCATGACATTCTGAGTTAAGTACAAACTCTTCATCAAATGATTTCAGACCCTCTCTAATATGGGCTCAACCTAAAATTTTCAACCTTATTTTCTACCCTTCAATCAACCTAAACTAATTAGTATTCTCAGAAAACAAGTCATGCTTTCTTAACTTGGCCTTTGTTCATTTTTTCATGAACATGTTTCTGAATGTACAATTCAACCTGTCAAAAGAATGACATTACATTTCTCCCATTGAAATGAGAATAAACAATTATAAAAGGGAATAAACTCATAAAGGCAGTGAAAGCTGGAGATGGCAGAGATCAAAAGACCAGAGATTTGGTAAATTTCTGGAAGAGAATGGAAGAATCATATAGCCAGATGAACCAGAGCAGAAGCCATAGCTCAAAGAAAGCACTTTTTCCTCAGCATTATTCAACAACTATGTATTAAGCACATACTATGTGCCAAACAAATAAGACCATGACAAGTGTGATAATTAAATGAGGACTGGGTGAAAAGTGATCAAATAGCTGCTTTATATTCGATGAACAGGGGAGGCCTGAGGAGCAAAATTTAAAGTGAGATATGAACGATGAGAAGGAATCAGATGTGCAAAGATCAGAGAGCAGAGCATTCCAGGTAGAGGATACAAGTTTGATGTGTCATGGAACAGAAAGATTAGCCTGACGGGAAGAGAGAGCCATATCTTGCAAGGATTTGTAAACCAAGAAAAGGAGTTTGGATTTTATTCTAAGGAAGCCCTCTTGAGGGTAATGAGAAGTCCTCTCTCACAAAAGGCTGCAGCAGAGGTGGTACTGTTATTGAAGGAGTCAGATGGTAGAGTCAGAAAAGGAACAGAGGTGGAAAAAAGGATGCTCAGCAGGACAGCAGCAAGTATTACCCACATGGGCACCCAGAAGGTAATTGTGGCACTTGCTTCCAGGGTTAAGGAAACGTAAAAAAACAAAAACAATTCTCTTAAGCCTGGCTGCAAATTTAAATGCCTTCTGGTGTCAGGTGGCCAATAAAAATACCACTGGTAGACAGATGTAAACAATAAGGAGTGGAGAGCCTGAGAACTAGAGGGCAAACCTCAGTTAAAAACATTCAAAAATTTTAAAGTTTATTCTGGAATTAGATAGTGGTGAAGTTGCACAACCTTGTGAATATATTAAAACTCATTGAATTTTACACTTTAAAGGAGTGAATGTTATGTATGTGTATTATATCTCAATTTTTAAAAACTAAAAAAAAAACTTTAAGCACTGTGCTAGTTAAACACAAGAAAGTTATATACTACTTCCTCTGAGAGGCCCATGAACTTTGTACCTCTCTACGGCATTTATAGCTAATCAGCTTTGTATTATGTGGTGGTTATTTGTGTACTTGCCTTATCACCCTCCACACCCAACTAGGTCATAGGCTTCTGAGAGAGACATATGGTTCTCATTTTCACCCCAGAGCAACTAACAAATAATCATATTCCCTCTTCATCTGAATTTCAACTATTTTCTGCTAAATAGTTCTACTTTAAGATGACATCTAATTTAAGATGACTCAAAGCTAAAGGTGAAGTACTTAAAAAAAAGTGGCTAATTTATCTAGTTCTCAATAAATATTAATTTAAAGGAACCAATACATTTAAAATTAATTTCCCTACCAATAGAGGTAAATAGTTTAAAAAAAAACACAAAGAAAATTCTATAATGCCCTTTAGTTTCAGCAGAACAGTTTTATATTTCTACTAGAGGCCCGATGCACGAATTCGTACAAGAGTAGGCCTTTGCAGCCCTGGTTGCCTCATGCCCCGCCCCACGCCCACTGGTTGTTCCAGAAGGTCGTTCCGGAAGGTCATTCTGCTGTCCGATCTAATTAGCATATTAGCTCTTTATTATATAGGATAAGGTTATATGTTTCTAAGGATATGATATGATGCAATAGCTGTATTATAACATGACACTCATAAAAAGTAACAAATGAGTATTAGTAAGGGTTCCTGCAAGTGACAGAAACCTAAAACTAGTTTTCAGCAAAGAAAGTTTATCAATACATTTATTACAATGTATTTCCTCTCAACTTCCTTCATCTCCATTTCTCTCTTCTCCAAGATTTCATTGCAAAATTCTGTACTCCTGAAACCTGCTTTACCTCTCCATCTCTTTAGATTCTCTCTCATTCTGTCCCATCAATCCTTCCTCAGTATCCCTCAAAGAAGTTACTTCCAATTCCCACATATAAAAACCCAAAGTTCATACAGTTTTGTAAAAAAAGACTTTTAGAGTTACCCAGAATTCTGAATAGAGACTCAAAATTTGGGAGAAGTCACATTACTAGTAAATGTGACTTCCCATAGATTATAGTAGTTCTTCCATCTTTGCGTATCTTAGTATTTTATTCTGGCAGGAGTCAGAAAACTAATCACAGATGGTTCTTATTCCTGACATTAACCAGCCACAAATGAAAATAGATAAGACTGAGGGTCAAGAATTGCTTTGGGCGAAAAGAATAGGGCCTATATAAAGTTACTGAAATTTTCAGAATGAATTTGTTGGGTGTTTAAACTATAGATGCTAAACATTCTCTAATATTTTTTTTTAAAAATATATTTTATTGATATTTTACAGAGAGGAAGGGAGAGGAATAGAGAGCCAGAAACACCGATGAGAGAGAAACATCAATCAGCTGCCTCCCGCACACCTCCCACTGGGGATGTGCCCGCAACCAAGGCACGTGCCCCTGACCAGAATCGAACCCGGGACCCCTCAGTCCGCAGGCCGACGCTCTATCCACTGAGCCAAACCGGTTTCGGCCATTCTCTAATATTTTAATACAAATTCTGGTTAACAAGGAAATTCAGGTAAATCTTCTATTTTTATGCCCTAAGTTTTAATTAGTAAGAACAGAACCTTCATTATACCCACCGAAAAGGGTCCATAAAGCCTGCAAGATCGGCTGCCTCCTGCACGCCCCCTACTGGGGACCAAGTCCACAACCTAGGCATGTGCCCTTGACCACAATCAAACCTAGGACCCTTTAGTCCACAGGCTGATGCTCTATCCACTGAGCCAAACCCGCCAGGGCTTACCTACCGTTTTTGCTCCAAAGAGACTTAAAAAAAAAATCAGGTGACTATACTTGTATTTTAAGGGTTTCTGATACCAAAAATTAACCAATCAGATGCTACCTTATTACTAGGTGTACTGGTTAATAATGGCAGATTTTGTAATAAAAGAAAACATAATAATTTAAAGAGTAACATCAAAAGTGCTTTATTTAAAGTAATGTCCATCACTAGCTACACATTTCCGCCATCTTTCAGGTAATTTGTGGATACTGTCCCAATAGAACTTTTCTTGTTTTGAGGCAAGCCATTTAGAGACCCAATTTTCCACTTCTTTGTATGTTTTGAAGTGCTGCTCAGAAAGTGCGTGTGCCATAGATCAGAACAAGTGGTAATCTGAAGGAGCAAGGTCTGGTGAATACAGTGGGTGGGTTAATACTTCCCAGGCAAGATCTTTTAACGTGTCTTTAACTGGTTTTGAAGTGTGTGATGATGTGTCATCATGAAGCAAAATTACTTTGCCGTGTCTTCTGGAACATTCTGATCGTTTCAAAGCATGGTTCAAATTGATTATTTGTTGTTGGTAGCAATCAGTATTAATGGCTTCACCTGGTTTTAGAAGCTCATAATACACCACTACTTTTCTGATCCCACCAAACACAGAGCATTGTCTTCTTTCTGAAGCGATTTGGCCGTGCAGTCAATGTTGATGGTTAACCTGGATCAACCCATGATTTTGTGCGTTTGGGATTCTCAAAATAAATCCACTTTTCATCGCCAGTCACAATTCGATGCAAAAAAAGACTTTCTTTCGTGCCATTGAAGCAACATTTTACTGATGACTTTTCGGTTTTCCATTTGTCTTTTGTTCAGTTGATGTGGCACCCATTTTCCTTCCTTTAAAATCTTTCCCATTGTTTGTAAACTATCGGAAATTGTTTGCTGAGCAACGTTTAATCTTTCTGCAATTTGTTTTTGAGTTTGACATGCATTTCATCTAATAATGCTTGTAATTGTTGGTCTTCAAACTTTTTCGGTTGACCTGGACATTCTTTGTCTTTCACATCGAAATCATCACTTTTAAAGCATTTAAACCAGCGTTCACAAGTATCTTGAGATGGAGCATGTTCACCATAAGCTTCCCTAAGTATTCAGCAGCACTTTTCTTCAAAATAATGAATTAAAACTTCCTGCAAATGCTCTCTTTTTGGCACGAAATTCGACATTTTTAAAAGTATCTATGATGTTAACACCTTCAGCAAATTTGAAGGTTTGCAGCTTGCTGTCAATACAACAAAATAGCATACATATCAAATCGCATATATATCAACATATGTGTAACTTCATCTATTGAAAAAAATCCGCATTATTAACTGGTACACCTAGTATGTGATGTGATTGATAAGATGCAACTTTATTATATGATCTGTATATTTATGGTTTAAGACAGGGCATTCACAATGGATGGCTATTGTTGTATTGGCTGTGTCATTTTTTTATTTGACAATCTAAGGGAAAAGAGGTCAGTGCCCCTGACTAAATAGTCAGGTATTGCATGTTTTAAAAATTCTTGTGGCACACCAGCTAAAAATCGCTTATCTAGATTATCTACACAGATATCACAAAATAAAAGTTAATTCATTTTAGGCAATTCTCTGATATCAAACAGTCTTACAGCCAGGACACCGTAAATAAACAACAATGCTTTTACTGAAAACTCTTTAAAAACTTTAATGTGTGATTGGAAACATTCCTAATGGAAATTTGAAAGAATACAGTTTTCATTAATAAAAAGGTTCACTGAATATGCTACAAAATCTCATATTCCTTGTCCTAATACCTATATTTCTAAAAATTTTCTAAATAAAAAATATTATCCATTTCATACCCATCAAGTTGGCAAAAATAGTAAGTCTGATAATACCAAAAGTTGGAGAGGGTGTGGAGTAATGCTCACTGGTGGTAGGCACATTATAACTCACCACTTTGAAGAGCCATTTGGAGATTACATATCTTATGATCTCGTAATACCACCTACAAGTGTCCAAGCACTTATGAGACAAGCATCAGGAGAAATGTAAAAGGATGTTCATTGTAGCATCCTAATCATCTATCTATTCCTCAAAAGGAAAATGAAAAAAAAAAACGGCCTTATTCTTATAAAAGAATGACCTGGATCTTTAAGAACCAGTATGAATAATGTCAAACCATATGGTTGAGTAAAAAATGCAAATTTTAAAAGAATGATAGAGTTTACCCTTCATATAAAATTCAAAAGTACAGACAGCAATAAGAAAATTTTTATGGGTACACCGGCATTAAATGCACTGAAACATGCACCAGTGCAGCACAAATTGTTACCTGGGGGAGGATTTTTGTTGTATTTTCTCCTTACACAAATTATTTGAAGCAAAATATAAATAATTGATTACTACTGGTGATGAGTATGTAGATGTCTATCAAGTTTTATACTTTGTTTTAGAATGTTTCATAATTAAAAACAAAATTATTTTACAAATAAATTCAAAATATAGACAAAGTATGTGAGTAAGTATAAGTATGCTCATCAAAGCCAAATATTTAAAAAAATTATGGGGAGGGGCAGGGCAACTAAATATCTTACAAGAAAAGAAAAACTATGTAAAATTCGAGTGTGTTATGTACATCCTGGATTATAATGCAGACAGTGTAAATTATTCATAAAGCATTTAATGCATAGGAAAATGCTAGTGATAAGTTTAAATGAAAGAACTAAATTGTGCATATAGTAATGAGCTATATAAATACACACACACACACACACACACACACACAAATATATTTTCCAAAAAATGTAAAGTGATTTCTGGATGATAGGATTTTATTTTCTTTTTATACATTTATAAGGGTTACACATTTTCATTAATATTAATGAAAGGGGGAAAAGAAGGCAAACTACAAAATGAAAATTCAAAGTCCTCTGGCAAAAATTTAAGCCCCAATTAAACTGAAAAGATTCTGTTTTACTTCTGATTCTAAAAATATCAGGCTATATTAATAAGCCTTTTGAAATATTAATATCCACAATCACACAAGCCAAAAGAATTATGCCAATAATTACACAGTTGTAAACTTCTGCTTTAATGTTTCTAAATATATATTTTAGTCTCCTGTTTCTAGCACTGTCACATCAGAATAGATGGTCCCTTCATATATGCAGTAGATAACATTATCATATGGAAAACTCCACACCAAATGTTAATTTTTATCATAAAAATAAGCACGTGTAAATAATGATTTGACTGTAAGAAATGATCCACATAGAACAGTATGCAGTGTTTATATAACTGAAAGATATAAAATACTGCTGAGGGAAATTAAAGATCTAAATAAATGGAAATATACCATGTGAATGGATGAGAAGATGCAATAATGTTAATTATCCTCATATTGATCTAGGTATTCAATGTAATTATAACCAATATTCCAACGTTTGATTTTAAAATGTGTATGAAAAAGCAAATGACCTAGAATAGTCAAAAAAATCTGGAAAAAATAACTTGGCGGGGGGGTTAGGGTTATACTAACTTCAAGACTCACTATAAGACTAAGTAATCAAGACAATGTAGTACTGGCAAAAGAATAGAGAATTACATCAATGTAACAGAATGGAGAGTCCAGAAATAGACCCACACTTATACTGTCAAATGATTTTCAACAGGGATGTCAAAGTTAAAGGAAAAGAGGAGAGATATTTTTTACCAATTATATCGCGGTATGCTTGACAGATAAAAATGAAAAGCATTTTTTATCAAATGATGCTGGAACTAATAGATATAAATTTGGAGGGCTGCTCCCACATCACACCATAATAAAAAGTTAATTCAAAATGGACCATAGACTGAAATGTAAAAGCTAAAATGATAAAGCTCCTAAGAGAAAACACAGGGAAATATCTTTACAACGTTGGTGTAAGCCAAGATTAGGACACAGAAAATGTTAACCATCAAAAGGAAATACTGATCATTTTTATGAAGTCCAATAACCTCTGCTATTTGAAAGATACCATTAAAAAAATAAACAAGCAAGCCACCAACTAAGAGAAAATATTCACAAATATAGCTGATAAAGGACTTGTATCTAGAATATGTGAAGAATTGCTACAATGCTTGGCCTGTGTGGCTCAGCAGTTGAGTGTGAACCCAGGAACAAAGAGGTGCGCGGTTAGATTCCCCGTCAGGACACATGCCCGGTGTGCCAGCTGAGTCCCCAGTAGGGGGTGTGCAAGAGGCAGCCAATCAATGATGTTTCTCTCTAATCGATGTTTCTACCTCTCTATTCCTCTCCCGTCCTTTCTGTCTAAAAATCAATAAAAAACATCTTTTATAAAAGAACTAGAGGTCCGATGCACGAAATTCGTGCAAGAGGCTCGGCCCTCGCGGCTGCCTCTGGCCCTTGCAGCCCTGGCTTCGTCTGGAAGATCGTCCAGACAGTTGTTCCGCTGTTCAGCCGTCCAGTCTAATTAGCATATTATGCTTTTATTATTATAGACTGCTACAACTAAATAAAAAAAGATAAACCTAATTTTTAAAATGGGCAAAAGACTCATAGTCACATCCCAAAAGGCTAATAAGAACATAAAAAGTGGCTCAAATTAAAAACACACCTACCCTACACAACCAGCATGTCCTCATAGGTATTTACACAAAATAAATGAAAACACATAGACATGATGAAATTTATACAAAAATGTCACCCCAGTTTTATTTGTAAACATTAGAAATGATAACAGCTAAAATATCTATTAACAGGTAAATGGATAAACAAAATGTGGTAATCTATATATATAAAAGCCTAAGTGACCTAATGACCGGTCGACCAGTCGCTGTGAGGTGCACTGACCACCAGGGGGCACTCAATGCAGGAGCTGCACCTTGGTGGTCAGTGTGCTCCCACAGCCAACCTCCCATGGCCAGCCAACCCTGGCACATGAGCCCTGATGTCCTGGGGAAGGATTGCAGGGGGAGAGAGAGCGAGCTCCATGAACACCCTGCATTCTCACCGCACCTCCATCCCCATCATCCCCGCCCCCAGGTAACCAGCGAGAGGTTGCAGCCTCCACCCCCCCACCAGGGGCGCCACGGGAGGTTGGTCGCCCGCCATCCAAGCCCAGTTCCTGGTCGGGTGATCAGGGCCTGCCAGCTGCTGGTCGTTGTCTGTGGGACGATTGATCGGAGGCCTGGCTCCCTCAGTGCCTGGAAGCCAGGCAGCGGCCTTGGCCCCTCCCAACCCCCCACCCACCGCTTGTCGCCATCTGTGGGGCAATCGGGCCCCCCGCTCACACCGCCTTGGCCTGGTACCGCCTGCTCACCTGCTCCACCATCCCAACGCGGTCCCGCTCTCGTTGGGACCTCCACTGCCACCCCACTGCCAGCATCACGTCACGAACGCCCTCCATGTTCCAAGCCACCCCCTGGTGGTCAGCGCATGTCAACCTGGGTCTGTGCGCTGAACCCAGGACTATGCTCTAACCAACTGAACCACCCAGCCAGGATGCTTTTGTTTTGTTAGCAGCTTTTAACAGTTCACTTTGCAGTCTCAGGATGTGCTTCAATAAAATGGATACAAGTTTTTTTTTTTAAATAATTTTTTCTTTCAAAATTTAGTAACGATATCTAACAACTGCTTAGAAGGCAAACAAAAAAAAACCCCAAAAACCCAAACCCAAACCTTTAAAAAAGTTATAAAAACATCTAATATTATGACATCAGGACATCCTACCTAATAAAGAGGGAATATGCTAATTAACCATCACTCTGTCACAAAGATGGCTGCACCCACAGCTGAGGCCAAGTTCCCATAAGGAGTCTTAACAAACAATCAGCAGGGACCTGAGGCTACGCACTCCCCTGCCCCCGTGGGGCTTGACAGGGGACCTCAAGGTGCACTTTCTGTCCTGGTGCTGGGCTAGGGGACCTCAGGCTGCTCCCCCTGCCCCAGTGCCAGGCCAGGGGACCTCAGGCCATGCCCCCCACCTGATGGGGCTTGATGGGGACTTCAGGCCGCATCCCTCACCCCGGCACTAGGCTGGGGGACCTCAGGCCGCACCCCTCGCCCCAGCACCGAGCCAGGGGACCTGAGGCTGTGTCCCCCTGCCTGGCGGGGCTTGATGGGGGCCCTAAGGCCATGCCCCCCACCCAGCGGGGCTTGACAGGGGATCTCAGGCCATGTTCCACACCTGGTGGGGCTTGACGGGAGACCTCAAGGCATGCCCCCCCATCCCAGTCTGGGCTGGGGACCTCAGGCCACATCCCCCATCCTGGCGCCAGGCCAGGGGACCTGAGGCTACGTTCCCTGCCCGGTGGGGCTTGACAAGGGTGGGACTAGCCAGGTCTGGTCTATCCCAATGGGGGGGGGGGGGGGCGGGTGCGGCTGGGTCTGGGTCTCACGCGATTTTGAGACGCATGTGGGTGGGTGGGTTCTTGACTCTGGGTCCTGTGATGCGCCCCAGACTGTGACAGGAGGAAGGTTTTCATATACATTTTACTAATTTTCTTTCATCTCTAACACTTCTATTACAGAGAAAGGGCAAATAGCAATATTAAATTATTTCCTCTAATTAATCCCCTTTTAATGTGCACGAAATTCGTGCACCAGGCCACTAGTAGTGTTATATGTTTATTTGTTATTAAACAAATGACTTACACAGAATTATACCCCCAAAGAAATGGACTTGGGTCTTGCCCATTGTTTAACTAAACACAATGCATTTGCCATAGTAAGGTATTGTTTAAACAATTCCATATGAATAGACACGGCTGAGTTTTTAAGAAATCTACTGTAAATTCCAACTTTCCTTATCATTCATTAACCCACTTAAAATTCACAAATAAGCACAGAGATAATAAGAGAAGCTGTATACTAAGGAATGCTTGCCCCCCCCCCCAAAATTAACCATGTCTAATCATGTTGCACTATGATTTTCAATGTGTTAAATATTATTATACATGTGCATGAGGATGCCAAGACCATTCAATGGGGAAAGTACATATAGTCCTTTCAACAAATGGTGCTGGGGAAACTGGATATTCACAAATAAAATAATGAAGTGGGGGACCCTTACCTGAAATCATATGCAAATATTAACTCAAAATGGATCAACGACCTAAACATAAGAGCTAAAACTATTAAAACTCTTAGAAGAAAACAGAGGAAAAGCTTCATAACACTAGATTTGGCAATGACACCAAAAGGACAGGCAAAAAAAGACAAAAATAAAGTGGACTTCATTAAAATGAAAAACTTTGAACATCAAAGGACACTAGCTATAGAGTGAAAAGCACCCCACAAAATGGGAGCAAATGTCTGTAAATCATTAATCTGATACAAAGTTAATATCCAGAATACATAAAAAATTCTTGCAACTCAATAAAACAAAACAATTTTAAAAATGGGCAAAGGGCGTGAGTAGATATTTTTACAAAGAAGACACACAAATGGTCAATAAGCACATGAAAAGATGCTCAACATCATTAATCATTAGAAAAATGTAAAACCACAATGATACACCACTTCTCTCTCATTAGGATGGCTATTATAAAACAGAAACATAAAATAACAAGTGTTGGTGAGGCTAGAAGAATTGGAACCCTTGTGCACTGCTGGTGGGAATGTAAAATGCCATGACTGCTGTAGAACACAGTAGGGTAGTTTCTAAAAAGAAATCAAAACTACCATATGATCCAGCCATTCCACTTCTGGGTATATGCCCCAAATAATGAAATTGTGATTCATGCTACAACGTGATGAAGCTTGAGGACATTATGCTAAGTGAAGAAAGCCAGATACAACAAAAAAACAAATATTGCATGACTCCACTTATGTGACGTACCTAGGGTAGTCAAAATCATAGAAGGAGAAAAGCGGTTACCAAGGGCTGGAGAGGGAGAGGAGATGGAGAGTTACTGTTTAATGAGTAGTTTCAGTTTGAGATGATGAAAAAGTTCTGGAAATGGACAGTGATGATGGTTTCACAACCATGTGAATGTACTTAATACCACTGAACTGTACACTTAAAAATGCTTAGAATGGTAAATATTAGGTTGTATATTTTTACCACAATAAAAGTACTTGTGTGTTATTTATTTTATTATGGTGGCAGTATAGGAATGTGGTTAAGAATACAACCTTGCCCTGGCCCATGTAGCTTAGTAATTAGAGCATCTGCCCAAGCACTGAAGGGTCACGGGTTCAATTCCTGGTCAAGGGCAAGTACCTGAGTTGCAGATTGAGTGAGGGAGGCAACCTAATTGATGTTTCTCTCTCATATCAATGTTTGTCTTTCTCTTTTTCTTTCTCTCTCTCTTTCTTTCCCTCCCTCCCTTATACGCTCTCTAAAAATCATTGGGAAAATATCCTTGAGTGAGGATTAACAAGAAAAAAAAGGAAAAAGAATACAAGCTTAAGAATTATGCTATAAAGCTCTACCACTTTATAGCTCTGTATTTTGTGCCTGTTTTCTTAGATATTAACAGAAGCTTCATAGGATTATTGCAAGGATTAAGTAAATTAATATAAGTAAAGCATTTTAAACAGTGCATGTCATATAATAGTCACTTTTAAAATTATGGGTTTAAAATACATTTTTTAAAATATATTTTATTGATTTTTTACAGAGAGGAAGGGAGAGGGAGAGAGAGTCAGAAACATCGATGAGAGAGAAACATCAATCAGCCGCCTCCTGCACACTCCCTACTGGGGATGTGCCCGCAACCAAGGTACATGCCCTTGACTGAATCGAACCCGAGACCCTTGAGCCGACAACTCTATCCACTGAGCCAAACCATTAGGGCTAAAATACATTTTGAGGTTTAAATCAAACATCTGCAGAACCTCTGAAGGTCCTCTTCAAAATTCCAGACTTCAGTAAAACACAAGATTGAAAAATAGTGATCTAATCCAGTGATTTTCAACTGGTGGGCTGCAAGAATTTTTTAAACATGCAATACCTGGCTATTAGGGGCACTGACCTCTTTTCCCTTAGATTGTAAAAAAAAAAGACAAGACAACAGCCAACACAATAGCCTTTCAGTGTGAATGAATCAAAATTGTATCTTTTTTTTTTGGGGGGGGGGGGGTCAGGCAAAATACATACTTTTGGGGTGCCACAGAATTTTAGTAACTAGTTAATGTGTGCCATGAGATGAAAAAGGTTGAAAATTGCTGATCTAATCCATATTTCTCATTTTATAGGTAAAGATATTGAGATCCTTGATAAGTGATTTGCCTGAGGTCACATACCTGTTTCACTAATATTAATTTTCCTAAAATAAGAGTTTGGGAGGATTAACAAAACTAATATGTTAACATTCAACTACTTGAGAACCAAGGCAAAGCCATGAGGTTGTATAAGGTGTGTCTAATTACCTATGGACAGTGTGACAGTCATCCACCACACTAACCTAGTAAGTGAGTACGCATGAGTGGGAACCAAAGGGAGCAAACCCAAAAGAACAGGCCCTCTTAATTATCTTCAAAGACAAAGGTTAAAAACACATCTGTGGAAAATAAGTGTTAAAATATTTGTGAAAACAAATGATATGGGTCAAAAGTTTGAGACACACCCAATACGTGCCCACTACTCCACTCCTTTCAGCTAGTTACTTAATACATAACCTTAGTGAGGCTTTTGAATCTGAAAAATCAGATGCTTTTTTTCTACCAAATAGAGCAATTATCCACAAATAATTATTAAATTCAAATAGAAGAGAACAGCAGTCCAATAACACAAAATGTCTAATCCAAAAAATCATGTATTAAGGTTTGTTAGACATCTCTCTGTACTTGCTTGAATACCCTAGATCTGGTTTCTGGGAAATTCACAACATAAAAAGCAAAATAACAGAGACAATCTGCGAAGGTCAGACTTCAACAAGAACTAAAAAGCTTTTGAGAGTCTCAGTTTTGTCCCCCCCACCCCCCCCATTGCTCTTCCTCCACAAATCTTTCTCAAGAGGAGCACCGCCTCTACCTGGATGGCCCTCCCCCTCCAAATGCACATCAGCTGAAATCCCACCCACTCATAAAGGTTCCATTTAAATGCCGAAACTTCCATCCATTTCCTCCCCCCCACCCCCACCCCCACCCCGGCTCCCAATCTTGAATTATGCTCTTTCCTCTTCGCTCCCCTATTTTGCACCTCTACTTCAACATTTTATTCTATAATTCATTGCATTACAATTGCCTACGTCCACTTCTTCTCCCCACCTTCCCCAAAGAAAATCCCAAAAGCGGCGGACAGGGAAGAAGGGAACTAACATTGGTTAAACCCTCAGTGCCAAGCAAGGCGCTAGGCATCTTGCACACGTAATCTCAGTTACCGCGCCTGACGACCCTCCGGGGCGGGAAGCGGGCGGTCAACTCCGGCGTTACGGATGGAGAACCCGCGGTGGAAAGCCCAGCGGCAGCTCATCCGACGTCGCACAGCTAAGCCAATGACAGCGCGTCGGGGAACCGCTGGCGGCCCCGGCGTCAACGAGCTGCTGCCACCTCCGTCCGCGGCAGGTCCTGTCCGCGGCACCCTGCCTAACAAGGCAGCAGGCATTTCACCAATACCTGCCTGAACGCATTACCCTGTGGACTCAGTGCCACCCGTTTCATAACCCGACCGCCCCCAACCCTGCCCCGTTACCCGGACTGTGCCCTCACCGTGGCTTCCCACACACAGCCGGCTGGCTCTCCCAGAGAAGGGCTGCAGACATCAAGCCTCGCTGGGGGGGGGGGGGGGGGGGCGCTAAGGGAAGACCTTCCGATCTCCCCCGATTTCCCTACCCGTCCTTCCCACGGAGAGGAAGAAATGCACACACACAGACATGGGCTGGCACGCCTGGGCTCCCCAACAGCTAGGTCCTACTAAGCCACGTCTCCGCGCTCACAAGCAACGAGGTTTCTGCGGCTTCTAGCTGCCACTGGGGGGTCACCCTAAGACACTGTCTGCATAAGAAAACCACATCTTTCAAGCCATCTTAACACGAAGGCATCCTAAATACTATTACACTGCCTCCCGCCCCCCCCCCACTCTGCCCCCCGCCATCCCCCCATGAATGGCAGTTTGGATTTCCGGCGGGAACGCATACAGACCGAGAAAGACGAGCTGCGGCTCAGAAGCCACGGAGCAATTACTTAGCTGCTTCATTAGGGCGAAGACGCCGAAGGTGCCCCGCCTTTCTAGATCTCTGCACCGAACTCCAACGCGCAAGAGGTGGGGAGGGGGCGCCGGAACCCGAGGAACCCCGGCATGGAACACTGCTTCTGCAGCTAGTGGGGGGCGTCGTCCCCTCCCCGCGGTCCGGGCCACCAGCTCGCGGCGCCGCTCCGAGGAGCCAACCGCACCCTCCCCCGGCGGCCCTGGACTCATTGTCTCCCTCCGCCGCGACCCCCAGGGGTGCAGGGTGCAGCCCGGGCCCAGCTTACCGCCCCCCGTCGGCCGGCCGGCCGCCCCGCCGGGCCAGGTCCACGCAGCCCCGGCCGCGACCCCGCCCCAGCTCGGCCGTCCGCACCGCGCCCGCTGCCGGGGCCGGGAAAATGGAGGCGGGAGAGCGGCCGTACCTCCCAGCCCCGCGCCCGCCGGTTCCCCCGCCAGCCCGAGGGCGAGCTGGGCACTCACCGCGACAGCTGCTCGGTAGTCCGCCGGCCCCGGCTACCGTAGCGGCCCGGGCTGGGCAGCTCCTCAGCCGCCGCCGCCGCCTCCTCCTCCCAGGCGCGGCGCTCCCTCCCGAGAGACGCCGCGAGCGTCCGCAGCTCCCGCGCCGCGCGCTCCGTGACTGACTGACGGACGGACCGGGCGGCGGCCGCGAGGCGGGACGGGAGCGCGCGGGGAGCGCGCGGCGGACGGGGCAGCCGTGTCCGGCCGAGACGCCGAAGGAGGGGCTGAGGGCCGGGCGGCCCACAGGCGGACCGCTCGCGCCGGCCACTCGCCGCCCCCGCCCCCGCCCCCGCCTATCACTCACTTCCGGCGCCGGCGGCCGCTCCCGCCCCTCCCGGGCGCCGGCGCATCGCCCGCGCCCCCTGCCCGCGCCCCCGCCCGCGTCCGCGCTCCCCGGCCTCCGCCCGCGCCCGCGCCCCGCCCGCTCACCTTCCCCTCGGGCGCCCGACCGCACCCAGCCGGCCGCCCTCCGCGCTCCGCCTTCCTCCGCGCGCCCCGGTGAGCCGCCGCTGGAGCCTGTGAATCAGAATGAATGGGGAGGAAGGAAAATCCCGGCGCCGCCCCCGTCCCCCTTGCCCTCCCTGGAAGCAGGCCCGCGGCCCCTGTCCCGGGCCTGGGACTCCTGGGCCGGAGCGGATCCCCGGGACCCGCCTGCGTGCACCTCTGTGCGCGAGTATCGGGACCCCAGCAGCACTTCACATGGTCTTAGGCACTTAAAGGACCACTGTCCTCGCAACCTGAGGCTTTTTTTTTTTTAAAAGAAATCCTTTCATTTTGGGCAACAACTCTCTACAGTTCGTGCACTATATTGAGAAGCTTTTAAAAATTGGACATGGCAATTATCTTGAAGGACTTTTTAACTTTGACATTTGCTTACCTTAGGTTCTTAATAGCTGTCACTCCCTTGTTGAAATTGCTTTGGAGGAAGGTGTTGGCACGTTTTCTTATGACCAAGCTCTAAATTACCCAGAAACTGCTTATTTTGAGGCAGGCTTGACTTTTAAGTTCTAATTTATATCTTTATTTTGACCTCGTAAAGTTGATCGAAGGAAGAAAAAAGAATAAAATCATTTTTTGACTGGCTACATGCAGAGCAAGTTTGTTGACAGCATTAAAACAATTGACAAGTCAGAATGTGACCTGCAATTTGTTGCAGTAAACACTGCTTTTTCACATCTTTCCATCTGCTTGCTAAGTGAAAGTATCTGTATCTTGAATTTTCACAAATAAAGAATTAACTGTACATTTCTGAGATCTTGGCTCCTTTTCTACGAACAAGGGTGTTCATTTCTCTGTCCTGGGTCCAAATCTTGATTTGGCTAATTACATTCCTTCTTTCTACTATTCTTGAGGACTTTCAAGTAATTTTGGTCTTTTTTTGCACAATCTGTTCCAAACTGGTACACAATCTGTTTCAAACTGGTATTAAGAACCACACAATACAATCATGAGCTGCATTTCACTCTTGAGCTATCTACTTTAGAAACATAACTTGCACTTTTGCATTTTAAGTTGAGTAGGTGCTTTAATATTCTTGTGCAGAATAATCCTATATAATAAAAGGCTAATATGCAAATAGACTGAATGGAGGAACAACCGAACAACCGGTCGCTATGATGTGCGCTGAACACCAGGGGGCATGCGCGGAACCTGGCAGACGTTGGCAGCAGGTGGCAGAGTGCAGAACATGGTGGGCGTCGGCCGCGGCGGGATGGTGGAACAGGTGAGCGGGGGAGCCAGACCAAGGCAGGACGCCGGTCGCTGTCATCAGGACGAGCCTCTGGTGGTTACTGAAAATCCTTTGCTCCCGTGCACCACGGTCCCGCCTGGCACTTGCATCTGCTGCCGGCACTGGCCCTGCTCACACCTGCTGCCGGCGCCCGGCGCCGCCCCGATCGCTTGGTTGCCATCAGCGGGTGCGAGCTGCAGTTGCCCCGATCGCCCCTCAGGGCTTCTCCACCTCTGCCTCCTCCTGAGGGGCAATTGGGGCCGGCAGCTGCCTCTAGCACCCGCTGTCAGCAATGGCCCCCTCGCACCCGCTGCTGGCACCAGAGCCGCCACTCGCACCCACTACCAGTGCCAGCCCGGCTAGCACCTGCAGCTGGCACTGGAGCTGCTGCTCGCACCCACTGCCGGTGCCCGGCGCCGGTCCCGATTGTTTGGCACCATCAGTGGATGAAAGCGGTGGCTGCTGGCCCGGATCGCCCCCGAGGGCTTTTCTACCTCCCCCTGCTCCTGAGGGGTGATCAGGGCAGCAGCCACCTCTCGCACCTGCTGACAGTGCCAGCCCCACTCGCACCTGCCGCTGGCAGCTGCCCCAATTGCTCCGTGCCGTGCAGTCAGTGCGTGGGTGGTGGGAGCAGGGCTGCCAGCAGACAGGGGACCAGGGGCCCCGGTGGGAGGGGCCTGGCAGGGGCCTGGAGGATGGGCTGAGACCCACCCCTGTGCCCACCACAGCCTCGTGGCCCACAGTTCTTTTCCAGGTGCACGAATTCATGCACTGGGTCCCTAGTGTTATCTTATAAATGAAGATGGTGTTCCTGACGGATTCCTGTAGCCTTTGTTCCTTTCTTGGAGAATTCATCATTCATTATCTTTATAATTATTTCAGTAAGTTATGATCTTCCCCAATAAATATAATACAACTATGTATTCATCTTTATATCTTCCCATAATATCTGGCATAATACCTTCCACAATGAGTATCTTTAAATTAATAAATGAAAATATTTTGATAAGTGATAACTTATAAAAATCTGTCTACAGCCTTTCACTCTCTTTCCCTTATGGCCAGGTTTGTTGAGATTAGACCAGCCGTGGGCAAACTACGGCCCGCGGCTGTTCTATCCGGCCCACGGAGCCAAAAGAGCGGAGGGTTCTCTTGCTCTGCCTCCGCTCCTTTACTTTGAATTTATATTAGTTCACACAAACACTCCATCCATGCTTTTGTTCCGGCCCTCCGGTCCAGTTTAAGAACCCATTGTGGCCCTCGAGTCAAAAAGTTTGCCCACCCCTGGATTAGACACATCTGAGTGTCAAACCTAATAAATCCCTACTGTCATTGTTCAGTAGGTTGTGATATTACTGAACAAGGAAGATAATTCACTTCACTCAAAATCTCCTTTAAAAATAGACGGTTGAGCCTGGCCTGCGTGGCTCAGTGGTTGATAGCCAACCTATAAACCAGGAGGTCACAGTTCCATCCTTCCCTCCAACCCCCTCCAGTGGGGGGTGTGCAGAAGGCAGCAGATCAATGAATGATTCTCTCTCACCATTGATGTTTCTCTCTCTCCTTCTCCCTTCCTCTCTGAAATCAATAAAAATATATTTAAAAAAAATAGACCATTGAGTGCTTTTTAGATAGCTCTGAGCCAACTCTCTCCTTCCAGGGCTTAGGTTGGTCAAAGCTAATTAGAAACGGAAACAAGGTAACTTTCAGCCCCGGAGAAAAGTAAGCAAGTTCTCATTAGTTCCTTCAAACCAGGAAAGCATCCATTCCACAAGGGTTTATGGAGCTCTAAGACCTGCAAACACAAAGACAAGAACGACATGCAAGGTGATTCCTGCTCTCAAAAAGCACATGTGGGTAAATTAGGGAAGAATATGGAGTCCATTCCCTGGAAACATGAAATGCTTTTTCTAACAAAACACCTCACAAGTTATGTTCTCCACAGACCACACTTTGGGAAGTGCTGACGTAAGCCACATTTTTGGTTGATAGTAGAGAAAACGATAGCCCCTAGAGATGAAGTGACTTGCCTAAAGTTAGTGGAAGATAGTGGAGTAGAGTCCCTATCTTCTGATCCCACTCACACGCTCTTTCCACTACATAATGCTTTATGAGCTGCAAACTCATTCTAGCTCCATCAGCCAATCATAGGGAGAAAAGTATCATAAAAGAATGATGGGATATATTCTTTTAAATGAGGTTTCAAGTCAATAACTTTTAAAGCTGTGCTACTTTTTAATGATTACTCTTTTACATAAAGTGAAAAGATTTGTACATTGGAAAGGTAGCACCGGTTATTACCCTAGTATGATCTTTTGATAATCGGGCAGGAGCCTTGTAGAATTAAATTACCTAAGTGACTAGGACATTCATCTAGACACCCTAGCCCTGAGGTAGCTTTAAGTAAAACAAGGTTTCAGGAATTAAAACTCTTCCCAGAAATGTTCCTGTCGATTTCCCCCTACCCCTTCATATAGAAGGAAAGGACTGTGAAAGTCCACACCGGGTTTTGACTTCATCTCTGGCACAATTCCCCTGATTCTGGATGGGAAGGTTTCATATCCTAAATTCATAGTTCTATTCCCCAAAGGATACATTTTTAGTACTTCCTATTCTTAGAAAAATGAGACAAATTGTTTGTTCCCAAGGGACTTCTTAGGACTAAACTACAGCTTTCATTTTAAAAGTAGTTTCTATACACACTACCTTTGAAACTAGTTATCACTGTCCTAATTTATGACTCAGTAATTTTGTTTCGTTTCTAACTGCTGTATTCACTTTCAGTAGGCAGAGCAAGGACCATCGCATGTAATATAAATATGTTGAGTGCATGAATAATTATTAACTTAAAAAATCAGTAGTCATAAGTATTGGCAAGGACACTATTTATTAATCAATTTATCAAAACTATTTTGTTAGTGCCCACTGTGTCCCCAGCTCTGCCGAATCACTTAAGGAGTATGAGAGAATACAAGAAATAGTCTCTAATGATTACATATGACCCCATCCTATTGACAAGGAGGGAAAGAAGCACACTCTCACATCCTGCAGGTGGGGTTATAAATCATTACAACCTTTTTCTGGAGGGGAACTTAGCAATAGACATTAAAATACCTTAAAATGTGCATCTCTTTGGTCAAGCAATTTCTCTTCTATGAATTTATTCCAAGGAGTAAGAACAAAACATTAGCTAGGATATTGTGGGATGATGGCAAAGAATTGGAAATTCCCTCAGTATCCAGCAATGAGACTAAGAAAATGATGATTTCTGGAAAAATTTTTTTTTGATTTGAAAATATGTTCACAATATGTTAACCAATAAAAAAATTACAAACATTATGCACAATATAAACTGGTGAAAAAACATTACATAAGGAAATCTAGAAAGAAATACGACAAGAATACAAAAATGTTTATTGCAGAATGGTGTGGTTATGGTACTTTCTTTAACTTTTTTATTTTTAAATGGTGATTTTGTATTCTTTAACTGGCAATTAAAATGAATGAACTATATCAATATTTATGAAGTTAAAGAAATCAGATCTCTAAAACAAAATATTGAGAAAAACAATGCACAAAGCATATATTATTCAATAAAAAACAAAGTTAATTTTAATTGAAGAAGGGATCTCTGCATTCAAGAAACTGTTGATGAGAGAAGAACATGAAATAGCCAGAGGACAATTAAATACTCAACTCTGAAACACACTGTCAGTACAATAGGAATTAAGAGGAGAGAGAAATTGACTAGGTTTGGAGCAAGTTAAGATGACATCATCAAAGAAGTGAGACTTAGTTGGCACTGAGCATCTGAAAGCCATGGGGAGAAACAGAGTCAGGGGCAGTAATACAAGGTGAGGCAAGGGCCTGGCATAGCCCATTTTACACGTATCTCACTCCTCCCAGTTGAACTTTAACAATTGCAGAACACTTGATCTTTGACTAGAAAGGTATTTCTGTTTCTTTCAGAGAAGTGGGATTTACAAAGCCCTGTGTACTATAAATATGAAGTATTACATGTCCCTTGTAATATATTTTTAAAATTATAGATGCTTTTTGCAAATAAGCCTGTTGGGGAGCATTTTTTCCTTCTAAATCTGTAGAACTGGACATTTCCAGATATTAACGTAGAACAAACACCAACTATTATGCAACAGTAGTAATTACAACCTGCACCCTTGTGAGTGTTCTGACGTTCACCATCAGACCACAAAGGAATTTAACCAATCAGAAATCAGCAATTGCCTGATTACATACATATTACAGAGTGTTGTTTTTGAGTCAGCTTTTGAGCTCAGTAACTAAATTACTAATAGTAGTATTAGCTATACATATTAAATGAAAGAGTGAATGACATGTGTCCAGTGCCAAATAATAAATTAAAAGGGTTATGCCCATCTCAAAAATGTCTGTAATCGGAAAGAACAGGGCAGAACATGAATTGCGACCAAGTATTCCTTCAGTGTGGGGTATGACCAGGTCTGGGGGATATTGTAGCAAATGTGTCAAACAGAAAGTAGCAGGTTATTTTTAGTAAACAATGGGGGAAATGTTTTACTGGAGCTAAAGAGGTCTGTTGAAGGATAGTGAGATGGAAAGAAGATAGACGATGAAAGCCCTTGGAGACCCAGCAGTAGGCTTGAGAATCAGCACAGTAGATATAAATGGTCAAGTCCATTTTTCAAGGTACCAGCCATTTTCCCAATTCTGAGCCTTTGCAATTCCCATCCTCTCTCTCTGGAATGTCCTGTCCCCTTCTCTGTCTGGTCTGTTCCTATTCATTACAGTGCAACTGTATCCGCCTTTATCCCCAATTCCTCTGGATAAAGTTATTTACTGTACCTCTGTGCTCCCAAGAAACTTTGAACATTGGTATTATAACTTATTGTGCAGGTGTCTGACTCCTCCATGCATGGTACCTTGTACATAGAAAAGTTCAGCAGTATTTGTCAAATTAAAGGATGATGAGAAACAAGATTAAGAAAACAGCTGGCAACATTTTGAAGAATAAGTTGGAGTAAGGGAAGTAACTGGAAGGCTGGAATGAAGTGATGAGAAATGAGAGAGGAGGGAAATTAAAATATTTGGAAAAACTGAACACATAGGTAGCAGACTGGACAAAGGCATGAAGAAGAAAAGTCCAAATAACTCCAGGGTTTCAAGGCTGGGAGAATGAATGTTGAAAGCAAAAGACTGATATCCATTGCAAAATCAACAGACAGACTGTGCAAAATTGCAATGAACATTGTGCGTTAAGGCAGTCTTTCAGATGGTTTGTGTCTCAGATTTTTATTGAATGAACTAGAGGCCTGGTGCATGAAAATGTATGCACTGGAGGCGGGGGGTGGGGGTGTCCCTCAGCCTGGCCTGCCCCCTCTCACAGTCCAGGAGCCCTCAGGGGATGTCCTACTGACGGCTTAGGCCCGCTTAAACCACAGTCTGGCCTTCCTCTGTGGGAGGCGACTGGGACCATCAGGGGAAGGTACTGCCCCCATCACCCCACTGCTGCTGCCACTGCTGGCCCTCGCAGCCTCCATGGCTGCCGGCCCTCCTCGGCCCTTGCAGTTGCTGCGGCTTTGTCCAGAAGGATGTTCGGAAGCTATCCGGTATATCCGATCTGATTAGCATATCACCCTTTTATTAGTATAGATGTGAATTTTTAGCATGCCCCACAAGAATAAGTTATCAAGGGTGTTCAACTTGTAAAAAAAGTAAAACATAATCTAGGTTTCCAGTTTTCAAAATGATCTTGCGTTACTTTTTTATTCGTTGAGAATGACAATAACAAAATCAATAAATGTCACTATAGAGGACATTTGCTATTTCCTCTGGCCTGTCCTCTTCTCTTCTTCTGGAGACGGTATGTTTCCTTTGGATTGCTCTTCCCAACCCAGCCTCCAACTCAACCATGTGGCTCTAGGTTACAGGTGAGGGAGCACGTGCTCCCAGCTGGGATACTCAGAAGTATTCCCAGCATTTTGTTCTTCCTTTCTTTTGACTAGGATTAGAAGAAAAAGTCAATTCTTTTCTGATGGGATACTCAGGAAAAGGCAAACCAGAAGATATTGTTGACCATGGTTCTAATATCACAGGAAATATGAGAACCAAGTAAAGATAAAGAGAACAGAGCGGGAGAATCCTAGTGGTATTTGCATCCTTGGTTGTGGTTGTCTGAGAACCAGATGGCTATTTCCCCTCCTTCCCTCGTTTCGGATATATAAACCAAAAGATTACTCTTTCTGCCCAAACTGGCTGTTTCTGTCATCTGCAATAGGAGCCGGGTGAAAACAGGACTGTTTTTAAGCCTGCAACGATTCCCTGTGGTCTGTGACTGCCTCAAATTAGCTCCTCTAACTGGCTTCAAAGCTGTTCACAATCGCCACCTCCTCTGCCTCCACTTTACAGCACTGCTTCGCTCCGGCTGGCCTTTTCACTTTCCCTTCCTCACTCTATGGCATTTGCTTTTGTGGCTTCGCTCCTTGTTGCTGTTCTCACTGTCTGGACTACCTTCACCTCCCCTCCCTGCCTATCCATATCCCCTCCAACCTTCCCAGCCGACTCCCGGACACTCCAGGAAATGCCCCCAAATCGGCCAGGGGGGCTTCCTTCTCTGAATGTTTGTGCTAGGCAGGTTATATGTCTGTAGTAGGTCACTCCCAATAAATGACAAACCTCATGAGGAAAATAACCTACCGTGTGTTATCAGTTGAGCACATAGAGCTAGCAGTTCATGTTGCTTGATTGAATTATGTGTTTAGCAAAAGCTCAGAAATATGGAGGTTGAGTCCTCCTTGGAAGAAAGCATGGTGGTTTGGGGCTATTTATAAGTTAGAAATGGCCTGGTACCGGGAGGACAGTTTCATGATACTATGTTGTCATCCTTATGCTGCCTGTTTTCTCATCATTTCCACAAAGATAATTTAAGAATGGGAAGTAAGACCCGATGGGAAAAGATGAAGAAGCCAGAATCATTTACCCATGAGAAAAAAAAAAAAAAAATGGAAGCGAGTCCAACAAGTCTTAACATCTGTGAAAATTTGGTATACAGAAGATAGGATTCTTTCTCCTTAGAAGTTAAGATTGAGGAGGGGAGTAAGCCTATAATCACACAATGAAATTTAGGTGCTTAGATAGATTTTTCACCATAGGGTATCAAAAAATGAAATGAATTTTGAACTTTGTAGAGTGTATTTCTATAGCAGTTCTTAAAAAAAAAAAAAGAAACTTTTGAAAATGGCTTATGGCTAATTTTGCCTAAAGGCAAGGAGTTGAATCAGATGACCACAAAAACTTACTAGCTGTAAGGGTTTATTTTATAAAGCTTTGTACAGGGGAGAAAAATATTTTAAATGACATTTAAGTTTTATAGCTATGTATCAGATGTGTTTTTTTTTTGTTGTTGTTAATCATCACCCGAGAATATTTTTCTCATTGATTTTTAGAGAGAGTGGAAGGGAGGAGGAAGAGGGAGAGAGAGAGAGAGAGAGAGAGAGATGTGAAAGAGACACATTGATTGGTTGCCTCCTGCATGCTCCTGGACCAGGACTGGGATGGAACCTGCAACCCAGGTATATGCCCTTGACCCAGAATTGGACCCTAAACCCTTCTGTGCACTGGCTGACACTCTATCCACTGAGCCACACTGGTCACGGTGTGTATGCAGGAGCTTTTATTGTTTTCTCCATGAAAGGAGAATGTCTTGTTCCAAATATATATAGGAATAAGATAAAAACCTTTGTCTGATCTATTCATTTGCTTTCTTCCAAGGGAAACTTCAACTGTGTTCAGATGTAACCCTATTTCTGCCTTTGAAATGATTTCTGCCTTTTTCTGCATCAAGTGAAAGTATAAATTTTAAGACCAAATAAGGTACTAAACACTCAAAAATGTTCCTTACCTAGACAATGACACCATTCTCTCAATAATTCTAACATGAGCATAAAACAGAGCCCAATTCTGTACAGTACTGTCCATCAGGACCAGTAGAGCACCAGTAATATGCCCATCACCAGGCTAAAAGTGATTCCAGGGGGAGTGAGGGGTGAGCAGGCGGAGCACAGAGCATTTTTAGGGCAGTGAAACTATTCTGTGTGGTACTATAATAATGAATATAGAGCATTATGCCTTTGTCAAAACCCATAAAATAGACACATAACACAAAAAGTGAACCCTAATGTAAACTATGGAATTCAGTTAACAATAATGTATCAATATTGTCTCATTAATTATAGCAAACATATCACACTAATACGAGATGGTAATAATAGGGGAAACTTTGGGGGATGGCGGTAGTAAAGGGGATGTTTGGAAACTGTACTTTCCACTCCATTTTTCTGTAAACTAAAACTGCTCTTAAAAAAAGTCTATTTTTTGCCAAAACCAGTTTGGCTCAGTGGATAGAGCGTCAGCCTGCGGACTGAAAGGTCCCAGGTTCGATTCCGGTCAAGGGCATGTACCTTGGTTGCGGGCACATCCCCAGTGGGAGGTGTGCAGGAGGCAGCTGATCGATGTTTCTCTCTCATCGATGTTTCTAGCTCTCTATCCCTCTCCCTTCCTCTCTGTGAAATATCAATAAAATATATTTAAAAAAAAAAGTCTACTTTTTAAGAAAGTGACTCTAAACTAAATTCAGGACTCTAAGGACTGAATTAGTCCTTAATTAGGGAAAAGAAACTAATTGAGCATAAAATAGCTAGAGTACCATCTTCTGTTAAGGATATTACATATAACCAATATCTATTTGTAATAATTTGTCTCCACAATTTTTTTTTAACACCCAGGAGAATCCTGTTGCTTTAATGATCAGAGTCTCTTTGAAAATAAGTTAAATTAGAAGCCATGAGCATTTCAGATGTAACCCTATTTGTGGCTTTCCGTACTCACCATGAACTAATACTAAGGAGGTTATGTAATTGTCCTCTATAAAAACCTGAAAGTCCTTGTGACAAACTTTCCCCTTTCCTTTTCTACCTCAGCAATAACTTAGTTTCCACTTTAAGTTTTATTTTAGGGGAAAAACATAATGGTATTAATGTTGGCTCATCGTGGATAGAAAAATAGTATTTTTCTTTACTGTTCTTGTTATTACACTGTATTTTAGAACTTGAACGAATAATGGGGATAACAGCACTTTATAAAGAATAAGTCCTTTCAAAGCCCGTTCTCTTATGAGCTATACAGCCGAGTGCAGAAGCTGGACACTGAGTATTACTACAGGCAATGTAATATGGAAATGAATGTTGTGTGTGAGCTCAGGAAAAGGACGAATGGGAGGAATGAAATGATGGCTTAAATGAATGGCGAGGTTTGAGCAATGACATAGGACTTTGTATCTGAATGTACACTGGAACACCAAATGTTTCACATGTATTTCAAGTTCACATTCTCAAGTTAACACAGCTAGTTCTTATGTGTGGGTCTCTCCAGTATCAAAACTGGATTTTTTTCCCTAAAGAATATCAGTTGTTGTTGAAAGGGACCACTACCCTTTTTCAGTACAGAAAGGAGAGAGTAGATCTTCCTCTCTGTACTTCTTTTAGCATCCACATTCAGTCGTTCTGGCTATCAATCTCAATCCTCAAACTCTAATATGCAAAAAAAAAACCCCCATCACATTTGTTTTCTTGAAATAATTTTGAGTTGGAGTCTATTCTTCCACGAGGTAGACCAGAAAGACAACCTCAGTCCTTTCTGGGACTCTTCTCCCTATTGTCCCCACCCCAAGCCAGGGAAGCCCAGAGACCTCACATAGCCTCAAAGCACTGGGAGGCCCCTTTAGTCATCCACCCACGCTGGGTTCTGTGGAGGCACCCACTGCCTTTGTTCTTAGAGTCCCTCAGATCCAGGACTCTGCTACTTTCATTCAACCCGAGGGTACAGAAAGGAGTCTTTGGTGAACTAGAAATGTTTGGTCACTTCTTCAGGCTACTACCAGGGAAGAGAGGGCAGAACACCAGGTGCACAGACATCTCATTTTCTTCACACGCACCCGTTCCTCTCAGAGGCACACCCAGTTCTCTTCTCCTTCCAGGGAATCCAGCAGAGACTACTTCTGGCTATGGGGGTGGTTTAGGTATTTGGAAATAAAACCAAAAAGGGAAGTAAGTATCTTGCAGTCAACTTCTGCTTTCCCCCTGATGACATATTAATACTCCCCCGAGGCAAAGAAGCACGAGGCCTACTACCTTCCTGAATTTAGGATGCTAGAAAGAGGAAAATACAGGAGGTGGCCATAAATACACATCTCAAAAGCCTTATCCTTCCACACAGTCACATGGCCCAAGCTTGCTCAGCCAGCCCAGTGAGAATCCTTTGCCGGGAGACTTAATGCAAGAGACTCAATCACTAGTAAACTACTGGATACCTAGCCTCTTCTACAAATTCAGTCAGAAATTCTGACTGAGAAGAAAACAAACAAAACAAAAAAATCAAAGATCTGAGACATGAAGAGAATGGATGCATGGAATTATTTCCATAGCTCACATTTATTAATGAAAGATTAATTCTGGTAGGTAAAATGTTAGAAGTATCACCGCCTATAATATGGGTCAATAGATAGAAGTTAGAAAACTTCAGCAGTGACTCTGTTTTTGAGAGCCTGATTCCCCCTTAAAAATGTTGATGAGAGTGTAATTTAGTTACAGTTATATTGCAAGAAGAATCACACTGGACCATTTGTAGCAAATCCCCTCGTGTATTTAAGTCTAACTCATTCACTGATTCCCTTACCCCTAAAATCATTTGGTAAAGAGCAAGGCAAGTCACTACCAATAGTTTCTTCAGTGACATAGTGTATTTGTAACTTCTATAATAATTTTTTGCTGTGCAATTACAGTTTTTCTTTTTCCTAGAAACTCCCAAGTTGACAAAGGGAAACATAGGAGTTTCCATGTTGCCTGGAGATTTCATATTCTCTGTTCCTCTGTGTCAGTTTTGGATACATATATGCATGTGATAGCAATGCTAAGTAAAGGTTATAATTAGAATATCATGGCGATGTAGGACGAGTAATATCTATACGTACAACAGAGCTTTTCTGCTGTTACCACAACAAATAATGGGAAACCACAAGGGCCTCTTACGCATTTTTTCTTTGTGAAGGTCTGTCCACGTAGAATACTTGTCAAAACTCTAAGTGAAAGATCTTTTCCTAAATATTTTTATCATCTTTTAAATTTACATTTTATGCTTTTATTTGTGTAACTAAAACTTTATTTCCTTTAAGTGTGATCCAAAGGATCAAGACCTTTGAATATCAATGCCTATTTAACTGTTCCTGAGTTAGATCATATTTCCTTAAACTTATTCTGGAAGAGAAGATATGTACATCTGCCACCGATTATCCATGTCTATATATCATGGTTCATAACATCAGGGACATTAAACCTGCATGCATGGAAGGCCAACAAAAAAAGTTATTAGCTCTCAGTGTAATGTGAGGATGTGTGCCTGATTCTTTCCTTAAGGTTCCAAGTAGGGGAGGAAAATTTTTTCCTCCAGCTTTCTCTAAGCAGCGTGACAACTGAAGAACAAATCACATCTACATGTAAATTTTTGTCACATAGAAACATGAGCTCCTAGGGTGTCACACAGAACAAAGAATTATCATAGATGACTCCCTCTAGATTTCTGGCTTTGCCTAACTGTCTCTCACTCTACCCCATGTCTATCAGGTAGACCTGGGCATCATCATTCATTAAACACACACACACACACACACACACACACACACACAAACCCCTTTAATGCGGGCTTACCATGTATCAGGGATACTCCTAGAAAGAGCACATGCGGTCTAGGATTGAAATGCTGAGTTTGCCCTAGCTGGTGTTGCTCAGTGGATAGAGCTTCAGCCTGTGGACTGAAGGGTCCCAGGTTTGATTCCGGTCAAGGGCACATGCCTGTGTTGAGGGCTTGATCCCCAGTGGGGGACGTGCAGGAGGCAGCCAATCAATGATTCTCTCTCATCATTGATGTTTCTATCTCTCTTTCCCTCTCCCTTCCTCTCTGAAATCAATAAAGATCATTTTAAATAAGAAAGAAAGAAATGCTGAATTATCTCTGAGGGTGAGTATGGAAGCTCAGCCCTACTGACTAGTTTGGCTTAAGGGGTGGGGTGGGGGTCTCATAGTTTCAGACTAAGCACCTGGGAGAGAGCGGGTGCTTTGAGGATGAGGCCAGCGAAGGCCAGAGAAAGCTGTTTCGTCAGTCTGCTGAGAGTAGACAGCCATGCAGTCATGTCAGAGTGATGAGTAGAACGGGGCAGGTGGTCGGTCAGCAGTAGGGAGGACTGGAAGTGGTTAGCACTGCCCTGGTCATGGGTCTGAGCTTCAGGGCACTATTTTAGTTCCAAGGAGGACAAAAGCAAGATGGATCCCAGGCCCAGAATAACTACAGTGGGAACTACCAAAGGTACTGTTGCTTGATGCCCCAAACCAGCTTTCCTCCCTGGCAGCCAGGGGTGGCCATGTGATCCGATTCTAACATAAGACACATTAAGGGATGTATGGTGGGAGTAAGAAACAGGCTTTTGAGAAATATTTTCCTTTACTGATAAATAGGGGTAAACATTATTGGCAGGAACCTTTTCTTCTTTTGTTTCCCAGCCTTGCATACAAGCCTGCTGCACTCTGCCTCAGTATACGGTGATCCAAGGCAACATGCTAAGGTTGGTGGAGCAAGAAAAGGGAAAAAAGCAGGCTGTTGACACAGTGCAGTCCTGTCCCAGCCCTAGATGCCCTGCCTCCAGATTTCTTGTAATTTTTTTTGAAATATATTTTATTGATTTTTTACTGAGTGGAAGGGAGAGGGATAGAGACTTAGAAACATCGATGAGAGAGAAACATGGATCAGCCGCCTCTGCCTCCTGCACACCCCCTACTGGGTATGTGCTCATAACTAAGATACATGCCCTTGACCGGAATTGAACCTGGGACCCTTCAGTCTGCAGGCCGACACTCTATTCACTGACCCAAACTAATCAGGGCTTCTTGTAATTTTTTTTAAGAAAGAACACTTGCTTGGTTAAATCATTTTTGGTATTTCTGTTGCTTACCGTCAAATACATTTCTAATTGAAATAAATATCAAGGTAGAAACTCCATGGAAAATAAGGTTAAAGTGTTGTGGAACTGTACACCCGAAACCTGCATAGTTTTGTTAAGCAGTGTCACCCCAGTAAATTCAATAAAAGTGGGGGGAAAGGACAATGAAAACAACAACAACAAAAAGGAAATTAATGGTAGGGATGGGAATTTAGTTATTGAAATGGGAGTAAGAAATGGGAGATAGCTTACAGGAAACTAGGTCAAAACTCTGTGATTCAAACCAGGAGATGTGTCCAGACAGAATAACTGGCAGAAGGCTGATTTTTTTTCAGGCTTCTTCAGTCCCCTGTGGCCAGAAGCAGGGTTGGACTCAGAATTTAGAAATGAATTCTGTGATGCTTGAGTCATTTGAAATTCCATTTAAAAGTATAATATGTGGAAATGAAGGACCCGTCAAAAGTAAAAAATTATTAGTAAAAAGAATCTTAAAATAATTTTGCAGTATTTTGGCAACATACACTTAAAGTACCGAAGAGAATGACAATTTGAGAAGTCTGAATGAAGATTAAACATTTTTTAAAAGTGCTGTGTCAGAGGTCGCCAAAACCCGTTCTTCTCTTCAAGGTTACAGCTGTTGCTGGGATGTGGCTGCTGAGCCAGGGTCTACATTTCCCAGCCTCCCTTGCATGTAGGTGTGGCCATGTGAGAGTCCAGTGGCTTTTGTCACTTCGGAGTTAAGTCTTTAAAGAAGCAGGTATGGCTGAAGCCGGTTTGGCTTAGTGGATAGAGCGTCGGCCTGCGGACTGAAGGGTCCTGGGTTCGATTCCGGTCAAGGGCATGTACCTTGGTTGCGGGCACATCCCTAGTGGGAGGTGTGCAGGAGGCAGCTGATCGATGTTTCCCTCTCATCGATGTTTCTAGCTCTCTATCCCTCTCCCTTCCTCTCTGTAAAAAATCAATAAAATATATTAAAAAAAAAAAAAAGAAGAAGCAGGTATGCCTTTCTACCTGCAATCTCCTCTTGCATTTCCTCTCCCGCCTCCTCCATCTGGCTGGAGGCATATGACAATGGGGGCTTAATGGAGGCTTCACCACCTGCAAGAAAGCTGTCTGCCAACCAGAGGCACCACATGACCAAGAAACAGTCCTCAAACTGTGTCATATCTGTATGACAATAGAAGTTTACTCGTTACAGCTGCCAGTGTTACCCCAGCAATACAAGTGCCTTTATGACTCTCATTTACTGGAGAATTCCAATAAGAGATCCTGCTGTACTTATTTTAAAAGTATGTTTTATTGCCTGTTAGAGACAGAGGAAGAGAGAAAGGCAGAGGGAGAGAAACATCTCCTGCACGGGCATGTGCCCTGACCGAGAATCAAATCGGTGTTCTCTGGGCTCATGGGTTGATGCTCAACCACTGACCCACACCGGCTGGGCTGTACTTACTTTAATGAAGAGATGAGACTCACTTGCAATGAACAGACCATTTGGATACAGATTTTATTTTAAATTGTGGTAAAAAACACATAACATGGTCTTACCCTCTTAACAATTTTTAAGTGTGCATTATAGTGTCAGCTAGGTGCACATTGTTGTACATCAGATCTCTAGGACTTTTTCACCTTGTACGACCAAAACTCCATACTCATTAAACAAAAACTGGACACATATTTTTGAAGTCTTTAGTAACAGTTTATGTTCTTAAGTAGGTAAACTGTTTTCTTGAAGTCCTGATTTCAGTATAAGAATAGCCTAACATTACCTGGGCCAGAGTGGCTCAGTTAGTTGGGTGTCATCCTGGTCAAGGCACATGCCCAGGTTGTGGGTTTGATCCCTGGTTCGGGGTGCAGGCAGGATGCAGCCAAATGATATTTCACACTCACATTGATGTTTCTCTCTCCCTCTCCCTTCCTCTCTCTAAAAATCAATAAAGATCTTTTTAAAAAAGAATAGCATAACATTTAACATTGGATAGCCCTTGCTATGTGCCAGGGACTTCTCTGTTTTATACAATATATTATCTCAATCTGACACCAAAAAAAAGTGCAAGACTTCTATTGAAGAAAAAATAAAGCTGCTATGAGAAACAAAATTCCCTTTTATATATCAAACCTGGAATTGATGATCACATATTTTATCTTAACGAATCTGAAAGAATAAAGTGTAATAAACAGAGGTTTTATTTAAAATAATTATAAGATCATTCATTGTGAATATAAATGTTCATTAAAATAGGTACGCAGACATGATGTTTCTGATATTTTACTGCTTGTGGTAGTGACTGTGCCAATTTTTCTTACTGAGATGCTTTTCTTAGTCAAGGCCGTCACAGTACATTAATGTTTCTGCCCTAGACTCAGGCATCCTATTAAGAGACTTGGTGAATAGAGCGATTATAACCTAAGATCAATCTTCATCCAGAAAGCACATCAAAGGCTTGCTAATGGACCTTGAACTAGAGTAGTTTTTTCCGCTGCTGCGTTGACTCCAGTACTACTCTCCAGAGTGGCAAATAAACACAGGAAAATACCAGGCTCGCCCCTACCTATGACAAGTGAATCATTATGATCATTTGGAGCCCACTCCACATCGTACAAAAATGCTTACTCTAAAGGCACCATGACTGCTGTGCGACTTGGCTACGTTTTCCAGATCAGTTGTACGGAGTTGGAAACTTAAACTCCCCAGTTTAAATTTAGATCAAGCTCCCATATCAAATTCCCACACTCCCTCTTTTTTTTTTCTTCTTTTTTACCTCCCGGAATAATGCTCTCTTTAGTCCTTTGCTGTCCTTCCTGCTTATCTGCTTTCATTTTTTCTTATGTTGTGATCCACTTTATAAAATCTGTTCAGGCTTCCATCCAGGCCAATGCTTTAGTCTCCTCCTGGCTCTCTGCAATCTCCTCTCTTTCGATTTCGACAGCTGGGAGCCTGAAGTCCTCACTCACAGACTCAGTCCTTCACTTATATTTGGGAACAACTCTGGGTCAGGTCTGGGTCAATTTCAAGAGCCCTGGACCAGTATCTGGACAACCCAGCCTCACGTCAGTCTGGGTGCTGATGCCGTTTGAACATTCTCCTTGTATTTATTCAACACCTACCCCACTACCACTCATCCCCTAACCATGTTCCAGGCACTGTGTGCAGCTCTGAAGACTAATACCGAGACATAGTCCTTATCTCCAGGGTCTTGCAGTTTACAAGTGTAGACAGACAAGTTAACCTGTAATCACAGTAGAATGTAGTGACAGAGCCACGCAAAGGATGCTGTGGGCGCCCGAGGAGAGGCATCAACCTTGGGAGCGTGGGGTGGGTGCAGAAGAGTCAGAGAAGGCTTCCCAGAAGAGTTGATTTCTATACAAAGATCTGAAGGGTGAGTAATAGTTACCTAAGCACAGAGGGAAGAAGTGTGTGTGTGTGTGTGTGTGTGTGTGTGTGTGTGTGTGTGTGTGTGAGAGAGAGAGAGAGAGAGAGAGAGAGAGAGAGAGAGAGACCAGAGGATAAGCAGAGCATGCTCCAGGAACGCCAAGTAGCTCCACTTGACAGGATAACATAGTAGTTAAGATTATAATCTCAAAGCCAGATCATATGGTTTTGAATTCTGACTGCTGCTATGTGACCTTGGGCAAGATCATCTCTTTTGCCTCAGTTTTCTCATCTGTAAAATAGGAATACTATAGAACCTGCTTTATAGGATTGCTGTAAGGAATAATCAACTTAATACGTACAAGTGCTTAGAATGGTACCCAGAATCTATACTAATAATAGGGTAATATGCTAATTAGACAGGATAGACTGGAGTCTTCTGGACGTCATTCCAGACATCCTTCCTGACAAAGCCAGGGGCGTGGGTGGCCTGCAAACCACCCGTGGCCCCTCACCCAGGCTGGCCCCACCCCAGCAGGGACCCCCACCCTGATTGGGGGTGGGACCGGCCTGCAAACCCCAAGGCCCCTCCCCCCAGCTGGCCCCACCCCCTAGCAAGGACCCCCCCCCGCCCCCCCCGATCTGGGCTCCCTTCAGGGTAGAGTGCACCAGGCCTCTATCCTATATAATAAAAGGGTAATATGCAAATTGACCCTAACGACAGAAGGACCAGAACGATCGTTGGACCAGTCACTATGAGGTGCACTGACCACCTCTTGGTTCCTTTCCCCAGCCGGCAGGCTCCAATCACCTGATGGTTACCCATGAAGGGGGTGGGGCCGGCAAGTGGGTGGGAACTGCCAACCTCTCAGTCCCTTCCCCTGGCTGTTAGGCACCAATCACCCAATGGTGAATGGGGGACTGGGGGTGGGTGGCGGCGGGGGGCGGGGCTGGCTATAGGCAGCTGGGGAAGATGGCCCTGATCGCAGGCCAGGCCTAGGGACTGTACCTGCTCAGGAACTTTGTGCGCCGGGCCTCTAGTATAAAATAATAAACAAGGGCTTGTTATTATTTAGCTATAGTATCACATGAAAGAAAGGGAGTAGCCGCCAAAACCGTTTTGGCTCAGTGGATAGAGCGTCAGCCTGCGGACTGAGGGGTCCCAGGTTCGATTCTGGTCAAGGGCATGTAACTTGGTTGCGGGCACATCCCCAGTGGGAGGTGTGCAGGAGGCAGCTGATCAATGTTTCTCTCTCATTGATGTTTCTGACTATCAATCCCTCTTCCTTCCTCTCTGTAAAAAATCAATAAAATATATATAAAAAAAAAAGAAAGAAAGAAATTTAGGGAGTAGCCAAAGAAAACTGTTATGTGTGTGAAGGTAAGAAGTTTGGACTTTAAAACCATTCACTGAACCCCTGGTGCCCTCAGATTAAACAGGGAAATTAAGTATCAGGCTGCTGCTTTGAACACATGCTCCTTCTGGAGTGTAGACATTGCTTGGAGGGGTCCAGGTGGGAGGAAATTCTGCTCTGCCCATAGTCCTTGCTGGGAAGATGAGTGTCTTGCTCCATCCCCTGATCCATCGAGTGGCTACTGGAAAAGGTGGTGAGTTTATAAATGGCCTTTGAATTGCTTGTGTAAATGTCTCTTAAGGAGCTGGACGTTTAGTTCTGAAGACAAGATTTGGAAGTAGTCAGCATTAAGAGAATACTTAAAGTCTAGAAGTAGAGTTAAGATTATCCAGGGAGGCTGAGTGGATGGAGAAAAAGACAGGTTCCAAAAACCCCGAGAAAGACCATCATTGAAGAGACATGAAGAAAAAGAGCCCTTGAAGGATACTGAGAAGGAGTGACTGGAGAGGCAGGAGAGAATCCAGGAGTGCATAGTGTCCCGTACGCCAAAGGGGAAATCACTTAAGAAGGCGGGCATGATCAACAGTGTCAAATGCTGCTGAGAAAGTGCAAAAGACAGGAGTGGAAAGCAGTCCATTTGTGATAGGGAGGACTTTGGCAAGAAGAGTTTTAGTGGAATGTTTGCCAGAAACCAGTTTATGATGGGCTAAGCCACTAAGGGGTCAGTGGGAGGTGAGGAATGGAGGAGCATGAATAGAATTCAGAAGGGAAGGTTCAAGAGGACAGTGAGTTTGAGGGGCTAGTGAATTCAAGAAATTTAGAGGTGAAAAGGAAGGGATGGAGTGTGGTAGGTAGAGGCACCTGTGGAGTTGAAGGGTGAAGTGTTTAAATGCTGGTGGTAAAGAGAAGGAAAATAAGAATGGGAATAAGTGCCCATCAGCAGTTGAGTGGATTAAAAAACTGTGGTACATCTACCCAATGGAATACTACACTTCTGTAAAAAGGAAGGAACTCCTACCATTTGCAACAGCATGGATGAACCTGGAAAGCATTATGCTAAGCGAAATAAGCCAGTCAGAGACAGATAAATATCACATGATCTCACTCATTTATGGAATATAATGAACAACATAAACTGATGAACAAAAACAGATCCAGAGACAGAGAAGCATCGATCAGATCAGACCATCAAACCTCAGAGGGAAGGTAAGGGAGGGTGGGGGTAAGGGAGAGATCAACCAAAGGACTTGTATGCATGCATATAAGCCTAACCAATGGACACAGACAACAGGGGGGTGAGGGCGTGAGTGGGAAGGGGGGGCAATGGGGCGATAAGGACACATATGTAATACCTTAATCAATAAAAAAAAATTTTTTTTTAAATGGGAATAAGTGGAGAGAAAAATAATCTCTCCAAAGTGGGCCAGGGAGGGGTGAGGGGGTGTTAACCTTGGATAGGAGGAGGGACCCTTCTTGCATTGGTGCAGGAGGGAAAGAAACAGAGATGGGTATGAATTCAGGAAGATAGGGTTACTGAAGTTGAAGGAATTCTCTTCTGGTGATCACTACTGTCTTGGGAAGTAGGGGGCTCAGTCTTTGGTTCAAAGGGAGGGGGCCAAGGATGGAGTAGAAGGTTTGAGAAGAGTGAGGAAAATTACCTATTTGGTAGGACTGTGGTTAGAGTTAAATGAGATAATATATTTGAAAGTTATTTGCAAATGTAATTTATTTTTCAGAAGAGATAATTTACGGAGTGGAAGAAAACCATCACTAAATAGATACATGAAGCATTATGGTCACAGGTTCAAGGTTATTTTTCATTTAGTTAGATAACACTCCTAAAGCAGGAAGCAATAATGTTGATCCAAATTCAAGTAACAAAACAATCTCACATTTTTCAGGTTTTACTTTTCAGGAAGCTATAGCACACTCCTGAGTTCCTATTCTCCCTTCAAAATAGCATTATGATTACATTTGCAAACCAAACTTTGGGGTGGTGGTGGTTGGTTTTACTCCAACTAAGATATGCATTTACTTGTGTAGGAAGTATATTAAAGAAGTGAGAAATTTTCAATGCAGTTTAATTGCCCTATGTAAATCCTAGTTTGAATGTCAAGTGTGATAGGAGGAAAATGGTCGGGAGAATGTAACCCTCTGAGTCAATGAATCTATGTTTCATGGGAAGGGAACTCACACGTTGCTCTGGGAAGGCAGTGCTTAGCTGTTTTGTGTTGATTAAACCCAGGGGATCTACTAGGGGACCTACCCTGTGACAATGCTCTGTTTAAATCATTAGTCAACACATTTCAACACAATGGAACTGAAAACAATATAAAAAGACCCAGAACGGTTCTTGGCTATTCCACCTTCTGAAAGGAAGAATATTTAGTTCTTATTTCTTAAATTACAAATTAAACCATGTGGGTTTTCATTTAGGTCCAGAGACTATTAACATGGGAAGACGTGAAAGTGCTGCCCAAGGTAAAAGTCATATTGCCACTGATTCACTGCAGTTAGCTCATTGACCAGCTCTTTTCCCACTGAAGGAAGAGAAAGCTCCCAGTGAGCTGCCAAGGAACTGAGCGATCATTTTTTTTAACAGAAGAATCTTGGGTAGTTTTTGCTAACCCAGAACGATGGCGATTGCTGAGGCATCATTCCTTATTTTACACATGGAAAGAGAATTGCTTTAGGTATGCTTTTGTCTGACTTACGGAGAGTCAACCATATCTTGTACATATAATTCTAATTACAATAAAGAACAGTGTCAATATTTAGTCATCTTTCTCATTTGCAAATAAAATAACTCTTATCCTTTATTTGAAAAAAAAAAAAAAAAAAAAAAGCCGAAACCGGTTTGGCTCAGTGGAAAGAGTGTCGGCCTGCGGACTGAAGGGTCCCGGGTTCGATTCCGGTCAAGGGCATGTACCTTGGTTGCAGGCACATCTCCAGGGGGAGGTGTGTAGGAGGCAGCTGATTGATGTTTCTCTCTCATCGATGTTTCTAGCTCTCTATCCCTCTCTCTTCCTCTCTGTAAAATATCAATACAATATATTTAAAAAAAAAAAAAAAAAAAGAAGCTTTTCCTTGCTCTGCTTAAAAATGCCAATATCGCCCTGACTGGTTTGGCTCAGTGGATAGAGCATTGGCCTGCAGACTCAAGAATCCCGGGTTCGGTTCTGGTTAAGGGCATGTACCTTGGTTGTGGGCACATCCCCAGTAGGAGATGTGCAGGAGGCAGCTGATCGATGTTTCTAACTCTCTATTCCTCTCCCTTCCTCTCTGTAAAAAATCAATAAAGTATATAAAAAAAAAAATGCCAATATCCAATGCCTGTTTCTTTCTGCAGTTTTTTTCTTGCCACATTTTTCTAACCCTCTGAACATACAATTATATCTTTGGGGATGAAAAGACTTCTTTTATTTATTTTCCAAATAATGAGACCGACTCGGAAAAATAGCATTGGCACTAGCTGGAAACCCCACTAGTTACGAAATCATACATAATTTGTACAACCTTGAAGGCTGGAACTGCTTACAGAAACTCATGCCACCAAACCCTCCAACTCAATTAAATTCAAGTTTGCTAGCATCACTATTGGCTGTGTAACATCAGTGTATGCAGGCAAAGAAATAAAAGGAAGTTCTGGTAACAGACAGCAGTGCTACCGATAATTCCCATTATTTGAGATACTCCTTTGAAGTAAAATATTTTATTCCAGGAGTAGAGGATTAAAATTCAGAAGCCTCTGGATGAAATGCAACATTGGACCATTGTCTGTGGTTAGCACCTTGGAGATAAGCGATTCGTTCATTTTGGAAAGAGGCTGGGAGGAGTAGTAATTTGCTCAAAGTCACACAGGTAGTTAGGAGCTCAGTGGCAATTAGAATTTTGATGTCCTTAGTCCCCTGGCCAGTGTCCTACTAAACAGTGGCTTCCTGTTCTTAGTCTCTGTTCACCTTGGCAGAAGGAATAAATTGTTCAGCTCTACAGTTTTATCAGCTCTACAAATCCTACAATTCTAAGGAAGAGAGGCAGGTTGAGGTTGAACTTGGGGAATGGAACAATGATGAGTCTTGCCCCTGATATTTCTGTCTCGGCAAAGCCAGAGAACTTGAAGGCCAAGTCCCAAAGCAGCTTCTGATTCTTGCTCAGCTTGGTGCTTCTTGTCTCAGTTGAACAGTGGTACTTAATTGGGGAGCAAGGGCCTGGTGGCCAGATTCATCCATTTTGATCCCCTCCTAGCCTGGCTTGTATTTGGCTTTTTATTTTTTTTTGGCATAGCTGTGAACCCATTCCTTAATAACACTCTGCTCTTCAGTTTGAGCACGAAATAGCCCCAAATACCCCAGTTTCTTCTGCTCTGTTGAATTCTAAGTCCCTGATTTACTTTTGCCTTTTCTTTTAGAATTGGTCAGAATTGCCCTTCAAAGAGAATGCATTGACTTTACCGAGGTTGATTCATTATTTGGGTATGCTCTAGTTCAGTGGTCAGCAAACTCATTAGCCAACAGAGCCAAATATCAACAGTACAAAGATTGAAATTTCTTTTGAGAGCCAAATTTTTTAAACTTAAACTTCTTCTAACGCCACTTCTTCAAAATAGACTCGCCCAGGCTGTGGTATTTTGTGGAAGAGCCACACTCAAGGGGCCAAAGAGCCGCATGTGGCTCGCGAGCTGAAGTTTGCCGACCACAGCTCTAGTTTATTGAATCAGTCCCCAATTGATGAATGTCTTAACTCTATTTTTTAATTTGTTAGATGGGTACATTAGAGAGTATAGATAAAGAACCCTCACTTTTTAGAAAGTTGGCTTTAGAAGATTAAGTTTGAGTGGAATCGGTGCCTTTTTCAGAGGAGAGACCCCATTTTGTATTTCTTGATGAGGAGTAGGTACAATCTCTGTAGGCAAAGCTTTCTCTGCTGTGAAGCCTACATGATACCTGGTATGGTCGCTTGTATTACCTGTGCTTGGAGTTTGTTAACTGGTGATAATTTCTGTGTTTTGTTTTGGATGAAAAAGTGATCAAGCTGCAGGAGGGTGGGAGTGGGCCGCGAGCCAACACTTGAAGTAGCTCTTTACTCACGAACTGCTTCTCATTATTTCAAGGACAGTTATTACTGTTACTATTAAAATAGCTGCTTTCACGCTGGCAGGTAAACAAGCAGACAAGAAGACTGATGAATCTCAAGATACAAAAGTCTAAAATACAAAAAGATTAAAAACAGAGGTCCACGTCAGAAAGTCAAAAATGAACTATGATTATTACTGGTATTGTGATGGCCCAACTGAAATGAAATGGTAAAAATTACATTGTCATTCATTTATGTACCGAAAAGAATGGAAAACTGTGCCTTGCAGGATTGTTCCTTGGGATGAGCAAAACTACAATTTTATGCAAGATAATTCTCTATTCTTAAGTGCCTCTTCTATAATTCCAGGAAGATGTGATTTGCAGTGCAGTGAGCAATACCAATTACCACGTTGCTCTTGAGGGCTACAGCAAATGCTCATCTTCACCTTCCTCCTCACTAAGGCGTGGAGCAGACATCAATCATCATTACTGCACAGCCTGTCTGCATCCTTAATTAGGATGACACACAATAGAGCTTAGTGGCAGAGCATGCAATAGTATGCATTTTTAAAAAAATTGTTGGTGGTAAGAAGCAATCTTAAACGAATTGTACAATAGCTTGTGTATCATGAGCCCAGAACTCCACAAGGTCTTAGAGAGCTCAAACAATTTTTCGGGTAAAATTTCAAAAATCTAATTGAACATATCCTGCTTGTCTAAGCAATTTGCAATTATGTTTTTGAATACAAATAAGGATATTTTCGGGTCATCACTCATCTTTCTATGGTAGCTTTCCAGGTTAAGTTACCTTGCCGTGGTTGCTTCATGCTGTTTCTTAGATGTTGATTTGGCATTTGTGCAATTTGCTGTTGATGGTTCCAGCACAGTAAGAGGTTATAACTAGATGGAGAAACACCATGATTTATATCTTATCATTGATTTGCTGCTCTTTTGTTGCATCATTTCATCACGATTCATCCTGGTTATTATATTTCCTGATTCAAGGAAAATAAAGGCATTTAAAACTGCAGCAGGAAAGGGAAAGGGAGCTAACATTTACTGAGGGCCTACTGTGTTCCAGGCAGTACTTCAAAAGCATTTCCTTGTTTTATCATCACAACTCATTTCTATTTTACAAAGGGGAAAAACTTAAATTCAGATTATATAATTGCTTGATGTCATGCAGCTTGCAAGCAGTGGAGCCAGGATTGGGATGCAAGTTAGTCTAACTGCTACAATTCAGGTTCTCCAAGCAATAATAGTACCTTATATGTGTACAAGCTCTATAGTTTACAAAATATTTTCCCATATATTATCACCTTAATTTTCCCAACAGTTCTGTGAGGTATACACTACTACAAAGTTTTACATACTGTATTACAGAACAGAAAGAGTTTGTCCACCCAGCACTAGCAGAGCCAAACACTAAACACCGGGAATTGCAGTGGAGAAATATTGGCTATTTTATTATGAATGCACCATTCAGGAGAATGAAAGGCTAATGCTCAAAAGCCCAAACTCCCCAATGGCATCTAGTTTACAGATTATATTGGGCAAATGTCACAAGACACGGTGGGCTAGGGGTTCCAGGTCATGATGGGAGCTGATTTGTCAAAGGTGAGGTAAGGGTGCTGAATCATGTCTTCAGGATTTCATTTCTTCAGGTCTTGAGGGTAGCTCTGTGGTCTGTTCTGGCATCCTTTGTCTGATCTCATGGGAAAGTAGTGGGCCCACCATAGGGCTCAGGAACTGAAGCATAACTGAGGTCAAGCTGTTATCTTTAGCCTCCCAGAGGTAGGGCAGTGTGACCATTTGTCAGCTCCAGGCTATTGTCTTCTGCTGCCTTGGGGGTTGCTGATTATTTGAGGGAAAGGCTAGGTCTGGGGGGCGGGGAGGGTGGCAGAGGAGGATATATATATATATGTATATGTGTATATATATATATATATACACATATACATATATATACACATATATATATATATATGGAGAGAGATGATTTCTAGAGCTAGAATTTAAAACTAAATTTAATCAACATCATAAGGACCCTCAGTTTTATTTGTATGTATTAAATATATAATATTAATTATAATATAATATAATTATTATTACATTTTACAGAGGAAAATGAAGCTCAAGGAAACTATGACTTGCCCAAGGTCAAGCACATAATAAATAGCAGGGCTAGGACTTGGAGACTTAAGAAAAAAGATCATCACTTTTTCCATGACTCTACTAAAGCCTTGGAGCAAACCAATTCTTATTTAGAAAAAGGCAGATTGTTTTGTACTAAGTTGTGTGTTTATCTATAACTTGATGTTTCTATATCCCATGCACTTGGAAAAATAATATGTGAAAATCACAGCTTAATACATAGATGTTGTTAAACAATTAAAGCCAAGGTAACAAGACCCAGTAGTGAATTAGTGAATTAGAAAACCTAGGCTAAGAATACACATTTGCAGGTGTGCATAAAAGTAGCAGAAATTAGATCAGAGGGCATGTACAGTCGGGGGCATCTTCCTATTGTAGCATTAATGGTGTCATTAGAAGCTTTTCAGTCCTGTTTAATAAAGGACTCTCTTGCCCAAGGAGACAACTCATTGAAAAGTTGGAGTGGAGTGGAGAAGACGTTGGGGAGCAAGAGGAATCTTTCTCCACTTTTTCTTAGTTACACTTTCTAGCTCCCCACTCCCTTTTCTTGGACTCCCCTTCACCTCCCAAAGATGTTTACCTAATAAATCATTGGCATCAAGATGGGAATGACTGCTATGTTTACCTCTTCAAAGAGGAACCTGTTCATACAAGTGAAGCTCCAAGTGGTAAAATGGTAGACTGTCCCTGAAAGGTTCTTTTGAGTAGAGGCAATTTCTGTTGCTCTATGATTATTTTGGGCAGCCACGTCCCTAAACCTGCCCATACTTCCCTCAAAACATTCTTTCAACACGCTTTCAGCAACACATATTTATTGGGTACAATTTGTGACAGGCATTGTGCCAAGTGCTGGGGATATGTTAAAAAGAAAACAGACATATTCTCTTACAAAATAGAAACTCTAGGAAGGCAGGGACTGTAATATGCAGTATTAGCATTGTTTTGTACCAGCCACAACCCTCTTCTCACTTTGGCAAATGGCTGTGTACTCCCTTAGACTCAGTAAAAACAGAGAACTAATAGCATGTAGATGGGTCATGGGTTTGCAGGTGGAATCATTAAAACCATGAAGAGTATAGATAGACAATGGATACTGTATTGCAGCCTCCCTCCCTCCCTCCCTCCCTCGCTTCCTTCCTTCCTTCCTTCCTTCCTTCCTTCCTTCCTTCCTTCCTTCCTTCCTTCCTCCTCCTTGTTTTTTCTCTTATCACCATTCAAATTATTCTTGAAAACTGAGGTGGATTTATAGAAATCAGGCTCCAGGGAGGACCTTAATTTTGAGTCTGCCACACAGCACAGGTGTTGCCCACTTACTAGCTATGTCTCTCCGAGGTTCATTTGTTCCATTTGTTAAGTGAGGATAATTAATAGCTCCCTCAAAGTATGCACTACATGAACATAATTGATGCTCAATGAACAAAGCTATTAAAATCACTACTATTTAGATTTAGAACTCTTCTTTAAATACCATAATTCATTACCTTTATGATATTGGAGGTGCTTTCTTAAGGCATTATTTGTGGAAAGATGGTGTTTTTATTAATAATTTAGCACATTTCCAATTGCAATGTATTACTTGCAGGACTTTTATTTAGCATCTTCATAGCTTAGATTATTTTGATCATCCTAGGTAGGTACGTTCCTTATACAGCAGTAGGCCAGTGAAGCAGTTGGAAAGTCAAAAGGTATTTGTAACACATATAATATTTGCAAACTATACATTTATATGACACAGGAATCTTCTCCACTTTTGGTCCTTGATAATTTTTCCCCTCATGACACAATATAATGTGACTAAATGGTGTGGCTCAGCTGTGATCTCTCAAGTACCCTGTGAAGTCCATGGTGTTGTCTTAATGACCCCAAGTTCAAGTGCCGGTGCCAGTGCTTACATACCAGATTTGGAGAGTGTTTACCAAGATACAAAACATCCATGCTGGAGGCCCTAATTCATAAAACTTTCGGCATGATTTAGAAAAACAGAGAAATCCTATAGTAGCAAAGCCAAATTAAACTATACAATAGGAAAGAACTAAAATATGTGGACCATTATCCAACAACTACACAGATGTGTGTTTGAAGGTTTGGCTGAGTCCAGTTTGGCCCTCAGATTCACTGTTTTGGCTCCTGTATAGTTAATTTTCATTAGAAGAAAGTATTAATTGAAGACTTTTTTTTTTTTTATGCTGCAAAAAGCTTTATTGTTTCATTTGGTCCAGTGCATGGGAGAGGGTTTCAGGTGGTTAAAAGAATGGCTAGCAGTTTCCGGAAGAGGCTCAGGTGAAAGCCAGACACAGGGGAAGCAGAGGGGCCCCTCAAAGGCCTCTGGGCTCCACAGGCTCCTGGTGGTGCTTGAGGGTGAGCCTCTGGAAGATACTCGCCCAGCCCAGCCTGGGGGCCGGCCGCCTGTGGAGGTGAGGCAGGTGTCACCCATCTCCTTGATGAGTTTCACCTCCTCACCCGGAAGTGGTTCTCCCGGAAGTCACGGAGCTGAGGGTCTGTGTGGTAGAACCCAGGGCAGGCAGCTCCAAAAGGGCCTGGGTCAGGCTCCTCTCCGAGGCCGGGGCGTCCTCCGTGGCGTCCTCCGTGGCGTCCTGCGTTTTGCCCACTCACCCTGGGGAGGCTTCGGCACGTCTCGGAGAGAATGCGGCCCCGGAGCTGGTTTTGCATCTTTAAGAGACGCTCTGCGCCCTCCCGCTTCTTCTCCGCCAACTCGTGGGAGAAGCGGCCAGGCCCTCGAGAGCCATCTTCACGGTGGAAAGAGAAGCCCAGACAGAGGTAGGTGTGGGAGGCCCGCAGAGGCAGGCTGGCCAGGCGGTTGACGGCGGCCTCCACCTCGGTGGGATAGTTCTGAGGATTTGGGAGCTCATGGTTGTTCGGCAATAAGGAGTTAAGGAAGGAAAAAACCCGGTGTGTTGGCTGGTCCCGGTGGTGGTTCTGAAGGTGGTGACTGGATAAGGTTGGAGGGTGGCCGGAGGCTGGAAGAAGGGGCGTCCCTGGGTCTGTTTCATCCAAACGCTGTTGAACGGAACAGTGAACAGTGACAGATCCGGGACCGCCGAGGGCACTGCCTGAAATACTTAATCTTTTTTGAATACTTTCTTTAAAAGGCAATACTATGCATAAATGCAAGGAAAAATTCCAAATGATTTTTCTATTTGCTTTTTATAGTTCTTTTGGGAAACATGCTGAGTGTGACTATATGGCAAATGTGTCTAAACACAAACATTCTAAGTTTTCCCCCATTCCCAGTAAGATTGTACATCTACACTTATTATGCTGCTATTGATCAAAATATGTTTAGAAGAGCCTTGAGGGCCTCTCTTTGAAATGTCCTCAGTTGTAGAAAATCATCACCGTTCCAAGATGGATGTGATTTTCAAAACTTACCCTTGTTCATTTGGAGCCAGGTCTGGGTAATCAAGCTGGATAATTCCACCTGAGGTTAAAACAAAAGGAAACATGATAACATCTGATAAAAGGTTCTGATAAATATGCCATATAAGTTGACTTTAATGGGGATGGGTGAAAAGGTGAAGAGATTAAGCAAAAAAGAAACTCCACCCACAAACAAACAAATAAAAAGCCTTACAGACACAGATGGTGATTACCAGAGGGACAAGGGGTGAGGAGAGGGGAGAAGGTATTGGCGGGATGAATGGTGGAAAAAAAGAGAGAAATGAATCTAAAGAAGAGCTCTAAAATAACTTTAGGCAATGCCAACATCACTGGAATTACATTGCCTTCCAACATGACTGCTTTAAAAATCTAACTTCTGATTCTTTTATGAAAATTTAGTTTTGTAACTTAGTGGTAACACTTCATGCCAGTGTGCACTGACTCAGAAGGAAATTCCAAGAGCTCAGGGACTGTGCTTTCAACAATTAAGGTACACTTTTACTCAAGTGCTTTCAGCATTCTGTGGCAACTGACTAAGTAGTAGATGATGACGATGCCTGGCTTTGATATCAATGGACTTGATAATGTAAGAAGACTTGGCAAGACATTAGTGACCATGTGCTGGCTGATTCAGGATTGCTGGCATTGCTTTAGAATAGAAAGAGTAAAATTGCTACTTACTGAGAGTTTTTTGATACTTTTTTTTATGACAACTTATAAAACATGTGCCTCATGCTTGCTTCTAATGCAGTTTGTAGATATTGTGTAGTGAAGCCACTGTTATGCTGAAGAACAACCACTAACAATGGAGAAGCTTGGCACAGCAGGCATGGAGTGGCCTACTTTGAGGAAAGAAAGTCAGGAGCTGCCATGCTAATCATATCAATGACTAGGGGCCCGGTGCATGAAGATTCGTGCATTGGGGGGGACCGACCTGCACCCTATCCAATCTGGGAGCCCTCAGGGGAGCCCTCTCCAATCTGGGAGTTTCTGTCTGTCTTTGCAATCATATGAGTGTATTGTCTGAGACCCCAACCCAGTTTGGTTTGTTGCTCACAGAATAATAGAGGCATTTTTTTTTTCTTTGCTTCATTGGTGGGGATTTCCTGAAAGTTTTAGGATATCTTCCCTTTAATTTTTCCTAGACACTCTGATTTTACTTATGTTTCTCACCTTTGCTTTCCCTCCATTCCCCACAGCAACAGTAACTTGCTCCACGCTCACATTGCTCTAGTGTCTATGAGATCCATCTGCCACCAGAACTATGATTCCCAGCATTCCTGGTGCTCCCCACACTCTGGGCTTCCGCTTCCAGTCCTGGGGCTGCCACCAGAACGACTATTCCCAGAATTCCTGGTGCTCCCCATGCTCTTGGTTTTCCCTTCCTGCTCTGTCTCCGTCCCATGGCCTCCTGCTCTGCCAAGTCCTCCAAGCCGCCAGCTCTCCCTCTCTGCTCTCTGTCTGGTGGCTTGGGGAGCCAAGTTCCCCAAGCCGTTCCACTCTCTGCCAGTTCTCCTGCTCTGCTCTCTGCCTGGCACCTGTGTATGCAAATTAACCCACCATCTTTGTTGGGTTAATTTGCATACTAACTCCTGATTGGCTGGTGAGCGTAGCAGAGGTGCAGTCAATTTACATGTTTCTTTTTTATTATATAGGATGTTAACCCCAAGGGAGGATTCAGAGATTGTCGACCTACAAAGTAGAATCAAGCCAGTGACAGTTTTCCATTCTCATTAATACCTTGGAAAACATTTGTTCTTTTTTCCCAAGGTATATTAATGGATCTGCATAAGCAAAAATTGGAACATATGTTCTAAATATTTAAAAAAAAATTCCTTCTGGATTTTTTCCTGAGGGAGTTTACGTGTTAGCTGGGGAAATTAAGATAGGTGGAAATAGTAAACAAATAAAACCATAAAAAGCAAAGTAGGAAGCAATGAAATTATTTGAGGTACAGATACAGCAGTGAAATAATTGGAAGAGGCGAGTCAAAGAATGTTCTATGGAGGAAGGAACATTTGAACTGAGATTTGAGGAGATCAGAAAATAGCACATCAAACACATAGAAGCAGAAATCCATGAGATGATATCGGGGAAGAGGGAGGTGTTCAGTTGGCTGGAATGTGAAAGTGTCAGGAGGCGTTGGAAATAGGTGTGAGAAGTAAGTGAGACATAGACTGTAGGGCATGGGGAGGAGTAAACAGATGAGAGATACCGTTTGAATTCGGCTTCGTTAAAAACAACCTGGCAGCACAGTTTTCCTGTGAGATCCTCTTCAGCAAATGTTAAAAAATCAGCTCATGTCCAAACATGAGCTTGAGATGTTGTCAACCATTACTAGATGTGAACCAAGCTTGAGTTCTAAATGGGTCTTTAATTCTGTGGTTGTGGCATTCCTGATGGATTCAATACATTCAATGTCTCACACATGATGGTTTTGATGTACGTGTTAGCTTTATACTGTCCACTAGCTGGACATTGACAAAAAAACTGTTGAGCTGGATGAAGTGCTCTTAAAAGTGCACGTTCCGGCATGAGTTGCCTTTCTTTTTCCTCCTTTCTATAAAATGATGAATCTGGAAAAATTCCTTAGGGCAGAGGGAGGGCTCTATTTATTTACCTCTTTATAGCCCTTTCAGTAAGAAGAGGCCAGTGGAATGATTTGTTCAAATTTTTCTTAAACTTCTTCATCAGAGTGCAGGTTGGGGCAAGCTTCTTTTCAGTTCTCCAGGCTACAATAACCCCAACATCTGCTCTCTTCCTATTGGTGGATTTAAAGCCATGCATTTGGCATTGGAATGTAGGCCAGGATATCAGAGAGCTTGACTATGCTACCTCCCATTATGCTGTTTATTCTGATATTAAACAGAAGAAAAACCAAGCCCTAGAACAAAAACGTGTGATCATGCTGAGTTAACACCAAACCCCAGAGTCAGTGAAGAGATCAGCAAGAGCAGGAGTGTGGGCCTCATTATAACACTGAGTCACCCTCGGAGGTGCGTGCTTTCACTGAATTAAAATTGCAGTGTTTTGAGTGTAGCTTTTCACAATACAGAGCTCTCATAACCAAGTGTGGGAGTAATACCAGAACAAGCAAATTATAGGGAATTGGAGAAGGGATTCCACTACGGAGGAAGCAAATCTAAGGAATAGCTTTCACATGAGGTGTGAATTTGAATTTGGTTCCCCACACATTTCAGTGTCCCTTCTAAATATAGATTTTTTTTTTCATGTGGAATCAATGAATGAAAATGTGGGCTGCACACACAATAAATTCAGTACAGCAAGAACTCTGCCTATTGTGGTATTACTTAGAACATGTCTTTAATAGTTTTCCTCAGAGAGTACTGAGATTAAGAATAATTTTAGCTCAGTGTTGTTGACTACAGATGACAAAGGACAGAAAGATGTGGATAAAATGTATCAATGAATGCTCAATTTCACTTTTTCAACTAAATATACCTATTCTGTACCAGACTCTGTGCTAGAGTCTTCAGGGTGTACAAAGTTGAGAAAAGCACAGTCTTTTTCTCAAGGAGCTCATATCTAGTAGGGAGCATGAGATAAATGTATAATTGACTGAATTGCAAGGGAGGATAACTTTAAATGAATGCCATGAGTGAGCTTATAAGCAATATGTCATGATGGTTTGGAGCAGAAGAATGTCCAGGAAAAGTTAAATGGAGGCAAAAGGTGTGAATCTCCAAAAATCTGGCTGTCTGGGAAGATGGTGGCCCCATTCATGGGAATATGGAAATTGGGAGGAAGAGCCTGTGAATGCGCTGAGTTTGAGAAGGCAGTGAAACATTGATATCCTGGAGGCAGTGAAACCTGTCTAAGAGAATTTGAGAGTAGAGATGTGAATGGACATGCAGGGGTAATAGTAAAAGTTGTGGCGGGGATAAGATCACCCAGAAAAGCCATTGGGAGGAAAAAGAGCACTGGGAACTTTTAGGAAAACCTGATTTTAAAGGACAGGAGAAAGAAGAGTAAGCGGTATTAAGATACCGAGGGAATGGTCTGAGCCGTAGCAGAACCTGGAGACTGCAGTGTGATGGAATTTGAGAGGATTTTGGGAAGGATTTGAGCAACACTGAGGGTACCATTGAGGACTTAAGGAGGATATAACTGGAAGAAGAAATGGTGTTTAGTGATTAGAAAGTGATTGATGCCTTTTAAGAGAGAAGCTTCAGTAAAATGACAGGAGCAGAAGCCAGATTAATTATGAAAATAATTAATGTGCAAAGCAAATTACACACAGATCACAATTTTTCCTGTTAGAACAACTATGCTGACCTTTAATGTCAAGGACATTATGCAATATCGACAGGACATTATTTCTCAATGGATTAGCAAAAAAAAATCACCTTTTGGTGAGGTTATCTGAGTCTTTCTCATACATGCCAGTGTAAACCCTTCGTTGAGATAACGGAATGGCTTGTCTTCCATAGTATTCACACTTGTTAATACTACGAATGGAAACTACATAAAGCTGGGCATTGAAGTGGGGGATGTCTGGAGTAGGTGATGGAAAATAGCAATAAGATTCCACTTCAAAGGGCTTAGCGTGTGAAGTCATTTTAGTCATTTTTCTGTCTTGGCATGCTGATTTCTCCTCCTGACTTCTGTGCTTCTCTTTGGACCCCAAGATTTTCTTTAGTGATGTTTTGAGTAGTGGTAGACTAAGCAATGGGACTATGGCTACACAATAATATGACAACCCCCCCTTTTGTCTTCTTCAGTAGGATTAACCAGCTGATGAGTACGGAGACAACAATAAGACTGCAACAACAATATCTTTTATTTCTCTATTGCTTTCTACTCTACAACCCTATTTGCACACATGCTCCCATTTTACCTTATTTCTGTTCTAGGGGGATAAACAGAGGTCTCTTGGATGGGCATAAAGGGATAGAGGAAATATATGTGTTTGTTTGTTTTTTAAATTGACTCCAGGACTATTGTAAACTCCATCTCCTGTTTTAAAGGCTATTTTTCCATCTAATTAAATTAAAGATATGTAGATAGACAGTATTTCTATGTCATTATTTTAAAAAGCATATATGCTCATAGACATTGGGTAATCAGGTATAAACAATGGAAGCGTCATTGAAATAAACTTAGGTAATTATTTTTATTTATTGAAATTAATACTGAAAGTGGAATGTCCGGACACTATAAGGGGTTAGAATGAGGCAATTTGTCTTTATCTTATTCCTGAAGCATCCTCCCTCACTTCCAATTTGACAATCCTCTATAAAAGCTGTTATAGTTAACGTATAATAATAATCGGAGCTATTTAAATGTAAAGAAGGAGTAAACAGGGGTTTGGAGATAAAAGGGAGAAGTTTCAGAGAAGGAGAATCATTCATTCAGGAATTCTTTAATTCATATAACATTTTTTTTATATCATTATATGCCAGGTGTCATGCCAGGTCTGGGATTCTTTTGAGAGGAAAAGTTTTCCCTGAAATCCTTGAAGCCACTCTGTTGTTGGAGAAGAGTTTGCCGGCAGTCGGTGGCTGAAAGAGTGGAGAAAGAAAGGGCCAGCTGACAGAAAAATTCCTGAATACTATGAGGAGTAGGCTGCGCTGCCAACTTCTTTTCTTTCCATCAGGAATCTTGCTGAACTTAGGAAGAAGGACTGGTTGGCAGAGGAGGACTGGAGAACTGCCAGGTGGAACTTTGAGTTGAAACACTGCTGGGCAGGACAGAGTTTGGGGAACTGTTCTCTGGTTATTCTGCACCACCACGACTTCACAGGTTTGAAGAGAGAAAGTCAAGAGCAGCTTCTAATTTGAAACCATGAGAACATTTAAGAATGAATCAAGATATCTTTGCTATCATAATCCTTTAGTGAGCATTGGTGTATTTAAAAAAAAATCAAACTACGCCAGGGACTGGAGGGTCATGTTTCAACTAGTATGTCGATTTAATTCTTACTCAAGAGAGAAAATTGCCACTTGGATTATCAACCCCCGTTTCTGTGGAATCAGATTTTTCCCCCCGCCTCTCTCTGAAAGCTCTTATCTAAGAATTCCCAGAGTTCAGTGAAGGGTGACAAGTTCATAGCCCAGAAGGAACATTGTGTCTCTGGGCTATGAAAACATGGCTCGTCCATCCAGCTATGTAGCAGGGATTCCCTGGAAAATCTCCGGCTTCTAATAAACACTAAAAATATGTGAATGAAAAGACTAGATTTGGAAAGCTGTCTGTCTGAGAAGAAAGTGCAATGATGACAGAACATACGTGTGTATCCTTGAGTTGGTAGAAGTGTGTTGACGGTGTTGACAGTTGACAGAGTCAAGGACATAATATCTTTGAGCAACTGCTTTGAAATTGGGTCTATCTACCATCTATCAATCTCTCTCTCTATTTTATCACAGAGTGAGGGGTCTTGGTAGTAGTGATTGTCAATTCTATACTGATAAGAAAAACATACCCTCTATAAAGTCTCCACTTTGCTGGCTCCACTCTTGGCTGAAGAAGCAAGCTAGAATGGCTAGTTCTACAGGCAGTTATCTGAGCCAGTCTGCACAGGCCTGTGATTCCCGTAAATCAGCCCTTGTGAGGTTCCACAGGCAGTAAGGAACCAGAAATACTGGTTTCAACCAAGTGTTGGACTCCTAAAGACTCCAACTGTTGCCTGACTAAGAGCAGCTTCAAACCCTTTCTGGGAGGAGGCAGGATTTATAAATAAGTAAAAAGCAAACACAACTGACTCAAACTGAATTCTGTGGCTTTGGTTAGATGTGGTAGATCTATTCAACTAGCCAAAGAGAGGAAGGTGAAGTCTATAAATATATGCGATCAGTGTTCAACATCATCTAAAAGAGTTATTTACACTGCTGAAAATAACCAGGTGCTTAATAGAATGATTATTATAGTGCTCTGAAAATGAGAATATAAAGTGATAGTGAATGAAGAAGAGTCTGAGGCATTTTAATAAAAAAATAAGAACATGCTAATACTAGTCATTGAAGTATTACTCATTGCATATGCTTCCAAATCCTGTTTTTAATGGTAAACAATGTAGCATTAATTATAAAATTATTTCTTCATTTTTTCCCCCCTTTTTGCTCAAAACGAAAAGTTCCTTTTAAAAAATAGCAAAGGGGGTGGGAGGTGGGGAAAGGGAACATCTGCAATATTTTCAACAATAAAGATAAAATTTAAAAAATAGTGAAGTCTCCTTACAAGGAATCTCTCCTATTTTAAAAAAGAATAGGAGCAGCAACTGCTTAGCAGAAGACATGTTTTGTACATTTCACGCAATCCTCAGTTGGAAGATATGGACGAAAGTGTACCTATTTGTGTTTTTACTGCAGGTGGCAGCCCTGGGTGCCTGAGGTTGCTGCTGTTTATTTCCCAGACTGACAGGGCAGAGGTTGCAGTTCCTGCTCAGCGCCCAGATCCCCGAGATTAGGAAGACAAAGGCTGATCTGTGGGGAGTTTTCTGGAGGCACGTGCACCTGCTGGTAGCACATTAGCCAATTAGACAGCATTGTTGACGTCCACCCTCAGCCTTTCACGTCAGGGCAAATAGAAGCAGACACGACCAAAGGGCCTTCTCTATGTTAACTGCACACGTCCAAGGGTAAAGCCAGCGGGTTCCCAAGGTCATTTTCATCCTTGGGGCCTTTTTTCTGAATCCTTAGTTGTCAATATCTTGGGCAATCACAGAGTAACTCCTGTATGGCACCTGGATCCTACTTTATTTTAAGCATAAGTAAAGAAATCCCCGTTAAAGATTGCTACTCCTCTTTTTATGGTGTAGGAACATGAAGGCTTAAGTGGGTAATTTTCTTTCTTTTTGTGCTGTCTAGTTTTTTCTATGTTTAGAATAGAGCCATCCAAACAAGAATTAGACATTGTTTTGCTATTTCCAATACATTTAATAGTGTCTATTATTTTAATTGGCCTAGTCATTTCAGAATGTCAAACAGCAAATGCTCAAGCTTACATAAGATGTCCGACTCCTGGGAAACTAGAAAAAAAAAAAAAGAGAAAAGTTCAAATCCGTGTATTAGTAGAGTCACTCAAATCACTAGAACTAGCCTATGCCGTATTCCTTACACGACCTTATCTGTGTTCCATAAAGCGGTCAACTACCCTGCATATCATACAGACATCTTGTTTTGGCTCACCAATTTTTAGACCTGGCTGTGAATGCTCGTAAATGTTTTCTTTAAAAATTCAGCATACGTTAAGTATTTCAGCAATAATGTTGCAGTCTTTGTCTATGACTGGAGGGCGGGAATAACGTGGCAGTGGAAGCCAGTGACGGAAGCAGCTCAACCATGGCTCTTTCCCCGGTCTGGCCAGGACTGAGGAACACAGACAGATTGTGGATTTCCTCTGGGTGGTGTCACAGAAAAGCAGGGAGAATTTGCAATCTGGGCCAGGCGGGGCTATTGAAGTGGAGATATTAAACATCGTCACTGTTTGAGTACTTCTGATAAAAATGTGCTTTTCCAAAAACAATTAAATCTTTATAGACTCCAACAGAACATTTGATGTATTTCCCAACTTGTGCATTCCCCATTTGAATAGGGCTGGATGGCCTCCTCCCTGAATTTCAGAAGTGCTAGAGTAACAAGCAGTGTCTGGCTGGGTGATTTTCCACATTTGCCCTTTTTAAAGGAAGGAGCTTGCTCTACAGTAAACAGTTATGGGAACTGTTTGCTTTGGATGGGCTTGGTCCGCATGGGCCGAGGAGGGCCTTCGTACTCTGGTTTCTTGCCAAGGTGGAAAGTTGATGCCAAAGGCTTCCTGGTTATGTAAAGGCATCCTCTAATTTGAATAAGTTGGGTCTGAAGAAAGTTGGGGATCTCAGGGCCAGTAGTCGTGGCTTGGAAAAACAGTCCCTTGAAATAGTAGCATGTGCTAACCTAGCATGGAGCAGAATTTATTGTCATATCTTGGATTAAATATTTCTTGGATCTGTTTTTGCTCTACCAATGATTAGGGAAAGCTCTATCCTAAGACTATACTGTACATCTAAGGAAGCCTTTGGGATCCTTATACTCCCTACATCTATTAAATCTAGAGGATAAGCATTCTGGGTGACTGAGCGCAGCCTGGAGCTCCAATAGGGTATGCAAAGGTGAATTGGATGTGGTTGCCAGAAGTTAGTTTCACGTTCTAGTCATTGCATTACTTGCTGTATTCAGAGTGCGTGATCCCTATGGAGTTGTGGTTCTAAGCACAGGCTCTAGAGACAAACCGCCTTCAGTGTGAACCCTGCTTCTACCAATATTTGACATGTGACCTTGGACAAATCGCCTAAGTTCGCCATGCTTCTTTCTTTGCCTCTGTAAATGGGGAATGTCATGAGGTCCCGACAGGCACTTAGAATAACACCCAGCACCAAGTAAATGCTCAGTAAGTGTTAGCTACTTTTATCTTCTCTTGAAATGACAAGTGATGCCCAATGATTACTGACTCACTAGCTCGCCGGTTCTGGTTGGAGAGGGCCTTATAGAAGAGTGAGAAATAAGTGGATATGCCATCTGTGTAACTCCTGTGTGTATCCGTGCCTGTGCACAGAAGCATGATCGGGCCCCTTGAATGCTCAAACATTCAGGAAGACTTCTCTCACGAGTGACCTTTCTGGCTTTTATGCAGCTAGGTAGACCAGTTCTGTTTTTAATATTGTTCTGTCCCTTTCATGGTTGAATTCATGCTGAGCTAATTATAGCTGACTCTTACCCAGAGGTTTCTGTGTCCAGTCCTGTAAGACTATTGACAACGATTTGAGGTAATAGTTATTTCCACACACAAATTGTGGTTGACCAACTCCGTATATTCTCTCAGGTGTGGGGCTGTAAGAGACCACATAGCAAGTGGGATGTGGGGCCTATCCAAGTAGCATATTATTGTATAACCATTTCCTGTGCCCCAGCCTCCTCTGACCTCACCTGCTTTTTTAAGCGACGGGTCCACAGCTGCTGTTATGAGCCGTATCCCCACACCTCCCCCAGGCAGCTTCACTGGCCACTCCCTGTCTTGGCTCCTGGCTGCCTTCTGTCACACAGTCTTTTAGATCACGTTAACCAAATTCAGTGTACTGTTGCTCCCTCTGTCCCTGGGGTTTGTGTGTTTGATATGCCAGGCCGAGAATCATTTGTTCATTCATTTATGTATTCATTCAACCATCAGGCATTTATGTACTAGGCATTGCACTAGACCCTGGAGATGCAAAGATGTGACCCAAGTTCTCTATAGCAGAGACCATATCTTAGTCTTTAGAGGGAAGAGAAACACAGGTAGATCATGACAAAGGTAGCGAATGGTGCGAGGTAATGTTTAGAAACATGGAATTGGAACCTGAGTTCAGACAGGGCTCAAATTCTTGCTCTGCCACTTCCAGTCTGTTTCCCAGGAGTCGGACATCTTGGACAAGTTACTTAACTTCTCTATGTCTAGTTTTCTGATTTCTGAGGTGGGGAGTGTCACTGTACCTACCTCATAGGGTTGTCATAGGAGTTAATATTTATGAAATATGTGGGAGAATGCATGAAATGGTATATAAGCGTTTGTTAAATAAGTAAGTGCAACAATAAAGATATACACAGGGATTGTAGGAGTACCTAGTTCCATTAGCAACATCAAAATTTTGTTTCCACTCAGCCCTGTCCCAGGTTTGAGGACCTCTTCCCACTCAGGAGAATAGAAAGAAAACCACAAACAAACAACAATACAAAAAAAGAGGCCAGAGTTTGGCTGTTGAGCATCAGGGTGACTGTTAGTGCAGGCCAGCTTGTCCTGATCTTGTACTTTATTTGTAGAAATAAGGCTTTTGCCCCGTTCCTTGCACCGAACTTTTACCTTGTATCTTTGGTGTAGTGACTGAGCGTCTTTGTCTTATTTTTCTGCATCCTAAGTCTCTGCCTTACTTTCTGGAGCAGAGGTTCTGCGATGACCTTGCCAGTCTGCCCTTCAATGCCATTCTCCAAGGAGGGTTCCACCTCCCTGCTGCCAGACCTTGCTGCCTGCCTCTCTGCATTACTTGCTCTAGGATTCTCCATCGCTATGTTCCTCCCACTCGTTCAGGCACCCACATGCCTATTCTACTCTCTGGACTCTATGCCCTGCTCATGAGACTGGTCTCTCGTAAGTGCCTGCCCTTCAAAGGCATGTGCTTAGTCTCTGGTTTTTTCATCTCACTGAAGGGCTGTTCTGTCACCACTTAACCTTCCTACTGACAGAAAGCAGGTGGCAAGGAAGAAGGGCTGAGTCATATATTCTCCGTGTTGCTCATGAAGTGACCTATGTAGTTTAGTTGGTTCAAAGGGGTTTTGGGGGTGTGTGTTAGAGGTAGCTATAATAACTAACGGCGTCTAGGCAAAGGTGTACTTAGGAGGGTGTTGCTGTGTGTAAAGTTTGTGACTTGCGGGCTTTCTCTTCTTGAGGGAAATTTCTTGACTAATTTATCTCCTTGAATAACCAGCCTTCTTCAATACCAGTCATGCATGTTGTCCTTGTACTCCTAAATGAATGAAGTCACCGTTTTGCAGTTCTGGTTTTTTGACTTCAGTTCTTTCTACATATTTTTCATTTTTAGTGTTTACCTGCAGGTTAAATGTTTCAGGAAGCCATGGGTTCCTTCCCTTTTTCTCTCCCATTCCCATTGTTGCTTCCTCAGAGTTTTCCAAAATGTGAACATGGTTGAAATGCCAGCCTAAAGAGCTTCTCTTCCCATGGACTCACTTCTGTTGGACATGGCCACTTTCTTCTCAATATAACGTCCAATCATCTCTCTTAAGAGAATAAGCTCAAAGTTCCATTACTAACTAGGTGGTTGTGAAAGTGAGTCAATAGTGGGGGGAAAGTAAAGGACATGGTACAATTCCTGCGTTTAGCGATGTAACCTAATTTTCGTGAGGCCCCATGTAGCTGTCTAATTTCCATTAGGCACCTGCTGATTTCTTTAGCCCCATGCACAGAAGACAATCTTATTTTGCCTTCCGTCCTATTTGGTACTTAGATTTAATGGAAAACTTAATTGTAAGTGCTAGAAGTCATCAGCAGAGTATTTCTCATTTGTGAATTATGCTATTATCCATTTCTTATGGTATATGCATTTATTTTCTTGGTTGAAATAACTTTCATTTTAAATAGCATCTGACATTTTCAAGGGTTCAAAGCACATTCACGTATATTACCTCATTAATTCTCACAGCCGCCCTGTGAGGTAGGCAGAACTGTGGTTATTCCTGTTCTACAGATGAGGAAATAATGGCACCGAGAAGGATTGCGGGAGGGTAAGTGAAAAGTGCATGGTGGGGAAGGGGTGGGGTGTGCCCTGGAGGGGGAGCCTGAAGATGCAGCGCGGCTTGCAGCTCTGGCACTAAGTGTGTGCCTCCAAGCCTCAGTTCCTTCATCTGAAAAGTGAGGGGCTTAGATTTGATGCTCCATAGGCTTTCTTCCTGTTCTAAGTCGGGATGACATTATGCAAACATGCATATTCATGTTTACCTCCCCTGCTCAACCTCTGACAAGTGAGGAATGTGAACACACACACACACACACACACACACACACACACACACCAAGTACTTCTTTGGACCAAGAGTTGTGAGGGGTGTTGGCTGGGAGAACAAGGGAAACGGGGATGTAGGAAGAGATGACTTGTTCTCAAAAAGGTGTAATATTCATTTTAGGTAGAGTGAGGTGGCCATCCTGGCTGGGACAGTGTTTGATCCAGTTCAATGCAAACCTGGAGGAATTCGAGGATGGGAGAAGTTTGGGAAGTATGTCCTTTAGGGGAGAAACAAACTGGATAAAAATTTCACTGCATGATGGTCAATAGAAACATGGTAACCATTAGAAATTTTTTTTAAATACTTTTTTTTAAAGAGCAGTTTTAGGTTCACAGCAAAATTAAGAGGAAGATACAGAGATTCATATACCCTCTGCCCCCACACATGCAGGGCCTCACTCAATATCAATGTAACTGTTAGATTTTTGGAAACAAACAAACAAACACCACATTTCAAAGTATACTTCTATAAATGCAAAACTATGAAAGGCCTTTGGAAAAAACAATGGGTTTATTAATCTTTGCATAAAAATCTTGCCATAACGTTTTGGGGAAGGGAGCCTTTCTCTTCCTCTCATTGTGTTGGTTACAATGTTATGGCACTAATACTTAGTCAAAAAAGGGCGTGACCACAGAGCATCTGTTTCGTAACACATAATCTTGTAGGAGTTCATTTCTGGAGCTTACACGGTGGTGGAGGTGGGGTGTGTGTGTGTCTCTGAGTTATTATATTTTTAATAGCTTAGATCCTTCCTCTGATTATATAATGCAACTCATTGGTATCTCCTAGAGCCATAATTGTCTTGATCACCAGTAATTGCTGACAGAAGTATGGCAGCCTCATTAGAGTACCTCTTAACTGAAGGTGAGGTGAGGCAGACTCAGTAAGGGCAAGGAGACTGCCTATGTCATTCAGCCTGGGAACCTGTGTGCTCACTAACAGAGCCCCTCGGTAAAACTGTGGTTCAATAAAGCAATTCCTCCTAAATCTATGATAGCAGTGTTTGTTATCATCAACCGTGGAAACCATTGAATGATGCCATCAGGTGAGCAAAACAAAAAAACAGCCTACCTCTTCGTGTGAGGTAAGCTACAGGGCTTCCTGTAATAGGTCCAGGCACGATACCTAGTGAATATCATTCCTTTATTGCTGAGATCTCAAAGCAGTGGAGTGTCCCTGGTTTTTTAATAAACGGGCATAGTTTCTGCAGCTGTGTAGGCAGGGATTTCTACTTTTGAGAAACTTGAAAAGAGAATAGCCCATGTGAAGGTTGTCCAGGACTCTAGTATATGCATCTTATTTCTCTTAGAGCCTGGAAATAAAATCCAGTGTAAAATTACTAGAAAGGACTTTCCTGTCTCAGGTTGAGAGGCCAAAGCAGAGCACAATAGGGAGCAAGTATGGCACCTCCTTATTTGGTGGAGAGGAGCTAGACCAACACAGGAGCGTGCTAAGAGGGGCCCTAAACTGTTTCTGTGACCAGTTGTCCATCACCCAACTCCAACAATAGTTTTTGGGAGAATTTATTTAAATAACAACTTTATCGAGATATCATTTACAGTCCATCAAATCCACCCTTTTAAAATATACAGTTCAGTGGTTTTTAGTATACCTGCAGAGTTGTACAGTCATCACAGCTATCTAATTTTAGAGCATATTTGTCCCTACCAAAAGGAACCCAAACTCATTTGTTGTCACTCCCCATGTCACCTCCTTCTGGCCCATGGCAATCCCCAATCTGCTTTCTGTCTCTATGGATTTGCCTATTCTGGACATTTTCATTTAAATGGATTCACACAAAATGTGGCCTTGTGTGTCTGGCTTCTTTTACTTAGCCTAACGTTTTAAGGGTTATCCATATTGTAGCATGTTTCAGAACTTCTTTTTAAAATAAAATTTTTTATTGATTTTTTTTTTTAGAGAGAGAGAGGAAGGGACAGGGAGAGAGAAACATCAATCAGCTGCCTCCTGCATGCCCCCTACTGGGGACTGAGCCTGCAATTGGGTCATAGTGCACAGGACAACGCCTAACCAACAGCCACACCAATTAGGGCCAGAACTTTACTTTTTTTTTAATGGCTGAATAATATTCCATTGTGTATATATCACATTTTATTTATCCATTCATCTGCTGATGAACATTGGATTGTTTCCACTTTGGGGCTATTATAAATAATGCTACATAAACATTCATGTTCATGATTTTGTGAGGTCTTGGGACAATTTGACCTCTGTTGCCTGGAGTTTGTGAGCACAGGGCATAGAGTCTGCTCCTTGTCTAAATACGCCAGGCTGGCTGGAGCTGCCACTCATAGCAAAGAGAAGAGAGAAGGCTGTAGTGGGCACAAACTACATTCCATGGTAAGCAAGGCAAGGACTGTGTTTTATGAGGACTAAGTGGTCACTGTGGGAGGTATAACCATCTTGAAAAGACCCTGACCAATAATACTCTGTGTGTGTGATTACTGTCTGAGCAGGAGCTAAGGGAGAATCATTAGTGGTCAACAGGATAAGATATTATCCAACTGAGGGAACAGAAAAGTGTTGGGGATCCCCAGTAGGGTTTTTTTTTCTTCTAACGAACACATGTAAGTTCCTCACAGGAGAGAGTCAGCCACAATTTGAACATCTATCTCAGAGGACACAACCAACTAAATAATGAAGACCTTTTTGCTTCTTTACTTCTCCTTTCTCCTCCACCCCTCAACTGGAGAGGAACAACAAACAAGATTGGTGTGGTTGGAATAAGACTGTGACCTACTTCCCTACTGCAGGTTACTGGGACCTATTAAGACTTGGCCTTGAATGTAGGGGAGGGAGATGTGAAGAAGATAAAAGAGCTAAGTGTGGCTATTAAAGAAAATTGAACCTGTTTAATATCTTGAGATAAGACTGTTATAAAAGTAAAAAGCAACTGGAGAAGTCATGCAGTTTGCTCAATGTATTGTCTGGGGTGAGGAAAAGGAGATCTGCAGAGTAGGTTTGAAGCACCAGAATGGGAGAAAAATTAAATAAAGCTATTTCCAGATTGCACTCTACAGAATTCAACCTGGTTAGTAAACATATTTTTGTCAGAATAAAGTTATCTCTGAATTCGGACTGCTTAGTACTTTTTTGGGATTACAGTAGAGGTGCTTTGCTATAGTGGGTGGTGGTCTCCACTAGTGGGGCCGTCAATCAAAGGACCTTGTCTCACCCATCAACAGGTAGGTGTGACCAGGCTGACCAGTTAAGAATAACCTATTTCCAGGTGACAGTGATGGACACATGACCCAAACAGTGGCAAGCAGAGTCCTTGTAGGAATGTTGTAAATCTTTCTCCTCCTGAGATCATAAATTGAAAACAAACACACAAACCTGTTTTTTCCAGATCACCTTTCCCTCCATGTGGATAGAGCTTGATGGAGAATGAAGTCAATCCAGAGAGGAGTGAATTGAGAGACAAGGACCATCTGATTCGTGATTACATTGTTTGATGAAAAAATTCTTTAAAAATTATTGGAACATTGGCTTATGAAGTTGAGTTAATCATACTCCTCAGTTCTTGGCATACATCACTATTGGTCTGTAAAAGATGCCTCTCGTTCTAAAAATTACTGTTCATCCTCATCCCCCAGCTCTTCTCCCATTCTTTTCCCACTATAGGCACCTAGTTAAATGTATTTGTATATTTTCAAAGGTGCACGCATGTCAAAGAACATATATTGGCATGCTTTTTTGTGTATGTTTTAAATAAACATAAATTACATTGTATTATAGACTTCAGTACATTTTTTTTTCCTTTTTAACCTAATAGTTTGTTTTTAGGTTCTAACTGCCTTTGTTGTCTATAACTCTAGACTTGACTGGGCTAGGGCTCCTGATGGGTGAAAACTCCCAGCTTCCGTAAACAATGCTGTCATTAACATTTTCATATATGTCTGGCAGTGTACCCAGGAGTGAAATTGCTGAAACTAATTTCTGGATGTTTTAGTTACTACATAAATCAATAAATTATCTTTTTTGCTTAAGCCACTTGGCAATGGGTTTGTGTGACTTGTGATCAAAGGACTCCTGTCTAATCCTTGCCCATTGGAGGTGAGGGGAGTATCTAATTCCCTTTGGAGAGTCCAAGGATAATGTAGGATGTTTGATGTCCCTTCAATTTCTCCATCCATACTTTCAGTTCAGTAATTGGCTTCTCCTTTGGAAAAAGTCTCATCACTCCTGTGTCACATGATGGATAAGGTGTTACTTTATTGAAAAAGTATTTTAATTAAAAAAAATCCACGTTAAATGCTGAGAACATAGAAAAATGTTAACGTAATCAAACGTTGGGACTGCAATTATGTTTGTGACTCTCTAGAAGCGGAAATGTCTGTTAATGTTAAAAATACTCCACTATCAATCATTTTAATACTAAAATCTTATTAAAACAATCTTTTCTCACCACAGGAATGCTAGTTATGAGAACTTGATTAGGGAGATTTCCTTCTGCAGTACACAGATCTTTCTCTAAGTGTTTTTGTTTACTGAACATTTTGGGACTTCTCAGAAGTCTTCCTATCACACACTCTCGCAGAAACCCCCATTCAAAACGCAAAGGTCAGTTGACGTAACTGAAAAATAATGGACTAGCATTCTGTTCCTTGACAATGAGCTGACACCAATAAGATGACATTCAATAGAGATCAATTCCATGGAAATGACTATGAAATTATTGATATTCATCCTAACATTAAATGAATTCAGGACAGGTTTGACAGCAGTTCACGTGGAAAGAGACATAGAGGTGTTTGGTGGCCTTAACGTAATGTTTGGTGACAGTCTGAAGAGGCTGGTAGAAGCACCAATGTGATCTGAAGCAGAAGTAATCACTGTGGTGTTGTGGTCAGCCTGGGAGGCAGGGGAGAAATCACTCCTTTCTCCTTTGCTGGCTTTATTCTGAGCACTAAGCTTAGAAGAAACAATGGCAAATTGGAAGCTTCTGATGAGGACAGTGGGCATGGAAAAGTAATCTAGAAACTATCATGCCAGCAAACACCAAGGTAATTCCTATTATCTTCAAATACAGTGGGGCAAAAGTAGGTTTAGAGTTGTTCATATGGAAAATAACACAATCCTATCTAATAAAAGAGTAATGTGCAGATTGACCATCACTCCAACACACAAGATGGCTACCCCCATGTGGTCAAAGATCCTGCCCCCATGTGGACACAAGATGGCTGCCACAAGATGGCCAGCAAGGGAGGACAGTTGGGAGGGACCAGGCCTGCAAGGGAGGGCAGTTGGGGGCGATCAAGCCTGCAGGGGAGGGCAGTAGGGGTGACCAGGCCTGCAGGGGAGAGCAGTTGGGGAGGACCAGGCCTGCAGGGGAGGGCAGTTAGGGGCAAACAGGCTGGCAGGGGAGCAGTTAGACATCAATCAGGCTGGCAGGGGAGTGGTTAGGGGGTGATCAGGCTGGCAGGCAGAAGTGGTTGGGGGCAATCAGGAAGGCAGGCAGGTGAGCAGTTGGGAGCCAGCAGTCCTGGATTGTAAGCGGGATGTCTGACTGCCTGTTGGGGGCAATCAGGAAGGCAGGCAGGTGAGCAGTTGGGAGCCAGCAGTCCTGGATTGTAAGCGGTTGGGGGCAATCAGGAAGGCAGGCAGGTGAGCAGTTGGGAGCCAGCAGTCCTGGATTGTAAGAGGGATGTCTGACTGCCCGTTTAGGCCCGATCCCAGTGGGGATTATTTAGGCTGGTGGCAGATAATCCTTGCCCAGTGGGATTGGGCCTAAACGGGCAGTCGGACATCCTTTGAGGGGTCCCAGATTTGAGAGGGTGCAGGCTGGGCTGAGGGACCCCCCCCCCATTCATGAATTTCGTGCACCGGGCCTCTAGTACTTAATAAATAATAATAAAAGAATAAACTCTTGTGTTTCATCTATTCACAATTGTGAACCTACTTTCCCCCTAACCTGTCACACACTCTCACAGAGGGCTTGCATGTGAATAATGGTAACATCTTTATTCATTATTCATATTGCACCTCATGATTTTTACTATTTAACTTGATTCTTACATTGGCTTTGTGAGGTAGAATAGGCAGATACTGCTCTCATTTTATACTAATAAATGAGGAAACTGAGGCTCAAAAAGATTAACTTGATTTTGCTGGACATAGCATGGCAGTTGAATGGAGGTTTTGGGACAATAAATTAGGTTCCCTGGTGTATGTTTAGTACTCTTTCAATTAGCTTAACTAATTGAAAACTTAAGGCTTCCACATTCTATGCTTTTGTGGAAGGCAAACCTAGGACCAATGAGTGTCAGTGAACCAGAGAGCAATAAATGCAATATAAAGAAGAATTAAACATTAAGAGCTTTCCAACAATGGAAGGGGTGGCCCCCAGAGTTGTGAACTCTATCACAGGTACTCTTCCAGTGGAGATTAAATAATGCTCCTCCAAGGATATTGTAGGAAAGATTACTGTGTGGAAAAAGACATTGGACAATCTCCTTTGTTTCCGCAACTGTCACTCTATTTGTATTGGATTGGGAAGGAAATAAACATAAATATTCTGGCAACCTGCTATGTTTTCATCTGTTTGCTAACTAGAGCTGAGGTCTGAAAATAAAATTCCATCTGAAAAATATTATTTAGGCTGGTGGCAGATAAAAGACTCATTGATATATTTATGCCAATCTTATTTTCTGCTTATCCACTGATGATTAGTACATTGGTGTTGATGTCTCTTACACTTCAGCCATTTCCCTTAACACCAGTTACACATGGAGACGAAAGAGAAAGAGAATGATCAGGAAAAATCACGCTCTGGAAACCGAGTTGCCTGGGCTGAGGAACAGGGCCAAGTAACCTCAGAGGCTCACAAAGTCCTACGTTTCTGCAGCCTCAAGTATCTTTATTTTTACTGTGTGTCTGAAGCTTATGACGTGATCGGGGTTCGTAACTATGGAGACTGGAGTGATTTATTTACCACAGCGGAGGTTTAGCACTGACAGAATCAGAACAGGCTTCCTCATGCAAACAGTGTCTGCCCATCCTTTATGAAGAGGATATGCAGAAAAAAGATGGGTTCATGGAACTGAGGAATCTGGGGAAATATTTTAAATGAAGGCATCTAAGAGCAAAAGGAAGAAAGGGCTTGAAGTATGGGGACTGACGTTCCTTCTCACCTCCATATCTCTGCTTGTTCATTTTTCTTCTTTCGGAATGCCCTTCGCCATCCAGAACGGTGAACTTTTCCTAGTTTCCTAGTTTCCCTCGCAGTCCAAAGCCCACTTTCTACACACAGCCTTCCCAGTGAAACTAACCAGCATCTGCTTCTCCCGGCCATGGCAGATAGTTCCTGAACCATGCCTATTTGCAGTGGATTACATTGGACTGACATTGTTATCATTGTTCCCAGCGTTAGCCCACATGTCCCACATGCATTCTGTGTTCTGCTCAAGAGCATCTGGACAACAGGCTGAGTCAGGGCTGAACTCCAGCCCATGTTCCTTTCTCCATGCCAACAGCCCTTCTAGAGGTAGCAGCAACTTTTCAGTCTCACAAAATGTCAAATGGACTAGTGGTGGTTCTGATTGTCCCGTAAGTATTACTCCTGTGTCTGCCATGTCTCCCCAATGCGTTTTTATCCTCCTTGAGGGCCTGTCAGATCTTTGTGTGCATTCCCCATAGGGCCTGCCTTATTAGATAAATGCTCTTTTACTTACTTGAACAGAGACAAGGAATAGAAGGAGGCCTTATCTAAGGAAGTGAAGCACAGACAAGATGGTCCACAAAAGAGAGAAGAAGGGAAAGAAAGGGAAAGCAAAGAGTTTGCAAATGCAGAGACCATTTCTTACATCTGTTTTTATTTTTTCTCGTGCTTCAAGGGCACATCAGTTTTCCATGGTGCTTTTGGCTCCTAATCTTTAGTCCTGTCTGATGGCTATGGAACACATACGTGAACAAGGGCTCTCCACAGGCTAAGATGCTGAGCTCATTAGGGCTCTGTTAGCCACCTCTGGGCCTGCTGGTTGCCAGGGCTGGGCTGGCAGAGGTGTAGGGGAGTGGGGAAGGGTAGGAAGAGGTGGTGGTGGGGGTTAGGGGTAGGGTCTGAGTGATGAGGCCAAGGCTCAGCATAGATTTGGAGTTACAAAAGAGAAGTAACAGAGATCTGTAGGAGATGACCAGACATGTTTCACTGGATCCTGTGGGGAAAACACTAAGCAAACCCTTCCTGTCACAAGCAGCATCTTTCATCGCTTTGCAAAATGAAGTTGCCCTTTGTCATCCTTCAGGCACAGCTGCATCTTCTGCGAACCAGGTTTCCAGGGAGACTTATCTCAAACTCCTATGGCAGAGTCAGGCCTGGCTGACCTCCTTCCATTTAATTTTGCTCTTTTCAGAGTCAATATGAGTTGTGCATGTGACTTAAGAAGAAGTCACAGATGGTTTATTGTTTCTTTCCCAAACTTCCCCTACCTCAAACCCCAAACCAAAAATACCATCGTCTCACCACTCTTGAGGAAGTCACTGAGGAGCTAGAGCATGCCTGAGGAGTGACTGCAGCCAGACACCAGTTGCAAAAACAAAGAAAAAAAAATTATGGAAATCAAAGATTTGCTTTATTTTTTAGGCAGCAAGAAACTGGATTCATTCTGCTGTCATGCTGATCGATAATGGAGTTCCCTCCTCTCTGACACAAGCACAGACCTCGTTAGCTAATGTCTTCCACATCGGGGTAGAAGCAACGCAAATAAGACCATGGCATGATGCGGCATGAGCAGGTAGGATTTCTACTAAACAGTTAAAAAAAAATAAAGCACAGCATGAAACCTCTGCATCCTCAAGTAGGTCCTTTTCATTTAAATACACCTGATATCCATAAACAACAAAAATGAAGATGGCTGGAAGGAGATGTTGCAAAAACTGTCCAATGTTTATTCATTAGTAACAACCTTAAGACGTTTGCTCTATGATATGGGATGACAGAAGGGTTCTTCCTGATGAGTAGCTTTCCTCTTTGTAGGCCTGGACAAAGTAGACCACTGGGGCCTTGGAAAAATCACTCAACGTCCCCACACGCCAGGAACTCACCTGTGAAATGGGGATTACAGTGATATCATATGGAGTTACTATGAAGAGTAAATGACATGTGAAATAGGCATTTAGTGAAGTGTCTGAAAGAGAGGGCTCAATTAATGTTTGCTGTCTTTACAGCTTAGCATAATGGTTAAGCTCACAGACTACCGTGCCAGCATGTCTGTCTTGGGGTCTTGCCTTTACTACTTACTGGCTGTGAACCCTTTGGCAAGTTACTCACCTTCTCTATTCCTCTGTCTCCTCAACAGTAAAAGGGGGGTGGGACTACCTTGTAGGGTTATTGTGAAGATTAAATGACGTAAGTAAGCCCTTAGAACACTGCCAGGTTCAGTGAGCACCCCATAAAGTGTTATTATTTTTTTTCATTATTCTGTAAAGAGAACTTTGTTGACTTACCTTCTCCCCACGCCCTACCCCCAATCTTGGGTCAGCTCACCCTCTCTTTTTAAATTTGAGCTACTAGAAAACCCTCAGTTCAAAAAACCCCATTCCCTCTCTCCTGGGGGACCTGAACAAGGACACATCTACTGGTGAGAAAGTGGTAGCAGCAGAAACCTTAGCTGTGCAAGAGGCCTGATGGCTCCTGCCTGCCCTCTCCCTTCCCTGGCTTAGCCCTGGGGACCGGGGATGGCTCCGGGGATCTTGGGTGCCTGTTGAAGTGCCGGTACCTTCACTGAGCCCAGGTTCTTGAGGGACGATTCTCGCCTGTACATAGAGCAGAGCAGAGCTCCCAGCTCCATCTGCTAACCAGACTGACTTTAGGTGAATTCCATAGTCCGGGGAAATTCAAGGCTTGGGAAGGTCATTAAGGGTTGGATGAATTGAAGAAGACTTCCAGCCTGGAATTTCATTTAGGGGTAGAGAGACTTTAGCTATTTCCTGGCAGTGGTATCCGAGTGATTTGGATTTTCTCAGGTAAATTGCACCATCAGCTTCTATTTGCTATTTCTTTCATATAGAAATCCAAGCTTAAAAATCTCTGGATCTTTCTGTTCCTGATCTGCAGGGTCAGGAGGGAGAATCCAGGGTGAGAAAACGAGTCAATTCTCGGCAGCACTGGAACTGTGTAGGAAGGAAAGCAGCCCTTAATGAGAACCTGCTGTGTCAGCCGGTGTGCTTCATAGACCGTGTCTTTTTGAACCCATACAGGAGCCCTAAAAGGCAGGTCCCACAGTTACTCCCATTTTCCACATGAGGAGCTTAAGGTGCTGAAGGGTCACACTAACAGTGGTGTGACGGAGTCTGGAATCAAATCCCAGGTTTCAAAGCCAGGGCAAACAGTTGCCCGTCTTCCTTCTCTGCCCTTCTTCTCCCTTTGCACGTTTCTTCTATTCCTCATTCTACCCTCTTCAAAACCTCCACCAGGAAGGAATTTACCATTGACATTTAAGTCCTTGTGTGACTTTAAATCAACATGCCACAGTTCCAAGGAGATTGTCTCATTTTAAGATTCTTTACCAATCTATAATAATAAAAGCATAATATGCAAATAGACCGAATGACTGAACAGAAGAATGACTGTCTGGACCACCTTCTGGACGACCATCCTATGACATCCACTGGCACCAGGCCAGCCGAGGCGGGTATGATGTGATTGGTCGAGGGCCTGGCCATCGCCCCATGATCGCCCTGCAAAGGGAGGCCCAGGCTGCAGCGGGTGGGCAGGGCCTACCTTTTTGGGGAGAACTATTGCGGGGCTCCCGGACTATGAGAGGGCACTGGCCGGGCTGAGGGACTGCCCCCCCCACCGCAAACATCCCCCCCCGCCCCCCCCCCCCCCGGGCATGAATTTCATGCACTTGGCCTCTAGTTCTAAAATAAAAAGCTTTATTTTATTGAAGGCATTTAGGGCATTATCCAATAGGTAGCGATGCATTTTGGGAACACTACTTTAAAAGTAATATAATTCTTGCCCTGGCTGTTGTGGCTCAGTTTTTTGGAATGTTGTTCCATATACTGGAAGGTTGTGGGTTCTATTCCTGGTTAGGGCACATACCTAGGTTTCAGGTTCAATCCTTGGTCAGGGTGCCTACGGGAGGCAACCAATTGATGTTTCTCTCTCACATCGATATTTCTCTTTCACTCACTCTGTCTCTCTATTTCCTTCTCTCTAAAATCAATAAGCATATCCTCAGATTAGGATTAGAAAAAGAATATAATTCTTACTCTAAAGTTGGTCTCCTCTCATGAGCAGGCAGACAGCTCTGGTGAGGGTTGTTGGTGTGGGGATGAAGATATTGAGCAAAAAAGAAAAAAAAGAGAATTCATGGACATGGACAACTGTGTGGTGATTTGCAGGGAGTGGGTGGAGGTGGAAGAGGGCATAGAGGGGATAAATGGTGATAAAAAATAAAATTAAATTGAAAAATAAAGTTGGTCTGCTAATTATAGCAGCAAGAACAGCAATTATCATAATATCGACTGCAGCAGCCATTGGAAAGGCATGTGTGAGGGTACAGTGCAAATCATTTATTTAAATAATTTATGTAAATTATTCTATTTAATCCTTACCACAACCCTTGCAGGTGGATATTATTATAATTGATATAACTATCAACTTATGAATGAAGAAACTGAGGCTCAGAGAAGTTAAGTAATGTGCTTAGGATCATACAACTACTGTAGTAAGCATTAAAGAGTTGGGATTTGACTCTAGGACTGTATGTCTTCAGAGACTGGTCGTGGACTCACCCTCGGTACCATATTGGAGAAAGCTAAGCTTTGGGGGGACCCTTTTGAAATAAGTCAGAGGTCCTCTTTACCTTTCTTTCTTTCTGTAGATTTGTGTGCCCTTCTTGCACAGATGGCCCTATACATGAGATTAGGTGGTAGCTAATGTCTTGATTGAGACTCCATCTCAGAAGCAGCAATAGAATAATTCTGTTTCTGGCATCCCAGTGTAAGGACTGCCAAGTCTATGATTACCAGACCATTAGCTTAGCCAGATTCTACACTGTTAATTTGTGCCTTGTCTCCGTGGGGTGATAGGTCCAGGCTCCTTTTTTAAAATCTACATGGATGATTTATACTAAGTGACTTTTACGAGGAGAATTAGGCCAAGGGTTGGATTTTTGAACATGCTCAACTAAATGCTCCCAAATTGGAAATGAAACAGTTTATGGTCTCAAAGATTTCATAGCATAATCAGTCTCCCCTGTTCCAGGTCAAGTCCCCAAGACTAACACTCAATATATACTTAATTATTCTTGCTCTCCTGGAAGGCATCAAAGTTTGTAAAATATAAGAGAAAGCCTGAAGACCATGCTGAGTGTTTCATTGACTCTTGTGATGATATCTGTAGGTTCTGTTGATAGGTCTAGAGAAGGTCCAGATATAATATACATTTGTTGCACTGCTTGTCCACTCTATATTCAATTCTGTATATTCAATTCTTCTGTAGAAGGCAAGAAAACAAATGAATACCAATGATAAAGTTCACAAGAAATGGTGAGTATACATAGAAAGTAAACTAGCAGCTCATGAGACATTGGTGAAACTCCTAGAATGTTAAGTATAGATAATGAGTAAGGAAATAGCTTGTGAGACAGGCAGATTCATAAGATGTGTTACATATAAAAAATAAGCTAACTATCTATGGAATGTGTTAAAGAAAGACAGAATAAATGAAACATATGATGGGAAAAACAAGAATATTATTTATAGACTAGAGGCCCAGTGCATGAATAGTGCACAGGTGGGGTCCCTCAGCCTGGCCAACAAATTGGGCCGATTGAGGCCGTCCGGCCAGGGGGAGAGACCACAGGAGGTTGGCTGGCCACGGGAGGTTGGCTGTGGGAGTGCACTGACCACCAGGGGGAAGCTCCTGTGTTGAGCGTCTGCCCCCTGGTGGTCAGTGTGTGTCATAGCGACCGGTTGACTGGTCATTCAGTTGACTGGTTGTTTGGTTGACCAGTCATAACAGTCGCTTAGACTTTTATATATATATATAGATAGGGATGGAGAGATCAAGTCATGACAGCCCTCTGGGCTGACAGCTATGTCATCCCTAAATTGGCCGCCTATTGGCAACACCCATTCTAGTTTCACATGTCCTCTGGCCAAGAAACAAACGTATAAAAACCAGAGCTACTCAGCAGGCTAATTGGAAGCTCCAGCTGTGGCCAGATGAACTTGCCCCTGTGTCTCTTATCAAAAGATATTTGCCCAGGGCACCTTCTGTCTATGAGCTCCCTTGTTGCAATCTCATCTCTGGTCCTCATAATCATGCCATTAATGTGGAGGTAGGCTGATGTGGGGCTGGGGGAAGGGTACAAGGGGTAAGGAGGAGAGATAAAGAGAGAGAGATTATTAGTGTGATCCTTCCATTTACTTGCACCTTATTTTAAGTGTGTTCACTTACCCCATCTCTTTTCCTTTGCTTCTGTGATGTATTTTAAATTAGTTTATTAAAACATGCAATTTGAGCATATTCAATTTCAAGGCTTGAAATTGAGCCTATCTGTTCTGTGGCCTCGGGGATAATTTGCCTGGGAATGTTCTCAGAGGTTACCTTCACGTCAAGGTAAATTCCCACCCGACATCCATATTAGGTTGTTCCCATTTGGATCTTTTCACTCACATCATCTGTTTCCTTGGATGAGACTCCATCTGTGGATTCTTTCACTCCATCAGAGGACCCAGGAAAGAGCTGTGCCAAGAGAGTTTGGAATGGAGGCAAAGCTAACTTTGGAGAGCTCAGTGTGTGTTGCAAAAGAAAGCAATCAAATGAATGTGTTGTATCACATCCTGAATATGGTCTCAGGCCCTCTGCCAGGTAGTCAGTGAACATTTTTTATGAATTTGATTTTTTGCCATTAGGAAAATTACCAAACCCCTGAATTAACCAGAGTAGCGCAAGGGGGACAGCATGTGGGTCATTCATTCAGAGCACATTTGGGAGGAAGGAAGAACATTGGTTTGTAAAAACGGGTCCATAAATAACAAATAATTTTCATAACTCTGAGTGACTTAGTTGTTCACATTGAGTGACCTCCTCCTCAATCTATTATTTATGCCTTTAGTGTTTTTTTCTCATATAACATCCCCTCCCCACTTTCTGGTCACAGTACTCTGTTGCCCATTTACTGTATTTTAACCACCAACTTCTTGCCACTGTCAGTCACATGGCTCTACAATGAAATATAGATTATAAAAGGAAACACTTCCCACGCATTTACGAAATGGTTTCCAGCTGGTCTTGAAAGTGCCTCCAATTCCCTCTGGATGTAAGTGTTTATCTGCTAATGCTCAGCATGCGGGACTTTCCCTGCTCAGTTTTGAAAGTGGGAATATGGAGATAAAGTCGACATTTTAAGAGATTAGTATTGGAGAAACATAAAATAGGATGAAATAAACATCGCACATATATAAGAAAAATGCTTTAATCACCATGTAGTGAAATTACATGCCCCCCTAAACAAACAAACAGACAAACAAACAAACAAACAGACAAAATAACACCAACCCAAAGTGTCTCATTGTGTCAGAGAATCCAAGGCCTGGTCATTCTGTGGTCAGCAGGAACGAAGTCATGTCCTCAGAAGGGTTAAGGTTATGGGTGGCAGTGATGAAATGCCAAGCCATGTCAGTCCTTGCAGAGGACCCCGGGTCACTGGGTGGGATCCCTGTGGGGCATTGTCTGCTTGGCAAAGGGAAAAGACCCATCAGGAACTCTAGACATACTCCAGATGTGCTGCTGTGTTAGTGGCTCTGAGGGTTTTTCATGCCGCTATAGGTATTCGGGCCTTGGAGACGACTTCTGGGGGATTGGATAACAGGAAAGGAGTCAGGGAGTCATCACTTCCAGACAACTTAAGGAACAGGGAGATCACTGTGCCTGAATTTATGGGGTTAGATAAATATTCACTTTCCTTCCTCTGACCAACATGCTCTTCCTGCCTGTAGCGTCAGGTTTATATCAGTTACAGGGTTCACTTAAAGCAATCCAATTTTGGACATCAACAAGACAAATGGTGGCATCTACCAGAGACATAGTGGAGAAATAACCTTCAAAAGAATAAAGCATTGAGGTGTAAAGTAATCAAGTCCAGAGAAACTCTCCAAGCTACCACTTTTTGCTTCTAACAGTCCTCTTTGATGCATCCATCAATCAAGAAGGGCCTGCTTTTCCTTCATGTTAGCTAAATGGGTGGGGCTCTCTGGTTTCCTACGAAAGGGCAAAAGAGTACAATTTATGTCAGGAAAAGGATGGAGTGCTCTCCCAGAGCCACCCAGTTTCTTAGCAATAACCTGCCAATTGAAATCAGGGACCACTTCTCAAACAGGATTCCCTAGAACACTAGTTGCTAATATTTTTGTTTGATTGTTTTTTTTTTTTGTTTGTTTTTGTTTTTTTTAGCGTTTTTTTTTTAAATAAATCTTTATTGTTCAGATTATTACAGGTGTTCCTCTTTTTTTCCCCCTAGCTCCCCTCCACCTGATTCCCCACCCCACCCCATGCCCTTACCCCCCACCACTGTCTTCATCCATAGGTGTAAGCTTTTTGTCCAGTCTCTTCCCGCACCCCTCACACTCCCTCCCCCCTGAGAATTGTCAGTCCACTCCCTTTCTATGTCCCTGATTCTATTATATTCACCAGTCCATTCTGTTCTTCAGATTTTTTATTCACTTGATGTTGTTTTTTTTAAACCATTGTATATGGTAAAAAAAAAAAAAGTGAAAAGTCCTAAGTTGAACTAATTTCAAGGAATTGCCTTTCTGCAGGGCATTAAAAATATTTAATTGCTAATATGAATCACATGTCTTGGAATTAATGGTTTGCAGAACATAATTTATGAACATCAGAGTACCTGCAGAGAAGGGGTCCATGCGAGGTGGCATAACGATGGGCATCATTTACTTCTTGACTGCCAATGGTTAAGCAGTGCCATTGGATGTCCCCAACCGTGACTGGGGTAGGGATGTGAAGAAGGGAGAAAGGAAGCAGAGACAGTGAGGTAGTGGAGGGATCCTGATTGACCTAGATTTCTGGTCCCTGTGTGTGTAAGATTAAGGGCCCTTTTGGGTAAGAACCATTCCCACTACTCTTGCTATGGAGCGAAATTTATTCAGGGAGGAAAATTATTTCCCTGACCCTGAATGAAAAACTTGGGCAGCTCCATGACTTTTCTGACTATAATGTCTTCCAATTGCTTTAAAAATCTCATGATCTCCATTCAGAAATTCAAACAACCAGTTTGAAATAAGAAGCCACACTAATCTTCACTTAAAAGACACCTTCGCCCTGGCTGAGTGGCTCAGTTGGTTGGAGTGTCATCCTATGCACCAAAGGGTTGTAGGTTCAATTCCCGGTCAGGGCACATACCTAGGTGTAGGTTTGATTCCTGGTTGGGGCGCGTACAGGAGGCAACTGATCGATGTTTCTCACCTCTCTCTCTCTCTCTCTCCCCCTCCTTCTTCTCTCATTAAAAATCAATTAAAAAACCTATCCTCCGGAGGATTAGAAAAGAAAAAAAGTTAGAGGCCATCCATTCCCAGGTAGGCCAGTGGCAGATTGTGGTGTTTTTTTGTATGTTTGCTTTTGTTTGTCTTACCTTCTCCCCTTCTCAATAGCTACTGTTCTTGACCTGGGGCAGGAAGAGGAATGAGAGGTCAGGGGGGTGGGAAGGGAAAGTTCTTACTTACCAGGAACTCTCATAAGATGGATGGACTGGCAGTTCACAGCTCAAGAAAGCACAGCATGAAAGGAAGAGATGGTTTAATCAACAAGTGGGAATTGCACTACTCCCCCCAAAGGAGAGTTTTAGTTCTTTAGTTTTGTTTTTTAGGTTTAGTGGCTAAAGGAAAAACGTTACTGTTATGTCAGAAATCTGGGCATGCCTGAGCTGGATGCCTCTGATCAGGGACCTTCCCCAGGCTGCAGTCAAGGTCTTGTCCAGGGCGCGATGGAGGGAGGATCTGCTCCAGGCTCACCCAGGGCTGGAGGCAGCTCCTCTCTGGCTGTTCAGTGGCGGCATCTGTTTCTTGGCACATGGGCATCTCCATAGGGCTTCTTGCAAACTGGAAGTTTGGCTTAATTCTCCAAGGGTTCATTAGGCCTACGTGGCAGGGCCCAGTAAATGACCTCGTTCCCACAAACACGACTTCTGAGGTTTCAGTGTCTGTGGGCAGTTGTGCTCGCAGTCCACTCCACACACTCTCTCTGCTGGGGTCTGTCACTGCCGCCGGGCATCCCTTTCACACACCTCAGGAGTTCTGCATCTGGCTCCTGAGATGTACACATGTTTAATCCATTGCATCACTTCCCAGACTGAGCCCTCCACCCTGCTGCCAGTCACTACAGCTTTCTCAAATGTGAGTGAGGAGCCAGTGCCTGGTGCCCTGAACTGCAGGGAGCACATCCCAAGCTTTAGAAACGGTCCCTTTGAATTTCCTTCTTGCGGCTTGAGGGAAAAGGGAAGGACCACCTCCTCCTTTGGTGGGGAAGAGCGACCCACAACACAATTTCCTCCCAAGTCCAAGTCTCTCTGTCTGACAACCTTCCTTCTTCCCACTCTCTCAGCCCCACCCACTCCTTTATCCTCACCTAAGGGTACACTTTTATTGATTTTAGAGAAAGAGAAAGGGAGATGGAGAGAGAGAGGGAGAGGGGGGGAGAGAGAAAGAGAGAGACAGACAGGGAGAGAGAGAGAGAGGGAGAAAGAGAGAGAGAGAGAGAGAGAGAGAGAGAGAGAGAGAGAGAAACATTGAGAGAGAGGGAGAAAGAGAGAGAGAGAGAGAGAGAGAGAGAGAGAGAGAGAGAGAGAGAGAAACATTGAGAGAGAGAGAGAGAGAGAGAGAGAGAGAGAGAGAGGGAGAAAGAGAGAGAGAGAGACAGGGAGAGAGAGACAGGGAGAGAGAGAGAAACAACATTGATCAGTTACCTCCTATACGTGCCCCAATCAGGGATTGAACCTGCAACCTGGGAATCAAACCTGAGACCCTTCGGAGCAAAGGACAAAACTCCTACCAACTAAGCCACACCGGCCAGGACTCTCTCAGCCTTTTTTATATCTCTAATGTGACACAGGAATTCAGAAGTTATATAACCAACTTTCAGCTAAATCCCTACAAAATTTTGCATTTGGACTCCCACCTCCTTTAAAATGCAGCAACTAATATATTTTTGTGCCTCAGTTGACGCTTCAGTTTTAATTCTTGTTAAAAGGTGTTTGTACATGTATCTGGATTTGTCATAGGATGGTAATTTATCTTAGCTTGGTTTTCCAGAAGGGGAATCATTGGCTCAAAGGCTTTGAAAAGGGTCTTTTTATTCTAAGCTCCTGGTTGTTTTTCTCAACCTTGAGACTGAAGGGAAATGGCTGGGCTGACTCGGGGGTGAAACAGATCGTTATGGGGAAGCTAGACCCTGTGTTAAGTGGTGCCAGGGTGGGTACTGGAGTTTTTCTAGGTGCCTATAATTTGCTTACCTGTTTAGCGTCAATAGTTTGAGGTTCTTCACACTATAGTTCTAAGCAACTCCCTGTGGAGGAGTAGTTTCGGAGGGACAAGGCTCACGTGTGCAATGGAAATAAGAGAATCTTACATGTCAGTGATGAGTGGAGATTTAAGTGGTGATAGTATTTGTATAGCACTGAGCATGTGCCAGGCCCTATTTTAGGTGCATCAACATACGTTAATTCATTTAGCCGGCACAGGGCTATGAAGAGGCACTATTATTATTTCCATTTTACAGATGAAAAGGCTGAGGCACAGAGAAATTAAGTAACTAACTCAACTAGTAAGCGGTGGACCTAAAAGTGGGACCCAAGCCCTCGGGCTGCATAGTGTGAGTCTCACCATTGCATGAACTGCCTCTGACACAAAACAAAGTACTCTCTGTCCTCATTATCCTCAGAGGTTTCGTTACCTTCCCAGGAAGAAGACTGGAAACATCCCGAGAACTCGCTTTCCAGGCAGACAGGCCTGAATACGCAAAAGTAGGATTGCAATCTAGTTGGGCGAGTGCTGACTCCACCTTGATGGTATCTGGCTCCACCTTGATGGTATCTGGCTTGGTTTCTCTTGCCCTTGATGGGGAGGCGCGGCCCACAGCACAACTGTGCGTGGTGCATAACACATGCTCCGCAAAGGCTGGTTATATGACTGACTGAATGATACCGTCTACACAGATGATAACAGCAATGTCTGCTTGCTGCATGTGTATTTTCTGTCTCATATTATTTTTAATCATCATAGCAACAGTATAAGCTCTATATTCTGTCCCCTTCATTACAAATGAGGAAGCTGGAGTTTAGAGTAATTAAGGGCTTTATCCTGTCAGAGGCCATTCAGCAGGTTCCAGACCATATCAGTCATGCTTTTCTGTTCAGCTGATGTCTACTACGTAGGACCTGTTACAAGAGTAACATTAAATATTAGCTTACGTATGTCTTCTTAAAATGTCCTACTTAAAAGACCTAGCTAGTGTATCCCCATTTAGACTCTGCACACTCCAGCCTTGCCATGAAAATAGTTCTTTGTATCTCCAAACTGATTGTTCATATCCCTTTCATTAAAATTAAACCAGAATAATTTCTACATAATTCAGAACACTACTGGCTTTGTTAGGGAAATCCGGTAATTTTTCTCATATGACATCTTCTTGAATTAATTATTCCATTCTGTTATATTCTCTCTCTAAGCACACGCCCAGCAGCTCTGTGGGGAGCCTGGGAAGAAGTTTCTCCCTCCTGCTTTCTGAGGGTGGCTCTGTCCTGCCTCCAGCATGGTACGAGCAAATGCCTTGAGCTGGAGCAGAGGGCCCGAGTCCTCGTGTTGTCCTGCCCCTGTCCAGAGCGGGACAGTATTGTAACTGCTCTTGACTTCAAGTTTCTCCTACATGAAATGAAGAGGTCTGACTAGGTCAGAGGATGGGTTAGGTGTGCCCAGGCCAGTCATCACTAACCACTCCAGGAATTCCTGCAGTTCCCCTGGCAGGTGCTATGGATCCCCTGGGGGTGGCACCTAAGATGAAAGGTGAGAGCTAGTCACTGTGTTTGGTAAATATGAATGCTCAGCTCCCACACAAGCCTGCTCCTAACATTTGTGGTCTGGGATAAGAGGACAAATGGAGGCTACATATTATATATGCCTAAATACCTTAAAGTTATAAATCAAGCCAATATACTCTCCTACTGTGAAAAATACAGCTTCATTTCAACCCCAGATTCTCCTGCTCTGCAGAGTTCCATGTTGGAATGTGGCAGCCTGGGGAGAAACAGTCATGGGCCACGGCTTACCACTTTCCTTCTGATGTCTGAAAATTATGAAGGAACTCGTTTGCGAGTGTGAGGTCACCCCAACCTGCATCTCCAAGCTCTGCTCACACTGCTGTGAACAGCTTCCCACCTGCCACGCCTCAGGCCTAGGTGTGAACAGCCTGGTGGTGCAGGCCACCTTCAGGATTTGGGCAGAGGACTTGGAAGGCTATTTGGTTAGGGTATGCTGGGACCCTGGTCTTGGGCAGGTTATGGATTTCAAGTTGGTACGCTCCATAGGCCTTGCAGACTCCTCACCTTTCTTCTACACACCACAGGGTGAGCTCATCCTTTTTACCACTGGTCATGTATGACCACCTATGTGCTCATTACTCCTAAATTCATATTTCTGCAGAAGTCAAGGGAGTAGAGAGTTCCACAAAGGCAGCGTGTCAATGCCTCAAATGCAGCAGTGAAGTCTAGTAAGGGAAGGGCTGGCATGTGTCCACTGAGACTGGAAATATGGAGGTCTTGGTGGCATATAGAACAGGTTCAAATTCAAGAGAGTTGAAAGGTGATGAGAAGTGAGGAAGTGAAGGTGGAGAGTGAGAAATGTAATGACTTTTCAACAAACCTAATTGAGAAGGTAGTACCTGGAATGGGATTTAGGCTCAGATATATCCTATATAATAAAAGGCTAATATGCAAATTGACTGAACTGTGGAACAACCAGTCACTATGACATGCACTGACCACCAGGGGGCAGATGCTTAATGCAGGAGCTGCCCCCTGGTGGTCAGTGCGCTCCCACAGGGGGATCGCTGCTCAGCCAGAAGCCGGGCTCACAGCCGGTGAACGCAGTGGTGGTGGCGGGATCCTCTCCCGCTTCTGGCAGCACTAAGGAGCAGCAAGCCTAGTGGCAAGGAGCAGTGAGCAGGCGTGTGGTGAGAAGCGAGCGGTCCCAGACTGCGAGAGGGCGCAGGCTGGGCTGAGGGACCCCCCACAGTGAGTGCACAAATTTTGTGCACCAGGCCTCTATATATATATATATATATATATATATATATATATATATATATACACACACACACACACACATATATAAAATTAAAAGCATCGGAGAATGTTTATGGGCTGAGAGAAGGAGCTACTAGAGAGAAAGATGAGAAATATAAGAGAGAAGGGATACTGATGGTACAAGCAAGGATTGGGATCAAGAGCACAGGTGGAGGGATTGACCTTGAACCAGAAATGAGATGATTTATTTTTCGAAGCTGGAGATAGTGGAAAATATGGGCAAGTGTGTAATTGGAATGTCCAGGTAAGTCATGATGGCTAAAAATTTTTTTTTTCTTCAGTGAGGAGATTAAGCTTTCTGAAAATGAGTGGAGAATAATGTGGCTTGGGGATTTAAGAAGTATTGAGATTTTGGAGTAACTGCTTACGAGTGAATGCAGAAAGCTGCTGATCAATACAGTTAAAAGAATTATCCATTGGCACAAGGGCAAAGCTGAGTTTGTTGATCATGAATGGCTGAGTGGCAAAAATCTGCAAGGTTGTGTGATTTTCCTTCCAGAAGAAGTTAGCAGCCCAGCTAGTAGGCAGAGGAGGTAGAGTGTGGAAATGACCTGGGGTCAGGGTTTTAGTGCTCTGTAATATGCAAAGTAATTAGAAGAAACAGGTGTGAATGGGAGTTGGAGGGTGCAGGTAATAGAGTAGAGTAGGTGATCCACTATGAGCTGTAGGCTTGCTTGGAGGTTGGATCAGCAGAGAAATAAATGCTAGCAAGGGACTGACCAATGTGAGCAAGTTGAAACCATGGAAGAGCAAATGGAACTGGAGTGCAGGTATGAGAGATCTGAATGATAAGGAGAATCTTGGGTATGGGTGCTTAAGAGTCCAGAGGTGAAACAGTTACAGGTTGATGCCAAAGCCCTGGATAGGGCCACTGGAATGAGTGACTTAGGGGGAGTAGAAGTGCAGAGTAGAGTGGAGATCATGGAAATTTGATGCCAAGGTTGATTAGATATTACACATTGTTAACTGAAGAATAATACAGGGCTTGAAGAAAAGAGAAAAGCAAATAACAACATATAAAATTCTCTCTTCATTTAAGACACAAGCCCTTTGGGCATGTTATTCATGTTACCTTTTCATTTCTCTCACTTACAGAGAAGTGGAACACCATGGGGGTAATGGGATGAGAGTGCAAGGCCGAGAGGCGATGAAATGAGAGGGTTACACTTGGGCTCCTGTCCCAGGATGGCAGGGATTCATGTAGCTTCCAAATGGAATGGTGTGCTTGGTGGTAAAGGTCAGGATTGATCCTACCCGGAAAGCATGGCTGCAGGTCCCACATGGGCTCAGCAGCCTGGGAGCTGGGGACGTTGAAATGGGCAGTCTCTAAAAATGCAGCTTTATGGGGTTGGTTCCTTGAACTTGGATTAAATAGGAGGCGAGAGAGAAAGGGAGGAGGGAAAGAAATTCATGCTTATTAACGCTCTGTGTCAGGCACTTCACATTCTTTCACTGAATTCTCGTGATAATTCTTCAAAGGAAGCAGGATTATCCTTATTTAAAAAAAATGTCAGCTTGCCATAACATGATGTAAATTTCTATGTGAATGTCGATTTTTCTTCTCAAATTCAAAACTAAACAATGCAGAAATAGAAAGTTAAATAATACGGAGAAATGAAAAGGCAAGTCAATAAGCAGTATAGCCTTTACAGATGCCTTCAGTTCTTAGACAATATTTTTCTGTACCCTTCCTGTCTCCTTTCTTTAATCTTGGCTCAGAGCCTATCTGTTTTATCATTTGACAGAATTCAAAGTGCTATTTCTAACCTTCACCAATAAAAATACTCAAATTGCATGCTTTAAAGAGTAATTCACTTCATATTCTCTCTCTCTGAGGAGGCAGTTGTGATGAGCCGAAAATACTGGATTGAGAATTAGAACCATGGATTCTGATTCTGGTCCTTGCTACTGACAAACAGCATTGCTTACCTTATAGGACTGATGTGTAGGTTAACTGAGATGGCATGGACTGGTGTTCCTGAGCCAGGGCATTTCAGAACCATCTACTTTATGTCATGCCTCAGACAGGGTGCAACACTGTGAGACAGGTCCACAAACCTTTATCTGAAGCCTCTGTGGCCAAATGTATTTCAGAATGAAGCCGTTTTTGTGATTTTAGAAAGGAATAGTACTTTCCACCTTGCATATTACCCATTGAGGTCTAGAGCAGCACCCTGTAATCTCACATATGAATATTTCTTTTGCAAAACATGGCTGGTCATATTAAGAGGGATACATAAAGATCATAAATAGCTTCTTTTTCATGTAAGTCAGTATAGTAGGCAGAACAATGGCCACCCAAAGATATCAGGTCTTAATCCTTAGGACTTGTAAAGTTTACCTTATAAGGAAAAAGGATCTTTGCAGGTATGATTGAATTAAGGATTTGGATATCTTTGCAGCTGTGATTGATAAGATGAGATTTTCCTGGATTGTCTGGGTGGGCCTTAAATGCCATCAGATGTACACTTATAAGAGAAAGACACAGGGAGATTTGATACACATGGAAGAGGAGAAGGTGATGTGACCATGGAGACAGAGATCAGAGTGATATAGTCACAGTCGAGATATGACAACAGCCATGAGAAGCTGGAAGAGGCAAGAAACAAGTTCTCCCCTGGAGCCTCAGGGTGGGTGGCCTTGCTGACACCTTGATTTGGGCTCAGTGAAACCAATTTTGGACTGACCTTTGAAACTGTCAGAGAATACATTTCTGTTGTTTTAAGCCACCAAGCTTGTGGCATTTGTTACAGCAGCCACAGGAAACTAATACAGTCAGGTTTTGCTGCCAAATGATTTATGAAAAAAATGCTGAGTTTTCAGTTTTATGAATTTTGGAATTACAAATAAGAGATTGTGGACCTGTATATGGGCCTGGCACTCAGGGATCTTTCAACGTGGTTGTTAATGCTGTCTTGTTCATTCACAGCCAGTCAGAATTATTGGGGGCGGGGAGGGCACAGGGCCTGGAATCACTGCTAGCATTGCTCACTGGCCTTGAGGAGGGTGGAGGGGGCCTATCCAATAGCAAAGTTTGAGCTGGGAAGGCAAGGTGTTCACCTAAGGGGCACAGCAGTCTCACCATATACCAGGCAAATGGCTGGCTTCAGGGATTCAAGAGGCAGCAGGGTGTCTCCACAGGTAGGTGATTCTCTAAGAGCCCAGGTTAATAAACACAAGTAAGAGACTCTGGGTACCAAGTGGCATCTGAGAGCCAGAGCAAGGGCTAGGACATCAAGGGACATGGGTTACTATAAGAGAAACTGAAACAATACAGACTAATGCAGAAGCTCCGTTGTATCAGTGTGAGTGCACATGACACTGGCTTGGGTACTGGGATGAGAGAGGTTCTTTATTAGAGAACATCTTCAGGTGGGGTGGGAATGATGATTTGGAATGAATATGGGCTCTGCCAGAGTCCTGAGCCAGACTAGCAGCAAGAGAAACTTGCATGAACCCCACAGGAGTATGACTCAGAGTGCAAACAGTAGCCTGGGTTAGCACTGAAGCACTTGTCATGGGCCAGAATGACAGGAGACTTAATCAATGATCCTCAGCCCAAGGAGAGGGGTGCTGAGTCCCAGCAAACTCACACCAAGCTGGACCAGGAAACCGGGGTGGAGGAGTAGAATATGAAGGGGTAAAATAATAGGGCCCAGCAATACAGAGCCACAAGGCCAGTGATGGGAAGACCTGTGGCCTGGGGGGAGGAGATGGTGGAGGACTGAGGGCAGAGAGAGCAGCCTCTGGTGTTGTCTGTTTGCTTGTTTGTTTTAAAATCAACTTCCGGATGATAAAACGGCCCTTGTATCATGACACAACTGTCAGTCTATGATGAAACGACTTAAAATCTCCATTTTGAAGCTTAGTAAGTTTATCTGCAGGCTATTTTTATGCTCTAACCTCGTGGTCGGCAAACTGCGGCTCGCAAGCCACATGCGGCTCTTTGGCCCCTTGAGTGTGGCTCTTCCACAAAATACCACGACCTGGGTGAGTCTATTTTGAAGAAGTGGCATTAGAAGAAGTTTAAGTTTAAAAAATTTGGCTCTCAAAAGAAATTTTAATCGTTGTACTGTTGATATTTGGCTCTGTTGACTAATGAGTTTGCCGACCACTGCACCTAAAGGGCCACCACAGGGCCTGGTTAAGTAAACCATGGGCATCTATGCAGCCAAACATGTTACAGCCATTAAAACCATGTTTATAAAGAGTTTCTAAAGGCCTGGGGAAATGTTTATGCTATAATGGTGTGCGAAAAAAGGCAGGATACAAGATTGTTTATAGAGTACGAAGAAACAAAATAAAAACTATGCATGAAAAACAATCCAGTAGGAAATCCATCGGGATGTTAATACAATAATAGCTTCTGGATAGTGGGGCTGAGAGTATTTTTGTAAAAAAAAATAAAAAAATCATCTTTCTATTTTCCAAATGATCTGTGCATCACCTTTTCTTTGAGTTGTTTTACTGTTTTTATAGACATTACTGTGCAATAAGGACTCAATACGCCTCCCGCTCTGAAAGAGCTACCTGTCTATCTTATCTGAAGCATTTTGTGTTTCAGAAGGCAATAATATCTACAGAGAAAAAATATATTGCATTAACATTTCCAAGGATATAAAGTCGAGATACAAAACCCCCAGAAGTAAACAGACACCCTTCCCCTCCCTCCTAAGAAATAAGCCTAAGGAAAAACGGGCTTATTAAAACTAAACTGGCAAGAAACGCCAGGCGGTGGAAAAGTACTTGGAGGAGAGCATGTTGTGGTGCAACATGGCTTTCATTTTGCCATTTAAACCCTTTGGCTGCAGGAAGAGGCTGCTTTTAGAGGTGGGTGTGGTGGAGGCAAAGCTGTCTTTTCTCTGGTCTGCAGATGTCCCCTAGGGAGGGAGTTTTTCAAAACTCTTCCCAGCCATTATCTCTTTCAGGATGCCGTCTCCTAACCCTGAGCTGGGTAAGTGTCCTTCCTGCTCCCTCAAAGCTCCGTGCATGCCCGTCACTGCGCTTATCCGTGACATCATTTCACTGACCAGGCTGCATGGGGGTCTCCGAGTGGCAGAAACACCTTGTCACCTATGGCGGCCTCCATAACACCCAGCAGAGGCCCTGGCAGACAGCAGATGCCGAGTAAGTGTTTGGTAAATGAACTGAGCAATTCTCCAAAAGTGCGAGAGAAACTGTATTCACTTCCTTTTGCCATGACAAAGTACAATAAATGGGGTGGTTGAAAATGACAGAAATTGATTTTATTTTATCTTTTTACAATTCTGGAAGCCAGAAATCTAAACTGAAGTTGTTGGCAGGGTTGTTTTTTTCTGGAACGCTCTGAGGGAGGATCTGCTCCATGCCTCTCTCCTAGACTCTGGGGTTTGTTGGCAGCCCTGGGCGTCCCTTGCCTTGCAGCTGTCTCATGCAGCCTCTGTTTTCTGTGAGTCTGTGGCCCCATGTCCACATTTCCCTCTTCTTATATGGACATCGGTCATGTTGACCTTAACTCAGTGTGACCTCATCTTTAATCTGATTGCATCTGCAAAGCCTCTCTTTCTGAATCAGTCACACTCACAGGACCTGGGGTTAGGACTTGAACACATCCTTTTGGGGAATACAACTCAATCCACTACTAGAAGCTGTAGGGAACTTGGCATTGAGTGAAGTGGCAATGACCAGCTGATGTGGCCAGCATAGCACAAGCACCGGGTAGAGAGGGCCCCCGAGGTGCTTTCAGCCCTCGTTAGCCAGGAGCAGACAGGCTGTGATCCAGACGGCACAACTGGGCAGGGACGTGGAGAGCCAAGCAGGTGGGTCCTAAAAACAAGGAAGGAAGAAACCGGGTTTTAGAAATTGGACATTGTTGCCAGGCCTAGGGAGACAGAAATGTCCACGTAAGAAGGTCCAAACCTGTGAAGAATTTTTATAAGGTTTTACGTGAGCTAAAGCTGATGGTAATTGCTGGGAAGTAAGATCTCAAATGCTCCTCAGAATGGCAGTTTGCAGCTTCATTTAGGCCTTTGGAATTACGGAGCAGATGTAAGGAAGATCATATGAAGGTGAGAGGAAGCCAGGTGAGGACTGGATTGCAGGATCATTTACAAGGTTATGTGTTCTCTTGAGGGTGGTCTGAAGGGTCTGAAAAGAGGCATTTCAAAGGTGTGTTAACCTTGATGCACAGAAACATTGGACAGGGCTTGCTTAAGGCAAAGATAAACCCTTTATTAAACAAGTTATATGCCTGGGGTTTGACTACCCAGCATGACCTGCCCATTTAGGAATTTATGATCAGATCATCCTGTGAGGTTACTTCTAGTCGAACCCCCTTTTTATCCATAGGAATTTGGGGTTGGCGGGAGAGATGAGCAATTTGTTATAGTTTACCAACAACTTCTATTTTTTCCCTAGCCTAGGCTGTTTATCATCAGCATATCCGGTGGTCTTTGGCTCATAGTATCTACTTCGCATCTGACCCCAGATACACATTAGGAGTTTTGGCGCTGAGTGAAGTAGGTAAGGAAAAAGCCAAGCATTTTTCTCTTCGGAGCCATAAAAGGGAAAAATGTGTTTGCTTTGTATATCACAAGGTCTGTGGGAAACACATTGGGTTGGTCCTATGTATCACAGGGTCTGTGGGAAACATACTCTCCAATTGTCTTAATCATGTATTTTCTGGCAAATAAAGCCCATAAGAATTGGTAGCATATTTGGGAGAGATTAAATTCTCCTAACTTTGCTTTGTGGCAAATTTTATGTACAACATGTAGCTCTGGGGTTTGAAGAGCCAAGGAAGATATGCTGTTGTTTCTCTTTGAAACCAGAATTTAAAACATGTTTATTATTCATTGTAAAAGAGAAATTAATAACAAAATTGGAAATGATCTCAGTAAATGAATATCCCAAAGTGAAATGTTCCCATAAGCTCTTCCTTTGTGAGAGTCATTTTTCCTGAAACTTCAAATGAACTGTTCACTGTTTAACCTGAGCAGGATGGAGGACAGACCTTAACATTTCCATGATAAGAGACTTCAACTCTTGATCCCTTGTTATACATTTCTTATCCAAGAATACCTAAACTTATGGAGACTTTCAGACTTGAATAGCAGAAGGTAAAAGGAAGTATTAATGAGCTGAAATGCTCTTGCTTTGATTAGGACCAAGTAGTCATTTGCGATGAGTTTAGTTGAAGTAAATATATTACCAGTGGAGGAGAAAGACCAGGAGGAGGTGGCATGTGGGAATGCCGAACCTAAAGAAGGGGGAGACCTGGGATGAACATCTATCAGAATTCCAGAGAAGACTGTTTACTTCCCAGGCTCATGAACAGGAGATGGGGATTTGCAAAGGCACAGCAGATGAGAGCTGGGTCTTAGCAAGTGCAGCCAGGATTTTCGGGTTCTCCATGCATGCTTTGGAGAACCAAGCATCTGCTTCGATAACCAAGCGTCTCTTTCGTGACCCTGGCAGAAAGGAAATATTGGTTTTGCTAAAGGCACTGGCCTGGATTGGGAGGTGGGCGCTGAGAATTCCTGCCTCAAAGATAATTAAGACTCAAGAAGTTTTCTTCTTGAGCAAGAGTTCAAGAAAAGTTTATACTGACTTCACAGTTGGCTCCAACCAAAAGTTTCAGCGGCCTTTTATTCAAGGTATTAACTTACTTGACTGCTAGTTTGTATGTGCAACTGAGGAAGGAGAAAGGGGGCAAGATGAAGACAGATTTAAAACATCTGGTTTTGAACTATGCCTGGTATGCTGAAATATTTAATTCTTCAAAACTTGGCATTTAGAGAAGGGGGTGGATTTAAGTAGAGGATGACCAGCTGGCTAATTACACGTTGCCAACATTTCCCGCTGGCTACTTACTGGATGAGTCCTGTTTATGTCAAAGGCCGACTCTGTCCTTTACCCTCTCTCATGACCAAGAAATAGAATGCCATGCATTTTACTTAAATGAAATGTCCTGGTGAAACCCAGAGCAACATAGTGGCTTCACTCTCTTGCTGGGCCAGACAAGGCGGGCGGTACTAGAGAAGCAGTGTGAGGTTTCTGGACAGGCTGAAAGTGATGAACTAAGTTTCCAGTTTACCATCCTCTCTGTCTCCTTTTAGAGAAGGTAATGCCTTATTCTTAGGATATTTTGAGAAGCCAAAAGCTATTGGTGGCACATCCAAAGCCCAGGTTTTTCAGCATGAGAGCAGAAACTAACTTATCGAAACCCCACTGCCTCGCGGAGCCCTGTGGGTAAAGTGAGGGTTGAGAAAAGCAGAGTTGATGAGTGTGAAGTGGGGATGGTCTCCTCTCATTGTGTGACTTAAAAAAAACAAGTGCCCAGGAACCTCTGAGGTGTAGTTAAGAAGAGGAGCCAAATATAAAACTGATAGAACCTTGAAGAGAATGAGGTACAGAGGTAGAAGGGCAATAAGGATATGTGTGAGGGGCATTTGCTGACATATTACCTAAGGCCACTCATAAGAGGTTTATCAAAGAGACAGACTCTTATAATAATAGCAAAATCAAATGCCTCTAGGCAGGGACTAGTGGATAATGTAAATGTTAGAGTAGAAGATCATAGGGAATGGTGGGGACTGTATCAAACGCAGAACAAATACCTGGTATAAAGGCAATTATATTAAAAATATTAAAAACACCATGTTGACCAAACAAAGCACATCTGTGAGCTGTAGTTTTGCTCAAGGCCACCAATTTGTGACTGCTATCTAGTGAGAGCTTAACATTGAGGGTCTGAGTTTTTGGACATTTATTTGTTGAAAGTGGCTTGCAAAACTGTTTTGTATAAGGGAAAGCTATTGACCAACCTTTCTGTCACAGTTTAACATTCTGTAAAATTATTTTCCCCCGTCCCTTTTCTATTGCCATGAAAAGCAGAACATGTCCTTGGAAGGAAGGTGTTCATCTTGCAAATTTTCAGGGGCAGGGTCGGGGAGGGGGTGGTGGGGGTTGCCCTTCACTTCCTCAATGAATAGCTGGGAGTAAACACTCAGAGAATCCACCTCCGTTGTCCCACCCCAACCTCCAGGGTTATCAGCACACCACTCTGGGCCTCTCCTTAAGCCCAGGCACAGCCTGCTCTCTGCTATGTCCTCTCCAAATCCCAGTGGCACCATAAAGGAAGCAAGCCATCATAACAGCGAGTTTTAAGTCAGTTTTGTGAATGGGGCCGGAGGTTTTTGTTGATTAGAAGGAGAGATTACTTTGTAGCTTTGTATAAATAAATCAAAACAAATTCCTCTTTTTAAAAAAATATTTTTTTAATAATTTGTTTTTATTGGTTTTAGAGAGAGAGGAAGGGAGAGGGATAGAGAGATAGAAACATTGATCAGAGAGAAACATCAATCGGCTGCCTCCTGCGTGCCCCCTACTGGGGATGGAGCCTGCAACCAGGCATGTGCTCTGTTGGGGAATCAAACTGGTGACCTCTTGGTTCATGGGTCGATGCTCAACCACTGAGCCACACCGGTTGGACAAAACAAATTCCTCTTAAAGTGGGTGCTCCTATGGGGAGAAGCTTGAATGGATAAGATTTACAGTTAGGATAATACTTAGCCAAGGACACACTATGGCTTTTTCAAACCTCTAGGACTCTAGGGCCTTATTTTTAGATTTCTCATCTGAGAATTTCTCTCAAACTTCTCAATAGGGATATTTAAAAAAAATAGCTTTAATAGATAATATGTATTTTTAAAAAACACTTTTGAGGCTAAACACTATGGTAGTTCTACGACAGTGGCCTTAGCTTACCCCTGTTACTGTTGCCAAGTTTCCCAGGATGCACTGTGATGAGGCTGGAGTTTCTGTGCAAACCTTTCTCTGGTTAGACCACAGCCTCAGGAGCCTCTGCCACAGTCAGACATGACATTTATACTCCAGGCTGCAGGCGCAAAAATAAGATCAGCAAAGAGGTACCAACCACATACTGCGCACTTAGTAGTGTGTGTACGAAATGTGTATCAGATGGCTGCTACCAAGAAGAGAGCCTTCAGTCTTGGAGTAGGAGGTTGGTAAAGCAGATTGGAACCAGTCTGTATAGGCAGCTTTGCTAGGTAGACTGAGGAGTTCAGACATTTTCTTGGATGTAGGGAGTCCTTGAACGCTTTTGAGCAGGAAAGTGAGAAGATGGAGGAGACTTCCTAGAAAGCTTAACATGGCAGACATCTGTAAGGTGGTTCTGAGAAGGGAGAGACTAGAGTCTTGGAAATCAAACATAATAAATCTAAGTATTAAATCCTCTAGAGAGTTATAGTGACAATAAGATACTTAGTTATAGTGATGAATAGCTGACATTAACAGCATGTCTCCATGCCAACTATGCTAACTACTGTTGTACATGTTTTATAAGCATTCATTGATATTTGCAACAACACTTTGAGATGGATGTTATTAAGTATCACTCTTTTCAAACAAGAAAACAGAGTCTCAGAGCAGTGAAGGAAATTGCCCAGTGTTATCTGGTTAGGAAGTGTCCGAGCTGGGATGCAAACTCGCTGGCTGCAAGGCCCTCCCCTTCAACCATGATCTGCACTGCCTTCCAGCAATTTATAGCCAAGTTGCTTGGTCCCTGGGCCTTTCACTGCCCTTGTAGTGAGGCTGGGACTCAGCCTGGGACCATTGATATCACTCTGCCTCATTGTCTGTTATGTTTATACTAGAGGCCCGATGCATGAAATTCATGCAAGGGGCTCTGAGGGCTGAGGTAGCAGCCCTGGCTGCCGCCTTGGCCCTCACAGCAGCAGCCCCAGCTGCCGCCTCAGCCCTGGCGGCAGCAGCAGCCCCAGCTGCTGCCTTGGCCCTTGCAGCCTCAGCTGCTGCCTCGGCCCTTGCAGCCCCGGCTTCATCTGGAAGTTCATCCAGAATGTCATCTGGAAGGTCACTTGGCTGTCAGGTCTAATTAGCATATTACCCTTTTATTATTATAGACTAGAGGCCCAATGCACGAAGATTGGTGCAAAAATGGGCCTTCCTTCCCCTAGCTGCTGGCACCGCCTTCGCTCCGGCTGGAGCCGCCTTTCCGCCTTCCCATGTTTCCCAGGGGCCCAGAGTGGCTGGGGCGGTGTGGAACACCCCTGGCCATCGGCGCCCATGTATGCAAATTAACCCTCCATCTTTGTTGGGTTAATTTGCATACTCACTCCTGATTGGTTGGTGGGCATTGCAAAGGTACGGTCAATTTACATCTTACTCTTTTATTAGTGTAGATACAGACCTCTACCCCAGGTGGCATGCTTGCCCAGGTGTTGACTTCAAGACACTCCAAACACTTGCTGATGCCTTGTATCTGTTTCAGAGGATACCTGTGAGCCAAGAAGGGAAAGATAAGGCACAAATACTATAAAATATACTCCTCATGACTGTTCATCACATTCTAGCAAAGAAGTAAGGAAATGCAGTTCTTACTGCCCTGTTGCTTTCCACTAGATGTTAACGATGTTACTTGACTGGCCTCCTTGGCCTTGGTCCAGTGGTTTGAGGATGCCTTTAATTTCAAAATGGGAGTTTTGAAACTCATCTGATGCCAGATTGTTTGGTGTTTTACTGGCATTCTTTAGTCAGCATCGGATGCGGAAAATTTATTGTGAACTCAAATTGGCTACATGATTTTCTCAAAGCTGTTGTGAAAGATCCCCAAGCATTTTGAGCCTGCAGATAATTCAGGCAAATAAAGTTTTGAAGAACAAAACCGAGAATAGATGCTTGCCATTTAAGTTTCTTCTAACACCATCTTTACAAATTAAAAATCTTATGCAGAATCAACCAGGCGGTGGTCTATTTTGATCATGTTTAAATTAAGGTAATTCCATATAGGCTGCATACAACAATTTATATATATATATATATATATATATATATATATATATATATATATATATTTCTTTCTTTCTTACTGTGAAACTTTTCCTACATAGAAACAGCCATTAACTTAGACAACATTAATTTTGGCTGAGACTCGATTAATATATTTTCTGTTTTTCAAAATACTACCTAATAATAAATACTACCGTGTTAAAGGAACTCTACTGTAGAAAAACAGACTGTACCTTAATTGTAGATCTAAACTATTTACAAATGACTGTTATCATATCATATAAGGGAGGAACTTAGAGATTTGATTCGATGTCAATTTCAACAAACATTTATTGAGGACCTGAATGTTACTTAATTCATATGATGCAGTTTTACTGCCAGGTTAGATCTCTGCACTGAATTTTATCAAAAACACGTTGTTGACTGTTTTTGCAGGATGCCCTCTGGTCAGGCCTAACTACACTCTACTGCATCAGCAGATCAACCTATTGATTAACTGTTGAGTCTACTTTTAAGTTTAAACTTTGGCCAGGCAGTAATTAAAATGGATTTATTTTTGTAAACTAGCAGGATACAAAAGCAAGCAGACTTAGGACTATTGAGAAATCCTGAAACCCTTTTGTTTAGAAAGTTTAACAAATGTACTGATTTCATAAGAGAAACATCTAAATCAGAACAGCTGCATGAAAGAAGTTCTCTGATGGGCAATCTTTAAATATGTATTGATAAGCTTGTCAGGTCTCTATAAAATTGTGTTCTGAGACAGGTAAGGTTAAGATTGTTAGAAAATTCATGAAAGTAGTATTACATTTTAAAAGTAATTCTTATTTGATTTAGTATGGGTCCAACTTTAGTCAGAAATGGTATTAAAAAGTAAGACTTTTTTAAAAAAAAAACAACAATAGAGAAAGTTCATCAAATTCTTGAGGGAAAGTGGACATTTGGGTCACTCTTCCTAATAATACTGGGCTTGTAGAATTGATATCGATCGAGAACTAAGAATTCCATTTCTGCTTAGGAGCTTTAAAAATTGATTTCACAGAATCTACTTCTAAAAGATAACCTTCCCCAAATCCACATTTCTTATTCAATTTTACTTTATATTATTTTACTGTATTTTATTTAATATTTTGCCCACAGAAGTGAGGTTTATTTTTTTTCTATTTAAACAATAAAATTTCTTAAAATGGGTTTTGGGCAGATGACATGTTAAATACAATCTATTTTTTAAAAAATTAATGTATATAATATGCAAACATCTTGTAATAAAACATTCAGATGGTATTGTTTGAAAGATGCCCCCTCCCCCCATTTCCCATACTGCCTCTGACTCTAATCCTATCTCTAGGTTTCCACTTGTCTGTATAGCTATATTGGCACATATAGACAAATGGCTTTCAAGTACTCCCCCATTTCGATTCCATTTAATCATAAAATTCATTTTGTTGGTAAAGCAGTAACAGACTTAATAGGACAAATAATGTTTATCTCCTCCAAACTGTCAGTAGTAGATTAAAAGTTGCAAGAACTGATTAAATAAACGGATCTCATCAGGTAATCTCCTGTTTCTCTGGTCCACAGTTGGGTAATTCTTTGCTAGTGTCCAAGAAATGTAGAAGTGCCACACTCTGTCAGGGCCACTGAACAACTGGTCTCTGCTTCACGTTACTATTACTTTCATGATGAGAAAGAATAAGGTGTTCTGAAGCCTCCCAGAGGGTCACTGGAGATAGGTGTGGATGTCCTTCCACTATGCCCCCTCTTTCCCTTCATGTCTGTCTGGCCTTCTCTTTTACTTTCATCCCTTTTCCTTTTCCTAAGTCTGTCAGGCATCCATGCTTGCTATTGACTTTCAGCATAATTCATACATATATTTTATAGGCAGAGTCATATTTGCTTAGTGAGTTACACCCACATGCCAGTGAGCACTGGCTTCCTGGCATTGTGGCCCAGTGCATTCTGGAGTCAGAGGGACCGGAGTTTGAATCCTGCACTCATTTGTTCTGTGGCCATAACACTTTCCTTAAATTAGCTAACTTCAGGTTCCTCTTCCATAAAGTGGGGCTAATATAAGATCTGCCTCATATGGCTATTGTGAAGAAATAATGAAATTATGCATGTAAAATTTCCTAGCATAATATCGAAATAAATGGTGGTTGTTTTCACCTTATGGTCAGCACTTGACTTGTGAATGGCTGGGGGGAGATAGAAAAAAAAAATCCCGGTAAATCTTGATCAATGACTTGGCTTCTGGGAGGGCACTTCCTGTGTTTGTAAAATCTTCTGTGAGGAAGTGAGACAGCAGGGATCGAATGTAAAGTGACCCAGAAACGTCACTGGGTAAGATAGTTTGAATTAGAGAAAGGTCGAAGGGGTAAGTGCAACAAGTTTACAGGACAAAACCCGAATGCTGCCATGCCAGATGGGCACAGGTTGACTTTAAGCCGGTATGGCAGCCCGGTTAGAATCAGCTAAACAAGTGCTGTTTACTCATAAAGCCAACAAGATAGTGGGATGCATGCAAGGCAGAGGGCAGGAAGTGGCCCGTCAGCCTTTCCCAGCACTGGTCTGACCCCAACTGTGACTACTTTGTGTCTCCCCTTTAAGGAGGATGTGGGGTACTGGCAGAACTCCAGAGAGGAGCAAAAATGTAATTAAGGCTTAGAAAGTAAGGGAGTCAACAGAGCCAAATATCAACAGTACAACGATTGAAATTCCTTTGGAGAGCCACATTTTTTAAACTTAAACTATGTAGGTAGGTACATTGTTATTAACTTAATTAGGGTACGTGGTATTTTGTGGAAGAGCCACACTCAAGGGGCCAAAGAGCCACATGTGGCTCGTGAGCCGCAGTTTGCCGACCGCTGGTCTAACAGATTTGAAGGGTCATTACAAAAAAGACATTGGTTGTTTCCCATCTCCACAAATAACAGGACAAGAGGAGAGAAGCTTACACGCACTCTAGAAGATTCGGGGCTATGAGAATTATTAATAAGGAGGCTTTCAAGGCTCTTGCTGGTAATTGTAGAGGAAATGATTAATGCACAACTGTGGGTGTGCCCACTCATTCACATTTACCTGCAAAGGAAGAACAAAGGTGCTTTTCAAATACTAGCTTTTGGATTGTTTTGAGAACAAACCAGCTACTCTTGGAAATAGTTTTGTTGTTGACTACCTAAGTCCAGTTATTAACAAAAATGTAGTCTGAAGGTATGGAAGCAAATTAGAAAAGTTCGGGGTTTTCTGAGACAAAGCTTTTCCCCTTTACATTGGTTTTGGCTAACACCAACTAAAATGCTCTTTGCAGCTACTTTTATTCACCACATCCCGGAAGACTCCACTTTGGTTGTGACTTTTAGGAAGAGTCTTATAAACCCCAGTGGGTGCCCATATTATGGCATAGCAAGACTGCATCGAAGGGTTCCCTGCCTTTCATCTATGCTCTTTGGATGGAGATGGGGCCTGGCAAGTACTGTGAGAAGGAGTCTCAGCGCAGGATGTGGTGGTGTCCAAGTTAGAGGGAGAGGAGTACATTGGCTGCGGAAAATACAGGGTCCGACAGTGCTTCCTGCTTCCTTCCACTTTAGGTGGTTGGTGGCTGACTTCACCGTGGATGCTTCCTCTGTGATTAAGGGAAGCCACACTTAGTAAGGATTTCAAAAACTCAGAATAGCTTTACTTATAGTATTTCTTTTCTCCTTGCCAACTGTCATTCTTTTTATGATCACTTCTGTTATTTATATTCAGTTATACAGAACAATGCATTTTGGAATCTTTCCACATTAGAACTGCGTTTAAAAAAATTATTGGCTACGGATATATTGTCATTTATTTTTTTCTATTATTTAAAAATATTTGAGATTAGTGATAATTGTGGAAGTCAGAATAATCCTCACCTCTGGATTAGGTATTAATTGGCGGTGGCATGTGTAATGTTCCGGGGGCCTATAAACGTTCTATGTTTGGCTCTGGCCGCTGATTACAATGATTACAAATTGTCTTTTTTTTGTGCACCTTATATACTTTATTGTACATAAATTTACCTCAATGAAAAATTTTAAAATGTGATTAAAATCATTATACTTTAAAGATATTATAAAGTATTAAATTATATTTCTGAAGAAGTAGGACAGGGATATAGAAAAGAAGAGTTGAGAAGGAAGTGAGGTAACATTATTAAGTACCTTCCATCTTATAAGCATATTACATAATTCTCATTATCAACCACAACTCTGTGAAGCGGGTATCCTTATTCCATTTTTGTAGATGAGGCAACAGACTCAAAGGGTAAGGAAACTGCCCAGATTCACACACACTTGGTAAGTAGCAGAGTCAAAAAAGAAAAGAGAATCATCTTATTTGGGGAAGAGGGGAATATATCTTCTAGACTTACATCTCATAAAATAATATGACATAATACATTGCAGAAATAACATTCCAAATATTGTTATTGAAATAGTCATGATTCACTTGGAACAAAACCCTTTTCTCTGTCAGATCATAGACTGGAACTTGCTTTGTGGATTTGCCATCATCGGAAAATCATGACGTAGCAAAGACAGATGACCCGAGGTTGGACTTGGCTCTCTTGTTCTTCCGTGCAGAGATAGTCAAAAAGAGCCATACACATATGATGCATATTCTAGCAGGGAAAACATGGGGCCATACCTTTCCTTCATGTCCATTCTTGAAGCGACAAGGAATAGTATGTCACTAACTTTGTGGGCATTTCTAAGGTGATTCTGCTGTCCTATAACCCAGCTTCCTGGGGAAGAGCCGAAGTAGCTGGGGAAAAATGATGTGCATTTGTTCTTTTCTTCTTCTTTTTTAACCCAGTGATTCTATGTTTATAAACTAAAGGACGGAAGAGCCCAAAGGCATTCCCAACTTCTCCCGAATTATAACACATACTTCCAAAACCCAATCAACCAAGGAAGCACGCGGTACTCATTTAATCAATGGTATGATGACACCACATCTTTTACTTTAGGTTGTGTAAGTCATTGCCAGCGGGTGGAAGAAACCAAATCTCCAGGCTTTTGTTTCCTCTTGTGTAAAATTAGGCTTCTTCAATGGCTCATTGTTTACAATTCTAGCAAATGTGCTTTTTAGGGTTTAAAAGTTGTCGGGTTCCCAATAGATAACATTTCAGAGTAGGCTTTTTTCCAATTATGGGAGTGAATAGATTATATGAGGAGTATGTGTTCTGGCTACATTCCTGTCATTACTAAAAGAGCACAATTATCAATCTCTAAAGTATGGGTAAGTGGATTTGATGTAAACAACCTCATGCTAAGTGCTGAGATGTAATGAAAACATTTTATAATTCAGTAATGAGAAGTGGAAAAATTATCAACAGGAGGAGAATGAAAAAAAAAAGAGTATTTTTAATAGTGAAAAGTATAGAAAAAGGAGCTTTAAAAAAGTCTCATGAATTAAATTGAGGGGAAATATGCAGAAAAAAGAAAGCCAGGCTCTATAACAAAAATGATACAGAGGTTTATGCAGTTTATACTTTTATATGAATATGCCTAAATTGTCCCAGATCGTCTTCTGTCATCCACAAGTTCCAAAACAAAGACCATCTTTAACACTCATACACATTTCTGAGGTTAAAAACCAAAGAATTTTCTACAAAAGCATATAATTTTCACGTTTCCCCAGGACCAAAATGAAAAGAAAGTTTTCAGATGCTCAAGTGGTTTAGGTTAGTCTTTCATAACATTTAAATATTTGCATCTTTGACAGGAGGAAATTTCCAAAAGTTTCTCCACCAGTAAATCCTCACTGAACACATTTCCTTCCAGCATATAAAAAAAGAATAACTTCATCAAACACTCTGAAAATTAAACAGAGAGGATGTAAGTTGTTGTACGAAAGAACAGTGGACTAGGACAGTGGTTGGCAAAATCATTAGTCAACAGAGCCAAATATCAACAGTACAATGATTAAAATTGCTTTTGAGAGCCAAATTATTTAAACTTAAACTTCTTCTAACACCACTTCTTCAAAATAGACTTGCCCAAGGTGTGGTAATTTGTGGAAGAGCCACACTCAAGGGGCCAAAGAGCCGCATGTGGCTCGAGAGCTGCAGTTTGCTGACCATGGGGCTAGGAGATCAGTGGATTTGCCACTTGCCCCATGGCATAAGCTTGGGCAATTCACTCAGCCACTGAGCTTTACCTTCAACTTTACAGCCTGTCATTTCTTTGTAAATTTTACCAGTTTCCATTGCTACCAAAGCATCTGAGAATGTAGAAACAGATTTTTTTTTTTTTTTTTTTAGTTCATGGACTTGTAAGTCTTCAAATATTCAATATAAATATTCATTAATTTTGGCAAACACATGCCAAATGTTCTTAATAAGAAGATTAAAACAGATGTGATAGTAATGATTAGTAGGCAAAACAAGTCTTTCCAACTGTTTGCCAAGCCGTCAGGAAAAATTCCTTCTTCTTCCACCCTCTCACGCACAATAATTGTGTATAACTCTATTGCAGCATTTATTTGGCTCTGACATATTCTTAGGCATCTTTCCAGTTAAAACATTAGCACCCTGAGGGCGGGCACTGTACTGCAACTCTGTAAAGATCTCGTAAATGTGTATGCCCCTCAGTAAACTTTGTGGGTGAGTAAACAGCACAAAAATTTCCATTCGCTTCTCTCCCATTTAGCAACTTCCACCTCCCTCTTTTTCCTTGCCTTTTCAAATATAAGTGTAATATTTGCCCATCACAAACAGCCTTGGGAGGCTGCATTGCATAATGGATGTCAAAACCAGCCTGGTTTAACTCTGTGCTCTCTCATTTATTAGCTCTCTGACCCTGGGAAAATTGCTTAACGCCTCTAATTCCTTCTCTGTAAAGTGAAGATAATATGTTCTACTTAAAAAATGGATAGATTAAAAGAGATCATGTTTTATTATTTATTTTTTTATTTATCTGGGATTCCTTCCTAAGCTAGAGGCAATCTGACCCACATGAGAACCTTGGTTAACTTCTTCCCTGCCTTTTTATGCCTGTGATCTTTGGGTACCAAGCAAATCGCTAACTCTGGCTAGACATCAACAATGGAACAATTTTTGTGATGCCATTCCTCTCTTCCTCTCTTCTCTATCCAATCTTATCATTCCCCTCACTGCACAGTCTGGAAGGAGATCATGTTTTAAAGACTTTAGCAAGGTGCCCAGTGTAACACTTGATAAATGGTAGCTATAACTATTATGATATCCTCAAAGGTGCAGATGTACCAAAAAAAGCAAAAACAAAACAAATGATGCCATGCCATTAGCTATGTCTTGCTTTTCCCTCTAGTGGACACATCAGCTTCTGAACTGGAGGCCAGCAGAAACTAACTGTTAATAGAGATTATGTCCGAGACTCAACAAAACCAATCTGGAACATACCTCTGCTGATTAAAATTAGGTTTTTATGTTTTCAAAGCTGAAAGAGGTGTTCAGAGTACTGAAATAGTGGAAGAACAGGGTTGGGCTAGATCGTGGTAACCATAAGAATATTTTATTAGGGTAAAATATAACTTGAGGCCATCTCTAGCCTATAGCACCAACCACAGTATACAACTCCAAGGAATAAACCACAGTGATCTTTGTTCATTCCTAACTAGCAACCAACCCTTCGGAATAAAAACCTGTTTTGCCCTAGGTTTTCACCAGAGTTGCCTTACTGTACATACTTAAGCACATGTGCTTGAGTTTATTTACCATATAACTAGTTGAATCGTAAAAATGGGGAAACATCTTGTGGACACGCTCACTAAATTTCCACCAGGTTTCTGCATTGGCCGGCTCAGGGAAATGCAGCGTCAGCCACGTGTCATATTTCCAATACCTCCCCCCTCCACCTGGATTTCTTGTACATTAAGCCAGTTATATAGACAGCAAGTGCTCTTCTAAAATCTCTGGAGCTGGCACCATCTTCTGCACATAATAAGTATTTTCAAATTGGGTCACATGTAGCCCCCACTGAGAGGCAGAATTTTAAAAAATGATGAGCAAAATGTGTACTTCAGGAGGCCAACTGAATGACCTCTTCTGTGGAAGCAAAGACACACTTCTTCCCCTTCCTTCAAGGAAGCCAGATGCTGATTCATTTTTTTTTTTGTTTTTTTTTTTGTTCAAGACTCAGCAGGAACACAGTGCTTTGTTATTTGATAGAGGCTTGTTCCCACACAATGACAGCGCTATAAGGTCCCACAGGGTGAAGTGCTTCACGCGACTTTAGGCTAGCTGAGCTCAGTGTCATTGAGCAGCTCTGCACTTTTGACACAGGCCAATAGCTTTATGTTTAAGTATTTTGTACTCTTTTGGGAAGCATTAGAAGCAGCAGTTGGATTTTGCCTGTGAGCAGATTCTTTTGCCCTGGGGTGGACATTCACATAGTCTATAAGTGATTGCGAGTGACTGCACTGCCCACTTCTGAGGCCAAAGCAATCCTAAAATCAGTTCGGCGTGCGGAGGGCCATTTGGTTCTTTGGTCAAGGGCAACCTGTAATTGTAAAATTCCTCTTGCATTTCATCGTTCACATAGACCTAAATAATGTTCCCTTGTTTTTGTTTTCAGGTTATGTGGTATGTGGTCATTCTTGCTGTTGTTTTAAAGTTGTAGACAGTTAAGTAAACATCTTAGGGGAATGGCTAAGATCTAAAGCTAGGAACGCTTCATGGTTTTTTTTCTATTAAAAAAGAGACAAGGCCCGGCTGGCATGGCTCAGTGGTTGAGCGTTGACCTATGAACCAGAGGTCACGGTTCAATTCCTAGTCAGGATATATGCCTGGGTTTGGGCTCGATCTCCAGTGTGGGGCATGCAGGAGGCAGCCATCAATGATTCTCTCTTATCACTGATGTTTCCATCTCTCTCTTCTTCTCCCTTCCTCTCTGAAATCAATAAAAATATATTAAAAAAAAGATTTTTTTCAGAAGTCTTCTGCCCTGCCCTCCACACCTGTCTCTTGTTATCACTATGGACTTTGCCCCAGGAGACTGAGTCTCTACATAAAAGTTGTGTAATCCTTACTTCCAAGAATTACCTGGGTGCAGACATGTAATACTCACCTCCCATGTGGACAGACATGGTGGCTGCGGTGTGACCAGAGACATGCCCAGGGTGGGGTTGGAGAAGGAGGGTGAGAGAAGGAATCCTCTGCAGCAAGCACAGCTGTGTAACAGGCCTTTGATCCAACAGCAAAGCTGAGTCCGGCATGTTGGAGCCATCTCATTCTCCTTTAGCAATCTGACGCGACTTGCTGCAACTACTTCCAAAAACTTCCCTCCGTTCTGCTTAGCTTGGGGACGGGATGAGGACGAGAAAACGAGAGGTCTACAAAAAAAGTATTTGTTCCTTCATCCATTTCCTGATTATAAATTCAAGCATTTACTAAGTGCTCTTTATGGGTCCGGGCACTGCGCTCAATGTTTTCTGTGCTTTCACTCTATTAATTCTTACAATAACCATCAAGTGGATCAATTTTCAACCTCCATTTAACAGTTGAGGAAACTGAGCCCTTGGAGAGGTTAAGAAACTTGTCCAAGGTCACACAGTAAGAGGCAAAGGTGGGACTTGATCCTGATGTGACGCCAAGGCTGTGCTCTTAACCACTGTGCTGTACTGCCTCCCTGTGTTAACATCTTTTCTCTTTTCTCCGCAGCACCAGGGAAGATAACAGAAGATAGGAAACCTGCTAGATGCTTGGAGGTACTCTTATATGCATTTGCCATTACATTAATACTATATTATTATGGAATGGCATGTTAAATTGTAATGTTTATATGAAACAACTGGGAAACTTAAATAGGCTCCAGCAAACATAATTCAAGCTGTTTGATCTCTAAAATATGATTATAATGATCTCTTTCTGTTGGCCTCGGTCTGTCTGTCTGTCTGTCTGTCTCCGGTTTTCTGAAGCGATCTTTTGTTTTACGTGAACAGTTGTTACTGAGCAGCACCAGCTGCAGGAAAACAATTCATGACATTACCGCCGCCCCCTCTCTCTTTCCTCCCCACAACCTCCGGTCCTGGCATGCGCTATCATTTTGAATGAATGTGATTGACAGGGATGGGAGGCTCTCACATTTATTTCTTGTATAAAATTTATTGAAGCAAAAGCTTCTCCAAGAGAGACCCCAGCATTGTATCTGGTTCAGATGAAAACCTTCTGGGAGAAAAGGGCTGCCGATACAATTTAGTTGGAAGATAGAGAGGCAGGAGGAGAGGAACACTTTGGGGGATTTTGAGCACTCTCTTCTATTTCTGGCACCCTGAGGGATAGTTACATCTCAAAGCACAAATTAGAGTAAGGAGAACGTCTGAGATTATATAATACCCTTTGTTAGACACACCAGCTTTAGGGTTGGTCTAATTTACTTTGACTACTCATTTCTGAAAATTGCCTCTGGGATGCAGAATCTGTCCTTAAATTAAGCCTTTCCCTTATTCCATATTTCATGTGAGAGAGAATGCCCAGATAACCAAAATCTGTGTGTATTCTCCAGATCTTCAATAAAGGTATAAAGCTTTCCGTTATATTTGAGGTTCTCAGCCTCCTGTTTGTAATCCATTTTCAAGAGCTAGAATTATTGGCAACACAAATGAAGGGCTTCAAAGGACCAAAACACACCACCATCCCCATTACAATAAAAGAGTATCTCTTGGTGTCCATAAAAGTAGCTATAGCACAGGTATGGCTTATATGCTGGCCTTTCTGCGCCATGTCTAGGTGTGAGGACAGCTGTTTACTACCCTTACCTTGATGTCTTATATGTTTACACATTTCAGAAAACATATGCTCTTTCTTTGTTGCTGGTCAGCTCTTTTGCCACAGCATTTTAAAAAAAAATATATACTTCTATTGATTTCAGAGAGAGAAAGCGGGGGGAAGAGAGAGAGAGAGAGAGAGAGAGAGAGAGAGAGAGAAACATCAATGATGAGAGAGAATAATTGATCAGCTGCCTCCTGTATGCTCCCTACTGGGGATTGTGCCCAAAACCCAGGCATGTACCCTGACCAGGAATCGAACTGTCAGGCGTCCTCAAACTACGGCCCGCGGGCCACATGCGGCCCGCCGAGGACATTTATCCGGCCCACCGGGTGCCGCTGCCTGTCCTGCTTAGCAGCCAACTCATCCCGGGCCCGCAGTGCGCATAGGAATTTGTTCATAGTTGTTTTTTTTAAACTATAGTCCGGCCCTCCAACGGTCTGAGGGACAGTGAACTGGCCCCCTGTTTAAAAAGTTTGAGGACCCCTGTAGGTCGACGTTCAACCACTGAGCCACACCAGCCGGGCATCATTATCTTTTTCTTTTTTTTAAATATATTTTATTGATTTTTTTACAGAGAGGAAGGGAGAGGGATAGAAAGATAGAAACATCGATGAGAGAGAAACATCGATCAGCTGCCTCCTGCACACCCCCTACTGGGGATGTGCCCGCAACCAAGGTACATGCCCTTGACCAGAATCGAACCTGAGACCCTTCAGTCCGCAGGCCGATGCTCTATCCACTGAGCCAAACCAGTTAGGGCATCATTATCTTTTTCATTGCCGTGTGTCATGAGAGCATGCTCAGGCTAACCTACTTCAAATGTATGATAAGAATGTGGAGCCGAAACCGGTTTGGCTCAGTGGATAGAGCATCGGCCTGCGGACTGAAAGGTCCTGGGTTCGATTCCGGTCAAGGGCATGTACCTTGGTTGCGGGCACATCCTCAGTGGGAGGTGTGCAGGAGGCAGCTGATCGATGTTTCTCTCATTGATGTTTCTAGCTCTCTATCCCTCTCCTTTCCTCTCTGTGAAATATCAATAAAATATATTTAAAAAAAAAAAAAAGAATGTGGAGAAGAGCCAAGACCAGTTAAACCACCTGACAGCCAGCCAACCCCCAAACACGTGAGAAGGCTCCGCTAAGGTCAGCTGAAGTGCCTCCCCATGCACACTCCTGACGATAGACATGTAAGGGACCCCAAATGAGACCAGGAGAGCCACCCTGCTGACCTACAGACTCACGAGCAATTATAAATGGCTGTTGTTTTAAGCCTCACAGTGTAGGGATGTTTTGTTAGGCAGCCTCATTGTGTCAACAGATGACCGATACAGGCACTAATGGTTCTTCCCAACGTGGCCTGTCTACCTCTTTAGCTTCATGTCCCACTACCCCCAAAGCACTTTAACCCAGCTGGTGAGGCTCAGGGGTTGAGCATTGACTTATGAACCAGGAGGTCATGGTTTGATTCCCAGTCAGGTCACATGTCTGGGTTACTGGCTTGATTCCCCAGTAGGAAATGTGCAGGAGGCAGCCAATCAGTGATGCTCCCTCATCATTGATGTTTCTATCCCTTCCTCTCTGAAATCAATAAAAAATATATTTTTTAAAAAAGCACTTTACACTTCAGGCACTTTGCTTGAATTTCTGAAATTGGACATGGTGTCTCAGGCCTTTGGATTTGTGATTCTCTGTTTCTGAAACGCACTTCATGACCAGATCTGCCTGGACAACAATCCTTCCTCCCAGGCTCAGCTTAGGTGTTACTCCTCTGCAAAGTTATCCTGATGCCTAGGCCGGGTGAAGGGCTCCTGCCACGTGCCTGCCACGTGCCTGTTCTCTAGCCTAGAAAGGCACACACATGGTTACAACTTATTTAGCTAGATGTTCTCTCTCTTCCCCCACAAGCAGAAGCTCCCCAAGGTGGATACTTATATTCTCTATATCCTGAATATAATGTTTGGCACAAAATAGAATCTCTACACAAACTTGTAAGCTTATTAAAACATGCAGTTACCTTAGTGTAACAGAATGCTAAATCTCATAAAGGAGGAATTTCTAAGAGAACAGGGAAGGTTTCATAGAAAATGCAGAAATTGAAATGCTTTTTCCATTTAATGGTGGAGAGGGTTTGGGAGGTGGAGAATATTTCGGGCAGAAGGAACAGCCGTGAACAATGGCAAAGTGGTGCTTTGGTGGTTGAAGTGTCCAGTGTTATTGTAGGGGAGGATTCATGGTTTCACACAGTCTGTTTTTGGGCCATGCTCATGGAGATAAAATATCACAGTACATGATCAGCCACTTGACATGGTATGGCATTGTCATTTCTTAAACTTCATATCTTAGAGATAAATGCCATCCCTACATTTAAAAAACTAAATGTTAGTGTATTAGTCTCATCAACAACCCACTTGTTTATATGACCAAGAAATGTCTAACTGCTAAGAGGTTAAAAAAACAACGCCCTCAAAGCACACGATTTTCTAAAGCGTGGGAAATGAAGCAGATGATATTTATCAAATGCTTATTAATCCATTAATAACCAGTTTTGCTATGTCTCCAAAATTTGGGGGTAATTGGAATAGATAATAATTTTGGTCTAATATAGGTACAACTTCATATGCTGTTTAAACTGATTATCCCTTTATTTGGCTTTAGTACTTTGCAAAATATTTTCACAGGTAGTTTCAAAAATAGACCCATAACTGTGTATATAAATAGGTACTTGCTCATATAATTAAGCCTGAAGAAAATACATACACATGAAAATATTTGTACTAAAATGGTAGAAATGTATAGATAATTTAAACATTTATTCATCAAAATTCTCTTCAATGTGGTTAATGCTTTTGTGATATAACAAGAATATCAAGAATTGATGTTTGAACCAAGGTTTACTATAAAGAACAATTGACGTGGGGTTTCTGTGTTGGTTTGGTTTAAGGTAGTTCCAATACTCTGAATCTGCTTTTGCAAAATATTTTATTAAAATATTTGGGCAACCTATTATTTTTTCACTGGGGATGCCAAGATAGGGATGAAAAGAGACTAAGGGCAAACAAGGCTATTGCAGGTGGGTGGACATTCTCTCTAGCTGCTTTCATGTCATTTGGCAGGAAGTGAACTGGCCATCCCCCGCCCCATCCCTCGCCTCCTTTCCTTTTGCCCTCACACAGACTGTTGTTGATCTTCTCCAAGGACATGCTAGGGAGTTGAGGGGTTCCTCTGAAGAAGGGCTGCTTTGATCTTTGCTGGACCTACAAGTGACCCTGATCTCTTGGGTCATGTCTGTCTTTTTTGGGGGAAGATCATGTCTCTTGTTCCTGATGGTGTCTGGACAAAGAAAAAGCGCCATCCCTGCACTCCTGACTGTGGGGTGCTTGGCCTCAAATATGAGTTTAGATTCCAACACACCCTACTGAAGAGGAAGCATTACAAGTCTGAATGTTGGTTTGGGCGACTGAGAATGAAAGCATTTTTCTTTCGAACCCTTTGTACTTTACAAAATACCTCAAGGGGAAGGTCTGTAACACTGAAGCCCTAATAAAGAACATAGGAAAGTTTGGTTTCTTTGATGAAGAAAAACCTTGATGTATACAACGGATAATACAAGTAACCCTGTCTTCTTAAATGATGTTACTTTATCTATTTAATACATCAAGATAAAACAAGATATAAGCAAAAATAGGAGAAAGAGGAAAACAATAGGTTTTTTCTTCCATTACTGTATAGAGATACTAAGATATGGAAATTATTCTTGAAATATCTGTAATTCTTAATAAAAGTTCCTAGAAAATCTACTTTAAAAATTGCACACAAAGCTAAAGAAGAGAAGAATTTCACTTTTCGGGGAATCCTCAGGGGCAGACATCTTAATGGGGTATCACTTAGGTGTCAAAGAGAAAATTGATGTTTCACTCAAATTGAGCTGTCCTGCTCCTATTTTCTATAATTCTTTCTATGAGCTGATACTGAAACTAAGGGAGGGCTCCCCATATTCTTTATCTGATGGTTCCCAGGTCAAATCTCCATTTCCTCCAGCTCCCTTTGGACCTTGTCCCTCCTGCAGACACCCTAGGGCAGTGGTCAGCAAACTCATTAGTCAACAGAGCCAAATATCAACAGTACAACGATTGAAATTTCTTTGGAGAGCCAAATTTTTTAAACTTAAACGTCTTCTAACGCCACTTCTTCAAAATAGACTCGCCATGGTATTTTGTGGAAGAGCCACACTCAAGGGGCCAAAGAGCTGCATGTGGCTCGCGAGCCGCAGTTTGCCAACCACGGACCTAGGGTATGAATCCTTTTCATTCCTAGGTGTAGGGAGGTAAGACAATTACAAACCACACATTTCTACCCTCTGGCAGAATATGATCAATAGTAAGATAAATCCTATGGTTTAGTTTTAGACTTCAAGATCTGATAGCTTTGGGGGCTTCATTCTTGATATTTTGAATTTATTATGTATAACTGTTTATGTATATATGCATTCATACATATCGATTTAAGTCCATATCTCCCCTTAAGTACTTTAGGAATCTTATAATCCCGAGATAAAGCCCAAGCTCTTAGCATGCCCAGGATCTCCTACCCTCATTCTTTGTCTGGTTGACCCTTCTTCTCTGTATGGGTTCAGCTCAGCATACATCATTTACAGGAAATGTCTCAGTATCCAGAAAGTGTGCAGGTGTCTCATCTTTGCTCCTTATCACTTAGCATATTATAAAAAAGTAATTCACTGATGGATTGGTTCAGCAAATATTTATTGAGCACTTACTCTTATTGGCCTAGCACTATAAGCTCCACAAGGTCAGGGTTGTTTGTTATAAAACAGACTTTAATAAACATTTGTTCAACTAAAATGGATATATATTATTTTTAGTTTTAGGAAAAGGCTTGAATTGGTTACTCATGAATGAAATTGCCAATAGAGAGGCAATGTGATGTGGTAAAAAAAAAAAAAATACCCTACTGGAGTTATAAGCAGAATAGTTATTGGTGGTGACTAAGAGCCTAGATTTCAGAGTCACACTACCTGTATTTAAATCCTGACACTTCTGCTTGCTGGCTTTGTGACATCAGGGCGATCATCCAGTCTCCTTGTGTTTCACATGTGAGATGCAAGTTGTAATACCTGGTCCACCAGGTACTGAGAGTGGTAAGTGAGGAAAGTACAATTAAATGAGGAAGAAGTACTTGTTATTTATTTAATTTATTTATTTCGATTATTGAATTTCTCAATTTCATCCTTGATGGTGCTGCTCAAGCTTTAATGTATATACAGATCACTTGGTCATCCTGTTAAAAGTTTCTGATTCAGTAGGTCTGTGGGAGCTGAGAATATGCATTTCTAACAAGCTCTCAGGGGATGCTGATGCCCTGGTCCACATACCACACTTTGGTCTAGTCTAGAGCAGTGGTTCTCAAACTTTACTGCGCACCAGAATCTCCTGGAGGGCCTGTGAAACATGATTGTTGGGCCCCACCCCCGGTTTCTGCATTAGTAGGTCTTGGATGGGGCCTGATAATTTGCATTTCTAACCAGTTCATAGGTGATGCTAATGCTGCTAATTTGGGGACTCCATACTTTGAGAACCACTGATTCAGAAAACAGGAGATTGTTTTACTTGGAGAGTAATTTACTTTTCTGTTACAGAAAACAAGAATTGGATCCTTAAGACTTAGGTTCTGACTCTTAGATTTTAGTTCTGGTGCCTAAACAAATTTAGCATTATTAAAAAAAAAATAATTGGCACTAATCCTTTATGCTTTGTGTTTTCAAAGGCCTGCCACAGATGTAGCAGTAATAATCTATTCTTGACCTGGGACCCCTGACAAGGATTGCTCTTTGAGTCAATGAGATTTTGGCTCATGATCAGATGTCCTCTCTCTCACATGAAGTAGCAAAGGAGAGGAAGCTACTTTAGTAAGGTTCTTAATAGGCATTGTGAACACTGGCTCATGTTTTGATAGCCTTTACCATAATATGTAAGTACGCTAGGATAATGGATTCTCTTCCTAGACTTAATGGAAGAGTTAGTATATTTTGAGGATGGGCATGGGTTATATGACTCTTCAAGGATTTATTCATAGCAAACCATTAAAAAAAAAGGGGAGAGTGGTCAAATCTGTCTCTAACTGAAGCAAAATTAGAAATATGCAATATCAAAATCTACTAAACTGAATCATCCTATGTTTGCTGGTCCTCTAGCTCTTTGGAGAGGAGAGATTTTGCTTGCACATTCTAGATTAATTGTCTTTCTATATGTGAGTCTGATACTTTTAGGACAAGCAACCCCTTTAGTTTAAAGAAGAAAAGTAAATTGCCCATGAAACAAAATCATGCTTCCTTATCCTAAAAATGGACCAACTGTGTATATTTTACAGTTACTATTCCTTCTTCTATATAGAAGAGTGTGCTATATTCTGGGAGAGAGTTCAAGAGTGGTTCTTGTCCCCAAGATGTTTATAATCTAAGACTTGAGGATATGTTTTCATTGATTTTTTTTTTTTTAGAGAGAGAGAAGAAGGGGAGTGAGAGAAAGAGAAACATCGATGTGAGTGAGAAACATGGATTGGTTTTCCTGTACACGCCCCGACTTGGGATCAAACCTGCAACCTAGGTATGTACTCTGACTGGGAATCGAACCCGCAGCCTCTTGGTGTATTAGTTGTTACAATTGGCATATCCTATATAATAAAAGCCTAATATGCTAAGTGTCTGGTCATCCAGTCTTCCGTTCAACCAATCAAAGTGTAATATGCTAATGATATGCTAAGGCCGCTCAACCGCTCACTATGATGTGCACTGACCACTAGGGGGCAGACTCTCTGACTGGTAGGTTAGCTTGCTGCTGGGGTCCGGTCAATCGGGACTGAGTAAGACTGGTTGTACACACCCTGGAGCCCTCCTGCGGTCCCTCCCCGGCTGGCCAACCTCCTGTGTCCCTCCCTGGCCCTGATTATTCACAAGTGGTGTCCCTCGGCCTGGCCTGCACCCTCTCACAATCCGGGACCCCTTGGGGGATGTCAGAGAGCCAATTTTGGCCCGATCCCACAGGCCAGGCCAAGAGACCCCACTGGTGTATGAATTCGTGCACAGGGCCTCTAATAATAGTATAACATCCTCTCAGATGTTGTTACCTGAAACAGCAAAAAATGTATATTTTTATTTCAATGTACTTTTCTCCCCTATTTCTTCCAAGGGTCACATGAAAGACTATATAATTCAGAAGAGATATGTTTACAGTGAAAAAACCCCTCACATTTAAATCAATTCAAATCTATTCCTGACACCTAAGCTGTATCTAGGACACATCTGGACATTTGAAAACATCCAAATTGGGCTTTTCTAGTTTTTAACAGAACATTTAGCAAATAAAAATACAAGGAACTTACTAATCTTTTTTTGTTTTTGTTTTTGTTTAAGGCAACAGCATTTCAGTGGGACCTATTAGTATATCCCCATAGCATAGCCTTTATTTCTTGCACCATCTCAGACTTGATGGAGGAAGCTGATATTCAAAGGGTGTGGTTTTTGAGGTTGCCACATGGCCTGGTCATGACTTAAAATATCTCTCTCTGGCAGCCAGATGGCCCGGGGAAGCACCAAACACAGGATTCACTGACCTCAGAACTGGATGCTTTAGGACTGGAGGCTCTTTCATGGTATCTCAGCTTCTGTTTCTAAATATCTGGAACACTTAAGCCTTCAACCAGGATCTTGCTCCTCTTTTCCTCTTCCCTTTAGTGAAAGTAGGGGGTAAGAATTAATGTTGGGCAAAGAAAGTGAATGCTGATCTTTCATGGTTCCCCTGAGAACAACTAATTGTTAACTACTTTCCAGCGGAAAGTCTCCCTTCGTCAGCCCAAATGCTTGGAAATTGGTGAATAAGAGCTGTGGGGGACTTATTCTGGAAGTCTACAAATAGGCCAACAGCCTCAGATATCCTCTTCAGGTTCAATTTTTCACTTATGTAGATGCATAAAATGCAACTTACTTCTAGATATTCAATGACGATATCTTGAAAAACTAGAAACAGTCATTTTGAAGGAAAGGGCAAAGAACAGTGTTTAGAAAGGGAAATTATTTTTTCTCTTTATAGACTGGAAAAATGAGATAAATTGGTTTAGAAAGAAAAAAATAAATGTATTGCAGGGAGGTTTTTTTTTCATCAAACATTTATTGAACACCTAGTATGTGCCAGAGACAGCTCTAGGCTCTAGATATGTAATAGTATACTAGGTAGACATGTTCTTTGGCCTCAGGGACTTCCCACCCTAGTGGAATGTACATGGCAGTAGTTCTACCCCAGTGTGTGTGTATGTCAAGAGGGATCAGAGATTTCTCTGAAGGGGTGATGTTCAAGCCAAGAACAGAAAATGGTTAGATGGACAAAGTCCCCAATTTAGTTTGGCTTCATTTTCAATGTTCCTGTTACAAAAACAAAACAAAACAAAAGTTCAGTTTAAATATTTTATTTTTCTATGCTTCTATGGTTACCTGTCAGAGAGAAAATTCTGATTTCAACAGAAAACAATTGGATTGCTACCTCTTTCTCTACCTCTTACATAGATATTTATTTCTCGTATCTCACTATATTATGATTAATTGGTTTACATGTCTGTCATTCCCTCTAGATTGTGAATCTCTTCAGGTTAGGGATGATATCTTAGCGGTTTCTGTTCTGGCACATTACAGCTCTCTGATGAGTAAACAATAAAATCAAGATAGATGAATAAAAGAAACAGATGTTTTTTAAACATCATTTTGCATTGAGAAAAGTCTTATATCAAAATATATCTCCTTATATCCAATTTATTCAAATGTTAATACATTTATTGAGCATCTATTGTGTGCAGGCCCTGTGTTTGTCATGGGAATGCAATAGTGACCAAAATGCACATGACACTGGTTCTTGTGGAGTGTGCCGTCTGATGGAGGAAGACAGTCTTTATATAAATGAGCACTCAAGTATCTAATTCCTAACTCTATCAAAAGAGACAATGTAGGTGAAAATATTGAAATAAAAGATTTTAGCTGAACATGGCAGGAAATTTTAAAATTTTATCAAATTTTTGGATGCCTATAAGAATTGTAACTCATATTTTCTCTCTCTCTTTCCTCCTATCCTCCTGCAATAATTAAGTTTTTAAACTCAAGATTCATAATTGCTATAGGCAAAAGCACATGCATTAATATTTATTATAGATATTTTAGCTGCTTGGCTTGGCTCAATTGCTTATGGAAAAACACTTATTTTTGTAAACACCAGTCTGATTTTTTTTCCCAATGGTCTTGATATTTAGTGAGTCAGAACCTTAGTTTGCATGAAAGATTTTGAATTCTAAAAAATTGCTGATATCTATGATCAGCAGTGTATACTCTTGCACATTAAGAATATGAAAAGATAAACAGATACAGGAGGGAGAAAATAAGAGCAACAGTCATTTGGACTGCTCTCCAAATGTCAGAAAGACTACTCATGAAATAATTATACACAGAAAAACATATTTTTTTTCTGGCTCCAGATCTAAGAAAATAACTTAGATTCATATTTCAGTATTAGAAGGTGAACAGTGGAGGAGCAAGCTGACGTCTTTTTTTTTTTTTTAAATATATTTTATTGATTTTTTACAGAGAGGAAGGGAGAGGGATAGAGAGTTAGAAACATCGATGAGAGAGAAACATTGATCAGCTGCCTCCTGCACACCCCCTACTGGGGACGTGCCCGCAACCAAGGTACATGCCCTTGACCGGAATCGAACCTGGGACCTTTCAGTCCGCAGGCTGACGCTCTATCCATTGAGCCAAACCGGTTTCAGCCTGACGTCTTTTATATAATAGGACAACACACTTTATTAAGTTGATGTTTCATAGTTCCCTTTGCAATTTGTAGGTATACATTAGAGGCGTGCGGCCCACAGGTCACGAGTTTGACATGCTTGCATTAGAAGAACCCCCTCAGCATTTTTTTCTTTCTAGTCTTCTCTTGTTTACCTTTTTTCCTTTCGTTTACGCACATCTTCTTTTCCCTGAATGATACCATGTGAACCTCTGGGCTGGGTTGCTAATATTAATGACATATGCTATTGATGATAAAAAATTATGGAGCTGACTGGGCACATGAATGGTATGATAATACTGAAGAATACTTTTCACAGATATTTCATTTCTTAGGTCAAGGACACTGCTAATAAACTGAAAAGGAAAAGCTTATTTGCAATTGTTGGTGAATATTGTGCTATTCTTGATGAAAATCTTTAGTCCCAGTCTGGTGTTCAATTTCTTACCATTTTAATAAAAATATGAGAGCTGAGTTGATAAGAATAAAGATAGCAAGTTAAGAAAGATAGAATAAAAGAATGAAAAAAAAAATGAAAGTATGAACCACTACTGACAGCCTCACCACTAAGGCAGGCCACTTCCCAAAATCAATTTTCCCTGTGTTCCCCTTGTCAGATAACAGCTAAATAAGAATGGTATAGGACAGCCTTGGGCAAACTACGGCCTGCGGGTCGGATCCGGCTGTTCTATCCGGTTCTCTTGCTCTCCCCTCCGCTCCTTTACTTTGAATTTATATTAGTTCACACAAACACTCCATCCATGCTTTTGTTCCGGCCCTCCGGTCCAGTTTAAGAACCCATTGTGGCCCTCGAGTCAAAAAGTTTGCCCACCCCTGGTATAGGAGAAGCAGGGAGTAGAATGGTGGTTACCAGAGGTAAGGAGGTGGGGAAGTGGAGAGATGTTGGTCAAAGTGTATAAGTTGCAGTTATGTAGGGTTAATAAGTCTAGAGACCTAATTCACAGCATGATGACTATAGTTGATAATACTATATTGAGTATTGAAAATTTGCTCAGAGAACAGATTTCAGGTGCTCTTACCACACGTGCACAAAAGGTAACTGTGAAACATTAGTTAGCTTGACTGTAGTAATCACTTCACTATTCTATGTATATCAAAGCATCATGCTGTATACCTTAAATATACAATTTTTATTAAAAAATGAATTCTATGTAGGATGCCCTAAATCATGCGGTTTCAACCGGGTGATAATTGTCTCCGAGGAGGAGACAATTGGTGTGTGTATGTAATACCACTTTCTTAATGTATAAAGTATAGATGTATAGTATATAAACATATACAATATACCTATTATATTAACATTTCATGGTCAGGGAGAGATTAGAAAAAAAGGGTCCTTAAGGGGAAGGCAATAATGAAAACAAATGATTGAGAAACATTGCTTGTAATGGTATCTTTGTTCGGCACAGAGGAGAAAATTTACTTCTGGGTGAAGCTTCTTAATCTTAAAGAATTTGATATTTATGTTATAGCATCAATTAGGAAATGACCATGATGGGATAAAGCCAAAATGGCTAATAAATGATGAAAGAGTCTGAGGCAAATTGACAGGCTTCTTTCTCAGTAGCTTTACTCTAAATCAATAAACCTGGGTCAAGACTGACTCTTCCTATTGTCAATAAAGAAGTAGTAGGAGGTAAATCCTGTTTTGCTTATTTTCAGAATGTCACTTACAGATTTTTATTTCCAGAACCAATAGTTTTCATGTGTCCACGTACTATACACACTCTCTTACCTGACTCCCAGTTAACAAACTTGGCAGATTAACAGAGGTTCTCCGTGCCCTCTGTAATACATCCTGGCTGAGGTCCGTGGCACTTTGAACACCCCAGGCTAGTAGGCTCCACATGCTTCTCTTCTTCCCAGTTGATTTATATGCTTACAAAGAGTCGGCTTGGTTTATTCCCAACCTGTTAACTCCACTTCCATTTGTTACTACACTTTGTTATTATTTAGTGAAATCGCAGGTAGGCTGAGTGCAAAAAGGAAGAGGATTATTGTTTCTACAAAACCAAAGTTAAATGCTTCAAAAAGAGTCAATAAGGAGAGTCACAACTTTAAATCGAGAACAGTCAAAGTGGGGGTATGATTGACCCTAGCCGTGTTCAAGTACAGGTACAAAGACTGTAGAGCTTCGGATTTAGCCAGGCTTGGGATTTGCAAGAGGAACATGATGGAGAAGGTTCAGGGAGTTAAAGGTGTAGAATGAATAAAAAAAAGTAAGTTGGATGAAGCAGAGGATCAAATCAGTGATTTGGAAGACAAGGTAGCAGAAAACATCCAATCAGAGCAGCAAAAAAGAAAAAAGAATTTTTAAAAACGAGGATAGGCCCTGGCTGGTGTTGCTCAGTGGTTAAGGTGTCAGCCTGTGCATTGAAGGGTTGCAGATTTGATCCCCAGTCCTGGTCAGGGCTCCTGCGGGAGGCAACCAATCTATGTCTCTCTCTCACATTGATGTTTCTCACTATCTCTTTCTCCCTCTCCTTCCTTTCCGCTCTCTCTAAAAACTCAATGGGAAAAACATCCTTGGGTGAGAATTAACAAAACAAAACAACAAACAAACAAACAAACAAACAAACAAAAACCAAGGATAGTTTAAGGGAACTTTGGGACAACATGAAACATAAAATCTGCATCATAGGGCTACCAGGAGGAGAGAGAGAGCAAGGGACTGAGAACATATTTGAAGAAATAATGGCTGAAAACATCCCTAATGGTGTATTTCTTGGAACTAGAACAAATATTCTAAAAATTTATATGGACACCATGGAATACTACTCAGCCATAAAAAGAAGGAAACATTACCTTTACTACAGCATGAATGGACCTGGAGAGTATCATGCGAAGGAAAATAAGCCAGTCAGAGAAAGACAAGTACCATATGATTTCACTTATATATAGAAGCTAATGAACAAAATAAACTAATGAACAAAATAGAAACAAACTCATATATACAGAGAACAGAGTGACAGCTGTCAGAGGGGAGAGAGTTTGGGGGGCTAGGTGAAAAAGGTGAAGGGGTTAAGAAAAACAAACTCATAGACACAGACAGCAGTAAGGTGATTATCAGAGGGAAAGGGGGGTGGCAGGAGGTAGAAGTGGGTAAAAGGGACACAATTGTGATGGAAGGAGACTTGAATTGGGGTGGTGAACATGCTATACAATATACAGAAGATGTTTTATAGAATTGTACACCTGAAACCTGTATAATTTTATTAACCAGTGACAGCCCAATAATTTTAATAAACACCCAGCCAATCAAAATATTAAATATTCTCTTCCCTCCCAAATTAAGCCTCCAGTTGGGAAAGATACTGAAATCACCAAGAATTTACCCCAAGAGTAAGGTTGGAGGGAGACAGTCAATGGTTCAGGGAACAAAGAGTGAAATGAGATTCGGTAAGTGACAAGTATTAAAGGTGCTCAGAGGACAGAGAACGTTGTGAGCTGGCACATCTGGGAAAAGTGTTGTGGAAGAATGGGGTTGTGTCAGGGTGTTGAAGGCTGAAGAGTGACATTGGGATAGACAGAGAGGACAGGGACGGTGTTTCAGGTTGTGGGTCAAAGAATAAGCAGAGGCCAAATGGCAGGAAGGAGCGTCGTGTTTTTGGTGTTTTTTGAGTTTACAATGTATGATGGTTTTTAGATGGTGAAAGGTTTGGAATACTGGACTAAGGATTTTAAAAATATATATGTATATTTATTTATTTATTTCAGAGAGGAAGGGAAAGGGAGAGAGATAGAAACATCGTGATGAGAGAGAATCATTGATCAGCTGCCTCCAACATGCCCCCTCTTGGGGACTGAGCCTGCAACCCTGAAATGTGCCCTGACTGGGAATTGAACTGTGACCTCCTGGTTCATAGGTTGGCGTTCAATCACTGAGCTGCATCAGCCAGGCTGGACTGAGAATTCTTGTTTTTGTGTTTTTTACATTTTCTGTGGTAAAGTAATTAGAGTTTGGCTACTGCCTTTTAGAATTCTCTCAAAGCACTAATCTCTACTGATGTTATTCTATGAGCCAGAATTCATTCTTACATTGAAGTTTTGAGGCTGTGAGAAATTGCCCATATTAAAATATAAAAGAGCAGATGAAAATCAATTAGAAAATTAGAAAACAAAATTTGAGTTCGCCTCCAAGTAAACTATGTTTTCAGAAGCTTGTGTCTGGTAAACCTCAGAGTCCTTATCTTTGAACCCTGATCTTAGAGCTCTTTATCTTAGAATGTCACCCCTTCAAACTTGTGATTTTTTTCCATAGAACTAAAAGTAAACCCAGTTAATCCTGCTGCTTCCACTTCCTTTTGACTTTCCATTCACTAGTTTCATGAAGCACAATAACAATTGACTGATTTGAGATGAGATATTGAATGGTCATGAGAACTAGTCTGACCAGGGTCTTCTATTTCCTTAGCTAGAACAGGGAAAGCCAACTTACCAGATTCTACGTGAAGAGTCATCAGAATAAGGGTAATTATTTTTGGATGAGACAAATGGTTAGTGATATCAAGCTATGCATGTGTACAATGTCCATCTCCAAAAGGGTCTTTCTTTAGTTTTCATCCCTCATTTCCATCAGGGTCTTAATGGGAAAAAAATGGCACACTCAAAGGTTTACTTGAAGAGACTTTAACTAAAGGACTCTTAACAGGGGTGTGTGCAGGGTTAAGGGACCTAACACAGATGATGGAGCACAGAGGGGATTAGCAATGTTACTGCTCCTATTCTGAAGGGATAAGGAGAGTGAGTGATGTTAGAGAACTTAGCACCAGCTATTGCCATGAGAGGGAAGCATCTAACAAGAGCTGTGGAATGCAACCACAGTCAGGGAGAGAGCAGAGTAAATACTCAGGTCTCTCTTCTCACCCTGCAGTATTCTCTCACTTGTGGAACCCACCTGGAAGCCAGATGGCAAGTGAGCCCCGAGGATACAGCCAAAGAGGTCAACCTCTCGAGGTACAGCAAAGAAGAGAAAGGCCAAGAATAGGACTGGAGAGGACAAAGAATAGCCAGCATCCTAGTTAACTCTTCAATTCTTTAGAAATTCATGTACTTTCAGTTTCTTCCAAGAGGAGCATTTGATTAAAATTTAAAAAATTAAAAAAATCTGGAGAAGTTATTATTGTTTTAAATTGAGCCACAGTGAGGGTTTTGGAGAGGGCTCAAGAAATAGAACATACTGGGGAATAATCCAAGTAATGGCAGGTAGAAGCTAAACTATCATGTTTATGATTGGTCAAGTTACGTTGGAAGGAACAGCTTCATGGGAGCACCCATGAATCTACCAACTAAGCCCAAAAATTTGAATTTGTTTTGTTAGTAACACAAGTCATCAGTCTTCTCCACCTGGTCTTAGATGGCACCACACTACGTATGGGAGAACCTGTTTCTGGAGAACAGTAGAGAATGTGTGCTTCCTCTGGACAGTTTGGCCTCCCCATCCTTTTCATAGGAAGAGGGGGAGAAAAGAGTAGGCCTACCCACCAGGGCAAAGCTGGGAGTGTAAAGTCCAGCATATGCCCTTGAAGAGCAACTCAATGCCCAAAGGAAAGAAGAGGCTGGGCCACACATGCCTCCTTATTCTTCCCAAACGCGTATCAGGTGAGTAAGTCTCTCCACTGTCTTGGGGCAGAGTGAAGGAAGAGCATTGGAGGGGACTGGTCTTTTCTCCATCTCACTTTCTCATTCATTGGGTCACTCAACTTACATGCGTTCAGCCGTAGACACCCTATAGATGCTGGGAATGCAAAGATGAATAGGCTGCGATTTCCCCCAGATGGTAATAACAAGAACAACGAACAGTTACTGAGGATGTTTCTCAAGGCAGGACATGTTTTTATTAATTTCTCACGAAACATTCCCAGCTTCCATAGAGACAGATACTATTACTAACTTTATTTTACAGCAGAAGAAACGGAGGTTTGGCAAGGTTTAAAGGACTTGCTCAAAGTCACAGGAATTAGTGGCAGAGCTAGGATTCAAATTGAGGCAGTGTGGCTCCAGAGCTAGTGTTCTTAATTCCTTCCCATGTCATAGGCCAGTGGTGGAGGCAGCCCTGTGAACAAATAATTACAGTGTAATGAATGAGGTAAGTGCTAATAGAGGGATGTACAGAGTACAGAGGAAGGAGTGACTAAACAGGCCTACGTGTGTGACATTTGCGTAATTTCCTCTGTCTATTGCCAGAAATTAACAAATTGAAGTCTTCTGGGGGCTTGATTTATTATTACTATACATGGATTCAGATAGAGAGCTCAATTCATGTTGCCCTGCTGCCCCTCCCAAGCATAACAGCACTTAAAATAATTTCTTCCTGACATCTTGGCCCCCCTCCAAGAGTTCTGCTCTAGCTTTTGGACAAGGCAGCAACAGGAAGAGGACATCCTAATGTTCCCCGATGAGAGACTTAAACTGGAATTTGGAATTGTTTTGTGATTAAAATCACTGTTAAGATTCTATTGTCCTATACTGTATATGCATGTGTGTATGTATGCCAATTGAATCAGCCATGATACATATGCTATATAGAATCATCAAAAACAGCTGTGACATTGGTTAAATTTCTATGCTTCTATAGTTTGCAGGTCTTATACCAAATGAAGATGATTTTCTCACCTCAAAGACTTTTTTGGTTATGACTTTACCATAATTTAGTAGTAATATATCACAATTTCTGCTAATTACATACGACCAATTACATTTCTATTTCATTCCTCTAGGTAGAAATTGTTTAGATTTGACCCCCTTTCTCACAGCTTATCTTTGAGGTACTGAATACCCATACATTTGGTTTTTATATCACTTGGAACTACAGTAGGCATCATTAAGCTTATATGACCAGATTGGGTACTGTAAACAGCTGTCTGCTGCCTCCAAGTGATGGCCCATTCATGCCAGGATGTTAAGCACATCCTGTGGTTTGGTGTAAACACCAGGTGGGATTCTAATCCATTCAGCACAGAACCCCTCTGTCTTTCCTCCTTAATAAATGAAAATCTCTGCGAAGTCCCTCCTCAGGAATTCTCTATTCCCTTTGAAGTCAGTGAGTCTCACTCCAAAATGGCCCATGAAGGGGGATGGATCAGCTCCTCCCAAGCTCCCTCTATTCACCGTGTATTTCTTGGAGTGAGTGCAGGAACTCACAGAGAATTTCCAAGTTAACATGTAGCCCTCTGGTCCTAGGTTACTCTTTAGTGACTTTGGATTTCAGTAGAATAAAGTCAATTTTAGTTGAGAACATGGCCTTATTACATCAACTGCTCTCTTTCAACGGGTAACATTACTCCTCCCAGAGCTCTGTAGCTTCTTCCATTTAGGGTGCTGCCTTTGGGGGCTACCCAGGAAAACAAAGGGCTCTGAAGTTAGGCCCAACTAGAATAGGGAGTGGAGACCCAAACTTTTCACTTGGACTCAAAAGTCCTTCCCAAAACTCTCATTTACTCTCAACATGGCCATGCCCCTCTGGTTCTCCTTGTGATTGACGACTGTGGAGCAGGCGTGCTTTCTCAGACATGAGGACAGTGTTTGAACTTGTTGCTAGGACATCTATGGAATTTCCATATTCTATCCCAGGAAAGAAATATAATTTTTCTTTGATGCCACATTCTTCTTTAGCCAGAAGTACAAGGAAACCACTGTTTGCAGTGGGGTTTTTGGCAGAACTCTGAAGTGTGGCCTGGGTCTGGGAACCCACAATCCAAGAATAAGGCACCATTTATGTACAAAATTGTTGAATTTGGGTAGAAACTAGGTTCAGCTATGTTTGTGAAGCCACTGTCTTGCAGGGTCAAAAAGAGCTTATTTTTCAAGTAAGTGTGTTTCACTGTTTACTGGCGACTCTACCAAAATAATTATTTCCTGTGTGGGTCACTGGGAGTGAGGTAATCCTAAAGAAAATGTTCCATTGTGCTTACTGGGCTGGGCAGAGCAGCAGCTCCAGACTTTCCATTAAAGCAACAGTAATTGTGTTGAATGGGAAAGTCTGGTTCATGTGCCTTTGGGAGGGAGGTTCATTTTCTAATTGATACTTTCAGGATCTTGTGAGAGATGGCAAATATGAAGGTACACATACACATATCTTTGTGTGCCCTTATTATGTTGGTTCATTTAAATAGTTTTACAGGACGGTTCCTATCAATGTAAAAGCAGAAACTTACCCTGTACAAGTTGTTAATTTGCGTGTCTGTCTTGAGCCACTTGAGGGCATGCTTCATTTGCCTTTGTCTGTCTTCCTAGCCCATAGTAATAGGCTTATCACTGAATGCAATGCTCATTAGTCATCTGAGGATGAATGCATGGCTTGCAAAGTAAATGAAGTCCAGGGAAGGAACTAATAGCCCAAAATTGCCTTCCCTGGTACAATGACACCAAGATGAGAGAGATTTCCAGAAAGAGGGCCTGGCCAGCCAGGATTAGAGCATCCCTGAGGTGCTGAACCCCATGGTTCTAAAGATTAAACAACTCTGTACTTCCTACTGCCATCCTCTTTGGAGGTAGAGAAGTTAGGAATAGAGTTATCCACAGTAGTTGCTAGAGATTAGCACAGCGAATACAGTGAGCTGTGGCAGCGGGGCCAACAGGTAAAAAACTAGGCCAACTTCCGGTTTACAAAGCAGAGGAATGCTTTTGAATATACATCATCTCATACTTTACTCTGCCTACTTACTACTCTGGTTATAGGACCTTCGTGTGTATATTACAGATGTAGAGCTTTGTATTATAAAAAAACAATGTTCATTACTAATTAATCCACTCACTAAATTTTTATAGTGTTTTCTATATACCAGGCTTTGCATTGGTGCTGAAACACAGAGGTGAACAAGCCATATATAGGGGTCCCTTCCATTAAGAATTTCAGCTGCTCATGGAAGAGATGGATGGAAGTACAAATATATATATAATGATTACAAATTGTGATCATTTAAGAAGAATTATCTGGATATTGAGGTAGGGAATAAAGGAAGTACCTAAATTACATAAAGTGGCCAGAAATGGTTGTCAGGTGGAGGAGAAAGCTTTGGGAAGAGTGAAGAGGAGGAGCGTTCCAGACAGAAGAAAGAGCTCATGTGAAGGACCAGACACCTAAAAGAAAGTGGTGTTTTAGAGCATAAAAAAACAAAACAAAACACAGTGCTCATGCATCTGCAATAGCGTGAGTGAAGGGGAGAGTGTTCCCTAAGGGGCAGAAGTCCTCCAGGGATTTTCAGATCTGCAATCAAGGACAGAATATCAAGTGAAGAATGTGGGGTAGTTGCAGAATCACCAGGGGGCTCGACATCGTTATCCAGAGCAAGGGGTCTGAGCATGAGAGTGGGCCTTCCACTGTATCTTGTGTCTCATCTCAGCACCATATGTCCCACACAGCTTATGATTTTGGCCCAAGTTTCAGGCCCAAATGAGAAAACCATGGTTGGGAATGGCCATCCACACCCAGTCGGTACTTGGAAATGGAAGTGGAGGCTAAAGAGGATGCTGATATTGAAGTGTGCAATGCTTTCTGCACTTTATGCTCCTGATCTTTCAGGGTAGAAGACATCTAGGACGTGTCCTTTCAGAATGTCTTTAAGAAGCTACGTGTGTGCGCGCGCGCGCACACACCACATGTAGGTAGATGGATGCTGATAACTGCCAGATGAATTGGCTTATTCAGGTTTTTAAAAATATATGTTTTATTGATTTCGAAGAGGAAGGGGAAGGGAGAGAGATAGAAACATCAATGATGGGAGAGAATCATTGATCGGCTACCTCCTGCACATCCCCTACTAGGGATCAAGCCCACAACCCGGGCATGTGCCCTTGACCGGAATCAAACTGGAACCTCCAGTCCACAGGCCAACACTCTATTCACTGAGTTCAGCTGGCTAGGGCTTATTCAGGTGTTTTTAACCAGGGGTCTGACATAATCTTGGGCAGGAAAAAAATTATATCTTTATTTTCACTAACTTCTCTAACTGACATTTAGCAGTTCAACAATATATTTAGGCAATGAACCATAGTAATTTTAGCATCAGTAGAAATCACAGGTATTTTCATATCACATTATAGCTGTTGCAGGTATCTCAAAATATCACTTATGCTTGTCACTACTTCAGAATTATAGTAGTTATCACACCATAGCTAGATATTGTTATTTAATGTGCTAATAGAGCACATATATTACTACATCATGTTTCAAACAAGATTTGAAAACTGCATTTTAATACTCTGGTTTGTTTGCAATCCTATGCATTTTATCCTTTACATTTCAAAACGTGGTTGTGAGAAAGAGTTTGTAGGTTCCCAGACAACCAAACAGGTCCTTGACATAAAAAAAGTTAAGAACTGCCAGACTTAATGGGTCATCTTGCCAGTTCCATGTAATAGGAATATTGGGGAAAGACTTCCACATGTCCACTTTCCTGGGAGGCATTTTGCATTTTGACTGAGTAGAAAAAGGGAAGAGGCAATAGTACTTGTCGACCCCATGTTTGTGCAGAAGCCTACATACTTTTATCCAGTTTGTAAACCAATTCAGAGCCTGAATTTCTGAGAAATAAAAAGAGTCATAAATCAAGAGAGCCAAGAGTGAGAGGTCTGAGAGAACGTGCCCACAATCTTGGATACAAAGAATGCATTACACCATGTGTGTTTTTCATGGGTGTCTTGCTGTTAGCATTACCAATGAAAGTTAATTTTCTAAATGGCATCAAAACAAGCCAAAGGAAAATCGTTAGGGCAAAAAATGAAAAAGGATCCCAAGTCAAATTTATAGAAAAGATTCCTTTATTAACTTTTGGTCGAGAATATGTTTGTATATTTTCAGAAAACAACTCCAAGACCATGTGGATTCCTGCAACAGAGAAGAATTGACAGGATTGCTCCAGCCATGAAGTCAGAGGAGAAACAGTCCAGAGATGGGAGATGATGACGACGCCTTGCCATACTAGCAGTCAGCAGCTGTGCGTCGCTGCAGGTTGCCCAGGACCAAACCAGATAGGGTCGGACCTGCATTACCACCATTTGTCCACCATCCAGAACTGAAATATCATTGCTGACATGTACACATAAGGAACTGTTTGACATTGAAATTGGGACTCAAAAAGAACTGTTGGCCCAGAAAGAAACTCACTACAGACTGGTTCATTTGCCTCTCAGCATAACCATTATTGCTTGTCTCATTTTCTGTTCTTATATGTGTATTTCTAGTATCACATGATCTCACTCATCTGGGGGAAATAATGAACAACATAAACCGATGAACAAAAACAGACCCGGAGACAGGGAAACATCTATCAGACTGTCAAACCTCAGAGGGAAGGTAGGGGAGGGGAGGGGTAAGGGGGAGAGATCAACCAAAGGACTTGTATGCATGCATATAAGCCTAACCAGTGGTCACGGACAAGAGGGGGGGTAGGGGCATGCGTGGGGAGGGGTTTGGGATGGGAATGGGGGATGAGGACAAATATGTAATACCTTAATCAATAAAGAAATTAATAAAAAAAGAATGCATTACCACAAAACTTTGCTAAGTAGAGATCTGGGGAAAGAACAAACGTAATTTTCTCCAAGCTCTAACCTCCAGGGTCTACAGGAAGTCCATTCAGCCAGCCTGAGCCTTCCCCATTCCCTAGGGCTGTCGCCTTGGGGTCCTCAGAGAACACATCAATAAGCACAAGGCAAATCATTAGCCAGTCTGCCACCTCCCATGGCTGAGCCACCTGATGAATGCTATTTTTAGAAAGTCTAATTCCTGGCAGAGACATAGCAGCTACAGCAAGCCCTGAGAAGTCAGCCTGGTTTCCCAAAGGTCTGAGGTGGCACCCCTGGACAAGAAATGCTGAAAGAAGTGTTTGCTCACTTTTTCAGAGATTTTAGAAATAGAATTTAAAGCTCAAGAGGCCGTCCACTCCCCACCACCCTCCACTCTCCACAACACAAACTGAATGAATAATAGCTGCTGAAGATGCCTCTCCCATCGTATCACTCAGTCTAGTGGAAGCTCTTCAGAAGCAATGGTTTAATGAAATGATGCTTTAATGGCAAAGAGCAAGGAGTCAGAGAAATCAACTTTCCCAAGATCACAGTCTCAGAGCTGGAGGAACTGTGTTTCAGTCCTTGCCTGCTGTTTCATAGGTCTTCTCATCTATGAAACCGACCAATGAGAAGAACTCGTACACAGGGTTTTTAGGAGCATATGTGTGTGAATGGAAAAGTGCCCCTTCAATGCTCGCTAATCTCTAACTGCTGTAACTTCTGTTTTTCTAGACAAGTGTGATAGTCTCAAAGAGGTTCCCTCCTTCTCCTCCTCCTCCTCCTTCTCCTCTAAATCCTCACCCAAAGATACGTTTTTATTCTTTAATCAATAAAGAAATTAAGAAAATTAAATTGCTTCTGTACTTGCCCTGACTGGGTATTGAACCTGCAACCTTGGTATGTGCCCCGGCTGGGAATCGAACCTGCAACCTTTTGGTGCACAAGATGATGCTCCAACCAACTGAGCCATCCAGCCAGGGCTGTTCCTCGTTTTTAATTAATACTGAGGTATTAGTTGATGTCCAGGCCTATTTCCTGTCATCTCCTTTCTTTCCCTGAGACATTATTCTCTCTCTTATCTCTTTAGTCTTTCTCTCTGTGATGTCTTCCTGGTTGGAGCATGAAAACATGCTCATCTGTCTCTCCCACTTGAAACAAACCCTTCCCTGATCTTACACATCCCTCTGGCTCCTGCTGCCTTCATCCCCACCTTTGGGACCTGTCTTCCTGCAGCGAGCCAGTGTCCTGCTCTGGGCCCAGTGGTGGCTTAGTGGTGAAGACTGCCCTTGTAGGTGGGGCCCACATTTTTCTAACAATGTTTGTGACTGATGGGTAAATCTGCCTAACTCTGGGATGCTTGCTGTGGCCACAAATCTTTGTTTTTAAATATATTTTTATTGATTTCAGAGAGAAAAAGGAGAGGGAGAGAAAGATAGAAACATCTATGAGGAGAGAATCATTGATGGGCTGCCTCCTGCATGCCCCCTACTGGGGACTAAGCCTGCAACCCAGGCATGTGCCCTTGACCAGAATTGAACCTGGGACCCTTCAGTCCATAGGCCGATGCTCTATCCACTGAGCAAAACTGGCTAGGGTAATACGGCCACAAATCTTAGCCAGGTTCTCCTGTAGCTCTCTATCTGTAATATTTGCATCTCCACCAGCATGCCTTCGTTTTCTTTCTTAGTCTCCCTTCTTAGATTTAGAACTGAATTAGCAAGGAGAAGGAAGTAATCTGTTGGCTGGTTTCTCATTGTCTTCAGTACAAAAAGGAGACTTCTTACTGTGGCCTCATTATCCCCGACTACCTGTCACCTCCCTTGCCTTTGCTCAGTTCCTTCTGCTTCAGCCACTCTGAGCTCTTCGTGGTTCTCTCAGGACTTTTAGATTTTTGCAAATAGTACACACTTTGCCTGGAAGGAAAGTCCCATTTTTCCCTGCTTCTAGTCTGGTCAGTTTTGCTTCTTCTTTAAATCCCAGCCTCCCTGCCCTGAGAGCCTCTCCAGGCAAGTTAGGGGTTTCTTCTTCAGTGTTTCTTCCAGACTTAAATTCTTGGGGGACAAGGGGACTGCCTTAATTTTCCTAGACCATCGGGGTGTAGAACACGCCTTCTCTATCGTGGGCACTGAAACGCATGTTTGTTGAGTGAATGAGTGCATTTTCGAGGTCGCCCTATATGACTCTCCTACACTTGCTTGTTACACTTTGACGCCTGCTAAATGATTCCAAATTTTCTAGAAGAGTCCTATGACAATTTGGCACAGCAAAGCTGGGCAAATTACATACAGTGACCAACAGCATGAGAGATCAGTGTAGATTAGATTCCTGATGTGGATGAGATTTCCTTGTGTTTCAATGTCTATTTTGGCCCCTCAATGAGGAAAATTATGACTTAGGTTGCAGTCATTCCAAAACTGAGCAGCCTGTAATATAAAAGGAGCTAAATGCATGAAGACAAGTTTAGTCTGGAATTTTCCTCAAGACCATGCATAAAAGACATCACATGCATTGTGGTGTAAATGACTATTTCTGGATGGATTCTTAGACGAATACTAGATTTGTCTGAACCTTGCCTCAGGACATAGCCTCTTTAATCTTGCTCCTTATTGTTACTATTAGGCTTCTTGTAACATCTGGTACAGCTTTTTTCTCTCTCCAATATTTCACGTGTGTGTGTGTGTATGTGTGTATGTGTGTGTATGTGTATGCGTGTGTATGTGTGTATGTGTGTGTGTGTGTGTGTATTACGATGCCGAAGTATAGTGACTTAGAGAGAAAGAAAAGTATTGCATTTTCCAGAACCTAAAGAAAAAGTTAAGGCTTAAAAACTTGGCATGCTTTAGGTTTGTACTAACTCTGGCACATAGCAAATGCTTAAGGACTTTTAGCTACAATTATTGTTAAAATTACTAATATTATAATTAGCAGTAATAGGATCCAGTACTTGAAAGCAAGTTGTTTTGTACCAAAGCAAGTGTGGAGGAATATACTCTCCTGGCTCTACATTCTCCATAGGAAGTAGAGATTGTATATATTAGCTGGAGTTCACCCAAACTACTTTTGGGACAAACAGGATCATGTGCTTGGAACAGAGGTCAACAGCTGTTACTCCTCTGTGGCATTCCTGAGATGTGGACAGATGTATTCAGATGACCTTCCTTATTCAGTGAGTGTGGGAACTGGTGGAAGAAGGTGGGGTGGGGGAGAGATACAGCAGTGGGGAGGGTGAGAAGGCTCCCATGGGGGCTCAGTAACATGAGCGACCATTGAAAGCAACATTGGAGCTAACAGTTTTATTTCCTGGAGTTTCCGTACTAAACACACGTTAGGGAACGAGGGCCCTTAAAGTTTTTCTGAAAGGATGAAAACCAGGCATGACAGTTTTCCCAAGGCTGGGACAAGATTGCACTTCCTGAAGAGGTCAGAGGTCACCTGTTTACCATTCCACTGAATGCACAGTAGGGAATAGAAAAGAGTCAAATCAGGTTCAATACAAGATGTGGAGTGAAATACATTCCTTCCCTAGCCCTTCCAACCCCAGTCATATTTAATTAACATTCCTATTTCTAGAAAATATCCAACTATGTCAGTGGCTTCAAAAAAGTAAAAATTCAGCCTGGCACAGGGCTCTTGGTATATTTGTATAATGCCAGCAATAAGGCAGGCAGCTGGTCTTCCGTGAGCCAAAAGAACATGGCTCCGTGAAACCATTCGTTTTTCAGAATAATAGGATTTGAGAACAGCACAGTAGACTTGCTTGATAACAATGTCTTTGGGTCCTAAGACCTCTAAGTTTACACTGTCATAGTGGTTTAGCCAGAGTCTGCTTGGCAATCGTCTTTCTCAGTCTTTAATGATGGTGATTGATGTTTTCTGTATTTGCCACTCTCCTTCTGCTTTCTGTCAGATTACCAAGTGAATAAACCTATTGTCAAGGAACTGTCCTAAAGCTCCAATCAGCATTTTCTGGCACATGATGGATCTTGCTGATGGTACACACATTCCTTTAGGATCTCATCAGCATTAATTCCTCTAGGATGATGTCAAAACTACACGAATTTTGCTTCTTCCTCTTGATGGGGTCTGCATGAGTATAGGGTCAGCAGGGAAGCAAGGAGAACTGTATCCTCCCAAGTGAAGGAAGATGTTGCAAGTCACATAGAATTCTTGCTGAATTTGTATGAAGATGGCGCTAAAGGTCAGGTGTGCCTATCAAGAAGATACATTCCTCTTTACAAACCTTGTTCCTAAGCACTGCACTATCAACCACATATTCCAGCTCTTGGTTGACCAGGATTTTATCAACTTCCACCATGATGCTCTAATCTAGAATTCACTTTTTGAGTCAGACAGAATCAAGTTTAAATCCTTGCTTTACTACTTACTGTGTGATTGCGGGTAGATTACTTAACCTGGCTGAGCTCCTGTTTTCTTATCTATAAAATAGAGATATTAATAGCACCAACCTCCTAAGATTGTTGTGGAGATTAAATGAGATGATGCAGGCATAATGCTGAGCACAATACCTGCCAGCAGGAAGCTTCCAGGAAATGTTAGCTACTGCTTTTACCACTTGGAGCCTTAGGTCTGCCTCTCTTTGTAAGTGGTCAAAAGATTTTTAGGTAATTGTTTTAAGCTATTTTTTTCACCATATTTTTCATGTAACCCTTGATAAAACCTCTTACTTTGTTTCTGCAAATATATTTTTCTGTAATATTTGTTTACTCAGTGGGATTAGTTCATCAATATGGCAGTTATTTCTTGCCTTTTCATTTCTTTCGGGTACAACATAATTTTTTTTTCACGCTTTGGTCCTGCTGGTTTGTGATAATATGCATAGCTTTTTTTTAAACACTCGTTGTCTGTTTTTTTTTTTTAAAATAACTTTTTCATACCAACTGCATAGCTGAAAGAGAGAATCTCAAGTTTTGTTATTTTCCCACAGTCACCAGGTGAGCATTTGAACCTCTGTATGACAGACCTTTATGGAAAATTAGAAACTAAAATGAAGGCAAGTTTCTAGCTGAAATTTAGATAAAAGAAAATATTATCCTGGTAGGCTTGCTCGATATTAGAGATAGCCAGAGGGTTTCCCATCATTGACTGGCTTGACAACTATAATTCTTGAAGACTCTTCAATGATATTTTGTAGTTTATACTGGTGTAGGTTACAATGAAAAGAGCTATGCACCAAGGAGGCACTATGCTAATTTCTAAAACAGAGTTCTGGTGTCACTCATGCTATAAAGTAAAAATCAGTCTATGTAAACATATCAAACATATATTCAACTAGAGGCCCAGTGCATGAAATTCATGCATGGGGGGAGGGGGAGGAGTTCCCTCAGCCTGGTCTGCACCCTCTCGCAATCCGGAACCCCTCAGGGGATGTGCGACTACTGATAGGGCCTAAACCAGCAGTTAGACATCCCTCTCGCAATCTGGGATCACTGGCTCCTAACTGCTGGCCTGACTGACTGCCTGCCTGCCTGATCGCCCCTAACCACTTGCCTGAGTTCCTGATCACCCCTAATGGCCTCTGCCTGCCTGCCTGATTGCCCCTAACCACTTGCCTGCCTGCCTGATTGCCCCTAACTGCTCACCTGCCTGCCTGATTGCTCCTAACCACTCTGCCTCAACCCCCACCACTGTGGCTTCATCCGGAAGGACGACCGGAATAACATCCAGAAGGTCGTTCGGCTGTCTGGTCTAATTAGCATATTATGCTTTTATTATTATAGATGATCCATTTTGGTTGATCCAACAAACATTTACTCAGCCCCCTTATAGTAAGTGTGAAATGGAGATTCATTAAATCTTATTTCTATCTTAAGGGTGTGGAAAGTCACACATTGTGTGAGATATGAACAACTTACTGTGTGAGTTATTTTCATCCCTACTTTACACATGCAGAATTGAGGTTATGACTTTTTAAGTTCTTGTGGCTACCAAGTGGCCCAACTGGAATTTGTCCTCTAAGCCTGTGGAACTTCAAGTCCTTGCTTTTAGCTACTAGAATTCTCAAAAATCTCCCTGGACCCATACTGACTAATTCTCTGAAACCAGTTGGTTGTCCTACAATTTAATTCAGTTCTGACATAATTTAATTAGAGTTAATATCAGATCCCACAAATTAAGGGCTCAGTCCCACAAGATTGTCTCTCCTACAGATGCCAATTGCAAGTCCCAGGTTGTCATTTGTACTTCTGATCGACTGGCTATAAATTGTGTTCCCGTGACCCCCTCTCAGGTTCAGAGGATAGGGAGAGGGGCTAAAAGTTTCCAGCTTCTAATCATGGCTTGGTATTTCTCATGACCAGCCCCATCCTGAAGCTATCCAGGAGCTCACCAAGAATTACCTCTTTAGAACGGAAGATGCTCCCATCACCCAGGAAATCCCAAGGCATTTAGGAGCTCTGGGCCAGAAACTGAATAAAAAACCAAATATGAAAACAAAATGCAGACCTAGAACCTTTATTAATTAGGAAATTACCAAGGTTTTAGGAGCTCTTGCCAGGAGCCAAGGAGAAAGACCACAATATTACAATATTATATTACAATTTTACATGCCCCAAGATTCTTTCTTTTTAAGTTTCTTAATCCCAAGTGTAATTTCTATTATGTTCCAACAGCTCAGAGAATTTGGTCATTTGTACTATATTTTTCTCTGACAAGTTATGTAATTGGAACTTCAGTATCATCACAATGCACATGTCCTTGAATTTCAAAATCATGTGTGAATTTTAAAAAATCTGGAATTTCTCCGTAAATATCCAGGTGCATTTTTTATCAAACATAGTTTGATTATGTCTTCACAGCATCTTGGGGCCAACCCCTTTTCCTCTCTCACTCCAGTCACATAGGCTAGATGTTAGATGCCTTGCAAGAGAAAGATAATGCACATTTCTTATTCTTTTGCCCGAAGGAATTTATAATCCTGGAGAGGCTTGACAGTAAGGAGGCAGTAAAGAGCTGTGATTAGGGCATAGCAGTTCAAGTTAGAAAGATCTAGATTCTAATGCTGACTCCACTGCTTCCTGAGAATTCTCAACTCTCTCAGAGTCATTTTCTCATCTGTAAAGTGGGGATAATAGTAGCGTGTTCCTTACAGGTTGTGTGAGTATTAAATGAGATCAGGCATGTGAAGTGCTTGCTACATAAATGCTAGCTACTTTTATTATGGGGAACACAGTAGAGACTCAGTAATCTCTGCATTGATGGCTTTAATGTCCTTTATTTCATCTCTATCAATTCCACTTCTCAGTACATGTGAATGCCATTGAATTTCAAGAGCAAATGTGAAAGGACCCTAATGAAATGATTTGCTTCTTTAGTGTGATATATGTTTATAAAAAAAGAAGGCAAATGCCAACATTTATATTTCCTTTTACTCTAAAGACTTAAAACCAAAAAAGGTTAGTCAAGTTATAAAATCAAGTATACTTATTTGTTATTTTGTGAGTTTCTATTAATTAGCTAATCTCTGTGGGCTTCAGCATCCACCTCTGAAATAAAGGAGTTAGACCAGATAATTGCACCGTTTCTTTCCAGCTGAGTTTGATTCAACCAAGCATTCACATATACATAATACTAGCTAGATGTTATACAGTTATCTTTCCTGTGCTCGAAGATAGTTATTCATTTTCTTCTTAGCTTTTTGTTATTAGTCAGAGGGAAATTTGGGAAGTCTTTGTTTCTCCTGTACATATTCTTAATCTTTATGATGAATTTCAGAGCCTCTTTTTCTAGATCTGGGTGGTCTGGTCACTCCAGAATAGGGGTAACCTTTTAGAGAAGGGCAATAGGCCTCCTTTAAATTGTCCCAGAAAGATATCAGGCCCTGGGTAAGCTATAGGTCCCCCTAACAGGGGTGGAGGAGAGCCAGGAATACTGGGTCAAACTAGAAGTGAATCTTCTCCAGGACTGGGGGCGTTAACTTCATTATTTTCCTTTAGTTCAGACGTGTAAATGAATCCTTTTCAAGGACAAGTTGCTCCAAAGGGCAGAAAAATGTGTCAGTATGGGCGGGTCACAAAGACTGTGTTGGTGAGAAAATTGAAATGTGGACAAAGGAGGTCTATCAGGAGAGAAATTTTTTAAATCTATCATTCAGCAGATGAGGAGGGTGGGACTTATAGCTAGGTCATCAAGGATGTTCACTGTAGCATTTTTAAAATAGCAAAAAATTGGTAACAATATTAGGGGATGCTTAAACAAATTATGATATGATTATAAGATAGAGTATTATTCATCAATTACAAATGGTGTTGATAAAGAATACTTATATGTCATAGGAAAATGTTACAGATATAACAGATAAGAGCATATATCTGTTGAAAATTATAAATAAAACATGACATCAAATACGTAAAAATCTTAGTAGAAAAACATATGGAAGACAAGGGACCAGAAAGTTAAAAGTATATCAGGGTGGTAAGATTATGGGAGATTTTGGGTTTAATGATTATTTTTTACATTTAAAAAGGTAAATGTATCTTTTTCTAAATTTTCTATATGAAATATGTCTTACTTTTATAGTCAGAATAGAAAGCCATGCAAATTACCTTAAACGAAACAAACCAAAACAAAACATCCTTCACATACACAAACCAAAACCTAGGGTAATCATATCAAACTTAGATGTCCAGGAAAACAGAAAAAATGCCTGGGAAGGTTTTGAGAAAGCCAGCAAGTACAAGATCCTGAGTCAGGTGCCAGACGACAGAAGCAGAGTCGGCCACACCAGTGGAAAGATTCAAATGCAGAAGGCATGGCCAGAGGGAGAGGGCTCGGGGCGTGGGGCCGGCCTTGGGGAGCCTGCTCTGGAGCCTCCCTTCTTGCCTCTCATTTAACATTGAGTGACTCCTTGAGGGACATACTAGTAGAGAGCATGCGATACCAAAGGGCTTTTGGTCACCTTACTGTCCCCCTTTGTTATTTGACTCTCCCTTTACTTAGGGGACCTCCTCTTCTCAGTGGCTGTGAGCTTGCAAGGAGGGTGTGCTTCTCAGAGTTCCTAGAAGTGAGCTTGGTATAAACAAAGGTGCATGTGTTAAATTCTCCAAAGGGCTACCTATGTCTAACACACAAGTTCAAGTCCTAATATTTATGACTCCTTTCAACACTGGTCTGAATTTTCCCAAATCCTCAATATAATTCTTATTGTTGTTATTTAACTCTAATAATATGTCTATCCCCATCCCATGAAAATCTCTCCTCTGTGAGAGGCTTTATCTGTCCTTTAGAATACCTTGTTTGTCTACCCTTACATTCCTGCTGGATTCCAGGCACCAATTTTCCCCAGCTGTAACCCCGGACCATCAAGAATAATTCTCATGAGCCCATCATAGAGTGACTGGCAATCTTTTTCAGTGACAAGAAGAGGATATCTTTAAAAGAAAAGTCTAAAGTCATCAAAACAATGCAATATCCTGTGTGAAACAATGCCTTGAGGTTTGAGGACATGTGGTTTGATCATGTGCCCTGAGGGAAGTTAAGTTGGAGGTGGCCTCGGATGACAGAGACTCGCAGGCCTTGGCGAGTGTGTCCTCAGCCCACCTCACACGTGGGGCTCCTCCGGGAGGAGGGGCCGCAGCTCTGACCCACCATTAGCACAATGATCCTCAGGATGCTCCTGGCTCTCAGCTTCTTCCCGTCAATTCAAGTAGCAGGTAAACGATTTTGATTTCTTTCCTTCTCTGAGTTTTAACCATGAAATTGGGGTATTTGAAGTATAGTTTTGCTGTAAAATGGCAATCTGCTATTGAGAAGCTCACTGATTCTCAGACACGTTATGATATTTTAATGAACATCTTTTTGGAATGAAATAAAATTTTTTTAGCTATTAGTTGAAAATGTCATATATATGTTTGTTTGTTTTTTAATTTAAGAAAACTAATAGCAGTTTGGTTCTGAATGCTCTGGAATTAGACTGCTTGCATTCATGTCACAGACCCATTTCTCACTAGCTAAGCTGAGGCTAGTGTTTAAACTCTCTAAGCCTCAGTTTCCTTATGTGTGTAACGGTGGTGATAATAAACTCATCTCAAGGTCATTGTGAGGATAAAATGAAATAATTCATGTAAAATGCTCAGTGTAGTTAGTGCTTGGCTGGCAAGTTAAGTGTAACTTGTAATTACTGTGTCTACCAGAATTGCATGAGTGCCAAAATGAATTTGGAGTCATTACATAAACTGGCACAATACAGATGCTAATAAATTAGTTTTGTTTTTTTGTGTTTTTTTTTTGTTGTTTTGTTTTTACAATTGGCTGAAATCCATTTCCTTAGATTAAAAACCCGTAGGGTCCAAATGATCATGACGAGGAGGATGAGTGCCCCTAACACTATTACAAACCCCATTTCAGATGAAGAGATGGAGGGGTAGGAATGCTAATTTGCCCAAGGCTATACAGGTACTGGTTGTTGGAACCAGGGTTTGATGCTAGAGCCTCTCTATGCTCTTGACCTTTATGCTATCCCACCTAACATGATGTGGTTTATAATTTTATAGCTGCAGACACATCCAAGGTTCAATCATTTTTAGAAAAATCACAATTCCAAACAGAAGGAACTTGTTGCTTTGGTGGGCTAGGGTGAGAGGTGTTTATTCAGCTTGGTCTTAGAGTTGGAAAAGGGTCCTGCTTGGCTCAAAAATTGGACTGATAGGGGTTGATGGGATGTTTAAATACAGTTATTTCTTTCCCTTGAAGATACATTGAAAAACCAGTACCTTCAATTTTCTATTTCATTTATTTTGGTGTGAGAAGACCGTACTATTTGTTGTTCTTAAATATCATGTGCACATGCTCCAAAGGGTATAATTTCCCAACCTGCGTAAGTACAATAGTTACATAAATGCCCATCTGTTTCATTGTCTGATGTGCCAGTGAGAACATTTACAAATTGTGTGTATTTATAAAAGGTGTTCATATAATGAAACACAGCTGGTGATGAGACAGGTTTTGCCCCAGTGTCTAGTACCAAGCATTTAGAGCTACTAAATCCATTTAAAAAGTATTTTTACATTTATTTTTAAAAAGGTCTTTAAACTCTACTTTTAAGGGATCTTTAAAATTTATTTAAAATTAATATTTAAAATTCCTTAGTTTATTAAACAGCAAAGAATTGGCAGAAAAGAAGGAGAAACCTCACTCAGGCAGAAAACTAAAATTGGTGATTGTACACAAAGTACTTTGCTGATGTGCCTTGTGGACAGCCATCTGCCATCAGTTCATTCACTGTCCTTTGAAGGTATTTTTTGCACGACTCAAAGCTTTATGTTTTTTTCTTTAGAACATCTGTTAAAAGGGGGTAGCTAAAAAAGCAGTCAGAGTTCACACACGCAAAACCTTTGTTTTTTCAACTTTAAAATACATCTGCTTTTCAAACACCAAATCACCCTCCTAATAACTTTTCAGGTTTGATGCTGAGTGGTCAGCCAATGAAGTAGGAAAGGTTTGGGGTAGAGAGGGCACTTTGGAAATGCTCCTTCCAATGAAAAAACTAATGAGAAAACACAATGACAACATGCACAAATGTATAATCCATTTTAATCAGTGGTGCTCTCTGCTTCTCTGTATTTACCCTATAAGAGGAAATAGCAAGACAATTCTCTGGTCAAAGTGTAATTGTCCTCCTTAGGATTGTGAGAGACTACTGGTATGTCTGTGTTGAATGTGTGTATGTGTTTAAAAAACAGAACAGTCCCCCTCCACCCCCATGCATTTAATAATCCTAATGCATTGGCTCACAGTGTAGTTTAAAATACTTATTCTAGGAAGGTTAAACCTACCCTGATTCTTCTGATTTTACTGATACTCTAGAAAGATCTTTATGGCTAAATTAAAGAAATATGACCTAGAAAGTGTGAGGAAGCCTTAACTTAGACAATTCCTTTGTTCAAGTTACATGTTTTCTACCAGATTTGGGTAATTGTGCCACTGAGATCCATAACAGAAGATTTCACTGGGCCTTGGAATCCGAGTCCAGCTCAGAACGGCAGGCCCTGGAAAGGCGCCTCACGTGGGATTGATGATGGAAGGAGTGTGCATATTGTTCATAGGTGTGCAGCCAATATTGGCTATTTTCCATCAAGCTAGTTATTCACTCTGAAGACAAAATCAGGACAACACCACTTATTTTTTTTCCATGAGAGCATTTATTTTCATTTAATCTTAGCAAATAAGCCGTCAGAATGGCCAGTTTGAACAGGATTGGGTTCTCCAGCGCTGCTGCATTTCCCTCAGCATGTCTTTTTCTGAGAGAGCCAGGAAGGCAGAAAGATGGGTATCTAATCATTTCAATGATCAGCAAAACAAGGTAATTAAAAACTTTATTTTTAGTTCAGCAAATGACCCCTCTCAGGTAGCTGTACACAAAAGGGAGTAATCCACCTCTCATAAAAAAAAGCGCTGCTCTGAGGCTGGACGTGGGAAAGTAAGGTAAAAAGAGGAACATCAAAAATGCCATGTAACCAGCAAATTGTTCTATCTACCTGACATTCAATACACTGTAGCCAGTTTTCCTGACTGTTCAGAAAGTGATTGGGTGTTTTTGTCATTTCAAGTAAATTTGATAGACATTTCAAAAGTCCTTGCTTAAGAGTTGTCTTTTACTCTACCACCATTCCCTACAATAAGGTACTGCTTTTTATGTTTTTCAAAGTCAACTATCCAGAAAGGACTTTTTCGGCAAGGACTGTAAAATTAATATCAATATATCAATGTCAGGAAATAGAATGAGTCATTTTCACAGACAGACTAGAAATCGAAATGAATCTGTGATCCTAACTTGGAGGCTCTCACGTTCAAACCTTTACTATGGGTAGGTAGGAGATCTCACTGTCTCCTTTTCTTTAGACACAGACTGTCCTCCTTTTTAAGGCCTTTATTCTATGATCATGAGTGTATACATTCCATCTGACTATTATTCAGCTCTTATCAGGTGTGACTGTCCTCCTCCCAGTATTTCCTGCGTGCAATGCACACTACGTTCCACTCACCTGGCTACTGCAAGAGGTGGCGTGGGAAGAACCTCAGCCATCCTAACCAAGTTCTATGAGCTAACATGTTCAGCACTAGCTACCCACTTTTTCTAAAAAAAAAAAAAAAAAAAAAAATAGGGAGAAAAAGAATGCATACAAGCAGTGAATACGGGAGTAGATTCATTGGGTGGCCATGGCCCTTGGCCCCTAAAATGTTCCTGGCTAGTCCCAGGAGCTAAGGAATGCCCTCAAAGCTCACACTGCCTTCAGAAAAACAGAAATGCCCACCCCAATCCAACAAACCACCTGCAGAGAGAACAGAACCCGTGGGCCCGGGAGAGAGCCACTGTGCTAAGCCTGTGCTTCCCCCTCCTGGCACTAAAGGGGTGTGATCTGCCAGGCGGGGCGGAGGCCCTCACAGTCCTCAATAGGAAGAAAAATCAATGGAGTCCCCTTCCCCCATCGTTTTGAATTTTGTCGCATCTCTGTGTGGCAAAAGCCTCACGAAATTTCACCATCCGCACCATTCTTAACTCAGAGAAGCAGAAATAAGGTCGCTTATACTGCCTAAAGGTTTGTCCCCGCTGGCTACCCTTCCTGCCCATCACCGTGTTTTGGTTCCTATTAATTTCGGATGCTCTCCTTTAAAGCAATGACAAAAAAAAAAAAAAAAAAAAAAAAAAAAAAAAAAAAAAAAAAAAAAAAAAAAGAGAGAGAGAGAGAGAGAGAGAGAGAGATAATGGGTATAAAACATTATTTACAGAGGCATAAGACAAAGCAAAACACTGCAGGAGAGCACAGATAGTAAAGACAGAATGCCCACACCCGGACAGGGAAAACAGGTTCCTTTCAGGATGACCAGGGCACACTGTCACCCAGGCTTCCCCCGGTGTTGGCTGAGGCCCTAACACAGGGGTGTCAGAGCATGGAGAACGGGGGCATGAGGAGTGGGGAGAGATGGGAGATGGGACTCCTGCCTGGGGCGGTGAGAAGAAAATCCTGAAAGAGACCCCAGGAAGCTGAGGGACCTAAGTCTTGCCATCCCCACCGCAGCTGGTGGCGCTGGCGTGGATGTCCCCGCCTCTTCCCGGCTAGCGCGGGGGCGGTGGGTGGGCCTGGAGCAGGGGGATACAAGCCCCGAGGTGCTGGGAGGATTACCGGGGGTCCTAGGATGTTTCCCCACGTTGGCAGCATACCAGGAGAACAGGGCCACTCCCCGAGGGCGGGGTGCATGTTAGCTGCAGTGATGGGTATCGTGCGGCCTGGCAGGGGCTGCCCAGGCATCATGGAACCTGGGCCTGGTGTGACGTGGCTGGGGTGGGTGGGGCGGCGGCATCCGCTGCTGCATCAGAGGGCGGGGGAGGGGCACTGCTGGCGAGGCATCATGCCAGGGTGCCCTGCGGCTCCCTGCGGGCCGGGCCAGCCCCCCTGGAGTGCTAGTGTCCATGTGCAGGGTTCTGCCCACGCTGCTTTCAGCGGCTCCACGTGGAAGTCTGGCGTTCAGCAGGCAGTGCTGCCGCGGTTCTAAGCCTCTTTCTGTCCACGATCATCTCCGGCCCCTCAACATGCCGAAGTGTGATCTCCAGTTTCGTCACCCGTGTCTCAACCAGGAGAGCGACCTTGATCTTTCTCTTCCAGGGCAGCCAGGTGCTCGGCTTTGGTGGCAGCTGAGGCGAGAGCAGCTGCTGTGGCTATGGCTACGTTTCCTTCAGAAATGTTACGCTGGGCTCTGTTGTTCCCAATGTCACTTTCTCTTTTTTGACAAGTGTCCCTGAGTTCCTTGTTCTCGACCCCTTTTCCTGGGATTTGGTTTCCTCGATAATTTCACTATCCTCTTCCTTCTTGGTATTTTTCTTTGTCTCAGTCTTGTGCTTTATCACCTTCATCCGTTTCATTTCCCCCTTTGTTTCTGCCTTTTCAGGCTGTCGACCATCAGGATCTGTTTCCATTTCCCCCTCTTCAGCTCCTTCGAGTTCTTCTGGCTCATCAGGCCCATGCCTGAGATGGAGCTGCTCTCCAGGCCATAGGTGGGATCCAGCTACTTCTTGTACTTTCTTGAGATGAGCTTCAGCCAATTCCTGGGGTACCTCGTCCCCGATCCACGGAAACTCCTGTAAAGATGTTTTTGTTGCAGCAGATACCACACGGAGGGTCCACCCCAGATACCAAAAAGGCAGCAGTGCTCATGACTGGGTTTCCTGACTGACGAAAGGGGACTGGCTGGTAGGCCAGGGGCCCAAGGGAAGCATCTGAATCCTCAAGGGATGGGTCCTCAGTGGAAAGCCTCAAAAAGTGGAGGATGCATTCAGCCTGAGTACGACTTCCAACACGTTCTGCCACTGTTCCAACCATCCTTGTACATGTCCAGGGCCTCCAGGAGTAGCCGGTCTCCTGCTCAGTCCACTCTCTTCCGGCATGAGTAAATGTCAGTATGGAGACCACAGTTCTGCAAATCAACTGGTTTTTCCTTGTTCTCCTCAGGACCTGAGGTGATTGAAGATGTAGAGGCACAAGCCCAGAGGGTGTATCAGTCAATATGCTGAAATGAGGAGTAGGAAGGACATCCCACTGCCATGGGTTGACTTTCTGGATCCACTGGGTGGTTAACAACCCCCCCCCCCCCCGCCACCCCACTGCTCTAGAAAGGCATGAACCCTCATCACAGCACACACATCTCCCAGTCAAGTTCCTCCAACATGGTCAAATATTCTTGGGGGTTTAGGTGATATGTGTCAATCATAAAATTTTGATATGCCAAATATATCTCTGGAGTCTTGGATTTGTTTTTTCCAATGAAAAATTCAGGAAGAGCATGTTGTTCAATCATGTGAATGTAGTGATAACCAAACCATGACCATAGCTAGGAATAGTAATGTGATTGGTTTTCTATGTCTCATTATCTTTACCAAGGTCAACTTTGAAGGGATCTTCATCTTCCTTTCCTCTCATTGTGACTGTTTCTTCATTCTGCTCATCTAGATCAGCTAAGTGTATTTTCACTATCTTTCTTTGGACTTACATTTTTTTTGGAACTACCACTTCCTCTATGTTGGGTACAGGTATTGGGTCTTCCATATCCTTGGTAAGATCTTCTTGCTTATCTTCCTCTTTTTGACATCTGCATTTCCCATAAAGATTAGCTTGGCCTTTCTTTCCACTTTTCTTCTGTGAGTCTGTGGGTGTGGGAGGTGGAGAGGAAGGTGAATGTTGCCTCTTCAGAGCATTAGCTAAGGCCTTTCTTTTAATTTTTTAAATTTTATTGATTTCAAAGAGGAAGGAAGTGGGAGAGATAGAAACATCAATGACAAGAGAGAATAATTGATTGGCTGCCTCCTGCACGCCCACGACTGGGGATTGAGCCTGCAACCCCGTGCATGTGCCCTTGACTGGAATCGAACCTGGGACCCTCCAGTCTGCAGGCTGACGCTCTATCCACCAAGCCAAACCAGCTAGGGATAGCTAAGGCCTTTCTATCCCTTCTCTCTGGACTTTAGACTGGTTCTTCACTCTTCATTGAAATTTGCTGTCAAAAACTCATGGGCTTTGTGTTCTGTCCACCTCATAATCCTCCTCATTCATCCATTCATTGAAAACATTAGTGTCTCAAATCCATTTTGCATGAACCTTCCATGGATTTTCAGGAATTGGTAGATCTTCATTTTCCACATTAACATCATTATTAAGGACCCAAGTGTCATAGCTGTTCGGATAAAATCCCTAATGTACTAACACATGCTTGTCTTTTCTCTTCATGGGTCTCAATCACTCTTCATCTTCTTGTGACGAAGGATATGGATAAATGTGGCGGGAAGCTTTTGACTTCTCATCAGTAAATGTCCCCTGATGTCATTTGATGATATCTTTCAATTTGTTAGCCAACTTCAGGTAAATGTCTGGAATCATGTAGATGTTGGGTCTGGTCAGACAATTGCTCTACACCAATGTCTTTTTTTAAAATATATTTTTTATTGATTTCAGAAAGGAAGGGAGAGAGATAGAGAGATAGAAACATCAATGATGAGAGAGAATCATTGATTGGCTGCCTCCTGCATGCCCCCTACTGGGGGTGATCAAGCCCACAACCCGGGCATATGCCTTTGGCTGGAATCAAACCTGGGACCCTTTAGTCTGCAGGCTGACGCATTATCCACTGAGCCAAGGGCTGCACCAATATCTTTTCAATATTCATAAACATCTCAAGGTTATAATCTATTTGGGATGGATTCTGTAGATCAAACCTCCACTATCCCTGTTCATTTTTATGCTAGAGGCCCGTTGCATGAAGATTCGTGCAATAGGCCTTCCTTCCCCTGGCTGCCGGCACTGGTTTTCCTCTGGCACCCAGGACCCAGGCCTTCACTCTGGCAGCTGCCTTCAGTCTTTCCTCCAGCCAGATTGCTGCTTCTGTAGCTCCCTCCGCCCCCTGCCCTCCCCCTCACAGCAGGCGTCCCACCCCACCCAGCCACTCCACACCTGCATGTGTGCTGCCCAGAGGCCTGGAGCAGCTGGGGGGTGGGGCTGCTTCCATCTTTGTTGGGTTAATTTGCATACTCACTCCTGATTGGCTGGTGGGCGTCATGACGTGATAGCCAATTTGCATATTTCTCTTTTATTAGTGTAGATGTTTAAGCAGCCACAAGAATGTGACACAAGGTGCCTCCAGCTTTGAAATCCATAAAACATTTTGCCAGGATTTTGGTGAAGGCTGGGTTGGTGACACACTTCCTAAAGGCATCTTCCTAGAAGTGAAGAAGCTGTACCACAGCCTAGCCAGCATTTTATTGGTAGGTGCATCTGCATGAACATACTTTCTTATAGTGCTTGCCAAACCAGACCTGCACCCAGCACACCCAATACATATTGTCTCTAGGATCTCCCAAAACTTGCTAGCTGGGTCCCCATGCTTCCATTGATAAATGCCCAGGCCCACCGCTGTCCCCTGGCTCGCTGCCACCTGCTGCTGTGGCCATCATCGTCATCTGTCGGCCCACCACCTGGCCTGCCCTGGCCCAGGCAGCATTCCTGTTCACACCTGCCTGTGTATGTCTCTTTTGTGCTGATTTCTTTGACTCCTTTGGCCAATGACATGGCATTGTCATAAAAAAATGTACCCAGAGCTTTCAGTCTGAGAATCATTGCATGAACATTGGTTTCTGAAGCTGGAGGGTAGGTAGCCCAGGCCCAAATGAGAAGTTGAAAGCAGGTATCTAACTTCTTGCCTGTTACTCTCATTTTGATGACTATAGAAGAGAAATGTGCTGTACAGGATCAACTGCTACTCAGTCACTCCTTTACAGGATGTGAAAAAGAGACTTGAGACTTCTTTGGCCTTAGTATTTCAATCCTAATTTCATAGGCATTTTAATTTAGTCTGTGTGTGTCAGCATGTAGATTAGCTGTGTTTATGTTTTCATTGCTAGAAGAGAGCCTGTACCATGGTGGAGAATATATTACTTAACTCCGAGCTGCAACTTTATCTCTGCATCATCATGACTCTCATCCTTTTTGTTCGTCATCATCTTCATTATCTTGGGGACTTTGGCTGCCAAGGCAACCAGGTTAATGGTTCCTGATGGTGTCATCAGAGTTACTCATTCACTGTTCACTCTGACCTCTGATCTAATGCTGAGACCTTTTCTACAGTGTCAGGGTCACTTTGTTGCCTCACAATCCACAGTGTAATGTATTAATTACTGCAGTAACTCCTATTCATCACCCACTCATTCACATAAGAATCTGAATTATTGAAATGTCTTACATTTTAACAATGACATAGATTTCCTTGCTAAGAACTTAGGTGGGTGTTTGACTTTGACTTTTTTTTTTTTTCTTGCCGAGAAGATAACAGGCTGTGCTTTTCATTGCTGAGGGATATTTGACACGTGGTGAAGTGTCAGAATGTCACTGTGGCTGTGTTTGCAACTTCCATGTGACCTGATGACTTCCCTTGATATGGAGCACCACTAATAACCAGGGTACATAGTTTAAGATCAGCTTTAGGAATGTGGGTCCAGGAGGGTTCCATTTCTGAGCCACACACTCTATCCCATAAAGTGTGGTTGAGAGTGGGCACACATGAGGAGACTGTTTCTTTCAACTATGAGGCTCCTTTGGGGACTAAATAGGGTGTTAGTAAATGGCAGGTCTTGAAAGTACTGGATTCCTGTTTTCTAAAGTGCTTGCTTCTTCTGATGCTTTGGTAACACAGGCCTTTATTCATGTGCTCATTCGGATATTTATTATCATCTTCTATGGGCTATTCTAGGTTCTGTGACAGATACAAAAACCCACTTTGAGCTTCAAGGAAGTAAAAATGAGAATTGTGAAACTTTCTAAAATTTTCCCCCCATTAAGGACTACCATCATGACACTCTGTTTACATTTTATTTATTTTGTGGGAAATGGTTATAAGCGGAAGAATCCATTGAATTGCTAGAATTTAACCACAGATATTTAGAGATGGGAGGGAACTCAGACATCTCTCAATGTATAGAAAAGGAAGTTGTGCTGATAGTTCCTAGAAGATGCTTATAGAAAGATGACATTGCAGTGTTTCCTGGCATTTTTGAATGTTTTTAGGCTGGGCCCATCTTACTTACCCAATCACCTTCCTTCCTTCCTTCCTTCCTTCCTTCCTTCCTTCCTTCCTTCCTTCCTTCCTTCCTTCCTTTCTCTCTCTCTCTCTCTCTCTCTCTCTCTCTCTCTCTCTCTCTCTCTCTCTCTCTCCCTTTCATTTTTTAAAAAAATTGATATCAGAGAGAGGAAGGGAGAGGGAGAGAGAAATAGAAACATCAATAATGAGAGAGAATCATTGATCGGCTGCCTCCTGTAAGTCCTCTACTGGGGATTGAGCCTGTGACCTTAATTGGGCATGTGCCCTGACCAGGAATCAAAACACTTTAGTAAGATTAACTTTAGTAAGATTAACATAGAATAGTAAGCTTTTATGAAAGGTTTGGAATTGAGCTGGATTTTAAAGAAAGATAGGATGTAAATGGATGATATTAACATTTATTTTGCATTCATAATGTGCCAGGTACTGTTCTACCTGACTTTTTCTGTATAAAATAATTTACTTTCCCCTAAATCCTATGAGGCAGCTTCTATAATTATCTTTCTTATAGATGGGGAAACTGAGGTACAGAGCAGATATAGCAACTTGGCTATGGTCACACAGCTAGTGAATAAATCCAGACACTCTTTCTTCAGGGTTCATGTCTCACCAATGCTCTGTTGCCTTAGGAAGGAGACACAATACAAATAAAGACATTAAACAAGGAATATTGTTTTATGTTCTTGGAACCAATGGTCAGTCTGAATGTCAGAAAGGTAGGGTAGAATCAGGTCAAACAAAGGATTGAATATTGATAATAGAAGTTCACACTTAATTTTCAAGGCATTGTGAAGAAGCTGAAAGGTTTTGGAAGTAGGACAGTCTAGAATAGGTATGGTTGTGGAGACTAATGTCTAGGAGATTATGTCATAACACTTGCATTTTACCAAGAAGAGGGTAGTAGATTAGAATTTGGGTGCCAAAGGTGGGACTAGAAAGAAGTGATTATTAATGAGATATGTTCTGAAAGTAGAAGTTCCAGGACTTAGAGCCTAGTTTGGGATGAAGGCAAAAGAGAGGGCGGGGTCAAGAATAATGCCAGGGTTTTTGGCATAACAGAGGAATGGTGGTATCACCACCTGAAACCAAGGGGTTGTGAAACTGAGTTTTGGAAAAAAATAGTGTTTAGCTTTAGACAAGTTCAGTTTGAAGTAAAGGCTTAAAGTGTCAGAAAAATGTCCAGTACAAAGCTGAAGATACGGGAACTGGGTAAGAAGAAAAATAGTCTGGTCAGGAGTCAGCTGAAGAGAATGGAGGGCTAGTGAAGGAGACCAAGAATGTGTTTGAAGAGGCCAGGGGAACAAGGATAGTGAAATATCATTAAAGTCAAAGGAGGAAAGAATTACAAAAAAACCCACCAAAAACCACAGTGGTTAAATAGCATTAATATGTTAAAGGAAGGAGAAGTGAATAATAACTTGGGAAGGCCACTGGTTTGGCTCCAAGGAGGGGAGTTGGGACTTTTGAGTTCAGGCAGAGTGGTGGGGAAGGGAGATAAGACTTTCAAAGGGTTAAGAAAAAGGGCAGGAAGTTACTAAAGTGAAAACAATTGGGAACGTTTATCAGCTATAATGTTTACCACTGTATTTTGTACATAGCGGGTATGTAATAAATGTTTGCAAACGAAGTGACTATTATGTTTGACATATGGAAGGAACCAAATGCTGGTCTTGAGTGTGAGTGTGTGTGTATTGCAAGTTAGAGGGGGAAGAGAGCTGTTAGGGAAGAAAGGAGGAGGAGGTAGAAGGAAAAAAGGATGGAGGCAGTTTTCTCCAGAAGATGAAGAGGAGGATGATTTGGAGCATGGGAGATTAGCGAGAGGAGGGCCAATATCTAAGAAAAATGGGGAGGAAGAAAGGAGATTTATAGGGATTTATAGGGATAGAGATGTGTGAGGATGAAGCTAGGGGAGATGAGCAATTTTGTACTGGCAAGCCTAATGTTAAAGACTATATATATATAATTCTCTCAGAACAGGTCTCTGTGTTAAACTTATATCCACAAGCGACACTGGGATAATACAGACCTTGACTTTGAAGCCCATGCGTACTTGAATTTGCTTGAGCCTTCAAAAGGTTTTTTTTGGGGGCGGGGGGGGTTGTAAGAGATCAACTAAAGGACTTGTACGCATGCATATAAGCATAACCAATGGATAAAAGACACTGGCAGGGGGGCAGGTAAAGGCATGTACTGGGGGGAAGGGGAGGCTGGGGGGAGGTCAATGGGGAAAAAAAAGAGACATATGTACTACTATTTGTAATACTTCAAACAATTAAAAAAATAAATAAATTAAAAAAATGCACATTATAGCTGGGCGTGGCCTTGGCTCATGGATAACACACAAGGTTCAGCCCAACCCTGCCCACCATCAGGGGCAGGGCTCTCTTTTCTAGTAAGGAAAGTTACTCTCAGCATCTCCGTGTGTTTTTTTGGAACAAAGATGTGGCTGCTTGCCCTTGGCTTTGGAAAGGCCATGTCTATTATTCTTTTCACCTTCTTCTTCTCCTCCTTTTTTTTTTCAAGCTCAAAAGCCAAAGCTACTGATCTTTCAAGGTAGGAGGATGTGACTAGGAGTTTTAAGTCTGTCACACTGTGGCACAGCTTTTCTAGGCCTTTGTTTTCTCATCTGATACATGAAGGGGTTGGACTTGAAGACATCGCAGGTATATTTCTGGCTTAAAAATGCTGCTTTAGTGGAATAAAAACTCTGGCTTTTATCAGCTCTATCAAGGCAACTCAACCACCCTCCCACTTTGTAGATGCTCTTATGATCTGATAGAGAAATACGAAGAATTGCAAGCCAGCCATTTCTGAAATCTCCTGGAGAGATTGCAAACCAGGATCTGAGATACTAATATGCTTTGAAATGACTGCAAGAGTTTAAGGGACATATTGTCTTTGCTCTCTCTCCCCCATTTTGTTATGTAATGTTGAGTTTCAACACATCAATTATTTTCAAACTTCTAGAAGATTCTGTATGTGCCAAGGTGGTCCAGAGCAGGTTTTTTCTTTTCTTTTCTTTTTTTTTGAAATAGAAGATTTAAGGAGAATGAGACAGACAGGATCAATGTATTCTCATCTTTTTTAGAGTTATTTTAAGTGAGGGCTCAGAATGATGGTGACTTAAGAGAAAAATATATTTCCCAAATTTGGGTACTGGATTAAAATATACATTTAGAAAATAATATATTAATAAAGGAAGTCCTTTGATACCTGTGAGATTTCTTTTTATCTGTTAGCTGAATTGCTATCATGACATTTATGTAGAAAGCTATAAAATCATTTTTGATTCCTATTCACCATCACCAAGCATAACCGAGCACCAATGACTTGTCCATCCTTTCTATCTCAGCTGCTACCCCATGAGCTCACATCAATGCTATTGCAACAGCCTCCAATGAGTCTCTGCCTCCACTCTAGCCTTGCTCCAAATCATTACATTCTGCACTAATGTGCTAACATCCCAAAGTAGCATTTACCACTCTGTTCTGAACTAAGATGTCTTTAATGTCTCCTATTGCCTTTCTAGTAAAATACACATGCCTTTTCTTGATATTAAAGGCACATCCATCCTCACTTACTTCCTTGTTAAGTAAATGGGATGCTCTGCTAGTCTCCAGTAAACCCTTAAACTAAAAGTTCTCTCCTTCATTTTAGCCTGTCTAGATTTGCCCCAGATTTCATATCCAGCTAAAGCCCAGCCTACTCAAAAGCCTCCAGAATCATGTCATCTAGCAACAAGGTCTCTTACGTGTGACTGTCAGTGAATCTCTATGGGGCTCATGCACCATACATGGCTTTGGAGTATAGCTAATCATGCACCTGCCTTAGAATTTCTCCTAGAAGGAAAAGGCTGTGTTTTTTACATCTTCCCATCTCCCAAGAACCTAGTACATTAGGTCCCATTATTTATTTGCTGAATGAATGCATGACTTTGTCTCGGTAGAAGTTAGAATGCCAAAGAACAATTTTCTGACACATCAAAATTTATTTTCAGAAAGTACATATTGATCGTTTTGATAATTTTTTCTCTCTTAAGAATTAATGGCTAAGATAGGACTGAGAAGGAGAAAGGGGTCAGGGTCACATGTTGAAGGGTATCCTGGGCCTGAGCAGGAAATATACTGTGAGAGAAGTTATGGTAACTTCACCAGCTCTGTGGTCAGGAGGGAGGTGTCCTTCTGTGCTAGGGAAACCAGTGTCACCTTCACAAAACAATCACAAATATCATAGGGCAAAATAGTTGAAAATAGAAAGCTTTCATTTTCTTTGGTTCCTGTCTAACATATTGAATTCTGTACAATCAGAACTTAAAAATGGAATGAAAATGATAGGATTTTCCAACCTAATTTTTAAACTGCAAAAGAAACTCTGATTGGGATGTGCTGAAATGGAGCCCAAAAAAGTTCTTAAGAGGTTCTGAAGGGAAGTTAGATTGCTAACTAAATATCTACTATATATTTTCTACTGTGTCTTTAACTTCCCAAAACAGATTTAGGTACTGAGTGCTGCCTACTCTACTCTCTGGTTCATCAGCCTCCATGTGGTATTTTTATTTCTCTATGGTGCTATGATAAAGAAAAGGAAATATAAAATATGGTAAATTAAACATGACAAATAAATGCGATTCACAAAGACTGAATTTAAGGATTTCCCCAAATGAGGTTTAGACTGAAAAGGGACTTTATTATTGACAAATGTTCATGTTCAAACCCTTTTGTACACTTGGGCAAGCTGAAATGGAAGAGCTGCCATGGTATAATTATTGCTTGTGGATCTGAAATAATTTATAAGAGACATTTCATGTGACCATATTATCTGTAGGCCTTATCTGGGATCCATCTATGCCCTTCAGGAAGTCTTTGCAATGGTAAGCAAAATGTTTCTTGTATGTGCATTAGAGGCACAGACTGTCTGGAGACATACTTTTTCTAAATATGACCATGAAATTAAGTCAATTTTGCTGAATTCACAAAGTTTGTTTTCTATTCATTTATGTTTCAAAACATTGCCCGTAGACTCATTTATAAACAACAAACAAATAAATAAAACCTTAGCCTTTCCACCATTTGTGTGACCTTGCTTAGAGAGTTATTTACTTAATTTGTTTTTCGTTGCCTTTCCTAGAAAACAAGGGATTGGCATAGATCATCTCCAGCTTTCCTACAGCTGAGTACTTTTTGTAGGATGGGACTCCAGCAAAATGGTGGAGAAAGTGGAATTTATCTTGGTCCTGTTTTTCCCCACTCCATTTACTCCCCCACTCAATGGTATTCTTCTTCCTAGCTCTCAATTTAGACATGCTGTATCATCCAATTATATCAAGCCCAACTTTTAGAGGATCTAAAAATCAATCACTGAAATTGTGTTGAAGTTTTGATGCAACCTGGCAGAGAGAAAATAATAGATTAGGAGTCATGAGGCATGAGCCAAGTCCTAAGGGTCACTTACTTGTCATATAACATTGGGCAAGTCATTGACTTCACTGACCCCAGTTTTTCCACATATAAAATGGTCACAAAGATGAATACCTTGCCTATTTACTTCACATGTTAATATGGAGTTCATATGAGAGAAAATGCTTTGTAGCCCTATTTAATTACTAATTTTTTTTGTAATCCCCAGGATATTTTTCTACTGACTTTTAGAGAGAGTGGAAGGGAGGGGGAGAAACGGAGAGAGAGAGAAACATTGATGTGAGAGAGACACATCAATTGGTTGTCTCCTGCACACACCCTGACCAGGGCCAGGAATTGAACCTGCAATGAAGGTATATGCCTTTGTCCGGAATTGATCCCAGGACCCTTTACTCTGAGAGCCTATGTTCTATCCTCTGAGCCAAACTGCCTAGGGCTATAATTACTAACTTAAATCAACATGTAGATCCTTTCAGGGTTAAGGTTCTTTCTCTGGTACTTGGAACAACACCTTACAGATGGTTATCCACTCCACCTGTGCAGAGAGCTGATTTGGTTATTAATATAGTAATTGACCTATTTACAATAGGCATAAAGGGGAAGATTTTTGTTGTAATCAAGCTTTCTCTTCCACTCCATTCTCATGGAAGCACAAGCAACTTTCAATTTTCCAGAAGTCAATTATAGCACAAGATTCACAGATTATCTGTGAGAAATCTTTTAGCTCTCAATGCCTTGCTCATAAGCGGCAGATAAGTACCTTCTTACCTCCAATCTACTCTCATGTTGTCTGTTGTCAAGGAGGAGTTGTGAGGGAAAGAGGTTTGAGGTTATTGCTTCCTGTCTCCACATCTTTAGCTGGTTTAGCTAAAGGAAAGACTTTGAAAAGCAAAGCACTAAATTCATCATCAAAACAACTTGTCAATTCAGTTATAGAAATGTCAGTCAAGGCAATTTTTTGATACCATAAGCAAATACAATAGATGGGTTGACAATGTTTCTCTTTTAACCTAGTAGGTCTGACCTAGGTAGACTCACAAGAGGGAAAACCGAAATGGGGAGAAAAGAAACATGCCCCAAATGAAAAAAAATAGTAGGAATGTTCAGAAAAAGAACTAAATGAAATGAACAAGCAATTTACCAGATATACAGTTAAAAAAAAATGGCTATGAGGATGCTCAAGAAACTTACTGAGCACTTTCAAAATGAGATAGAAAGCATAAAAAGGACAGAGAAATCATAAAAAGAGAACCAGCCAGAAATGAAGAATGCAAGATCTGAAATGAAGAACACACTAGATAGAATAAACAGTAGGTTAGATGAAGCAGGGGGTCGAATCAGCTGAAAATACACAATCAGAGGAGCAGAAAATGGAGGCTAAATAACATGTCACTAAACAATGAATGGATTAATAATGATATCAAGGAAGATACCAAAAGATACCTTGAAACAAATGAGAATACAAGAATCCCAAAATCATTGTGACACAGCAAAAGCAGTCATAAGAGGGAAATTCATAGCATTACAGGCCTACCTCAAGAAACAAGAAAAATCTCAAACAATTTAACTTTAATTTAAATGAAATAGAAAAACCAGCAATAAACAAAGCTCAAAGCGAGTAGAAGAAAGGGAATAATAAAGATCAGAGCAGAAATAAATGAAATAGAGAAAAAAAAGAAAAGAAAAAAGAAAAGAAAGAAACAAAAGATCAATGGAACCTGGTTCTTTGAAAAGATAAAAAAGATTGACAAACTTCTAACATGACTCATCAAGAAAAAGAGACAGAGGACCCAAATAAATAAAATAAAAAATGATAGAGATGTAACAACTGACATCAAAGTAATACAAAGATTTTTAAGAAAATATTACAACTATATGTCAACAAATTGGCCAATCTGGATGAAATGGGTAAATTCCTCAAACACACACACACACACACACACACACACACAAAACCACACCCAAAAGAACCAATCTTCTAAAGCTGAATCAGAAAATCTGAATAGAAAGATTACAACTAATGAAATTGAAGCAGTCATCAAAAATCTCCCAACACACGCCGAAACCGGTTTGGCTCAGTGGATAGAGCGTCAGCCTGCGGACTGAAGGGTCCCGGGTTCGATTCCGGTCAAGGGCATGTACCTTGGTTGCGGGCACATCCCCAGTAGGAGGTGTGCAGGAGGCAGCTGATCGATGTTTCTCTCTCATCGATGTTTCTGGCTCTCTATCCCTCTTCCTTCCTCTCTGTGAAATATCAATAAAATATATATATATATATATATATAAATCTCCCAACACACATAAGTCCTAGACTGGATGGTTTCACAGATGAATTTTAGCAAACATTCAAGGAACTAACACCTATCCTTCTCAGGCTATTCCAAACAATTCAAGAGGAGGGAAAACTCCCAAGCTTATGTTATGAGGCCAGCAATCAGAAAAGAAGAATAAAAGGTATCCAAATTGGAAAGGAAGAAGTAAAACTGTCATTATTTGCAGATGACATGATATTGTATATAGAGAACCCTAAAGAGTCCATAAGGAAGGGAAAATACATTTACAGTATTTATCTAAAAACTCAGCATATAAACAGCATATAAGTGGACCTGCGTAGTTCAAACCCATATTGTTCCAGGGTCAACTGTTTATTTTAAAACACCATTTTGAAAATACTAGAATGTTATTTTCCACTTTATATATTACCAAGATCAGTTAAACTACAACTTTCTGAGAATCTTGCTTAGTTGAAAGTATCATGTCTGTAAAATTGAACTGAAAAGTTGCAGGAATTAATTGCTTTCAAAGATTTTTTTTTGGTAAATTAACTATATTTCGACAAGCTCTGCTAAGATAATGGCCATTAATATAATGATAATGAGACCACTTTAATTCTAAGTACTCACTCATGATACTGCCACAAGATTATTTAATTCCAGCTTATGTGTTTGCTAGTTTTTAAATTACAGATAATGATATCTCTTAGGGCAAATGAATGTGCTCAATTAACCATCAGTTTTCATTTATGTTTATTTTATACTTTCAAAATACAGCAGGTTCTACATTTTGAATACCTTGTTTTATATGCTTCAATTCATTCAACTTTTGATTTGTATTCCCTCAAGACCCCTAGTTTTCAAGCCTTTTGAGAGCAAGGATCACATGTTACATTTCTTTGTATACTGCTGTGAAAATAATAGGATCTCATTAAATAACCCATAAGTGATGGTGATCTGACTGTATCATTATCCGCAGCTAAGCCTAACAGCCATCTCATTAAATCTTTATTCAAAATGTGTGTCTCAACAATAAGTTTGGCTTCATTTATTATTCATTCAACAAATACTCCCTAAGAGCACTAAAAAGTAAACATGTAAAGAATCAAAAAGTTCAAGCTGTCTCGATAGGAAAATCCATCTTTTTTTTGTGTGGTTTTGTTTTGCTTGGCCTTTTTCTTTGTGTACTTAGAAGAACTCATTGGGCAGGTTCTGATGGGAAGAAGCAATGCCAGCAAGAAATGCCAGCATTTCCCTCTTTTACAGGAAGTTTGGGTTAGGGCGGCATTTGTATTTCTGTTTACTGAGCCCTCCAGAAATTGTGTTCCTGTTACTAATTATTTGGATTCTGTTGTAATGGGCATTCACATTCTTCCTGATCTGACTTGGAGAGCTGATATAAGAAAAAAGATAAGACTAGGATTCCTTTGCAGAAATTTTTAAAAAGGAGGACTTGGTTGGGGAAACTGAGTAAGGCTGGAGAGAAACCCTAGATGGTTACCCAGTTTGATTTCTTCTCCTGGCACCCACAGAGAGAAGGAGGAATTGAAAGGAGAGGAAGGGAAGAAAAACAATGTTACTGTGCTCCATAGCATCTACTGTATATACTCCAATAGTTTGCTTAATATGTTTTGTCTAACTCAGAGTGTGACACCTTCCCAAGATGCATGTAGGAGATCTGTTTATTTTGTTAACTGTTTTACTTTGATTTCAGGAAAAAAGTCTTTATACCCTGTTCTAAACAAATGATTTTTCCTCCTCCAGAAAACAAGATTTTGGTGAAGCAATCACCCATGCTTGTGGTGTACAACAATGCTGTCAACCTTAGCTGCAAGTATACCCACAACCTCTTTTCAAAGGAGTTCCGGGCATCTCTTTATAAGGGAGCAGATAGTGCTGTGGAAGTCTGTGTTGTGAATGGCAACTACTCCCATCAGCTTCAGTTTCGCTCAAAAACAGGATTCCACTGTGATGGGAAATTGGGCAACGAAACAGTGACATTCTACCTCTGGAACTTGTTTGTTAACCAAACAGACATTTACTTCTGCAAAATAGAAGTCATGTATCCTCCTCCTTACATAGACAATGAGAAGAGCAATGGAACCATTATCCATGTGAAAGGTAACATGCAACTCTATGAATGTACCACTTTAAAGAAATGGTTTTCAACTGTAGCCTTGAAAACTAGGTCCTGATGAGTAGTGGGATTGGATAAATCCCAAAGAGGATAGACCAAAGAGGAAGTCTACACATTCTAAGCTTGTGATATTTTGCATATTTTGGTCCCTCTCACATCCTATATAATAATCTTATATAATAAAGAGGTAATATGAAAATTGACCATCACTCCAACACACACAAGATGACCACCCCCATGTGGTCAAAGATGGCTGCCCCCATGTGGACACAAGATGGCCAGCAGGAGAGGGCAGTTAGGGGCAATCGGGCCTGCAGAGGAGCAGTTAGGCGTCGATCAGGCTGGCAGGGGAGTGGTTAGGGGGTGATCAGGCTGGCAGGAAAAAGCGGTTAGGGGCAATCAGGCAGGCAGGCAGGCGAGCGGTTGGGAGCCAGCAGTCCTGGATTGTGAGAGGGACATCCCTTGAGGGGTCCCAGATTGGAGAGGGTGCAAGCTGGGCTGAGGGAACCGCCCCCCTCCCCCATGCATGAATTTCGTGCACCGGGCCACTAGTTCTTCCATAATGTTCAGAAGGAAGAAAATGTATTCAAGTGCCACTCCCATGTCATTTAATGCACTCTATTCTATTTTTCAGAGAATCATCATTGTCCAGCTCACCAAACTCCTGAGTCTTCTAAGCCATTTTGGGCACTGGTGGTGGCTGTTGGAGTCTTGGCTTTGTATGGCTTGCTAGTAACAGTGGCTCTTTTTACTTACTGGGTAAGAGAAGCAGCTGCTTTCATGCAAACTTTTCTGCCACATGTGATCTTATCAGATTCAAGAATTTTGCCTATGTAGTGTATTTTCTGTTTAACATGTGATATTTATTAGTTCCTTTTCCCTTGCTAGATTGCAGTAGGTTCTCTTTTAGCCTGTCCAACTTATTCTGAGATAAAAATCTGACAGGCATTCTATTTTCCAGAAGGCACTGGTTAGGTGGCCAAACAGAATAAAAAGCTAAATGGTTAAATAAAGGTGTGGTACTAAGGGCAGTTATTTTTTTTCTCTCCCCATTTGCAGTATCATTATGACATAAAAATAGTTTTAATGTGTACATATGTATAAAAATCTAAGCAACTTGGGAATCTAGACAATTGAAGTCAATGAAGAACTTTGGCTCAGGGTGAAAAATCATGAGAAATTTGGCTATTGAAATTATGCATTCAAACCTAGCAAAGAAACTAGGTCTGTTTTTCTGACTCATATTTTTATCTCCTCAGAAGCAGTTGAATTTTGTGAGACCAACTATAGTACTGTCATTATGAAACTATAATGAGAATTAGACTTTTCTGAGCTCTCATCACTGAATTGGAGTTGAACAAATTTGCAAATTTCATGCCTAAATTTGGTGCATTTTTTTAACCTACTTCAGCATTGAATTTTTTGCTGAGGTTTGAGGATATCATGATATCAAGCATCACTAAGTATCATGATGATCATATCTACTGTTAAGAAGGGAACCTCCTTATCAAGGATCTTTCCCTTACTCGGGGATTTCCTGTTCTTATATACACATTATTCTTATATAGAATAATCATGTATTGATTTCATTTTGTCTTTGAAATGTTTTCTAAAAGTTATATGCATGTATGAGTCGTTCGCTCCTTCAACAAGAAATGTATGCACCTCAAGGATAAGGGACTATTTCTCTTTACATTTGCCATCTATCTAGAATTAAGTACATTTAATACTTAGTGATGCTTAACCTCATAACCTCCCTGGAAGCCAAACTAAAGACTTAAATAAACAGGTCTGAAGTATAATACCCATCTTCAAGGCATACTCCATTCATTTAACTAAACCAGACATAGGTCAGAGATTTCGGGGAGCTATGCCATGTGTAGCCATCGTACTTACTACATACAGTCTTGGTGCTGGGTGGGATTAGGCAGCCATGGGTTCACAATCATACCAATGATAGATACAGCTTGGGCTGCTGTCAATCTCTTGTTGGCCTGTTCCCCAAGTTTACCTCTCGATTGTTCCCCACATACTTCTCCCATTTTAGAAGATCCTTGGGGTATTCTGAACATTGGTCATGCTGCCTATTGCCCAATCTCTACCTTCTTCAGGGGAGGGAACAAAGTGGCTGCTTGTTCCTGGAAATCCTTTATACTAGATATCATCTTGAGAATTTGCCTGCCAGTCTTGCCTTCTTCAAGTTGCCTGAGCCTGATGGGGGCTTTTTATGCAGTGAAATGTCGCCTATGTTCTCCCTCTGATGTTAGCTGAGTCCCTTATCTTTCTGGATCCTTGTGTCTTCATTTAAGGTCCCTTCCAGCTTTGAACCACTGTGGTGTTTGCTAATGATTTTAGAATTTAGACTCTTAATTCTTGGTGTTTGTTTGTTTGTTTCCTGATCCCATCGGGAATCTCAATGTCTTAATTTAAAAGCCAGGTGTAGTGGCTTTTTGGGTACCTTTCCAGGACAGGTGCTCCCCTATAATATGCTGACCGTGGGCAATGTAATTCACTAACTTGGCAGGAAGTAGTTTGGGGAACTGCTTTCACTTTCCGTGGCCAGAAGGGTACTGATTATCATTTAAAATTTATTGTTTATTGTTAATATGCATTAGAATATCAGTTACTATAATCAGGCACTAACTTGCTAAGTGAGTCAAAACAACCAAAGGGACAAATTAGCTTCTCATTTTCAAGGAGTTTTAACAGTTTACTTTCAACTTGGAAACAACATAGACACTACGGTTTTTCTTTGGCAGTACTACTAATTCCCAGTGGGATTCATCTTGCTTTGTCTTAAAAAATTTATTTTTGACTTATTCTGTCTCACAGGATCCCTATGAACTGGGAAATTAAAGTGCTTTGTATATCTTATCATCTGTGGCCTCTTATAGTTAATTTGGTTACCCCATAACATATACCTGTATTTCGTAGAATAACACAGCATTTTCACCCTGGGCTCATCTTTTCTTGCAACTGTTACTGTTTAAGCAACTAGCACCTTGCTGAGGTAGGCAGCCAGGCCATTAGGGATCCTTAGGGTTTAGCCATTTCCTGGGTACTTTTTTAGGATCCCATTTCTGGCTGGTCTGCACTGTACCTTGGTATAAATTGCTGTTTTCCGGAACTTCCCGAGGGCTTGTGACGTGCTACTGTAGGCAGTTCTAGGCTGAGTGGGTTTTGGGGAACAGCTGCAGATTCTATCTCAGTTCTTGACCTATTGCTGACATTTGAATAAGTAAAGAGTTCCCCTTGGCCAGGCTGCCACAGATCAGCACCTGTTACTCTCACTCAGTCCTCCATTTACTGAATTACCTTGTGTCATGCTGCTGCTCCTAGAAAACAAGTGGGTAAGGGCTGCAGGGAAGGGAAGGGCAAGGGAGGTGGGTCCTGAAATCATATACGGTATCTTTAGCAGACATTTAATGGTGAAGGGTCAGAGCGGTGACCTAGTCACACAGATACATCAGGTGAGTACTCTGCAAACATATATGCAAATGCTAGATGCACATGGACACTGTGGGTTCTGGATAGTGTTTCCAGTCATGCATGTGTCATTTCCATCCTACTGTTGTTTAAAATTAGGGTGATAATGACTAAACCCACCATCTGATAACAGTGTGAGAGTATGCATGGGAGTTATTGCAGCAGATCTTTCATAGACTTTGTGTGCAACCTGGAGAACCCAGAACCAAGACATCTTCATTGTTGGACCTTCTCTACCAGCTATAGTTTTTTGGGGGTGTCTGGAGACAAAGACTGTCATTTGGGAATCGAGCAAGGGGAGTCTTCAAGGTTGGAACAAGCACTGAAATGCTTCCCAGGGTATTATTAGCAGCCTTCCACATTGATTTGGGAGCAGACATTTTCAGGTCCTGATTCCTGTCCTGCTGTAACCCTGTGCTCAAGAAAACTCCTGCCTTTCTTTTATAGAAAGGATATAGAATCAAGATGTTTGAAGAGCAGCTTCCCTGATGCACTTGGTTTCCATGACTACCTCTCTCTGAACGAATCCTCCAATTATGTGTGTTTAACACTATCCTCTTCTTAGTTCCAGCTAGATAACTCATCCATCATCTCAAGTCCCAAATGACTAAAGTAGAATGTATAACCTCTTTCAAATACACTTTTCCTACTGCCTTGCCTAATGTCTATGGATGGAATAGCATCCTTTTAGTCACCCAGGCTCAAGTCATCTGTCATCTTGGGTATGAACAAGAAGGAGTCAAGCAGTCTCACAATACATCATGCTAATTTGATGATATGTGTCGTATCTGTTGCTTCCTTTTCATTCCATTTTCATTTCATGACCAGATTCTAGATTAGAATGTCTCAGTCTTGGCACTATTGACATTTTGGGCTGAATGGTTCTTTGTTATTGGGGGCTGCCCTGTGCAATGTAGATTATTTAGCAGCATCTTTAACCTTTACCCACTAGATGCCAGTAGCATTCCTACCAGGTATGACAACCCAAAATGTCTTCAGACATTGTCAAATGTCCTCTAGGACAGGGGATAAGGAGCTGGAGGTAGCAAGGCAAGAAGGTTTGGCTTGGGCAACTCTATATAAGTTGAAAAATCCTGGGAGAGGACCTGAGTTTAGGAGAAGATCTTGAGGTTTTTTTGTTGTTGTTGTTGTTTGTTTAATCCTCAGCTGAGGATATTTTTCCACTGACTTTTAGAGAGAGTGTAAGGGAGACAGAGAGACAAAGAGAACAATCGACATGAGAGAAACACATTGATTGGTTGCCTCCTGCAAGCACCCTGACCAGGGCTGGGGAACCTGCAACTGAAGTACATGCCCTTGACTGGAATCAAACCTGGGATCCTTCAGTCTGCAGGCCAATGCTTTATCCACTGAGCCAAACTGGCTAGGGCTCTTTAGTTTTGTTTTAGATGTGTTGAGTTTAAAATGACTTTGACGTCTAGTCTAGAGATATAAATTTGGATGAAGAGATGATAATTGAAGTTGTGAATGTTGATGAGATTGCCTAGGGTGAGGGTGGAGTTAGTAGAAGAGAAAGCCTAGGGCCCTAGAACAAATCTGTGCGAAACTCTAATACTGAATGGCTAGAAGATAGAAAAGGATGAGCTTGCAGAGGAGGCCAGAAAGCATGGTCAGGGAGGCAGGATGAAAACCTGGGTGGTACCATCTCATAGATGGCAAAGTGGAAGAGTGGTTCAAAAAGGAAAGAATAATCAATAATAAAGAATGCTGCTGAGAGTTCAAGAAAATTAGGTCTGAAAACATGTTACTCATATTTAGTAATGTGAAGGTCAGTGTTTTTTCAGTCTTTCATTAACACTTACTCATGTCCCTTTGACAAGGAAGGTGTGAAACGCCCAGGTAGAAGTGCAAGGAAATAAGGCCAGAGCTGAAGTCATTTGCTTACTTATTTAAGCAGGAGTTCATATCATTCATGTCCAACATTTCTACTTATGCATCAGGCCTATGTGCCAGGAAATAGGCATTTTTTTTTCCATAATAGAGAATTCTAAATCCAGAAATCTAGATGACTTTCTAATTTTAGAATTTTAAGAGTCTTTTTTTTCCCAAATATATAAATTTTACCATCCTATTGATCCAGAGAAGATGCTCCTTAATCCAAACTTTGCTAAAATTCATGGAAGAATATCTCTTGCTCCAGGTTAATTAAATATTGTCTTACTTTTCTCACCCCTTGTGGAAATTCTTCCAGAGGGAGCTGAGCCTGAGGATCAGGAAATGTAAATACATATAAAGAAATAGGAATATAACTAGTTGCCTAGAACTATCTTCCCATTTAGAATCCACTGCTATGAGTTTATGATTCTATGAATTTATAATTACTCCAATCTCTGAAAGGCTGAAGGTCCTCTCTGGTTAATTATGAAAAAAACAGATTGTTAAGCAAATGACTAATATAAGAAGATTGCAGTGGGGATGCTTAACCTTTGCAAAAGAGGAAGGACCTTCAAGAATATTTATATATCAACAGCAGATATGTAAATGAGATATGCTTTTGAAATTCAGGTTAAATGACTTCTTTGAGAGTAACAGGGATGCATTTCTCTAAAATATCTTCTCTGATTCAGATTTTTCAAGTTAATTTAGAAGAGTCCAAAGTAGTTAGGTTTGATTAGTCAAGATTCAATTCCAAAGTGCTTAATGAATTCTGGTGTTCAGCTTCATGTGACAGTCCATGGTCTGAATAGTTGCCTCCAAAGTCTTAGAATTGACATCTCTCTCCATGTCTCTGGCCCTTCACAATGACACTTCTCTTTTCTGCAGATGAAGAGTAAGAGGAACAGGGTCCTTCAGAGTGACTACTTGAACATGACCCCCCGGAGGCTGGGGCCTACCCGCAAGCACTACCATCCCTATGCTCCATCGAGAGACTTTGCAGCCTACCGCTCCTGACATGGACCCCTATCCAGAAGCCAGCCGGCTGACACCTCTTCACCTGCTCAACACCACTGCTCTGGATAGGAAAGGACCGCCTCGTCTTCAGCCGGCCACCTCAGGCCCCTGTTGGGCCACAAATGACAATTTTTCTTGACTGACTTGACCAAATAACATCATTTTGAGAAGCTGAAATGAAGTTAAAGGATATTACTATGGCAGACTAAGTCTTGTAGTGCCACAACCAAATTTCAAACTTGCTATATATTTATTGACTTGATTGAAAGGCTAAGGTAGAAAATAAAAAGTGAGTGAATTCTGTTAGCCTTAAAATCTGCTTACAGTTTTACTCCTTTCTTACCCCTCTGCACGTGGTGGTCAAGAAAAGTGTGATATCGAGGACTTTTTACTTTGTTTTCCAATATGTTTTTATTGATTTTAGAGAGAGGAAGGGAGAAGGAGAGAGAGATAGAAATATCAATGATGAGAGAGAATCATTGATTGGCTGCCTCTTGCATGCCCCCTACTGGGGATTGAGCCTGCAACCTGAGCATGTGCCCTGACTGGCAATTGAACTGTGAGCTCTGGTTTATAGGTCGAGGATCAATCACTGAGCCATACTGGCTGGGCTTAAAACTTTTTAGATGGAGAAGAAAGGTTAGAAAATCATTCCTTTTTCGTTAAATGGGGGTTTAGGGTGGGGATAGGTTAGAATGGGAGGGGAGGGTAGAGAGACTTAAACCTTTTTAAAACATGAAAACACTGTCTTTCACTCATGAAATGAACCACTGAGTTCCTATTTAATGTTGTTTTCCTTTTAGTTTAGAAATATGTAGACATTATCTTTGATGGTTTCTGGTCATATTTAGTCATTTTGACCAATGGAATACCTTCAAAGCAATGCAAGTTAAACTGACTTGCTTTCCTTATTCCCTATGATGGAAATTCAATGTAATTTTCAGAGTATGATTAAAAAAAAATAAAGTAGTCTTCTCACACCAAGGAAGAATATGTATGGAAATAAGGCCACTTGATGTCAAAATTATTTAAATATTATGAACATTCCAGTCAACTTCTATAGGGGCTTTTCTGTTCCATATATTCCAGGTTTGCCTAGCTGGTCTCTTTATTGTCTGCATGGAGATCTGAAGTGGAATGTTGAATGCACATCCACAGGGAAGTGATGATACTGTGAAAAAGGGACGTTAGCCTTCATTGGGGTCCCAGGAAACTTCTTCTGAAGGAAGGAGAATAGAAAGAAATGACTTGATTCTTGTCATGAGCTGAGGGACTGGCTGGTGGCAATTTTCCAGAAGATGGCAGGCAGCAGAGCCCTCATGAAAGCTTCTTTATAGGATCTTCAGTGCTTTAGGGCTCAGAGCTCCATAATAGCGTGGGTTCAGGTGCCTGGAGGTCCATCGACGTGGGAAAGTATTCTGGAGTATGTCTTTTGAGACAGCATCAAAGTTCTCAAGATACCCTGTAAGGTCTGACCCTGGAATGACCATGGACATTTTTCTACCTCCAGTTTGGGTCAACTGGGGTATGCCTGGGGACATTAGAGAATGGCTCTACTGCTGCCTTTATGGTTGTTCAGTGCTTCAATTTATTCAGATGTTAGAGGAGTCTAGGTTTTAGAGGCAGAGAGACCTAGTTCAAGTCCCATTGCTAGTTGGCCTCAGGCACATTGCTGTCCTTCTAAGACTCTGGTTCTTCAACTATAAAATGGAAATAATGATCACAAATGTCTGTCCCTATACTGTAATTTCCTTGAGGACATGGCCCTAGTTTGTCTTTTTCTCTACTTGTTCCTGGCACTTAGTACCATGCCTGGCATATAATTTTAGCTATTATTATTTTTTTTTATTGCCATAGATTTAACTTATGTGTAACAATTAAACTGGGCAATGACCTAAGAAGGGAGAGAATATTATAACACAAATTTAAACCCATTATCCAGGAATGAGGTGCTATAAAATTTGAGCGCCTCTTAACTCCCACCATTATCCTGTTTCAGATTATTTTGGCTTGTAATGAAAAATGTACAGACTTCCACCTCACACTTTTACGTATATAAAGAGGTTTCTTTAATTTTTTTTGTGTTGTGGGGAGAGATAAGAATATTATGATTCCAGACAGAAAATATTGTACTTTGGTTGATTTTTAAGTGGACTCCTTTTCCACTAATTTAATTGACCTAAAGAAGGCCAAACCCAGCAATATTTGAGTGACAAAGACCAGTTGAATTCAAGTTGGCAACTGTACCCCATTGCCAGTCTCTTGGCATACAGAGATCTGTAATCTAAGTTATCAGATTGGATTTGAAAATGATAGAGCTGTAGAATTTGTAGAAAGGGCAATGGCAAAACATAAATAAATAAAAAATAAAAATGGAAAGATTTGATCTTTGGTAATACCCAGTTTTATTTTCTGATGGGAAAAACAGGTTTACTAACGATGAATCACACTTTAGATTTTTCTTACTCACTTTGAACAGAACCAAAGTAGAAGTGTTAACAGGGAAGTCCTTTTTCACTATTAGTGTGAACCAAGAAATGGTTTAAAAACAGTGGTTGGAGCCATGCATTTACAGTTTCAGATATGGTACTCATGAAGAAAACAATGTCCTTTGCTGCTTTTATTCTAAGAGTTTTATACTTGGTATTGCTATAAGTTTTTTATTGTGAGCTTCCTTAGTTTGGGCTGCGCATGCCAAGTTAAAGAGGCCAAGTGTACATCATGTTCTCTGTATTCAGTGATAAAATTACTGAGCTGTCATGTGCCTGCTTTTTAATTTGTGCTTTAATGTTGACTATCAGAGCAGATATGCTTCACCTTTGGCAACAAAACTAGAGGAAACTTGCTGTTTTTTAAATGTGGGATAAGTCCTTTTAATAAATCTTTAGTTTTAGCCTTTTTGAAAAATCCAGACTTTCAAATATTCTCACTTCAAGCAAGGTATACTTCTACATTGGCTTCAGTTACAATTTCTCATCAAAACAATAGTTTATATCTCTGTGATGCCAGACTGGGCTTACCTGCGTATTCTGTGTGATGTGAATCTCTCTCCTATAGGTAAATGAATACTTTCTGACAGATTGCTCCTCAACAGCAGACATGCTCCCTCTTCAGAGAATTTACCCATATATTTTTTTCCTTCTAGAGTGTCCTTCTCTAGTTATCTACCTGGCTTGTTCCCCCATTTCCTTCAGGTCCCTCCTAGTTAATTTTCCCCAAACTCTATCTGCTTTCCTTGCTTGTTTTTTCACCCCCATCATCGCTTACACTAGATTTTTTACTTATTTATTTATTGTTTGTTTCTCCAAACTAGAATGCAAGTTCCATGAGGGATAGAACTTTGCTTTGTTTGTTGCCATGTCCCCAGTGCCTAGAACAGTGCCTGGCATGCAATAAGCATGTATTGACTTGACTGAATGACTCTCACATACCCTAATGAATTAATGGTTAATCGAAATGTACCAATCACACTCTGAGATGGAGAGAAGCAGTTCTGTTTTCCACTTTCCTATTAATAAGTTCAAAAATGCATTTGTTTTAGTGGAACAGGAGGTAAACTATATATAATTAAACCTGGCAAAGGAAAACTTGATGGATATAAGGTTTAATTTATATTTTAGAAATTTTTGTGCAGTGAGTAAAAACAAGACTGTTAGAGTAATCTTAAAAAGCCATGCTAAATAAGCCACAGTCAAGAGTTAAGTTGATTTCCCATTGAAGTCCCCAAATTTCCTCTTCATGGAGTATTGACAACATTTAAACATGCCTTTAGCCTAGGACTTTTGAAAATGTTGCCTTTGTAGTTAAAATCCTGTATTACTACTGAACTGCTGCTCTTTTCTAGGGAGTGATTTTTGTCTCAACAAATTCTATAAATGCCTTGCCTGGCTGTGATTCAAAAAGAGCCCAAAGATGGGAAAGCTGGGGACAGACAATTTCAGCTGCTTCATCTGTCATGCTCATGTCATAACGGAACACTCTAATGCAGCCTTGGGCAAACTACGGCCCGCGGGCCGGATCCAGCTGTTCTATCCGGTTCTCTTGCTCTCCCCTCCGCTCCTTTACTTTGAATTTATATTAGTTCACACAAACACTCCATCCATGCTTTTGTTCCAGCACTCCGGTCCAGTTTAAGAACCCATTGTGGCCCTCGAGTCAAAAAGTTTGCCCACCCCTGCATGGCTTGCAATAGTTTAAAAATAAAAGAAAAACAACAAACAAAATTGTGGCACTTGGAACAAGTTGAACATTCAAATCAGACATGTTAATCATCATCATCACACACACACACACACACACACACACACACACACACACACACACACAGTTATAATCTTATGGGTAGGGGAAGGCCCTCATGAGACACAAGTGTTGGTCTGATAATTCATGTAGCAGCTCCTATTTATTTTATACAAATTGTGTTTTGAGGATGGCCTGAAGTCCAGTACATGCATGATGAGCTCATCTCCATACTTGCTCTTTTATTTGTTGAAATGGAGCTCATTAAACTTAGAGATAAATAAAACTTGAAAAAAAGGTGAGCCTATATGTTTCCTAATCCAAGAAAGACTGAACTCCGCTACTCACTCATGAGTTCAATAGGGCAGATCTAATCAATTGAAAAGGGACAACCTTGATAAAAGTCAGCTATTTAACGAATCGATTCAATAAGCACTCCTTTATTGGAATAATAAAAACAATACAAACTGCTTCAGTAAAAAGTTTCCAGTACCTTGAAACTCAAGTTCAAAGTGAAATAAAATGCAAACTTCATAAGTTTACCTAACAGACCTCCTACTATGTTCTAGCTACATGACTAAATATGTAATTGCCTGCAGCCCTGAATCCACTTGTTTCCCCCTCCAGTCTGAGAAAACAGACTGATTGCTTTTAAAGCAGTACCGTCTCTCCTCGCTCATCCAGTGTGGAACAGAGATAATGGATGAGTGAGAAAAATCAAAGAACTTCTGGATCCATCATAATGGTGGCCTGACCACCACATTAAGCAACTGCAAATGAGATGATCTTGGAACCATACCAAACCTTGTTTGGTAACTTCTTTGTGTCTCCAAAATGGAGAGGCACTGCGTAACTCCTGACTTTTCAAGAGTGGTGCTCAGAGGAAGTTTGGTTCTTCAGGAGTGAATCTGTGGGGGTGGACCTCTCAACTTTCTCTCATTTGGTAACCCCCAAGGAACTGGTTGGTGTTTTCCCTTCAAACATTCATGGGCTCTCAGCACTTACCACTGTCCAGAGCAGAATGTGGCCCACTTTCTCAGTGTGCCTTCTGTTCATTTGAGGGTGTGGACACTGGGCTCTACACTTGAAAAACGCTTGGGATGAAATCTGAGTGATCCAAGAATATTTCACCTTTTCCAAGCTGATCACATTATTGAGGTCACTCTAAGGCTAGAATGTGTGCTTCTCGAGCCCTGTTCCCTGTCAGAGGTCACCTGTTTCAACTCCGTGAAAGGTTTTGGGGTGCTGGGAATTTGAGGGGACAAAAAGTCACAGCAAGGTGAATTTACTTTAGAATAGGGGTGGGTTGGATTCTATATATATTTCGTCTGGCAGAGCTATCTCAACGGCAGACTTAAACACTCCTCTGGCTCCAAAGAACAGATTGTGAGAGCTGGGTGGAAATGTCAGTTGAGACAGAAGAGCAGCAAACAGCTCTGTTTTCCTATAGTTGTGGTTTTACATGTTGATGATGAAAATGTGCAGCATGAACTCCAATTGTTATCTGAGTGAGCATCTCTGCCAACACTGAAGGATATGTGTGGGTGTCACCTGCAAGCAGATAGAGAGAGAGAGAGAGAAAGAAAAAAGAGGCCCTGTTTCAGAAAGAAGAGCCAGTTAATCAAAGATCAACAGTGACAAGTGGTGCTGTTTATTTCATGAGCTCTATATTTGATTTCCTTCCTCTCGCTAATCTCCAAGTCTGAATTTACTCTCTGGACTAAATATATAAGTGTTTGGTGGTCGAGAAAGGGGGTGGAAGAGATGGTCTTGAATGGGCATTATGGCAGTTACTATAGTTATTTAGTCATTTCTTTAGTATCTTGGGTGCACGCTTAGCATACACCATGTTGGCTTCCAAAGTGTGAATTTTTGCTAACTTGGGAGTTCATGACATTAACACAAGAGTAGACAAACTTGAGGCCGTACCTGGGAACCCTCTTTCACTCCCTACCCTGTGCATCCTTTATTTCAGTTGTTTTGTGTTTCTTCCTCCTCCCTTCCTGCTCATTTATTTAATAATTAATGAGCACCTGTCCAGCTCTAAGAAGTGGGCTAGGTCCTGGAGACACTATTATCTCCACACTTACCAAGTGTAGAGTGTAGACTTTGTATATCCCCCCCTTATTTAATATCCTGTTTCTCAGGGTAACCACTTAGTCTGAATTATGGGCTTAGTCCTTCATGTGGCTATTTGATAGCCTTTGCCTTGGTTTGCCTGAAATTTATTTCATTGATATGTTCTTATTTAACATCTCTAACTTGCTTAATACCTTAGGTTAGGAACTGACAAGTTGTTTGTTTGTTTGTCTCTCTGGAAAGGGCCAGATAGTAAATATTTTAGGCTTTGTGACCATACAGTCTTGCAGCTACACAACTCTGCCATTATACTGTAAAAGGAGCCAGAGATGATAATCAAACAAATGAGCTTGTGTGTGTTACAATAAAGCTCAACCAATGGGTATTGATATTTTATTTTCATACAATTTTCACATCACACAACATTCTTAGCTCAGGAGCTGTTCAAAGGCAGGTGATGGGCTGGGTTTGGCCTGCAGGCTGCAGAGTGCTGACTCCTAACTTCCACCCAAGGCCACAGTTGTAGCTACAAGCTTGTTATTGAGTTCTAGCCACCATCTACATTTGTAAGGCTAGAAGGAATCAGTTCAGATGTGTGTAGAGGCTTTTGGGGGTTGGGGGGTGGTAGTAAATGTTAACTAACTGTTTGAAAGAAAGATATGCACCAATGAAGAGGAAGAAAGAAGAAACTTCATCTGAGGGAAAGTCATTTTAGGCAGGAGAAACAGGAAATCATGAGAAGAAGCTGATTCAAGGTGATAGAGTCCAGTGTACATTGTTGCGGAAAGCCTACAAATCTTGGGAATTATGGTTACTCTTCTCTTAAGTTACATTTGTCCTTTCTCTTCTTTTCTAGGCATCAAATGTTTTTTTTTTTAATGGTTTTTTTTTTAGAGAGAGAGGAAGGGAGAGGGAGAGAGAGAGAGAGAGAGAGAGAGAGAGAGAGAGAGAGAGAGAGAGAGAGAGAAACATCAATGTGACAGCGAAACATCAATCGATCCTGCACATCCCCCACTGGGGAAAGAACCCTCAGCTCGAGCATGTGCCCTGACTGGGAATCAAGCTGGCAATCATTTGGTGCACGGGACAACGCCCAACCAACTAAGTCACACCAGCCAGGGCAAAAGCTTTTCATCTCTAAGGAAACAAAATAAATTTCAAGTCACAGCAGGCAGAGGACTAAAAATGGCCTGTCTTTCCCTGCAAAGTCTTCCCCACACGGCACGCTCAAATCCACCTTGGGGCTGGTGCATCAGGATCAGGAGCTCTCTCAGACCTGGCCTCCCTTTTTCTGTCTGTTACACCCTTTCAGTCTGCACTTGACTTCTATTTTATGGGTGACCCAGCGTAAACTTCTCTAACCCCCAGTTTAAACTAAGGCTCAGCATTTCACCGGTGACTGGTGAAATCGGTTTTATTCAGTTAAGAAAGGCACTGACTCGGCACTTGCCATTCTTTCACCTCCATTCTCCACTCCTGTCCACAGCTGCTGGTCACACCCAAGGTACAAATAGTTCCTGGAAGCAGCCCAGTGTGTTGGGCACCCTGAGCTACACACCCATTCACACCATCTGGGCAATATAAAAATAGGGCTGGGTGTAGCATTTAGCCTGAGCTGCTCAGCTAAGATCAGGAAATTGCCTCTGAAAGGTCAGATGATTAATATTATTGTGCCAGCGTCTCGGGTGTCAGCGATGAAAAAAGATTCTGGCAGGATGGATTTATCCTGACTTTGTATATGGCATTCAAATTCTGGGTCTGGGCGAACAGCCTCAGGAATTTTGAGATTTTCCTTTCTCAGCGTGCACGCTCACTATGTACAGTTATGCATGCTATGCCCTGCACACGACTCCTCAGCAAAGAGATAGAAGGGGCCGAAATCCAGTCAGGATTCCCTTAGTAAGATATGTACCTGTAAGAGCAATGCCCACCTGCAGAGGGCACCTTCCCTTAATGGCCCATATGGCGGCTAGTGAGGCCCTGGCAGAATGCTTGCCTTTTTGCCACTTGGTTACTGAACTCTTTATAGAATAAACTAGAGGCCCAGTACACAAAATTCGTGCATGGGTAGGGTCCCTAGGCCTGACCAGCGATCAGGGCCGATCGGGGCCTTCCTTCCCTGGCTGCCAGCTGCCAGCCGGGGCCTTCCTTCATTCCGCGCTGCCCCTGTGGTGGTCAGCACATGTCATAGCGAGCGGTCGAATTTCTGATCTCTCCCGGTTGGTTGAACTCCTGAGGAAACAATTTGCATATTAGCCTTTTATTATATAAGATTGGGTCACAATTCTCAAAACAGGAGTTATCTAGGAAGAACAAAAGTTAAAAAAAATGGAATGGTTCTTACTATCATAAAATGTCTTTCCTGGGTCCCTTCTTTAGCCACTTCTTTCCCTCAATTCTTCTTCTCTCCCCCCCACAGTTCTTTAAACTTTAATTCAGTTTGTCAGCTTTTCCTGGCATACATCTGCTGGGTTTGTCTTTTAGGAGTAATGTGAGAAGAAACATCCTGGTTTGGATCTCAGAGGAAAAACAAGTAAGTTTTTGTGACCTGGAGAATACTGGATTTGGGGTTAATTCAATATAGCTATGGATGCTTAGAAAGACAGAGATTTAAAATATAGTCCTGACCTCAAAAATTTACAATCTGGTTGGGAAAAAAACTGGAAGAAAGGCAGTACATACTGAGTTCCAATTTAAGTGATATACAATTCAAGTTCAGCGGTGAAAGATTATTGTGGACTGGAATTCCAGTTCTGACAGGTATTGCATATACACATCTTAAAAATTGTATAAAGTAGAACTGTCCTAAGGAGCAGTATTTGCATTTTAAATTTTAACCAGTATTGTAAATTTGCTTTTCAGAGAGGTTATGCTGATGTATACTCCCATCAGTCATGTACAAGATAGCCTGTTACCCTATTTAGTCTCAATAACACAGTGTTATCAACACTTGACCTGTGACAATTTGATCATTTAAAATGGTACCTCATCATTGAGTTAATTTGCATTTCATTTTTAATGAAGGATACTCACTATCTTTTTATATGGTGACTAGCCATTTGTATCTCTTTTATTGTGAACTGTCTATTCATATTTTTTGACCATTTCTTTTTTCAGTTGTACTGTTGGACCTCTTTAAGGAAACTAGCCTTTTGCTTTCAACAATTTCATTTTAGAGATGAGTAGATGTAAGCTTATTGCTTCATTGTTTATGCATCAGCATTTATTAAGTACCCATTCCATACCAGACACTGAACTTGGCATCGGTGTTAGATATAACCTCTGTCCTCAGACCCTCCCAGGCTATGGGAGATATGGTACTTTTCCCATGGTTTTTTGGGGGGTCTATTATAGAGCTATGCCTAGGGGCTTGTTGGAGCTCAAAGGTCCTCTGTTAATGAGCTGAGATAATTGGATGAACAATAAAATTAAGATGGATATAATGTTCTGTTTCTTGAACTGAGTGCTGGTTATTAATCACTCTGAAAATTCACTGAGCTGGACAAGTATGATTTGTGCCCTTTCCTGTATTGTTTACTTTAGCAAAGAGTTTACAAAATTTACCATATACTTATGCCATAAAAATGTTTTTCTTCCTTTTATTTCAGCACAAATTCTGTTATTATCAAGATTTTTTACATAATTTGAGTATTGTTGACTGTAATATTAGAGATTGAGATTGTTCCTTCATCTCAAATGGCCAGAAAATAATCTTTAGAGAAATTAGCTTTAATATTATTTATAGAAAAATGTTCTTCACATCCATGCAAACAAATTTTTTTTGTTCTAATTGCTTTATAGTTTATTAAAATTTTACTTTTGTTGCATTTTTTGCTTATAGTTTCATTTGGAAAAATAATTTACTCTAAAATAAAAAGTACTTTGTTCTCGCCGGTTTGGCTCAGTGGATAGAGCATTGGCCTGCAGATGGAAGGGTCCTGGGTTCGATTCCAGTCAAGGACACGTGCCTCAGTTGCAGGCTCCTCCCCGCCCGCCCAGGCCCTGGTCAGGGGCCCGTGCAGGAGGCAACCCATAGATGTGTTTCTCTCACATTGATATTTCTCTCTGTCTTTTCTCCTCTCTCTTCCACTCTCTTTAAAAATCAATGGAAAAATATCCTCGGGTAAGGATTAAAAATAAACAAACAAACAAACAAACAAATAAATAAATAAATAAATAAAATAAAAAATACTTTAAATTTCTTTTAAAAACAAAACATCTACATTTAGATATGTTTCTTTTTGTAATAGATAACAAGTAATAGTTCACACTAAATAATTGTAGCCAGAACAAATACTGAAGAAATTTAATTTTCTAACGAAGACCACAATTTGTTCTTTTCCCCCCCAGAATCTTCTGTTGTTTCACTTAATTCTTCTAATGTGTTCTCTATCTTGTCTATGTCAAGTCTAATTGCTTCAATAATATTTAGTTGGTTTCCCTATAATGTATTCAAAAGCTGTTATAAGGTCAAATTTGCTATGTATGTGTTTCATTAAGATTTTTATCTCTTGGCAAGTCCATAAAATATTGTGTATAATCTTTGAATTTTTCCAAAGAATGTCATCACTCACAGCACTACATGAAGTCATAGTCTCCTGGTGCCAAATACAAATAATGAGTCATATGTGACTTCTGTATTTTTGACCAACATTTTGGCTTGTCTGTATTTGTCTTTCCAGTCATGTTAGTGTCATTCTCATAGACTTCCCTTTGACAATTGAAAAAAAAAAAAGCCACATTAAAATAAAACTAAAATGGTTTTCTTTACTTTTTGAAGACTTAAATATTTATTAATTATTAATATTAATGATATTAATATCTTTATAAATATTACAGAATTTGTCATTCTACCATGCATTGTCCACTTATTTGCCCATGTAAATGTGATGAACACTAAGGTGTGCCATCCTGATCCCCGGCAGATCCAAGTCCTCATTTCCACAGCTGCTGGAGTGTTTGCTTCTGAGGGCCCCCTCCCCAGGAATTGCTGTCTGCTGACCCACAGTTAAGCCTTCTCCCTGGCAAAAGCCTTTGTTCAATGGTGGGTGGATCCATCTAGAAGTACCACCATTGGGACAATTCTGAAGGGTCAAATCTCTGCTCTAGAGCTTCTAGTGGTATTGTCTGAAGTTTCTATTTTAACAGTAGATGCATCACTGTTCAATTTCTTCCTCTGCCCAGTTCTGCTTCTCTCACTGCCCCTCCCCACAGAATGATTTTTTTTTCTTGTAAAAACTCATATAAATTTAGAGTCTCAGAGTTTGGTCTTATGAAACCTAACCTATGATAGTAAAGAACCAGCATCAATCCTCATGCTTGCTGTCTAGGCTTACAGATACATGTTGGAGTCATTTAAATTGTTTAATATTGTAAAATGTTCCAAAATATGTGGAACTCTTGTAAATACTGTGCTAATTTGTGAGCACTTCTGGAAACACAAATTGGAACTCACATAGAAGCAAGGAACAGGATGTTTAGCAGTTGTGGGAAATGCTATCTTGTTGCGTAAGAATCTAAAGCATTCATGCTATCTGAAAGGAAGGATTTAAAAGGTTAATTTTTTCTTTCCTTTGATGAAAAGTTCCTGGCACTCAGTCCTCCCCAAACTGGGAAGCAGCTCTGCAGCTGAGATTGGAGGTGGTGCAACCTACAACCTCTATGGCATGTGGAGACAGTTGCCCAGGGTTTCGAGGTCATAGGACAAAGATGTGGAAGAGCATTTCCTGAAGCCTGATATGCAGGATCCTCAGGACAGCAGCCTTTTCCCTCTGGGGTTTAAGAGTAATAAGAAAGCACAGGATCCTGGAGAACACCACAGTTAAGAAAGGGACTGAGGGAGGTAAACGTGGGGAGGCCTAGAAGGAGCCGCCAGGGAGGAAGAGAGTAGGAGAACTGTTATGTTGAACTATGTGCAATTGCTGAGATTTGACCTTTAAGAAACAAAGATTAGTGGATAATTTTTAGATGGCAGTTTTAGGTTCATTGCAGAATTGAGTGGAAAGTACAGAGGATACACATATACTCTCCCACTTCCCCCTGCCTCAAATAGCCTCCCCCATTATCAAGACATCCTACCAGAGTGGTATATTTATACAATCAATGATCCTCCATTGACCATCATTGTAAGCCAAATCCATAGTTCACACTGTGGTTCACTCTTGGGGTACATTCCATGGGTTTTGACAAATGCATGGTGACATATGTGCATCATTATAATATCATACAGAAGTTTTAGTGCCCTAAGAATTCCTATGTTCCACCTACTCATCCTTCCCCACCCAAATTCCTGGCTATTGTATTATTTGATTTATAAGAACTGCTACTTCATTCATATGGTTCAATGTAAAGAAGAGAAAGGATTACATTTACTTTAAAGGAGAAGAAAAGTCTGAGTCTGCGAGTGTGGTCAACAGTGTTTCATTAGATAAGTAAGATGAGGGATGAGATCAGCTCTTGGATTTAGCAACTAGGGCCTTGGCAAGACTAGTTGCAGTGGAATAGTGGGGCTGGAAGTGAGGTCATAGCAGGGAAAATGGTGATCAGAGTGAAGAACAGGAGGTCAAGAAAGTAGAAGTTTGGGGCAAGAAGTTTCCTTGTGAAGAGGAGCTTCTTGGCATATGTTCCTCTTTTGGACCAGAGTTCCTTGATAGCATCTCCAAAGTCTAGCAAACTATGAAGCAATTGAGCCATGGTAGCCTCTCAAATGTCTGTTGACTAGAGAGCAAGCGGAAGACAGTCAGGTAGAGGAAAGTTTTGTTGTTGTTAGAAGACAAAGATTTAAGCTGTTTAAGGAAAGAGGACATCTAGCAGGAAGGGAGAAATGAAAGCTGAAGGAATAAGAGGAAATAACTGACGGTGAAAGATCCTTGAGCAATGAGATGGAGTGGTAGGGTTGGGGAAGGTGAGAGAGTGGAGGGTTGAGGAGGGGGATCCAGGGTTGGGGGGAGCAGGGAATCTAGGTTTGGAGAGGGATGCTGGTCTCCTTCTCACACATACACATGTGTGCAGAGTGCACTGAGCAGCTCTTATTTGTAGAGTGTGGGGAAAGGCTATTTTGATAATCTACTCCTGAACTTTTTACTGTACTATGCACTGATGGATAGGAATGAGCTATGAGGGATTTGAGGTTCCAAAGTGCTCACCACCCCAACCCCGTCACACTTTTGCTAGCAACTAGATGGTCAAATTCTTTCAACCTTCTTTGAACAAGCTTAGGGGGCTTGAAGGTAGGGTGTGTGTGTACGAGGGCTAGTGTTGACTCGATTGAGCCTGAACTTTTATTTTTCTCTTCCTTTCTATTTGATTCCACAGCCTCCTCTGTTAATCATTAATATAGCCCTTGCCACCATCTACTTCTGGCTTCTTCTTCTATGGGCAGTTGGCAATTCCAACAATAAGGACACACTTGGTAACCCTCAGAGGACTTTTCAAAGACAAAATGGCCTGACAAGAGAAACAGTGAGTTTCTCATCTCTGAAGAGGAGTTAGCTGGGTGATCACCTGTTAGGTATGTAGGAATTGAATAAGTAAATAATTAAGATCACAGCTACCATCTGTTTGGCACTAGGCACAATCTCAAGAATCTCAAATACATAACCTCATATTTTCATAATAACCCTGCACATTGTCCATTTTTCTTCATTTTTCAGTTCAGGGAATTGAGACTCAGGTTAAGTAAATTGTTTAAGGCCATGTGACTTGGAAGTAGTAAAGCCAAACGTTTTGTCTAACTTCAAAGCCCACTCTCTGTTCACTGGTTTGCATGCCAATTTCATTCTGGTCTAGGTGCTTAAACCATCTTGACCTTAAGATCCCTTCTAAGTGAGAGATTCTACAAGCTTATGAACTTTTGTTTCAAGGTTTAGTAGCAAAAGGAGATGAAATCATACCATATGAAGTTTCCTTCTCACTTGTTTTTTCTTCCTCATTTTTTTAAAAGCAGGAAGAAATTGAAATGATTAACACATCTTCGTAACACTTCGAGAAAACAAGTGAGTACAGTGGTTTTCACACTCAAATCAAACCTGAGGTTGTTTTTTTTGACTCCAGATGGGCCTTTGCAGAATATAGTCATTTATAAATTAGGTGAAGCTTGTGCCTGGCTGTGCCAACTGGAGTGGAGAGAATGAGCTGTGGAGGTCTGTGGGAGTGTGGGGGCCTCGCTGGGGAAGGTGTAGGGGAGGTTTAGAGAGACAACTACCACAGCCAGCCATATCTTACACCTGTGTGGCCTGAGTGTTTGGGAAGAATTATAAGCACTAAATATAATACAAAAGGAAAAAAAGAGGGGTCGGGGGAGTTGGGTTTGGTCTTAGATCTTATGATCTGACTCATAGAGTCATGAAAACATTTGAGAGAAGGGGGAAAAGGTGTGTACTTTAGGCAGATATGAGTGCACAAAAATAAGACATCAGATTTGTGATTTTGAACTTTTTCATAGCCCCAATGAGGAAGTGAGTGCCACCAGGTGATGCTAAGGCCTAAAATGTGCCAAGTGAAAAGCTTCCTTTGCATTCTGTTCTATCATAGCATGCATACCTATGCCTATTGAACCCATGTCAGAATACAGGCACCCCAAACTACCATGTAATTTGAAACTTCCATGTAAGTCAGAAAACTGAGGTGTTGGGTCTTGGAAATCTGAAGTTAAGGGATCTGTGATTAAGACTTCATATCACAGTATTATTTCATAAGAAAGAATAATTAAATATAAATTCTGATGAATAATTAACTACCTTAATGAAAATCTACCTTGTAGGTCAGGAAAGGGTAAGTTTTGCTGCAGTAGAATTTGTTGTTTTGGATTCCTGTTAATATTTTGTTCCCTTGAGTTCCTATATACTATATTTTGTAATATAGAGTGGACTTAGCCATGTGTTGTTTTTCTCTAGTAAATCATTGTTTTGGAAAATCTGTTATTCTCTACCTGTTAACAGAGATCCAATATAACACAAATTAGAGAGGGTGCTATAAAAATTAGGTAACAAAAAATAGGAGTGCAGAAATAAAAGGGAGTGGGCAAAAGATAAAGTTGTACTTTGTAAAAAGAAGACTGATGGAGGTCAAAAAATTGGGGGACAACACGGATGATATCCCTTTTATAGAGTCACAGTGTATATTAGCTTATTAATGGTTGTGAGAAGTCCTGTGGTAAAAAATAATTTACCTTTTAAACAAATGTTTCTCAAGTAATTTTTATCTTTTAATTTTTTTAAAGCACACAGTATCTATTAATAACACATGGAACTAGTGTTCTGTACCACATTTTGTGATGTTGGTCTAGGATGCTTCTTGGTTCTACCCTTGGCCTCTACAGAAGGTTGCTAACACCTGTCTTAACCAGTTTGAAGTTGAAAATTAAAATAATAATAGTAATAATAATAAGCAACCCTTGTTGGGTTGGCTGTGCGCTGTGGGCAGTAGGCCTCTATCAAAGGCCACACACAGCTTCTGTTAGGGCTATCCTATACACTATCACCTCTGTGGACCCTAGCAACAGCTCCCTCCACCTACTCATTCAGGTGCTCTTACTAGTTCCAGGCTACTATCACTCCTTGCTTATCCTGAACACTGCCCACAGCTTTGTAAGAGGTCCCTTCCCTCAATCACCCAGTTTCAGTCGGCCGTCTATGTTTTGCTGGTGACCTAGTTGATTCAGGGTTCTAGCGGTTTCCCGTCATCTCTGGTGTTTCATCACCCTTGTTTGTTTCTTTAACTCTGCCCGTATTCTTGTAAGTAGTCATTTTATTAATGCTTCCCCAGGTTATCCCTCTGGGGCTGAGGAGGGAATTTCTGTGTCCCGCCAGGGCCCTGACTTACACACTAAGTGAGGATACAGGAAGACGTTTCCTTGTTGCTTTAAGGACACTTGCAATCTGTCTTGCACAGACAGATTGTAACCCATGGAACTGAAATCACTCCCAGCAGCGCTCTAGGAATTATTGTCAATAATTTCTAAAAAATTGTGGCGGGTAGGAGACATGACAGGAAACTAGAGATGAGCAAGTTGTGGTCCTTGAGGTTCCAAACAAAAAGAGGGAAAAGCAGCTCCCAGAAAATTCATATCCATGAACACAGAGGCTTTTGGGAAAATGCCAGCATAAAATATTAAACAGTTACTTTATGGTTACTTACAAAGGAAAGTGGTCAGCACTAAGAAGCTAACATAAGTTCATTAAGAGAAAGGAGGAAATAAGCTTTTTTTACATTTTATATAGGCATTTCAGTCTAAAGAGATAGGGAATTGTTGGTCTGTAGTGTATATGAATTTCAAGTAAAATTCCTTCACTGGAATATCAAAATACCTTGTGATATTCCTGTGAAGAAATGGATGCTGGCTGAGAAATATTTAGTTGGATCAAGTGATAGTTGAACACTTCACTCCAAAGAGTGCTAATTAGTAATTCATTTCAACATAGGCATTCTCTATGCCTTTGTCTCAGCCTTTTCTTGTTTAAAAATTTGTTTTGGACACTGATTTGAATGAGCACATAGAATGAATGTTTATTATTCACAAATTTGATAAATTGTTGAGGAAACAAAAAATTTTCTGGGTTATAAAATCATGATTTGAAATTACCACAACCAGTTGGAATTTTGGACTTAAAACTAAAAGATAAAATGCAGTGGAGCTAAGCATAAGGACTGATCCTCCCCTGGATCATCTGCTAAAGGAGGCCAAGGAGTGAAAGGGAGCAAGGAGGACCTCACGGGACGGATGGCCTGGCATGGAACGGCACCCATGCCTTTGGCCCTCATTTTATTGGCTGGAATCCAGTCCCACAATCCCAGCACACATCTAGGGAGATTGGAAAATGGGGTGTTCCTGTATGTGCAAGAAGAGAAAATGGGATTGGTAAGCATCTAGCCAGCTCTGACAACTAGAGAGTCAAACTGGAAAAGAACTAGAGAGTTAAACTGGGAAAACAATAGCTGTCCACAGATACATGAAAAGGGGCACATGAAGGCTTCCTCCAATATTTACAACGCTGTTGTGTAGAAGAAGAAATATACTAGCTTTTGAAGGCAGAACTCAGAACGAAGATTGATGTTATTATGAAACCAATTTTAAAGTTTGGTGTAAAAAAGAACTTGCCATCAATAGACCTGATCATCCCAGAACAGATACTTTGTGAGTGCTAATAATAATAATTTGTTAAGTGCCTAGTATGTGCTAAATTATTGAGATCTAATTGATATACAATATTGTGTAAGTTTACGGTATACAAACTGTTGATTTGATACACTTACATCTTGCAAAATGATTACTGCCATAGCATTAGCTAACACCACCATCATATCATATAATTACCATTTCTTTATTGTGGCAAGAACATTTAAGATCTACTCTCATAGCAACTTTCAAGTGTGTAATACAGAATTATTAACTATAATCACCACGCTGTACATTAGCTCCCCAGAACTTATTTTATCTAACCAGATGTTTGTATTCTTCGACCAACATCTCCCCAATGTGCCAAATTCTTATGTAATTTAATCGTAGCAACCACGCTTGAGATAGTACTGTTATAAATATCTTTAATTTGCCGGTGAGGAAACCAAATCTCAGAGAGCTTAAGTCACTTGTGGTCTGTGGTGACCTCTGATACACAGATGGTATATACAGGGCAGTGCCAGGAAGTGAGTCTTGGTCTTTTTGAACCTAAAGCCCATTCATTTAAACCCTATGCCATCTGCCCTTATGGAAGTTTGTATCAGGTAGAGTCATAGCAGTTCAGAAGGGATACTTCAAACAGGATTTTTTGGTTGTGTCTGAACTGGACAGACATGGAAGGTGCTTCATGGTAGGAATGTGTAAAGACAATTCTGGGAACACTGAGAGCCCGTATTCAGTAATTCGTGCCTTTGTGTTGGAGGGTGCAGGGGAAGCCAAGGAACCCCACGTGGAAGAAGAGTTAAACAAAATCCATTGCTGGACCAACCCAAACTTTGCCATAAGTGTGTGGTTGCCATAAGTGATGAATAACAGCATTAGGAGGTTTGGGGGATGAAAATGACCCAGGGTGCTATTTCCTATGCATGAGGGTTTAGCCAGCACCCAAGCAAACCTTGATATAGCCGCTTACAGAAATGCTGCTGGGCTTCCATTGGGTGCTCAATAGCTCCCTCTACAGGGCTTGGAGGTGCAGATTCTCCGTCTTGTGTTGACTGTAACAACTTGTTTAGTTCATACTCAGCCACATAGAAGCAGGCTCTGGCAGTCTTAGTACTTTTGTCGGGTAGCCATGGAGACACTGTGTTGTTTCAGAAATTCATAGCCTACCAAGGGAGATGGATTCTGAAAGCACTGGAAATGCATCATACTGCCTTGTCTCTGGCTTGTATTCATAAAAATAGATGTGTAAAACAAATACAGCTGGACCCAAGTGTCCAATCCAACTAAGAGACTCAACTGGACAGAGTGTAGTACTACTAGTCCTGCATTTTATAACAAATAAGTTTTACATCTTGATTCAAGTGGCCTTTCAGGAATTGCTGCATGTCAAGTATTAAACACGGCCAATACATGTACACTTTCTGCTTTGTAAAAATTTATAGCCTGTCTAACCTGGTTCAGAGGTCGCCACAGACCACAACAGTACAGTATGTCATTTAAATGTAAAACAAAACAAAGTTCACCTACAAGGAGGTGAAAGGGTAAATATATTTAGACCACAGAGCAGAACAGATTGCCACATTTGAGCAAGAAATTTGCTGTAAGATTTCTAGTGGCTAAAGCTACAAGAAAAACAGGGAGTTATACATTTTTCATTTTCTGACAACAGGAAGCAAATAAAACTATAAACATCTAGATACTACATACCCTCCTCCCCCATGCCATCGCCCTGAAGCTAAATAAAATCATGAGTGAATGGCATGGGGTCCTTCAATGAAACACAGAGATGTATGGAGTGAACAGACTCTTGGCTTCAGTAGTATAAAAGATACTGGAAGAAACCTCAGCTGGCTCTTGAGTCAGCCATCCATAAAGACAGAGGGCATGACTTTGGGAAGTAACAATGAAGTCATTTTTGAAACAGACTGTTGATACAGAGCAAAAATTCTTTTTCCAGGGTCCACGTTAACAGAGGGATAGAACGGTGAAGCTCTCTATGGGGGACTTTTTCCAGCGTTAGTGAATCACCTTGGGAGCTTGATAAAAAGGTGGATTCTCAGGCCCTTTTTCCCAGAGATTAAATTCACTAGGGCTGAGACAGGACCCAGAAAATCTGCATTGCGATGACGATTGTCTATGGATACAATTTGGAGAAACACAGATGGGAAGACATTCGTGGATTTGGGGCCGGTGCTGGATCAAGATCTGTTTACCATGGGTGGGAAATGAACTGGAGTCATTTCATAACCTCCGTGGAGTTCAAGTTCATCTGACTCTCTTAACGAACCAAGGAGCTGCAGGCATCGTTTCTCTTCACAACTCATTAGCTTACATGTCTCTTTAAAGTAGCTGTCATGAAATGCTTAGAGCAAAAAGCCTACTATATCATTCTAGCTACAGAATTACGTGAGCTTGGTGCTATGTCCAGAGAACCAAGAATGTTAAGTGTATCCTTAAGTGATTCCATTTTTTTCTATTGTTCACAGTTACGAAACACAGTAATTTATAGGCTGTGTCCCCATGAAAAGAATTCATGCTTTGAAGTTTCTTTCTACATCTGAAAAACCTAAACATGCCAGTGGTCATCACGAGCTAACCCTGTGGGTGTGGAGGGGCACATGGGTGATGGGCAGGGAAGCTGGAGGCAAGGTCAGAGAGTTCCTTCAACTTTTCCCACTGCTGCCACCACAGCTTTCTGGGCTTGGTGTTGATGCACATCCCTGTTCATGATGGGGCGCAGGTCAGAGAGCATGCGTGGAGAAGGGAAAAATCCATGATGGCTTCTGGGAGTCACATCCACGCCCCAGCAGTGGTGGTACTACATGAAACCTTTGAAGGTCCGCATAAGAGATTTCTAAGTCATGAAATCTTCTTCTTCTTATTTTTTAAAATCATTACATCAGAGCACAGGACATGCATCTAGGGGCAGTGTTATGGAAAGTAAGGAAAAGTCCAGTCTTTTGGATTCAGACCAAACACTAGACAATGGCAATGTATACACAATACTATCCTTATACCAAAATGAAAGTTAAAAATCTTATCAGACACTTATTTTGTCTTCACAAGATAAAACAATGAATTGTACCAGCTTTCCCCCCTTCTACTAAATGGCTGATTTAACAGCTGTTTCAGCTCAACACTCTGATCTTCATTATTTATTGTTTAACATTTGGCCCTGATAATATTATCAATCCTAAGTGCTAAGAATATGTTTAAATCAACTAAAATATTTTTGCTATTTTTTTACATAGGGGATTTTTTTCTCTCTCTGCTTGTCTTTTAACCTCCTAAAAGCAGGCAGCCAACTTATTAGTTCATCTATTTTGGCACAAGGAAACAATGAATGGTTTTAGAAGCTTGGAAAATGTAAAACCGTAAAGAAATCACAAGAATATCCAGCTTATAAGGCTGTTTATGTACTTTCTATGGCGGCATAGTTCATCCTGTGGAAGGATTTCCTTCACTCTGAATCCCCCAAGGTCTCTGGCTGATTTCCCTCTTCCTCTGGCCCTGTTTGTGTTTAAGAAATAATGCCCAGGAGAAAGATAACCATCTTGCTGCTGCTTTGTGGAAACATATGCATTCTCATACAATTTCTATTCCCTCTTCCTAAGTGATGAGATGAAGAACTGAGTTTAAGCACATCATCAAAATTGCACAGTAAGTGGCCAGGAGTCTTTCAAATGGCACTAAAAGAAGCTGAATTACCCGAGGAGGAAGGCGCAGCTGGAAGCTAGAGATTGCATCATCTGGCCTTCCTCTGCGGAACAAAGACAATTATTTTGTAAAGTATTTACAGATGCTCTTATTTCAAGTGACACAACACATTTGTTTCAATGGAGGTTTTCAATCTGCAACTTGGAAATTTTCCTTAGCACGGAAAACCCCATAACAATTCATTGTACCCTAGAGTGTAGTTGAGGGGAAACAGTTGAATCTTAAAGCTACACTAGCAATTAGGATAGCTTCAGAGGCTGGTTTTTCTGGGATGTTTCCATGTTATATTACAGCACAGAAGTTCTGCCTTTGTGTGGAAATGGAAGACCTAGTTAAAGGCTTGTTAAAGCCAGGACACTGGTCAGGCTGTGTGATTCCAATTCTGCAGTGCGAGTATTCAAGCTCATATTCTCAGGAATGGTGAATTTGTTCAGAAAGCAAGAATCAAGATGGGCTTCTAAGCTTAAGGCAATGTTGTCCTTCATTAGGTTATTAGCTTATTAGGTTGACGCTTCCTTCAAAAATCCAGAGACAGATGACAAAAATGTAAATATTTTCATATTTTATCTAAAGGTTAGTGGTAAATGTTGGTTATTTTATGGCCATAAATCAATTGCTCAAGACATAATCCTCAGATTTAATAAAGGAAAAGAGGAGGTTCTACACCAGCTAGTTCAAATTATAATATGCCACTGATCACCATTCCCGATCATGTAGGAGAGTAGCTTGTGGAAAGGAGAGACATCCAAATGTTTAAGCAGGCCCAGGGATAGAAAAAGTGGAAAAGGAGAAAGTTATCTCGACCAAAATCTCTTGTATCTTTCTGATTCAGAATCTTGGGGGAATTTCTCTGTGTATCTCCTGGCCTTTACTTGACAGACCAAAATAAACAGGAATACCCCCAAAGAATTTGCACAGATATTTTAGTTTAGCTTTGGTTTCCCAGTTCTCAGAATTGATGGCCAACAATATTTCCCTCCCATGACAATTTACCCCTCCAACCTCCTCAGGCCTTTTAGCTGCATTTCTTATTATCTTAAAAGGTCTGCATTTGTCTTTGATGGATTAGTCTAAAACTGTGCCGTAAGACTCCACCAAATTCAGTCAAACAGTTGATATTTTAAACCAATGCTCCCCAGTCACAGGGCAGGAAAAGATAGAGCTTAGGGAATTATGCCCATGGGTGCACAAATCCAGACATTAAAGAACATACAACGTGAAAGCTATTATACATGGTTGCAGAGGTGACACAGAAAAATCAAAGTGGGGTGAGTTTCACCTGTAAAGGCTTTTTGAGTGAACTAAATTTTGAGCTGTTCTTGAAGGATGTGAACTATGAGAATGATGTGGGGAAGACATTTCAGGTGGAAAACACAGGCAACTTTTCAGAGGGAGGAATTTAAGTCTTGTATGTGGACAGCAAGTGAATTGACTTGGCGAGCAGAACACAAATGAAGAGTGTAAAAATCTGGGTTCTTCTTTGGAAAGGATCATAGCTTGCACTTCCATGTGATCCCGACATAGGACTTAGCAGGACATTTTCCGAGCAGGCAATGAATAAGTTCTTGTTAACTGATTGATTCTACCTGACTCCTGTACAACACATATTTTATCCAGCACTTCCTTTCAACACGAGGACCAAAATCTATTCAGTTTTGTGCCCTTGGTGCCAAAAGAAAGCCCATAAGAAAATCCATAAAAATGATAACTGTATACCTTTATTTATTTTCAGTGAATGGATTGATCTGAAATCTGGGCCTGTTGTTATTGAAAATAGAAGCACAAATCTCTTTTAGAATATCTTGTACCGAGATCTCCTTATCAACTTTCCCACATAATAGTATCTTTAGCTGGAGGGAATAGTGACAAGAAGCCTCCAAGAACTTAGTAATACTTTTAAGCAAATTTGTTTCTTGTTGACATGCATGTATGTATGAATATGAATATAACTGTCAACATCTTTTATTGATTGCTGAATAAAGATAAAAGTGACCGTCCCTGGATCTATGGATTTGTGCACCTATTGACATAATTCCTTAAGCTCTACAGTTTTTTGGCCCCTGACTGGGAAGCACTGGTTTAAAATATCAACTGTTTGACTGTATTTAGACAAATTCATAACAAGATAAATGCAGATCTTATGAGATAATCTTTGAAGTTTAAATCTAGGCTCCGGATTTTGTTTCCTTTATTTCTCCATCCCTCTTTCCCCTCCTCCCCACCTCTCCCATTCTCTCTCTTATTTGCAAAACTGGATATCTTGACCCTTTAAATAATGTATTAAGTCTGGTTCATTTTGGCTGATACTAAAGGCAGGCTTGAACTTTAAATTAATAATAATATCATTTACACAAGGTTTACAATGCGTTAGGCAAAGGCTTTACATGTGTTCCCTCATGTAGGCCTCATACCTGTAGGAGGCAGCAATTACTGTGATGATGATGATGATGATGATGATGATGATGATGATGATGCTGCTTTTTCTCCTTTTATATGTCAGTCTGAATCCAGGTTCTCTTATCTTCATTATACAGGTTGACCTTCAGCTTGCAGGTTTAGCAGTTGTTGAAAAGCAAAAATCAATCCAGCTCCTGTTTCTGTCCCAAGCTGCCAACGGGTTGGCGAAAACCTTTTCAGGCTGACAATTGCTGTCAAAAGCAGCTTTTCCCTTAGGTTGCCTGGCAGAAGCAGGAAGGCGGGTGGGGTCTCCTGTGATCGCCAAAGCAAGGGCTCTGGTTGGAGTGGAGGTCTTTGGTACATTTCCTTCTGGCTGAGCTGCTTTCCTACGGCTTCCCTTTCCCTGTCATTTACTCTGGGTCCTGACCTGCTTCTCTCATCTGTCTCCAAAACACACGGGAGCTCTGTCCATAGAGGTAATTCCAAAAGTTTGTTTAGGGAGCCCCAGGAGGGGGCAATAATGATATTTTATGAATCATAGGGTAAGTTGGTGAATAACATCCGTTTTGATAACATCCTTAACGTCTTTACTGTAACTATAGTAACAAGTTTCATAGAGCAATTCTTTTTTTCATCCAACAAATATTTATTTATTAAAAATTTTAAAATTATATTTATTAAATTGATTGGGGTGACATTGGTTAACATGAACATATAGGTTTCATGTGTGGATTTCTATGTTACAAGATTTAAATATTGCACAGTGTACTCATAGGGCAGTTCTTTACAATATATTTCAATATCTGACTATGGCATAATGCCACAGATCGCACCAGTAAAATTAATTCTATGAGGGGCAAAACATACTGTGCAAGTTTCTGATGCTTTGATTTAATTTTGGGATACATTTTTAGTGTATCTAGTGCAGTGAAGAAGTCCTTCACAAATATTACTTCTTTAGCTGTGATGAATTCTACATTGCAACCTCAGAGAAGTGAAGCTATTTTATGTTATTACTAGAAGCCCGGTGCATGGATTCAGGGTCCCTCAGCCTGGCTGGTGGGGATTGGGCTGAAACCAGCTCTCCGACATCCCCCGAGGGGTCCCAGATTGCGAGAGGGCAGTTCTCAGGTGACGTATCCCGGAATCGGGTTCCCTCCTCTCTGGTTCCCGGTGCATCACCCGAGAACCACAGCTGCCAAGTCACCACAGCTTAGCAGCTCCTGCATTGAGTGTCTGCCCCCTGGTGGTTGGTACGCATCATAGCTGCCAGTCGGATGGTCCAATGGTCAGCCGGTCACTTAGGCTTTTATGTATGTAGATTGCCAATAAAGCGATGAGGATTTAAATAAAGTCATACCCCTTCCTCAATAAGGTGAGAGGGGAGAATTCTGGTCTGCAGAGAGAGCCTCTAGATTTTTTTTTTTAATTTAAGTAATTTCTTTTATAAAACAATTTGGATGCAACTCCAGCACACAGAAGAATGGATAATTGTAGAACTAAAAGAAAGATGCAAACCCCAAATTCATTAATTCAGTCTTGATTAAAATTAAGCTGACATCAGAAACTGGAAATATTTAGTAACAGGACCTTTGAAAGAATGAAGAACTATTAACACATGTGCTTTCAGAATGCCAAACATTGAGCTGGCTTCTTATATCTTGTTTTGAAAGATAAGAAAATATTTACACACCAGGCACCAAATATTTGGGTTAGTTTAATCCCTATTCTCTTTTAGCATCATGTTGAGCTGCCTACCTATTGCTGTTTAAGAAAAAATGAATTTTCCTAAAATATTGAAATTTTAATAGTTTTAACAGTTTCAAAGATTGTTGATTTGTAATTTTAAGGGTTTGAGTGATTGAAATAAGATTATAGAGAGAGAATCTTTGATAAAGAAAGATGTTAAAGTAGAAAACTATGTTTACCATAGGAAGTTTTATTTATCTAACTGTGAAAGACTGTTGTACCAGTATAACAGTCTGGTACTTACCCCTTCTTTTATAGCAACAGGATTTTTAGCTGGATCTAAGGATATCTAGAATAGAGGCAATGAGATATAGGCATGGGATAAAATTATGGCCAATAGGATGTGAGCAGAAATAATTTATAAACTTGTGAAAATATTCTCAAAGGGAGAGGATATACCTTACTTCTCCCCTTCCTCCTTTGTGGGGCCTGGAATGGGGATGGAGGCAAATCATCTTGGAAAATGCAGACAAGGATCAGATTCTAGTGATACAGAGCAAACATAGAGGGACCTGGGCTTCTGACCAGAGGTGGTTATACCTGCCTCAGACATCTTATCTCCAAGCTTCATTTATACACGATAGAAATGAACCAATATGTCAACAGTACAAGCATTACAGAGAAGCTCTAGAACAGTTCACTTTCCTTTTATTTAATTAGTTAAGTAATTTCATTCATCCCTTCATTCTCATTTACTTATTGGTACAAATCCTCATTTGTTCATACTAAGTTAGGCAAATTAACCTCTCTGCATGGCTGTTTCTTCATGTCTCAAATGGGAATCATATGGAGTACACTTACCTTCCTTCCAGGGTATTTCTGAAGGTTAAAGATAATGAATGTGAAGTTCCTGGTACATAACAGGTAACCCCAAAATAGAACCTGTTGTTGTTGTTACTATTATTCTTACTAGCTCAGTGCCAACCACTCTTGGCCAAAGCATTCACAACTCTTCTGTTGAAGAGGAAATGGTAACATAGTGTGTTAGATGCTACTCATAATTAACAGTGTACCAAACTTGTGTGTTCTATCCCTCCAAAGAGATTCAGAATCTCTCTATAAAATTTTTAGACTAATTTTTGTTGTCTGTGTCATCCTTATTTGAAAGATGCCTTTGGCCTCTGACTCAGGGCAGCCTGACCCATCTTTTTACTAATTCTGCCACTAAGACAACCCAGACCCCTTGACCAGTGGTAGCTGAAAGGCTTCATGCTGGTAGGTGAATCACCCTTACCCACATGTGATGTCAAGCCTCAGTTGAAAGTAAGGGGAGGGTGGGAAGGGGGAAGAGATCAACCAATGAGCTCATATGCATATATGCATAACCCATGGACACAGACAATAGGGTGGTGAAGGCATGGGGTGGGGAGCGGGGGCATGGTGGGAGAGGTCAATGTGTGTGTGGGGGGGGGAAGGGGACATATGTAATACTTTCAACAATAAAGATTTTTAAAAAATAAAAGAACATTTGGAAGTTTGGGGATACACGTGTACTTTATATACATCTCAATTCAATTTAGACAAACAACCTGGACTTCTGGTACCCAATAAAGGGAAGGCAACTCAGATGCTTATTCCCATTGGGGGTAACTCTCATTAGCTGGAATAGTTTAAGCTTTAAGTGGTTATAGTGAGTGCCTAGCATTGTCAGCTGTCAATAACGGTAACTGTTATTTCTGTGTTGTCAGTATTATAATCATCATTATCATGGCCCTGTGGTGATATGAAAGCTCAACCAAGAAAGGATTTGCTCAGACCTCATTCTAGTTAATTTCAGGATAAATGTAGTGCACAGGGATTGTTTTCTGGTTATAAAATCTGGTTTAGTAGCAAAGGGATGGTGAACATATGGAGACACTTCTCTTTACCCCCAGGTCCATAAGTGGGCAGCTTTTTATCTGTCCTAGAAATCATAATGCTTTAGAACAGCTCTTCTTAATGCCCACCCAGCTCTTATTATGGTTGTTATGTACCCCCTTAAATGTATTCAGATTTGATTAAAACTCGGAAAATTGTGGTGAAGCAAAGCACACTAATTCACGAGTGCCACACTATATACAGTTCACCAGAGCTGATGGCTGTTTTAGTTTGGGCCTTCCATGAAGCAGAGCCTGAGACAAGGACGAGGGTGTGGGTAATTTATTTGGGAGGTGCTCCTCTGAAGCCAGGGTGAAGAAATAGAGAGTGTGAAGCACGGAAAGAGGAGAAGCTGACATAAGGGTACATCATTGAGGGTGTCAGATTAAGCCATCGCGGCTAGATTCTCCCAGAACCTTGGAGAAGCATGCAGAATGCCTCTCAGCAGCACCCATCTGAAGGATTGGCTTCTGTCACCCGTATTTGAGGATTTCCTGGGAGCTTAACTGTCCTGAAATTCTGGAATTATGTTTACACATAGCTGGGGTGGAATTCAGAGAAGGCCATGAGGTATAAGAGAAACAAATACAAACAAACCAGGGATTAAAGACCTCAAAAAAGCTGCTCTTCTATACAAGCAGCAAGAACTGTCAAAGTCAACTGTTTAGAACTCTGGAAATTAATTAAAGGCTTGCAATAATCTTAGGAGTGTTTATTGAATAGAAATAGCTGAATCTCATTAAGAACAGGAAGACTATAGCATTCCAAGGCTGACAACAAATTTTAAGAGGAAAAACTGGTGAATTAGATGTCTCAAGGGGGTTTTAAAAGCTCTGACGTATTCCTGCAAATCTAGACGGATGCATAGGGCTACACACTTACTCAGGAAAGGCCTGGAAGGCCCTAAACTCTCACCTTTGGCTGACTTTAATGCTCTGTGCATGCTGAAAGTGAAAGCAAAGGCAGAGTTGGAAATGGCCTGCTGGAGGGTTGAAAGTATGCACCAACACACACATAGAATCTGTGGGCAAAGGCTGAGAGACTCATTGGTTTAAGGCATTTGAGTACATCTCTGTCCAACTATTAACTGATCACTAAGCTAACAGAGCAGAGACTTTAGTGACTACATAGGACGAAGAATATAGACTTTATAGGATCAGTCCAGGCAAGCCACCAGACAAACAACAGGAACAAAAACCACAATGACAAACCCTGGGAAAAGAGGGGAATCTTGTTTCCAGAGTTGACACATTATATTATTTTAAATGTCCAGTTTTCAACAGAAAATTGTGAGACATGCAAAGAAATAGGAAAGTATGGCCCATACATAGGAATAAAAGCAGCCAATAGAAATTGCCTCTGAGGAAGCCCAGATACTGTACATAATATACAAAGACTTTAACTTAGCAATCATAAATATGTTTAAAGATATAATGGGAACTATGTGTAAAGAGTTAAAGGAAAGTATACAAATAATGTTTCACCATTTAAAGAATATCAATAAAGACTTAGGAATTATAAAAAAAAATCAAATAGAAGTTCTGGAGTTAAATAATTGAAATGAAAAATTCACTATATGGAATCAATAGTAGCTTAGAACTGGCAGAAGAAAGAATCAGTGAGCTTGAAAGCAAGTCAATTGAGATTATCCAGTTTGTAGGACAAAAAGAAAAAAGATTAAAGAAAATTAATAGAGCCCTAGAGAACCATGGGACACAATCAAGCATATTGACATACACATAATGGGAGTCCTAGAGAGAAAGAAAGAGATAGAAATAATATCTATAAAATAATGGCTTAACATGTCCCCAATCTGATGAAAAACATTAATCTGTACATCCAAGAAACTCAACAAATTTCAAGCAGGATAAATTAAAAAATACCCACATCTAGACATACACATCATTGTCAAACTTTTGAAAAACAAAGACAAGGAGAGATATTGAAAGCAGCAACATGAAAGCAACTCCTTATGTACCAGGGATGTTCATAAGAGCATTATTTATAGTAGTAAAAAAGTGGAAACAAATGTCCATCAATGTATGAATAAATGAAATGTGGCATATCCATATAAAAGAATATTATTTGGCCTTAAAGAAGAATGAAGTTTTGATACATATTACAACATGGATGAACCTTAGAAACTGTGCTAAGTGAAAGAAGCCAGTCACAAAAGACCACATATTGTATGATTAATGTAAAATATCCAGAATAGGCAACTCTATAGAGACAGATGTAAGTTAGTGGTTACCAGGGGTGAGGAGAAGGAAGACTGGAGATTGACCACTAGTAAGTATGGAATTTCTTCTTGGGCTGATGAAAATGTTCTGGAATGAGTGGTGATCGTGCACAACGTTGTGAATACTAAAACCACTGAATTGAACACTCTTTTTTTTGAAAAGAGTAAACTTTATGGAATGTGAATTTTATCTCAATACATCTGTTATTAAAAACCAAGCTAACCAGTTAGTGAATGTTGAAGTCAGACATTGCCGGCTGAAGATGAGTTGGCGCTTACATGCACTGCCCACCACTGACTGCCATGCGGAAATCCGAGGTGGGTGCAGGGATATGGTGTCCAGCACCAAAGAGATCCACCACAATAGGCTGTTAATAGATAAAATACATTGCACGTATGTGCTATTCCTGGAGTTCGAGGGGTGAATTTGTCCTTTGCTGTCCTACTCAAGCAAATAAAAGGGGCAAGAAAAACATGGAAATGATGCAATTTATAGTGATTACTTTGAATTCTCTATAATTGATTTATAAATACAATCCTAAATTTTGTTTTCTAAACATAATTCTAAAGTTTAATAATTAAACACACCCCTACACATCTCACAGCAGACAGTAACCTAGAACTTATGAGGTGAGAACATGAAAGAGAGCCACTGCTTATGAAATCATCTATTTCAGTGGATTCCAAATCTTAGTAAGCACAAGAGTTACTTAGTGAGCACAGGAGTTACTCCATATCAAAAATGTTGACTTTGGGCCTCTCCTCCTCTCTAAATGCCACCTCCCACTTCAACTCTTTCTACCCACGATAAAGAGTATCTCCAGTTGGATGGAGAGGGGCCCAGGTGTCCGCATTGCCGAAAAACATCCCTGGTGATTCTGATGCAGGCAGTCTGTGGATTCCAGTTGGAGATACACTGATCTTGTCCAACTCACTAGTTTTTACAGAAGAAATAATTGAGACCCATGACTTGTTGAAGGTCACATGATAGAGGCAGAGGTGTAGAGCAAGAATCTAAATTCAGGGATTGTCACCTGCAGTCTTGTGCTCTTTCCTCTATATCATAGTTTTTTCTCATATTTGGGGTTAGAACAGCCCTGAAGTCACTGCTCAGGGAGGCCGTGGTCCACATGTCAGAGAACATTAAAGCCACCGCACACCTGCCCACAGCTTGGGCAATCAGAATGTGTGCTGCTATTGCACATAAAAAGCTTTCTGTGTAGAGCATCAGAATGTGAGCAATGCTCCTGTGGCCACTGTGAGAGGGACAAGGAAAGTCCTTGGAGATTTCAGGGTGGTAAACCAAAGACCCACTAATTACTCATTTCTTCTTGAGCTAGAGCTATGCAGTGATACGCATCCGCATATTTTCAAACATGTGGATCACTGATTTCAGTGTTCGGTCTCCTGCTGGCATTTGACATCAGGAAACCACAACTGTAGAGCATTCCAATTCATGGTTATAAATAAACTTGGCTAGGAAGATCAGAGACAGCGGAAGGTATGAGACAGGGTGCTATGCGTACTCTTTCAGGATAAAAGATCAGCTTTGAAACTATATTATTGTAAGTGAATACCACTGGGCAGGGATGGGGGACAAGGAAGAGAGGAGGTTCTTGGCTGGCAAAACCTTATGTGCAAAGGCCTGGTGGCATGGGAAATGGTGCATTAGACTGGGAACTACAGGGAGTTTGGTGTGTCTGGGTGAAGAGGTGTGTCTGTGTGTCTGTGTGTGTGCGCGCGCGCATCAGGGGTGGGGAGGTGTGAGGACCCTGAGAGAAGAGGTGAGAGTGGGAGTCAGGATCCAGATCACTATTTGAAGGATGTTGGGCATCGTCTTACTAACAATGGGGAACCATGGGAGTATTTCAAGAGACAGCATTGCAGCTTAGACAGATCACTCTGGTTGGAGTAAGGAGAGAAGTTGGAAAGGGGTGCAGGAACAGAGACCAATTAGACATGATAAAAGCATGAACTAAGTGCTTAACAGTTCTCCCCACACTTGAGGACACCCAGTTTCAGTTGTTGCTGCCCTGTCAGTCCCTAGGAGGCCTCATCCTGGGAATCCTTTGCCTACTGCCTTTTCAGGAGACATTCCAGTGATCAAATCTCAGAGATATAAGCTTGAATAATGAGAATAAATGTTACCAGAAAAACTGATACGGAGAGGAGATGATATAAAAAGAGGGAGGGGAGAGGAAGAGAGACAAGATATCTGAATGTGTAAAACTTAGAGAATCATCCAGAGGTCATTCTTAGGCTGCAAACATATCTGGTAAGCATTGCTGTATGAAACACCCCAAATTTCAAGACAGATATCTTCCTTAGTGATACATTTATTTCTAAATGTGTCTTAAAGAACTCATCATTAAAATCAACGAATTATCTCATAGTGATCTCATGTGTTTATCTATCATGCCAAAGAGGTGTAACTGATTAGTGTTCTGTGGTTTGACAACATGTATTTTGAGCAGGAGCCAGGGCCCAACTTCACATCTCAGGGGCTTTCAGATTTCAGAGAAGGGCTGAAAAATGTGCAGCCACTGGGGCGGTGGAGGAGGCTAGGGCTAGAAGCCAGGTTACCAAAGCTCCATCCGGAGGAGGTGGGCAGCTGTGAAAAGTGGGAGGAATGTTCAGACCACACCGTTCCCTAGTGAAAATGCCAATGCAAACTTGCAACCATAGCAACACAGTAGCCTTTTAGTACAAAAAATTCGTGTCAATTGCAATTAATTGATTAAAAAAAATCACAAAAACCCCTCTCTCCACTTTATACTTTTTACTAAAAAGTCAAGTTTTATATTTATTTTTATTTCTCTTTTATCTATTTGATGAAGACTGCTTTGTTAGAAGATTTCAATTTCTCCATGACACTTTCTAACACAAAGACAAAAGTTTTAGAAATGCAATCTGTATTTGAAGAATAATTCTCTTGTGATTCTTTCAAAAGGGGTGAAATAAAGAAAATACAAACTAATAAAAAGGTAGGAGATAGCTTGAGACCCTTTTCTAGGCACCAGCATGAAATCAGAGGGGTGGGTGGGTATGGACCTGAGTTTACAGGGGCCACACAGAGGAAGTGCGCTGAGGATTTCAGAATTTCTGAAGGGTAGGGCTGGGCCTGATATATTTTTCCCACTTAGTTTTTTTTTTTTTTTTCTTTTCTGAGAGGGAAGGTTAATTAGATTCTTATTCCTCTACTTTGCCTGAAGCAAAAGTCTCCAACTTTATGGCTTCTGATGAGTAATATATTTGGAGAACAGAATAAATTACATCTTGAATGATCAATTAAAGCTTCTTAATAATTTAGAACACCCTAATAAAATTTATATCATTTCAACTGTCCAAATATAATTCTCATAATTTTCACATAATTATTTAGTGAGCAAGTGTCAAAGTTTTATTTCTCATAAATGAGGTTACCAGAAAGATAGTAAAGCTTGTTTGGAATCTGAGACACAGATGGTAAATGATCTATTACTAGGAAGGGAGGGTGAGACGGAAAGGGGGAGGGAAAGGGAGAGAGAGAGAGAGAAACTAAATGGAAAAACATGCTGGAATAAGATTGCTAAATTATATACTAAACTGGTTAATTCCCCACAGGTCAATAAAATCATAACCTTTGGGGCTATCTTCTCAGCTGAACAGAAATAATTTTTATTTCTAATATACAAAAACTTACTTGCGTAGTAATTATTTTCCATAAGTTAACATCTAACCTTTATAGACTTAAAAATGTCTGGACCTTAATTAATATAATTGTGTAACTGAAATAAAAGTTATTTCGCCCTAGAGAGTCAAATGGCCCTTGGTTAGGCTTAAGGGTCATGCACTGATTGGATGAAAGCCATCTTTTTTCTTTATTTTCAAGTTTTGGAAATCATCTTAACATAAGAATTATCTGTAAGTCAATGAGATCTGCTGTTACCTAGTTGGTCACTCTGAGCCAAAATTTGCTCACTTAATGAAAAGATGAAACTAGAATAATGGTTACATAATAGAATCACCTGGGGGAGCTTTTTAACAATATTAAAGCAGGTTGATTGATTTATTATCTTTTTAAATATTTTTTAATTGATTTCAGAGAGTAAGGGAAGGGAGAGAGATAGAAACATCAGTGATCAGAGAGAATCATTGACCAGCTGCCTCCTGCACACCCCCTACTGGGGAATGAGCCCGAAACCCTGGGCATGTGCCCTGACAGGGAATCTAACCATGACCTCCTGGTTTATAGGTGGACGCTCAACCAATGAGCCACCGCGGTGGGACAAGCCAGTTGATTTAGACAAAATAAATCAACTCTTTGGGGGAGAAGGCTGGGCATCGTCAATTGTTTAAGTACCCTCTAGTTATTCTAAGGTGTAGCCAGGGTTAAATCCACTAGTCAGACCCCTTTCAAAAATGCTCTGTGATTTTATGGCTTGAAATACAGACAAATCACTTTTATACTAAAGACAGTAGACCTAAATACAAGCCCTGCGAACTCCCCCGCTTTTCAGTGACTTGAAAATGATTCAGGGCTACAAGCATTCATTCCATGATGTGGAAGCAATGGGAAAGGCCAGGGATGGGATAGCTGAATGATTGACCTTTGTGTGTTTCAAATAGATATAGTCAACTTGAGTTGTTAGAAAGGGACAGGAATGTCTGAAATCCCTTTCTTTTTAAAAAAAGAAGAAGAAGAAGAAGAAGAAGAAGAAATAAAATAAATACAAAAATTAATTTTGTGCCCTGACTCTCAATTTTGTACAGTTGAGATCATCCCTACTCCCAGAACAGAGGTTCTTTCACACATTTATTATTGGAGATTGCATTTCTGACGTAAGACTGTGTGTCAATAAATTAAGGCCATGACCAATAATATCCACAAAAAGAAAACAATGCAACAAGTATAAGCCTCTAAGATGATTTCAAATAACAAAATTCTATTTCACACTCTATTCTTTCATGCTTGTTATCACTAAAAAGCATTTTGGGTAGCTTCTTTTTTTTTTTTTTTTAAATTGAAAAGCAATTCTGAAAGCAAGTACTTTTGAAACTTGTCATCCTAAAACTACACTTATGAGAAACACATAGTGAATGTAACTGAGAAAGTCAAAAATTAAAAGAAGAACAAGAACAGGAAACTACAAGCCAAAAGTGGCTGGGAGGAATAGAAACCAAGATGACGGCATAGGTAAACACCTGAATTGCTGCCTTGCACAACCACTTCAAAACTACAACTATAAGACAAAACAGACTTCATCCAGAACCACAGGAAGGCTGGCTGAGTGGAAATCCTACAACTAGAAGGAAAGAGAAAAGCACATTGAGACTCAGAGGAGGTGCAGAAATAAAGTGCAGAGGTACGGAGGTACACGTGCGTGGGGAAAGGGCTGGCAACTGAGGACGAGGTTGTCTTTTTTAATCTGGAGGGAGACACAAGCTCCCGACTGCTCTGAACTCCAGTTCTGGGTGAGACTCTGGGGACCCAGACTCATACGGGGAGAAACTGGATTGTCTGGCATCGGGTGGAACACGAGGGCGGCTTTCTTTCAGAGGAGCTTGCGGCAATTACTGAGGGACACTGAGACCCGAGGGCCTCTTAAGGCAGGGCTGAGAATCAGCCATTGCTGTTTGCTCTGCCCTGTGGATTTCCTGAGACCCTGCCCCACCCAAGCTGTTCGAAGAGGCTTTTGCATATGAATGGCCTGCCCCTTTGCAATCTAAAATTACTTAACAAACTGCAGCTGGGTCAGAGAGACCCAGAACATCCAAAAGAAGGCCCAAGGCCCCACAGCAGCTTGCATTGCTTCATAGCTGGGCCTCATCTGGGCACCTCCAAAACCCAAACAAAGAGCGGAATCTTCAGTTCTCTCTGTAGCTCCTGCTGGGTGGCCTCAGGCAGAGGATAAGTTAGCACCTCCTTAGAGATCCAAGAGCCAGTGTATCCAGTGGTCAGAGTGGGACCATCCAGATTACAACTCCTCAGATCCATAAGGGACACACTCAGGGGGCAGACTCAGTGAGCACCAAAGCCCCACTGAAGCAAGTCTTGCCCCATAAGGGTGTCTCCAGCACAGAAGTTCTCCCATCGTAGACACAGCTGATCATCACAGCCAATTGGCCTGGAGGTCAATTCCTCCCAGTGATACCAACAACAATCAAGGCTTAACTACAAGACTGTGCACACAGCCCACAAAGGGGTGCACCAAGAGTGTTCACCTCAGGTAACTGGGGAAGCTGAGCCACTGGGCCTTATAGGACACCTAGCACACAAAGCCACTCTATCAACACAGGGAAGCAGCCAAAATGTGGAGACAAAGAAGCAGGTCACAAATGACAGAAATGGAGGAAAGCAAATTACTGGATACAGAGTTCAAAACCACGGTTATAAGGTTTTTCAAGAATTTTCTAGAAACCGCCGATAAATTTAGTGAGACCCTCGAGAATATGAAAAAGGACCAACTAGAAATTAAACATACACTGACTGAAATAAAGAATAATATACAGAGATCCAACAGCAGACTAGAGGATCACAAGAATCAAGTCAAAGATTTGAAATACAAAGAAACAAAAAACACCCAACTGGAAAAGCAAAAAGAAAAAAGAATCCAAAAATATGAAGATAGTGTAAGGAGCCTCTGGGACAACTTCAAGCGTACCAACATCCAAATTATGGGGGTGCCAGAAGAAGAGAGAGAGCAAGATACTGAAAACCTATTTGAAGAAATAATGACCAAAAACTTCCCCCACCTGGTGAAAGAAATAGACTTACAAGTCCAGGAAGTGCAGAGAACCCCAAACAAAAGGAATCCAAAGAGGACCACACCAAGACACATCATAATTAAAATGCCAAGGGCAAAAGACAAAGAGAGAATATTAAAAGCAGCAAGAGAAAAACAGTTACCTACAAGGAAGTACCCATAGGATTGTCAGCTGATTACTCAACAGAAACTATGCAGGCCAGAAGGGAGTGGCAAGAAATATTCAAAGTGATGAATAGCAAGAACCTACAACCAAGATTACTCTACCCAGCAAAGCTATCATTCAGAATTGAAGGTCAGATAAAGAGCTTCACAGATAAGAAAAAGCTAAAGGAGTTCATCACCACCAAACCAGTATTATATGAAATGCTGAAAGGTATTCTTTAAGAAGAGGAAGAAGAAGAAAACGGTAAAGATAAAAATTATGAACAACAAATACATATCTATCAAAAAGGGAATCTAAAAATCAAGTGAATAAAAAATCTGATGAACAGAATAAACTGGTGAATATAATGGAATCAGGGGCATAGAAAGGGAGTGGACTGACAATTCTCAGGGGGAAAGGGGTGTGGGGGGTGCGGGGAGAGACTGGACAAAAATAGTACACCTATGGATGAGGACAGTGGAGGGGGGGTAAAGGCAGAGGGTGGGGTGGGAACCAGATGGAGGGGAGCTATGGGGGGAAAAAGAAGAACAACTGTAATAATCTGAACAACAAAGATTTATTTAAAAAAAAACACAAAAAAAAAATTAAAAGAAAAGTTGCTTAACTTGGTAAGAGTTTTTTGTTTTGTTTTGTTTTGTTTTTTTTTTAATCCTATATTAATGTTGAACTTTTTCCAATGGTGTTCGGACAGCTTTCTCAGTAATTATATGACTTCTTTACTTTGGTATGTTAATGTAGTGAGTAATATTAATCTGTATTCAAATATTAAGCTATGTTTATACTCCTGAGATAAACCTTACTTGGTCATGATGGGTCATTATTTTAATATTCCATTTGATTCTATCTATTTCATCCCTGACACTTTTAATAATAGTCTTCTTTCTTTTTTAGTGAAGCATCCCTGTGAGTTGGGTAGAGATGCTATTAATTTTCATAGCCATTTGAAAGATTAGAAAGCTAAGACACAAAGTTGGTAAATTACTTTTCACCATGAACAAATGGCAAATACATGACAACGCCTATACTTAAATGTTTGGCTCCTGTTTTATGGTCCAGGAATTTTTTTCTCTCTGCTCTCCACTAGGAAACTTATGTTTTCATCAAGCAAATATCCCAACCACCAAATATTTCAGATAACCTTACAGTATTTCACATAACCTTAGAATAATGTATTGAAAACAGAATTTTAAATTCTAGCTGAATTATTAATGCTGTTTAAAAAACATAATTCCTAATACCTTTTTGTTTTATTTTCCACAGTAACAATTCTCACTATTACATTTAAAAATCATGGGGCTTGGGGAAAATGTAAGGTGGATGTGGGAGGAGATAACAAGAGAGGACAGATGGATGGCTGACCATTAGCTAAGCTAGAGAAGCCACTAGAATGAGTAGATTTGAGGGTGAGCCTGCATGGATGGGCTGAGAGAGGCTTGATGCATTCGTTTGAATTTCCAGGTGTGAAATCTACAAGTCAGTTGTGAATACATTCTGGAATTCTGGGAAGAGACTGGACTGGATATGTATAGTTGTAGTGATTAGCATACAGTCGGTACCAGAATCTTGGGAATGGAGGAAATCATCCATTGTGTGGGGAACAAGGGGAAAGAAATATGAAATGCCAACATTTCTAAGGCTAGAGAAAGAGGAGCCAAGAGGATACCCCAAGAGAAGAGTCAGAGAAGGAAGGAAAAGAGCAGGGCAGTATCCTGAAAGCCCAGGGAAGGAAGAATTCTCCATTCCCAGAGCAACCTTGTCTTCTCCCAGGCTTCCCCATGGCAGCAAGTGGCTCACCATCTACCCAGCTGCTCAAAGAAGCAAATAGCTATTTTCTGATTTACTCCTCCAACATCCTCCCATCAGCAAGTCTTACCAATTCAAGTCCTAAGTCTACCTGAATTTGTTCACTTCTTTCCCTTTGTACGAGCACCTTCTACCCCACGATTCCAAGACACCAATTCATCTCCCCTGGACCACTTCTGTAGCCTTTCCAGTCATCTCCAGCCTTCTGATCCCATCCCCCATTTTACCTAGACCACTCTCCACCTAGCAGACAGAATGCTTTTATGATTTTCATTGAAGTGCAATGGAATATTCTGTCTGAGGCTTCCTCTTACATGAGGCAGGCTGGAGATGTTGGGAGGTCACTGACAGGTGAGAATCGGTGGTGGAATACTCGTTTCCTCACCCCTTGTGAGGCACAGTGCTGAAGTTTGCTTTCTGCCATCTCTGAGGGGTTCTAAACAAGATTGAACCAAGTTACCTATACTGCTCATGAATGTACCTCTGTTGGCTCTCCCCCTTTCTCTGTCCACTTTCTCACTTCCTTGCCAATGTTTCCTGGAATCCCTTCGTAAGTAACGCACGAATCAGATCTTATCAATTCTCTGATTAAAATCCTCCAATGGTTTTCCATTGCACTTCAATGAAAATCTAAACTTTTAATGGACCCACATCTAGCCCCTGTTTAGCTCTCCGACCCCATCCTGTTCTATTCTCTCCTTGCTCATGAAATCCAGACACAACAGCCTTCTTTCTGTTCTTCAAATCCATTCCCTCTCTGGGCCCTTGCCTTTGCTGCTCCTTTGTCTACAATGCTCTGCCTTAGATCTATGCAAGGCTGGCTCAGCCTAAACATCACCTCCACAGAAAGGTCTTTCTTGACCACCCTGTCTAATTAGCAGACACCCACTGTGTTAGTTTGTTAGAGTTGCTGTAACAAAGCACTACAGAGTGGGTGGCCTAAGCAACAGATTTATTGTCTCACAGTCCTGGAGGCTAGAAGTCCAAAATCAAGGTGTTGGCAGGGTTGGTTTCTTCTGAGGGCTGTGAGGGAGAATCTGTTCTTGGCTTCTCTCCTTGGGTTGTAGCTGGCCATCATTTTCCTATGTCTCATCACATCATCGTCCTTCTATGCAAGTCTCTGTCCGAATTTCCCCTTTTTATAAGGATACCATTCATACTGGATTAGGTGCCACCCTAATGGTTTCACTTTGACTCGGTCACCTCTATAAGGACTCTATCTCCAAATAAAGTCACACTCTGAGGTAGTGGGGGTTAGGACTCCAAAGTATATGAGAGCATAATTCAACCCATGAAGCTCACATCCAATTGCTGTTATATCGCACAGTTTCATTTTTTTCATAGCATTCATCCCTATCTGAAATCATATAATTCTTCTTCTTCTTCTTCTTTTTTTTTTTGCTTGCATTTTATCATTTGTCTGTGGAAGCTGCATAGAACAGAAACCTTGCCTGTCTTTGGAGCAGACTCTCTCAGGGCCCCTGATATATGCTCTGTTACCATAGATACCAGGACTTCTCACTGCAAGCATCTGCCATATTCTGTCTGAGGCTTCCTCTTACATGAGGCAGGCTGGAGATGTTGGGAGGTCACTGACAGGTGAGAATCGGTGGTGGAATACTCGTTTCCTCACCCCTTGTGAGGCACAGTGCTGAAGTTTGCTTTCTGCTGTCTCTGAGGGGTTCTAAACAAGATTGAACCAAGTTACCTATACTGCTCATGAATGTACCTCTGTTGGCTCTCCCCCTTTCTCTGCCCACTTTCTCACTTCCTTACCAATGTTTCCTGGAATCCCTTCGCAAGTAAAGTACTTACACTGAACTCCTGTCTCTGGGTCTGCTTCCTGGGGAAAACTTACTTAAGACTATCTTTATCACTGTATACTTGAAGCTTAGACCAGTACATAATCTATAATGGCAAATACTCAACAAGTTATGATGAATGAATCAATAGAAGGAGGTGGTTCCAAACACTGTCAAATGCTGTAGAAAGAGGTCCAGTCGAAGAAAACTTTAAAAAAAAAAAGTTATTTGATAATTGTGAGGTCAATGGCTACTGCTAGAAGAGCTTATTAGAATAGTAGCGGGGGATGGGGGTGAGGTGGGGGGAAGTCTGATATTGGCGGATAATGAAGTGAGAAAGGTAGGCAGCAAGGGACAGGAAAGCCTTAACTTTATATGACAGCAAGGTGAAAGGAAGTTTGTTGTTGTTGTTTTATGGGAAAAATTTGAACATATTTGAGGCTGATTCCATGGAAAAGGAGAGAATGAAGATAGAAGTGAGAAGGAGGAGGAGCACAATTAACAGTAAGTCTTAGGTGATAACTTAGAGGCCGGCTTGGTGAGTACAGATGGAGGACTTAGCATGGGGAAGTAGAGACCTCTGGTATTCCGAGAAAGTAGGCAGAAGGTAAGAACTGGTAACCAGAAATATGAATATGCTTACTTATATAGTTGTACATGCAATAATGCTCTTTATTTGTGATTTAATAAGTAACCCATATACACTGCATAACACTTGGAAAATACTCAATATCATTTCTCAAGCACTTAAAATATTTCAAGCTCTGGTCTATATGTCCATGTTATAACTCATTTGCTCCTTGAATCATCACATGAACTAGGTACCATTACGATCTTTTTTCCTAGAGGAGACAGATTGAGTCAATTGCCCAAGGTCACAAGACTGGAACACAGCAGACAAGTCTACACTGTCTGGTTCCAGAGCCATCCTGTATCATACACAAAGGAAAACCCAAAGAGGGAAACTTATTCATCAGAGAAAATAAACATGGATTGAATACTTAAATATCTATATAAAAATCACCAGTTCACTGCCAATGCTTCTCTTTTCTTGGGGAAAGCGGGAAATGGGAGTAAGTAGGACTCCAGACTCAAACTTAATAGTAACAGTTTTAAGATGTTGCTTCTGGGAAAAGAGAAAAAGATTTGGTTAGAACATATGAGCAGCAGTGATGAGCCAGCTTGAGTTTGAGGGTGCAAGAACTACATTTGGGGAGGGTCAATTGGCATGGTTAAGTGATTTTCTCAGGGGCACTGGACTGTTGGAGGTTTGTTGTGGGAGGTACACAGAAAGTCAGCAGAAGTTGAAAAGTTCTAAAGAGAGTGGGGTTGAAATGATTGCATCTTCATCTGACATTCCCAAATGCAGACCTGAGAACAGAGAGCAAACCGAGAGGTGATTCAAGGGAAAATGCTGGTAGGGCAGAGGGGGAGCGAGATGGGGAGAGCGGTGGGGAGAAGCCGATAAAAGGAGGGCACTGCAGGCAACAGGAACTGAATCCTGCTGGGTTACTTCGTGACCAGTGAGGAAGTGCATTTCAGGGGGGCTGGGGTCCTTACACACCACTTCCCATTAGCCATTGGTTAGGACTGCTCCGGGGTGACCAGGGCCTGAGAGCTGCCACACACGTGGACAGAGAGGACTCTGGTGGCCAGAGAAAGAGCTCAGGCAAAGAGATGTTCGAAGTGTGGTCAGTGTGCACTGAAAGGTAACGCCTGAGGAGATAAGAACCAAGCGTCAAGTGTCTGGCCACAGGTTTGCGCCTGGGTCAGAGAGGCAGCAAGGAGCAAGAAGACTAGGAGAAGAGGGGAACAGTTCTGGGGTGACTGCCTTTTTGAAAATTATTTTGAATAGGTAATATTGGCACATGGTGTAAAATTCAAGTATGAAAGAGTGTATCTTGATATCCTTTTAGAGACAGTATGTATATTAAAGGTACAGATATTATATATGCATATATACATAGTATAGGAATAGGTTTTATGTATATCCAAATATATTACAGGTATAGTGACTGTGTTATTTATTTTTACATAAATTACCCCACACAAGTGGTAGCATACTATAAAGTATTCTTGTATGCGTGTTATTGGGTACATTCCTGTGATCTGTAGGATAAATGCCTAGGAATAGAATAGCTGGGTCAAAGAGCACAGGCATCTAAAATATTGATAGATAGTGCTGAATTTCCTTGTACTAAGATGCACACCCATGGTTTGACCAACATAATGAGGCCAGAGAGTGCAAGTGTGGGGAGTAGGGAGTAGAAGAGGAAGAAGCAATCTGACTGTGAACCAGCAGCGATCAAGACTCTGATGGCGTAGTTCTCCCTTCTGCCCAGGCCCAGGGTGTGGCCGCACCAGGAAGTTGTTGGTGTGGGGCAGTGTGTCAGCAAAGGTCAATGAAGTAGAGGAAGTGAACTATGAGTTGTCGGAATGAGTCATCCAGATGACAAGACCGCCAGTCCATCCTGGCGAGTTGTCACGAGCTTGTGAAATGTGATTAGAGACATCTTCAGCTTCCCCTAAGCTCTGGCAGGGAAAAGACACGGGATGCCTCCCAGTCCTTTCCACCCACAAGGTGGAGGAGGAGGAAGCCCATCAGTCCACATGGCTGCCCCAGGTGACACGTAGTGATGGCTCCAGTTTTTCTTGTGGCATCTGCAACAGTGAGACTGGCAGGGCTGTGCACCTAGATCCTCTGGCTTTAAGTATGTGGTGCCCCTTTCTTGATCATAAAACCAGTAACAGCAATAATACCAATCGAGGCGAACGTGCTGAACCAGTTAGGAATTGTGTTCAGCAGCAGGCAGTTTAAATAAACCAGGGATGGATTCTCTCTTCTCTCCTATAACATGAAGTCCAGGGATAAGCCTTCCAGAAAAGGCACAGCAGCCCCGCAACGCCTTCATTTCTCAGGCTTCTTCTCTCTTTCTGCTCTGCCTCCCCAGTGCTGACTTCTACCCTCATGGTTTCAAGAGGGCTGCTGGAGTTCTAGCGCTCTTGCTTATGTTCCATGCTGGAAGGCGGGAAGGACTGTTAAAAAAAAACAAAAACAAAATTCAACTGAGTAAATTTGAACTTCTAATTGGCTTTCTTAAGCAATGCATGGATCAGGCAGCTTCCCACCTGGCAACTAGAGGGTTATAAAATGGAAGGTTTGCATAGAAAAGAAGAGTGGGGCAAGGAAACTATTAGCAAAAGAAAAGAAAGGATTATTTGGGACCAGGATGTCTTTTGGGGGAAAGGGGAAAGAGTAGGGGAGGGTTGTTTTTTGTTTTTTGGTTTTTTTTATCATGCAGACTACATTTTCCCCCTATGGGGTGGGGGACGGAGGAGAGGCCCATGTGACACACTGCCTCACTGGTGTTGACCAGAAAATTCCAGGCTGGGGGATGAGGATTATGCCTCAGAGAGAGGATGAACTGGCAATTAGGTCAGGTATTCAATCTAGGTTTGGTATCCTGGGCTTTAGTTACAGCGGCACCATTTGGGGCCTGTGGTTTTCTCTTTAACAGAGTCAAAGGCAAAAGGGAGCATGGCAGAGGAATCAGCCTCCCCTGTCCTGACCTTGTAATGAACTTTTCCAGAACCCACCCTCGGTAACGCGTTTACATCTAGTTACACAGCTTAACGCCATCACCCCTCTCTCAGGGAGTCTGGGAACATACCAACCAAGGCCGTGTTAGGAAAGAGAAAGAGGAGCATGGATAGTGGCGAGGCACCTGGCAGTCTATCCCTGATATCCTAAGCACTTTATATGAAAAGCCAATTATTGTGGCAAAGCATACGCACATAAATTTACCATTTCAACCATTTAAAACTGTACATTTTAGTGGTGTTAAGGACATTCACTGTGTTTTGTAACCATCGCCACCATTCATTTCCCCCTCATAACCTCATCACCTCCCAAAGGTCCTGTCTTCTAAATCCATCATATTGAGCATTAGGATTTCAGCTTGTGGATTCTGCAGAAGCACAGGTATTCCGACCACTTCAGGTTGCTTCCTGCTTTTGGCTATTGTGAATAATGCTGCTGCAAACACGGGTGTTTGAGTCCCTTCTGCCATTTCTTCTGGGTATATACTTCAGGGTGGAATTACTGGATCATGTGGTAGTTCTATGTTTAATTTTTTGAGGAGCCTCCAAAAATTGCTTTACATCTTCTATCTTATTTAATCTTCACAAACTTGCAACGGTTGAAACCACACATTGAACTTCTGATAGAGAGGTGCCCCCCACTCTGGACCCAGGTGAGCCCCAGCAGAATGCTGCCCACTGTCTCCGCTGGGGAACTCCTGTGTAGTAGATGCCAAAGTGAACTGGAGGGAATTAACTCCGTTTTAGAAATGGGGAACAAAGGTAAGAGGCTATGTCAGCCGCCTGGTAATGATACACCCCACTCTTCTCTTGGTAAAAACTCCACTTTCCCTGACGCTGCTGATAGGAATTCTCACCACGTGCTTGCAGGCAGCCTCGTTGGGTCTACACTGGGTTCCCCTGACCAGTGTAGACTTGGAAAGACCACACCAAGGGGTCCCAGGAAGGAGCTATTTGCACCCCTATGCGTGACCTCAAGCCAACGTGTCACAGGTTTGTTAAGGAGGGGGAAGATGAACTTCGATAACTCTGTTCCCCAGTAATGGTTCTAAGTGCACATTAGTACAGTTGGTAAGAGCATGACCTTAGAGCCAGATGGCTTGTGTTCAGATCCCAGCTCTACAGTTGGTTGTGTGACCTTCATTGGAATTATTTAACTTCTCGGTGCCTCGGCTGCCTCACCTGTAAGTTGGGGATTAATAACAGTGCTTTATTTATTTCACATGATTGCCAGAGGGTCACCTGAGTTGACATGTTTAAGCAAGTACTTTAGAAAGGTGCTTGGGGTGGCGTTAGTGGTATTGACATTATGCGTATATCCGGGAAATGTTAATTCTCTAAACCATAATAGTTAAATGGCAAACTGACTACGGATCACCACTGTAGTTCTAGTAATTTTTTAAAAAGGAACAAAATTAGGAGCTCACACATGAACAAAGCATGGAGAGACACAGCCAGATGGGTTGAAAAAGTCACTGTACTTGGACTATTTTTGGCCTGATGTCATAAGCTTGGAAAATGCTAACCACTTGGCCTCTTAAATTTGCCTCTCGCTTCCAAATTGGAGATAATGCTACTACGTTCATTGCATCATTGTGAGGACTTACTGAGGCAAAGATGAGGCATTATAAACTGCTGTCACTAAACAAATGCAAAGACTTAGATGAACAACCCGAAGTAGCCCCTTAGCTCCTATTATCTCTGTCTAAATGAATTTGGTGTTTGTGACCAGGTCTTGGCACTAAAAGCCAGGGAGGTTGTGGAAAACATGGAGAAGGCACAGAAGCCAAAGACAGACATTAGGAAGAGTTGGAATTCCTATTTAGTTCACTTGGACCGGATTAATGTCTGTTCACAAAGATGGGAGTAGGATGAACCGCACCAGAGTCTGAGAAATTTGGGCTAATTTCATACAGCATTGAATTTAAAATACCAGAAAGAGTTCTTGAAGAACATGGTGAAGTCTGAGTCCTCCTCTATGATCATCCAACTGTAATGGAGAGGTGGAAGCCACACAGCTAATGCTGGTAGCAACGATGGGGATGCCCTGAAAGCTCTCCAGGCTTTCCACAGCCAGGTCCCACCTGACTGACTGAGGTAAAGCGGAACTAGGTATCCATTTAGCAGTCACCTGGCGCCATCTATGGGTACTATGTTTTATTGCACTTTCAGGAACCTAGGCTGTGATACCTTCAGACACAATAGGGTGGATTTGATTTTAAAAACTAGTCACACCTCCCTTTTGCTCACGAAAGCCATTATCATTTGGAGAGGGGTGGGAGGAGGCTTTTTTTTTTTTTGTAGATGCGACATGGCCAGTCTCAACAATTCTGTGTTTGGAACAAGGGGAGGAATGTTGCCTGGAGATGCAGATGTGCATGAGGAAGGAGCTGGAAGCCTGGATTCCATGGGCTAGTGTGTTTCTAATAGCCAGGAAATCCTTCCCTCTGCATTAGAAGACCAAGACGTCATTTCAAAAATCCCCATGAAGCTTGTATTTCCCCTTCTCTTGCTGGAAAAGGGGATGGACCAGGAGCGGGAGTGATTTCTGCCTTCTATTGTCCCAGTGTTTTATTCTTAGCACCAGCCGGTGAAGGGAACACCACTGATTGGGACAAAGGGAACCCCCAGTGCTGTGAAGGGCAGGACATGAAAGTCAGGGAGGACTTTTTGGTGGGGTGATGTGGGTTCTGGATTTTTAAATAAACTAGTGGCCTGGTGCACGAAATTCGTGCACGGGGTGGGGGGCTGTTCCTCAGCCCGGCCTGCACCTTCTCCAACCTGGGACCCCTCGAAGGATGTCCTACTGCCAGTTTACAGGGATCGGGCCTAAACCGGCAGTCAGACATTCCTCTCACAATCTGGGACTGCTGGCTCCAGCCGCTCACCTGCCTGCCTGCCTGTCTGACTGCCCCTAACCACTCTGCCTGCCAGCCTGCTTACTCCAAAATACCTCCCTGCCCCCAACTGCCCCCCCCCCCCCGGCCTGCTTGCTCCCACCTTCCCTCCCCACTGGCCTGCTTACCCCCAAATACCTCCCTGCTGGCCTGCTCACTCCAAACTGCGCCCCCCCCCCCCCCCCCCGCTGTCCTGATCACCTCCAACTGACCCCCACTGACGGCCTGCTCACCCTCAACTGGCCCCCCTGCAGGTCTGCTTACCCCCAACGGCCCCTCCCCCCATCAGCCTGATCACCCACAACTGCCGTCCCATCCTGGCCTGATCACCCCTGGTGACCCAAGCTCCCAGCCCCTCCTTTTTTTCTTTTTTCTTTTTCAGCGTCTCCTTCAGCAGAGGCCAGGGCCAGCTGGAAGCAGGTATCTGGGATTTATTTATCTTCTATAATTGAAACTTTGTAGCCTTGAGCCGAGGCCAGGGCTGGCCAGGGCGGGTGGGAAGCTTGGCTTCCTCCATGGCCGGGGGCAACCCAAGCCTCCTGCTTGCTCCTGCTCCATGGCCACTGCCATTTTTGTTGGGATTTATTTATCTTCTATAATTGAAATTTTATAGCCTTGAGCGGAGGCCAGGGCCAGCCAGGGCAGGCGGGAAGCTTGGCTTCCTCCATCGCCAGGGGCAACCCAAGCCTCCTGCTTGCTCCAGCTCCGTGGGTCAATTTGCATACTCACTCCTGATTGGCTTGTGGGTGTGGCTTGTGGGCGTAGCGGAGGTAAGGTCAATTTGCATGTTTCTCTTTTATTAGTGTAGATGAGAGTTACCGGAAAGGGGGATGGGCTGGGGGAGAAACCCCTCTGTCCCCGGTGTTCTGTGTCTGCAGTTTAAGACAACTTCACGTGGAAAGAGGAAATGGGTTTTTTAAATAGTTGTCTCATTTCCAGCTTCTTTCCTTTCATCCCCCATATCTATTCCTTTCATTCACCTGCCTATTCTCCCCACTTGGCTCCCTCAGACCCTCCCTGGTCCAACCACACTGATCTCTTTTAGTTCCTGGAAGCACAATTCTCTCCATCTCTAGGTGCCTTTGTGCTGCTGCCCACCTCTGCCTGAACCCGCCCTTATCCTGAAGGATTCTTCCGAATTCTCAGAGAACACAAATCTTTTAAAGAGTAGGTGCATTTTATAGTTTTATGTTCTTGAAAGTGTGTACTCTATGGGCTAGATATTTTTCCATATCCAGAATACTCGATTTTCCAGAATGTCTGGGAAGTCATTGTGTAAGTGCATACAATATTGCATAAATATAATTTAACTATAAAAGAGGATAAATTTTTATGCACTTTGGAAGCATTTAAGAAACAAGATTATCTTCCTAGTGAAAACATATTTATCATAGGAAGTATCAAAAGCACCTAACATTTAAAAACGATTGGAGTACTGTGTGAGCGTGTAAATGCATACATGATAAATGAATGCATACATGTTGAAGTTTGCACTTAATTCAATTCTGAATTACTGACAAACCCCACCCTGTATGATGTACATGGTACATCCTTGTTAAAATTTTGTTGAATTATTTTTTTTTAAAATGAATAATCTGAACCACATATTTGAATTGCTCTAGAGTTACCTTAACAGAAATGGGAGCCTTATTCAAAACAGACTAAGAGAAGGCCCAAGGGAGCACAGCTTTTCAATTTGTGGTTTCAAATATTCACAGTTCATGGGCGCCTATTGCTCGCTCTCTTGACACTTCCACATTCAGCGCAGTACAGTTCACAGCTTTGATTTGCTTTCTTTTGCGCTTCACTGAACATGTGGGCTGAGATGTTAAAGCCCCTATAGGCGGCCTGCTCTCTGTGGTGGGTCTGAAAAGGAGACATCACTACCTGTCCTAGGCTCCCCAGAGGTGGGAACAGTCCAGCTCCAGCTTTCTGAATCTTTTCATTTTCCCCTGATGCCCTCAGAATTTGTCAGAATTCTTAGTTGTAGGCAACACAAGCAGACTCCAGCTGACTTAACCTCTTTTATTAAAATAACATCGGGTTGCTTGTAGGATTGCCAGGGGAGCTGGAAAACCAGGCCTGGAGCCACAGTGTCAGGGCACACACACTACCTGGAACCATGCCACATGGTGTGCGGCTAAGGATGCCATTGCCACTGCCCTTGCCAGATTCCAGACTCCTTCACTGAAGCAGCATCACTTCTGCTCCAGGTACAGGCTGGGGAAAGCAAGCAAACGCTGCTGCCATGGAAACGTGATCTTGCTGCAACTGCTGTCACCTCTACTGAGGGCTTCACTATCAATGCTTGTGTCACCAGCATCTTATTCAAACTCCAGAATGGCTGCTTCTGATTGGTGGATCCTGGATCCCATGTCCATAACTACCTGCAAAGGATGCTGAGAAAGGTAGTGTCTGGTATTTCAGCTTTTATAGTAGAAAGTGGGCTCTGCCTCTGAGAAAGACTCCAAAGAAAGGCAATTCTTCAAGTATAGGCAGGACATTCAAATAGTAGGCAGCCAGCTGACCAACATGGTGCAGTGTCGACCTATGAACCAAGAGGTCCCTGTTCAATTCTTGCTCAATACCCAGTGTGGGGCATGCAGGAGGCAGCCAATCAATGATTCTCTCTCATCATTCATATTTCTATCTCTCTCTCCTTCTTCTCTGAAATCAATAAAAATGTTTTTAAAAAAGTAGTAGGCAGCCAAAGGATGACAATTGTCCCTGTTATGAAATAAACTATCCAACCTTCCAGAAAGAGGATAACAACCTTGATGAACACAGATAATTAAAAACCATACCAACACAAAACAAAAACTGCCAATAGTAACCATGACACCAGGAGATTCTTTATCCCTTTATTGCTTACCTTGAACATCCTTGCTACTATGAGAATTATTTCAAATGTAATTGTTTAAAGTTTACTAGATTAGGAGCTTTCAGCTTTGTTCAAATATCATCTTTAAGGAAGTTTTGCTTTTTACTTTTCCCTTTTTCGAAGCCTATGTTATTAGTGTGCAATTGGAATGGGTTACTTTTCATTTATGGAGATATCGAATTTTTACATAGTGATTATGTTTCTAGAAACTTCCAAACTGGAGAGGGTCAGTCCTTTATACCTTCGTGGGGATAATCAGCTTTTCCTTAAGCCAATTTAGCCAGCATTTCTGGTATTTATAAGAAATCAGTAAGAGCCAAATGGGGCACTTCTACTTAGATTAACATAGCAAGGATTTGTACCTCACTAGATTTGTACTGTGTCACTTTGTCACCAAAGGTTTCCATTTATTTCATTTCACTCTTACACAGACATGCAGTCTCAGAGAGCAGGGAATGTGGCATATTAGTGCGAGAAGGAGAGAGCGATGTGGTGGGAAGAGTGAGAAGCCAGGGAGCTTCCTGAATCGTGTTGGATGAGCCATTTTACCCTCCAGAGAGCGCCCACCTGGCCTAATCCTGCTGATATTGGTCCAATTATTGCAGATATCTCAGCATAGTTCAAACACTATTACAACGAATGAATTGGGGATTGTTCTAATATGATTTTCATCTTTCCATTGACGATAGCAAGTCTCAACCAAGGTAGCATAGGGAGTAGGTCACTGAGATAGAAGACAATTGCCTTCTATACTTAGTTTACATCATTGTTTAATTAGTCAATTAATCAATTCACTGTATAATCATTTATTAAGACCCCTGTGTGTACAAGTGCTACACTAAGTGCTTTACATTTATCATACCATTTAAGATCCCTCTAACAACCCTATCCCATGAAGTAGGTCTAATTCCTTCCCTCATTGGAGAGATAAGAAAATGGAGGCTCAGAGAGCTTAAGAGACAGAAGGAGGATTTGAATCCATATCATTTTGACCAAAATCTGTGATTCTACTCACTGTCTCTCATGATTTTTAGTGCTTTGGATAGTGAAGTGACTGAAAGACAGTGTTTACCCTCAGTGGTGGGTGGATATCATAAAAGAAAAGAGACATCATTATACTGTGTAGTCCATCCTATAACACTATTAGGAGAGATTCTAACCTGGCTCGAGGTTTGGATGGGAGGGTATTAAGGAAGGTTTTTTGTAAAAAACTTGAGCTCATTGATGAAGGATGACCAAGATGTTTCCACAGGAAGAGCATTTGTGCAGGCCTGGAGGTGTGAGAGCCTGTTGGCATGGCTGTATTTTGTTTGGCACTATGAATGGCTAAAACAACAGAAATTTATTTTCTTATAGTTCTGGAGGCTGGATGCCAAGATCAAGGTGTTGGCAGGGTTGGGTCTTTCTTTCTGACGTGCACATGGCACCCTCTCTGTGTCCTCACATAGCCTTTTCTCTCTGCACGAGGAGAATGAGAAAGAGATCTCTGGTGTGTCTTCCTCTCCTTACGATGACTCTAATAATCCAAGAGAGGAGAGAGTTTTAAGGACTGTTTAAGGAAAGACAAATATCAACAAAGATAAGGGTTGACATGTGTTCTTTGAATTTGGCAATCCTGTGACCTTGGCAAGAGCAAGGAAGTGCCAAGGCTGGAAGTTAGACTGCAGTGAGTTTAAGGATGAGCAAGAAGAGGGACCATATGTCTTATATGCAAGCATGGCCTCCAGGAGTTTGGTAGCTCCTACTTTCTGTGTCTGTAATCCCAGGTAAACCATTTTGTGCATACTCCCCCAGGGATGAGCATAGTATGTGGCACACAGCAGGTTCACAAAAACACTGCTGAAGGGCCATACTCAGCTATGCTGCTAGTTTAGGTATTGAGTTAGGTCAACCTTACCTGACTAGCAAGGCAGCCTTATACAGTAGTATGAGCAACATTTATTTAGAACTTTCTAGGTGCCAGGCATTGTGATAAACCCTTTACATATATTTTCTCATGTAATTTTCATAGCAACCATATGAATTAAGGCAGTAGTATCGTGATGCTCATTTTTATTTCGGAGAAACTGAGCTATAGTTTCAAACACAGGTAATCTGACTCCAGAGCTCAAGCCCCTAACTACCATGCCTTTTGGCTCCTGTTCTTCTACCATCTGCCAGCACTGGGCACAGACACCTGGATCTGCCCTGCGGAGACTCAAGAAACTAACCTGAGCTCTCTGGGCCTCAGTACCCTAATATGCAACTTGTGCTCTTTGGAGCAGATGATTCTCTCAGGTGCTTTTTGCCTCTGGTGGTTTGTACTAAATTACATCCTAGTTATGTGGCCTGGCTTTAACCTCTACAGAAAAGTCAACCAGAAGTTGTCAGTCAAGACCAGGCATCAGGACCATGAGAAGGTCCTATACACCACTCCATAGTTATGTATGTGGAATCCCACCCAACAGTTGATGATGACTGAGAGGCTTGATGTAGGTTCCATTCCAGACAGGGTGGTTGTGGGGTTGGAAGGAGGCCCTGCCTCTGCCCCATGTCGCTGTTTCCATTCGTTGGCTAGGTTGTGAGGAGTTGTCTGGCTGAGGGTTGGCGATTAAATATTTCATTGAGGAGAACAATCACCCTGATCATCAGTACAGTTGTTGAAGGGTTTAACACTGCCAAGGCTGCCATGGATATGCAAAGATCTGGGCTAATTTTTCTTGCAGGGCCTCTGTCTATATAAAAATTTTGCTTAAAAACATACCACACATATCTATGGATCCGTGTGAAGCCCATATGACTTGTCAGTAAAGATTTAAAACAGTGGGTAGACAAGAGGTACATATGTATTTACTTATTGTCTAATCGGTGCACTTGAAGACCCCTGTTAAGGTGTGGGAACCATCTCTTTGTGGTCTTTATTGCCAAACATTCTGTTCTTGGCTAAGTTTGTATCCTCCATGAGGAAAAGGTAGCAACACTATTACTACTCACAATGCCATGTCTACTCAGAACCTGTTTGCGTTGAAACAATACAGATCTCTCAGCCTCTGCAGTCTTCCAATTCCATTTGTTCAATGCTGATTACAGCATTATTCATGACACTGCATCATCCATCATGCTGCCTATAAATATTGGCTTCCAATGACGGGTTCAGAGGTTGTTACTGTGCCTTACTGAGGGTGAACACAAATGCAAAGTCATACTCAGGGTACACAGGAAAATGTGCGTGATAATTTGGTTTTTGGTCATGCACAGAATTTTATAGCACAAGGTGAAATAAATAGCACACCTTCCAATTGTGTCTTCTTTTGAACTTTTGAGGTCATTAACTGCATTTCTAGAATATGATCTCCGTCAGCAATGACTGCATCTCTGTCTTCCATATACCACCCAAGCTGGGAGGAGAGGTTGAGATCTCCTGGGCAGATCGAGGAGAGGGGTCGAGTGGTCTCATTCATGAATAAATGTGTGTCCCATGCCGGGCAAAGCTTAACACCGACTCAGGAGAGCGTGATGTCACCACATCAATTGGAGGCAGGGATGACATCCCTTGGAATTGCCGGTTGGTGGTGGGAGCACAAATGGTGTGGGAGGGGGTGCACAAGATAAAGCACATCTGCTTCCACCTCTGCTTCCCTCAGTGCTGTAACTGGAGGCAGCACTTTGGTCAGATTGTGCACAGGTTAGATCCCATGCATGGGCTTGTACATGTGGCTCAGACCCTAGGTCAGTGGTGATCTGTATTGTTTTCTGTCGCTGCCATAACAAATAACCACATATTTAGTGGCTTTAAACAGCACTCATCTATTATCCCACAGTCACATGGGTCAGAAGTCCAGGCAAACATGGCTTGGTTGGTTCTCTCTTCCAGACTTTACACGTCCAAAATCAAAACGTGGGCAGAGCTGTTCCTTTCTGCAGAGTCTGGAGATGAATCCACTTACAAGCTCATTCAGATTGTTGGCAAAATTCAGTCCCATGCAGTTATAAGAATGGGACTCCTATTTCCTTGCTTGCTGCTGACCAGGAGTCAGTCTCAGCTTCTGGAGGCCACTGCATTACCTGGCTTGTCTTCAAAGCCAACACACCAGGTCAGTCCTCATACTTTGAATCTCTCTGATTTTTCCTTCTGCCTCTTTTCTCTTCTGCTTCCAGTGGGAGGAAGTTCTCTGCTTTTAAGGACTCATGATATTAGATCGGGTCCACTGGATGATCTAGGACACTCTCCCTAGTTAAGGTCTGTACCTTAATTATATCTGCAAAGTCCCTTCTGCTATGTAACATGACAGATTTAGAGGTTCCAGGGATTGGAATGTGAACATCCTTGGGAAACATTATTCCGCTCACCACAAAGATTGCTGTTAGTCCTAAGCCCTGAATTTATCCCGAACTTATACTGTATTTGATATGAGTGAACTTCACCCCAAACCAGCATGTCAGTGCCATTCTGGCAGTCCAACACTGTGTGAAGCCATGAAAGAGATACCCTACTGGCTGGCAGGGAAAATCCATCTGCCAGGCCACCCTCTTGAAATGAGGCCTGCTCATGGGGCCTGGGACTGATACATGGGAATGATCCTAGAGCTCCTTGGACCATGTGGTCCACTCCTCATGTGGGGATAGAGGGTTAGAAAATTGGAGAATATCCCCAAAGGTAGAAATAGGAACTGGGGCCAATAGGTCCTGTCTGGGCTCCTGCCTGGATTGTACTGATGATTCTGGTTATTCCCAGATAGTGGAGGAGAACTCAAGGAAGACATTCCAAAGTGCAGGGTAGATGGCCAGGGTAGAGGCCCTGCCTTCCTGGTTCTAAGGCAAGGCTGTACTGCTTCTAGCATAAGCTGATAGGAGCTTAACTTTTGCCTGGTTCTAAGGCAAGGCTGTACTGCTTCTAGTATAAGGTGATAGGAGCTTAACTTTCTTATTCTTTGTGTAATATCTCTACAGAGGGAAACTCAGTGTCCTGTTGGGGTTTGCCCTGACCAGCAGAGGTGTTGACATAGAGCACAGGGGCTTTCATTTCAGCCAGTCTTGGTTCAAGTCCTGGATATGCTCCAAATTTGCTGGGTGACCTGGGTCAGGTTACTTAGTTACATGGAGCCTCATCTCTTCACATGTGGAGTCAACTGAAGGCAACCACAGTGAACACTGGCACTCAAAGCAACGGCAGATACCAAAGCTACTTTCCACTCACATCTGCCCCTTATTTCCACCTTTTAAGGTTGTGATGATCAAGTGAGATGGCATGTGTAAAAACACCTGGAATACAATGAGAACTCCATAAATTTCAACAACAAGCATTAATTGAGCCTAGTGGTGGGATGATAAAAGGTTGGCAACTGGCTCTCTGTGGGAGGAGAGGAGGTGAACTTGTAGCATTTGACAATTTTCCTCCCACCATGGCTAATTTCAAGCTACCAACATGGTGTTACTGGGTGGGGATTTGGGAAGAGAAGCTAACAGTCAGATCTTTGGGGCAGGTGGAAACAGCTTCAGTACCCACTGGGTAAACTTTTATTTGTGCCAGGACTCTGTTCAGGGCTGGAGACACAGTGATGAATACGGTAGAGCTTATAGTTCCTTTCTCAGCACTCTTTTCCTTTCCTCAACCAAGGGTGCAAGCCTCCGAAATACTTTGTAAATAAGGTGTAGTTCTAGGTAGAGAAGCAAGAACCCAATAACCCCTCAAGGTGTCTCGCAGCACTTGCCTGAATCAATAGGGGAAGTATCATTTCTGGTTTCTTTGCACGCCAGCAGTCTTGTTTCCATAGAGCTGAGTGGGGATATGATTAAGGCCAGAAATGCTGCTCCTCTCATTGGTTTGGGGTTTGGTGTTGGTGGAGACATTTCATTTCCTGGAGGCCCACTCAGCAATGCTAAGAGGGGAAGGTGCTGGCTCATCTATTTATTAGCATGGGGACCGAATGACCCTGGTGAGAGCCAGTCATTTCCCAGTTGTATGAGGTCGCACCCCTAACCACGTCCATGCTTCATTCTCCCAGGGCCCTTCAGCGATGCTGGGGATTCCATTTATGACTAGCACCTGGTATTCTTAATAGAATTTAACTGTTCTCAAAGTGGGAAGAATATTTTTTGAAGATTGTATAATGTTTAAAAAAATCTATGTAGAGTAATTGGAAATATGTAAACTGATAAAACTAGAGAGCAAGGAGTAGGTTGTCTCTACCTCATTATCTTGAGTCACTGAACTCATATACAGTAAGTTGCTTTATATCATTTCTCAGAAGCCAATATTTTTTCTCTGGTTAAGTTTCCATATAAGCTGATATGAAGGGGAAAAAAACATAATGCAAGTATTATTGTTATTGGTGTTTAAAAAGTGCCATTAAAAATAAAGTTAATATCTGGCTACTTAATATTGTACCCAACTCAAATTTTTAAAAATATTTTTAAATATTTTTAAAAATATATTTTTATTGATTTCAGAGAGGAAGGGAGATGGGGAGAGAGATAGAAACATCAATGATGAGAAAGAATCATTGATCGGCTGCCTTCTGCATGACCCACACTGGGGATTAAGCCCACAACCTGGGCATGTGACCTCCTGGTTTATAGGTCGACGCTCAACCACTGAGCCATGCTGGCCAGGCTTAATCTTTATTGTTGAAAGTATTACAGATGTCCCCTGGGGTCCTGATGGATGTGCATGTGTGTGTGTGTGTGTGTATATGTGTGTGCATGTAAAGTTATGATAAAATTTATTTGGGATTTTTGAGATTACTTACTTTATTTACTTTTAAATCACATTTAGAAAATTAAAATGTGTATTTAATAATATTTCAAGCTACATACCCAAGATTTGGAATAAAGGACAAACTCAGCATTTCAAAATGGGTCTACAACATAAATAGAAAGAACAAATTAAGACGTAAGGATAGGAGAAAGTAGAAAACAGCTGTAGTTTATTTTTGGAGCAGCCTGGGTATGGGTGAGGGTGCTCCCATTTCACGAATGTAGAGGTGCCAGGGAGTTTGCTTCTAAGTTTTTCCATTTTAGACAACTCTAATTGATTTCTCAGGTGTCAAGGATTTTACACATTGTGAGTTAGTTTCTACATTTATTATAGGAAAGTATATCCTTTTCCAGGTTGGAACTTTTGGGTTCAATACAGTATATGGATAGTAAGAATCAGATCAATATTGTGCTCCAATTTAAAAGTCTCATTCACTTTCATGTTGTTGCTTAAAGTCTCAAGAGAATGTTGATAATTATAATTGTACAATTACAATAAAAATAAAATTATCGAGTACTTTTTGTATAGGTATTATTACTCTTTGTTTCTGATATGAACATTTAAGGATGAAATGATATTCTAGAATTTGGCCAGGATTGACAAGATATGGAAACAGGAAAACATGGTGTTATGAGGTCAGTGAATAGTATAAATTCAATCACGAGCAACCAAGTTAAAATGCCAAAATATTTTAAGAGGATATTGTGATAGCCTTGAATGCTAGGGTAAAGTGCTTGCATTTTAAAATCATCAATAATTTCCTTTTGTCTGAAAAGTTAAAAGGAGGGAGAAGGTAGTAGTGATGGTGTGGTAGGATCAGGAGAATATTTTTTAGATATATGTGGAAATATATAAGTGGTAGATTGGGGCAATCAGAGAAAAAAAAGATGAATTAGGTCATGAGGTAAAATAGAGAACGCATGGTTATATTTAAATTTCAGATAAGCAACGCATATTTTTTAAAATATATTTTATTGATTTTTTTTACAGAAAGAAAGGGAGAGAAAGTTAGAAACACCGATGAGAGAGAAACATCAATCAGCTGCCTCCCGCACACCCCCTTCTGGGGATAAGCCTGCAACCAAGGTACATGCCCTTGACCGGAATCGAACCTGGGACCCTTGAGTCCACAGGCCGACACTCTATCCACTGAGCCAAACCGGTCAGGGCTCAACACATATTTTTAAACAATAAATATGTCCCATGTGATATTTGAGAAATATTTGGGACATACTTATACCAAACAAGTCTTTGGCCCTGGCCAGTATGGCTCAGTTGGTTGAGCATTGTCCCATGCACAGAGAAGTCATCGGTTCAATTCTTGGTCAAGGCACATGCTCAGGTTGCAGGCTTGCTTCATAGTAGAGGGTATGCAGGAGGCAATTGGTCAATGTTTCTCATTGATGTTTCTATCTCTCCCTCTCCCTTCCTCTTTCTATGAAATAAATAAAAACATATTTATTGTCTGTGTCCAGGGGTTATGCATATCCTATATAATAAAGAGGTAATATGCAAATTATCCCTCACGCCCTCAAAGATGGCTGCCTATGACCAGGCCAGCAGGGGGGTTAGTGAGGGACGACCAAACAACTGAACAGCAGGCTGCGTGGGGTGACCAGGCTGGCAAGGGGGCAGTTGGGTGTGACCAGGCCAGCAGAGGGGGGCAGTTGGGGTGACCAGGCTGGCAGGGGGGGGGGCAGCTGGGGTGACCAGGCCAGCAGGGGGGGCAGTAAGAGGCAACCAGGCCAGTGGTGGGGCAGTTAGGGGTGGCCAGGCCAGAGGGGCAGGGGTGCAGTTGGGGGTGACCAGGCCGGCAGGGGGGCCAGTTGGGGGCGATTAGGCTGGCATGGGGGCATGGAGGGGCAACTAGGCCAGCAGGGGGGAGTTGGGGGCAACCAGTCAGCAGGGAGGGCAGTTAGGGGCAACCAGGCTGGCATGCAGAGGCAGTGAGGGGCGATCAGGCCAGTGGGGCGGGGGGCAGTTAGGGGCGATCAGGCCAGTGGGGCGGGGGGCAGTTAGGGGCGATCAGGCAGGCAGGTGACCGATTAGGAGCTAGCAGTCTAGGATTATGAGAAGGATGTCCGACTGCCGGTTTAGGCCCGATCTCTGGGATCGGGCCTAAACCGGCAGTCGGACCCCAAGGGGTCCCAGATTGGAGAGGGAGCAGGCTGGGCTGAGGGGAATTTTGTGCACTGGGCCTCTAATATGCATATAAGTTCTTTCTTGTGGTGAAGGCCTGGGGGGCAGGTGTGGAGTGGAGAGGGCTAATGGGGGAAAATGGGGACATCTGTAATATTTTCAGCAATAAAGATAAATTTAAAAAAATATTAAAAAAAAGTATTTGTAGTTTATCTAAAATTCATATTTACTTGCATGTTCTGTATTTTTTTTTTTTTTTTGGTCAAATCTGGCAACCCTATTTGGGAGGCTGCTGCAAGTAAGAGGTAAAAAAGGCAACCAGGGCTCTGTAAGAGGAAACTGATAGAAGAGAAAGAGCTGAAAAGTAAAACAGATAAGATTTGGCACCTGATAAGAGAAAATGACATGGCTTGAAGTACTATAATGTGGAATTTCACAGAAATGAGCCAGAATCTAATAGACTAATTTTCTAATGAAAAATTCATATATTTCAAGGAAAAACATTGGCTAACTTGACATACAATCAGGATTCTGTGAACTGATAGCTTTGATGAGTACATTGAAAGACATCATTGCAATTTTAAATTAAATCGAATTAAACATTGAATAAAAGTTTCATTATTTGAAGAGCACAATGTTCACAAATGTATTGTGCAGTTTAAATATTTTATTAATAGCATTCGGGATATAAGTTTGCTTTTTCATAACCCAAAATGAATTATTGTGGCTTTCATTCTCTCAATGCATTTAAAGCTGTACCCTAAATCAAACAACAGCTGTGTGTTCTATTTCTGCTGAGAAAACAGTCTTTGAAAATGAATCTGTTATCAAGCTGGGCAAAATAACTTGTGCCTCATATAAATCAGTAGTAGGATTAAAGGATTTTTCACAAAAATCCTGCATTAAAATTATTAGACAATATTCACACATTATTTTAACACAGTAAACTGGACCATAAAAAAATTAAGATTCTGATTTCTAGATATCTCTATTTCTAAACATACATGGATATATCTTATATTTCAAGATGGTAGAATTAATTAGAAATTATAACAATGTCCCAAGGACCCTTTAAACTCTCATAAAGCCCATTAAAATTTATCCAATAATATTTATTAGGTACCTTTTGTGGATACAGTTTCTACCAACTACTTGCAAGGAAGACAGTCCCTCTCCTCATAATCTTTTTTATTTATTTTTTTATTGACTTCAGAGAAGAAGGGAGAGGGAGAGAGATAGAAACATCAATAATGGGAGAGAATCATTGATTGGCTGCCTCCTACACGCCCCACACTGGGGATCGAGCCCACAACCTGGGCATGTGCCCTGACTGGGAATGGAACTGTGACCTCCTGGTTCATAGGTCGATGCTCAACCACTAATCCATGCCAACTGGGCTCTCCTCATAATCTTAAAGAAAAAAATCAATTATGAAACAATGAAGTTATTTTAGAAACTTCAGATACAAAGCTACGTTTCCCCATTTTCCTGCCATCCCTTCCCCTGTCTGCTGCTATGGCCAGTCACCTGTCATGGAATAGAAACCACACCAACTATTTGAGCAGAGAGATTTATACATAAGGAATTGCTAACTCTGGGGAATGGGGATTGGGGCAATGAAGCTGGTTCCACAAGACCTGGGAAAAAATTGCCAAGCAGATTTAGCTGATGCTAATAGAAATGAGTATGGGGTGATATTCACACAAACATGGAGCAGACAGGGAAGGGTAAGTCCCTTCTCCCTGCTTCAGCCTTGCAGTCTCCTTCTAGCACCTTCTATTGGCAGAGCCTATCATGGATCTGGTTCTCAAAAGTAGAAATGTAGTTTTCAGATTCCTAGCCTCAGCATCACAACACGTAGTATAGTTGAGTTGAGTTGAACTGAGTTGAGCCGAGAGACTGTAACTTAATGGCTGGCACAGCTCCTAAATGCCTCTCTTGAATCACCACTGGCCTTCTCCAATGGGAGCGCCACCCTGCACCACAGTAATCCTTCCAAAGCCCTACAAAGCTTCCTAGGATCTCAGAATAAAGGCAAAGATCCCCACTGTGACCCACAGACCTTGCATGATTTGCTTCCTTCACACACATCCTGGACTACTATCTCTCTGCAGCCTTGTTGGCCTCCCCTCCAATCCTTGAATGTGCCACATTCTCTTCTTTTTCTGGGCGTTTGCACTTACTACTCCCTGTGCCTGGAATGTTCTTCCCCTCCTCTTTGCCTAGTTTTGTCCTGTTCAATGTTGATATCTCAGCTTAAGAATAATTATTTCTTTAGAAGAGTGCCTTTTGCTTCCTAGTCTAGATAATGTCTCTATAGTCTAAACATTTCCAGGCTCCCTTGCTTCTCTTCATGATTTGAAATTGGATTGTTGTATTTGACTAATGTCTGTTTCCTCACTATATTATGAGCAACAGAAGTATAGGGATAAATGTCTGTTTTGCTCACTACTATTTTCTCAGTGCCTACAAGGTATCTGTCAGGTAGTAGGCACTCAACAAATATTTATCACTTGGCTGAATGGCTAAACCAAATTATTTTGTGAGGATGAAGGATTTATTATCATAATTCAGGATGATATTGCTGCAACAACTGTCATTTCGTTATAAAGAAAAAACAGTTGATAAGGAGCACTCTGAAAATGTCAAATTTTTAGGGTCTAGGTTTAAGGCACTGTGTTCCAAACAGTGGGAGACTTTTCCTCTGCAAGTCATTCCAACGTTCAGTTTCCCTGTGCTCTTTTTATTTCCTAGATTGACTTATTTCTAGAGGAGATCACCTCATCCACTGGGTTGATTATAGGCAATGACAACAGAACATAATAGGCCCGTATTGCTATAGACAATGCACATACAGAGGTTGTGTGTGTGTGAGGTCTTACATTTTCCCTTTCTACATTCCAGAAGTAAAAGGCTGCTCTTTCTCTTTCTCTTTCTTTTTCTCTTTCTCTTCCCTTCCTTCCTTCCTTCCTTCCTTCCTTCCTTCCTTCCTTCCTTCCTTCCTTTTTTCTTTCTTTCTTTTCTTTCTTTCTTTCTTTCTTTCTTTCTTTCTTTCTTTCTTTCTTTCTTTCTTTCTTTCTTTCTCTTTCCCTCTCTCTCTCTCCCCCCTCTCTTTCCCTCTCTTCCTCCCTTCTTCCGTCCCTCCCTCCCTCCCTCCCTCCCTCCCTCCCTCCCTCCCTCCCTCCCTCCCTTCCTTCCTTCTTTCCTTCCTTCCTTCTCTCTCTTCTCCCCTTTCCCTCCCGCCCTCCCTCCTATGCATCACCCGTCCATCCGTCAGTCCATCCATCCATCCATCCGTCAGTCCATCCATCCATCCATCCATTCATCCATCCATCCAATTGAACCTTTCTCAAAGCCTGGGTCGCTCTGGCTGTAATAGCGCCACAAGTTGGGTTGTAGTGGTAGAGTCCTGGTCGTGTGCCTTTTAGCCCTGGCCAGTTTGCTTTTACATGAAATGCAATAAAATCTGTACATCCTGCATTTTCTAGCTTCCAGTAACAGCCCTTCTGCATGCCTTGCTTCGTACAAAACACTGCTCCATGGGAACCAGGGCAAGTGTGCAGGCTCAGAACCATCTGAGCTCATTCTTAGAAAAGAAACATATCTTCAAAGAAATCATGGTCTGACCACCATACAGACAACCTTTTATATTCTCAGAAGAGCAGTTTGCTTTCCTGGTGTGACATCATCTCAGACATCTGTATTTATGCTTAGGGTCTGTTCTATAAACCAAAGGCCTTCTCCAGTGATTTTCCCAGAACAACAGGTTGATCTGTATCAAAGATTCTTTTGATTCTCCACCTTGAAAGAGAGAAAAGTGCTTACAACATTGAAATCCATGGTCCCATTTCAAGGATGTTTTTACCCTTCCCATCAATGCTCAAAGATTGAAGACTAAGTTACGGTCAGTGTGTAGGCTTAAAGTACCATGAGTAGCACATCAGCCCAACACTCTCTGCAAGAAGTAAGTTTCTTAAAAGCATGTTTAACCATTCAATTATCCACTAATTCAACCCACATTTACTTAGTGTTTACTAAGTCTAAAGCCTTGTTCTAGGCCAGCGATTTTCAACCGGTGTGACAGTGCACACTGGTATGTTGCAAAAGGCACACTGGTGTGCCGCAAGAATTTAAAAAATGCAATACCTGACTTTTAGTCAGAGACACTGAACACTTTTTCCTTAGATTGTCAAAGAAAAAAATGACAATAGCCAACACAACAATGGCTATCTGGTGTGAACGGATCAAAATTATACCTATATATTTTTTGTCAGATCAGCAAAAAATAGAATATATATTTTGGTGTGCTGCAGAATTTTAGTAATTACTTTATGCGTGCCATGAGGTGAAAAAGGTTGAAAATCGCTCTGCTAGGCACTGGAACTATTGAGTAAATAGGGAGAGTTAGATCATAAATAAATAAGATAATGTCAGGCAATGATAGTACTATGATGAAAATAGGGAGTGACTCCTGGGCCTGCATTGGGATGGTGGTCAATGATGTCATTAATGAGGTGATATTTAAGTAGAAATCTGAATGATAACAAGGAACCAACCTTGCTAAAGTATCAGGAAAGAGCATTTCAGGCAGAGGGGACAAATTGTGCTAAAGCCCTCATGTGGGAATGAATTTGGCTAAGTGTGGCTGGAGTGTAGGGATCAAGGGGCCTGTGAAGAAGAATCCAGCTCTGAGCTAATGGCATAGAAGGGTTCCTTACCTATTCCACACTCTGCACCACTTGCTTTTTTCCTGCGCTGGTACTAACTGCATTTTCTGTTGTGTCTGTTGGATTTCTGCTTAGGTGCAGTTGGAGCTCCTAGTTACTCTACTACTAAACTATGAACTTCAAATATAATTTGAGAAAATGATAATATAGTTCTGAGCTTAAGCTTGGAATATTTTATAAGGCAACTACTACATTATACACGTTGGTTATAAGAAAATGTGGTTATGGGGCCATATGTTCTGCTAGATTACCCTTCTCCACAACTTTAATAGAACTAGCCCATTAGTAAATGTTATAAAAACCTAAATAGAAAGGAGATATCATGATGCACCTATTAGACTGGCTAGAATAAAAAATGCTAACAATGCCAAGTGCTGGTTAACATGCAAAACAACCAGAACTCTCATACCTTACTGGGAGAAAAGCAAAATGGTACAGTCAGTTTGACATTTTTTTTAATGAGGTTAGACACAAACTTTTCATATGACCCAGCAAATAACTCCTGGTTATTTATTCTAGAAAAATGAAAACTTATGTTTACATAAAAATCTGTACATAAATGTTCATAGCAGTTCTATTCATAATCACCAAAAATAGAAACAACCTAAATGTCCTTCAATGGGTAAATGGGTAAACTGTGGTACATCCATGCAATGGAATGCTACTTAGCAATAAAAAGCAAAAAACAATTGATACACAAACAACTTGAATGAATCTCAAATTGCTGGCTAAGTAAAAGAAGCCGGTCTTAAGAGGTTACATAATGTATGATGCTATTTATTAGACATTCTCCAAAAGACAAAACTATAGCGATGAAGCGAGTGGTTGCCCATGGTTAGGGCAGAGCAGAGGGCGTGACTATCAGAGGACAGTATGAGGCAGTTTTTTGAGATGATGTAATTGTTCTGTATTTTGATGGTAGAGATGGTTATATGAATCTATACCTGTGTAAAAATTCATAAAACTGTACATGAATTTAAAAAGTACATTTTGTTGTATATTAACTTAGAAAATTACATTAAAATAAAAAATGTAATACATATGTTTGTGTGTCTGGTTGGGGAAAGCAAATATTTAAATTGATGAACAACTAAGAAAAACTTTAAAATCTTGGTGGTGATGATTTCTGCATATAATAAATTGTTAATCTTTCCAAACTGAGAGCTCATCACATTGAATGTGGATTCAGAAGGTATAAAGACAAGTAAATAGGAAATAGTAGTTGAGTGCTAACAGTTGAGTTCTGCGCTGGGTGTGCCATGGGAGAAGAAGGAAGGGAGAATTCTTTTGGATTGGAGAGTGTGTTTGTTTCTGGAGGCTATTTTAACAAATGACCATAAACTTGATGGCTTAAAACAATAAAAATTTATTCTTTCACGGTTCAGGAGGCTAGAAGTCTGGCAGGGAGGCACTCCCTTTGGGGGTGTTAGGAGCTAATCTGTTCCTTGCCTCTTCCAGCTTCTGGTGGCTGTCCCAGCATTCCTGGGTTTGTGGCCTCCTCACTCCAATCTCTGCCTCCCTCTTCACATGTCCTGCTCCTCTGTTGTCTTCATGTTATCTCTCTTTGCTTCTCTCTTATAAGGACACTTGTGATGACATTGAGGGCCCACATGAATAAGCCAGGGCAACCTTCTTGTCATCACAAAATCTTTAACTTAATTACATTTGCAAAGTCTCTTTTTTCAAATGACATTCCAGGGATTCAGACATAGTATCTTTAGTGGCTATTATTTAACCCATGATGGCAGAGTAAGCATGAAAGAAGACTTCCTAAAGGAAGCAATGTCTAAACTGAGACATAAAGATAAGAAGGTTTTTAGGAGGAGAGGTGGCAAGAGTGGCCAGAATGTTCCAGGCAAAGACAATAGTGCATGGCAAAGACCCAGAGGTGAGATGAGTGGTGAATCCTAGAATCTGAAAGGAGTGGTTATCAGTGGAGCACATAGTAGGTGTGTGTGCATGTGTGGAGGGAAAGCACCTCACATGATCAGATTTGTACTAATCTCTGCAGAAGAGCTGAGGGGGACTAGAAGAGGCTAAGACACCAATCAGAGGGCTACTGTGGTCATTCCTGCTCCTTCTATCACATTCCTGGTCCATTGCGATCCTTGTCATAGAAATCAGACCTCATTTACTGCTATTGTGTTTCCCACTCATCCTTGACAGAGTTAAATTAAGATCTTTAGGGTGTGACCAGGGATTGCTCGGACAGTTTTTTGTTATTTGACTTCCAATAAGCCATGGGATTCCAAGCCTGACTGTGGAAGAGAAGCATACTCAAAGACTCCATAAGTGGCACTTGTCCATCTCCCTTTCTCTGCCAGCCCCTTCCCAGCACCATATCAAAGACTGAGGTGAGAGGCAGTGGTGGAAGGAAGGACAACTCAATGAGACAAACAACAAAGGAGCTTCCTAGTACATTTTCTGACCTTTTGGACTTTTGTGGGCTAATTGGAGGTACAGTGTAAATGAACATGTACACAGAGACATCTGTAAATTGGAGTTAGGTTAAAATTTTTTTGGAGCTTCCTGGGAGGGGTCCTTGTGTCACTGGTTTGTCCCAAATGCTAGGCTGTTTTCAGAAGACACACAAGTGACAAGGGCTAAGTATTTCTAACTGACTATATATTGACCCATCCTTTGGCTAAGAATCTATATGCATTGAGTCCTTTAATTTAGAACGCTGTGTCATTGGAGTAGTAGACCGTAGTATATCTTCTGAAAACATGGCCAAGGCTTCCAAAAGATGTGTGTGTGTGTGTGTGTGGGGGGGGGGGGGGACTAGGTGAGGGGTGGGGGTGGGGATGGGGGCTTGCAAATAATGAGTAGGAGTGAAAATATGCTCTAAACATTTGTAGTTTGGCAAAATGGTGATTATCACAGTGTAGTCTCACAAATAATCTGGAATCCTTTTTAAACATACAGGTTCCCATGATGTACTTCAGTCAAATGAACTGAGATTTGTAGGAGTGGGCCTCAGGAGTCTGAATGTTTAACCAGTTTTTCAGGAAACCATAATGCCCATAAAAGTTTGAGAATACTTTTATTAGAGCTCAAGAAAAAGAAGGCACAGAGGTAGGAGCAATGGTCCTGATTATGAGAATAAGAAAAAAAAAATAGGCCTCATACCAGTGAGTTCAGACTGAAAAGGAATCCACTATGTAAATTATGGTACAAATCACCATGATAAAATACAGCAATAAAATGCTGTAGATGAATATATATTGACATGAAATGTATCTAGGATATATTGTCAAATGCAAAATAGTGTATGGGATAATTTCATTTTATATGTATATATGCATAGAAAAATCTCTCAAATTCATTCATCCAAAGGATATTCATTGAGTTAACACTGGTGAACAAGACTGATAGGGTCCTTTGTCCACAGTCTAGTTTATATACATATATCATTTATTATGCTAGCACACTATTTATGGATACAGGAATTCCAATTGCTCATATGAATTTTAACTTAAATGTAGTTAACATGCATTGTTTCTATAATAAAAACAATACAAATTGAATATAATTGATTCTTCACATATACCTTTGATTTTATGCATCATGTTCATTGTCAGTGCCTAAATTTTTAAAAATATATATATTTTTATTGATTTCAGAGAGGAAGGGAGAGGGAGAGAGAGATAGAAACATCAATGATGAGAGAGAATCATTGATTGGTTGCCTCCTGCATGCCCCCTACTGAGGATCCAGCCCACAACCAAGAATCAAACTTGAGACCTTTCATTCCACAGGCTGACACTCTATCCACTGAGCCAAACTGGCCAGGGCCCTACATTTTTAGCAGAGTTCTTTTTGCCCTTATCTTCTTTACACTGGTTTCTTTGGACCATGCTCTACCCTTTTTTTTCTATATCTAAGTCATCAGTCATATTCCCACTATGTGTAAAGAGACATTAAGTTCATTTAATTTATTGCTCATATACTATACTAGAGGCCCAATGCACAAAATTCGTGCACTAGTAGTGTCCCTAGCAGCTGCCGGCTGCCAGCCGGATACTCCCTCCCTTCCCCTGGCCAGCCCTGCCCCCTGGTCGAACTCCCAGATGAACTCCTGGTGGAGGGGACAATTTGCATACTATACTACACTTTTATTACATAGGATATGGGCATATAAATATGTGCTTGCACAAGTATTATTCACAACAATTTTTTTTTGTTGCCTCCTCTCCACTATGGTGCATTTTTCTAATTCAGACTACAAGATACACAAATGAGTAATAATTCCTAGTAAAGAAGGCAGGAGTCAGCAGCAATAGGTCTCAGCATATTTCAGGTAGGTCTATGGTGGTGAGTATTCCCTGTGGTTTTATGTCCAACTAGAGGCCTGGTGCATGAAATTCGTGCATGGGGGCGGGGGGGTGTCCCTCAGCCCAGCTTGTACTCTCTCCAATCTGGAACCCCTCGAGGGATGTCCGACCGCCCGGTGGGATTGGGCCTAAATGGGAGGTTGGACATCCCTCTCACAATCCAGGACTGCTGGCTCCCAACCACTCGCCTGCCTGCCTGCCTGATTGCCCCTAACTGCTTCTGCCTGCCAGCCTGATCACTCCCTAACCACTCCCCTGTCAGCCTGATCGATGCCTAACTGCTCCCCGGCCTACCCAATTGCCCCTAACTGCCCTCCCCTGCCATCCTGGTCACCCCTAACTGCCTTCCCTGCCAGTCTGGTTGCCCCTAACTGTCCTCTCCTGCAGGCCTGGTCCCCCCCAACTGCCCTCCCTTGTAGGCCTGAGTTCCCCCCAACTGCCCTTCCCTGCAGGCCTGATGCCCCCCAACTGCCCTCCCCTGTAGGCCTGCCCCCCCCCCAACTGCCCTCCCCTGTAGGCCTGGTCCCCCCCAACTGCCCTCCCCTGCAGGCCTGAGTTCCCCCCAACTGCCCTCTCCTGCTGGCCCAGTCACCCCTAACTTCCCTCCCTGCTGGCCTGATCACCCACAACTGCCCTCCCCTGTAGGCCTGGGTCCCCCTCAACTGTCCTCCACTGCAGGCCTGGTCACCCCCAACTGCCCTCCTCTGCTGGCCTGGTCACCCCTAACTGCCCTCTCCTGCAGGCCATCTTGTGGCAGCCATCTTGTGTCCACATGGGGGCAGCCATCTTTGGCCACATGGGGGCGACCATCTTGTGTCTTGGAGTGATGGTCAATTTGCATATTACTCTTTTATTAGATAGGATTCTGACTAGTTCATCTTCCAAGACCAAACAAAGCTAAATGGGAACTAAAGATAGTCAAGTGACTTTAATAGGTAAGCACTTGAACTTGGATGTATTGATTAAGAAAGGGGCCATGGAGTGAAAGGGGAGAAGCAGGAATTGAATCAGGCAGCCCTTTTGACTTCCCCCTTTCTCCTGACCGACATAGTTTAAAGACGCTTTTGTTTTATAGACACAATTTCAATAACCCTCAATTTTATAAGCTACTATAGGCCCTGTGCATGAAATTCGAGCACAGGGGGTGGGGGGGGGTCCCCTCAGCCCAGCCTGCACCCTCTGCAATCCGGGACCCCTTGGGGGATGTCTGACTGCTGGTTTAGGCCCAATCCCCAGAATTGGGCCTAAACTGACAGTTGGACATCCCTCTCACAATCCTGGACCACTGGCTCCTAATTGCTCACCTGCCTGCCTGCCTGGTCACCCCTAACTGCCCCCCCCACTCCGCCGGCCTGATCACCCCTCACTGCCTCTGTGTGCTGGCCTGATTGCCCCTAACTGACCTCCCCCCTTGCTGGCCCAGTCGCCCCTAACTGCCCCCCACTGCTGGCCAGGTTGCCCCCAACTGCCCCCCCGCTGGCCTGGTCACCTCTTACTGCCCCCCCTGCTGGCCTGGTCACCCCCAACTACCCTCCTCTGCCAGCCTGGTCACCTCTAACTGTCCCCCTCTGCTGGCCTGGTCGCCCCCAACTGCCCCCCCCCACCCCCCACCAGCCTGCTCGTCCCACGCAGCCTGCTGTTGAGTTGTTTGGTTGTCCCTCACTAATCCCCCTGCTGGCCTGGTCGTCCCATACAGCCTGCTGTTCAGTCATTTGGTTGTCCCTCATTAACCCCCCTGCTGGCCTGGTCGCCCCACGCAGCCTGCTTGTTCAGTTGTTTGGTCGTCCCTCACTAACCCCCCTGCCAGTCTGGTTGTGGGCAGCTGTCTTGTGAGGGCATGAGGGTCAATTTGCATAATATCTCATTTTTATATAGAATAGGAAGACTGAGCAGGTGCTCCCCTTTTAAATTCAACTTTATCAGAGCCTGAGACCTGAGGAAACCTTTTGGATAAGTATTCTGCTACTCCAGAAAATGCAAATCTAAAAATGAGAAACACACTTTCTTTCCTTCTTTTCCTTCTTCTCTGGCTTAGCAAAGCCACCCTAGGTTATCACGTTTTAATATGCCTTCAACATATTTTCAACTCACAAATGCCTTTGCTTGATTTCCTTCCAGCAGACCCAGTTCCTCTTGCATTTCTAATGTTAAGTGTGGCCTGTGGTCAAGCATATGGTAAGCTTCGTGTTTCTTCCAGACCAGTCTGAAGGCTTAGAGCTGTGGGAGAATGTAGTGGAAAGAGGGGTGAGGGGCTTTTCCTTGGAGCTCCCTCCCACACCTCATGCTCACTATTAAGCTATTACTATTCTGGGAATGATAGAGAAAACATTGCTGAGATGTTTGCTGTGTGTGACCAGGGTGTGCGTGTGTTCATGGGAGTGATAACTTCACTTCAGGGTTGTTTTCACCTGCAAAGAGGTTGTGATGCAGGAATCTTAAGAATAGTATTTTAGCCCTGGCTGGTGTGGCTCAGTTGGTTGGGCATTGTCCCATGTAACAAAGGGTTGCTGGTTTGATTCCTGGTCATGGCACATGCCCAGGTTGTGGGCTCCATCCATAGTAGGATATTTGCAGGAGGCAGTCAATCAATGTTTCACTCTCACATCAAAGTTTCTCTCTCTCTCTCTCTCTCTCTTTCTCTTTCCCTTCCTCTTTCTTTAAAAGTCAATAAAAAGTCTTAAAAAAAGAATAGTGTTCTATTATCGTTTAACCCATTTCTCAGCCCAAAGCCATTGAGAGTCTTTTCTACAGACATCTGGAAACTATTTAGAACCTTCGTCTTATACATACTGGAGGCTCCACAAATGCTGTCAACTCTAAAGCAATTTGGAAGTTGCAAATTCCTAAGAGCAGCTGTGATCTTTAGCACATTCCTTCCAGCTTCCTAGTAAAAGTAGGGCTGTGTCCAGTTTAAATGGAAAGTTCTGATTTGGCATCCATGTTTTTCAATTTAACATTTCACATCTAGATTTTTAAAAAGTCTAGGTGCCTGACGGTTGGAATGTTCATTGTGATTTTTGATATCTGCCAGAAGCATCCAAAACATGTGAACTCTGACTGTTTACACATTTGCAAAGATTTCATTGTTGTCTTTGAGAAGCCACCATATTGAAAGGCAATCTGGTAGGATGGATGGACATCTGAGTGTGCTGGCTGACCAAAGAAAAGAAATGCAAAGAGAAAATATGAGGAAAAAACTGAACATGAATATAAAGCTACATTATGTTTTTTCTCTTCTGCTGGAAATAATTCTGAAGCAAGTTATTGATTTATTATATGCACACTTAGTGTTCAAAATGCCAATGGCTGAAGATAAAAGTGAAATGGTCCCTGTCTTTAAGGAATAGAACATGAGGAGAAGACCTGCAAATTAGCAAAGGCAGTGGAGTGTTGTGGATGCTGATAGAAGTGTCTATAAGGTACAGCAGTGGCAGAAGGAGGAGTGGTTAATCTACTGGGGTAGAGATGAGGGAGGAGGAAAAGAGGAAAGACTTTCTGGAAAAACTAAGTATTTGCCAGGCTAAAGAAAAGGCAGGGAAGTCCAGGCAGAAGGAGTTACAAGTTCCAAGAATCCTGGTAGGTTCAATAGATTGGTCTGATGAAAGAGTAGAGTGCAAGAGGAGAGAAGATTCAAGAGCCAGGCAGAACCTTCAGAGACGGCAGACCTCCACCCTCCTGGCCTTTCTGTGGAGTATTATTAAACATTCCCCAGGCAACAGCACCTCAGGTTGTTGTTGCTCTTTAAACACTTAATGCTCAGTTTTATGACAAAAACTAATTAACAAAAATAGGCTAAAAATAGTTTTCTCATTATTTTATTTTTAGAAAAATAAAATAATGAGAAAACTTTCACATTTATGAAAACAGCATAAATATTTTTTAAAAAGATAGGCATGCCAGAAAAGCTACAGAATCTATGTACTAATGGTGAGAATGTAAATTGGTACATTTGTCTAGGATTTTATATATTTATGTCAAAAGCCATGAAATTCCTTACGCATAGTCCCACTGCTGGAACTTAATCTAAAAGAATAAAATTAATATTTAATTTTAAAATAAAAGCTGGGACTTGGTTTCTTGCATACATGTAGGAGCATAAATAACGGTCACACCCACACATGAAGTAGAGATGAGGAAAATGATTCCTTGTTTGGGGAAGCTGCAAGGCAGCCTACATATGAGTGTGTGCTGCTTGAATTAAAACTAGCTACGTGGAGTAAGTAAACCAAACCAAGAAATAACATTAGAAGTGTTTTTTATCTGATACTTAAGGTTCCAGCGGGAGGAAACTAGAAATAGCTCGATGGGATGGGGATATCTCCACATTTCAATGCCCTGGAATGCTAAGTAACCAAGTCCATGGAAGATGAGCAAAATCAGTACAAAATTCCAGGTGTCCAGACCTTCAACCCCAAGAGCCCCCAGATGCTTCACTCTGAAGTCCACCATGCATTTGTGCTGAAGTCACGCTTCATGGCTGCTTCCAGCCAATGAAAAAATGTGGCAGGGATATTGAGGCAGGCCCCTTTTGGGGAGACGCAGGCTCCTTTTGGGGAGATACAGGACTTCTTTGACAGCTGTCTTTAGAATTCTCCAGAGGCTTTGCTCCGCAAAGCCATGGGAGATGCTTCCATTTAATCCCCCTGCCCTCTCCTCCACTCAGGGTTAGATTTGCATAATATCTGATGGCTCTCCCAACCTTCTCCACTTCATTCAAGATAATAGACCAAAAAATCATATCTTGGGGTAAGGGAATGATGGAGATTAGGGCCATCATTGAAGACCTAAAGGATGCAGGGATGGTGGTTCCTACCATATCTCCATTTAGTTCACTAGTTTAGCCTCTTCAGAAACTGGATGGGTCCTGATAGTTCTGTAGACTACCATAGTAGTAACACCCCCAAAGCAGCTGCTATAACAGATATGGAATCATTCCTAGAACAGATTAATAAAGGTTCCAGGCTCATGGCCTGCAGCCATTGTCTTGGCAAATACAGTCTTTTCAAGTCCAAGTCAAAAAGAGGATCAGAAACAGCTTGCGTCACCTGGGGTAGACAACAATATTCATTTACAGTTTTGCCTCAGGCCTATGTTTCTCTTGTCCTCTGTTATACCATAGTCTGAAGAGCTGTGGACTGCCTGGGCATCTCACAGAATATCACAGTGATCTACAAATGCTCCTCAACTTGTGATAGGGTTCCATAGAGAAAAACTCATTGTAAATGGAAAATAGCATAAGCTGAAAATGAATTTAATACACCTAAACACCAAACATCACAGCTTAGCTTAGTCTACTTTAAACATACTCAGAACACTTACATTAGCCTAAAGTTGGCCAAAATCATCTCGCTGCTGCTGCCTCGAATCATGAGAGAGTATCTTACTGCATATTGCTAACCCAGGAAAATGTCAAAATTCATAATTTGATGGATGGTTTCTACTAAATGCATATTGTTTTCACACCATTGTAAAGTCAAACAATATTAAGTCAGGGACCATCTGTATTTCAGTGACATCAGGATGATTGGACAGGTTGAGCAAGAAGTAACTAGTATGCAGGACTTTGGTAAACCATATATGCTCTAGTGAGTGGGAAGATTCAGGGACAGTCACTTTAGTAAAGATCTAGGGGTTTGGTGCTCAGGGGTAAAGTAAAAGACAAATGTCCACATCTTGCATCTCTTATCAGAGAGAGATCGAGATCTGGAGGGCTTCTTTCAGTTCTAGAGACAATACACCCCATATCTAGGGATATTGCTACCACCCTTGTACCAGGAGACATGGAAAACTCCAGCTTTGAGTACAGTTCAAAACACAAAGGGAACTGCAGCAGATCTAGGTGCAATCAGTCCTGCCACTTGTGTCACATGATTCGACAGACTCTATGGTGTAGAAGGTATCAGTGGTAGAAAAAGATGCAGCATGGAGTTTATTGCTAGTTCCAGCATGCAGGCCTCTGGGATTCTAGAATAAGGGCATGTCTTTTGTAACTTACCTTATGATAAATAGCCATCAGACTCCAAGTGTCTATAGGTCTGGAATTGCCCATTATGAGATGTGTTCTGTTAGATCCACCAAGCCATAAAGCCAAAAGCAGTCTATCGTAAGATAAAATTGATACATCCAAAATTCGGCCAAGAAGAACTAGAGGGCAGGAGTAAGCTGCATGAGCAGATGGCCCAGATCCCATGTCATCTACTCCAGCTGTCATAGTGCCCCTCCCTAAGTTTGCACCTATAACCAAATGGATGTTCCAATATGATGACCCAAAAAAGGAGAATAAACAAAGCCGGAGTTTTGTTTACAGGCGGCTCTACTCATTCAGAGGAGGCTCTGAAAGACCGTGGGAGGAAAAATCTTCCCAGTGGGCAGATCTGTGAGGCTGCTCCCAGCCATCCACTTTGTATGGAAGAATAAGCGGTCTAAAGTGATATTATAGATCTTGAAAAGTGGCCAGTGTCTTGGACATCTGATCAAGGATTTGGAAGGAAAATGATTGGAAGACCGGAGAAAAGGAGGTCTGGGGTGGATTCTTGAGCTTCATATAGTGGCACTAAGTGCAAAGATTTTGTTTCATACATTAATGCTCACCAGAAAGCACTCACCATGGAAGAAGCACTGAAAAACCAAGTGGGCAAAATGATTTGGCCAGTTACGTTAACCAGCCTCATCTTTGGTCACCCCAGCTGTCCTCATCTCATGTTTCAGTACTCCATCCATATTTCCCATCAGATCCCTAACCTTTGCATGATAGACCTGCCTTGACTGAGCATTCATGTCTCTACAGCTCTGTAACTCTAACAGTTAGATCTCTAGATTGCTCCTCAGTAGGTCCGACCTGCTACTGAAAGGGATATAGGCCTCTTTGAGAGGAGTCTCCTCCCTCCCTCCCTTCCTTCCCTCCCTCCCTCCCTCCCTCCCTCCCTCCCTCCCTCCCTCCCTCCCTCCCTCCCTCCCTCCCTTCCTTCCTTCCTTCCTTCCTTCCTTCCTTCCTTCCCTCCTTCCTTCCTTCCTTCTTTCCTTCCTCCTTTGTTCTTTGAATCCTCCATTTCTTCTCTCTCTATACCCCTGCCCTTTTCTCCCTCTCTTTTCTTTCTCTCTCTTTTCTGGCCCCAGTGACTTTTTTTGTTTCTTGCTTCAATATTGTAGTTAGTAAATGACAATGACTACTCCATAGTTTCATCATGAAAACATAATTCTCATGCAAGCAGTTTATAATGATTTTAGCTTGAAAGTTCTCATGGTTTATTTTTGGATAAAGGGTGAATATTCTTGGAAAGTTTGAACCTAATCAGAAAAGTTATTTTAGAATTATAATCTTAGAGTAATCTCTGGGCTTTTAGATCTGGAAACATTTTTCTTACCAGTTCTTGTCCACTCATTGCTCAGCGATTTGGGTTAATAAATTTATCACTTAATAATTTTTTCCTCCTCTTGAGTTCTTACATATTTGCCCATATTTAGTTTCACTTCTACTCTTAGCATTGAACCCCAAATTAAAGCTGAATTCGCTCCAACCTTAAGTTTTAACTGGGTCAGGTTTGCTAAGAAGCAGTTTTACCAACTCTTTTAATAAAGTTGATCTGGGTTTCAAAAACGTAATGAAACCAGAACGTGGGGGAGTTTAAAATAGTCTGGTCTCAATTTGTCTGCTCTTTGAAAACCATGGTCTGGTTTCAACCCAACTAAACTTGGATATTTAATTTTAAAAAATAGTGACTGGAAAATCCCATTAATCTATGGAATACAATAGCAACTTCCTAAGGACAGTAAGCCCAGAGGGAAAGGAAGTATGACATTTTCCTTACTAGTTTGCCATAGAGTAAAGGGATAGATAAATAAATGTATCAGAATTTATGAGTGCTGGTCTCTTCAGAAAGTGACATTGGCCATCCAATCAGCCCTTAATTATGTCTCATATCACTATTTTGATCAGTTTCTTTCATCTGTGTTCTCACCTACAGTCTCTGTTGTACCTCAGTCCTAAATGAAGTTACAAGCATTTAAAAAGTTTCGGTCCCTCATTGAATGAGGTTTAGCATTGCTCACTATCCAAGACTTGGATCCAAAAAAGTTCTGACCACTGGGTTCTCACTTTGAGAAATGGCCACTGGATTCCCTCCACACTCAGGTAAGGCCCAACTTTCCTCTAAGTCCCTTTGTCTGGGTCTCAGAGGACTGAGTGTTTTAACTGTATTGTTCTGTCCCATTATAGAGGAAATAATTTGTGTATTTTGTCGTTGTTTTTAAATCTTTATTTATTTTTTATTTTTTAAAAAATATATTTTTATTGATTTCAGAGAGGAAAGGAGAGGGAGAAAGAGATAGAAACATCAATGATGGGAGAGAATCATTGACCTGCTGTGTCTTGCATGCCCCCTACTAGGGATTGAGCCCCCAGCCTGGGCATGTGTTCTTGACCAGAATGGAACCAGGACTCTTCAGTCATCAGGCAACGCTCTACCACTGAGCCAAACCAGCTAGGACCTGGTTTTTAATCTTTAAAGCTTCAAATTGAGGCCTCTGCAGAAACAAGGGGTTTGAGGCATTGCATCTTGGCAACACCCCAGACTTCTAGAAATCTATAAAAAGTTACTATCTAACCCAGTGTCAATAGAAATATGGTTAAATCTAAGTAAGAGTTTCCTGACTTTTAAGTTAGTGACTTAAAAAAACCATTTGCTCTGCAGTAATTTCAGTTAAAGACTTTCTAAAAATGTTCTATGAGTTTTATCAATCACAATCAATTTTATCTACTAAATTTAGGACTAGGGTGACATTATCTGTACAGTCTTTGTATAAAAATATCTAGCAGAACATCTTTTTTTGGGGTTTTGTGACAGTACCACCCACAATCAAAACCAAGATTCTTTTATCATTGATTAATTCTGTCAGATGGGTCAGAATTGATACATCTTTGAATATATGCAAATTATCCTTCATTTAAGGTTTCTGTTTTGTCTTTTTTCCCTCTTCTTCATTTGTTTCTTTTTTCTCTTATTTTACTCTCTTCTCATTTTCCTCCTTATTCCCATTCTCTTAAAATAAAAATCTTGTCCTAACTAGTTTGGGTAGGTGGATAGAGCGTCGGCCTGTGGATCGAAGGGTCTCGGGTTTGATTCCAATCAAGATCAGGTACCTCATTGCAGGCTGCTCCTGGGCCCAGGGCCTGATCAGGGCTCATGCAGGAGGTAACCAATCGATGTGTTTCTCTCACATCAATAGTTCTCTCTGCCTTTCCCTCTCTCTTCCACTCTCTCTAAAAATTGATGGAAAAATGTCCTTGATGAGGATTAAAAAAAAAAACTTGAGGATTTCCCCCAGTTTTTCTTTGCTATAGGAGATATTGAAGTCAATGAATATATTCAGATCATACAAATGACATTCACTTATATAAACAGTTTATGATACTAATTAAAAGAAGGCTTGGATCTCTAAAGAGAGAGAGAGAGAGCCAGAGGATTTGGAAGTTATTTATTTTCTTAAATGAAAAAACAGTGGTTCTAAATGATGAGAAAGGAAATGCATTTACTCAACATTATTATAAACTTGGTTACTAAGTTTAATGTATAAATCAGGATAGTAGCAAAGATTTAATTTTTAAAAATTATAACTTCCTTTAGCTTTATAAAAATGTCATGAGTTAAAATTTTCATTTGTTCTTAAACACACATTTGTCTATTTTATCCAAAGGGTAAAATGCAGGGATATAGTTCAATGATGCTTCTTAACTTGCTTATATTTTTGGAGGACAGGAAACAAATGTTTCTGATATATTCTACCTGTCAGCATTTCTTAACCAATGTAACAGAAATTGCTGGAACTGAAAAATTTACATGAGTCAAGGACTTCATGTGATCAGTCTGATTGAAATAATGTTGAGAAATAACAAGAACATAAGCAATGGATTCCTCAGAGTTTTAAAGGCAATGTCATTATAGTAACGTGATTCTCTTAGATGAGTACAGAGACTGTGCTTTCTCTCTACACAGGCCACACAAAAACTAAAGACCCTGCATTTTAGTTACAGTGCATTACTCTTACTACCTTCAGCAGGCCCTGATGTGACCGTGTAAGTACAATTATTTAGTTTCCTACTCATGAGTGAAGCACTGGCCTAGAGATTTTCTTCTTAAAGCATAATCCATGAAATGGGGCCTGCTAAAGAAAGCTGCTAAATGTAACCAGCTGCTTCTAAATTATATTCTCCTAAAGCGTGCTTGAATAATACAGATCACTGAGCCCAAGTTTCCTAACATGGCCTCCCTCCATCTCATTTAGTTTCTCCACATCTGAGTAACCAGTTAGAAATCTGTTCCTAGGGGAGGGTAGAGCCAAATGATCCATATCTCAGATTCTGGCTCAGTGTGATGTGTGTTCAGAATTGTAGATGGTGAGAAATAACCAGAATCTTTCTCTCTTGCCTCAGCCATTAAGGGTATGTTTACCAGTTCACTCTTTTTATATTTGGAAAGAAGTGAATTTGGCTATAGATTTTTTTCTAGATTACATTTAGAGAAGAGCAAAAAGTATAGTCAATGTATACTGTAAGACCAATGGTATATTTTTTTAGGATGGTGGATGCCTACTGAATCCATCAGCATGGCCATATATTTTGTGTGTGTGTATGTGTGCTAAAGCACATGTAACATAAATTATACCACATTAAACATTTAAAACTGTATAATTCATTGGTATTTATTATAGTCTCTAAGTTGTGCAACCATCACCTCTATCTAATTCAAACACATTTTCACCATAAAAAATCCCATACCCATCAGTCATTCTCCATTCACTCCTCTTCCCAGTCCGGGTAATTAATGGTCTGCTCTCTGTCTCTATGGCCTTGCCTATTCTGGATATTTAACATAAATGAAATCATATGATCTTTTGTGTCTTGCTTCTTTCACACAACATAATGTTTTTAATATCCATCCATGTTATATCACGCATTAATACTTCATTTCTTTTAATGGCTGAATAACATTCCATTGTATGGATAGAACACATTTTTTTTTAAATCTATTCATCAGTTGATAAACACTTGGGTTGTTTCCATCTTTTGGCTGTTGTGATTAGTGCTGCAATGAGACCATAATTTTTTTACTTAAATAAAATATGATTTACAGATTTGTGTTTGTGGGTGCCCAAGACCTGCCAAACCCCTTGGTAGTTCTGGGTTTTAAGTGATAAACTAGCAGGCAATTAGAGCCAGAAGCCATGTTAGTTTAACAGGTCTTGGGAAGATAATGAATGATGGTAAAAGCAAATAGTGAGAAGAAAACTAAACTAGAGTTAAGGATTTTGGGGCTCTGATCTTGGTTCTGTTCTGCCATCAACAGGCTGTGCATGTGATTTTGAGTAGATAATTTCACATCCCTTAGTCTTTGTTTCCCCATCCATAAAGTGGGAGAGCAGAGCTCATTAAATTTCTTCTCGCTCCAGGATTTAATGTTTGCAACATGCTGTGCAAACACCCTGCATTCCTCATTATCTAACACACTTTTCTCCATCACCACCACTGCTATCACTAACATTGCAAGGGAGTAGAGATGCTGCTTTTCTGTACTCAGGGTGTGAACATAACAGTTTCTTGTGAACTGGAGGTGTGAAGGGTCATGGCCTGAAATCACTCAAATGCTGCAGTAGCAGCAGGGCTTGAAATAACACAGCTCAAAATAAGAAAACAGTGATTGTCTCTAACCAAGAAACTGAAATAAGTGCTTGAGGCTGAGATTACACCCGTCACAAATATCATGGGAGAAATGGGTTTCATCAAATATTTGACATTTTCAATGTCATTCCTTATAGATAGCTAATAACTTTTTGGGATTGAGTGAGTGGGTTATTCAACATTAAAGAAAATCTCCAGTTACTCTCCAAGGTTTCCTCTTCTTTACATTAAGGCGAGATAACATTAATGACTTGTGAAGTTTTCTCTTTTGTAAAATGGAGATTGTACTGGGCCATCTCAACTTGTTCTAAAGGGAACCAGGTACACCCTGATTGTACCATTCAGGTGATGTGAGCTGGGGTATGTCATAGGTCAAGTAATGGGCTATTTACCCTTCCCTTCTGTCCATTTCTCTCTGATGGTGGTATAAGATCTAAATGTGGAAGACTAAAATCTAAATGTATGACTCTTGGAAAGTCAATTAACCTCAGCATCAGTCTTCCAATCCGTAGCATAAAGGGGTTACCTCTTTTGAAAACATCTTTTCTTGGCCTTTGATAAACTCATTTACCTGAATTTACTTGTGGTTGGCTCTGTTACAACAGGGGTGAAGGATTAAGCATAAAACACAATCCAACTTTAATTTTTACTTTTAGATATGAGAAACTAAAAAGATTGAGAAATAATCAGAGATGATAATGGCTAAAACCAGAAATATCATCAGAAACTCTTATCCATAAATGGAGATGAGATATCCAAGAGTTTATCATATAAAGTAAGGAGCTTGGCAACGTAGAACATCCTACAAATTGCTTTATGACCACAGTTGACTTTGTCATTTCTTCATTCAAAAATACTCTTTGTTTTCATCTCTACATTAGTAAAGCTCTGAGAGGTAAGGATTAACCTTCAACTGAAGGGACCTCTGCATTTCATTTCCAGATCAGCAAATAAAACTTGACTTTCTTGACAACATTTTCCACTTTATCCTTCACCGATGGGACAATGTAGACCAAAAAGCCAGGAGGAGCTACTTCCCCACTAAGGGACTGGCAGAAAGTCCACAGGTCAAAAGAATTTATTTTTACTTGATTTAATTACATCATTACAGTTTCCTAGGCACTGAAAATTCATCTACCACATTTATTTAAGTGAATTCTTGACCAGCCCATAGTTTCACCCTTTAATGGTAATGAAGCTAAAATTTCTTTCCAGTCACTTTGCATATCATTTCCTTTCTCTTTAACTCTCTTTGAAATGAGATGATTGATAGAACCTTCTTACAGCAATCATTTACTTTGCTAGATGATTTTCTTTTTCCTTTGAAGTCAGTTTGAAAGGAGTTGTACTGTGATGAGCTAATTAGCACAAAAACACAGAGTATATAACCTTAATTAGGCATGATTATAGGCTCAACGTAATGGGATGTCCTGAAACTGCACGCTATGCAAATATTGGACTTTTCATTCTTCCTGTTACATCTGAAACCATCAAGCAAAGGATGTTTTGCAGTAGGTACCATAGTCAATGCCAGGTGCAAATCTTTCAACAAAAGGTTAGGTTTTTGAGTGTAATAGTTGGGGAAAGGATAATATGAGGGCATTTAGAAAAAAAAAGCTTTAAAAACGGAATAGTTCAATTAAGCTCAGAATTAACTTTACAAATTCAGAGTTTTATAACTGAGTAAAACAACCCAGTTACCCTACTGAAACCAAATCACATCTGGAATTCTGGAGAGACTACATTGTAGGCATCACTGTGAATTATGCAAATCTTGAGAGATCTTTCAAATCCAGAAACCACTAAGAATACTGCAAACCAATTTGGGGTTTACTCAACCTAGTAGGATATAAGAAGTTAGTAAAAAAATGAAATCACAGTGAATCACCTAGCCCTAATTTTAGCCAATTATTTTCACGTACTTTACCGTATTTTAAATTGGAGAAGTACAAGTAAAAATTGACTTTTCCCTTCCTATTTTGAAATGAAATTATCCAAGAATGTGGTACCCTCAGACATTTGAATATTCGACTACTGAATAATTGAGAGTTCCCAATACATAATTTTTAGATTATGTCTAGAATCGTGATTTTTTTTAGACTCAATAAGGAGGCAAATATTAAGTTATTTGGAGTTATAATACATATTGAGCTATTTGGAGAAACTGATGAGGCATAAATTCAGTAAATGTGTGAGTATTCAAATAGTATCTGATTTTTAGTGTAACTTACCATCCATTCACTAAAAAGTATAAGAAAAGAAGGGATTATATAATAGTTGAACTTTGAAATCCATAGTTTTCTCTGTATTTAATATATAAGTTAACATTTTACTGAGAACATACTAGACACAGTTTTCAATTTTTTATTGGTATAGTCTCATTGAATCATTACAATAACCCTATAAGATAGTTACCATAATTAATATATTTTACAGATGAGGAAACTCAGGATAAGAGAAGTGCAAAAACCTCATCCCAGACCACACATTTAGTAAGCAGTAGATCCAGGACTTGAACTCATGTCTGTCTGACTCCAGTATCTGTCTGACTCCAGTAATGCTCTTATCCACTGTGCTGGGCTCATTATTGCCTCTCTGTCTTCTCATTGAATCCTTACTAATTAACACTTTCCCTAGAGCTGGAAATGAGATGCAAGAGAAATAAAACAAAATTGAGACCTAAATAGAAATGTAGAAATTCTCCATCACCTGTTATATACAAAGGAGGTCCTACTTAAATGCTATGTGAGAGGTAAGGGTGTGAGTGCCATGGAAATAGAATTTGAAATAGGGGAGACAGAATTCCACATGACTGGCTATAATATACCCATATGATACAACATGTTATTGCACTTATGGTCATAGGGGAAAAAAATAAGTACTGCATGGAAATGAGACCAGAATTTAAATTTTGTTTTTGCCACTTACCAGTTGTAGGACTGGATCAATCAGGAACTTACAGGACACATGTGGTTCAAATAAGATACGTAGTGAAAGGGCTACATTTTGAGAGGTTTAAAGAGGGTAAGGGGCAGAGGATGTTAATGCACTCAGGTTCTATCAACAGTGGGAAACAATGCCATTTCCAGAAGTCAAAGGACCAGGAGAAGAAATAGTAAAAACTAGTATCATAGAAGGAGGTTCGAGGCCACCCAACAAGAGCTATCATTGAGCAGAGCTACTGTTACTGCCAGAGACAGCCCCCTGAATCTGGGAGAGAGCAGGGAAGAAATACCCTGACCTCCATTCTCATGTCCTGTGATCTGTTGGTGCCTCCCAACAGCTGATCCCTCCCAAAGGCCAAACTGCCAGGGAACCCAATCATCCTTGAGGGTCTTCTCCCACGAGGGTCTGTCTGCCAGGTGGAGAACAGATGTGAGGAAGGGGAATGAAGAATAACTTTGAGCAAGCCACTTCTTCTTTTTAAATTTCAGTGTGTTTATTGATGCCTACCATATTAATAGTGACCTTATAATTTTTACTTCCCACTTTCTATTTCAAAAAACCTCAATTTTACAAAGAATTTATAAGGATAGTACCATGAACACACAGATATACTCTTCACCCAGATTCACCAGTTGTTAACATTATGTTACTGTTTCCCTCTCTCTACTAACACATACACTCATATTTTTGTTGAACCATTTGAGAGTTATTTGCCAGCATCCTGAGACTTTATTTCTAATACTTAAATAAATACCACCTAAAACCAAGAATATTTCCTTGCATAACCCCAATACAACAATCATACTCAGCAAATCTAACATTAATACAATGCTATTATCAAATATAGTATAATTCAAATTTCCCCAAGTGTCTCATATTTTTTAGTTGGTTTTTTTTTCAATCAAGGATCACACATCAGATTTTGTTTTGTGTCTTCTTAACCTCCTTTAAACTAAGATAGTTTTTAAAGTTTTTTTTTCTTTTTAATCTTTTATAATATTAACATTTTTGAGGAATCAAAGCCCAATTCTGTGGTCAGTTTTTCTGCAGAAAGATCCCAATGTGGATTTGTCCAATTGTTTTTCATGATGAGATCTAGCTTAAACACTCCTGCAATCACACTGCAGAGGTGCAGTGTCTCCTCAGTGCTTGTGTCTGGAGGCACATTGTGTCAGAATGTCTCATCATGGGTGATCTTTGCTTTGATTGCTAGGTTAAGACAATAGCTGCTATATTTTTTAAAAATGTATTTTTATTGATTTCAGTGAAGAAGGGAGAGGGAGAGAGAGACAAAAACATTGATGATGGGAGAGAATCATTGACTGGCTGCCTCCTGCATGCCCAGTAGCTGCTAGATTTATCCTTTATTTTTTCCCCCTTTGTAATTATCAAGTAGTCTATGGGATAAGATATGTGAATATATATTTTTCACCAACATTCTTTCACCCAGTGGTTTTCACAACCATTGAATTTTCTTGCTATGGCAGATATCCTATATAATAAAAGGCCAGTGACCATAATGGCGTAACAACTGAACGACCGATTGACCAGTTGCTATGAGGTGCATTGACCATCTCTCGGTCCCTCCCCCCATCCCACAGGCTCCGATCACTGAATGGCCAACAGGGAACCACAGGGGAACTGGGGTGGTGGCGGGGCAGGACTGGGGACTGGAAAGTGGGCGGAAGATGGCCCTGATCATAGGCTAGGCCTAAGGACCCTACCCGTGCACAATTTCGTGTGCTGGGCCTTTAGTAGCTCCATAAAAATATAATTGGGGGACATTGTAAGACTTCTTTGAAAGTTCCTATTACAACCCTTATGTCTTTTTATGTTAAATGTTTTCATCCATTTATCTCTTCATTTAAAAAATGTTTCTAGAGTGCCTTGGCTTTCTGAAGTTTTCATCAGTTGCTTCATTGTTGTCTACACTAGTGTCTTTGGGTTGGATCTTTATCCTGTGTTCCAGATCCATATTGGCAATTGCTTTTATATCTCTCCATTTGATCATCTATGGATACCTTAAACTCAAATGCTCAAATTGTACTCATCATATTCAATATATTTTTCTTATGTTTTCTATTCCAGTAAATTTCACCTCTGTTTCCTCAGTGATTGAAATAAAAAGGACTCCTATTTATTGAGTGACCAGCTGCCAAAAGAGGTCTTTTATGCATGTTACATGCATTATCTCATTTAATCCTTGCAATGACATTGAGAAGTAGGCACCATTTTCTGGGCTCTCAGCCCCAGATCAACAGCTAGCAAGTCTTTGTGCTAGGATTCAAATTTACTTCTCTTTGACTTTAAAGTCTTCGCTTCAGTGGGGGATTGGCTAAGTCTCTTTAATGCTCAGTACCTTGATTTATAAATTGAGAAAAACAATAATCTCTACCTTGTAGTATTGTCTTGGGACTTGAATGAGATTAAACTTGACAAGCAGTAGAGCAATTCTTGGCAGCACCACGTTACCTCCTAAGCCATAAATCTCGTCTCATCCTAAACTTCTCCACCCACTCACTGCTTGTGGATTACTCTCCTTTTCTGGCTTCCACAGGCCAAACCAATGGCTCCTCTACAGCTTGTGCAATACCTCAAATCCAGCATTGATCCACGTTCTCCCAACCACGGGGTTCGCTGCTGTGAGTTACTCTCAAGGGCAGGCGTGTGCATTTTTCACTTTTGTACTTCCAGTGTCCAGTCTGCGGTCTAGCCCTTAGTAAATGCCCATCAGGTTGTTATTGCCGTCTGGCATTTCAGCTGGGATTTGAGGGCTTAAGGTGCTAGGGGAGGATAGCAAAAAGGCAGGTCAGGGGAGGAGCTGACACCTTAGCTAACTCCTAGAGGATGGAAAGGAGGATGAACAAGATAAAGGGAGAAAAAAAGGCAGTGATGAGGCGTGTTGGGGACAAGGAGAGGAAGGAGACGTGTGAGGGAATGCTGGGAGACAAGGTAAAAAAGGAGGCATTGGATGCATACTCTGCTGTGCTGAGTTGTGTGCCCAAAGGGCTGGGGCAGGCAACACCACATTGCACGTTGTCACCGTCTGTTAGCCTGTCAGCCCTCTATGAGTCTCTTAAAGCATCGACTCTGTTTTCATCTGGTCACTATTCAATCCGTAGTGTACACACTTTCTGGAATATCATGGATTTTCAATAAATATTTCTTTCATCATTGACATATGTGACAACGCCCCAGTTTTAAGGAAGGGTCCTCAGGGCTCAGTATTTATTCTCTTATAAGAGGAACATGTGTCCTGTTTAATAAATTGAAGAACTTCAGTCATATTTAACCTTAGTTCTTGGATTTTCTGCTTGAAAAAAAAAAAAAATCCCATGAAAACAACGTCTGACCTCTTATGGAAAGTTTGAATCTCTGGGACTTTTTGTGGACCTTCTCCAACTCTGGTTCCTCTTTGTGGAGCGGAGGCTTTCCAGGGCACCCGAGTTCTTTTCTAATTTGTAAAACCAGAGGCAGAGCAGTTTATTTTTTATTTGTGATTTTGGTATTTTCTTTCAAAGAAATGCTAACTGGAGCTTATAGAAATGAGCACTCCTATTTGTAAAGCCAGGGATGGTGCCTCACAGGTAGGATGCAGAGCTTTTATTGATGATGTCTCCAGACTAATGCTGCCCTTAGCTGTAGGGAGGCAGCTTGGCAGTTTCCGGGGTATCGCTGCAATGTGTTGGATGCTAACAGATGCCTACCCAATTGGATACCATTGGGATCCAGGGGGACTCCTGCACTCCAGGAAATTTTCCAAGTCTCCACCGCGTTATCCTCAACGTGAAGAACAAGCTTCAGTTTCAAAGTGAGTACAATTTTCCACCTGCAAATGGGCTTGTTTTGTTCAGTTTTACTTTGAGTGTTTGAGGGTATCGTTTCGACGTAACAGCTAAACCCACGGCTTCCTTTCTCGTAAAACCAAAACAAAAAGCCTTCTTTTATTCAGACGCCCTCTACATGTACTGAATGGGGAAGCCAGCTATATAAAGTCCGTGATTCTGTGTGGGTTCAAACACATTTCAAAGCTTCGGGATCTTGAAAGGTTTCGCTCCGCTTCCTGAAGTCCCGAGCTCCGCTCCCGCAGCGCCATGGCTGGCTTTGGATTCCAGAGGCGCGGGGCTCCGGGGCACCTGCCTGGCAGGACCTGGCCCCGCACCGCGCTGCTTTCTCTTCTTCTCATCCCTGTCTTCTCCAAAGGTGAGTGAACACGAAGGGTGGAGGAGGCGTTTCTCCCACCCGGCTTTCATTTCTGTCAGCAGTCAAGGGCAGTGATTTCTAGCAAAGCCAGAAGCTGCAGGTAACACTGCAACCCGCAGGCTCTGTAGTCCAGGCTGGGGAGGGCCCAGCGGGCAGCAGCACAGGTACAGCCCATCGCAGCGTGCCAGGCACTGCGTAGAGGATGAAGAAGTTCCTCTGAGTTGGTTTTTCATGCACTTCGGTAAGACTGAAGGAAAATGCTGCAAAGTTAATGGAGTAATTTAAGAGAGAAAAGATACCTGCAGTCCTGAACACATCTGAGCTTGGAATCAGGACAAGCTCAGGATTTTTCTTTAAAACAAAACAAAACACTAATTGGAGCAAAATCATGGAAAGTTTCTTCCCTGCCGGACTCAAGGTTTTAAGGCCCTCAAATTCAATTTCATAAACCAATTAGCCAGCTTGTTTAAAATTTAAGCCTGCTTTATTCAAGATTTCAAGGTCCTCTTAATCAACTCTGTAAACTACTTAGCTGATTTAAAAATGAAAGCAGTTTGAAATGGTGAACCAAAAAAAGGAATCAAGCCATCAGTCTTGCATAAGATACTTAAATGCTGCCTGAGCTACCTGTGGACTTCAGAAGCAAATTCTCCCGTTTTCAGAGGAAATAAAGCTCTTTAGAGGCCGAAGCCAGGTTCGTTACACGGTGCAGAATGATGAGCATTCCCACTAAATTTCAATCTTATCTCTCGCTAGACCGTCTCGCTAAGAAACCATGTAGTTTGTATAGAGTCGAAGATGTTTAACGATTTAATTTTTACTGAATTAGAAATACTCATATGCCTTTTATTATTTCACATTAAAGATTAAGTACCCTTAGAAATATTCAGATTTCCTTTTTAGGGCATTTATCTCAAACTGTCACTGAAATCTTCCCATGGTGGACGCTGGGAAATTGAATGTGACCAGACTTAGGAGTGATCATTGGGAGCTTGCCTGGGGTGGGGCAGGAAACTTGGTCTTCTTTCGGCTTAAGAGTCAACTAACTAATGATTACTGAGTGTCCATTTGGGCAGGATATAATGGCTGCTCTCAAGGCATAAGCTGGAGGAGGTGTTATTAGTGCACAAAAAAGTTTAATACAGAACTTTATTACAGAACTTAATTTCTGTAATCAAGTTATGCAGTGCAGAGGGTGTTCAGAGGGCATCTCTGATAGATGAAGATGAGGGCTGAGGAAGGAGACTATTGTCTAATCAAGGCCGCTGGATTAACTATGGCGATGGCTGCTGCTATATTGCTGTCTCTTCTAAGGATGGATGTTGTCCAGTACACGTTCCTCGGGAAAAAAACTAGCACCTTCAATACAGAGTAATGTATACACAGGAAGCGGTATCCTGGAACCTCAGACTGGAATGATAGGGTGGGATTAGATCATGAAGGCTATGAAATGTTATTGACATTATTTGTTTTTGTAGTAAGTGCTATGCAAGCATCAAAAAGTTTGGACAGAACACTGGCCAGGGCGGCTCAGTTAGTTGGGAATTGTTCCTTGCATGCACTGAAGGGTTGCTGGTTCAATCCCCAGTCAGGGCACATGCCCGGGTTGAGAGATTCCCAGTAGGAGGTGTGCAGGAGGCAGCTGATCGGTGTTTCGCTCTCTCTCCCTATCCCTTGCTTTCAAAAAATCAATAAAAAATCTTTTTAAAAAGTTTGAGCAGAATGAGTGACATGATGGTTCAATCCAAGTTTTGGATGTCACTTGTATGATTGTATGAAGAGCTGGCCTCTCTTATCCTGTAGAAACCAGAGAGAAAAAGAGCACCCCGTGAGGATGCTTAAGTGAGGAGAGAGGGTGGCGGAAGGTGTGGTGGCAGTGGCAGGAAAAGCCCACAGAAGTTAACAGCAGGGATGCCTCAGCCCGGAGAGGAAACGACCCGGTGCCCTCTGCTCTGTGGCTTTCTTCATCTATAGCATCCCTCATTCTATGATAATAATGTCAGAGAAGGGGGTGGCTGATACAGTGAGCCAACGTGCAGCTACTCATGGGTAATAGAGGTATAGGGCCAGGGAAATGTAGGCAAAAGTTTTTGAGGGATGCTTAAAGATATAAGGCAATATTCTATACCTCAGCCTCCAACATTTTCTCTACTACTCATAGTTCCTGAACTATAGTTCCTCTAGTTGTATTATAATCTTAGAATACCAGAGTTGGAAGGCACTCTGATACTATCTAACCATTCCCCTTTTCCTACATGTGAGGGAAAATGAAGTCCATAGGGGAGGCATGACAAATCATATATTTCATGGAAGAGCCAGGTCTTCTCTTTGTCACATCAATGTTCTTTCTGGCACAATCAACTGCCTTAAAAAAAAAACAAAACTATTTTCCAATAAGAAACACCCTTTAAAAATACATATTTTTATTGATTTCATAGAGGAAGGGAAAGGGAGAGAGAGATAAAAAACAGCAATGATGAGAGAGAATCATTGACTGGCTGCCTCTTGCACGCCCCACACTGGGGAATGAGCCTGCAACCCAGGCATGTGCCCTTGACCGGAAAGGGACCCTTCAGTTCCCAGGCCAACACAGGTACCCTGTCAGTCCTCAGTCCTCTATTCACTGAGCCAAACCAGCCAGGGCCAATAAGAAACACCTTTGTGGAGAGTAGCTGGAAGATAGCTGAGAGATAGAGGGAAAGGTGGATGGGGGTGGAAAAGGGAAGGGATAGAGGGTGGTGATGGGCTGGTTTAAGGAGAAGAGAATAACTGAAAGCTAATGGGAGGGTGCCTATCAAAGATAAATCTCCTCTGGCTTTTACCTGGGCCTGGTGGTGGGTGAGCACGGGTTCACAGAGTTTCTTTGGTTTTTCCATGTTAGGGATGCACGTGACCCAGCCTGCAGTAGTGCTGGCCAGCAGCCGGGGTGTAGCCAGCTTTGTGTGTGAGTATGGATCTTCAGGCAAAGCTGCCGAGGTCCGGGTGACAGTGCTGCGGAAGGTTGGCAGCCAGATGACTGAAGTCTGCGCCACAACGTACGTGGTGGAGAAGGAGTTGACCTTCCTAGATGATTCCACCTGCATTGGCACTTCCAGTGGAAACAAAGTGAACCTCACCATCCAAGGGCTGACAGCCATGGACATGGGCCTCTACATCTGCAAGGTGGAGCTCCTGTACCCACCTCCCTACTATGTGGGCATGGGCAATGGAACCCAGATTTATGTCATTGGTGAGCAAAGCCATATCACTACCCTAACACCTTTTGCACTGCTGTCTTCTTTGCATAAAAATAGGTTCGCTCCTTAATGTCAGGTGGTTCATGTTATAGGTTTGTGAAAATTCTCTTTAAAAGTTCTCTGGCATACTACCTGGTAGCCTTTTTGATAGCATGGCTGGCAACCCAAACAGCATTCTGACTATAAACTAAAATGGGCTGGAGAAGGTCTTCTTTCCATTGGCAGGTTGGGGCACTCACTCTGGAGTGATAACCATCATCCAGTGTACTCTTATGCCTCTGATATGACACTCCTGGGGCAGTAGCCCTGAGTAGTTGGACTTAATCGATGGGTAGCCCTATTATTAAAGTCTGGAAGCTCAAATTTCTTCAGCTTTTCATCAATGGAAGTAAGGCCCTAATGTTTAAAGAGTGGCTCAGGGAAGTTCTGCTTTGCTTTCTGTTGCAGATCCAGAACCATGCCCGGATTCTGATTTCCTCCTCTGGATCCTTGCAGCAGTTAGTTCGGGGTTATTTTTTTACAGTTTCCTCATCACAGCTGTTTCTTTGAGCAAAATGGTGAGTGTGATGCTGACAACGCACCAATTTGGATGGGGATACCTTTAGTGATAGCAACTGACCAGACGACGCTTTTCGTTTTCTTGAGATGAAGCAATAAATGAGGAAGGCGAAGGACAGTGGTAGAGAGCACACTAGAACCCAAGGCATTGGCCTTTGAGGTTTCAGGATGACTAATAGTTTAGATGAGTGTATTTGACATCGAATATTTGTGTGTTTCTGAAGAAGGTTTCAGTTTGAGTAACCGTTTGAATAACATGGGGCAGTTGTTTTGCTCTTTATCTTCATGACAATGTGCTTTGGTTAAGAACCCTGAAGCCCAAGATTAAGTTGAACAAAACGCTGCTAGAGAAGACCATCCATCTGGATGAATTTCACTCTCTCCCTTAACATCTCTCTACGTCACCAGGAAGCCATCTCTGTGAACCCAACTTGTGTCTTCCTTGTCTGCACTGTAGCTGTCCACATAACACCTCTCTAGGGCTCTCTGTTTCCCAGTCAGCTTAACTGGGAAACTTCGGGAAGTCTTGACCTCCCTCCCTTCCAGCCCAGCAAAAGTGAACCCCATTTTTTATTTACCACAATTTGTTGGTAGAAGAGAAGGTATGGAATCTGGACCCCTATCAGGATTTCTTTCTGACAGTCATTTTCAGCCACCGCTGCCTACGGCTGGCTTTGTCACAAACTTCTCCCTCTCTTTCCTCCCTACTCCCTCTCTCCCTCCCTCCACCATTCTCTTTCTCTCCCTGCCTGCCTCTCTGCTTACTTCCCCCTTCCTCCTCCTCCCCTTTCTCTCTCTCCTAAAATCCTCTCTCAACCTCTTCTGTTGCTGTAGTTTCTTCTTACCCCATTTGCTACAAATCACCTCACAGAATAGTATGCTGGACCTGGAGCTTAATTTACTAGATGATAAAAACTGGGAGCTGATGTGGACAGACAGAAAGTAATAAAAAGTATATGAAGACTAGAAATGAGAAATACAGCTCTCAGCCAGAATAACTAAAGTTCATTATCTTATCAAACTCGTTCCCCCACAGACAACATCCAGTCACTTATCATACACATTTGGGGTGTTTTTTTTCTGAAGCTTTCTCAAAATCTTTTTCTTCTATCTTTCAGTCAGGGAAAATAATTGCTATTTTGCATTCATAGCACAGGGTTATTTATCTAAACTGAATTTTAATGGCTCAATCAAGAAAATCTCCCGCGGCTTATAATTCTGTATGCTGTGAACATTCATTTTTCAACAGGGGAGGAACCTGATAGTTGCTGAGTCCTATTATGGTTAGAAGTGACTTCTGTATTCCTCAAGAATAACTACCGTTTCTTGTTCTATTTGGCAGCTAAAGAAAAGAAGTCCTCTTACTACAGGGGTCTATGTGAAAATGCCCCCCACCGAGCCAGAATGTGAAAAGCAATTTCAGCCATATTTTATTCCCATCAATTGAGAGACCATTACGAAGAGGAAGACCATTTTCTGATTTCTAAGAGCTGAGGCAATTCCACCTTTTTGCTATCCAGTTATTTTCATTTATTTTTATACTTTGGGGGGATTCATCTCTCTTTAATGTAAAGCTGGATGCAGAACCCACATTAGGTATACTACAATTTAAAGCAAAGGAGCAGAAAAACAGAGCCAGGATGTTTCTGTCACATCAGATCCAATTTTAGTAAAAGCATCACTTGGGAGCAATATGCAGATGCAGCATTATGATGTGGAATCAAGGAAGTAAGTTAAGGGATGGTACAGTCCTGGGAAAGCAAAGGATTTCCATGTGAGACATTTCTAGCTGAAATGATATTTTCAAGTTAAGTTTTTATGCTGTGGTATTTTTTCCTAACAGGTGTATAATTAAATGAATAGTTTAAGAATACTCACATGGCTATATTTGAGCTGGTGATTCCAAGGGTTGTATTGTACCAGTATGTATTTTTTATTTGCTAGTAATGTGCATGGGGGCCACACGTGCTTTTGTGTACTTGCTGATAGTTTGAATATAAACACTATATGGCAGTGTCTTCCCACCGTGAGTTCAAGGGAAGCTTGGTGAAGGGGCTCAGGACACTAATACACCAGATAGAATATAAGATCACCTACTAACTAGCCTGGAAACTGGATACGGTCATAGCAGATTCTTGCAGACATGTTGGGCTGAATTGGTGTTGACATGTGCTTTGGGCTTTTATGCCAGCTCCTTTTAATGGTTTTCAAGGAAACCAGAGTTAACTTGATAGAACACCGCTGTCAAGAAAATGGCTCATTCCGGGAGTCCTATGGGTATGAGCTTCAAGGGAGCTCCAGTTATACACTCGGTTAATGCCATGGACAGAACAAAGAAGCAGGTAGCAGAATGGGGTGCATTAAGGGTTCTGAAAACTAACACTGTTGGTGTTTTTTAACTCAATATTTTCCATGAAAATGCAACAACATGTATAATATTTTTAATTAAATAAAATCTGTGGTGGTCGTTTTTCAGAGTTGTTCTTATTTTCCTTGTATTTGAGTATTGTGTTTGAATTTGCTTTTGATTAATTCATTCAGCAGTAGGTGGGGCCTCTAATATTAGACATACTGGGAACAAAATGAAAAACAAAAAACAAAACAACAACTCCAAAGGGCAAATGCTTCAAGAACTAGGGTTAGGGTTATTACCTGCAAACCATTTTTGGAAGAATTCAGCCCCGGTCCTTTTGATTTCTTCACAACTATTTGAGATATTAAGTGGGCTACCACAGGTATAGCAGTTCTTGATAAATCACACTGCACTCTCTTTAGCACAGGGTTTTCACCTTTTCTTTCTTTACCCACAGCTTTCTCAACTCTACTGGGCCACCCATTACAGTTGTCATGGCAACTCCAGTGTTGTGAACCATGACCCTTGCAGCCACTTTGATCTGCTTCCATGACAAACAGAACATTTCCTTGAAGCTTCCAAATAAACTATTTCACAAATGTGGGGAAAACATACCTGTGTTACTATCAGCTAGCAGGCCTGGCCCACTGAGCCTTCTGTGATTCTTGGTTAACCAACTGTAGCCTCAGCCTGCTTGGTTTCCACACAAGGTTTCTCATTCTTGACCTCCACATCCTGTTTTTGTCTTGTGAAATGTTTCTCAGTGTGACCAGGGACCACCAGTAGCTGAACGAACTTGCTGAAAATACTGATTCAAGTGCTTAACTTCAGATGCACTGAATCAGAAACTTAGGCAATGGAGCCAGGAGTTTGAGAATCACTGCTTAGGTATTTCGTTCCTCTTTCTCTCTCCAACAAGTGCTAACAAACAAATGAGACAGCACATAGTGAGCATTCCATACATTCCATAAAGAGTGTTAAATAAAAATGAATAGGTCTTTCAATATATGGTAATAGCAGTTACCTAGAATGAGCTCCTACTCTGTTGAGGTTAACTCTTGCTCTCTTGGCTTTTGGTTGGAAGCCATAAAGAAACACACAGTTTAGGAGCCCCAATAGATAGTATGATATCATTTCTATTCCTCCAAATGTCTTAGAGAGATCATTCTTTTTCATAGTTGATGGCCAATCTAAATGACAGAGAGGGCCTCACAGGTATATTTCAGACACCATTAGATGATGGACTACTTATTTAAGCTTAGTATCTCCTATACTATTACTTGAAATTCTGCTATTAGCTATTCATTGAGTTAAGCATTATCCTCTTCATCCAGTCTCAAAAAAGTAAAGTATTTTTTATCTCAAAAATTTTCCCTATAGCAGAAGAATGGGCAAGAAAGAGTATGTCCTAAGATTCCACTGAAAGAGGAGAAAGAAAATATGGGGTGAGGGCATTTGGTCCCTAGATGAAAGCCCCTTCTAATTCCCAGTTTGTGTAAAAGGGTATATTACAGGTCCTTTGCCTGCAATACTCAGAGATTCATTGCCCCCAAAATCAGAGGACCAACTGTTTCATGCCATTCCAACCTTCATCACTATCTCCCTCTCTGTGATCAGGGTCCTGCAAAGACCCAAAGATTCTGCTCATCTATGTGGGGCTTGGTCTACAATGGAGGGGGAGTCTGGGCACTATAACCTTTCTCACTGGAACCACTGGTCCCAGGTAGGAATGTGGATGACAAGGGAAGCAGGATAGAGCTACCTGGGTCAGCCCCAACTCCTATTAGTTCCCAGCATATACCTCTGCTCATCTTCCTTTTTCTTTCAACATGGTACTCCCATTTCTGCTTCTTCTTGTTTCCACATATTTTACCCCCAAATATCTTTACCCCTCATTTTACATCCACTCAGACTCATCTCAGATGCTGCCTCCTCCATCATATTTGCTAGTATTTCAAGCTCACATGGATTTCTCCCCTTCTGTATTGCAACTATATTTGGTTTCATCTCTAATTTCAAATGCACATGTCTTCTCTCTAGCTTCAGGGGAAACGTCTCCAAAATAGGAATCATTACAGCTTTAGGCACACAATAGATGCAATTCATAATCCAGTTTCTTCCAATCTTGTGTGTGTGTGTGTGTGTGTGTGTGTGTGTGTGTGTGTGTGTGTGTAAAGGCAAAAATGCTCATTTTTACTCTCTGTCTCTTTTGAACTGTGGGGTTGTTACTAAAACTGACTATATTTTTATATAAAGTCTGGACCTTCTTCCATCTCCACAGTTGCTACACACGTAATTTACTTGGAATTGAACTTGCAAAATGTTGCTGTCACTGTGCTGTTAATTGAAGCAAAGCCAGTTTGAGAATTTACAAATTTAAATTACTCTTTAGGGAGGTCTCAAAGCAAAGCAGAAATATGACTTTCCATGGAAAGTTATTCCTATTGCTTCACTTTTTTTTGGCACCTGGTTAGGCGTCTTAAAGGCTTTGTTTTATTTTATATAAAAGAGATTTATTCAGGTGCCTCTACCTGGGAGAATGGTGGACACCCATCTCAAAGACCATCCTCCTACTCTCCCTCCCGCCCCCTTCCTGCTCACCTGTGGTTCTTATAAGGATAGGAAGGGGACGGCTGTTTTTCCTATTCAATTACCTTATTAACTTTTGTCATACTAGGGCCTTGTCCATTCATCTTTGTAGCTTTGGGCACTCTTGGTATAAGAACCTTCCCTTGCAACATCTTGGCCAATGGGGGAAACTCCCCAGTGTTCCCTGATTGTCCATGGTAGGACCTGCCATCAGGAAGCCTGGAGATGCCACAGGCCTTCAACCCACCTCCCATGTTAGACATGCTGCTTGCGCATCAAAGGGAGCCAGCTGGAGTTTTGGAGGCACCCTGAATCCTGGCCCACCCCTCCAAAGTACAAACTTGCAAAATGTTTATACAAGGCTAATGGTTCCTGCAAAGGGCAGAAGCTATTAATCTTCTAAAATTTTTTCTTAGAAGAATTCAACCTGCTCTGGTCTATTTGGCAAGAAGTCTGACATTCAGCCTTTTCTTGGAAATTGTTACTTTCACGGGTGCACTCTATTATAGGTGTTCTTTCACTTACTGTGCACAGTAATTGTCTGGAGCACTTGGGAGACATGCAGATTGAGGTGCCTCAGACACAGAGCTTTTCATTTGTAAGATTGGAGGCAGGGCCTGGAGATTTTAGTTCTCCAATGAGTCGTTGGATCATATTTTCAGAAGCCCTGGTCTAACTCAGGAGCCTACCATCATAGATGATTAGGACTAGAGAGGGAAACTTGGAAATTATTTTAGAAGAAAATGAGGCTCAGAGACATTAGGAAACTTGTCCAAGGTCACAGAGGGAGACAGGACTGGCGCCAGGCTGAGAGGCCAGGTCTATTGATTTTCGCATCAGAACTCTGCAGTGGGTGACACTCTGAACTGTCTGCCCAGGAGATGTTCTTTTCAGGCTGCTTTCCCTCTCACCTCCATCCCGGCTGCTGTGTTAAGCCGCGGTGAGACCACTGCCACTGTTTCTGGCCTGATGTTGGCTCTATCTTTTCTATCTCCCCCTTAACCTTACAGGGCCCTAGCAAAAGATTCCAGGTGACTCAGCCTGTCCTCAGCCATCCTACTGAAGAACGCTGCAGAGGAAAACACAAAACCAACACTGGCCAACGGTCTGTCAGTGATGCCTGCAGTACACGGAGAAGGGATCTAAATTCTGCTGGAAGTCGTGCAACAGCCCAGGGAAAGGACACATGCTCTTTATCACAGGCAGTCAGGTTACCATAGCAACCAACACTGTTTTCAAAACACATTAGTGATTTAACCTATTCAAACGACAACAACAAAGGAGGCTCTCTCTGGGAAGAAATTTAGGAAATACATTTCAGGAGGTGATTTGAAATTTTAGACAGCAATGCAAGCAAGTTCTCACGTACATCAGCCCTTTCCTTAGGATGTTTCCTTTTTCTTCTTGCTTCACCTTGACAACATTTTGCTCCATCCTGCAGTCATTTTAGTAGTAACTTATTTTCTTCACCTTGTTGAAAATGAGGCATGCTTTCCTCTTTGTAGTTGACTGCAACTCAGATATAGTGTCTAATCTCCTGGAAACATTTCTTTTGCCCCTGGCACATCAAAGTTATCTTTAACTATGACTAGTCTTTAAGGACAGAAAGCTTGGATCTGTGAATAAAGACTAGCATTCTCTAGTATTCCTTTCCTACTTAGGAAGCCACCAGGCTGGATTCAGTTCATGAGCTTATTCTGAATGAAGTGGGAGAGGAAACTGACTTGGAAGCCTTTGGCATTGCATGGGTGTACTTAGCTAAAGCAATTCTTACAACAACCTTGCAGGAAAAGTGCTGCCATCATCCTCATTTTACAGGTGGGGAAACTGAGGCTCAGGGAGTTTTACTATTCTTTCAAAGCCCTGCAGCTAGTAACTAGCAGAGTTAAGAGTAGAACTGATGTTGAATTCCAAAGCCCACATTCTTTTCAAATGACCATATCCAGAGGGCTACTTGCAGAAGGAAAAGGGGGAAATGAAAAGTGAATGGAAAGTGCTAGAGAAGTAAAGCATGCATCATGGAGGTTACAAATGGGTGTTGGAATAAGCAAATAATCTTTGGACAAATGCTTTGAAAGGTTATTTTGAAGATGCTCATGGTGAGATTACCTCCAGCGGCTGAGAGTTGTAACCAGTGAAAGAAGAAAATAGGAATTGAAGACATGTACAAGTGGATCACTGGCTTCGATCCACACAGTTAGCCGGAGCTGTTTCCCACTCATTGGTGCCAAAATCCGTGAGCAACATGGCTTCCCACTCAGACATGGGGAAATGGAAACCATTGATAAAGCCAATGGCAAGCTTTGATTTTCATCTAACCTATAGTATGTTCCCTGTAAATGGGGTCATTCCCAATTCCAAACAGGCTGGAGGGAATAAAAAGCAGTGACCAATGAAAATCAGTGGGAGTTACCTTGCATACGTATCTGTGACCCTTGGAATAGGGCTAGTTTATAAAAGAATAATAATCAACCTTGAGCAGAAGGTGAGGTTGGGAGGTGGTGGTAAAGAGAAGGGAGGATCTGAGTTGAGATTGAGGGATGCTGGAAAAAAAGAAATGAGTCCTTTGTGGAAAAAAGTAGGGAACAAAAACAGAATACAGGCCTGAAGATCCCCCAGTGGCAATTAAAAAAAAATAAAGTGGACTGGTATTCTGTGAAAAAAAAAAAATGATCAAGCAAGGCTCAATGCCACATAGAAAACTGAAGATTGGGAGAAGTCCAGGTCAGAACCAGGGCATTATCCAGCAGAGACTGTGATGGAGGTAGCTGCGCACAAGTAATTTCTACTAAAAGTCAAGGTGTGGGAATATCTAGGGCAAAAAAAAGAAAAACAAAAGAAAAAAAAAAAGATCATCTCTGCCAGGAATGGGCATTAAAGGCAATGGGTGGGTGGTGGTGGAGGTAGGTGTGTGTGTGTGGTGTGGGGGTGGGCACTGTGCAGGGGTGAAAGCTGATTTGTGGGGAGTAGTGTCAGGGATCATCACAAAGCAACTGTTGAGTGCTTTAATCCTGTGCAAGGCTGAGCAGCATGGACTGCACTTGTGCCAAATTGAGTGTTTATAATGTTTGTAATTTGTGCCTGAAAAGGTGATTCATGGAGGGCATGCTATCTGTGTTCGAGATGTGAAGGGCTGTCATATGAAAGAGGAATTATATTTGCTTTGTGGGTTTCCTGGAGCACTCAGCTCTGGTGCTCCACAAGAGAACATGATCGAGAGGGGGATTTGCATGATTTTTCTTCCTGTATGAAGACTTGGGTTCAGAGACAGGGAGAGTGCATTTTATTTGGCAATATTGCAGATTGACTTGCTGATTCCTCGTCAACATCAGCTGGTGGGGAAGGGAAAAAAAATCAGGGGATTGGATGGGGAAATGGACCCAATTTAGAAGGACCAGCTCCTGCTGGGAAGGCAGCACTTCTGCGGCTGCATCTGGGACTTGTGACATGTCAGGCTCCATTAAGGCAGGCATCACTGTCCATGGAGGTCCTACCTGGAAGGCAGGTGCTTTAGCAGAAAATGATATGGTAGAAAATACCCAGAGCCAGATGGCTATTGATGTGCTGGAGGGTCTTCTGGTTCACACTGAGACTCCTTCAGACATTTGGAACTACAGAGACTAGAACTAGGCTTGGGAAAGCTAGGAAGGTGTTGGGAGAATTGGCATTCTGAGCAAGTAACTGAGGCCATAGTCCAGGCTAACTTAATAAGTCAAGGAGGACTATAGTATCCTTGAGACCTTGCCTAGAGATACTGCTGTAGACTGGGGCTGGGATTAACTACTAGGCCACTGATCATGGGAATAACCTCAAAATCCTTTTCAACACAGTTCTCTAGGGAATCACAGAGAGTCAGAACAGATAGCATTCAAGATGTCATGGGTAACCTCAGGGATTTTAACCACTTTTACCTTTTCCAGAACTCAGCTCAAATGTCCTTTCCTCTGAAAAGCCTTCCTAAACTCTCACACATGGGTACTTTTTAATGTACTTGGTTCTTCTTCTTTTAGGTATTTAGCCTTCTGCAGAATCAACATTTGTTTATTGGCTTTCCTCTTCTCTCAGTGGAGCTCACTGTGGGCAATGGGAGAATCCTTCTCAAATTTGTCTGCCCAGTCTTTCATGGGAAGATATCATGTCTATTTTTGTTAGATAACTTGGCCAAGATCTCATCACAAAAAGTGGTAGAGATGGATTCGCATTCAAATCAGTCTTTGTTTAAACCCTCTGCTCTTTTCATTAAACCCCCTGCACTCAATGGTGTGCCCTTCAGCACATTGGCACCGGCTTAGGTAGAAGGAGAACAAGGCTTCATTTGTGAGCATTCACAGACATATAAGGAATTTCATGACTGTTCTGAAAGTGGCGTCCCTGGCTCCACCCTCAGAAACTTCCATTTTCTGTGGCGCATTATATAAACTGAGATCAAACTAGTCTTGATGAATCTGACTTTTGACAACCATCCTAACACTATTGCCTTTATTCAGCTGCAGCTGAACTATTTCTGTCTAACTTGGCTGCCTAACCCACAAACTTTGTCAAATCAGATGTCTTTATGCCTAGTGAAACTGAGAGAATTATTTTATAATCACACTCACTGGAAAAAAAATAGTCAATGGAAATTTTTAATAAAAAATGTGGTAAAAATACAATTTTAAGTCACGAATTGGAAAACATGCAGCAAAATCTTTATCCACTAGACTACTCAGTATTCTGCGACCATCTGTGGAAATTTATAGGTATTAAATTAGATACAGGCTGGGTTTTCTGTTTGTAGAACATAACAGAAACCAAATTGAAAACCACACAGTAACATTATAAAACCAAATGTGGTGTTTATTCCCTTCAAGGTCAAAATGCATGTGCAAGTATAAAGAAAACTACTTGCTTTGTCCTTGAATAAAAAAAAAAATCCCTGTTAATATTTTTATTAAATACTAGAGGCTCGGTGCACAAAATTCATGCACTTGGGGGGAAGGGGTCCCCTCAGCCCGGGAGCCCTTGGGGGATGTCTGACTAATGGCTTAGACCTGGTCCCTCAGTGGGACATCCTTAGTTCTGATGCGGAGGCGGGAGAGGCTTCACCAGCCTGTGAGCCTGGCTTCTGGCTGAGCAGTGCTTCCCCTCCCCCCCCCCCAGGAGCACACTGACCACCAGGGGGCAGCTCCTGCATTGAGCGTCTGCCCCCTGGTGGTCAGTGCATATCATAGTGACTGGTCGTTCCACCATTCGGTCGATTTGCATATTAGCCTTTTATTATATAAGATTGCAAGTTTCTAAGAGACAGATAGTGAAGAAAGAAATTGTACTCATTCACTCCAAGAATCTAAATTGTACTCAAAAGTGATGATAATAGAGACAATTGTGTAATGTGTACAGGGTTCGTCTTTCTTTGCTTATATGCTATTGTTTGAATGTTTTCCTGTGCATAGATTTATAAGTCTATGTTCAGTTCCTTAAAAATATTGATCCCTGCCTTTTCCACAGACTAGCAAATGGTGCATAAAAATTGCTTCATTTGGCACAAAGGCATATCAATATATCCTGGCGGGAGGACAAGATTCTAGCTAAGATGACACCTGAGGTTTGTGGGGTGAGGTGCCAGGTCTGAACTTTGGATCCTTGTCCCAGAGGAAACTTCTGTAGAGCTCAGAAAGTGAATAGTCAAAGGCAAGAGGACTAGTAATCCTCATTCAGGAGAGCTGGTTCTGTCCTTGGCTCTGCCCTAGCAGGTTTGCAGTTGCCTGAAGCCATTTCTGGTTTAGACACTGTTTTATGGTCACTGGGTCTCTTTGCTGATTGCTCCAGGCCAGGCTGACCTCCTGGACTCATTTTTATGCTGTCTTGTAAAGATGTAATTTGCTATTGTTTAACCATCGTAATTAAGTTTTCATGCATTACTATTACTGTCTCCCCAGTACCTACTAGATTCTGTGAGGGACTTCTTTTGCTTTCTAGAAGCAGTGTGGAATAGTGGTTAAAGCATGACGTCTGCAGCAAGGGGACTGAGTCATCCTATGTCTCTGTTTCCTCATCTGTAGAATGAGGTTGCAGATTAAGTGAGCTAGTGTATATAAAGTGCTTTGAATGGCCTGGCATGGGGTAAACACTGTATTATGTTGCCATATATGTATATGGAAGGTGTTATAAAACCAAATGTGGTGTTTATTCCCTTCAAGGTCAAAATGCATGTGCAAGTATAAAGAAAACTACTTGCTTTGTCCTTGAATAATATATATATATATATATATATATATATATATATATATATATATATATACATATATATATATATATATATTACTGTATTTACTACGGAATACTTTTATACTTTTATTATTTCTTTGTGAGCCCTCATACAGACCCTTGATACAGTTCTACTTTTTTTTTTCCCACTTGCCTTCCTTTTTCACCTTTTTTTTTTCATTTCTTCTTCAGCAATTCTTCATTAGGTAAATAGGACTTTTGTAATAAGATGAACACAGGCTAAAATAAACTATATGTTGAGCAAGTTGCATTTTGGCTAATTATGAGTGTAATCCTGGACATAAATTAAAATGGTTAGGGATTTGTATCTTGTTAATGGGTTTCTCACTGGTGGTGTGTTAGGGTCTTAAAAACATGTTCTTTTTCACTCTGCCAATTTTTTTCCTACTGTAACCATTTAGGCACTGCTGAGCAGGCAGGCATAGAGGAAGTTTCCAATGACTATCTCTGATAGAAAAAGTTCCGTAGTAAACATGAAAATAGGGGCTAAAAACACCACTGAATGAACTTAAGATCAATATAAGGCGCAAACCTCAAAGGGTTATAGAGTATTTACTTACTAGATATGAACCCACAACCCACTTCTCAGGAAATGATATAAGAATAAGCTGTATTCTGAATTCTGCATATTTTTCAGACTAAATCTCATCTACAGAATTCCATCAATAACGTCCCTCAAGCAGCTGGAAGCAGACCTGGCCGGTGGCCTATTCCAGATGAGGAGTTAGGTAGAGAGGGGAGTGGGCAGAAATTCACATGCCTCCTTGGTGAATGATTTAGGGAGGAGGATATGTCACTCATAGAAGGGCAACCTAGGGCTGTGTCTATGTGTTCGCCAATTAAAACCAAGGGTCCTTATGACTTTGATGAAACAAGTTTTAAATCCTAGCTCTAGAAATTGTATGTCTCTCTGTTGATACCCCTCAGAGACCTAGCCTTTTCCCTGAGCCCTAAAGTGGGACTCCCTCCCATTACCCTCGCCCCCTCAAAATTCCCCACTCCCCATCCCAGGAAACTGACAGAGCGATGATGGAAAAGCTGTCCTCAAGACCTGAAGAAATGATTCGTCACCCTTACTCACTTCCAAAGAATCAGCTCCCAGCACCACCCCAGATCCCTAACCCACCGTGTCTTGTGATCTTACCTTACATAATCTGTTAGGGCTTTTGAGCATTTAACCTCCTCTTCTCCTGGATGATGCCATTAATAATAAAAGAGTCACTATTTCTCTATTGCAATTCTCGGTGTTTGGTGTTGGCTCTACTAGTGCCGGGTTGGACAAACTCTTTCTGTTCTGTAACACAAACTTTGGTTTCAGATATTCAGTCATTTTATTAAGAAGAGGATCATTCAAATAGATCAGTTCCACATTTTGATGTTAAATGCCTTCAATTCCTTTCAGGAGATGAAGGCTTGGGTATAGTGCTTATTTTTAAAGCAAGTCTTGAAACTGCTGTATTGGTAACACAATTGGTTCAAAGGAGAAACTGGAAAGGTAATAGAGCCTAGTGAGGAAATACTGCTGGATAACAAAGACTGGAGTCCTAGACCCATCAGTAATCAGCGGCCAGTTTCATTCCAGTCATTTAACCTCTGGGCCTGAATTTTCTCAATACCTTCCATTTGAGGAACACCTTTCTATTTAAAAAGCATTTTCATGTATATTGCTGAAAGGCAGTAATCAAAGGAATTGGTAGTTCCTTTGACCATCATAACTGCCATAAGAAGTTGGTAGTGCCAGGCTGGTCATGATTTATAGACAAGATGGTCAAGGTTTAGGGATGTTAATTAACTTATTTAGAAACTAAGAATCCCAGACCTTTTTATAGGATGCTTTTAATTGTTCAATTTCTTTTCAGCTTTATTATTGTGGTACTATTTCTATGACATATTTGATAAAGAACATAAGTGTTAATATGATTATTGTCTTATAAGTTTTAAAACAAGCAAGTAAAATGTATTCAACACAGGCTGTATTCCTAGTTCCTTCTTTTTTAAAAAATATTTTTATTGATTTCAGAGAGGAAGGGAGAGGGAGAAAGAGATAGAAACATCAATGATGAGAGAGAATCATTGATTGGCTGCCTCCTGCACACCTCGACTGGGGATCGAGCCACAACCCAGGCAATGTGCCCTTGACTAGAATCAAACCCGGGACCCTTCAGTTCACAGGCTGATGCTCTATCCCCTGAGCCAAACTGGCTAGGGCCCTAGTTCCTTCTTGTAGAATGTTAATTTTTATTATTGAATGAAAGGAAAGTCATGTGATTTTTGAATAGATGCTCTTCTCTCCTCCCCCCTCTCCAACCCCCAAACCTCAGAGCTTTGCTTTCTGGAAAGAACTCAACACATAAGCTCCACAACAAATTAGATTCAAGACCGCACACTTGGAACAGTCAGAATGGGGTTGGTGAGGTGTGCTAATCAAGGAAGGAAAGGAGCACAATTCATTTCTGAATTGGTTATCAAATTCTTCTTGTAAGTGACACGACTGAAACTGCCAATTGGCTTTACAACCTGCTGAGTCCATATTTCTACATCTGTGAAAGCTCAGCAAATGAGCCCTTCTCAGCAAAGCAAGAGGGTTTCGACAACCAGAAATTTGATGAGGTGTCGTACCCTGTGGCCAACCATTTCTCAAGAGACCTCTTTCTGTTTCACCTATTGAATACCTTTATGATTGACAGGCAGCTTCACTCATTACTCAGTTTTTCCTTTGTGTTATCTCCTTAGCAAATCTGGTCACCACAGTATTTTTTAAGAGAGAAATATAGTCACATTGTTATGGAATCATTCAACACAAGAGCTTGAAGGAGGCTCAAGAAATCATAGCTAAAGTCCCTTCTCCCAAGAGTAGTCATTCAGTTTTCCCATCTTGAACCCTTATCAGGTAGACTCAATAATCCTTCTCTTTATTACTGTTAAAATATTCCATCAGGAAGTGCTCTCTAATTTCTTTCCATACTGCCATTCAAAATCGTTGACTCCTTCACTACAGAATGATGCCTTGAATGCAAAGACATTGTATTAAAAATTATGATAACAAAACTATTTCTTTTCTTTGAGCTGGAGGGTTTGTTTTGCTATTTTTAGCATTATAAGATGAGCAGAAGCATTATTCTGTCTTCTGTAAGGGCAGAGGCATCAGGTGAAGGTATATCAATGTTAGAGCAACTAGAATCTTGTCCACCTAGACTCAATCTTGGAATAGTCTTCTATTTTTTTGTAACTACACCTTCTATAAAGATGTTCTGAGGAGTATGATTGTTTAATATTTGTGTAGGGGGGAAAGAGCATTAAGAAAAAAGCGATACCATCTCACACCTATCAGAATGGCTATCATCAACAAATCAACAAACGACAAGTGTTGGCGAGGATGTGGAGAAAAAGGAACCCTCGTGCACTGCTGGTGGGAATGCAGACTGGTGCAGCCACTGTGGAGAACAGTATGGAGTTTCCTCAAAAAACTGAAAATGGAACTCCCATTTGACCCAGTAATCCCACTCCTAGGAATATATCCTAAGAAACCAGAAACACCAATCAGAAAGGATATATGCACCCCTATGTTCATAGCAGCACAATTTACAATAGCTAAGATTTGGAAACAGCCTAGGTGCCCGTCAGCAGATGACTGGATCAGAAAACTATGGTACATCTACACAATGGAATACTATGCTGCCATAAGAAAGAAGGAATTACTACCATTTGTAGGCACCTGGATGGAATTAGAGAACATTATGCTAAGTGAAATAAGCCAGTCAATGAAAGAAAAATACCACATGATCTCACTCATTTGGAGATAATGAAAAACATTATAAACTGATGAACCAAAAGATAGTTACAGAGGCAGTAAAGCATCAAACAGAGTGTCTAATTACAGCGGGAAGGTTAGGGAGAGGTGGGGGAAATAAGAGATCAACTGAAGGACTTGTATGCATGCATATAAGAGTAACCAACGGATGCAAAACATTGGGGGGTGAGGGCATGTATGGGAGTGGGGTGGGGGTGGGCAATGGTAAGATATGTACACATATAATACCTTAATAAAAATTTGGAAAAAAGAAAAAGAAAAAATGGTATCTGCTTATTTTTTTTTCTTTTAAGCATTTTCCTTCCTTCCAGACATTATAATTCTGTTTCTAATAAGAGAATAGCTACAGCTACATGAATAAACACATTGTCCATCTGAGGGAACTCCATTCAAACTGCTGAAAACAGAGCCAAGTTAAACAATAAGTATATAGAACCAGTTGAGTGGCATTTTGCCACTTAATAAATTACAAGAAACAGATGTAAGTTTTTTAAAGGACACATACCCTGAACTTGGCCCATTTGTCAAGAATTAGCAAAATGGCCTCAAATTCATAATTTAGAGAAAAGCCTCTAATTCTTTTGTGTATACATATGCATTTGACAGCCCCATCGTGTGATTTGATGGCTTTTCTCATTCAAAGACCCACTTATTATTGGAGATCCTTAATGCTTTTGCTGGGCTGGGGTTGGGAAAGTGGGGAATTTATTGAGCATCCACTTATTGTCAGCATATTATGCCATAATATCATTCTATACACATGGAATTTACTAAACATTTTCTTAGAACATAGGAAAGTGGGAGGTGTTGTGGATTAGAGAAGATTAATAATAATTATAAACTTCCTTCCTAAGGTCAAGCTCATGCCTTATATTTCTGCTCTATTTCCTGTAATACCTAGCCTAGTGCTAACAGAGTAAGTACTGAATAATGCTTAATAAAAACATGTTGAACAAACATATTTTTGATAACTTCTCTCTGTTGAGAAGCTTATATACAATCTGATCATCTACCTCCACAAAGCCATTAAGTAAGATAGCTTTGGGACTGGGAAGGATGGAGATAAAGCAAAGGCATGTGATCTTGTATAAGGAAGAGAAGAACTGAGATGGGGCTAATGGAGTGAGGAATGCTGAGGGGAGTGAACAAGAAGAGATCATTTGGTAATTTGTGGCTGCTTGCCTAAACTATTGTATTTGGTCCACATCTGGAGGTATAAAATGAAATGTTCTGATTTCAGGATCAGAAGGAGCTGAGAGATAGGCCACACTGAAAAAATACTATCAAATGTTTGTCAGAAATGAATTGGGCTTCCTATTGTCTGGAACGCTTGGAAACTTGAAAAAAGTTGGACTGGGAACGTATGGGGTCTACTCAATGTGCTAGCAGTCATTTTTGAATAGGAACAAGCTCAATTTTTGTAATCACCTTGGAGGTGTGATATCTGTCCCAACTCTGTAAATGTTCTATTTATTTTAACAACCACTTTGAAATGGGAATTATAGCCTCCCTGCCATAGAAATCTACTGCTGTTATAACTCTTGGTAGTCTGTTTGGCTCCAAGTCCTAGTTTAAGAGAAGAGGGCAAAAAGAGAAGAGGAGACAAACACTGGCCACTTGTGTTGAGATGCAGCCATGCTTTGAGAGTCCCTGGGATAGCTTCTACCAGTAAAGGCCCACCTGAAAAATCTTTGTTAGCCACCTCCTCACTGAGTATGCATGTAGTTGAAGAGCCCTGAATTGTCTCTGTCCAGTTGCAGAGTCAGCATTTTCTATTGTTGCTCGTTGGTTGACAGAGCACTTTCTCAGACTGAGAATAGAGGGATGGCTTCTGGGTCAATGGGGCTAAGCTTAGATTCAATTGTGACACCTATGAATTTCTTATTGACTGATAAAGAAACAATAAGTGACTCCTGACTGGCATGGCTCAGTGATTGAGCTTCGACCTATGAACCAGGAGATCATGGTTTGATTCCTGGTCAGGTCATATGCCTGGGTTGCAGGCTTGATTCCTAGTGTGGGGTGTGCAGGCGACAACTGATCAATGTTTCTCTCCCATTATTGATGTGTGTGTCTCTCTCTCCCTCTCCCTTCATCTCTGGAATCAATAAAAATGTATTTTTTTTAAAAAAAGAAACAGGGTGGGTGATCACAAGCCCTGTCCAAGGAACTTCCTGGAAAATGATGGTGGACTCACCACACTAAGACAAATCCCTGACGAAGAACATGTAATTGACCTACAGGTTCTGAAATAGTCATGATATATCTATTGAAAATGGGCATTTCTGTAATGTTGGCAAGTGGTATCTTTGTATCTGAGTGTGTTTAAGAAAAATCTTTCAGAGTCTTTAGGGATAATAATTACAAATATTTAGTGTAGCTCTGCACCAAAATCTGTTTTCAACCTTTGAAATTGAATTATTTAGTTCTTATAAGATGAAGTAGAAACTTGTAATATCAGACTGGGAGTTGTGGTGGACATCACACATAGAGTAAAGAGCTCTGTGACTGTGTTGGGCATCAGAGCAGGACAACTAATTTCAAATGACCTAACTAAGCTGTGGAAGAGCATCCAGGTGAGGTATGCTGACAGCATTCCTATTCTTATCCCATAACCAATCTTCAGGTTTCTGATTTGTTAGAAATTCTTGGGTCTGTGGCTCCTCCTTTTTGAGTTGCCCCTTTGAAACTTAGACAGGAGGTTCTTGTTAGCCATTTAGTACCCGTGGAGCCCTTTGCATTCTATTAAAAGTGGAGAGTAAACATTGATCTCTCTCCTTCATTCTTTTTACTTTGGGTTTAATGTATACAGCAACCAGTAAAATCATCTGTCAGTGAGCTAAATATAGCTAGGGTTTGAAACTTTAGTAAGGAAGGCATTCTCATCAGGCATCCGGATTCACATGGAAATAAGACCCAGTATCAAAACCCTGACATTTGTGATTGAGGATGGAAATCATATCCCTTCCCTGTTTTCTTGCTTACACTTTAAATTCCAAGCCCCAATAAAAGCAATATTTGTCAAGAGAAAGGAAGCAGCAAAACAGGATTCGTGGGTGGTGAGTTATTACTTTGAAGTAGTGACTGTTACAAATCTGAAATATGAAAAATCATGTCACTTTCAGACGAGAAGAGATGTAGAAGCTCTTGTTTGAAGTGTATCTTGGCCAGGAGGAGAGAGACCTCTGCAGCCACAGACAGAATCCAGGATGGCTGCCACTCAGAGGGCATCTGAGCCTTCACTGGGGTTTATTGGTTATTATTCAGCTATTTCCCAATACAATATACCTCCCCTTCCTAATTATCTAAAGGAAGAGACCTGGGAATAATTTTAGCAACATGAACTATAATGTTAAAAATAATGAGGACCTAGGGCTGTTGAAAAAGCTATTTTCAATTTCAGATAACACCTGGTCATGCCTGGTTCCAGCACAGTTGCCAAAGGTAGACTTCTCACTTCAAAATGTAGCATCCCAGATTTCACAGTGGCCCTAGAGCTTCAAAACTGTGAATGCCCTTACAGTCCTTGTGAAACCACATATAGTAGCTGTCTGCCGTCCAGGGCTAGTTCTCTGGTGAAAATGATGGTATTTTTGCAGGATAGATCTTTGGAGTAATCTGAGGAAATGAATCTGGAAAAAGCTATTATTAAGGGTCCACTCTTAGCTCACATTTTACTGATTCAAATAGTTTCCTATCATTTCCTATTTAAACTAGCGCAATCAAATAAAGGAGTCATATCAGTGCTTCAGTAAGTATGCTGGTCTTTTCAGCCAGCAAGCAATACTCATCAAGGCTGCTGTACACCATGCATTGCTCTACGTGCTTCAAGGACACCTGGCTCGCAAGGAATACTGAATGAACAATCATTGGATCACCTAGGAGTTCAAAGAGTAGATTCCAACTGGATTTGCTTGTGCAAGACAAAGCAATACATTACCCTATGGATGTAGGGCAAGTATGAATTTAAGAAAGAGATCTGTATATTTCAGTTTATGCTCATAGCTCAATTTCAAGTTTTAATTTCTGACTGTACACTTCATTTTGCTAGGCTAGCGGAAAGAAACTTTAACCTCAGCCCTTTCAGGGGTTTCCCCATCTCTCCCCAGGATTGTGTTACACTTCTGGATCTTGTGCAATGTTAAGAGGACTGGGGTAGGTTGTCATTAGGTCCTCTCACACCTGCCCAGTTCTGTTGTTGCTGTCTTCTTCACCCTTCAGGAATAGTGACTCCCACCCACTCAGTTTGGGGCTGGGGTATTCTGAGTGAGGCTGTCTCTAGTCTCTTTGTACAGCCTACAGTCATTCCTTTTTTTCTCTGAGGTCTTTTTGCCTTTCAGGTGGCTGCACCCAGGGGTGAAGTATAGGTACCCCCTGCTTCCTGCCCTTCCTTCTCTCCCCCTTACTGCTGGGGAAGTCTCTTTAGGGGCTGAGGAGCAGCCTTCTATGTTTGGATTTCTTTGAGAGACTTCCTTACCTCGAGGATTTTAGTTAAACAAAAGGCAGAAAGACTAATGGGAGTAGTTCTGCCTTTTCCTCTGGCACACTCTTTCCCTGAGGCAAAGAAGAGCAAGTTATGGGAACATGCAAAGGGGGTAGAGAGGAGTGAGAGTGAATAATGCTGGGAGGGAAAACAAACTATTATATCAAAACTAGAGGCCCAGTGCATGAAATTTGTGCACGGAGGTGTGTGTCCCTCAGCCCAGCCTGCACCCTCTCCAATCTGGGACCCCTCAAGGGATGTCTGACTACCAGGATTGGGCTTAAACTGGCAGTTGGACATCCCTCTCACAATCCAGGACTGCTGGCTCCCAACTGCTCACCTGCCTGCCTTCCTGATTGCCCCTAACCACTTCTGCCTACCAGACTGATAACCCCCTAACCACTCCCTGCCAGCCTGATTGATGCCTAACTGCTCCCCTGCCAGCCTGATTGCCCCTAACTGCCCTCCCCTGCAGGCCTGGTCACCCCCAACTGCCTTCTCTTGCAGGCCTGGTCCCTCCCAACTGCCCTCTCCTGCTGGCCATCTTGTGGTGGCCATCTTGTGTCCACATGGGGGCAGCCATCTTGTGTGTTGGAGTGATGGTCACTTTGCATATTACTCTTTTATTAGATAGGATAGAGGCCTGGTGCACGGGTGGGGGCTGGCTGGTTTGCCTTGAAGGGTGTCCTGGATCAGGGTGGGGGTTCCCTTGGGGTATGGGGTGGCCTGGGCGAGGGGCCTGTGGTGGTTTGCAGGCCGGCCACGCCCTCCGGCAACCCAAGCGGGGGCCCTGGGATCTGGGATTTATTTATCTTCTATAATTGAAACTTTGTAGCCTTGAACGGAGGCCAGGGCAGGCCAGGCTGGGCAGGAAGCTTGGCTTCCTCCATCGCCGGGGGCAACCCAAGCCTCCTGCTCTCTCCAGCTCCATGGCTGCCACCATTTTTGTTGGGATTTATTTATCTTCTGTAATTGGAACTTTGTAACCTTGAGCGGAGGCCAGGGCTGGCCAGGGTGGGAAGCTTGGCTTCCTCCATTGCTGGGGAAACCCAAGCCTCCTGCTCGCTCCATGGCCGCAGCCATCTTGGTTAGGTTAATTTGCATACTCGCTCCTGATTGGCTGGTGAGCGTGGCTTGTGGGCATAGCAGAGGTACGGTCAATTTGCATGTTTCTCTTTTATTAGTGTAGATGTTAGCCTTTAACAACCCCATGGAAGTGAATGTACATGCTCGTCAAAAAGCCTGCACAGGGAGGGGCAAAGGGGACTTGGAGGAAAGGAGAATCCAACTCAAACAGAACTGAGAGGATCTCTGGTGTGTTCAGACATAGCTTTCTCAGTGTATCCTCAGTGGTGCTTTTAGAAGTTGGATGGCACAAAATGGGCAGCTCTTAAAAATGACTGGTGCAGCCACAGTAGAAGATAATATGGAATTTCCTCAAAAAATTAAAAATGGAACTGCCCTTTGATCCGCTAATCCCACTTCTGGAAATATATCCTAAGAAAACTGAAACATTTATCAGAAAGAATATATGCACCCCTATGTTCATAGCAGCATTGTTTACAATAGCTAAGATCTGGAAACAGTCCAAGTGCCCATCAGTAGATGAGTGGATAAAAAGTTGTGGTACATTTATACAATGGAATACTACACATCTGTAAAAATGAAGGAGCTCTTACCCTTTTGAGTCAGCATGGATGGACCTGGAGACTATTATGCTAGGCAAAATAAGTCAGTTAGAGAAAGACAAATATCACATGATCTCACTTACATGTGAAAACTAATGAACAAAATAAACCGATGTACAAAATAGGTCTACCGCATGGATGCATGTAACAGAATGAGAGATCTCAGAGGGGAGGAGTGGGTGTGGGAAGAGATTAACTAAACAATGTCTATCCATATATACATAGTCCATGTACATAGACAATAGTGGGGAAGGCTGGGGTGGGGTGGGGCCTGGGTGGAGAGGGGCAATTGTGGGGAAAATGGGGAACATTTGAGCAATGATCAAATGGCCTGTGGGGCAATTGGAATGTAGGATACATTTGCGGGGGGATGAGTTAAGTAGAAGGAAGAGAGATAAAATTTCATTAAAATTATCTCTCATTTTACTTTGTGAAGATAGAATCACTGAATCATACAATATTCATACTAAAAAAGATTGTTGAAGAGCCTATAGTTTCATCATTTAATTTTTTGAAGTATGCAAAGGTCATAGCGTTTACCCAAGTTGTCTAGTCCATGGCAAAAGTAGAATTAAATCTTTGGATCCTTTCCTTCTGTTTTTGTGCTCCCTAGGGCATTCTTGTATATTGATTGTAAAGGTATTTAACAATTAACTTATAATTTTAAGGATAAGAACAAACTGAAAAAGAACATTGTCAATGTCAATACAATACTATCTTCACAGGTTTCAATATAAAACGCTTTGTCAATATAACTGTTCCTTGGAGTTTATTTCCCGGAACTGAAGATGTCATCTAAGGACTTGGATTTCATGTGGTGAATCACCACTGTGTTCTCAGACTCGGAAACCCAGGCCAGCTGCATGGCCAGATGGCCTGGTGGCCCCACTGGGACTATCTTGTTGGCCTGAGAACTAGAGCAGAGCAGAGAGAGAGAGAGAGAAAAATTAAGGTCAGTGGCTGCTGCAACCCCAGCTGTTGATCCGATTCCAGACATGAGCACGATAATGATTTGGCTGCCAAAAATATAACACATGTTCTAGCCAGAGGGAGAACTCTCAAGCATCTGATGATTTGCTTCCATAAGTGTGCTTTGTCTCATGAGCCATCAGAAAATGGGTGAAGCTCAATTTACTTCTTGTCTCCAGTATTATTTGAAGGGACATATTTTGTGATTTTGTTATGACTTTCTTATTCAAAGTATGGTTCATGGACCAGCATTCTCAGTGTCACTCGGAGCAGTTAGAAATGCGGAGTCTCGGGCTGCACCCAAACCCAGTGACTCAGATTCTGCATTTTCACCAAGATGCCAGGTGATTCACAAGCATGGCAAAAGGTAGACAAAATCAGGTTGCATTACTGGGCCAGTGGGATTAGAGAGCAAATTTGGCAGGAGGTGGGGGCAGCAGACTGAGATATGAGACCTGGTTTAGACCCATTTCTGCCACTTCCCCTCAGTGTAACCCTGGGGAAATCACTCCCTGTCTTTAGGCATTGATTTCCTCATCTTTAAAATGGGAGCATAACAGCTGACTTGTTTACCTCAGGATTGGGTTAGGATCGAATGAGAGCGTCAGGAAAATGATCTGTAAAGTACAATGCACTTTTCAAAAGCAAGATAATGAAAATGGTTGTAGTTGTTCAGATCTACCTAAAATGGAATTTGGGCTTTTTTTGACTTTTGAGAAATGAGTCATAGTACTAATCTAAGTCAATTATGAAGAACATGTACGTGACAGGCAAGAGCAGCCCATGAACCAAGGAAATATCTCCCCTGAGGCACTTTCCTCAGAGATGAACAAAGAATTCTGACTCATAAAAATGGATTCAATGAGGCACTGTTCGGGAGTTAGCGGTGGTTCTCAGCCTGAGCTGTTCATTACAGCCACCTGGGGGACCTTTCAAAAACTGTTGTTGCTTGGGTTCCAACTCAGACCAATTGGAACCGGAACCACCGGGGCTGGGACACAGGCACTGGTTTGTAAAAGCTCCCCAGGTGATTCTGATGTGTAGCCAGGGTTGAGAACCACAGATAAAGTGCTCAATCAGAACACGTTCCTATGTACAACTGGACCTTTATTGTCACGGACAACTGTGGAATAAAGCTGGAAGGGTAATGCTTTTGTGTTTCCTCCTCATGTTCCCAGACTCCTTCTTAAAGTGATTCATTTAAAAATGTGGGCTTGGATTTCGAAAAGCTAAAGGTGATGCTGCTGCTGCTGTTTCAGACACCACCCTTTGAGAACTCAGCTCAGCAAAATAGGCCTTGTCATCCCCACTTTATGGTCACATAACTGGAGATTAGGAAGGTTTCAGGATGTGCCTGAGGTTTCACACTGAGAGAATCAGATCCAGTCCAGGTTTATCCATACTCAAGTCCAAGAGCTATTCCCACACAGATATGAGGAAAGGCGAAGAACAAGGAAAGGGAAGAAACCTACTTTGAAATGACTGGTTTCTTGTCCAGAAAAGAAATAAAGGAAAGAACAAGCACTGGGTTCAGAGTCAGAAGCTTTGCTCGAGGGACCTCATGCTAGCCCTGAGCCTTGGGTCCCCCATCCATAAAAGGTTATTGTAATGATCAAATATATGTGGGAAAGTGTTTTGGAATAGCCAAAGCATTCCACAAATGTGAGAAATGAAATAAATTTGTAACAAACAAAATAAGTGAAAAAGTCAAGATCTTTCTTGATAGGAAAAGAAATTAAAATGTGGATTTGGAGAAGCGAAGAAAAAGATAATTTCATTTTTCAGCACCAGAAATGTTGAACATAAGGAATTCTTTACATCATCTATTATTATATGATCTGGTCAAATGGGGCATTGCAGTTCTGGTTTATTAGGCATGATAAATAGGTCCAGTCAAAAAGAGGGATACTGAAAACTAAGGAATGGCTTAGAGGACACCCCAGAAAAAAAGAAAACGAAAAGAAAACGTATTGGTTACGAAAGGCTGATGACTGTGAGTCAGGAAGGGAGACTTCAAAGCTTGAAGATTACTCAGCAACATCAGGGATGGCACATCTAAGTTCCCTTTTCTTTGTCCTGGGTCACTGATGACATGGACTCTAAATTCTTGCTTCTCTACAGGAGGAACCACCTCTTTTCTGACTAGTGCTCCAGCTGAGCTGAGGATGTGCTCAGCCTCTTTCACACCATTCCTGAGGAATGTGGTCAGAAAGCCTCCATCCTTTCAGTATAAGCAAGATCCTTTAGATGGGGACTGATCTGCCAAGAGGAGGAGCCAGAGTATAATGGTTATAGTCTCTCTTCTACCTAAAATGCTTCATGTTCTGAAGCACCAAACATGGGGACTTGAGTGGGCCAAGTGCCAGTCCTTGTCTCACATGTACACAAACAGAGAATTACTTAATTCAGTGCCCTTTTCCTGAACCGCCTTCGTCTATCCCTCCAAATACCTATTAATCCCAAGATCTAGTTGGTCATCCTTTGTCAATGAGACTAGCTGGTCTTGCTGGCAGAGGACCCTATTCCCAGCCCATCATCTGCACCTTGCTGGCCAAGAATCAGACACCTCAACTTGTCCCTTTGAGAACTCATGCTGGCTCAGACACTGAGCACACTGGACTGAGACTGACCGGCCGAAAACTGCAGAGACAGCACATAATGCCTTTCCTGCTAAGGGTTATGGACTCAGCTTCTCTCACATTTCCTTTCTCACGGGTCTCTCTCTCACTGGCTATCATGAAGACCAACAGATGTGGGAGCGATAGTTCTTTTAAAGTCATCTTTAATGGAGCACATTTATTAGTAAAGCAAAATAAAGCTGTAGATGTATTTTTTCTATACTTTTGACCCTGAAAAAAAAGAAAACTTGAAAGATAAGCTGTTATTTTAGGGATTGTTTAAAAATGTAGGATATCATTAGCACTAGATTGCTTACACATATGCATATTAACTGTTATTATTTACAAAATGTCCGGCATTTTCCTAGGCGATTTAAAAATTCTAGGAAAAAACCCAAATAAAATGAAACAGTTTCCTGTTTTTTTCCTCCCTTTCTTCTTCTCTTTCTCAATTTTGAAGAAAAAAAAAGTATAATAGTAACTGGAAGAATAATATAAACCCTCTGGAATCAGAAGCTCAGCCTTACCTCCCAGCCAAGCCTCTAAATTACTGCTTGGCAGTTTGATTCAATTCTGAGTCCCACTTTCCTTTCTTCTATAAAGGACAGAGAAGATCATTGTACCTACTATCCAATGTTATTGTGTGGATTCAGTGTAGTACTGCCTTTGGGCTTGTCAGTAATTTTAAGTATTTTAAGCAGTCAGATCATGAAAGATTTTTTTTATCATATACAATTTATACAATCATGTGCCCAAATACATAGTACTTAATTATTGTAAAAAAACAAAAAACAAAACCATCCTTATTTCCTAAGGTTAATATCCTATATAATAAAAGCCTATTATGCTAAGTGTCTGGTCGTCCAGTCAGCCATTCAACCAATCAAAGCATAATATGCTAATGATATGCTAAGGCCACTCAACAGCTTGCTACGAGGTGCACTGACCAGCAGGGGCAGTCAACTGGTAGGTTAGCTTGCTGCTGGGGTCTGGGGGATCGGGACTGAGCCAGACGGGCTGGACATGCCCTGGAGCCCTCCTGCATTCCCTCCCCTGCTGGCAAACCTCCCACATCCCTCCCTGGCCCCTATTGTGCACCGGTGGGGTCCCTCGGCCTGGCCTGCGCCCTTTCACAATCCGGGCTGAGGGCCCCCTCCCTGACCCCCAGGTGCATGAATTTCGTGCACCAGGGCACTAGTATATATATAATTTACTGTAATGATATAGCTTGGGAAACCATCCCCCAAGATTTCTGACAGCGTCCCTTCCTACCCCCTACCACAACTCCCCTGACCATTCAGTTCCCTTTGCTTAAGGCCTGTGATTCACCCTGCTGGTCCCTGGAGATACGTGCCCGTTATGCAGGTGGTGAGATTGCTCCAGAGGAGGGAATCTTGAGTAGCTAACTCTGCTAAACTGATAATACTTCAGTTCCTTGACAATGGCCTGGACAGTAAGTAGATACTGGGTGTTTTTACTTCTGGCTTTTTTTTTTTTCCATTTATAGCCCAGTTCCAAATATGTTGCTTCTAATCTTTCTACCCCTTGCCACAGTTCTGAAGGAGGCCAGGCTAATAATGTGCCAGATCTGTGGTCTCAAAAATCAGATTCCCCCCCGCCCCCCCTTTTTTTTTTATCTGGCAGAAGATGAAGAGATAAATGCTCAGGTAGGATGGAGGCCACACGCACCTTTTTGGGAGGTTTCCAGATACATTATTTGGTAGAAAAGGTTAAAAGTCTAGAAGGGTGGAACCAGATTTGATCTAAAAAATGTGGTAATTAACCAACTTCTCTTTAATTTTTAAAAACAGGATATTGCTTCTCAGGTGTGTTACATTTGTGGTCTTATTGGGTGTTCTTCCTCGCATAGGTGCTGGCACAAGCCATAGAATCACATTCTCAAATAATGGCCACGCCTTCTTCCAGGCAATGAAATTGCAAAATGTGCTTTCCCTAAAAATCATTCCAGTTCAGCACTCAAAAGTTTGAGAGGACATTTTATGTAAGGCAGTGAATGGAGCCTTCATTTTCATGAGCCTCTCTCGATTTCTTTAAATAGTGAGTTCCTCATCTGTCTTTCACTTCCCATTGGAAAGTGCTGACATTACTTTTAATTTTTTGTACATTTATTACTTGTGACTTCTTTGGAGCTCTTTCTTATTTTTTCTTCCTGTTATTTTTTTTTGAACATTTGTAGGGTGTTGGGTGTCAGCACCAATGAACTGCAACCATAGGCTTTTAAACTTTTCATAGTGGGGAACCTATGGTCTTTACAACCACGAGCAGAGAGCTCTGTGGTTTGCCAAAATTCCAATCATTAAGGAAGAGCCCCTTCCTCTGCTCTATTCCATAGTATGGCTTTCCCCCTTCTGGCTGCATGATACTTGCGAGAGCACAAGAGTTTGGGGAAATGCAAAATGGCTTCTGTCATCAAACCTCATGGGGACTCTTGCTTTCCAGAAAACCCACAAAAACATAGTTCTATTCTCATAAAACTCTCCACCTTTCCAAAATCCTTTCAATTTAAGAACACACTTCTTTAAACCACATCTTTCCTTTTTATTATATTTTTCATTTCATTCTTTTTTATAAAAATTTATCTTAATTGTTGAAAGTATTACAGGTTTCCCCTTCGTGTTACTGTTTTTTGTTGTTGTTTTTTTTTTTAATCTGTTGATCCCCTCCACCCTGTACCTGCCTCTGCCAGGCCTTCTCGACACTGTTGTCTGTGTCTATGGGTTATGCCTATATGCTTATTCTTGCACCAGTACCAGGCTGTTTTGAGTACACTGGCTTTGTAGTATAACTTGATATCTGATATTGTGATTCCTCCAACCTTGTTCTTCTTTCTCAAGATTGCTGTGGCTATTTGGGGTCTTTTTAGGTTCCATATAAAATTTTGGAGTGTTTGTTCTAGATCTGTGAAGTATGCCGTTGGTTTTTGAATCGGGATTGTATTAAATCTATAGATTACTTTGGGTAGTATGGGATGTAGATTCTACCAATCCATGGACACTGTATATTCTTGTACTTGTTTATGTCTTCCTCTATCACTTTTTTCAACATCCTGTAGTTTTCTGAGTACAGGTCTTTTGCCTCCTTGGTTAAGTTTATTCCTAAGTATCTTAATTTTTTTGTTTCAATGGTAAAGGAATTGTTTTTTAGTTTCTATTTCTGAGAGTTCATTATTTGTATATAAAAATGCCATCAATTTCTGGGTGTTAATTATGTACCCTGTACGTTGCCGAATTCATTTATTAAATCTATTAGCTTTTTGGTGGAGTCTTAAAGGTTTTCTATGTACAATATCATGTCATCTGTGAAAAATGACAGTTCCACTGTCTGCACTGCCAAATTGAAGCACTGGAAATGACCTGTCAAATACAAGATCTGAAGAAAGCATTTCTGAGGATTTAGGTTCCCAGATGGAAAGTATTTTGTCTCCTGAATGTTTTTTTTCCTGCTTATAAACAGATTTTCAGGTAATGGTAAGCTCTGCTTTTCCTCTGGAGATCTGAAGAGAGTATTCTCATAGGTATTCTCTGAGGCACACACTCTCACACACATATACACACACTGACATATAAAAAGACATAAAAAGAGACACTCCCCTGAACTGTTCGCTCAAAGACCATTCAATAAATGTGTGCACACTATTATCATGGATTTTCAAGGGAAAAGCTAACTTCATGTCCTGGTTTAGTTTTGGGTCAGCACAGGCTGTATTACGATTATCTAGCCTGCATTTAACTGATAATACTTCTAATCAGGCACATGTGCTCTTTTCTGAGTTCTTAGTATCCCACTGAGTATAATTGGTTGTTAAATATGCTCAGAAGCATAGAAGACCCCATAAACACCCTTTGAAAGTGTTGGTCTTTGAGCATTGTTTTTGACCCTAAAAGAGTTAGTATTAGGGATTAAAATTCACAGACATGAAGAGTTGAATACTAATAAGCACTCATTTTCTGTAAGCCTGTTCTTGACTTTGGCATATCACTCCCTATCCTGCAGTGCTATAAATTCCTAAAACCAACCGAGGACATCCATCTTCATCACAGCCTCTGCATAGCTGGCCAAGAATAGTGAGAGTGAAATAGCCTGGCTATGACACAAGAAATTCGTAGTTGAAATTTATTCAGCATATGCTCAGTATGATGAGCAAGGATATGGTTTTACCTGCCCTTTAATAAGACATTCAAGAGGAACATAAGTATTAAATACTTTAAAGAGATTATTTATAAAGCAAAGCATCTTCTCATTATTTAGTCATTCACTCAACAATATTTATTTACTTCACTGATACATGGCAAGTCCAGTTCTAGGCACTGAATTTCCATCAGGGAAGAAGCAGACAAGGATTCCCAGCCTCGTAGGATTTACACTCAGTAGGCTGGAAAAACATTTGGGAGTTGCAGTATCTATATGGATTAAAGGTAGGAGACTGGATAATATAACCAAGAAAGTGAATATAGATAGACTAGAGGTTTCTAAGGGCTGGGGAGCACTCCAATAATATGCAGTGAGGATGCTATTGTGGATGGAGTAAATCCAGGAGAGTGAGGTGTTTTGTAAATTAAGTGAAGTGTTGCAAAGAGGAGAAAATACACAAAAGCATCATACTAACAGGTGAGTACAATGAGGGTTCAGAATTAACCATGGAATTTCATGAAATGGAAGTCATTGTTGATCCTGATAAAATCAGTTTTGATGGAGGGGTAGGGAGAAAGAACTTGACTGAAGCATGTTCAAGATAGAGTGAATAGAGAGAAATATATGGCAATAATAATAACAATAATAATAATAATAATAATAATAAATCGACATCAAGGCAACATTCAGTTAAGGATATTACTTATTGGGTCTTTTTGTTCATTTGTTCTGCAATGCCAATATCATGGCTATAACTAAAATCTGCAGCCTATTAGATAAAAGTACTAGTTTTCAACAACTCTCTAAGTTGTGGTTTTTTTTTTGTAAACCTGGAATTTTAGACAAAAATTGTATTAGTTAGGACACTAATTTGGCAGCTGTAACACAGGCCAACATAGCAATGGCTCAAACAATATGAAAATTCCTCTCTTACTTAATGGTCCTAATGAAGGAAGACAAGATGACCAATAATGTTGGGGCCCTTCTTGCTCTACCATGCTCAGCACATGGCTTCCATCTTGTGGTCTGTGATGGCTGTGCTAACTTCCCCCATGACTTCCAACAAATAGGAATAGGGAAGAGGATATTTCTATCTTTTTAAGGTGTGACCTGTGAGTTGTACATCGCCTTCTCTTACATCCCATTGGCCACAACCTAGTCTCATGGCCACATCTAGGTGCAAGGGTAGCTGAGAAATGTAGGCTTTGGTTGTGTAGTTATGTGTCCAGCTAAATTTTACTATTACTAAAAATGAAATAAGGACAAGGTTAGGGGGACACTTAGCAATCTCTGTCACAAAGAATTATTGAAAACAAATGAACTATGACTATGAAATCAAAACTTTATATATATATATATTTTTCTATACAGTTAACTTGAGCATAATGATGTTTAAGAAATAACTTAAAATTAAGTTTTTCCTCATTATGAATTAGCCAAAATCAGTCATTTTCTGTGCCACAATTGTTATTTCCTTTTCTCTAGCTTGTATCTTATATCTACCAATTATGTAAAATTCTTGTTTTCTGAAAATACATTTGGTTATGGTATAGTCTACAAAATGCCTGCTGCCAGCTATTTGTTTAATAAGGCACAACTTCTCTTTATTTTTGTATCTCACCTGAAACCTTTTCATTGCTTCTGCCCATCATTTCTTGCTTCAGTATCTCCCCAAAGAACATTTTCTAACTTATTTTAAGAGGTCAGTATTACTGAAATACCAAAACTTGACAAAGGTATCATAAGAAAAGAAAACTACAGACTGATATCTCTTACAAATATAGTTGTAAAATCTTTAGCAAAGTAATAGCAAAATGAATCCACCACTATATAGGAAGGATTACTGGGACTAAATGAGATTTGTCCCAGGAATGCGAAGTTGGTTCACCATACAAAAATCAATCAATGTAATGAACCATATTAATGGAATAAAAGATTGTCTCAATAGATGCAGAAAAAGCATTTGACAAAATCGAATATCTTTCATGATAAAAACACATAATAAACTAATAATAAAAGGAAGCTTCCTCAACCTGATAAAGGTCATCTATGAAAAATATACTTAATAATGGAAGACCAAAGGCTCTTCTCCAAAGAACAGGAGAAGACATGGATGTGTCTTCTTGCCACTTCTAATCAACATTGTACTGGACATTTTAGCCAGAGAATTAAGGGAAAAAAAGGAATAGAAGCACCCAGATTGGAAAGGAAGAAATAAAACTCTCTCATTTGCATATGACACAATCATATATATATAGAAAACCTAAAGAATCCCCAAGAAATCAATAGTGCTAATAATATACAAGTTCAGCAAGGTTGCAGGATATATGATCAATATACAAAAATCTGTTGTGTCTACTCAAAGCGTGATGAAGGTTGGTAGTTTGCTTCTTATGGAGAATACAATCACTTTCTGATGGGTATTCTAAGAAGGCTCTTCAGAGTTATACATGCCATGGCGCTTCCTATGTAGTACTATGAAACCACCCTCTGTCTGCAGCATTTTGAGCTTTTCTGTCTAATTTCATGTTCACGATGGAGTAGTCTGGTGGTTTTCAAATGTCAGAACTAGAAGGAGGAGTACTTTTCTTTGACAAAGTTTCACTTGTCTGAAGTTAGATGAGAAAAACATGATTGATGTAGTGTACTTTTAATTCCATTTAAATAACCTTTGTTACTTTGAGAATATGTTCTTTCTATGAATTTGTCTGGTAGTTTATACTATGATCTTTGTTGTTTAAAAAATAATTTATTTAATTTTATTACTTGGTAAAGTGAAAGCTAACCAAGTTCCCCACTGATCAATCAATTTACTTTGAAAATTTACTTTGTCAAATTCAAGACTAGAAATCATATGTGGAAACTACATTAGCTTTTCTTTTTTTACTATGTTTTTAGGGCTGTCTTCTTAACTGTATCTCTCCTCTTTCCTAGTCTCCTCTTCCTCTTTCTCTTCCTCTTTTTAGTTTATCTAATAAGCTAGTCTTCTCAATTCTGTTAAGAACTAGGTAAATGTTGGGGTGGGAAGAACCAGAAAAGGCTTGCGATTGCTTAACTTGGAATCTTAATATCATTCCTCAGAAATAGAGAAGTTGTAATGTGAAGGGTATGGACCTTAAATATTTTTAGTCATTAAAATAGGAAGAACTGGGTTAAAATTGTTGAGCCACAGGAAGGAATTCATGAAATGGAGCAGTTCTTAACCTTGGAACAGCCTTCTGAGATTCAGTTTGGAGTTTTCGCTCTATGGAATGCTGGCCAGGTCAATTAACATCTGTCCAAGTTTCAGACATTAAAGCTTGGCCTGGTAACTTCTGGAGAATCATTCCAGCTATCTAATTACACAACATTTTGATGACTCACCCAACATTCCTGCATGGTTTTTACATCACCACATGTGCTCTCAAACTTTCCAAGTTTTTAAAGTAAGGTCTGTATATCAGCACTGACCCAGGGACTTAAAGATGTGTGCTGCAACCAATAAAGTGACAATCAAGCAAACGGACAAACCTAAAAGCCAGTAGCCAGAGTTTGAAGTACTTCATTTTCAATGTTCTGTTGACTTAAATTATTCCATGATTATCTTGTTCATAATGATAAAAGCTGGCAAACCTTCTCCAGGGAAGCCAACAAAAGTTTTGGAGATTCCGAAGTGTCTTCACTTCAAATCTTTGGAGATTTCTGTGTCTTCAGTAAAGTGAAATAAAAGGTTAAGTATTTTCTAAACATTCTTTATCTAAAAAGTTACATATTTTCACAACATTAGACTTAGAACCAGTAAGTGCTCTGAATGGCACTCTGCTTTGTTCTTTTTGAGCTAAGAAAATGTTCTCCAAGTCTCTATGTAAGGAAAGGAGTGAAGGTACATAGAGGTTAACTCTCTTGCTTAAGGTAATGCAATAAGGATTAGAAGCCAGATTTCCTGATTTCTAGCCTATTATTCTTTCCATATCATCAAACTCTCAGGATTTGTGCTCTGAAAAAAAAAAGAACCTTTAAAGAGGAAGAGTCAAGCAGGGTGAGAGAAATTGTGGCATGTCTCTGAAAGCCTTTTTATTTAGGATGCCATGATTTAGTTTGCAAAGTGGAACTCTGGTACTCCACATTTCAACAAATGATATTGTTTGCTCAAACTCACCTTTGTTCACAGACTTGTGAAGTGCTGGGACCTGGGAAACTTTTGAGATTGTCTAATTAAGAAGCTTCCAAAGGACTCAAAGCTGCAGAACTCTTTCTTCAAATGAAAAATTCCATAGAAATCCGTTCTAAAAAGCACTTCCAAGTGAAGCTCCTCCCATTGAGATGGGGGCTGTATCACTCTATCTGTCATTCCTCACCCCCAGGAGCCTCTTTGTTAGAGTATTGGGCTCTATGGTTAGCAGTTTAAAGACCAACGGCCCGGTCTTTGGCCCTCATTTTACCTCTGAGGAAATTGAGAACATACCTTTGTTTTCTTAAATTATACCCTCAAGTAAATTCTTTTTATTATTATTATTGTTTAAAGTATTACATATGTCTCCTTTTACCCCCATTGACCCCTCCACAGCCACTCTCAACCCCCAGGACAAGCCCCCACGGACCTAGTGTCCATGTTCATTGGTTATGCTATTAAGTAAATTCTTAAGAAAGGGTGCGTGTAAGGCAAATACTTTATCCCTTTGCAAGTCTGAAAAAGTTTTATTTGGCCCTCATACTTGATTATGTACATGTAAGTTAAAAATAAGTTTCCTTTAGAACTTTGAAGACATATTATCATTGGCATAGTAGTCCAATGCCATCTGATTTTCTCATTCGGATGAATAAGAATTTGTAGGGAATATATTTTTCCTTTCTCTCTGACAGAATCTGATTAAAATTTTTTTTTAAATTTCCTTTTGCTACATGCTTGGCCTTCGATGTTTTTAATTATTTGTATGATGTGTAAAAGGCACACATATATAAGTTTGTGTATGTAAATAAATATGGGCATTTCTTATCATCCTTAACATGTTAATGTTCCATGTAGTCCTTACATTTTGGATCTTATTTCATCTCTGTTTCTACAGAGAAATGATTCACTTTCAGAACAGCCAGCATTGCCAGTCCCCTGCTGCTGTTGCCTTAGAACCCGCTTTAAAAAAACACCTGGAGCTTTAAAAACATCTGTGGGTTCAGAGACACAGGAAGAGAGGGCAGGTACCATGAAAGCAGGAACTACCCGAAGCTGATTCTGAAGCTAGAAGCGTAGCAAGAACAATTTTTCCTATGCCCATATGGTTGTGATGGTCAGATTTATGTGTCAATTTGACCAGGCCCCAGGTGCTGAGATATCTAGACACACATTATTCTGGGCATGTCTGGTAAGGTGTTTTTGAATGAGGTGAAGATTTAGATTGGTAGATTGAGTAAAGCAGCTCATGATACTTGATAATGATAATAGATGACAATGTTACTGATTTTGTATTTACTATACTGTACATTTTTGTCATTATTTCAGAGTGTACTCTCTACTGATAAAGAAAGTTTGCACCCAGCAGTTGTGGCTCAGTGATTGAGTGTTGACCCAGGAACCAGGAGGTCAGGGTTCAATTCCCAGTCAGGGCACATGCCCTGGTTGCAGGCTCAATCCCCAGTAGGGGGCGTGCAGGAGGCAGCCGATCAATGATTCTCTCTCATTGATATTTTTTTTACCTCTCCCTCTCCCTTCTTCTCTCTGCAATAAATAAAAATATATTTAAAAAAAAAAGTTTTCTGTGGAGAGAGAAACCAAGATGGCGGCATAGGTAAACACCTAAACTGCTGCCTCACACAACAATATCAAAACTACAACTAAAAGACAAAACAGACACTATCCAGAACCATAGGAAAGCTGGCTGAGTGGAAATTCTACAACTAGAAGAAAAGAGGAAAGCACATTGAGACTCAGAGGAGCTGCAAAAGGCTGAGGTATGGAGATGTGCACACAGAGAGGACAGGTGGCTGTGTGCATGGGCGGCTGAGTGCGCGGCTGGCTATCTAAAGCGGGAGGGAGACGGAAGCTCCTGACTGCACTGAACTCCAGTCCCGAGCAAGACTCTGGGAAACCAGATTCATTCGGGGGGAATCTGGACTGTCAGGAAAAGAGAAAGCACACTGAGACTCGGGAGCTGCGAAAGGCAGATGTCCGGAGGCACGCGCACACAGAGAGGACTGACTGCTGAGTGCATGGGCGGCTGAGTGCGCAGCTGGCTTTCTAAAGCGGGAGGGAGACGGAAGCTCCTGACTGCACTGAACTCCAGTTCCGGGTGAGTTTCTGGGAACCCCGACTCATTTGGGGAGAAACTGGACTGTCTGGCAGTGGGCAAAACTCGAGGGCGGCTTTCTCTCAGAGGTGCTTGCAGTGATTACCGAGGGACACTGAGACCCAGGGGCCTCATAGGGCAGGGCTGACAGGAAACCAAGGCTGTCTGCTCTGCCCTGAAACTCCGCCCCATCCAAGCTGAGCACAGAGGCTTTTGCAAGTCTTGTCTCATAAGAGTGTCTCCAGCACAGAAGTTCTCCCAGCATAGACACAGCTGATCCTCACAGCCACTTGGCCTGGAGGTCAATTCCTCCCAGTGATACCAACAACAATCAAGACTTAACTACAACAAGGCTGTGCACACAGCCCACAAAGGGGTGCACCAAGAGTGTCTACCTCAGGTAACTTGGGAGGCTGAGCCACTGGGCCCTATAGGACACCTACCACACAAAGCCACTCTACCAACTCAGGGAAGCAATGAAAATGCGGAGACAAAGAAACAGATCACAAATGAAAGAAATGGAGGAAAACAAACGACTGGATATAGAGTTCAAAACCACGGTTATAAGGTTTTTCAAGAATTTCCTAGAAAAGGCCGATAAATTTAGTGAGACCCTCGAGGATATGAAAAATGACCAACTAGAAATTAAACATACACTGACTGAGATAAAAAATATTATACAGAGCCCTAACAGCAGACTAGAGGAACGCAAGAATCAAGTCAACGATTTGAAATACAAAGAAGCAAAAAACACTCAACTGGAAAAGCAAAAAGAAAAAAGAATCCAAAAATATGAAGATAGTGTAAGGAGCCTCTGGGACAACCTCAAGCGTAGCAACATCCGAATTATGGGGGTGTCAGAAGAAGAGAGAGAGCAAGATACTGAAAACCTACTTGAAGAAATAATGACCAAAAACTTCCCCCACCTGGTGAAAGAAATAGACTTACAAGTCCAGGAAGCGCACAGAACCCCAAACAAAAGGAATCCAAAGAGGACCACACCAAGACACATCATAATTAAAATGCCAAGAGCAAAAGACAAAGAGAGAATATTAAAAGCAGCAAGAGAAAAACAGTTAGTTACCTACAAGGGAGCACCCATACGACTCTCAGCTGATTTCTCAACAGAAACTATGCAGGCCAGACGGGAGTGGCAAGAAATATTCAAAGTGATGAATAGCAAGAACCTACAACCAAGATTACTCTACCCAGCAAAGCTATCATTCAGAATTGAAGGTCAGATAAAGAGCTTCACAGACAAGAAAAAGCTAAAGGAGTTCATCACCACCAAACCAGGATTATATGAAATGCTGAAAGGTATTCTTTAAGAAGAGGAAGTAGAAGAAAAAGGTAAAGATAAAAATTATGAACAACAAATACATATCTATCAACAAGTGAATCTAAAAATCAAGTGAATAAAAAATCTGATGAACAGAATAAACTGGTGAATATAATAGAATCAGGGGCATAGAAAGAAAGTGGACTGACAATTCTCTGGGGGAAAAAGGTGTTGGGGGTGCGGGAAGAGACTGGACAAAAAGCATATACCTATGGATGAGGACAGCGGCGGGAGGTAAGGGCAGAGGGTATGGTGGGAACCGGGCAGAGGGGAGCTATGGGGGGAGAAAAGAGGTACAATTGTAATAATCTGAACAATAAAGACTTATTAAAAACAAAAACAAAAACAAAAAGTTTTCTGTGAACCAGTATGCTGTGTTATACTGCAGCCCCAGACATCTTATATTTACCACCTCTCTTTATTATTATTATTATTATTATTATTATTATTATTATTAAAATCTTTATTGTTGAAAGTATTACAGATGTCCCCTTTTGTTCCCAATTGACTCCTCTAGCTTGGCTCGCCCCCCACACCAGGCTTTCACCACAGTATTGTCTGTGTTCTTGGGTTATGCATATATGCATACAAGTTCTTTGGTTGATCTCTTCCTACCCACCCACCCATCCCTGCATCCCTCTGAGATTCAATAGGCTGTTACATGCTTCTATGTCTCTAGATCTATTTTCTTCATCCGTTTATTTTGATCATTAAATTACACATGGGTTAGATCATGTGATACTTGTCTTACATCTCTTGATTGCAACATGTTCTCTTGTGCTAGATTTAATCTTGTGTTGTTTTGTATAGTAACAAGTAGTACAGGCTTGTGGTCTAGGAGCCATAGCCTAGGTGTGTAGTATGCAATACTACTAGGTTTGTGTAAGTACATTCTATGGTGCTTCCTCAACAACAAAATCGTCCAATGATGCATTTCTCAAAAGGTAAACCTTCATTATTCAGCACATGACTGTAGATCAATGGAATTGAGTAGAGATCCCATATAGACCCACATAAATGCAGTCAAAAGGTCTTTGACAAAGTAGCAAAGGCCATCTATGGAGCAAAAATAATTTTTCAACAAATGATGCTGGAACAACTGGACATCCCCATGGAAAAAATTAACCTTGACACAGACTTTAAGACTTTATAAAAATTAACTAAAAATAGATCATAGACCTAAATGTAAAACACAAAACTATAAAAGTGATAGAAAATAACATGGGAGAAAAACCTGGATGATTTTGGGTATGGCAATGACTTATTAGATACAACATCAAAGGCATAATCCATGAAAAAATTGATTATCTAGTATAGTAATAGAATATGATAGAGTCCCTCATTAAAATTAAAAACTCCTGCTCTAAATTTCTTTTCTTGTCTTATTACATTAACTATAACTTCACTAGAATAACAGAGAATAATAGTTGGATTCTGAGCCCGTTCCTGACTTTAATTTGAATACATCTGTAGTTTTAATCTTAAATGTAATGCTTACTTTTTTTAAAACAAATAAATCTTTATTGTTCAGATTATTACAGGTGTTCCTCTTTTTTCCCCCCATAGCTCCCCTCCACCCGGTTCCCACCCCACCCCATGCCCTTACCCCCTCCCACTGTCCTCGTCCATAGGTGTAAGATTTTTGTCCAATCTCTTCCCGCACCCCCACACCCCCTTCCCCCTGAGAATTGTCAGACCACTCCCTTTCTATGCCCCTGATTCTATTATATTCACCAGTTTATTCTGTTCATCAGATTTTTTATTGACTTGATTTTTAGATTCACTTGTTGATAGATATGTATTTAATGTCACTTTGTTGTTCATAATTTTTATCTTTACCTTTTTCTTCTACTTCCTCTTCTTAAAGAATACCCTTCAGCATTTCATATAATCCTGGTTTGGTGGTGATGAACTCCTTTAGCTTTTTCTTGTCTGTGAAGCTCTTTATCTGACCTTCAATTCTGAATGATAGCTTTGCTGGGTAGAGTAATCTTGGTTGTAGGTTCTTGCTATTCATCACTTTGAATATTTCTTGCCACTCCCTTCTGGCCTGTATAGTTTCTGTTTATTTCTGTTAATAATGTAGGATTAGAAAGACACATATATAAGAATAAAGTATACTGAGAGCTTTTATTATAAATGACTATTGAATTTTATCACATATCTATTAATTAATTTAAATTATTTAATTTTATTTATTGTAACCTTTGTGTAAATTTCATAACTATTTATGTGTATATTTATTTATGCACATTCATAATTTTCATAGATGCATAAATTATAATGTATGTACTTTTTACATCCTTACCACCTTTTCTCCTATAACTTTGATTAGCAATCTAAGATGTATCCTTCCATATTTTTTCATTCCTTACATATGTGCATTGCCTATTCTGTTTTGGAGTTTGCTTTTCTCACACAGCAATACTTCATGGAAATTCCTCCAAGTTAAACAGATGTCACATTTTAGTCTTGCCCTTGCTATTTATTAATTGCATGTCCTTGGGTAAGGTCAGTAACCTTTCTGGTACATGAGGATAATTATCCCTTTGTCCCAGGACCATGGTGAGAACCAGATGATACCATATACATAAAGCACTAAACATGGAACCTGGCAGGTAGTAGGCTCCAAACAAGCGTTACTTAATCTCAGGCCCAGCTCAGGGAGAGCCTGGCAGTTGTGGCTTGGGCCTGGTAATTTATAACTCAGCCAATGTCTGAGAACTTGCTGCGAGGCCGTGAGGGTACCCTGGGTGCTGTTTGGTTCAGAGTAATGGTTCTGGAGCCTCAGGCCTGGTTTTGAATCCGTGCCGCATGACTTCCTCCTCACTACATTTGTTACCTTGCACAAGTTTTGCTTCAATTGCCTCATTTTAAAAATGGGAAGAATAACAGTACCTATCCATCCCACCCATCATGGGTGTAAATGAAATGATGCATGTGACACACCTGAGCGTGTGCCTGGTACACTGGAAGCACTCCATAGGAACAGGCGAGTAAGTTTTCACACTCAGCTGGGAAGTCAATTGGCTTATCTCTGCCATTTGCTGGCTGTGTGATTTGGGGTGAGTCTTGATAAGCTCTCTAATCCCAATCTTCATCTGTAAAACAAGGATAGTAATACCCACATCAAAGCATTGCTTTGAGAGTAAAATAAGGTAAGGTATGGTTGGTGGTTGAGGTATATAGTTCAAATCCAGGGCAGGCTGCTTCCCTCCATCCATGTTAGTTATAGTCCCACCTACGGATGGGATGCGTTTGAGTCATCCTTCTTAGTTCTCTCAATTCCAAACATGGGCCTGCCGATGGACCCTCAGAATGTATGTTTTCAGTGAGCTGGGACATGCCTGCTTCCTGACTGTCCATTCTCTTCAAGTGGTTCATGACATGTCCCAGCAGACACTGGGGACATGCTCTGTTCTCAGCAGCCTCTGCTACCTCCTTTTGTTTCATTCTTGCATGTGGAAATATGCATCTTATTTCATCTTGCTCCGTGGGGTATAGGTTTACTGCTGGCCAGATAGGCTCATGAGAAAGATAAGGTGTGTTTTCACTTAAAGGATGTGGGAATGGGACCAAGATGAGCCTGGTGGATGCGTATCAATTTCAGCTGACTTTCTTGCACTAACTGGGATGTACAGTTCTCCAAGGATATTTCAGTTTCCTTCTCAAATACCTGCAGAGAAGCTCTCTCACAACCCCCACCCCCAAGTAAAGCAAGACAAAACATGCACAGACAGTCATCTCCTCCAAAGCAAACACAAAATACTTTCAAGAGAATAATTCACTACATCCGATAATTTGTCCATCTCTTCTCTTCTTGCTGAGATTTGCTTGCTTCTGATGGCAATACAGGAATTCACGAAATTTGCTCTGTGGGCCTGCATTGAAACTGGTTTTTCCTCAAGTCTTGCCCCTTGACACTGCACTGAACACAGTGCCTAAGAAATTAGTCTCCTCCCATCAGAAAAGAAACAAAGCATTACAAAGCTGTGAATTTTGCATGAAGTATGGTTCAGCAGCACCCCCTAGTGGCCATATTTGGGAACTGTAGAAGGCTCTGAGATGTGAAGGAATCTTGGGACCTCAAAGCAGGAAATTAACAGCAATCATTTTTTTTTTTTTCTCTTTTTAACACCCAGTAATAAGAGCTATGCCTGACCATTCCAAGTATATTTAACTACATAAAACTCTTTTTAATTGCCTCAATACTTTTTTAAAAGGCAACTCAGTTGAACAAAGAGAAACAATTGCATCTCTCTGCTTTGGGACCAGGAGTCATTGAAATATTCCATCTGGGCCACATTTCTTTCTGTCCCATTTAAGCAGCACAGCCCGAGCAAGTGATGCCCAGTTCTACTCTTTTATTAAAGAAGATTCTGTCACTCAGCCATTGGGGTAGGTCTTGATGAACACAGTGGACTCTGTATTCAACCACAGGCAGCTCCATTTTGATAATCACTTTCTTTGCTTTGGATGCTAAGCATTCATACGACTTGCAAAAGGAATTATCCCAGATAATTAAAAATAGGTCCAATGCTCTGGTTTCTCCATTAGACATTCTAGCTAACTGAGAGCTACTTTATATTCCCTTCACAGATGACTAGGGTTCCCATACTTGTAGCCTAACCCATTTTGTACTTTTACTGAAGTGATGCCATTTTCTCCCTTTGGTAACTGAATAGGCACATCAGGGTCATTATCTTTTATCATAAAGCCTGTGGATGGATACATCTCTACAGTATAGCACTAATTTATTTTTTTAAAACTAAACATTAAAATATGACAAAATTGAACACTTGAGCCAATTGGAGAATATGTGAGTATAATGGAAAGAGAGTGAGTGAATTATGTGAAACCCAGACTCCGACAGTTGCTGTTTTCTTGAGCCTCAGTTTTCTTACCTGTGAAATGGGACTGCTGTAAGCATTCAATGAGATAATGTGGATTGAATGCTTAGCATATTGTATAGACTCTTTTTTTATTTTAATAAATCTTTATTCAGATTATTACAATTGTTTCTCCTTTTTCCCCCCATAGCTCCCCTCCACCCAGTTCCCACCCCACCTTCTGCCCTTACCTCCCCCCCACTGTCCTCATCCATAGGTGTATGATTTTTGTCCAGTCTCTTCATGAACCCCCATACTCCTTTCCCCCTGAGAGTTATCAGTCCACTCCTTTTCTATGCCCCTGATTCTATTATATTCACCAGATTATTCTGTTCCTCAGGTTTTTAATTCACTTGATTTTTAGGTTCACTTGTTGATAGATATGTATTTGTTGTTCATAATTTTTCTCTTTACTTTTTTCTTCTTCCTCTTCTTTAAGAATACCTTTCAGCATTTCATATAATACTGGTTTGGTGGTGATGAACTCCTTTAGCTTTTTCTTATCTGTGAAGCTCTTTATCTGCCCTTCAATTCTGAATGATAGCTTTGCTGGGTAGAGTAATCTTGGTTGTAGGTTCTTGCTATTCATCACATTGAAAATTTCTTGCCACTCCCGTCTGGCCTGCATAGTTTCTGTTGAGAAATCAGCTGACAGTCGTATGGGTGCTCCCTTGTAGGTAACTAACTGTTTTTCTCTTGCTGCTTTTAATATTCTCTCTTTGTCTTTTGCTCTTGGCATTTTAATTATGATGTGTCTTGGTGTGGTCCTCTTTGGATTCCTTTTGTTTGGGGTTCTGTGTGCTTCCTGGACTTGTAAGTCTATTTCTTTCACCAGGTGGGGGAAGTTTTCGGTCATTATTTCTTCAAATAGGTTTTCAGTATCTTGCTCTCTCTCTTCTTCTGGCACCCCCATAATCCTGATGTTGGTACGCTTGAAGTTGTCCCAGAGGCTTCTTACACTATCTTCAACTTTTTGGATTTTTTTTTTGCTTTTTGCTTTTTCAGTTGAGTATTTTTTGCTTCTTTGTATTTCAATTCTTTGACTTGATTTTTGTGTTCCTCTAGTCTGTTTTTGGGTCTCTGTATAATATTTTTTATTTCAGTCAGTGTATGTTTAATTTCTAGTTGGTCCTTTTTCATATCTTCGAGGGTCTCGTTATATTTATCGGCCTTTTCTAGGATATTCTTGAAAAGCCTTATAACCGTGGTTTTGAATTCTATATCCAGTCGTTTGTTTTCCTCCATTTCTTTCGTTTGTGATCTGATTCTTTGACGCCGCATTTTCACTGCTTCCCTGAGTTGGTAAGGTAGATTAGTGTGCTAGGTTTCCAATATGGCCCAGTGGGTCTGCCTCCCCAGTTAACCTGAGGTGGACACTCTTGGTGCACCCCTTTGTGGACTGTGTGTACAGCCTTGTTGTAATTAAGTCTTGATTGTTGTTGGTATCACTGGGAAGAATTGACCTCCAGGCCAGTTGGCTGTGAGGATCAGCTGTGTCTATGCTGGGAGAAGTTCAGTGCTGGAGACACCCTTATAGGATTAGACTTGCCAAATTGCAATAGCTTCTGTGCTCAGCTTGGATGGGGTGGAGTCTCAGTCTTGGCTTCCCGTCAGCCTTGCTCTTGCGCGCACGTGCGCGCCTTCAGACCTCTGCCTTCCCCGGCTCCCGAGTCTCTGCCCGAGAGTCCAGACTCCCCCCACAAGAGCGTGGGTCCCCAGGGGCTCGCCTGGAACTGGGGTTCACTGCATTCAGAACTGGGGCTCAGTGCAGTCAGGAGCCTCTGAGTCCCTTCCACTAGGGAAAGCCTGTGGCAACCTCCGCAGCCTTTGTGTGCACTGGCACGTGTGCACCTTCAGACCTCTGCCTTCCTGGCTCCTGAGTCTCCGCCCGAGAGTCCAGACTCCCCCTGTAAGAGCGTGGGTCCCCAGGGGCTCGCCCGGAACTGGGGTTCAGTGCAGTCAGAACTGGGGTTCAGTGCGGTCGGGGGCTTTCTTCCCCCTTCCACCAGAGAAAGTCAGCCAGGCTCTCAGCCACCCTTCCTCTCTGCGCGCACAAAGCCCCTTTGCCGTACCTCCAATTCTCTGTGAGCTTTTCTCTTTCCTTCTAGTTGTAGAATTTTCACTCAGCCAGCTTTCCTGTGGTTCTGGATGGTGTCCGTTCTGTCTTTTAGTTGTAGTTTTGAAATTGTTGTGTGAGGCAGCAGTTTAGGTGCTTACCTATGCCACCATCTTGGTTTCTTCGTGTATAGACTCTTAATGTCAGTTCTCCCATGGTATTTCATGTAGCAAAAGAAAGAAAAGCTAAAACAGAGTTTACTCTTGAGAGAGCATGACTTGTAGATTTGATGCTGTGGCTTTAAAAAAGTGTGTAGCAGTTATAACCCTGGATGTCTCTTCCTCTTCAAATTCTGGATCTGCCACTTACCAAGCCAAGGGACCTTGTACAACATAAAATCTCTTTGCTGCTCAGGCTCCTTGGCTACAAAGCAGGAATAATGACAGCATCTACCTTATCAGATTGTTTAGGGATTAAATGATTTAATAGCGGAAAGTGTTTACAAAGGAGTCTGGTGTAGAGTAGGTTCTCAATGAATGTTAGTTGTTGTTAGTATTAAAAGGTGAAATACGTCAAAAGGATCTAGAAAAAACACAGTTAAATCCATATATTTCTGTTATGAACATGCTCTTTTAAGTCACATACTTATTATTTTATGTATGGTATCAACAAGCACTGTGCAATAGAACAGTATTGTGAGCTACCTATGTAAGTACAATGTTTATAGTAGCCATCCTATATAATAAAAGGCTAATATTCAAATTGACCAAACAGCGGAACAACCGGTCCTATGACGCACTGACCACCAGGGGGAGGACGCTCAACGCAGGAGCTGCCTCCTGGTGGTCAGTGCACTCCCACAGGGGGAGCACCACTCAGCCAGAAGCCAGGCTTATGGCTGGCGAGTGCAGCAGCAGTGGCAGGAGCCTCTCCTGCCTCCATGGCAGTGCTAAGGATGTCCTACTGCCAGATTAGGCCCGCTCCCCACGGGGCGCAGGCCTAAGCCATCAGTCAGACATCCCCCACGGGGTCCTGGACTGCGAGAGGTCACAGGCCAGGCTGAAGGGCCCCCTGAGTGCATGAATTTTGTGCACTGGGCCTCTAGTGTTAAATAAAAGTAAAAATCAGCAGTAATAAGACATGGTGACATCATGAACTCCTTGACAGGATGCACTGATAAGGACTTTCCTCAGCTGTGATTTTTCTTTCCCAAAAGCCATAACCTCATTCCAATCATGATAAAATATAATAAAACACCAACCTAATTTGAGGGACATTCTGTAAGATAACAGGCAAGTACTCTTCATAAGCATCAACATCATGAATGACAAAGGAAGACTGAGGAATTGGTATTGATTGGCAGAGACTAAGGGAAGATGACGACTAAGTTCGATGTGGTATCTCCCTTTGGACTCTGAAACCACAAAAAGGACATCAGTGGGAAAAAGTGTGCAAGTTGATTACATATTGTTTAGTTAATAGCATTGTCTCAATGTTAATTTCTTGGTGTTGATAACTGTACAGTGGTTATGTAATATATTAACCTGAGAGAAAACTAGCTGAAGAGTATATGGAAACGCTAACATTTGTGCAACTTTCCCATAAGTCTAAAATTGGTTCAAAATAAAATAATTTAAAAGTTAAAAAAACCCAAGTAATTTAGTTTTAATATTTTATTTAACCAAACGTATCCCAAATATCATTTAAACATGTAATCAGCATAAAGTTGTTAATAAGAAATTTTATTTTTTTTTTGCACTGTCTTCAAAAGTCGGGTGTATTTTATACTGACGGTGCATCTCAATTTGAACTAGCCATTTTTTCAAGTGCTCAGTAACCACATGTGTCTGGAAGCGGCCAAATTTGATGGCACATGGGTAGATGCAGTGATGGGGTGTCATCTAGGGGTCTATCAATTCTGGTTAGCATTTCTCTGGGGTAACATGTGTCTTGGCTCTCATCCTGGTCCTTCCCTTTTACTCTTAGAGGTATTAGCCCCTGGGCTGAGGAGGGTTCAGGTTCACTACTAGCCTAACACTGCTGGCTGGTCTCATGAGAACATGCATTAATTTGTAAAGAGCATGGTCCTTTCTAGGGAATGAAATGCTCCCAGCCCCAGTGCTTGCTAAAGTGTGGGAGAAACAGAACTAGTTTAAAGAGGGGTGTAAGAAAAATGACTTCAGGTTGTACTTGGACATTTCATTCAGTTACATTGACCCACAGAGTGAGAATATTTTTCCCCCATTTAAATTCTCTTTTCATTCCTTTTTTTTTTTTTTTTTTTTTTAATTATCACCTGAGGATATTTTTCCATTGATTTTTAGAGAGAGTAGAAGAGAGAGGGAGAGACAGAGAGAAACATTGATGTGAGAGAAACACATCGATTGGCTGACCAGGACTCGGGCCTGGGAGGAGCCTGCAACAGAGGTATGTGCCCTTGACCAGAATCGAACCCGGGACCAAACTGGCTAGGGCTCTTTTCATTCCTTTTGATTACACCTAGGATCAAGTCTCATTTGGTGCCCTTATATCTTAGCACATCCCAATGTTTGCTAATCTCAAACTCTCTCTGGCTAGAATTCAATGCAATACTTGTTTCTAGTTTGTTTATTTTTGTCATCACCTTTTATTTATGGAAAATAATTTCAGCTTCCCATTTAATGACTGATAAGAAATTTCTTTAAGTTTTAAATAAAAATATATAAATATAGAAACATTTGATAAAGATACAAATACTAAGATAATTGTAACCCAAGTGGCCCTGGGAAACAGCAAAAACATAAACAAAACCAAAACCAAACTCCCCTCCCCAAATCATCAAGTGACCACAAAAATGTCTGAAATTTGGGGAGCTTGTAGATCAAGTCTCAGAGGTTCCCCCTTACAGAAACTTTTAAGAAAACAATTACGTCTGTGGAGGTAGAATGGGGTGTTTCAATAAATCAGCTCCTTCATTAAATCTTTCCTGAGAAAGGTTGTTTTTCTTCTTACAGTCCTCTCTTCCTCTGGTTGTTGTCTCTCCTTCCCCCTTCCACATTATTTCTCATTCCTCTCATCTGCTTCCTCTCATGGCCTCCTCGTTTATTTCCTACCCTGCAGCCAGCGTTCTGGCTCTCCTCACCCACTAATCACTGCTCACTTCTGACACGTGTTCTGACACCTGGCCAGTCAGGATGCAGCTTCTGAATCCCTGGGCTTTCGGCTTCCTTGTGGTATCTTTCAAAGAGGACCCAGGTATTCACAAGACATTTCCTGGATATTCTTTAATCCCTTTAAGGTTATGCTAACAAGTTCTGGGTTAAAATTCTGGGCAACTGGAGGGTTCTATTCTCCACAGAGGGGAACATTTCCCATGGCTTCCTTGGATCAGACAGGTAGGGTATGGTGTACATGGTTTTTCCTATCTTATGCACCAGGAGGCAGCAGAATGAAACTTCTAGAATATGAGTTGGATGATTTATGTTCTTGAAGGATATTATTGCATCAAATTCTGGGGTAATTTAGGGAAAACACTGCCAATATATCCAAACTAACTGTAACCAACAAGGCAGTCAACTTGAAAATGATTTGGGGAAAAAGTGATTTTTCCCTCTCTTCTCCCCTTGTTCTGGCTGGAATTTGACAGGAAGGAAGGAGCCAATGGAGGTTTTCCCACTAGGAGGTAGTGTAATACCTCAGATCTGAGAATAATGTCCTGTCTTGCTTTTAGCTTCTTTCAGGACTCCTTTCTCACATTTCGTATCATTCATTGTTTTTATATTTAGCTTTTGAGCACACGTAATAAAAGATACTTTAAAATTTTATTAAGTCTTACAGGTCAAGGAAGAGAAAGTTTGAAGTAATTTGTTGTTGTTTGAAAGTAATTAACCTCTAGAGCTTTAAAACAAAACCCACCAAGCAAGCTGGTGCCACAAAACCTCACCGCCACCACAGGCTCAGCTCAGGGCCCCTGAACAACAGCTAGAGGTGTGACCAGCTAACCACACCGGTCACCCCTGGGTTCACACAGGCGCTCCCAGTCCCCTGATTGACTGCTTGACGGGCGTAGGAGGTAGAGCGGAGGCCTGCAGATCAGGGATAAGAACTCATGCTATTTCTCTGCTCCCTTAACACCAGCGGCAGCCAATACCTACCGAGCAAGTAAACCATATTAGACACCAGCGGAAGGACTTTGCTTGTGTTATTTAATTCCCACAACAAACCAACAAGGCAGGTACTGTCATTGTCTTCATTTTGCAGATGAAAAAAACATAACTTAGTTCTGGCACTCACCCATGGGCCAGCAGCTAGTAAAAACAGAAGCTCGGGTTCAGATCCAGAAGCCCAGCTCTCCATTCTGCACCGGGTGCCAATCTTCTGGATGAAGCACTGTTGTTCCAACCGTTTGGAGCCAACAAGAGTCTGTGAAAGGAATCCAGTTCTTGTGTCTTGAAATCAAGTTGTGTTTTACTGCAAAAATTTCTGGGCAGACGGTGTAAAAACATCCCACTTCAGAATGCAGCAAAATATCTAATTTTATGTACTTGGGAGAAAAACTCACTCCTATAAATTATTGTTAAGATCATGGAGACTCACTAAATTAAATATAAGGGAACAAGTCTGGAATTTGGAACTAAAATGAGACAGTGAAACAAATGACTCCATTATTGGGGTTTCTATCACATATGGTATTCCATCTTTGAGTCTGAGTTCAGCATTCTGGTTTTCATTTTCTTTGTTTTTCAATCTGCCCCAAACCTACTTGGTTCTTTTACATTTATTTCTAAGGCAATGAGTATCAAAGGAGAATTCTATTACTTTTTAATAATTGCATTAGAAGCAGGGGGTATCCCAGCAGTATTTATTCCCATAGAGGGAAGAAGAAAATGTGACTGTGTGGGGCTCTTGCTTTGCTTTGTTTTCTGTTTCTGTTTAGATAGACTTTCCCTGTTTATGGAAGATACTGCCAACAACAAACTGGATAGATCAGTCTTTAGCAAACAACTCCTACAAATTACGGGGTTTTGGGTAGGTCAGGGTATGAACTCAAGGGGACCCAGAGGTTTAGATAAAGCTTTCTAAATAACCTTTGTTGGAGTAGCACCATCTACTGGTTAGCTATGGAACTACCCTCTACACTCCAGGAATCCTACCTTCCCTATTTTATTTCTTGCTCTTCACATCAGTTGAATTTCCATACCCTTTGTTCAGTGATCCTTGCACAGTATCATTGTGTGAGAAGAGATAACATGTTAAGCCCTAAAATGCCAAATCCTTGTTTAGAAATGGAGCTTTGTCCTAATATTTGGTAGGATGGGCAAGTAGTCCAGCCTTAATTTAATTCCAAAAGAAGGCGAGGAAATAAATGCACTGGCAATTTTGCTGCCTAAACTAATAGATCTGATGGCACATATTGATGGATAGGTTTTAAAACATGGTCACCCCCCTTTAGGATTTATATGCCTAAGTTGCAGCTTCCCGCGAAGAGAAGTCTTTACCTTAGAAACCATGAGGGTGGGTGTGTTACTTTGCTAGGGCTGCCATAACAATGTGCCACATACTGGGTGGCTTAACCAATAGAAATTTCTCACAATTCTGGGATACTATAAGTCCAAGATCAAAGTGTTGGCAGGATAGGCTTCTTCTGAGAGCCACGAGGAAAGGATCTATTCCAGGCCTCAATACTTGGCTTTTATTTTAATTAAATACTTTTTTAGTAAGTTTATTTTCTCTCAACCCTATTTCCATATTCTGTTTAAGAGTCCGTGGAAGAATAGCTTCAGACCCCTCAGTGGTTGTTCCCTCCCATTCAGTGGCCTGAGCGGTGGGGGCTGCAGGCCGGTCTTCTGTGGAGGCTGAGCTCCAGTCTTCAGTGGGAAACTGCGGAACAGGCACAGAGGGCACCTGAGCTTCCAGACCAGTCTGCAACCTTGGGCTGAGCAGCCGTGAACTTGGGAGCTGGAGCAGTCCATCCACCCTGAAACTCCTCCTTGGTCACAGGCTTTTCAGCAGCAGCCTGTTCTTCCTTTCGATTTTTTGGTAAAAAATATTTTTATTGATTTCAGAGCGGAAGGGAGAGGGAGAGAGAGATAGAAATATCAATGATGAGAGAGAATCATTGATCGGCTGTCTCCTGCATGCCCTCTACTGGGGATCAAGCCCACAACCCAGGCATGTGCCCTTGACCGGAATCGAACCCGGGACCCTTCAGTCCGCAGATCGACGCTCTATCCACTGAGCCAAACTGGCTAGGGCTGCTCTCCTTTTTTGAATCTCTTCAAGATCTCTGTGGAAGTAGAGACCAGGAGCCCCAGCCCAACCACATGAACTAAGAGTTGGGGAAGAGTGGCCCCTAAAGGAAAATCCAGGTGCTGCTACCAGAAAGGAGGAAAAGGAACACTGGGCAGACGAAAGCAGCAGAAGTCTGCAGAGATGGGAAGATGTTTCCTTCTTCTTGACACCGGGGACAAAATAAGTGCTCAAGACACAGTATGAAAACTCGCTGTGATAGGCTGTATAACCAGGCGTTTAGACTAAATCACTGACAGTGATTAACAGAAGCTTGTTCTTGGTCATTTCATCAATGAAAATGGAGAAGGAGAAAAATGAGAGCCTATAATTAGCACCCACTGTTTGTTCCAAGGCCTTGAATAGCTACCTCATTTGCAACAAAGAATGAAACACATTGAGTGAGAAGGACCTTGTCCACTCTGCTCTGTGTTTTGGGAGGTTGAACCCACTGACCACTTCAGCCTCTGGTTTCCATTAGCTTTCAGCTGTGAGAACTCTGGTGGGAGAGTGTAGGGCAGGAGGAAAGTAAAGTTGAGTAGTTATTCCCTAGGCCTCCCTTCAAAACCATATCTTCCATCAGAAAGCCCTTCTCACAGCTACAGCTACTCCTACAATGGCGGCTTCTGGTAACGTTCCCTCTCCTTGACCTTCGGATCTAGAGGTGGTAATGGCTTCCTTCTGTTGCTTGCCCTGGTATGTTTCCCCATCGTGTACTGGTTTTCTTTAACTCTGTGTACACCTTTCAAATAATCTCTTTATTAAATTTTCTTCAGTTACTCCTGCTTGAGTTTACTGCCTGTTTCCTTTGAGGAGGGGAGGTGCCTCATAGATCTAAGGACCAATTTTGTAAAGAAATTAATAGTAAATGCCTGACTATATATGTATTGTTAGTTCAGGAGTAAGGCAAGGAAAGGCCTTTATCTCACCCCATTCCTCACCTATTGATGTTACTCATTGATGGGTGAATTTCCTGTAAGTGGAGATAAAGCCTTTCATTACAATATTAAGGAGAGGAATGTAATGTGCAAACCTCCCTGTTTTAAAATTTCTTCACTCTATAAATGATTGCTATCAGATTCTTTCTTGAAAGGTAACACTGGTGATAGAGGGAAATGGAACAGTGAGGCAGAGTCTGATAAGGATAAAGAAAATGGTGACAACACAATGAAGGATCCATGGGGGGAAAGACTTTGTGTACCCAGGATAGACTTTTTCAATTTATAATTTTGAAGGCTAACTCTAATCACTTATAATGCTAGCAAATGAATATTCTGGTGCTTATCCTTTGAATTTTTCTATGTATAGTTTTTATTTATGGTATTATATATTTTTGTTGGTAAATTTTTAGGCAAAAATTATATATATGTGTAATACATATAACTTGCTTTTTCAACTTACTGTATCATGAACATTTTCTTATGATTTCAAAAAATTCTTAATTTGTACATCTGGCAATTATACTTTTGATAGCGTTGGACTCTGCTGGATATAACCTTCTCTTTCTCTCTCTCTCTCTCTCTTTTTTTTTTTCTTGGCTTAAAAGATGAACATTACTGTTTTTTTCTTAAAAAGAAAAAGCAGTTTTTCCACCAGCAGGTGTCATCATTCACAAAAAGCTCACCCAGGAAACCTAATATAATTTGACTTAACCTCTGTACTATCTACTGAATTCCAGTATTATGTTGTAGCCAAACTGAGCCACTGGGAAGAGATGCTACCTTTGCTCTTAAGGTGGGGGGGGGGGAGGGAGAGAGAGAGAGAGAGAGAAAGAGAGAGAGAGAGAGAGAGAGAGAGAGAGAGAGAGAGAGAGAGAGAAAGTTTTGAAATGGAATGCATTACATAGGCTTGGAGTGATCATTTTATTTCCTAAAAAAACATCAATTACTCTAAGAGGTTATTAAAATCCTACACTGAATAGCCACCCAAAGAAAGCCAATGAAGCTATTGTTATGTTTTTCTGCAAGAGGTTTGCCAATCTTAATTCCATGTATAAAAATTCAAGATGAGTCAAAATGTAATAAGATATTTTAAAACATCAAAAAATTATTAAAAAGTCATGAAATTTTAAGTCATTAAACTATGATTATACTAACTAGATTCCTTTGCTATCATGCAATAGTTCTTAAGAGCTTTCCTATGCATTACCTTTTCATCTGCACTAGAATCCTCTGAGGTTAAAAATGAGTAAACTTCTGTTCAGAAAAGGCCCTAGATTAGCTCAGGGCCACATAGCTGGTAAATGATAAAGACAGGTCTGGAGCAAAGATCTTCTAACTGTATATGTATATGTATATGTATATGTATATGTATATGTATATGTATATGTATATGTATATGTATGTACTGCCAAGTGAATGTTATCCTTTGAAGCAGAGGTTAAAATTTGGTAGTGCATGGCCAAACTGGATCTTCAGATATGTTTGTTTGCCTCCTATAGTGTTGGCTCACACTGTATTTTAAATGTTTTGAATAAGTTGCAAAATGTAAATATTGGGATATTTCCCACAAAGACTTGACTTTCATATTTATTTGAAAAAAATCAGAAGATATGGCTATATTGGACTCACATTCCCTTGAGACAATGTACACTGGATCTGATTGGCCACTTCTCTTAATTTGTGTGCTCTGTAATTTGCCCCAATTTCCACCACTCCTTATTGCCTTATAGCAGGTCTACTTCATTCATTTTTCTCTATCCACCTGGCCCTTGTATGTATATAAGTTATTGTGTCTTTTACGAGTCTTTTGGGAGGATTCTGTACTCATTTTAACAATGTTATTGTGATTCAAAACATTTTTGAGATAGCTTTTAAAATCAGATTATGAGTCACAGTAGAAAAATGGTGTTGGTATTTTAGTCCATTTAATTTTTTATAATTATCAAGTGACTTAATCTGCTTGATCACTCAGGAAGAGTAGATAGAATGAGGAAAGCTGAGGAATAGAAGCTCAATTTCTGGGGAATATCAACATCAACATTTAGGAGAAGAGAGAAATTACAACTGGCAGGAACACCCAAGCTGGAAGGGGTCTAAGAGATGGGAGTTAAAAAGAAGAGAGGAATGATTCTGATCATACATGGGGACCACAGAGTAGCTTCAATGAAGTGTTGTTTGAAATTAAGAGGATAAAGATTTTCTTCTGAGTATAGATTTTAAATTGAACATAGAATAAATCAGAGTAGAGGTATACAAAGCAACCTAAAATAAGCAGAATGGTCCTTAGTTCTGGTAACTCAGTCAGGAATGGGTGGAACTGTTTCAAGATAAAGTATAACATCAACATAAAATAAGTATAGCATCAAGTGATTCGCAGAGGTCAAGGAAGGGAAGGATAGAGAGTGTTGGTTGGAGTTGGCAATGTGGAATCCATGAGTGGGCTTTGGGAAAGCAGTTTCAGTAGAATGATAGAGACGGAAACCCATCTACAGTGGGTTGAGGAGCATGTAGGAAGCTCTGAGGGGCAGAGAATGAGTGTGGACTTGTCCTTATTAAGAAAGAAGAGAGAAATGTCTGTGACAGGGGTTAAGTATCTGAGGAAATGTGCTTGTATGTGTTAATGATTAGATAAATTCTATCATTAGAGGATTTATAAATGAAGGAAGGAGCTCTAGGAAGGCAGTCCAGGACCAAAAGACAGGACTAAGGGAATGGGGTCCAGGGGTGTTTCATAATGGTTTGAGCGATGGCACCATCATCAGAATGAAAGCTTTGCTGCCAACGTGACTAAGTTGAATATTTATGTTAAAAGTATCAATCATATCACTTTATAGTCATATTTTACACTGTGATTTATTTATCATTCGTGGAAATGTGCAATTGGTTTTCTGAGCTTTATGGGTTAATTAATAACTTTTAAATGAGAAAATATGATTTGGCTGTTAAAATAGGAGGTTCTTTTGTTTGATGACTTGGATGGATAAATGATTAGATAAGAGCTAAATGAGGATGATTATTTTTTAAATATTTGTTGGATTAATTTCAACATGAAATACAGAAACATCTTGATAATTTTCTGCCCTCACATTATGCCTTATGATTCAAAGAGCAAAGTGCTAGTTGGCAATAGTTCCTTCAAAAGTCAAAAATTCTTCAAATATTCATTCAGTAGAGACAGTTATGGAGCATCTGCTATGCCCCAGGCACTGTGTTGGGCATTGCAGATATGGCTGCAAAGAAGGCATCTTTGGTCTTTGTTCTGATGCTGCTCACAGTAGGGGCTGCAAGAAAGCAAACAGGCCTTTACAGTAGCATGATTAGTTCTAGAATGGAGGCCTTAGGAGGATGCAGAAAAGCTACCTAATGGACACTAGTTATGGAAGTGGTTGGAAGTGAAACGAATGGATCAGGAAAGGCTTTTTTGATGAAGTGATGGGCATGTAAGCAAAGATCTGAAGAATGGTAGGATTTCTGTAGATGAAAAGAAGCTGGGCTGGTGAGGAGGGGGCGTGGGCACAAGAAGAGGGCTCCTGGCAGGTGGGGGAAGCCTTAGCTTGGGGATGTGGGGAAGGCAGCATCATTCAATAGTTCTGACACTGTCAGTGCAGGAGGAAGAAGGAACAAATGTGTCAGGAGAGGAGCTGGAGGCTTATCATAAAGGGTCCTATAAGGAGATTGGGCCTTATCTTAGATTGACAGGACGCTAAGCAGGGAAGCACAGATGAATTAGATTTACATTTTACAAAGATTACTTTCTTTGGTTGGTGTGGAGGCGGATTGAAATGGAACAAGAGTGGGGACAGAAAGACCAGGAGAGACATGCTGGAGGCCTGATCTAAGGCAGTGACCCTGGCAAGAGAGAGAGAAAAACATGTGGCAGGCAGAAGAAAATAGAAGAATGGGGCTTATTGGTAAACTAGAGGCCCGGTGTATGAAATTCATGAACGGTTAGGGTCCCTAGGCCTGGCCGGTGATCAGGGCCAATTGGGGCCTTCCAGCTGCTAGGCCGGGGCCTCCCTTCCTTCTGCACTTCCCCCTGGTGGTCAGTGCATATCATAGTGAGCAATCAAACTCCTGGTCTCCCAGTAGAACTCCTGAGGGGACACTGCATATTAGCCTTTTATATATATAGATTAGTGGAGAGTGAAGAGGGCTGACACATGGATTCCTGGCTAAGTGTCTGGCTGGCATTGCCTCTCAACAATCAAGAGAATGAGTGAAGAGAAGCAATTTTGATGAGGAAGAACCCTCTCTTTCTGGGCTTTTCTATCTCAAAAAGGCAAGCCAAGGTCAGGAGGTGACACACAGGTACTTTGGGCTGCTTTTGAACCCATTGTTTGGACTCAATGGCCTCCGTGTGTGGGCCCCCTAAACATGCAGATGTTGCTTTTCGTGAGTTTCAAGCAAAGCAAAAGAAAGATATTTACCGGTGAAACTTCAGAAAGGCAAGCACACACTATCTTGAACTGTGGTGCCCACAAGATAAGTCATAATAAACATTCTACTTTTAATGTAACAGACTTTCCATTCTCCACCTTTGCCCCAGGCATCTGCACACACAAATCAAAACCTTCTTAAGTCATGGAATAATTTAAAAAAATAACATAAAAGCAAACAAGAGTGCTTCCTGTGCGGTGAATGGAAATTTTTGGCCCATTTTATTTTGCAGGCACACAAAAAGTAGTTCTGAATATTTAAAACGGTAATTGTGTTTATTGTTGTGTAATTTTCTCCTCTTGAGATAGAAATGTAACACCTAAATTTTGTTAGAAAATCTCTTGCATTCAAATATTTTGGAACTTCGTCTAGGACCTAAAGGTACCCTTCTTCCATCAAAATATGAGGCCAAAAAAATAATGCTATCAGTAATTTCTGGCTAGATAAATGAAGACTAACATGAGAGTGTAGTGTGGTAATTAAGAGTGTGGAATTCAGAGTTTCCTTATCTGGAATTGACATGCATGGTTCAATCACTTATGACTGTGTGATCCGAGGCAAGTTACTCAATTTCTCTATCAGTTTCCTCACCTCTAAAATGGGAATAATAATGGGATCTATCTTATAGCGGTGAGAACTAAATGAGATAATTATGTGAGGCATGATGTCTGACACATAGCATGTGCTCAATAAATGTTCATTACTCCCTGTCTACCTTATTTCCCCCTGCATAACTACAGCTGAACTCTAGATCTGTGGCAGCTTTTATCAAATAAAGTAAAAGCACTCCACACTGTACTTAGTTCCAGAGGTAGGCCACAGGAAGGTTAGAAAAAGTCAATTATTCTTCACTGCCTGTGTCTTTGCTGGAAAAAGACTCCAATGCAATGACAATGCCTCTGGAGGCATTTCCTCTTGATGCTGTCCAGGGTACAGTGGAAGGGAAAGGAAGGAATCAGGGTAGCAGGTTCCTAGGGGTCCTGGAGGTCCGATCTTTACTGTTCAGACTAGCTCAGTCTCTCATACAGCTTCTTTCACCCCACTACTGAGGCCCATGAGCCCTAAAAATTGTGCCTGGGAAAACATCAGCAGCTTAGGGAAATCACTGCAGAATCGGCCCCCTACTTGCCCTTTAGAACCCCTCGGCTCTGGTCCAGTATCCCTAATTACTCTTCTACAGCCCCAAACCTGGGTTCTACTTTAAAGTCTGGACATTTTAGACTGACACCTTGGCTGCCCTGCCCAATGGATTCCAACTTTTCTTGGATGTCACCTCTGCAGGCTAAGAGTTGGTTCTGCCCTGTCACTTCTCAGAAACCCAGCATGGATTCAACTTCCTGGAAGCTGGTCTAGACCCCTGGATGGTGTTCTCAGAAGCCTTGGCACTAATGGTTCCACCTGCTTGGTTAAGACTGAGGACCCTGGAGCCAGAGACCCTGGAGCCAGTGGCTCGTCACCTCCCAGCCCTGCCACTTACTAATCATACAAGGTAGGGCAGGTACTTTACAGTCTTGTGCTCCAGTTTTTTTTTATTTGTAAAATGGGTAATTAGTAGTTCCCATTTCATAGGATGGTTTAAGAGGAATAAATAGATTAATAGATGTATAAAGCATAATATAAATATACACAGCGAATTCACTGAAATACTTGTGAGACAATGTAAAAATATTAGCTATATTTATATTACATTTTATGCATGTTAAATATATTATATACTGCTTTGTACTTAATTTTATACATGTTTTGTATTAACATGTATTCTTTCACATAAAACATTTGTGTAAATGCAAATATTATTATTTATATTATTATTACTGTTGTTATTGCTTACTCTAGTTCCCTACAGGGATAGAGAAATCATGGGCAGGCTTTTCCATTTTCTTGCTTTCATCTGAGGTTATACATGTAGAGTTCTGGTTTCTACAGACTCCTTTGTAACATGCAGAGCAAGGCTTATGTTGGGTTAAAACTGACTCCATCCTTTGGAAAATGATCATTAACAATGAATGCCATGTAAATATTATTTCTCAGCTTACTACGTTACTCTTCTATGAGATATCTTCATTTCCATTTTTGTAATATCATTTACTGCTTGTCCTATTTCAAAGGCTTTCTGTCTCTCAGGCAAATAGAAGACAGAAATGTGCCAAAATATGTTATTCACCATATGTCTGTTTTTAGATTCTGGTATCCCAATAACTATTTTTCAGAAAAGTAGGGTGGTTCTGAAAAGAATGGGCATTGTCTCTTTCACTTGTTTTATTGGAACCAAAATGAGGGTAGACTTTTCCTGTGTCTTCAAAATCATTAACAATCCATGAGTTATGCTTAGCCCCCAGTAGCAATAATACCTCTCGTACAGCCACTGCCATCAATTAAAAGTCACATCCTTGACTAGGGAGGTGACTGGGAGTGGGGTGGAGGGGTCATTGGAGAAAAGGGGGGCATTTTAATACTTTCAACAATAAAGATAAATTTAAAAAAAGTCACATCCTTGCCTTGATGGTAAGTGTGACATTGCATCAACCCCCACAAAGCCACTTCCTTTCCAGCAAGTAGAAAACATCTAGGAACATGAATTTTGCTGTTATTTTTTTTTAGCTCTGTAGAAGAGGATTTTATCTGTTCTTGGCAAAGATGAAGTCGGACCTTTGGTATTTCTTTCTCTTCTGCTTCCAAGTTGAAGTTCTAACAGGTAAGTGGTCTATTGAATATTTCTTATGTTATAACTTAATAAGTGACAGTAAGAAAAATCAAAGGTAGAAAATTTACGCATCAAATAGAAAAAACATTTTTTTGAAAGTAAGAACAATTGCAGAAGGGCCCAAGTACATGGATGGCTAAGGGCATTTGTCACTCATGTCACTGTTGATGGCATTGAGTTTGTACTGCTTCCTTTGATATTATGTTTTAAGATAAGGAAAAAGGTTTCATCAGTCCATTAAAGTTTTTAATTACCTGCTTGGAGTTACCTTTTAGTGGATAAAGTAGAAGAGTGGCCTACTATTCTCAGAGAAAGATGAAAGGCAAAACGACTTGCATCAACGGAATGAAAATGAAAAGTCCTGACATTGGGCTGGGAATTATTTCTAGAGGAGAAAATGAAATGGAAGGACTTTGAAAATAAGGATTTTTATTTTAATCTTATCTGGGTGGTCTATTGTCAGAAATGCCCAGGCCTCCACAGAGTTTTCTCAACACAAAGTGTCAGAGTCCCTCTAAAAGGCCAAGGAGTAGTGGATGATGTAAAAACACACCCCAGCCCTTGTAGACATTAAAAAAATAATAGTTCTGAAGTCCTCAATTCTTTCTTTCAGGTGGCATATGTCAGACTCTGTTTAAACAATTTAAATAATACTATCTACAACTGAACTAATATATGTGTTCCTACTGCTTCTTACTCTGTACATTTTATTTAGTATTACATTTATTTTATCCTTAACTCTGAGCCATGTTTTTGAGGCTGGGAAAAGAAAAGTGAAATTATATTAAGTTGGGGAGTTCCATTAACACTAAAAGTGAAATCACCACTTTTAGTAGGTATAACCTTATCTAGAAATTATACATTTTTTTAGTGGTACAAAAAAATAGACTAATTTTTTTCAAATAAAACAACACACATGCAAAAGTAGATTGGTCATATGTTTGACTTTCAGTGGCTCAAGGTAGCTCGAATGCTCTTGTAAAGAAGAATGAGGAACGAGGAAATAGGATCTACTTATAAATCCCAAGGGCAGTTTGGGACAACTTGCTTGTCTAACTATGGTTTTTCTACAACCCAGTGGAATCCTTTAGTGACATAACCAACAAACAAATAGCTTCAGAATTAAATTTATTCATTCATTCACTCACTCATCAATTTATTCATACTGTACCAAGCACTTGCTATGCAGGAGGTACTATGCTAGCTGCTGTATATACAATGATGAGCAAAACTAGGTCAGTCCCTGCTCTCATGAAGCTAAATAAATGGTTGGGAGAGAGGGACTAATCATATAATCCCATGAATTAATGATAATTACAGGTAGAACTCAGTTCTATCATCATAGAATATAATAAAGAAGCCTATCTAGACTGGGTAGGTGTAGAGGTGGTGTTGGGGAGCATGGTTCATTGAAGTCTTTTGTGTGGAAGTGGTACTTAAACTGATATTTGAAGGACAAGTGGGAGTAAATGGGGAGAATGGTGTGAGGGTTGGGAGGAACATTTCATACCAGGAGGAGAGTAAGTGCTAAGGACCTGTGGCAGGAGGGAATAAGGTAAGGCCAAGGAACCGGAAGAAGCCAATGTGCCTGAGTACAGAGAAAGAAGGCGTGGGGGATGATGCAAGATGAGGTTGGGAAGGAAAGCAGAATCCCAACATTGCTGTCTATAGAAAGAACTAACTCGCACATTTTAGGTCTATGAAAATTTGCAAGACTTTTCCTGCACTGGACACTAAAAACAAATAGATAAAAGACAAAAACAAATTTAAAAAAATTTAAAGCCACATGGGGAAATAAGTCAAATGTGTTTTTGTCCTTAGGCAAGGCTGTGGGAGTCTTGAAATAACTTATTACTTTTCGACAAAATATTTTTTCCGATTTTTTCTGTTGGAACACTAAATTCTTTTGTGCATATGTGTATATAAATACAAATGGAAGGCTTCTACCTTCTGGAGTTACCTCCATATGCTGATGATGACTATTTTTTTTTTTTTAGTTCAATGTGGAGACTTGAAACTTGAATGTCCCTTCTAGTTTTTATATCAAAAATAAAAAGAGGAAGACAGACTCAAGAGTTTTGATTCTGTCAACCACCAGTTCTGATAGAATCTTTTGTTTGAGCCATGTTGACATAGACGTGGGACTTTCCATAATCAATTAAAGAGCTTTTAAATGTAACTTTTTTGAATTTGAGAAGTCAAACTTTTAGCAGACAACATTTATATTCTCCTTGGGCTCAGCACCAAAAAAATCCATCCATGAAAGACTCAACAATGCCACCATCACCAACATCTCTATTGCCCTCACGATTAAAACTCTTTTCATTTTGTATTATATAGGTCTAAAGCAAAAATCTCATAGTAATATCTGTTTGCACTTATTTAAATATGATGAAAGTTTCTTGTATATGTGAATTCATATATTTACATTTCTACAGGCAGGTAAGTGACAGAATAATCATTACTAATTTAAACCCTGTTAGAGCAAAGATCCAGACGTTGTTGCAGGTTCAATGTGTTAAGCACATATAATTTCATATCTAAGAAATTACAATCACAACATACATGTGACACCAATGTGACTACTTTAAGTGTTTGGGACAATTATATACCCAATATATCCTGAAGGAAAATAAATATCTGAAAATACCTTCCAAATCTAGCCTAATGCACTAAGTGGTTCTTTAAGAGTGTGGAATCTGGTTTCAGATTATTTAGGTCCAAATTATGGCTTTACCATATATTGGCTCTATAACCGTGGGCCAGTAATTTAAAACCACAGTTTCTTCATGTGTAAAACAAGGATAAAAATATACAATCTGACTGAAAAGCTGTTATGAACAACAAATGCATGCAATGCATTTAACACAGTACTCAATACATAAGAAGCACTCCATGCTTATAAGTTATTGCTATTATTTTTGGAAGCTTTTGAAAGCTTAGATATTTATATAACTTCTAGACCTATTGGGCTTCAGAGAACTGTTTTGTAATCACTCAGGAAAAGCCTGTGTTCGTGCTACCTGTCACTAACAGAACCAATAAGTAGCGACAAGGCTTGAATCTTTATGGCGCTTTATTCAGATGGCCAGAGATCTGAGAAGATGGCGTGTTATAAACCCTAAATACTGTCTCCCAGCTCATCTCAAGCTGACCCTTTTTATGAGAAGAAAAGAGTAGGTAAAGGGTTTGGAATTCAGGAAAACAACTGGTAAGGGGTTTGGAATTCAGGGAAAATGGTTAATCAGATAAAAGCTGCAATCTGGTGGTTTTCCGAGCATCCCTTCATCTGATGACTGGTGATTCTTCATCTGTGTCCTGGGGGGCTGCTGATGTTCTCTCCCTGGAGCACATGACTCAGATATCCTCTTGGTCCCTCTTGGTCCCTTGCAGTCCTCCTGGGGCACAGAGGTCGAATTGCTGGCAGGCCTCTGGAAGTCAGGGCAGGTCCAGTCATACATTCCAGTCCTGGAACAATAGCTTTCTACATGCATTAATTACCAGGCCCATTAACTATATAACTAAAGCTAAGATTTTTAAATTCTTGAGTTCCGCATCATTATGAGTCTTTGTCTTTGGACTGGGAAACAAGTGTCCTCCGATATCCAGTAAATAGGATCTCTTGCCCTGCCTTTCTTGCTCTTCTCAGCCTGTTGCAGGACAGTTACCACCATGCTTATCCTCTATATTTTTCTATGTATTTATTCATTTAATATTATTGAGCTTCTAATATGTTCCAGGTCCTGGGTTATTTTGGGGACCATGATACAGTCCTTAATCTTTTATTAAAAATATATTTTCATTGATTTCAGAGAAGAAGGGAGAGGGAGGGAGAGATAGAAGCATCCATGATGAGAGAGAATCATTGATTGGCTGCCTACTGCATGCCCCCTACTGGGGATCAAGCAAACCTGAATCCAGGGCATGTGTCCTGACAGGGAATCAAACAGTGACCTTCTGGTTCATAGATTGACCCTCAACCACTGAGCCACACTGGCAGGGCAGCAGTCCTTATTTTTGTGAAGCTCATGGTTAAATGAGAAAGATGGGCAAAAATAATTATGCTCTAAACATATATGAATTACAAATATATTGGTGTAAGCAAAATACTATTGAGAGAATAGAAATAGTTTTTTTGGTTTTTTTTTTTTTTTGGTGGGGGGATGTGTCTCAGGGACAAATTCAAAATGGTTCTTAAAGAATGAATGAGGGTTTCTAGGCAGATAAAGGGGTAATAGGATATAGTCTATGGAAATGGAAGTAACAATGTAAAAAAAATGGCCAAAAATTTTGGTATGGCTTAAATATACTGTCTGAGATTGTCAAAGGATTTTGTGTCATGGCAAAGATTTTTGACTACTTTTACCTCATAAGCAACAATGTAATAGAACCTTTTAAGCTGGGGAGTGAAATGCTTTTCGGAAATACAATTTTGGGAGCAACCTGGAGGAGGGACTCAGAAGGGAGAGACTGCTATTGAGAAAGACAGTCAAGAAAATGCTCTCACAGATGAGGGAAGACATTGAAAGATCTGGATTGGCAATGGGAGGGGAGGTAAACAATGGAATTCAAAAGATACCTTGAGCTGTGGTGACCAATTAGATTAGGAGAGTCAGAGGGCGAGAAATAGGAAGACTGAGTTTCTGAGAATCGGACAAGTGACTCCCTCAAAGCATGAGGTTTTTGGGTTTGTGAGTGAATATTGAATTCAGTTTGGAAATGCTAATTTTGGTGTGTCAGGGGATTTCCAGGTGGAGATGTTGAAAGGAAATTGGAAATATTCCCTGAAGCCAGGGGGAGGGGTGGGCTTGAGAAAAAGGTGTGAGTCACTGGAGCCTTAAATGTAAACAAGTTCACCCAGTGAACACCTTGTCTGCGTGCCCTAAGGGCGTTGCACAGCAGTTGAAGGATAGGAAGTATGTGGATATTCATGAGTACTGACAAAATCCTCTCTCCCTCTCCCTGGAAGAGAGTTGGGTCTATTTTAATCTCCTGTGATTTTCCTAGGAGGACAATTTCAAATCAATGGCAATGAAATAACTAAAGAAGTAACTTGTTTGCAAATTAATTACTTAGTGAGTATTTGCTGCAAAGTTTTATATCACCTCTGGGATTTTTCAATTTTCTTGAAGAAAATCGGTTTTTACTGGAAGAAAATTAATCTTTCATTTAAGTTAGAGGACAAAGCTTGTTTTATTCCCCAGTACAAAGTTCCTTGGAGAGTATGGAGCATACAAACAATTCACATGTTCTGTGTGTGCGTGTGTGTGTGTGTGTGTATGTGTGTTTATTTTTTATTTTACATTTTCTCCTTTTCCACATTTTTGGCCTTTTCCCTCGATAATGTTAAGTGTTTGGATTTGGCTTATTTTGCCTATTCTTCCTACTGATTTCAATAACTTATGGGTGCCTTTGAATAATAATACAAATATAGAAATGATCTATGTATTAAATTTTTAGCTAGTAGACTCATAAGAAATGACAATGCTTTTATGAAAGGAGAAAAAAGTGTTAGAAAGCACATTTTTAGAATTTCTTAGTAAAAGATCAAATGTAACAGAATCCTAAAATAAACATTGCAATTTTTAGAACTTGCCTCTATGTCACATTCCTGTGCTGTGCTCAGCTAAAGCTTATCATGGTTTGATTACAGAAAATGTGTTTAATAAGCACTATCAATAATGTGAACTCAGGAGATCTTATCTTCCTATCACCCTGACACCTTTGGGAGGTTTGTGGTTAGAAGTCTGAGCTAAGGAGAACAAAGTCAAATTGCTGATTTGTCTCACATCCCTGCACTGTGTGGATTTTCTGAATGTTTTTGTCAAAAGATTTTCAACCGGGGATAATACACTGCTTACAAAGAGTCGCGGCAGGATGGGTTCAAACAAGACTGTCTTATACTGAAGAAATGAAATAGTTTAGATATTAAATGAATCAACTTGCAAATAAACCTTTGGACCATAGGGCACTTCTCAGGTGAATACATTTTTCTTCAGAGAATTTTCTTAACAGCTCCCCAAAAACAAAGATGCAAATGCTTTTATCTGAAAAAAATTGAAAACCTAAAGAAGTCACCTAATATAAAGATTCTGTTTTTTCTCTTGAAAACATTAGTCCATGGATATCAATAGAAATATTATACAAATGATAGTTAGCAGCAGTTAACAGGTTTGAACCTCTTTTGGGAAGATTGTACCCTACAGACATGTAGTCAAGTGATTAAGATAGAGTACCTGTCCTCTAGAGCAGCGATTTTCAGCTGCTGTGCCGCAAGAATTTTTAAAACATGCAATACCTGACTATTTAGTCAGGGACATTGACCTCTTTCCCTTAGATTGTGAAATAAAAAAATGACCACAGCCAACACAACAATAGCCATCCGGTATTAAACTTGTTTTTTTGTCAGATTGGCAAAAAAATATATCTTTTGGTGCGCCACAGAATTTTAGCAATTAGTTTATGTGTGCCATGAAATGAAAAAGGTTGAGAATCGCTGCTCTACAGTATTTATAATCCTAGAGTACCAAAAAGAAGTAAACAGATACAATATCAACAAACAAACTAAGAATTAATAACCAGATTTTAAGACTGATTGCCAGGATTCAAGAGAACATATTCCTATGTGTATTTTTAATAATGTATTAAATGCTAAAAGATATAGCATGGTGATGGTATCAGAAATCACTCACATGCTGTGGTTATGAAACATCTAGGTGTATCAGAATAATCATTGGTCCCAGAACCCCTGTACATTGGACAAATGTAATGACTGTGCACTCTGGCGGTCCCAATAACCAACCAGATTTAAACCTGACCTTCCCTCTAAAGACATAAAAGAGCCAAGAGAATCATTAATCATCTAAATACGTCTTTATGAACTTGGGAGATACTCACAAGTAAAGAACCTGTTTCTTTGAAGCTCAAACAGATAATTTACATTAGAATCTGATACCCTGGTTGAAGAGGTGTCTTTTATGCTTGATTGTATATTTGCATGTCCTTGTTTCCAGAAGAAAGGCAACATGGTATAGCTAACCTTGGGATCATATCCCACCAATGAGCTATAATCCCGGGCAAGATGATCCCTTTTTTGGCCCCAGTTTAGCTTGATAAATGTAAATGTAAAATGAAAGGCTTAACTGGATCATCTTCTAAGAACCCATTGGTTCTATAGTCAATGCCTCATATCCCCAGATTTATAAATATCTACATATTAATCCATCCATCCATCCATTCATCCATCCATCCATCCATCCACCCACCCACCCAAGAGGTATATCCTGTGATCTACTACATACCAGGTACTGTTACAGAAACTTGGGATGTAGCTCTATAATAAGATGAACAAGGCCCCTGATTTTAAAGATTACATTATGGTGGGGTAACTAGACAATAAACAAGTAAACAAATAAACCAGATAATTTCAGATAATGATAAATACTTCATCTCTGGTAATCTATATATATATAAAAGCCTAAGTGACCATTATGACTGGTTGTTATGATGCATCTGGCTCCTGGTGGTCAGTGCACTCCCACAGCCAACCTCCTGCGGTCCCTCCCCCCAGACTGGGCGAGATGGCCCCGATCAGCTTTGATTGCCAGCCAGGCTAAGGACCCCACCTGTGCACAAATTCATGCACCAGGCCTCTAGTATGCTATAAAATGACTTGGGGTGTGTTTTGGATTGAGTGGTCAATGGTTCCTGGAGAAGTAAGAAGCATATGAAGATCAGAGAGAACATTCCAGGCAAAGAAACAACAATTTCAAAGCCCTAAGGGACCAGCTTCTTGTGTTTGAGGAATAGGAAAAAGAGCAATGTGACTGCAATTCAGATAAATAGGGTGGGTCATGCGTGTCATTGAAACCAAGGTAAGGAGTTAGATTTTATTCTAAGTGAAATGGGAAGGCTGTACATGTTTTACAGGCATGGCAATGGCACTATCCAATATTGTGTGTTAGAAAATCATACTGGTTTCCTTGAGGAAAATGGATGGTAAGTGGGAAAGAGTGACAACAGAGTTAGGAAGCTCTTGTAGTCCCAGGGAGAGATGATGCTGTTTGGACAGTTGTAGTTTATATTCATTTCTCCTCCATCTAAACTACAACTGTCCAAACAGCATCATGGACAGAGAAATGAATACATTCTCCTGGGCATAAAATAGGAAATTAGACTTTCTTCCTGTAGACAGATTTTAACAGTGGTCTTATAAGACTCAGTCTGTGGTGAACATTGTTTAGCTTCATGTGGTTGCCTGCTTCCATAACCCTTTCCTTGGTTGTTGCTAGTGGCACTCCAACCTTAAATTAAACCCCAAATATTTCATGCACCTAAGAAGTTATGTGACCTTACAGGCAAATAATCTAAATTGCCTAAGCCGTCAGTTGTCTGTACATGGAAGAATCAGACTTGCTGTATGATTTCTAAGTTTATCAGGTCTGACTGCATATGATGCTGGATAGAGGTTGATATTACAGGAAATGTGTATAAGAATGTGGGGGTATTTACTGGTACAAGGGTGTCTGAAACATGGACAAGCAATGTATGTGAGAATGTATGGGTATTTGAGATGGAGATGGTATGTTAGGGAGAATGAGGATAGTGTGGGAGAGGACATTTGGAAGGATGATTTTATATTAAGAGTTGGTATCTGGAAAAAATTTAAGCATGAGAGAAAGGAACAAAGGGCAATATGAAAGAGACTGGTGAAGGGGACACTTGCAATTTTTAATTATTGATGTGGCAGAGGAACTGATCAAGCAGATTTGACACCCAAGCACTGGCTATAAAAATGGTGATTGAATATTAATTAGCCTTGGAGATAAAAACATCCAGGGAGGGTGAAGAAAAGATTCTAACTGCTTCTCTTGTTGTATAAAGTAATGTACAGATTTTCCTGAAAGTGTCTGTCTATCCATTAAATGCTTCTGTCATGGTTACAGGTATAATCTCCTTTTGATACTGTTTTTCAAATGTCACCAAAGACTAAGGAGAATTTGTGATTAGGTATTTGAGCATATCTGTTCTGTAGATGCCAAAATAATTATGAAGCAATCCATTAAATGCCATACCTAGTTTCTTTAGTTGAAACCATTCAAATTGCAAACAGATTTGCCAAGTGGTTTTCCAGATGGAGAACTTAAACACTGAGTATGTAGAAACTTAAGTCAGGCTTTTTATCACTACATCTATATATATAAAAGCCTAAGCAACCGTCTGACCGTTTGATCGTCCGACCGGTAGCTATGACGCGCACTGACCACCAAGGGGCAGATACTCAATGCAGGAGCTGCCGAGATTGGCAGCTGCAGTTCTTGGGTAACACACCTGGAACCAGAGAGGAGGGAGCCCGATTCTGGAGTAAGTCACCTTCCGCAATCTGGGATCCCTCAGGGGATGTCGGAGAGCTGGTTTCAGCCCAATCTCCGCAGGCCAGGCCAAGGGACCCAGTGCATGAATCTGTGCACTGGGCCTCTAGTTTGATAATAAAAAGGTGATCAGGTAATTTTTACATGAATTATGATAAAATAAAAAATTAAGCATGTCCAGTAGAAATGACACTTAGGAGGGCATCTCCAGTTACTCCTCTGATGTCAATGGCACAAACCCTTGACACTGTCACTCAAGAAAACTTGAGGTAGTCTTCCTAGCCCTACCAAAATACTTTTATGGGCAAGTAAGATAGTCTCATTCATTTTCATTTTTCCTAACTCCCTGAAACAGCCCACTAAGATTCTGGGACAGAGAGGGGATTATAGGAACATGGTTTCTTCTCTGGAAGACCCAACAGCAAAGTTATAGCTCTCTTGGTTATTTGCAATCTCAGATGGTATGTTCTGATCCTGGATCAATGGAGACTAAGGGTTAGAAAGAACTTTAAGATGTTTTGGTCTCACTTCCTAACCCTAACAGTAACCATGACCCTAACCCTTTCACAGATGAAGAGACTGAAGTCAAGAGGGGTACTCTAGTCACAGAGGCTTGCTAATGCCAGAGCCAGTATTTGCCTCTGGTTTCCTTGGGAACCACTGAATTGGACTTCTTCCATCTTGTACCACCAACCATTTTGTGTGGACACAAAAGGGGAAAAAATTGATGATAAAATCATCTTCAGAAATAGAGAGCAATGCATTTATGTCTGTTTGTACACACAGTGGCTGCAGAAACTTTTACCCCAAAAGGCCCTGTGGTTTACTTACTGCTATTGTAAAGTCCTTGGGAAATTTACTTTGATTATTTCCAAAAGAACTGAGAACCAGCCCACTGATTTTATCTTCTACAGCAGACCATAGAGACATAAGCATCAAAACAATAGTAGCAACATAATTTACTCAGACAAATAAGTCCCCAAGCAAAACAACTTTCATTTTCATATAATACAGACTTCATCTATACTCATGCTATTGGTTCTTTCCCCTTTGCTTATATTATTCCATCTATTTTTAAAATGAAATAAGCATTGTTTTTCCATACTTTAAAAAATTTAACTCTAGAACAAAACATCTATAAAGAAAAGTGAGCAAATATAAATGTCCCATTGATGAGTAAGTTATAAAACATACTACCTCATTCCTACAACCACTACACGTCAAGAAATAAAACATTGTCAGCACATAGAAGTCTTCCATGCCTGTATTTTCCTTCCTGATGTCAACTATTCCAACTCTTCTCCCCTTTTAGACTGAACTTTGTGATATCCACTGAGGTTATATATTCTGTTTCTATCTATTCTTTTAGTCATTATCACAACATGCATACTTCACTTATCAAAGTTTCAAGTTATATATACCTTTACTGTCCTTCTAGACAGTATGTTCTAGGTTGATAGGTAGTTTCTTTCGCCACGTTGAAGATATAAGACATAATTTCACTGTATCATGGCTTTTATGGTTGTTGCAGCATCACCTGTCAATCTAATAGGTGCTTCTTTGAAGGTAATCAGTCTTTTTTTTCTCTCTTGCTGCTTTTAGGATTTTCATTATGCTATGTGTAGATGTAAGTATTTTGAAAACACCTACTAGTGATTTGTTGGGATTCTTGAATCTGTGGATTATGACTGCATTGTGAATAAATTTTCTAGCCTATTTTTTAGTTTATCATCTCTCTCTTTACCTTTAATATTCAACCTTTCCCCTGAGTTTTTAATCTGTGTGGTTTTTGCCAGTATTATTTGTTTTTTTTTCAAATTAGTTGATCTTTTTTGAGTTTTCTGTGCTCTGCAGATATTATTATTATAACTTTGTCTTTTGTTTCCTTAAACGTAGTAAGCTCAATTGTTTTATTTTGTGGATCTGATAATTTAAATATATAATTGTGGATTTGTTTTTGTAGTCTGTTGTTTCTGTTATGTTTCCCTTTGTGTCTGATTATTTTTTATGGTGTGTTTGTCATTGTATTTAATTATTATTTGTAAATATGATTTGAGGCCTCAGATGTAAATTTTTTTCTTCCTGGAATAGTTTGCATTTTTACTTTCAAAAGTGTATAGGTAATAATAATCCAAAATCACCTTAAACAAAATGTAAGAATTGAGATAGACCATTGAAGAGATTCAAAGGTGGGTTATAATCTGCATGAGGGCTGGTTTACTTCTGGTTTACCTGTACTCCAAGGATGTAACATTTTGGGATCCCAGCTTATTGAGGAAAGGGTCTTCTACTAGATTTCTCACTTTTCTACACTCTGGAAGTTGAAACATGAAAACAAAAGTTTGAATCTGGGAGAACAGCAAATGCTTTCACAGTAAAAGTAGCTCCTAAGCTCTGCTTATCTCTCTGAGTTCTGGTTCTTCACATTTTAACCTAGTGCTTTCTTCTCTTTTAATAATATTTCAAGACATTTTGTTCAGCATTTTAGTTGGGGTATGGGGGGATTTTGAACAACCTGGACTGCCATACTGAAAGCTAGAATACCTGTGTGTATATTCACAAGCAAACCCCAAGTTGAAAATCTATTCCCAAGTAATATGGTAGATATACATTGAAGCCTAGAGATATTAAGAAAAATAAGTAACTGTGGCAAATCTTAAATAAAATTAATAAAAAATCTTAAGTAAAATTTTAAACAAAATTTGTGCAAGTAGAGTTGTAGTAAATGAATCCTCCTGCATAATGCTAGTCATATTATAAATTGGAGCAGTTCTTTTAGCATTAGTAGATGCTTTAACAAATTATGATAGATTAACATTATGGCCTTTTATACCACCACAAAAAGGATAATTATGATGACTATGTCAAAATGGAATGTTTATGATATATCATTAAATGACAATGGAGGAAAACAAAATAATATGTTTGCTATATAAAACAAGTATGTATATGGATGAAAAAAAGCAAAAATACACAAATATTTCAGAATAAAGATAGAGATTTTAAAACAAGTAGAAAACTTTCATGATAATATTTTCCCAAAACAATTTTAGCATAAAACTTTCTCACATTTAAAAAAAAAAGGAAGAAGATAAAAAGAAAGGCAATGAGCAGTTTGAACTTATCCTATATAATAAAGGGTAATATGCAGATTGACCAAATGACAAAATGACAGGTCATTATGATACGCACTGACCACCAGGGGGCAGATGCTCAATGCAGGAGCTGCCCCCTGGTGGTCAGTGCACTCCCACAGGGGGAGCGCTGCTCAGCCACAAGCCGGGCCTAAGCTGTCAGTTGGACATCCCCCAAGAGCTCCCAAACTGCGAAAGGGCGCAGGCCAGGCTGAGTAATCTGATAACTCAGAATCTGTAGCCAGGCCAAAACCATCTCAGTCTCCTCCTTCTGTGATCCCTATGTAGCTCACAAAAACAACCTTGGCTTCCTAGAAGATTAAAATTAATTAAAAAAAATGAAACAGTAAGCAAATATCTGGGGCCTTACCTTTTTCATCAGACCTTAATTTAGTTTTCAATGGATGAGGTTCTGAGAAGACACATTTCTATCATTTGAAAATGATGCATCTGTTCTTTTATACTCGAGCAAGAGAGTATAATATCAATGTATATTTAAATATAATCACTTATTTTTAGTTTAAGATATTTGTACTTTTAAGAATTTTTTCATAACTGTATCATTCCCAAAATCTTTTCCCCAAACTCTCCTTGTTTAACTAAGTGCAAATCCTCCCTCAATTTCAATATTAAAAATCATTTCCTCAAAGTGGCATTTTCTTATTTAAAAAATATTTTTATTGCTTTCAGAGAAGAAGGGAGAGGGAGAGAGAGATAGAAACATCACTGATGAGAGAGAATCATTGATTGGCTGCCTCCTGCATGCCCCCTACTGGGGATCAAACCCACAACCTGGGCATGTGCCCTGACTGGGAATCGAACCATGACCTCCTGGTTCATAGGTCAATGCTCAACCACTGAACCACACCAGCCGAAAAGTGGCATTTTCTGATTTTACAATAAAAATTAGAACTAATCTCACCACCTTTATTCAATTAGTTCTCCATTCCTTACACAAATTATGGTGCATTACTACATATTTATTTGTTTACCATCTTTTTCCAATATGGAAGCTGCCAAAGGGCAGGAACCATATCTGTTTCATCCATACTCTGTAAATATATTGTCTAATATACTGCATATATTGGACAAACAAGCTTCTGGTTAGGCTTCTTCTAGGGCACAGTTTTAACTATTATGTTCTTCTTTGTTGTGAAGTTTTTTCATTTTTATACAATAGAGGTGACTTTATGAAGAGATTACTTTTGTATTGAAATATAATTATTAGGGCAACCTATTCCTAAAATGTTGCTTTTGTTTTTTGTTTTTCTTTTTATCCAGAAGAAATTGATGACTTTGCCAACTCTAAAATATTTACATTTCACAATGGAGGTGTACAGATGTTATGCAAATGCTCTGAGAATGTCCAGCGATTTAGAATGGAGTTGCTGAAAGGGACACAAATAATCTGTGATTTCAGTAAGACAAAGGAAAGCGGAAACACCGCAACCAATCAGAGTCTGAAATTCTGTCAATCATCCAATAACAGTGTCTCTTATTTTCTGAGTAACTTGGACAGTTCTCATGACAGCTATTACTCCTGCAAACTATCAATTTTTGATCCTCCTCCTTTTCAAGTGAAGTTCAAGCACGAATATTTGCATATTTACGGTAAGACATTGTTTTCATCTTCTGGATGTAAATGTACACATGCATTTTGACAACTCTTCTTGCTAATGAAAAAAAAAAGTATATTTTGTGTTGGAGTTCATTTAGGTGCAATTGATGACAATTACTTATGATGAAAATATGTAAGGGATGATCTATATATATAAAGAGGTAATATGCAAATTAGCTGGGACACCTTAAGGTGTCACAGCCGGCTCAGGAGGAGGCTGCGCGCGCAGCGCAGATGGACGGGAAGGGACTGTGTGCTGCCCCCAGCCCCAGCAGCCGCGGGGAGGCTGGGGCTGGGGATGGGCCGGAGCGGAGACACAACACACAGGGGCACCTGCTCTGAGCCACCGCAGCATGGCTGGGAGCAGGCCCCCAGCGGACACACACAGGGGTGGCCGCAGCGCAGCTTGGAGCACGCCCCCACTGCAGCAGACACACACAGGGGTGGGGGCCTGCTCCCAGCAGCCTGTGGTGTGGCTCGGAGCACGCCCCCACCCAACAGACACACACGGGGGGCCTCTGTGTGTGAGCTGCAGAGGAAACACCTTTTCTGACCACTCATTGGCTAAGCTCCCTGTATGCTGCCACTCACAGTGTTCTTGGTAACTTGGGTAATAAAAATCTAAGAAGGTGATCTAGGGTTTTTCCAACTCACTCCTGGAGGAAAAAACGAAGGTCCGCTGCTGGAGGGGCTAAGAAATGTCATATCCAGTTGATAGAGCCTTGGCCTGCCGACCACAGGGTCTGGGTTGGATTCTGATCAAGGGCATGTACCTAGGTTGCAGGCTCCTCCCTGGCCGGGGCCCAGGTCAGGGCTCATGCAAATCAATGGAAACATATTCTTAGGTGAGGATAAAAAAAAAAAAAAGAAAAATGTCATATGCTATGAAAGACACATCTTGAAAATGCCTAAAGAAAGTTGTCATTTTTTTGTGGTAAAGGGACTGGAGTCCATGTTGATGAAAACACCTTGGCGGCTGTGGTGGCTGGCAGTGGCAGCAGCAGTGGGGTGATCAGGGTGGCGCCTTCCCCTGATCAGCCCAGTCGCCTCCTGCAGAGGGAGGCCAGACTGCGACTTAGGCCCGCTCACCCCTGAGGACTCCCAGACTGTGAGAAGGGGCAGGCTGGGCTGAGGTACCCCCACCCCTGGTGCACGAATTTTGTGCACCGGGCCTCTATTTTATTAATAATAATAGATATTAACCAGTAATATGCCATTTGATAATGTATATTGCTGAGTTAGAAATAGATCATGTTGTCTCTAAAACAAATATGCCATTGCCCAGCTGGCATGGCTCAGTGGTTCGACCTGTGAACAAGGAGGTTGCAGTTCGATTCCTGATCAGGGCAAATGCCTGAGTTGCAGACTCCATCCCCAGTGGGGCGTGCAGGAGGCAGCCAATCAATGACTCTTTCTCATCACTGATGTTTCTACCTCTCCTTCTCCCTTCCTCTCTGAAATCAATAAAAATATAAAAAATAACTAAAACATATATGCCATCAAAAATCAAGAAAAATGAAGACAAATATCCAAACCCATGGCTTAATGACTATTCTATTCACATAAGGCTTAAGGCTGTGGTTTTTGCTGAATTTGCAGAATGCAGTGAGTTGACTTAAAAGAACAGTTTCATGTCATTACTTTTTCTACTTATTCTTTTGCAAAAATATAGACAGAAAAGTCCTTTTTATTAGTCACATCTGTAAACATATTTGTGCATACAGTCTTTTAGGTTTTAGTTTTTGGATCCTTGCTATAATACTAAAATGATGTTGTTTACTATTTACTGGGTTTTATGGTTGCAATGAAGACAAGCTCATTTGATTAAATCGTTCTTTTAAATTTGTTAAAAAAAAAAAATACACCACAACCTTGGGATTCAGCACTGAAAGAGGAGATTTGATTTTTAGAAATTGTTCCTAACATCTCTTTTTTCTACCCCAGAATCACAGCTTTGTTGCCAGCTGAAGTTCTGGTTACCCATAGGATGTGCAGCTTTTGGTCTCATCTACATTTTTGGATGCACATTTTTATGTTGGTTTAAAAATAAGGTGAGCAATGTCTATCTTTTCTTACATCAACTTTATTGAGGAACATCAGTGGTCATTTACTCATCAAAGTACATATTACTCTTACCAGAGTACATGGATCAACAGGTAGACTATTTTTTTTCTCTCAAGATATACATACTAACTAAACTACTAACTTGGAACAGAAGCTTACTTTACAGCTGCTTCATTTCAAAACTGATTCGATGGCTTACAAAGAGATATGTTGCTATTATTATTCAACAAAGATGAGACAGTTGAGGCCCATAAAAGACAAAAAGTCAGGAGGAAGGTAAAAACATAAAAATAGATGCTTCTTGCTTTTAAAAATTATTTAATGTGGGCTGCACATTTTATTCTAAGCTTCCTAAGAGTCGGGACAAAGATGAAACTGTTCTGTTTCACTCCATTGGTTAATTAAGAAATAATCAGTGAGAAAAATCTTATAAGGTACCAGTAGTAGCTGAGAAGTAAATGGCCAGCTTGTTTCCATGGTAAACTATTAGGGCTCCTTATTTTTGATGAAAAACCACTGAAAAGCTATGCAGAATGATAAAACAACAACAATAATGACAACAACAAAAATCTATGCTGAGAATATTCTTTTTAGCCTTTTGCAATACACGTTCTCAAAGAACTTATACCTCCCTGCATATGATGCAAGTCTGCTAATACCCAGATGTAGCCACAGTATGATCATTGACCAGGCCGTGAGTATATTTGTGCCAAATGGAATATGAAAAAAGAGATAAAGAAGGAAGAGCATGAGATAGAGCCCATGATCTAATTCTACGGAGGAAAGAACAATAAAGGCCAAACTGAGGAAGTCAGCTCTTTTTATTTAAAGCCCTTTTCGTTTTGTTCTCATACCTAGCGGAAAGCCAGGACCCTAAGTCCCATTATAACATTTGTCACATACCAGTCCGACAAAGAATAGAAAACAGTAAACAAATAAACCAAAAACCAAAACAAACAAATAACAGGGATGGAGATGGGAGAGAGCAGATGACCAACCTGTTTTCTGACTTTCTCTTTCAGAAGCATCGAGCCAGTGTGCACGATGCGAACAGTGAGTACATGTTCATGGCAGCGGTGAACACGGCGAAGAAGCCTCGGCTCACAGGTACAGCAACATTTAGGGCTTCGGAAAGAGAAGAGCTGTCTTCATAGTAAGCCTGGAATTTTCACTTACGATTTTTAAAAAATATCTTTTTATTGATTTCAGAGAGGAAGGGAGAGGGAGAAAGAGATAGAAACATCAGTGATGAGAATCATTGATCGGCTGCCTCCTGCACACTGCCTGGTTGGGCATGTGCCCTGACTGGGAATTGATCCCTGACCTCCTGGTTCACAGGTCCATGCACAACCACTGAGCAACACCGGCTTAATTTATGATTTTAAAGGGAGAAATAATGCCTCTAAGTCTGACTTTTCATATTTTCTGTGAAAAACTGAATTCTTATTTTACCTGATTTTATGTTTTTCTCCAGTGTATTGAAAACAAACAAGGTTATAAACTACTATTAAAATTAAACAAACAAGTTCATAAATCACTGTTGTATCAAATAATTTTCCAATCAATATTTTAAAAATTGAGATGATTCAAAGTCTCCCTTGTTAAAAAAGTTCATTAAGTCATACAATGAGATTTACTGAATATCAATTAAGTGCAAAAATCTAAGTGAGGCACTGTGGGAGATATATAGATACATGGAGATTTTAGACTGAGATTTGGAAGAGAGACATGGGTTGGTGTTACCAAGAGAAAGAAGGAGGAATTGGTGAAGGTATTGTTAAAATGTGCAAGTTTAAAGAAATTGGATATATCACAGAAGGCCAGTTAGGTGGGAATTTGACCTTTTCCATTCAGATTAAGGGTTGTTAACTTGAGTGTCATTAAGTTGAGGAGCATTCAGAAAAGTTGAAGCATCTATTGTAGAAAGGTGTAAATTTTATGCTTTAGAGGTTGTGATGATATGAGGTATATGATGAGACAGAAGCCATTGCATTTTTGTCACAACTCAGTGGTGAAGAACTTATATTAAAGAAACACACAAAACATCTGCCATAGAATTAAAGTGTAAGAAGGGAGCCAAATGCTCTTTTAGTCCATCTCACTTTTCAGATGCAAGAAATTATTGATGCCCAGGGTGTTTGGTGACATCTTTGTTACCCAGAGATTGATACCATAGCTTTGACACTAGCAAAGAGCTTGTGTTTCGTATAACTTTGCTATTTAAAAAATAATTTCTCTTAATCTCTGTGCTCTTAATAATGTGTCTGCTTTGGTATGGAACACTTAAAACAGACCCTGAGACAGAGTCTTGGGGGCAAGTAATTTAGGTGGAAGGTGATCCCAAGAAGAAGGGGTGAGGGAACAAGGAGAGTGAGACAGGTAAGGAGGAAACGCAAATGAAGGTTGCATGCATCACTGAAATCTCAGCTAGAGGCCACAGGCTCTCTGAGGAGTGTACAGATGTCTCCCATAAGTGGGGCATTATCCACTGGCTTCCACCGGCCCTTGTTTAGGGTTGCCTACAGAGAACCTTAATCTCCCACATCCCTAAGCTGTGCCCTGTGCTTGGGATGAGCTGGCTCAGAAGTCTTCAGAGAAAACCCTGAGGCAGAAAAGCAGAGAAATGCACCATGGGCTTTTGTGCTAGAACCCTTGGCAGGCACAGAGGTGTCCAGCCCCTGAGGCTGAAATCAGAGGTGGGTGGTTTCATGTTCTACCTACCAAGCCTAGTATATCTCTTCCAATTGGATTTAAACAAATAACTATGCAAATGGCCAGGGAGTAAGCTTCTTGAGGGGAAGCAGGACCTTCCTTCTCTATATTCCGAAAGCATTACACATACCCAATTCCAAGCAGAGCCTGACCCAGCACCTCTGTCAAATATTTATTGAAAGATTATTATGTGACTAGCACTGTGTTGAGTAATGTGTGCTGGGCAGAGGGAGGGAAGACCCAAGACAGTCCTTGTTTTCAGTTTGTAATGTCATTGGGAGAGGTGATATGTTTACACGGAGGGTGGAGTTACACGTTAGTAATTGCGAAGTGTACATTTCAGATACAATCTGTTATGTAGGAGTTGAGAGTGGGCTGAGTAAAACTGTATGGAAAATGTGTAACTGGTGCTGGGTCTTGACTGATAAAGAAAAGTTTGTATGGGGTGTGTCTGTGGGTGTGCATATGCAGGTGTGCGTGTGCACGTGATTATAAGAGGCAGAAAAAGGGGGGACACTTGAGGTAGGGAATTGACGCATGGAGAGCTTTTAAAGAATTTATGCTACATTTTTGTTACAGATGTTGCTCATAACTTGGGACTCTCTAGCACCCAGGCATGAACCACGTTGGCCATCTCCCCGCCTACTTGAAGTGCAAGAGTTCCTCATTTCCTGGACCCTGGAGAGTCTGGCTTGATTTGACTACATACATCTTCTACTGAAGCTTTGTTCAATCCAGACCAGTAACTATATCAGTCAACAGGGATAGTAAGAGACTGCCTCCGAGCTGTTGAGTTCTATGGAAACAAACACCCTCTTGCAACTTTATAGAAAGCTGGGGTCACGTGTGTGAACAAACAGACCTGGCTGGGATGGGATCACTTTCACATCTGCTTCTAGCCAGTAAAACACACACATCTACCAACATTGTTAAAACACGCCAAGGGCACTGAGTTTACAAAGCAAACAGGCAGCCGAGGGCCAGCATGGGATCGCAATTCACTAACAGACTACCTCTTCTTGAAGGATGAGCTTCCCTTGTTAAATCAGACAGTAGAGGAGTTACTTCAAAACTGTAGGTATTTTATTTCTGAGGTGACAACGTGTGACTATAATGTACCAATGCATTAGTGCACACTACTCTTCTCCAACTTCTGAACCCCAGTCCGCCACTCCACCAAGAGTTTAGATACCGTCTGCTCTCAATTTTCCTTTTAAAAATACTTCTACTACTTGACAGACGCTCTTAGGAGGGAGCTATGTCTATATTTTTTTCCCTACTGCTCCATAAAATACATATATATGTATATATATATGAGTACATATACATATTACATAATATATATATTAACAATCTGGTGAATATGGTTTACCTATAGTCTTCCTACAAGAATATTTTTGCTCCAAAAAGACATCTTTTTTTCCCTAGATTCAGTTAAAATGGTGTATTTTCTTGACTTGGTATTAGTGGTAGGAAACATTGGCCAGAATGGAAAGTGACTTCATTTTATGATCCTGTTTTCTACCATTACCTATGTTTTCAAGGTGCTAGTCATTACAAGCTAGGCTGTTTTTGTAATCAAGGTCCTGGGGTAGAGACGATGATCTATTCAGCATCAAAGCTGCGACATCCGGAGGTCACTGCCAAACTCTGGCCCTGCTGCCTCTGGGCTCCACTGGCTGAAATGAGCCCCATCAGCCTGGAGCAGCCATCCAGACCTGGATGGAATTCCACAGGTTGAGAGACTCCCCTGAGCGAGGGCCAACCAGGCGCTGTTGTCCTCAGAGGCTGACGTCATCCTGGGACCACAGAGGGCGAGCCTGCATTTGTACCTCCAGGATTTGTGAAGAAGCATCAGCATGATGGCCTCTCCTAGAAACCATGCCGCTTGGAAGCTGGCCTGGCCCTTCAAGATAGATTTGGTTGGGAGATTCTTAGATACGTGTAACGTGGTTATTCTTAGCCTGGATATTTTCTCTACTTCCTGTGCATGCCAAAGACTTCTGAAACAGCCAATGCGTATTCAACAATAGTTTTAACTGTAGGTGAAAATGGGGTTATGGTAGTTTTAATATGTGTAGTTGCCTGCTTATAGTTTACTTTTAAAAAAAATGAGATCTGATATGTCATTAGGCATGCTTATATTATTTTAAGCATGTGTAATGCTGGATGTGTACAGTACAATACTGAATTTGTAATTTGAATCAAGTATGGTGTTCTCTGTTTTCAGCTGACTTGAACAACCTGGCTGGCTTTGCAGAGGTGTTTCCTAACGTATTGGCAGCTATCTGTGTGGGGGATCAGGGTGGGGAGACCCTTCATGTGGTGTGGTTGCCCAAGCTGTGCCCTGAAGCATCCCCATCCTCAGCATGGCACATTTCAAAGTGAAGTGCTGAAGGTTACAATTTCTGTGAAATAAAAGCTGGCTTTAAGAGGAGCTGCTTATGAAATGGATTTTAGTAGTGGTAGGAAACTAAATAATAAACATTTGATATTCAGCAACTGAAAATACCTCTCAGTGTTTTCTTGGGGGAGGGAAATGATTACCTTAGCACATTTCCCCTTCTTCTTCTTCTTCTTCTTCCTTTTTATTTTTTTGGTGCTATTTATGTATTTATTTATTTTTTTGATTCTTTATTATTTAAAGTATTACATATGTCTCCTTTTTTACCCCATTGTCCTCTCCCCAGCTGCTCTCCCCCTACCCTAGCACATGCCCTCACCCTCCTATTGTCTGTATCTATTGGTTATGCTTATATGCATGCATACAAGTCCTTTAGTTGATCTCTTACGCTCCCCCTGTCTCTGAGGTTTGACGGTCTGTTCGGTGTTTCTATGTCTCTGGATCTATTTTTGTTCAACAGTTTTCGTTGTTCATTATATTCCACAAATGAGTGAGATCACTTATTCTTCTCTGACTGGCTTATTAAATTTTTTTGAAACAACCACAAACTTATAAAAATGCTGGAAGTACAGCCAACTTTTCCTGAGGAAGTTTCTGACCTAATGCCCTATCACCTGTGACTAATAGTATCTATTTCCTATAAACAAGCATACTTCTCTTCATAACCACAATCCATCAACATTGGAAAGTTCACATTGATACATTGCTACCATCTGATCCTCAAACTGCATTCAAGTTTTTTCCAGATGCTCCCATAATATATTTTATAGCAAAGGATTCCATTTATAGCAGAATGTCCCCCTGCATTTATTTTTCACAACTCTATCGTGTCCTTCACCGTGGACAATTCCTCTATCGATACTTTCACGGCCTTGCTCTTTTGAAGGTTACAAACCATTATTTTGTAGAATGTTCCTTGATTTGAGTCAGTTTGATGTTTCTTCATAATTAAAAAAACAACAACAGGTGATTGATCTTTGGCAAAAATAACAAAGAAGTGATGCTATGTTCTTTTAATGTTGATTTTGGTCACTTAACTGAGGTGTTTGTCGAGTTCTCTGCTGTAAAGCACTCTTTCCTTTTTTTTGCAGAGGTACTTAGAAATTTCATAACTCTTCTGTTTTTTTCATCAAAATTTCCTGATTTGGCCAATGGGTAGACATGTGTTACTATCATCATTTTACTTTTATGCATACATTGTCCCATCCTTGGCCAGTGGGAGACTGTTCAAACTAGTTCTTGTGTTCTTCTAACAAGTCCCCATCACTCTTTCAGCACTTCCTTGCTTTCTGGCAGAATTAGGCATTCCAGACTCAGCTCATGTTTTCCCTGTCCCAGAGCTGGAATCCACAGTTTCTCCAAGGAGCCCTGGTATCTTTGGAGTAAGCAATAATTTTTATCAGCCACGATCTAGGCTTAGTTATGCTTATTACTATTGGGATTTTCCTGCTCCTAGGCTCCTCAGCGAACAGAACTGGGATCCACATCCACACACACGTATAGATGTAAATGTGTGTGCATATATATCTTTATGGATATGTATACATATATAATATGCATATTTACACGTAGATGTGTATATATGTACATATATATACAAATATATGTATAAATACAATATATGTAAGTATAGATGTAAATATGTGTATGTGTGCATATGTATGTGTACATACACATTTACATCTATATTTATATCTGAAACTATCAATATATGTTGAAATCCATATGTTCATACTCATGCCTTTAACTCCAATACAACCCTATAGGGTTCAGCCTACATTTATTCCTTTCTATTATTTGTCCCTCTTATGACAGTGAGAAACCTGTTTCTCATCCTTTTTTCCCCAAACCTCATTTAAAGATATCTTTTCATTTATTTTAGAAAGAGAGGAAGGGAGAAAGAGAAACATCGATGTGAGAGAGAGACATTGATCGGATGCCTCTTGTAGGCACCCTGACCAGAGATCGAATCTGCACCTTTTTTGGTGTGTGGGATGATGCTCCAACCAACTGAGCCACTCGGCTGGGGCTCATTATCCTTAATATCTTTACTTATTTGCTCAATGCCCCAGTGTTAAATCAATCTCCCATTTTGGTAGTACCCCTTCCCCTATGTGGTAGCTTCCTCTCTCCGCGTTGGCTCTGACTCCTCCATCCAGTGCACACACTCCTGGAAGTGGCTTGGGCTCTGCCTCTCCAGGCTGGCTCTCCCACCCCATGGATGCCCTTCTCACCCTGTTTGGGCTCTAACACCTTAGGCTGGGTGGTCTTTCCATCCCTAGCTCAGGGCCACAGTGGCTCCTTTGGCCTGGGGTGGCTGACCTTATGGCCTGTGTTAAGTTCCAATTGCCTGTAGTGATTATTGGTTTGATATTCTTTATTGGCAGCCATTCCTTCCCTGTGTCTCTTTCTTACTTCCCTGTTGATGTTTCTTTCACTTCTCACATAAACTGCTTACTTCCCTATTGGTATTTCTTTAATTTCCCACATAACCTGCTTGTCTCAGCCACTGTTCTGGGGAAACTCCAACTCAGACACCCTTTGTCCCTCCAGACCCAGAGGGAACAGTGGTTTTCCACTGGTGCTTCATCTTCTTTTGTTTGTTCCTTGATTTCATCTGTATCTTTGGAAACCATCCCTTCATACCCTCCTAACCTTTAGGTTATTACTTATTTTTGTAGAGGCTCTGATTGAATCACAGCCAGACACGGCCTGTTCCTTGCTCCATTCCCCTGCTGAGACCCAGAGTCCTCCTAGGAACCGACCTCCTTCTTTAGGGGCATCAACTTGAATTCAAATGAGTGAAAATCCTCACCTTCTTATAGCTTTTTCTTTGTTAAATTCACATTCTTCACATGAGTTACATGGAAAGAAATAAGTTTTAACAGAAAATATATCTTTTCCCAGACTTTTGAGAACATGCTAAAACGGGGATAGGTTTAATTTGCAAAGCACAGCAAAACTTCATTAAAAACACACACAAAAAAAACCCTTTCCTCATTATCAGTGCCTCCTACATGCCTGGAGGCAGCTCTTTTTTTTTTTTTTTTTTTTTTTTTTTTTGGAGGCAGCTCTTGAACATCTTCCTCCTTTCCTTCTCCTAAAACAGCATGTCAGACTCAAAGGCTAATACGGGCAAATAAACAAGGTTTAAGTTTTTGTGGGCCACAAAAAAACAAAAGCTTCAATGTTCATAGAAAGGTAGGTTTATTTCTATAGAGACATGCTGAATACAAAGGGCTGAAATAAATGAGTAATCATTAACATAAAATAATAGAACATTTTAATAAAAATGAATATATTTTCTTAAACATTAACTTACCAGACACTGAATAACTGCACAAATTAATAAGCGTAATGCAAATAAACCTATTTTTCTTGTTCTCTGAAAGCGAAATATTTCCTGTTGCGCACACCAAACAAGTCAGTCCAAGACTAATGACAAGTGGCAATTGGCTGCCAAAATATTCACTGCTAGTATTAGTGGAGAGAAATGGTGCACCTGCGCGTAAGGCATATAAGGGAAATGAATGCAACACGATTATATTAACCAGTCATTAGCGAACGTTCGTTATTAATAATTATGTTTAACAGGATATTGTAAAAATTAAGTTACAATTTTTTTTTTTTGGCTGGGTACAGTGAACTTTATTGATGATGCAAGACAAAGTAGGGCTGCCTACGCCCCTCCCCTTCTTCAGGAGGTCTGGGATGGAAACGGTGGTTAGGAGATTCTCAGTGTGTCGGGGTATCGATCTGGGGCAAGGACTCCCCAGCAGCTGAGGGCCTCTCTTCCTCTTGCTGGGGCTGGTGGTCCAGGGGACTCTTATTCCTTAGAGGCCATGTGGACCATAAGGTCCACCACCCTCTTGCTGTAGCCAAATTCATTGTCATACCAGGAAACAAGCTTGACAAAGTGGTCATTGAGGGCAACGCCAGCCCCAGCATCAAAGGTGGAGGAGTGGGTGTCACTGTTAAAGTCGCAGGAGACAACGTAGTCCTCAGTATAGCTCAGGATGCCCTTGAGGGGGCCCTCTGAAGCCTGCTTCACTACCTTCTTGATATCATCATATTTGGCATCTTTCTCTAGGCCAGTGGTCGGGAAACTGCAGCTCGCAAGCCACATGCGGCTCTTTGGCCCCCTGAGTGTGGCTCTTCCACAAAATAGCATGTGTGGGCGTGCACATACAGTGCGATTGAAACTTCGTGGCCCATGCGCAGAGGTTGGTTTTTGGCTCTCAAAAGAAATTTCAATCATTGTACTGTTGATATTTGGCTCTGTTGACTAATGAGTTTGCCGACCGCTGCTCTAGGTGGCAGGTCAAATCCACAACCGACACATTGGGGGTGGGGACACGGAAGGCCATGCCAGTGAGCTTCCCATTCAGCTCGGGGATGACCTTGCCCACAGCCTTGGCAGCGCCAGTAGAAGCAGGGATGATGATCTGGGCAGCTCCTTGGCCATCACGCCACAGCTTCCCAGAAGGGCCATCCACGGTCTTCTGGGTGGCGGTGATGGCATGGACTGTGGTCATGAGTCCCTCCACAATGCCAAATGGATGACCTTGACCAGGGGGGCCAAGTAGTTGGTGATGCAGGAGGCATTGCTGACAATCTTGAGGGAGTTGTCATGGTTCACACCCATCACAAACATGGGGGCATCCGCAGAAGGAGCAGAGATGATGACCCTCTTGGCTCCACCCTTCAAGTGAGCCCCAGCCTTCTCCGTGGTAGTGAAGACACCAGAGGACTCCACAACATACTCAGTACCAGCACCACCCCATTTGATGTTGGCAGGATCTTGGTCCTGGAAGATAGAGATGGACTTTCCATTGATAACAAGCTTCCCATTCTCAGCCTTGACTGTGCCTTTGAACTTGCCCTGAGTAGAATCGCACTAGAACATGTAGACCATGTAGTTGAGGTCAATGAAGGGGTCATTGATGGCAACAATATCCACTTTGCCAGAGTTAAAAGCAGCCCTGGTGACCAGGCACCCAATGCGGACAAATCCGTTCACTCTGACCTTTACCATTGTGTCTCAGGGTTTTGGCTGCTGGCACTGCGCAGGAGGAGAGGCTGTCTGATGAACAGGAGGAGCGGAGAGCCAAGTTAAGGAATTTTTATTAAAATGTTTTTTACATACCGTTATATTGGCTGGGCCACAAAAATATTGTGAGCCGCATGTGGCCGGCAGGGTGCAAGTTTGACATGCTTGTCCTAAAGCCTAGTCTACGCAACCTGAACATATCTTCTATCTCCTCCCTATATTTATTTTCCCATTCCAAGAACCCGATGAAACAGCATTTTCTTTTTCCTAATTCATATTGCCCCTGCATTCATTTTCTATAGCTGCTGTAACACATGACCAGGAACTAGGTGGTTTAAAACAACATAAATTGATTCTTACAGTCCTGGAGGTCACAAGTTTGAAAGCAGTTTTCCTGGGCTAAAGCCAAGGTGTTGGTGGGTCTGGTCCTTCTGGAGGCGCCAGAAGAGAATCCATTTTCTTGTTTTTCAAAGCTTCTGGTGACTGCCATCATTCTTTGGCTTGTCATCACTCCAATCTCTGTAGTCATACTGCTCTCTCCACTTCTGTCATTGAATCTGCCTCTGCTTTGTCTTATAAGGGGACTTATAAGGGCACTTCAAGCTCATATTGATAATCCAGGATGATCCTCCATAACTTTTAAAATCCTTAATCATACCTGCAAGCATCTGTAGAGTCCTTTTGGCATGTGAGGTAATTCACAGGTTCCAGGGTTTAGGACTTGGATCCTTTTCATGGACCATTATTTAGCCTATCACAGTCCCCTAATCGCCATGGTTTGGGGTTGGGGTATTCCCTATGAATCTTTCCTTCTTCTCCCAACCTAGGTTCTTATACTTAGGATTCCCCACCCTCTGCTCTAATTCTTTCTTTCTGAAAGTCCACACCTTAGATTATTTCTCTGGCCAATGGGAAATGCTCTAAGTCATGCTTAGGTTTAGATGTCAGCCCACTCAATGGCTGACACTCATTACTCTTAGCAGAGTAAATGCTAAGGTGGCGAGAGAACAGGTCAGTATGAACTTCAGTTCTGTGCAAAATGGTGTCCTCAACTTGGTTAATTCTAGTTTCCTTTATGTGATGTTTATGGAAAGGAGCTGTAGACTCCACTGGTTGTTTGCTAGTTGGTCCATTATAATAAACACATTCCTGAAGAACAGTCTATACTTGGAAATCAGTACATTTTGAACCCATGTTAAGAAAAGACTCAATTGCCTCACTAAGCCACAAGGCCATCCTGTTTTTGTGCCACTGGGTCCCTGTCACTGTGAAATAAAATTGTTTTCTTGCTTTACCTGACAGGACCTGCCAGAATCCTAAAAGAAGTTGACATTAGTGTTTAATGGCTGTTCACTTTATTAATGTGGAGAGTGAACTAGACTTAATTAAATTGTTTTGGGTCAGAGTTTTCCCTTTAATGGAAATCAGGGTGGGGATCTTCTATTTCCCTCCATCCCATGGTATATATTAAATGCTGTGGAGTTTGAATTTATTTCCTAGCAACAGTCAAGAAAAATGGCTATTTCTGGGAAGCATTCCTCTTCTAACGTAAAGAAACCCAAGTGAATTAACATAAAAAATATGAGAACCATCCACTGACTTCCAGTTGAAGCTTAGATCCAGCCTAACATTGCTCAAACAGAGCTTTGAGAGTAAATTCTATTGGTATGTGATGAGCAAAGGAGTGATTTAAAATGATCAAAATGCCTACCTGCAAATACCCTTCTCTTCACTGACTAAACCCCTGCTCATTCACCCTAAAGGAATATTTATGTTGAATTTTGTATTTCAGAAAAATGTTGCAGAAATTCAACTGTCCAGATTTTCAAATGTCTAGAATAATCCATTTCAAGTGAGTGAAGGCAAGGTCTAAGGCAGGGGTGGGCAAACTTTTTGACTCGAGGGCCACAATGGGTTCTTAAACTGGACCGGAGTGCTGGAACAAAAGCATGGATGGAGTGTTTGTGTGGACTAATATAAATTCAAAGTAAAGGAGCGGAGGGGAGAGCAAGAGAACCGGATAGAACAGCCGGATCCGGCCCACAGGCCGTAGTTTGCCCACAGCTGGGTTATCAAATATTATCACAAAGAAAGGTGTTTATAAAGTTCAACAGAACAGCCACAGAATCTTCACAAGCTCTCCAACCACAGAGTCTCCAAAGATCCACAGTCTAACTTTATAGATGGTCTGAAGAAGTTAAATGACTTCCTATTATTATAATCCTAGTGAGAATCAGAAGCAGACCAAAAATGTGTCAAAAATGCCTCTTATTTTTGACACCATTGCTTTTCTCATTTCCCACTTGCTTTATTTTACTCAATCCAACTTCAAATACCCTATATCCTCCCCATAAACATTCATTCTCCCCTCATCCATCTTCTTCCTCTCACAAAGAAGACTGAAGAGGATAAAGAAGGCTGGGCAGCAAGTGAAGGAGAACCTTCTATGGAAGGAGGTTTGTCAGTTCATTTTTTTTTTTCATTCTTCTCCCTCTTCATCAAGACTCATCCCTACCTCCAAACCCCCTGCTTGACCTCCAGTGTTCTCCCAACACTCCACTCTGCCCCTGACCCCTGAGACAATGATACAGCCCCCTTCGTCATCCAAGTTTTAACCACACATGAGAAGCTATGGCTAAAACTGTTTTTGGATGAAAGGGTCAGTGGAAATGAGGGCTAGATATCTGAGTTCTGGGACTCAGACCGTGTCCTTTTACTTCCCACTAAATTTTCTGTTTATTTGCAGCTCTACTAATCACCATTGCTAAAACCTGAGAGTAAAGTAATTAACTCCTCATTACTCCAGCAAGCAAATAACTTGACATCAATAACCTTTGCCTTTAAGGTTCCTTCTGGTAAGCATTTTATGTAAGAGACATAGTTACAGTCAGTCACTGAAGTTTCATAACTTTACACCAAACTTATCAGAATCTGTATTTTACTGTGCTATCATGAATCCAGCTGGTGTCATCCACTTACCTAACTACCAGTCAGAATATGGTCCAGTTTTAGGCTCTGGGTCTGCCACTGGTTTGGATATATGAAACAAATATAATAAACACAATGAAAAATCTGTTCAGCATCATTATTTATGAGGACAATGGAAATTAAAACCACAACAATATGGCACTACCCACTCACTGGTATGGCCAAAATTAAAGCGTGGCCCGATAGGGAGCACCTGCAACTCTCATTCATTGCTAGTGTGAGTGCAAAATGGTAACACCACTTTAGAAAATAGTTTGGCAATTTATTGAAAATTTAGCGTACTCTTACCATATGACCTAGCAATCATCCCAAAATAAATGAAAATACAGATTTTCACAAAAACCTATAAGCAAATGTTCATAGCAGCATTATCTATAATAATAAAAGCGTAATATGCTACTTAGACCAGCTGTCTTTCTGGACGACCTTCCAGACGAAGCTGCAGTGACGGGGGCCAAGGCAGAGGCAGCCACTGCGGCAGAGGGGGCCGAGGCAGCTGCTGCGGTGGCAGGGGCCAAGTTCTTTGCTCAAATTTTGTGCACCGGGCCTCTAGTTCATAATAACTAAAAAATGAGAACATCCAAAATGGCCCTTAACTGCTGATACTGAAGTCCAAAGATCATGGTACTCCTATTTGTGGTAAGTAAGAAAATGATCCATTTAAGTGTTAGGTTTAATAGTTAGAATCTCAACTGAGCCTTTGGGGAAAAATTTATAGGGCAGAAGAGAAAAATGAACCCCCAGAGATAGGTCCTATGACTGAAAAAGAAGGAGAAGAAGGAGAAGAAGAAGAAGAAGAAGGAGAAGAAGAAGAAGAAGAAGAAGAAGAAGAAGAAGAAGAAGAAGAAGAAGGAGAAGGAGAAGGAGAAGGAGAAGGAGAAGGAGAAGGAGAAGGAGAAGGAGAAGGAGAAGGAGAAGGAGAAGGAGAAGGAGAAGGAGAAGGAGAAGGAGAAGGAGAAGGAGAAGGAGAAGGAGAAGGAGAAGGAGAAGGAGAAGGAGAAGGAGAAGGAGAAGGAGAAGGAGAAGGAGGAGAAGGAAATTCTACTAAAAGCCTTGAATATCCAAAATCTGAGGGAAGACAATATGCTTTGAGGATATAAGGTAAAAAAAATCCCAGCTTTTACAAGATCCTTAGGAGGAAAATATTCTGAAACATGGTAGGAGCTTCAGTTCAGGGATCTACTGAGGGTGAGACTTCAGCAGGAAAAAAAAATGTAGTAAGTAAGGTAATATCATTTCTATAATACAGGTTTCACAAGCGCAAGCAATTCTACTTCAAAAGATAGGAGTAGCAGCTATTACATCATAGGACTGAATATGTTTGCTCTGAAATCGGTGTGATAATGATGGTCCAAATAGATACCACACTAGGTATAGCACCCGGGCACCAGAAATACCAGACTTGAAGGGGAGATGCAAATATCTCGTGACTGGTGCTGTAACCACTGTAAATTTCTACACTTTCTAAGAAGGCTACAACGTCTCCTACACCTCTCTCTGACGGAAAAGGCAGTATGCACTGGGATTTTCCCTCAAATGTGACATTAACCTCTTAGGAGAAATTAATCTGTTTTGAGAAATTTCTCCCAACTGGGTTTAATTTTATAGTCATGAACTTTAGATAACTGACATAAGCTGACTGACATCTTGGCAAGACTAACATTAAGGTCTTCTTCTCTCTGACTATTCTTCTTTCCTCAGTGCCACGATTCACTGCTATGGTTCTTTGGCCACATTAATGTGGGTCTAGTATTATGTTCAAGAAATAGTTTCACCTGAGAAATTTCTAGGGGCTGGGTTTTGTTTTGCTTTAAATTTTACGACCATAGTACTGCCTGTCATGATAATCTAGGTGTGTCTTTGTTGGGAAACACGAGAAATTACACTTATTTCAGTGATAAAAATCCCAGTCAGCAGTGGTTGAAAGAACTCAGATTCTACCAGATATCTGAGACTAAGTCCTTTAGTTGAGTCTAAGTAGAATAAGAACTTGGGGAGGAAGAATTAAGGGTCTTAATTCGTTTGCACATTAAATTGTTAGAACTTGAACATGCAAGAGAATGTAATCTTTGGACTTCACAATTTCTTCTGGGAACTTAACAATGTGAGGGAGTTCATATGCAAATTTTGGGCATACTTACATTGTTGGAAATTTGTTAGTGGAATATATTAGTGTTGCCAGTGAATTGTAACACCTAACATCTGGAGACCTATATTGGGCAGTGTAGTTGGGTATAATTTGGGTTGGGAAATAGAAAAGGGAGCAAAATCTCAGCCATGGATGAGGTGTAGCTTTGGAATTTATCTAATGAATGTACTGTCTGGGAGCACTTTTAGGCTTCCACAGGAGGATACCAACGGAGCAGTAGGTGGGATTTAGGGATGGCCTTCTAGAGAATTTATAGTTGAGATTTTATAGTTCAGATGTCATTATTCTTCCCAAGTTTTAGAGACTCTGGTAGCTTCAGGGAAAGAGGAAAAGTTTGAAAAATATATTTTGGCTAATGTAATAAGGAATAGATTCTAGAAATCATGTTTTCTATCTTGAATTAAGCTTTTTAAAAAATATATATTTGTATTGATTTCAGAGAGGAAGGGAGAGGGAGAAAGAGATAGAAACATAAATGATGAGAGAGAATCATTGATTGGCTGCCTCCTGCTCGCCCCCTACTGGGGGTTTGAGCTCCCAACCCAGACATGTGCCCTTGACCGGAATCGAACCTGGGACCCTTTGGTCCACAGTCTGACGCTCTATCCACTGAGCCAAACTGGCTAGGACAGACTTAAGCTTTTTCAAGAAAGGTAGATCTTCTTGGGGTGACAGGGGTTCCACAAACAGGTTCAGATGACAAGGTATAGGACAGTCAGAGATGGTATCTACTATCTTTACCTTTTAATTCAGGTTCCCAGAAGTCCTATTCCTCTGAGGAGACAGCTTGGGCTATGGTGGAGGATGAGTCCCTGATATCTACTTGACTCCGGGGTCAGGGGTTTCCTTGGGTTGAGATGATTGTCTTTGATTCTGAGCACTCTCATGTATCCTTTCCTCTATTCTCCTAGGCTTCTCATCCCACCTCCTTCATCCTCTGCTGCTCGTAGGGTCAGCAAGGGAAGCTTGTAGCCACAGAGAGCTTTCCTCACTTCTTTGTGGAAAATAGATTACTAGCAATTTGGGAACACAAAATAAATACAATAGCTTTTCTTCCATATAATCCTGGAGGTATCCAAGAGCAATATGTAAGATGAACTTTGATGTGCTCATACATGATATGACCTCGAAAAAAAGTATAATCTATGCTCCTGTCTTCTATTTAATTGTTATAGTATTCAGAGATGGATATTTCCTATATAGTTCATTTTCAGTAATTTTCACTAGAATGTGCTTATTTGTTCAAATTTAACCCAATTTCTTCATTTGTTAATGAAAATAACTCACACTATTAATGAATGCCTGTTAGGACAAGTCCACCAACCCTCTCATAATATCATTAACAAATCTCTACTTTTTCTTCTTTAGGCCAAATGGAACTAATTTTTTTTCCTTCATCTGATTTCCAAAAGATGGTTTCAATTTCTCTCTTTTGAATGTATTATTGGTAAAGCAGGGGTGGGACATTAAGTCAAGTTCAGCCCATAAAAGATCTTTAACTCAAATTACCAGCCTCTGAGTTTTTGAAACTTTTGATGCTGAGGCTTATTTGAAGTCTTGGGTTTTCCCCTCCTTTTATTATCTTCATTATCAACAGCAAACTCTGGTGCCTGAAGGCACTGAGTATTACAATTTCAAGCACCCCACCCAACTCAAACTCTGCCTGCTAAGCACCTTGAACCACAGCTGGCTATGGGGGCGGGGGGTGGGGTGCAACTGAGGGCCATTTACCAAGAAGCATATCAAAGGCAGAACACAATGCACAGAGAGATAATTCGGCCAAGTTCTGGTGCCTATAATCTAGAAGCAAACATAATTTGCTTTTCTAAAGAAGTGGCACTTACTGTTGCTGTAGATTGAATTAACATGAATCTTTACAAAAGACAAAACTGAATTTTAAAAAAGACACTAAAAATAAGTTAGGTCCTAATTGTTAAGACATGCTTTTTTTAATTATATGCTTGGGAAAAAAAAGGTTTATAATGTGCTTATACACTTTTTACTAATAACCTGTCTAAAATTAGTCAAATTTTTATTCTTATAACTAGCATGAGTTTTTTGGCTTTCACACCTCACACCTCTTCATTTTCCCACCGTTATCACTAGCTTTGAATTTTCCAGTTAAAAAAAAATATTATCACCTTCATTGTTGCCAGCTTCTTTGTACTCAGGGAGAGGAAGCAAGGAGTGTGCTATAGGTGAGGCTGGACTGAAGCTTAGGGTCCTTGCAGGTGAGGCCACTGTGTAATTGCATCACAATTATACCGAATCCCATTTAGTTTTAACCTTCACACATAATTTTTCTTATTGTCAGTGCACCTATCATCACACACTCAAATCATTTCACTGACAGTCAAATACACTTTAGGTCTCATTTCCCTCATTTACAAAATAGTTCCCGATGTTTCTTGGACCTTTACAATTTTACTATTCTAGTATTCAAACATGTTTAGCTCCATCCCCAGCACTTACATTTTAGCGTTTCTTAAAATCTTTCCTGGTGATAATTTTAAAGATGATCAGATTCTGCGTTGTTTTAGTTCACTGCTGAACACTTGTAGTTCAGGTCTTTATTTTCCTCAATTGGTTAACAGAAGAACCCTTGTATGCAAAAAGTACAATAATTACGTTCACAAGATGAATTTATATTTGAAACGTTGTTCAGTAAAGTCTTGTACTTAAAGCTGCGCAGTCAGGGATTTAACAATTTACTTCTCTAATTTCTGGGAAATTCTTAAAACTCCCAAAGTCACTGTGAAAACCACTCTACTCACATAGTATTTTCTACCTCCATCTTTTACTGTTGGACGACTTGCTTAGAAAAGCGGTAGCCCGTTTAGATTTTTACTTCAATTTGGGAGTCCCCGTTTTTACATTTTTATTTTTATATTGTGCCTCTTTTCCCCCTTGATATTTAAATGGAGAGAAGGGGATTGCCCCCATGAAAATGGGTAGAAAGGAACGACTTTGCAAACTAAAAGAAGCAGTTTTATTGGTGGCAATCCAACTGTGGGATATGTTTGAATTAGCAACTACCTAGTTCCTAGTTTTTAGAATAAGAATATATGTGATACGAGCTTCTTTTATGAGATTTTCAAGGGGGAAATAACTTTAAAAAAATGTTATAAATGAAGTTGAAATGCTTCATGGACTTAAATAGCAATTATAAGTGAGCGATTTTAAAATCAGAAACATTTGAGTGTAATTTCTTACAAAACATGGTAGAGATTTTAGAAAGAGTATTTAAAAGTAATTATTGTCTTTTGCGACCAACTGTCAGTCTTTTAAGAATTTATAGTGATTTTAAATTAAGCTACATTGGAAAAAAACAACACAAAGCAATATAGTCTTCAAACACTTAGCTCAAGAGAAAAAGAGCATTTTAATCGCTGAGTATGTCACATCTAAGTGAGGTCAGGGCTGGGACTGGAGAAGGAGATGAGAGCTGCTGAATGGTGTAACTGCACAGGTGGGCGTATGCACACAGAGTGAGGTGAGATACTAACCAGGATTGGACAGGTGGATCCATAGGTTGTGTCCTAGGACACGAGTAAGTCAGGAATGCCAGGCAGATGAAGAAATCAAATGGGATCTGGAAGGAATGCATATTCCTCAAAGAGTTAACAACCAGGGTAGGTAAATATAGATAAAAGGGGTTGCTTTTGAAAGCTCTATTGAGTCTATAGACACACAGGTAGCAGGAAATGGGTTAAAGCTGATATAAACATAAATGTAGCAAATAATATGAAGATGTGTTCACATGAAGGCCCTAACTAAATCTGAGGACAAGGAAGGCACTCACCCCGCTGTGCTCCTGACTTGGCACTTTAAAGTTTCTCTGCCCAACTTCTGACTTAACAATGTTTATTTAGTACCTACTATATAAAGGGCGCAGGAAATGAAAACATAGACTCAAGAAGAGTTTGCTTCTCTTGAGCATTCAGAGCTATTGACTCATCACTCTTCCTGTCTTCCCCATCTTCTTACTATTCCTTCCTATTGTGATGCTATCTTTTCTCTCTGTCACTGGCTTCTTTTTCCATTTCTTTTCTTCCAAGTGCTTTTCCCCCCTTGATATTCAACATATTTCTAAAGATTAATATATTTTCCTTAAAAAAGATGACCATATTTCCAAGTACTTGCATTTTTCTCTCTGAACTCTCTATCACTTCATATGTTATATATAAATTGCTCAGTACTACGAGGGGGTATAAAAATGAGCATGATATTTATGGAAACACGCATTTACTTATTTATTCAATAATCATTTATTGAGTGCTTAATGAGTGCTAGACATTATTTGAGACCCTGGAGGTACAGACATGATTAAGGTGAATGTTTTGTCCTCAAGAACTCACAGTCTAGGGGAAGAGTAAGACACATAAACACATAAGGGCCTCAGAGGCTTAAGTGAATGACTGTGAAGGGCTAGCAAATTCATAGGAACTTTTTAGAAGCACATCGTGGTCTAACATCACTCCTGTCTTCATCTTATTTTTCTAACATTTGCTAAATTTTAAAATAAATTTTATTTTGCTATATAGTCTGCATCTCAGTATGTATCTCTTCTTGTTTTATCAATAAATATGATAAATAGAAGTCTAGACTCAGGGAAGGTAGATTTTGGGGTGGGCTTTGAAAGATGGAGTTTAGGTAGCAAGGAGAAAAAGAGGCAGAACGTATAGTATGTGTAAAAGCATAAGGAGGTGAAAATCTTGAGGTGCTCAGATAATGGTGATAGTTGTTTTTTTTTTTTTTTTTTTTTTTTTTTTTGTGGGAAAATGGAGTACCTGAAAAGAAGTGGCAAGCAAATACTAGAAGGAAAATAAGTTCTGGTCATCCTCAGGAGATTGGACCTTATCCTGTGTACAGTTTAAAAAGTTGTAGCCAATGCCAAACAACTTTGAAATAATTTTTTTTTTTGTTTTTTGGTTAATACTCACTTGCAGATATTTTTTTCCATTGATTTATAGAGAGAGTGGAAGGGAGGGAGAGAGGGGGAGAAAAGGGATTTGGAGAAAAGGAGACCCTTGCATACTGTTGGTGGGATTATAAATTGGTGTAGCCACTATGGAAAACAGTATGGAGGTTCCTAAAAAAATAAAAAAGAAACCTACCATATGATGTAGCAATTGTACTTCTGGGTATTTATCTGAAGGAAATAAAATTACTGTCTTGAAAAGACATATGCATCCCTTATGTTAATTGCAGCCAAGGTATGGAAATGTGTTCATTGATGGATAAGTGGATAAAGATATTATATATATGACATATACACTGAGTGGCCAGATTATTATGATCTCTGAACGCATAATAATCTGGCCACTCCATATGTGTGTGTGTGTGTGTGTGTGTGTGTGTGTGTGTGTGTATATATGTGTGTGTATATATATATATATATATATATATATATATATATATATATATATATTAGAGGCCCGGTGCATGGTCTGGCCAGCCTGGCCAGGGGGAGGGGACATGGGCAGTTGGCCGGCCTGCCTGCTGGTCAAACTCCTGGTCAAGGGGACAATTTGCATATTAGCCTTTTATTATATAGGATATACACTGAGTGGCCAGATTATTATGTGTTCAGAGATCATAATAATCTGGCCACTCACTGTATATACTAGAGGCCTGGTGCACAAAATTCGTGCATGGGGGGGTGTCCCTCAGCCCAGCCTGCACCCTTTCCAATCTGGGACATCCCTCTCACAAACCAGGACTGCTGGCTCCTAACCGCTCATCTGCCTGCCTGCCTGATTGCCCCTAACCACTTCTGCCTGCCAGCCTGATTGCCCCCTAACTGCTCCCCTGCCAGCCTGATTGATGCCTAACCGCTCCCCTGCTGGCCTGATCACCCCCAACTGCCCTCCCCTGCCGGCCTGATCACCCCCAAATGCCTTCCCCTGCCAGCCTGATTGCCCACAACTGCCCTCCCCTGCTGGCCTGATTGCTCCCAACTACCCTCCCCTGCCGTGACCCGCCTCCTCTGCCGGGACCAGACTCCTCCGCACCATGCAGAGCTGCAGGACCTCCAGGCCTTACCATGTGGAGTGGCCGCCGGGCCCCGCCTCCGCTGTGCGTGCGGCCATCTTGGGACAGTCATCTTGTGACTGCCATCTTGTGATGACATGAGGGTGTGATGCCACCTAGGCTATTATTAATATATATATATATATATATATATATATATATACATATATATATATATATATTAAAAGCATAATATGCTAATTAGACCAGACAGCTGAACAACCTTCAGGACATCAGACATCATTCCGGATGTCCTTCTGGATGAAGCTGCGGTGTCAGGGGCCAAGGCAGAGGTGGTTAGGGGTAATTAGGCAGGCAGGTGAGTGGTTAGGGGTGATCAGGCAGGCAGGCAAACAGTTAGGGGCACTTGGGCAGGCAGGCAGAGAGGTTAGGAGCAATCAGGCAGGCAGGCAGAAGTGGTTAGGGGCGATCAGGCAGGCAGGCAGAGGGGTTAGGAGCAATCAGGCAGGCAGGCGAGTGGTTAGGGGTGATGAGACAAGCAGGTGAATGGTTAGGGGTAATGAGGCAGGCAGGCAGAGGGGTTAGAGGCAATGAGGCAGGCAGGTGAGTGGTTAGGGGCAATTGGGCAGGCAGGCAGAGGGACTAGGGGTGATGAGGAAGGCAGGCAAGTGGTTAGGGACTATCAGGCAGGCAGGAAGGCAGAAGGGTTAGGGGTGATGAGGCAGGCAGGCAGAGGGATTAGGGGTGATCAGGCAAGCAGGTGAGTGGTTAGGGGTGATCAGGGAGGCAGGCAGAGGCAGTTAGGGGTGATCAGACAAGTGGTTAGGGGCAATGATGCAGGCAGGCAGAGTGGTTAGGCGTGATGAGGCAGGCAGGCAGGCCAGTGGTTAGGAGCCAGTGGTCCAGGATTGTGAGAAGGATGTCCGATTGCCTGTTTACTCATAACCGGCAGTAGGACATCCTGCGAGGGGTCCAGGATTGTGAGAAGGTGCAGCCGAGCTGAGGAATCCCCACCCCCATGCATGAATTTTGTGCACCAGGCCTCTAGTATATATATACACTAGCATATGATTCAACCATTAAAGAAAAGGAACTCCTGCATCCTCTTTTTATTTCTGCAGGACTGAGTGCAGGACACTTAACTATAAGGTCAAATCGAAGGCCTGTGGATTTCCCTCTGGTTCCAAGGACTGCTGGGAAATTACTAGAAGGGACTGACATTTGAGGTGTCATTTTACAGAAGGTGAGCTAAAGCCCAGCTAATGAGGTTGGTCGTCCTTACACACCCAGCTAGTGAACAGCAGAGCCAATGCCAAAGTCCGTATCTCCTGCCTTCACCTTGAAGCATGCTCTCAGTTGCCTCAAAGCTGCTTTCAGGGGCCTGTGCTCTCTCTGGATGGGGAGGTCCTCACTTCAGGTTTAGGGCTATTTAAGGGCACTTAGTCCTGATTCTTTGAAATGGTACTTGCGGGTCATCTGCTGGGGTCTTTCATTCTGTTGGGCTCAGCCATTTACTAGCATTCTTTTCTGGACAAACTCTTCTTTGCAATCAGTGGTGCATCTGAACTTCTCAGATGGCCTGTAGCCCTCCCCTGAATAATCCCTTTTCTAACTCCCTCAGCTGCTCAGGGTGAGAACTTAGAAGACCCTAGGTAAGCCTCATGCCACTTTTGCAAACACCGGCCTCTCCCAGAACCTAACTTCAAAGGAAGGTTCTGGGAGAACAAAGCTGGAAAAGAAGATCTCACATAACTTCCACCTTCCCACCCCCAATGACCCTCCTACAGGCCAAGCTCAGGTCCAAATAGAGGTCCAACAATCACCTTTGGACTCACATGAGCGTGGTGTGAAGGTGACCAACTGGGTTAGCAACCTAACTTACCACTTCCTCTCACCAACCATTTCCTCTTAAAAAAAATTCTGGGCTGGCTCTGACAGTAAATAGAGGTGTGAATTTTATTCTCTTTGGACTTTAGTTTTCTTATCTTTAGTTTGCTTCAGGCAGGGCAGAGTGAGGAGTACTCTACATGACATTTAAGTTTTTCCAGGTCTACCAATTTATGAGTAAATATTAAGCTTTCTTTTCCAAGCTGGTTTCCTCTTCTGACTAGACTGTTATTTCCAGGAAGGCAGAGACTGCTGTATTCATCTTTGGATCTCAATGACCTGGCAGAGTGCAGAATTAATATTATTGAACAAATGGCTAAGTATCTCTCTCCCAAACCCATCCCATATGTCACCACTAGAAGAAGCTCCCACAACTGTGCATCTTAACACGAGAATTCTCGTGATCTGTCCTCAATGTGTTAAGATGTCAAATGTCTACTGTGTGCATTTACAGTCAGCGCTCATTTTAAGCTGGCTCTAAACTACATTGGCATGAATTCTCCTCTTAACCTGTCACTCATGGTCTCCTGAACACTTGAACATTCCTATTTCCATATGTTTCTTATTGTTGTTTCTTCTACCTAAAATGCTCCTATCTCAGTATATTTCATCTGTCAAGGCCCAGCTTATTGTTTCTCCATCAGACTGAAGTTGTTCAAGTTATATTTTAGCCCACAGTCCTCTGTCTCTCACTCATCTGACAAATAATGGCATCACATACTTTATTAGAATACTTACAATGCTGTTGTCTTGTCACATGGTTATGTCTTATAATACCAAGTATCTTATAAGCTCCTTAAGGTTTGTGTCTTAAGTACCTTTGTATTCCTTATTGTCTAATGACAAAAACAAGAATAGCCAACACTAGTTGATTACTTATGTATGTGAGCCACTACACCAACCCTTTATATTCACTATCTTTCTTATTAAACCACCTTATGTAATGGGTGCTATTACTATCTTCATTTGTGATGGGGAAACTGAAGCTTAGGGATGTTAAGTAGTTTTCATTAGGTCACCTATAAAGTGATAGATTATTGTTTAGTTTTTAAATAGCCTCCCTCAAAAGTAATTAATTGTCAAGGAAAGTGTCTTGATTTTCCCCCCTCCACGTTGCTGGAGTAAAGATGTTGAGATGGTGAATCATTTCAGGAGTGGGCTCTGGAAAAACCTTGAGGACTGCCAATGAGGGGTAAAAGATTGTAAGACGAGGAAAATATGTTTCAGAACAATTAGATCCATATCTGGGAAACTGCAAATGTAAAAAGTAGCAAAATGTAAAAATACCCCCAGCCAATGACCTATGAAAAAGGAGGAAGTTTGGAACAAGCATTTCTGCAAGGCTTATGTTTCTTTAGCCAGAACATTTGGGTAGCAAGGGAAGTTTTCAGTTAGATTTTGAGGAGTTGGCATGCTATTAAAATTAAGACAATATTTTGCAGTGGGAAAACTGTGATTATATGTAATATGACTTAATTACAAGTACTGGGTTGTATTTGATAGTGTAATGTGGTTAGGGCCTAAGAGAAAGTTCAAACTACATTCATTCTCACCCTTGGGAACCACAAAGTGGGAACAATAAACTTTTACTTTCTATTCAAAATACTGTCTAGGAGTCTACCAGGGATTCTTCAGTTGGGATGACCATAACAGGAATTGAGATGACTACTGGCTTCAAGACTCAAATGAAGCATCTTTTGGATTGGAGGAAGCACTGTGCCCATCAAAGACACTGTCCCTTACTCTATTTTGGAGTTGTGACTACTGGCATTCAGGTTACAATTCACCAAAGGACACTAACCTAGGAAGCCAGGTGTCTAATCAGTCTCCTTGTTTTGGAAATGAAAGAGGCAATGGGGAACCATGGGTTTTGGTCAGCTACCTGGGAGGAACCTCTCAAAGTCCAAAAACAAAAGAGCCCTAACCTGGTAAGGATGGGAGTTTACATTTATCAAGCCCTTAGATGATGCACAAGTGCAATGTTTGTTACTTTACAAAACATGTTATCTCATTTAATGTTCACACATCCATGAGGAAATGGTTAAGTAACTTATGCTACCTCTCACAGCTAAGAAGTGGTAGGGTGAAGATTCACAGCTAGATCTTTTGATTCTGATATATATTCATGATATCTTTTTTGGTTCACCAGAAAAATACCGTTCTCTGGGCTTTAACCTGAGCTCCGCTGCTAGCTGGCTGTGTGATCTTGGCAGGCCTCTTAAAAAGAGGATGCTGACCAAGGTTGCTTCTAATACTGTGAGTCTCTCTCTCTTTACATTATTTAATAAACAAATTGAAAAAAAATCCAAATGTTTAGGTGGAAATGGTGTGCCCAATCCCATTCTGGTCACCCTACCTAATTTTTTTGTACCATTAAGATCAAATAATGGGCAAAAACAAATCACAAAAGGGAATTCATGGGAAGCCCAAATACTGGAGCAGTAAAACAGATAATTATCATGGTGATAAACACACAAGGACCAGTAGACTTTAAATAAACGAATTTCTCCTAATCTGGTCTGTCTTCCCACATGAGCTGAGACAGGCCTGGAATATTTGGGTTCTTCTGCCTTTGATTTATAAATGGGTGCTATATTACCAAGCCAACTGGCCTCAGAGCTCAAAATGCAGGTAATGGAGGATTCACAATGTTATGTGTCTCCTAAAAGTGACAATAGGGATTGTCTTCACATTGGGAGACATTGTTTGGAATTCATTATTTACAGAGGAGCTCATAGACTACAATAGGAGAGGATATTCAGTGGATGTGCCAATAGAATTCTATCATTATTGGTGCTATTTCTAAAAGTGAGAATGTATGTGAAAAACCCTCTTTCACAGTGTCTAGAGCCTGTGCAGACTCCATAAAATGTTAGTACTTTTTCCCTTAGTGTGGATTGTGTTCTTTTCCTTTTCTTTCTTTTTTTAAAAAATATATTTTTATTGATTTCAGGGAGGAAAGGAGAAGGAGAAAGAGAGAGGTGGGGGGAGAGAGAGACCAATGATGAGAGAGAAACATCATGTATCGGCTGCCTCCTGCACACCTCCTACTGGGGATCAAGCCCGCAACCTAGGCTTGTGCTCTGACCAGGAATGGAACCTGTGACCTCCTGGTTCATAGGTTGATGCTCAACCACTGCACCACACTGGCCAGGCAGTGTTCTTTTCCTTTTCATTAGAAGAATATAACAAGTACAAACCATTTATATTAACTGGCAAAGCAGGCAATTAAAAATTCACTCCACTCACCACCATTCACCTGACTAAAGTGGAGACATTATTAAAATAAATTTGAGGGCTCAATTTCCATAGATAATTTTTCTCTTTCCAAGAAGCCACATAATGCAATATATAGATGATGTGCTATAGATTGTACACTTGAAACCTATAACATTTTATTAGCTCATGTCACCTCAATAAATTTAATAAAATGAAAAGACACAGTTCTTGCCCTCAAAAACTAAGCAATTGAAAACACATTTTACCTCCTTGTCCTGGAGTGGCCTTGGTTCAGGGTCTTTGTCTACAACTAAAGGCAAATGGAGTTCTTATCCTGGTTATGAAGTTACAGAAATCATGTTTTTTCACCTGGAAATGTATGTTGTTTTTCTTTAGAAGGTGTTCTGTTATAGACCACATGGTTTCTGACTTAGTCAGGTTCTAGTTTCTTAATCATTCAGAAACTCTCATTTCAATCAGATACTGTTAATTACGTGTGGAGCCACCTCCTTTTTCCTCAGTGAAATGAAACAGAAGATACCAGCTTTGGTTGATTTCATCGTCAGTCACTGATCCTGCTGCTTAATAGAAGAAATTTACAAAAGACTCCCTCTGGGAAACATGATAGTTGAGACTTTGCTTCTCCAGTTCTTACTTTTTTTTTTAATTTCTAGACCAGAAACCATGTATTAAGTACCGTTAGGTGCAAGGGATCTGATCTCATCAATCTTTACATGGGAGTTCAGATAGGTTAGATAAAAACATGTGACATATTTAAATACTCAAGGATAGAATATAAAATAAGTAAACATGTGGACATGGTAGGGTGTGGGGACTGACCACCATATCAATGCTTCTTTACTATTGCTGCCAGAATTCTGACTTCAGTAACCTCAGTCATTTGAGGTCTTGGAGGTAATTTGAGAAAAAGAAAGCAAAGACTGAGCTGAGTTGCAAAAGCTTGAAAATATTATTGATTTCTGGATATTTGGCTAGACAGTGTGGATACAAGGGTCATGGTCAACTCTAGCTTAGCTACAAGTAGACAAAGTGAACAGAGACAAATCCTTTCTTTCCATCTTACTACACCAACCTTCACCCTTATCAGGGCAGTTGGTTCTGTGAAATCTTTTATACCTGTGATTTTTTGGCATCTTCTGTTTTTCAGCTTGTCTCCTCCATCAGCTGCCCCATGTCTAGCCTTAAAAGATTAAAGCCATCAGATAGGGAACATGCATCCTTCCCCTTTCTACGCCCTGCTAACAGGTTTTGGTTAGCAGCACTCTGAGATGTTTGTCTCCAGAGTTCAGCAGCCAAAGGTAAACAAACCGCAGAAAAGTTGTTACATAAACAGAGCCACAGAGCCATTTCATTTTCAAGAAAGCATCCTGTGCAAAGACACCTTAAAGAGGGAAAAGCTCTGAACATCTCCCATTTGTAAAGCTGGTAACTTAGTTCACCCTAACTGAGAAAACTTGGATCTCCTCAACACAGTTGCTTCTTCTTTGTGACTTGGGAACTTTTTCTTTCTTCCTATTCTCAATGACAATAACCTTGTCTAAGATCTTTGGGCTATGCACAGCTAAGTGTCATAGAGGAGGCACAGAAGAGGGGAGTGACTGAATCCTCAAGCAGTGGGGGCGGGGGGGTGGATATTGGTGAGAAAAAGCTTTATAGAGGCGATCATTTTTGAACTGACTCTTGGAATATTAACCAATATTAGTCTGAGGATTTTTAAAATATATATTTTTATTGATTTTTTTTACAGAGAAGAAGGGAGAGGGATAGAGTTAGAAACATCATTGAGAGAGAAACATCGATTAGCTGCCTCCTGCATGCCCCCTACTAGGGATCGAGCTCACAACCAAGGTACATGCCCTTGATTGGAATCGAACCTGGGACCCTTCAGTCCATGGGCCAACGCTCCATCCACTGAGCCAAACTGGTTAGGGCAGTGGTCAGCAAACTGCGGCTCGTGAGCCGCAGTTTGCCGCTCTGTTGACTAATGAGTTTGCCAACCACTGTCCTAGCTGAATCAAGCCCCAGCTTCCCACAATAATGGTCAAATCAATAATGCATCTTTGAATTGGCTTTGCCTCCCTCCCTCTTTCTTCAATTCATCACTCACGCTCTCAGGAACCACTTCTAAAATAAACCATCTGCACAAAAACTTTGTCTTGGGCTCTCACTTTGTAGGGAACTAATATACTACCTTTTTTATATGTATATATATATTGATATATACAAGTATATATTGATTTCAGAGAGGAAGGGAGAGGGAGAGAGATAGAAACATCAATGATGAGAGAGAATCATTGATCGGCTGCCTCCTGCACGTCCCCCAACTGGGGATCGAGCCCACAACCCGGGCATATGCCTTTGACCAGAATGGAACTCAGGACCCTTCAGTCTGCAGTTCAATACTCTATCCACTGAGCCAAACCAGCGAGGGCTATACTATCTCTTTGAAAGTCAGACCATTGAATTCCTTTCTTAATAAAAATGATGGTAGCTGCTAATATTTATTAAGCTAAGTAGTTAATAGGAGTCAGATTCTGAGCTAAACACTTATTCTCCATTTTCCCCTAATTTTAACAACAACCATATAAGGTTGGTACCTATACTATCCATGATAGTGGATATCATCTATGACCCTCAAATCCATTTTCTCCCTTCTCTACCCTGGGAGGTGAGTCCATATAGAGTGCCTCAACTAGCTCCCTTGATCTCTCACTTCTAGTTAGGTTTGGCCAGTTGGAGGCAACAAGAGATCTGATGGGTGAGTGGGCAGTGAGGTCTCAGCTCTCTCCCTCCCAGGTTACAACAGGTTGACTGCATCCCTCTCCTAAGTTCACAGATCATGTCAGGTAACTTCTACATAGAGCTTGCCCTTGCTCCTGCTATCTCTGGAAATTGTCCCATCACTCGCTGCCTTTCCTGAATTCTGCCCACATTTCTGTAAACAGCTTTAGATTAAATGCTCCTTGAATTATCCAGTCTGTATGAGCCATCTGATTTCTTCCAGGACCCTGCCCTGTAGCCTTGTATAACTAAGGAAACTAAGGCTTAGAGTGGTTAAGTAGCTCACACATTTCATCCCAATAAAAAATAACCAAAACATAAGATTAATAGCAGAGGGTTCACCTGCTTTTGCAATGGTAGGGAGCATTGCTGATGTACTCCCAAACTTGAAGAAGAAAAAAAATTTATTGTTGTTGCCGAAACTGGTTTGGCTCAGTGGATAGAGCGTTGGCTTGTGGACTGAAGGGTCCCGGGTTTGATTCCGGTCAAGGGCATGTACCTTGGTTGCAGGCACATCCCCAGTGGGAGGTGTGCAGGAGGCAGCTGATAGATGTTTCTAGCTCTCTATCCCTCTCCCTTCCTCTCTGTAAAATGTCAATAAAATATATTTAAAAAAAATTTATTGTTGTTAATGCTTGGTCTGTCAGTCACATGCACATTTAATCTGTCTGCATTTTAATGAGGCTGTCTCTCTTAAATGCTATGTCCTCATTTTGTAGGTGTATCATCGGGTGGTTTTTAATAATATATGCAAATTTTGTAAAAATATATTATTTTCCATCTTGTTTTGATCATCTAGACACCGCATTTTCCTGTTACACAAACATGGTTTGTCATCAAAGACCATGCCAGTTGAGAGGAAATGTGTCTGAGATGTCTGAGTTATATATGGCCGTTTTTGATGAAGTCGGCAATTCTAACAGCTGTGTCCTAAATTAAGAAGAAGATGGGCATATCTCCAGAGATGAACCAATTCATCAAGAACCCATCTTGCGCATAATATAAAACTTTAATAATTCAGCCCCACTGGGGGCCTGGCCAGGCTGAAACATGTTGTTTAAAGAAATGCAGTTTGATGGCTTTGAAATACAAACAAGAACTTGAACTGGGTAAATAGAATGTGGCCAAGCACACTTCTTAGGAAATCTGCTTGAATGAATATGTAAGAAAAACTATAATTGATGTATCAATTATTTCTATGGGAGTAGATGTTTTGGTGATGCTTGAGGGTACTTAAAAAGTTTTTTTTCATAAGTAATTTAAACATTCCTCTTGAAATACTGTTTACACTATTAATTTATTTAGTAAATTAATCACAGAATCATAACATTTTAGAGCCAAAAGAGCCCTCAGAGAACATCCAGTGCAACCCTATTTTTGCAAACAGTTTCTTGGATCATCCCTAGGTCCATGCACACAGAACAAGGGCCAGCCCTCCACATACCTACTCAGACTAGCTCCTCTCGAGACACTGGCCCACAGCTGTGTGTCCTGCCCAACTGGCTCCTTCTTGCATGCAAAGGGAGATCAAAACATGGCATAAGCAATGTTATACAACGCTCATTTCACTGATTCCCAAAACAAAGATTTTGTTCTGCTCTACTCTTTGCTCTCTCTTTCTCTGATTGTCTTGCCTTGCTAATCTTCCCATCTGTACTCTCTCTCCATCTTTCTGAAATCCCAGCCTCTGAAATGTTTTTTTGCCAAGGTCATTAATAACAGAGCTCAATACCAATATGATTTGACCATTCTTTGGTAGCATCTGGAGTGGTTGATGACTCCTCTCATGAAGTTCTCTTCTCCATTGGCTTCTATCACATTGGCTTCTTCCTGACTTGCCTTCACTACTCTGATCATTCCTTCCTGGTTTCTTTTGTAAGCTTTCAGTTTGTTGTCATCTTCTCTTCTCATTCTTTCGTTCCGTTAATAGGAAATTGCAATTATCCCACAACTTTCTCAACTACCTGTAGGCTGTTTACTCTCAGATTTAAGTCCTGGCCCAGATCTTTCTCCTGAGCTCCTAATTAGCTACTGAATACCTTCTGAAGTTCCACAGGCCCTCCAAACTCAACAGATACAAAATAGAGCTATCCATCCCCCAAATGCGCTCCCAACTCTTGTGTTTTTTTTCCCTCTCTGTTAATAATAATATAATTCACAAAGGTGCCCAAGCCAGAAATATGGGTGTTACTAGATCAGTTCATCAGTGGCTTCCCATTGCTCCTAATAAAATCCAAACTTCTCAGTATGACATGCAAGGGAGATATGTGGTCACTGCCTATTGCAAAAGCTTCATCTCTTATAACTCCCTGTCAATTTTCATACCCATTCCAACAAGAACAGTGGTCGGCAAACTCATTAGTCAACAGAGCAGCAAACCGCAGCTCGAGAGCCGCAGTTTGCTGACCACTGAGCTAGGACTTTCTGAAGAAGACTTAGAATTTATTCCAGACTAGTCCAGTTAAGACAGTAGGACTGGTAGGAGAACACTAACTTAATCAACCATTGTTAAGAGTTGCCCTGCAGGGTGTTAAATTTCTTGTACTTCTAAGCTGCACATGCATGAGTCCAGGCAGGTTCCCCCAGTTATCACATGATACATCACTATTAGGGCTGAAAGCTAGAGATATGTGAGCAGCTAAGGTAAGGTTATACCAACTGCTTGTTGCCACAGTGATCCAGAAGAACACAAGATGGGGCATATAGGATGGCTAATAACGTCCCCAGGATAATAGTAAAGGCAGAATGACTATGTATTGGGATGGATAAATGTGGCTTGTTGTGCAATGTTACAGTGAGATTCCAGGATTATTTCTAATTTTGCCCTAGTCCCCTATTTCTTAGAGAAAACAGTAGGCCTGTGACATGTGGTTACAAATAAAAGATGAAAAGTATTTGAAACACCCCCAAATGCAAAGTTCTTTTTGAACACCCACTCATGGTTTGCTGTATAGTCTGGTGGAGAGGGCCAGCATTAACATTAAACAAAAGATAATACATAAGTAATTAAATTTTCTTGAGTGTTCTGATGTTATATACCTAGTCTGCAAGTCAGGGAAGGTTTCCTTGAGAAATTGTAATTAAATTCAGACTTGAATAAGTAGAAGCTATGCAAATAAATAAAGGGAACAACATTCCAGATGGAAGGAAGAGCCTGTGAGACAGACAGAGCATAGCCTCAAAACTAAGAGAAATCAGAGCAAGGGGAGGAGTGGCACAGATGAAACTAAAAACCTGGGAAGTGGTGAGGCAGAGAGAGATTATGCAAGGTCTTGCTGACCAAGAAAACTTTTGAACTTCCTCTTGGGAAGTCATTGAATTTTTATGTGTGTAGATAGGAGATAAACAAGATTAAACTGAATGTTTAAAAGTCTTCATGGTGAAGGAGAGGACACAGGAATGGATGCAGGGAGATGAGTGAGTCCTAGTGAGAGATAATAATTGACATACTGAGGACACAAGTCACTGTGATAGGAGCTGAGTCAATCATTATTGGATTCCAAGATATACCAGGATGGACGTGACCTGCATCTATGAAAGATTTTATGACTTCAGTAAAAACTAAGGTATCTCATTTCAGATTATGGACAGCAGGTGAATCAGCAAAGGTGAATACAAAGGAGACGGAGGAGGAAAAGGAGGATGAGGAGAAAAAGGAGAAGGAAAAGGAGGAGGATGAGGAGAAAAAAGAGGAGGAGGAGTAAGAGGAGGAGCAGGAGGAAGAGAAAGAGAAGAAAAAGAAAGGAAGGAAGAAAGAAAAAAGAAAGGGTAGAAAGAAAAAAAGAAGAAAGACTTTATAGCATGAACTGGAACAAACAGAACTGAAGGGGGTTGGTTGCTTAACATTATTCAAGACCAGGTTTTCTCCACCCTATTAACACTATTAACATTCTGGTTTGGGTAATTCTTTGTTGTAGGGGAGATGCCTTGAATATTGTAGAATGTTTAAGAGCATCCCTGGACTCTCCACACTAGATGCCAGTAGCAACCTCCCCTTTCCATCTGTGACCAAAAAATGTCTCCAGACATTGTCAAATGTCCCCTTGTCTGAGAGGTGAGAAGGAGATCACTACCAGTTTAGAACTACTGTTCTAGACCTTGTGAGAGTTTTTCATACCGTTAGAAGGCACACAGATAAATGTGGCTTGTTGTGCAATGAGGAGGCTAATCACACACTAATGAAAGGGTAATATGCCAATTAGACTGGATAGACCAGATGTCTTCCAGAAATCCTTCTGGACAAAGCCACAGTGGCAGGGGCCGAGGCAGAGGCAGTTAGGGGCAATCAGGCTGGCAGGGGAAAGCAGTTAGGGGTGATCAGGCCAGCAGGGGAGAGCAGTTAGGGGTGATTAGGTCAGCAGGGGAGCAGTTAGGGCAGCCTTGGGCAAACTACGGCCCATGGGCCGGATTGGCTGTTCTATCCGGTTCTCTTGCTCTCCCCTCCGCTCCTTTACTTTGAATTTATATTAGTTCACACAAACACTCCATCCATGCTTTTGTTCCGGCCCTCCAGTCCAGTTTAAGAACCCATTGTGGCCCTCGAGTCAAAAAGTTTGCCCACCCCTGAGTTAGGGGCCTCACGCAGGCAGGCAAAGCAGGTAGGGGCAATCAAGCAGGCAGGCATAGGCGGTTAGGGGCAATCAGGCAGGCAGGCAGGCAGGCAGAGGCCGTTAGGGGTGATCAGGCAGGGAGGGGAGCAGTTAGGGGCAGCAGGCAGGCAGAGTGGTTAGGGGTGATCAGGCAGGCAGGCAGAGTGATTAGGGGCAATCAGGCAGGCAGGCAGAGGGGTTAGGGGCTATCAGGCAGGCAGGCAGGTGAGTGGTTAGGAGCCAGTGGTTGTGAGAGGGATGTCTGACTGCCAGTTTAGGCCCGATCCCTGTGGGGTCCCAGATTGGAGAGGGTACAGGCTGGGCTGAGGGGCCCTCCCCCTCCCCCCCATGCATGCCTCCTTCTGGTGATTGAGCCCGCAAACCCGGGCATGTGCCCTTGACTGGAATCTAACCCGGGACCCTTCTGTCTGCAGGCGGACGCTCTATCCAATGAGCCAAACCGGCTTGGGCTTAAATACATTTCTAAACCTCATTTTAATAGTTGGATTACCAATTTTTCACCTTTGGAAATAGTTAATTTACTCCCAGATAGTTTTGATTAACGGTATTCTAGGTCAAACAACAAGAGAGATGTTTTATTACATCTGTCTCCTCTCCGAGCCAAATGTTTCACGTGTGGAAAATAAGTTAAGTTGGAAAACAAGTTGAGGCAGTAGGTCATCAGAACTATGTGTGACTAAACTTTTATGCAAATTAATCTGCATTTTGTTGCTGAAAGAGAAACATGGAGACGATAAAAAGTTGGCATTAGTAAAAATACAAATATTCATTTTTTCTTCATTTTCCATAGATCAGAAAGAGTTTAAATGATTTATCCATGGTGCAGAAAGACATTTTTACTTGCAAATCATCAAACTGTACATTCTCCCTCTTTCAAAAGAATGGGGAAATTTCTCTCATTGAAATGTTGCATGACCTTTTCACTCCATTTGGAACAACTTAGCTGAAGGGATATTTTGTCAATATGCAAACTCAACCATGCTATAAAGCTGGTTATTGGCTTGCCATTGTTTTCAGGCTAAAGACCATATCCTTACCAAGGTTTCCCAGTCATGTCTTTACCCATGTGTTGCATGTGCTTTGTCCACACAAGGCTTATGTCAGTTCAGGGGGATATTTCATGTTTCCTCCCTTCACAGGCTTTGCACACGTTAGTTCCTTTGTCTGGGAAGCCTTCCACAACTTCTTCAATCTAGTCAACATTCTCATTCTTCAGATCTCAGCCCAAGCAACATTTCCAGAGAACCTTTCCTAACCAATCCCCACCAAATATACAAGTAAACAAATGCCTCTTTGTCAGTCTAATAGCATCACATATCCCTTCTTAATAGCTCTAATCACATTTGTAATTTTATATGTGTGCTTATTTGATTAATGTCCATCTCTTCCACTTAGCTGTTATCTCTAATGGATCAGGAACCATAGTGTGCCCAGCACCCAGAATAACATGTTCTCAATGATTATTTGTCAAATTAAGAAATTCATTAATTCATTAGTCAATATTGTATCACAAGCAACCATGTACATGGCCCACTACTGGACTATCACCTGTTTCTGTAACTAACATTTTATGGAAACACAGCCACACCCATTTGTTTACTATGTCCTTGACTGATTTTATTTTACAAAGGCAGCATTGAGGAGTTGTGAGAACATGTTGTCTCTAAAGCTTAAAATACTATCTGGCCCTTTACAAGAAAAGTTTGCTTACCTCCGATCTAAGACATTTACTCTTATTTGGCTTATAAACTAGTTGTCATACAATAATCCCAGGAAAATATGAGATAAAAGTATACGAATATATATTTTCACTATCAAAATATTTAATAGTAGCAATTCTTCAATGAGCCCTTGCCATGGGTTAGCCATTGGGCTAAGCCTTTTACTTATATTATCTCTTAAAACCCTAAAAGGGCCCCATTTTACTTGAAAAAGAAAGTGTTCAATTTAACTCAGTTTCCCAGAACCATGAAGCTGATTCAGAGAAATGTATGTCATCATTTGATGTCTGTCTGATTCAGGTGGTGAAAAGTCATGTCTAAAATGTTTCAGGTGCTACATTCCTCAGACTGTCCAAAGAATAGAGGTAAATGGGTCAGTTTTGGCCGTGAGAAAATGATAGGCAATTAACTTGGAAAGTCAAGCTGGAGGAACAAAAACTCAAAATGGGAAACTTGAAAATGAAAGTAGGAAGGCCATAGGACATTGGATCAAGAGAAGGCTAGCCCTAGCTGGTTTGGCTCCGTGGATAGTGAGTCAGCCTGTGGATTGAAGGGTCCCAGGTTCAATTCTGGTCAAAGGCACATGCCTGGGTTTCAAGCTCTGTCCCTAGTAAGGGGCATGCAGGAGGCAGCTGATCAATGATTCTCTCTCATCATTGATGTTTCTATCTCTCTCTCCCTCTCCCTTCCTCTCTGACATCAATAAAAATATTTTTTAAAAAAAGAGAGAAGCCTAGATAAAAAATCTGGGCAACCAATCATTGTGATCAAGGCACAAGGGCTGAGAAGAGGGTGTAGCTTGCTGGGAAATGGGCATTCTGAGAACACCCTGCCCAGAGCCAGAGCCAGATTCTCAGAGCGCAAGCACCTAATTATGGTGGTAGAAGCAATGTAGTCTACCTGGCTACTTAGATTGGAGAGAGAAGACAATTCTTGGCAGGTATAAGAAAACTAAGATTCCAGTTCAATGCCTTTGGGCCAGTTGGCTTTGTCTTTTCCTTCATACCTGTTCCTTCTTCTCTTCTCTATATTTCTGACATATGCCTGCACTTCCCAAGTTTCTTTGATTGACGTCATCTCTAACTGCTCCTTCAGCAGCCCCCAAGCCCCCTTCCCACCTTGCCACCACCATTTGCTAACACAACCAGAATGTCAGGTGTCCTGTCCCATGTTTCCCTGACATAGCCAAGTTCCATTTCCCCCTTTTCCTTTTCTCATGCCATTGGCATTCTCTGGGATGGCTTTACCCAATTTTATCACCTGAGGAAAAATACACACATATCTGCCAGGGCCTAGCCCAAATGTTACACCTTCTTAGCAGCTTTTTCAGACTTCCTCATCCCTCAGGAGGAATTAATTACAACATCTCTATGCCCATAGCCCTTCTTACATAGACTGTTTATAAAGCATTTACGGCTCCTTGCTACCCTTAGGGTAAAGACAAAACCCTTCTGTGTGGCTTATAAGTTCCTGCATAGGTTCTGTCCCACATCACCAATTTTGCACTCAGCTTTTCCCCATCGCTCTCTGACCTTGATGGAGCTATTTTTTTCTGTGTAGAAGGCTCTTTTCTCCCCCTCTTTACCTACTCAATATCTATTTTTCTTTCAGATGTTAGCTAGAGAGAGAGACTTCCCTGAGTTATCTGACTAGGTCAAATGCCTGACTTTTAGCTCTTATAGCTGCCTAGGCCTCACCTTTATAGCCCTGTAAGGGAAAATTCTACTATTGTTTGTGTGATTACCCAATTTGCTGCCTCTGTCACATACCACATATGCCAAGAGTTGAAGAAATGTTCCTATTATTACTGGCCTACCCAGCCCAGTGCCCGGCTCAGGGTAAGCATTAAGTACATAGTGGTCAATGAATGACTCAGTGTTATGTTTATTTGCCTATGGGTCTTTCTATCTCTTCAGATAGAAAGCTCTTGGGAGACAGGGCTGTAACTCTGAGTCCTTTAGACTCTTAGTGTGTGCCATGGTACCTTCCATGTGGTAGGTGCTCAGTTAATGTATTTTGAATTATATTATAGTCTATTTCAATGTCATGGGTTGGTTTCAAGTTTGACCAGCAAGTGTGGTTCTTTGATCACAAAGATGACAAGATGAGAGACTACCCATGAAGAAAATATGTTCCCATGGGAATGTTTCCATACAAACTTCTTTCAGTCTCTATAACTTATCCCTCATGAACAGCGCTCTATCATCCCTGATGCTCTGGCGATCCATGTAGAATCCTCAGTGAGTGGCTTTTTCTTCTCTTCTCTTGACCTTCAACTTTTTGGCTTTCTTTCCTAGTAATTTTATCATAATCACACTTCTGTACCTCCTAGTCTTCCACCCGCCCCCCCACCCCCTCAATCTGGTGCTACACTGCAGGAACCATTATGTGCTTTCTTAATTGCACCAATTTAACTCTACTACCATCCTCCCATGTAGATTTCCTTCAAGAAGCAAAATGACAGTATAAAGGGAGTACCAAAAAAGAAAAACAGAGATTGTGTTCCTCTACTTAAAGCAAAATAATTCTGAAGACAGATGTAGGAGGAATAGCTCTTTTTTAAAAAGAGGAAGGTGGGCAACTTGTGATGCTCTTTCAGATCTAAAGCAAGAGGAAAGTCATGGATGCAATTTAACTTTCTGATACTTAAGTTCTAAAATGCTACTAGAATGGTTTGCTGTCTGACCTCAGAGTCCTTGTTCTGAATGAGGGAGTGAACTTAGATCAGGGATCAATAAATTGAGAGCTGAGCCTCAGGAAACCCAAGGCTGCTGAGGGAGGTGACAGGCTCAGCAGAAAAGTTGAGAGGGCTCCTGGGACCCTCCAGGCTGCCCTGGAGATAAAATTTGATTCCTGATGTTTCAGTTCTGAGCCCAGTGTCTGGAACATAGATATTTGTTAAATGAATGACACTGTCTTATAGATTGGAATTTTGTGAAGTTTTATTTGGGGAATAAAAAAAAAAATCAGTGGCTAAAAAAACAACTAAAGTAAAAAACATTGGATTAAGTACTCAATAAAGCCTTCTATGCTTTAAAGAAAATTACCTCTATGAAGTTTAGAATGTCAATTATATAAAAATAAGCAATATAATAGTCTCAAGGCAAAAACATCCTAACCCATTATGCAACATACATCTTCATTTGAAAATCACAATCTACAAAATATACATTAAAAAAACTAACAGTGTAAAGCAATTGGGCGCTTAGAAAATTAATTTGATGCATAATCCATTATCCTACTTTTGCCTCTAATCCTTTAGCCTCAAGCCTAATCTCCCCAAGAGTTTTCAGGGCACTTCATGAAAGTAGAACTCAAGATTTCAGTGTCATTTATATCATGAGTCCTGAACCACTTGTCCTGATCCATCTCTAATCACTTCCCAACTCCTTCCTGAATCTGGCAGTCAGGGCTGTCTGCCGCTCTATGACCTTTAAGTGTCCGTTACTGTTATAAGACCTATCCCTTTGGCTACACTGTCTCCAGTGTGATAGGCTGCTTACTCAAATCTTGTCCACAGAAACTTGAATCTGGTACAGGCTCCTTAATTCTGCTCCCTCAAACACAACTAGAACATAAGGCCTTGAACATCAGAGTTCCAAGAAGACTCCAAAAGTGTGGTCCCTGAGTTAAGTTACCATAGTCCCTGTGTTTAGACCAGTGGTTCTCAAACTTTCTAATGCCACGACCCTTTAATACAGTTCCTCATGTTGTGGTGACCCCCAACCATAAAATTATTTTTGTTGCTACTTCATAACTATAATTTTGTTACTGTTAATAAATCGTCATGTAAATATCTGTGTTTTCCCATGATCTTAGGCAACCCTGCTAGCGGTTGAGCCTAAGACCATCAGAGAACCACTGCTGTAGAGCCTAAGAACCAATGCTGTAGAGCCTAAGACAACCGGAAAACACAGGTATTTATATTACGATTCATTAACAGTAGCAAAATTACAGTTATGAAGTAGCAACGAAAATAATTTTATGGTTGGGGGTCACCACAACATGAGGAACTGTATTAAAGGGTCGCGGCATTAGAAAGGTTGAGAACCACTGGTTTAGACCAACATGGCATGAAGAGAGAAAGCCATCTCTGAGAAGTGCAAGAGGCCTCTGTGGTGGACATTCCCAGGTCCTGTTTCGGTGGCCTGAGGCATCACTCTCCCTCCAGGTTTCACATACAGTATCTGCTTCAAACATATTTATGAGTAACACAAGCTGTTGTTGTTTTTTGGTGGATATTTAAGAAAAAAAATGAATCAATATACTTTGTGGATCCTAAAGTCTCAGGTTCTCCATCAAGTCAGTGTGTGTGTGAGTTTAATTAGGGATCTCAGCCCAAGGGAGGCAGGGAAATCTATATAGTAAAATCAGTATCATTTTTTGTCTGCCCTGTATCTCCTTGCTACTTATTCTAACAACAGGATTTACTCTATTTTCAGGGACCGTGTGGTGGTGGTGGTGGAGTTGCTACTCAAAATCCCCATCCTTTTACCAAATCCCTAGCCATGAGGAGGATCACTTTATTGTAAGCCTTTCACCTGGAAACAGGGATGAGCTTAGAAGTTGGGTATATGACTACCCAGGGTCAATCAGAGACCTTTCAAAGGACCTATAACTGGATGCTGTGAGAAAGATGATTCTCATTCTGCTGGGATATCTGCTCCAGAATGCTGTGGGCTCGGGGTTGCCAAGGGGCTTGTCCTCATCACACAAGAGGAGACCATCTTCCAGGAGAGAATGAGACCAGCTCTTAGAGAGAAGAGGGCCAAGGGGTAGAGACCTGAGGACCTCACTATTCCCCAGATCTGCTTGAGGTGGAAGCTTCCTCAACCTATGTTATGAGAGTGAGTTAAGTCTCCTTTTTATGTAAGCTAGTTTGCATTAGGTTTCTGTAATCTGCAAGTAACAGGGGTTTGACCAACACAGAAATTGGTATCTAGAAGTAGGGCATTGCCAGTGATGGGCCCCATAATGTGAAATTTTGTACTTGGGTTGAGGTGAAGTAGAAGACTGTAGTGAGTCTTCTTTCCTGGGCTGGAAAGATCAAATTTTTGCTTTGCACTAAGAATTTGAACTAGGTATTTTAGGACTCAGATTAAAAACCTACCAAGCCTGGAGCTGTAGGGGATTTGCTAGAGAAATATAAGAATGATGGAGGATGTTAGCTACTTGTGTAGTTGCTATTGCCCTGAAGAAAGGGACAGGTTGGTGGGTTGAAAACAGTGAAAGGATAACATATATCTGTTGATAGCCAGAAAGCCAAGACTACTAAGGGTCATTTATTTGTGGAATTACAAATGCCAAAATATCTGTCCCATTCTCAATTTAGTACACAGAAAGACAGGAGATTATATTTGGAACCAGAAAAGGCCAGAGAATATGAGAACCTCTCCTAAATACTACCTACTCTGAGTCATTCCTGCTAAATAAAATAATAATGACACTTATGCCCCTATATTCCAATGGGATATGGCCTGAGGGCCAAGGATAGATTAGCTCTAACTCACTACTCCAATTTATTGTCTTGTATGGTCCTACAGCAGAGACCAAGATAGACAGATATAAAAGAGAGCTAGAAGCATGGGCAGAGGACCAGGTTTTGTTGCTAAGACACAGAAACTGAAAGTCAGGATTCAGATTTACAAATTGTTACTGGCTAACATTTTTGGCACTGGTTCTGACCTAATGCAGTTTCTCCAGAATTGATTCATTAACAGCTTACTAGAATTTTAAGGAGTTAGCCTATATGAGAAACCACAGACCAAGAAAGGGGCCTGTGATACTCAACCCCTAAGGTAATACCCAGGACCCCATAACTTTGCCTTGGAATTGGGCTGCTAACAACACCCCAGAATATCCCTCTCCACCAATGTCAGGGAGAGCCATGGAGTTCAATGGCCAAGGAGGACCCTGTATATAAGTAGGAGTAGGAATGGGATTGTCTTCCCATAGAATTCCTCTAGCCCTAGGGACATACATTCTTATGATTTCTGTCCAGCAGGATATGGCATGTGGTATTTGTATTTTTTTCTCTTCTCTATTTACCAAATGGGAGTTTCAATTGCTGTTGTCCTGTTTCTACTATTTTATGTTTTGTATGTTGAGGTGGTTAACCTCATTATTTAGTTCTTGGTTCCACTGTTGTGAGATATTATTTCTGGATCTAGTCAAGGCAATGTATATGATCCAAAGATGCTAGATGTGGATATGGAGTTGGGAAGGTAATCAAATTCTCAGGTGGGGACACCTTTGGGATTACTTGTATTCAGTAAAGAGTAAACATGCTGGGAAATGAAGGGGTGAAATACAGTGAATATCTTTTGTTTATGTTATCCAGAATATATTCACCCTTTTTCTAGCAACAACTCCCTTAATTTTCATGAGATAAGTTCTCCTGTCTATTCCATGGGGTGCTATTGAAGCTATTGGTCACAGTAGTCTCTGGCCACAAGGATGGATAGTCATTATGTTCCTCCTCCTAGAAGTAGTGATTGGTACAAGGAGTAGGCATATGACCAAACAAGGCAGTCACAGCCCTTCCCTGAGATTATTGTATGGAATATAGAAGATAGTAACTTGCTCTTTCTGCTGTGGTTTTTCTACCAGAATGCTCTAGAACAGAATGTTCATTATAGAATTAAGGGAGAACATTTAAAAAAAAGAGAATGTGAATTACTTAGAAAGAGAAGCCGGGGCAAAAGATGGGGGTGGGAGGCTGGGGGTGGGGGAGAGTAAGAAATAACAAGAGACAGACAGACCTAGACTAAATGACTACATCTAAGTCCTAGTCATTCCTGAAACAAGTTCTACCTCCAACTTCATAGTCACATAAGCCAATAAATTCTCCATTTCCTTTGAGCTAGTTTGAGTTGAGTTTCTGTTGCTTGCAACTAAGAGAATCCAGACTAGTAGAATTGGCTGTCCTGCATATGAAGCCCGGGATCTCTTTCTGAAGGTATTATGAAGAATCACAACAGCACTTTTTTTCATGCTGAGAGCACCAAGATTACCATTTTGTGCCTCAATTCAGACAGCTGTTCTATACATGTAATGCACATTTGCAAATAACTTGTGCGAAATCAATTTGGCTCATACAACTCTAGGTAGGGCTCTTTAGGACTTTTCATGATGAATCAGTTTGGACTGCTGAGGTCAGCAATCTAGGCCACCAACTGAGCCATTGATATGGTCAGAAGACTGGCTAACCTTACAGACTCCTCCTAAGATTAACAGTGAACTATGGCAAGTAGGGGAAGAAAGTTCTTCAGGGACTCATCTAAGCAAGTTCACTAACACCATGAAAAACTCTTCCAGTGCCATAGCACAGCCAGCAACTTTGTGCTTGAAACCAGGGAACCCAGGCCCACATGCAGAAGACTAGAAATGGACAAGATTGTCAGGCATGGCTCTGATTTACTTCTCTGTCTATCACAACTTATTGTGATAATATATTCTGTGTGTCAGGTCCTCCTACAAAACAACATGATGGTAGATTCTATAAGACTGTGGTATTTTGTTAATCCACAAGACCGGTTACCAACCACTCCAAGCCTGGACAGAGATATTTGACCAGCATCTGCTGCTGTGATGGACCTAGGCTCTATGGGACTAAAAGGTTTCTCTATGGGCTGGTACTCTGGGATTCCCTAAGTATTTCTCCTTCAGAAATAATCTGTGTCCTATAGCTCTTTTAGCTGTTATCCACTGTTGTAAAGTGGTGTGGTGGCAAGGTGTGCAGTAAGAGGAGTGTTCTATAATCTTCTAGTTAAATCTTCGTCTTTTAGTGGGCCTGTGTCATGGAACTGTGACCTTCACAAGTTTTTCTCTAGAGGTATAGCTTTAATTTCCCTGCATCCTACTTCTTTCCAATGTATTTCATTGAAGCTTTGACCCCTGTTAAATTTGTATTTTCCCTTTAAGTTAGAGGAGCCTGGAATGGGAAGAATGCCTTCCCTCCAGCTGGGAGAGGCTCTGGAAAAGTTTTTTCCCTTACAGAGTAGGTTTTTGTCATGAAGCAGGCTCTTTCCCTCCCCAGACCTAGAGGTCATCTTTCTCAGATTTTCATCATGAGAACCTGGTGGGATTCCTGGAAGGACAACCCATGAAGGTGTAGGGGCTGGCTCTAAGAGTATGATCCCCAGGAATTTTCACTCTCATGTTCCTCCACATTCAGCCTCTAACAATTAATCAAAATTACAATTTAAGTGTTTCTACCAATTTATGGTTCCAGTAACTTCTGTTCTTGGCTGATTCAGCAGATCTTGGCTGTGTTTCTCTGGATGTCCCAATCTCTCCAGATTTCAGAGTGGCAGTTTGCCCTGCAACCCAAGTTTCCTGATAGGTCCAAGTAGAAATGTCGATTTTTAATTTGTACACTTTTTTTCTTGTCATAAGCACAGTAGTGATGACTTCCAAACTCTTTACATGTTGTAGCTGAGGCCAGAAGTCACAAGTGAATTCCTATTTGCCAGTTCCTTCTTGGTTCTCCCAACCCGCAGCCTGTTTCTTTCTTTTCTTTTTTTTTTAAATATATTTTATTGATATTTCACAGAGAGGAAGGGAGAGGGATAGAGAGCTAGAAACATCGATGAGAGAGAAACATCGATCAGCTGCCTCCTGCACACCTCCCACTGGGGATGTGCCCGCAACCAAGGTACATGCCCTTGACCGGAATCGAACCCGGGACCTTTCAGTCCGCAGGCCGACGCTCTATCCACTGAGCCAAACCGGTTTTGGCCCGCAGCCTGTTTCTTGGTTTCTATGCATCAGGAAGGAGAGTAACATGGCCAGAGCCTTCATACCTTATGCTAATGACTCATTGGGTCTCTGGAGCCAGCCACTTTTTAAAAAATATATTTTTATTGATTTCAGAGAGGAAGGGAGAGGCAGAGATAGAAACATCAAAGATGAGAGAGAATCATTGATTGGCTGCTTCTTGCACACCCACGGGGATTGAGCTCATGATCCTGGCATATGCCCAGACCGGGAACCAAACCATGACCTCCTGGTTCATAAGTTGATGCTCCACCCCTGAGCCACACTGGCCAGGCTGAAATCAGACACTTTTACGGAGGAAATCAAGTGTTGCTTCTCAGCTCAACACTCTATTCTTACTGGACATAAACCAAGGCATCTTCAACCTCTTAAATTTCCTTCAGCACTTATAAGTTACATCATTTATTGATGAGTCAAAACATCTTTTATTGTAGCACCAATTTTGTTTGATAGTAATTTATCCACAACTTGTTCCTCTCTCTCCCCTTTTACTGCAGTCTTCAGTTTGGTAAATTTTTCTGCCATTTTTGTTATTTCACAGTTCTAGGCTTATAAAGGGACATAGCAACACAGATCATGAAGGGGCAAATAATCTGAATACTTTACCTTCATGATTGGTCACCAAGGTATATTCAATCTGAGAGCACTTGGAGTATGATGTCTGGGATGTCTTGAAGTAACATGAACTGCCAATCACACTCAAGGGTGTATTCAACCCTTAGACCAGGCAGGTGCCCCTCTCATGGTTTATTCAGACACCTTACAGGATGTGCGGTTTGGGAGGAGAAATCTGCTACTGACATATTGGTGGAAAAGAAAGGTGAGATCAAATTGAAATTTTCTGCAGATGAAATGCGATCTTAACCATTGTAGTCTTGTCATTTAACTACAGTGGTTGGAGTAAAACTCTCTCAGTGTGTGTGATTTGTGTGATTTGAGCACAATCCTACTGATAGGTCAAAAGCTGGGGATACTCTGGAAAAGGGTGTAAGATAATGCAGGGACTTAATTTTTTCTAAATCTTTGAGTTCATGTGGGTTCATGGCTAACATTTTCCAACTTCTCTGAATGTTGGAAGCATGTGTAAAGAAGTAGGAAAGAATCATTATTTTATATCTTTAAGCCCCAGTTCTCCATGCTCTCTAATTTTAATTGAAAATGTTAATTTTATTCATTTTTTCAAGGATTTTTTTTTGTATCTAGGTAAAATGAAGTTTGAAATGTTAAGCTATCAGGAGCAGAGGATCAGTTTTAAATTATTGTGGCTGTATTTCATACTAGTACATTTCACATGGAGCAGAAAAATACTAAAAATACTACTTATGTTTCTTTACTTGCCACAAAGTGAAAAACTGAATTATACTCCTGATGATAATAATCTGAACTAATTTACAGCTTACACAGTGTACAATTAGAAGTCCAATTATGGCTCACTATGTGGGGAGCAGTTGTATCCTGAACTAAATTATGAGAGTTATCTACTGTCACTCTTTCATCTCAAGTTAGAAAATGAGTGGAACTAGAACTTCGTTCCCCGCTGTAAGCCCCTGGACAGGTCTATGAGTCATAGCGTAATTAATGAATAAATTATCTTGGTAATACTCTCTAATTATACCCATATCTAACGATGGAATCTTCTGCCTACCTAGTTACTACTATGCCTTTCCATTACACTAGACCAGTGGTCGGCAAACTCATTAGTCAACAGAGCGGCAAACCGCTGCTTGCGAGCCGCATGTGGCTCGCGAGCTGCAGTTTTCCGACCACTGCACTAGACCATAGAGTGTGGTTTGGATTCAAAGATGAGCAAGAATAATGGCTTAGTTTGAGTTCAAGTCATCTTTTTCTTAAGTGTTTTTACCAAAACAAGGAAAAGACAGAGGTAATTGGCTATGATTCTCCATTCCACCCATGTTTATCATGGAAACATATTTGAGGTTGGTGGACTTGGCTGTGTGGGTAGAGCAAGGTGCCCACCAGAACAGAGAAGCAGACTCTGCCCTGCTTCTAGCCCAAAACTACTTAAGTAACTATACAAAGTAATAATTCTGTTACTCAGAACTAATAGAGATTCCAGGTCTTGAAATTCTGGTTGTGCCTGAATTTTCCCTTAACTGCAGCTGTGCTGGAGAAGCCAAGAATTTTCCATAGAAGTCCACTTGGAAACTCTCTGTGGGTGGTCCAGCCTATTGTAACCATTCACAAAAGATATATAGTGGTGTCACAGAGGAGCTTGGTTTGGCTCCTCTCAACTAAAAAGCTCCACCCAAGCACATTCTGTGCTTGACAGTGTCTGACATCCAATTGCTGCCAACTGTGGCAGTTCCTCCTGAGATCTCTTCTTACAAAGGACGGTTTCCTCAATTGCATTAGGTTCTGAATGTTTTTATTAATGTCATGGCACTTGTCTTGGTAAACTGATAGCTCACCTCCATGCAAAAGTAGGCTGGTCTTCTATTGGGCATGGGAGACCTTGGTCACCCCTTCAGAACCCTTTTGGCTTCAACCAGTGCTGTGGATGCTTTGATAATCTTCAGGGAGTTGCAACTGGGCAGTATTGGACAACACTACTTTAGGCATGTCTCATTTCCCTCGTGAGTGTGTGTGTGTGTGTGTGTGTGTGTGTGTGTGTGTGTGTGTACCTTGAGGCCTCTCTGATGTTGTAGCATGAAAATCTCAGGAAATGGCTCTTCCCTCCCATATGTTTAACCTGGAAATGCATATGTGCATGAGGCTACTAGGGGACAGGGATCACTGATAAATGCTTTCCCTCTCTGAACTCCTGGATAGATGGTCTGAGTCACATTTATGAGGATCTTCAGAAAGTCTTGGTAGGATTAAACACCAATTCCTCGCATGGCTTGTCCTGCTTGCACTCCTGATTTCTGAGGTCACATTCAGAAATAAACTACCTGCAGCAAGCCTTTGTTTCAGACTCCACTTTCAGGGAAAGCCAAGCTAAGATACAAGGATCTAAGTTGGGCTCTTTAAGTCTCATGCTAAGATGTCAGCATTGCCACCTCTGTATAATCTATTTTCTGGAGAGAAAGAAACTTCTTTCAACCTCTTTGGTTTGTCTGCTGTAGAACACTTGTGAAAATCTTTGTAAAAAAATAACATATGAGAGGCAGTTGAGAGGAAATAACCTTGACAGAGAAAAATCAAGGGGTATTATGACTGTATCAGGATCCTGAGGGAAAACAGATAGCACACGTGTATCAGAATACTAGGTGTATCAGTTAATAATGCAGTTTTTTTCAATAGATGGAGTTACACATATGTTGATATATATGTGATTTGATATGTATGCTATTTTGTTAGTATTGACAGCAAGCTTCAAAACTTCATGTCAAATTTGCTGAAGGTGTTAACATCATAGATATTTTTACGCTTAAAAATGTCGAATTTCGTGCCAAAAAAAGAGCATTTGCGGGAAGTCTTAATTCATTACTTTATTTTGAAGAAAAAGTTATCATATACTTTGGGAAGCTTATGGTGAACATGCTCCATTTCAAGATACTTGTGAACACTGGTTTAAACACTTTAAAAGTGATGATTTCGATGTGAAAGACAAAGAACGTCCAGGTCAACCAAAAAAGTTTGAAGACCCAAAATTACAAGCATAATTGGATGGAGATGCGTGTCAAACTAAAAAACAACTTGCAGAAAGATTAAACATTGCTCAGCAAACAATTTCTGATCATTTACAAGCAATGGGAAAGATTTTAAAGGAAGGAAAATGGGTGCCACATCAACTGAATGAAAGACAAATGGAAAACTGAAAAGTCATCAGTAAAATGTTGCTTCAATGGCACGAAAGTCTTTTTTGCATCGAATTGTGACTGGCGATGAAAAGTGGATTTATTTTGAGAATCCCAAATGCACAAAATCATGGGTTGATCCAGGTCAACCATCAACATCAATTGCAAGGCCAAATCGCTTTGGGAAGAAGACAATGCTCTGCGTTTGGTGGGATCAGGAAGGTGTGGTATATTATGAGCTTCTAAAACCAGGTGAAATCCTTAATACTGATCGCTACCGACAACAAACAATCAATCTGAACCACGCTTTGATCGTGAAACGACCAGAATGGCCCAGAAGACATGGCAAAGATATTTTGATTCATGATAACACACCATCACACACTTCAAAACCAGTTAAAGACACGTTAAAAGATCTTGCCTGGGGAGTATTAACCCACCCGCCGTATTCGTATTCACCAGACCTTGCTCCTTCAGATTAGCACTTGTTCTGATAAATGGCACACACACTTTCTGAGCAGCACTTCAAAATGTAAGAAGAAGTGGAAAATTGGGTCTCTGAATGGTTTGCCTCAAAACAAGAAAAGTTCTATTGGGACGGTATCCACAAATTACCTGAAAGATGGGGGGAATGTGTAGCTGGCAATGGACATTACTTTGAATAAAGCACTTTTGATGTTTCTCTTGAAATTATCGTGTTTTCTTTGATTACAAAATCCACCATTATTAACCAGTACACCTAGTAATTCAAGGATAGCTTATAGACAAAGGTACTGGCTCCAAAGGTGTGGGCAGGGTGCAGGGAAACCAGCAGAAACCCGGGATTAGCAGCTAACAGCACCTTGAGGATAGGATTGCCAGATAAAATACAGGATGCCCTGCTAAATTGGAATTTCAGGTGAGCAATGAATAATATCTTAGTTTAAGTATGGTCCTAACTATTGCATGAAACATATTTAAAAGATTGTTTATCTGAAATTCAAATATAACCGACCATCTTATATTTGTCTTTGCTAAAAATAGCACCCTTTTCTTATACTCAAAGGGAAGAGAGAAGATCAGAGAACGTGTTAGGAGACAGTTGTGTAGGACAGACAATTCAAGGCAACCTCACAGGGAGGGAACTGGAGAATAAATACTGAGATCTCAGTCTCCCCCCTTCCTCTGATCTCCTGCAGGGCTCACCACTGGCTGAACCCAACCAGAAACCAGAGGGCAGGGGAGCCTGGGGACACGGACCGGCAGGTCAGCCTCCGTGGGCATGGGCAGGGTGAAGAGGGTGTCGAGGGTGGTGAGGGCATCTGAGGGGCAAATGGGGGAAATTCAGCACAGCAGCCATTCCTCTCTCCGCTCTACGTGAACCTTCTCTAAGAATTACCTTTGATCCAAGTGAAATCACAGAAAGTGACATCTCTAGATGGGAACAAGGCTATCTGACTGTAATTGTTATTCTCTCTCTCTTTACTCATTCTTCTGCCCTGGTCTCAATGATTCTGTAATTTTGTTAATTCCATGCTTTGTATTGTAAAAAAATGTCTTAAGTCTTTTGGGGAAGAGAAATATAAAAACAGTTTCTTCACTCTTAGAGTTCTTCTATAGCAAAGGATCTCCCCAGTGTCATAACTCTGCAGGTTCTATTCACCCTTAATTCTCTAATTTTAATCCTCTTATTACCTGTGGATTTTGCTTGTGGATTCTGTGCAGTAGCAGGTCCTTCACATTTGTAAATGATACATTAAGAGACATCTGAAAATCATCATCGTATTGGAAATGACCTCTATTATCTATAGCTTCCTCTGCATGGGGTATGTGGTGGGCATATCTATGTCATGGTTCAGAACCATTGCCCAAAATGTCAAATTTATAATGAGGACACTATTTCATTCCATTATTACTTTTCTTAATGTTTTCTTTATTCTGTCACTCATACTGGCATTTGGCTTTTTCCCCCCAGAGTTGTTTTTGCCAAGAAACAATGTTTTAGTCATACCATGAGTGAGGCACTGCAGAGCAGAGGACAGCAAAGCAGTACTGAAAGGCAGATGCCAGCGTCCCCAACTAGCTAAATGACTCGTTCCTTCTCAGAGGGCATGATTCAAATTCACAGCTCAGAACAATAAAACATGACAACATGCTGAGGAACTCCCCAGGTCATTTTTAAATGATAGAAACTGACTGTTGGATATTCAAATGTGAGTCATCCTTAATAAGAGCAATAGTCTGTGTGGAGTGCTTACTATGTACCAGCTCCTAGTCTAAGTACTTTGCATGTATCATCTCATTTAATACACACAACAACCTTATGAGTGTGGCAACTAAGGTATTGAGAGCTTACATAATTTCCTAAAGGCCCACAGCCAGTATGTTAAATAATATACCTCTTCATTTTTTTTTTCCCATAAATGGAACCCAGCAGGAGGCAGATGAGAACTGACATGGTAGATCCTCAGTGATTTTAGGGACTCCGGTTCTAAATTTATGCACATGATTTGAGTTCTTCTATCCTCATGCTCACCTCATGGTCTAAAATGGCTGCTGGATCTCCAGCCATCACACACATATATACATCACAATATAGAAGCAGAACAAAAGCTGGAATGGCAAAAAATACCCTCCCCCATCTACCCTACTTATATTTTGGCTAAAATTTTATCCCAAGACACAATCTAGTTACATGGTCTCACCTAGCCACTAGGGTGGCTTTAGAAAACATTCTTATATTCTAGATGGCGTAAACTTAGATGAAATTTTGTGGTGTTCTGTACCATGAGAAATAGAAGAGTGAATATAGGGGTGGACAACCAGCATTCTTTGTTATAGTGCTTGGCTGGGTTGGAACCCAGATGTCTGATCTAGAGGAGCTCCCACTCTTTAGTGACCAGATCACAGTTACTCTTGGTGCTACTTTATAATATATCAAACCCTTTGCCATGACATTTTCCCAGAAAAGTCTCTTCCTTGCTTTCAGTGTTTCACATACTGGGGAGGGTAAGGACTTTAATAAAGGTTAATATCATCACAAGGTATAAGTTCTGACAGATGGCTAGCGAGGGTGTGTGGGGCGGGGCAGGGGGGGGGGCGGGGGCTGGGATAATAAGGTGAAAGCATGTGGTTCAACCACAGGCCTAAAAGAGCTGCCTGACTATGTCTTTGCAAAATAAAACCTCAAATCTCAGGATCATTGGACCTTAAAGAAACCAAACACATAAAGGCCTACCATTGTTCCATCTTCATTTATATTAATCATTTTCTTAAATAAACTAACTCTCAAAAGAAAATATAACATGCAGAAATGTCACAAAACCCATGCTGACAATGGTGATGAAAATTCTATGAGCAAAAGCATGTTTGATTAATCATATACATGCATGACTTTTCTCTTATACCATCTGTTTAGAAGATGAAAAATGTATTTTGCTAGTGGTTTGGCATATACTTATAGAAAGATTTTATTTAGAGTCTGCCAGTGGATTCTGAGCCTGCCATGACATAGCTTTCAGAACTAGGTATGCTGAAATGTTCAAATATTAATGCCAACAACATTCTTATCATTAAAACATGAAAGTTAAAATGTTTTTATATTCAGTTCATATTTTGGAGTCTGTGACTGCAGACTGAACAATCTATTTGGAACTAAGCTTAAAAAATACTAAAATAGAATTCTCTAGCATTGGTTGGTCTCTGTGATGGATGGTATCTAAATGATTCTGGTTAGCCAATTTTATTTTCTGGCTATTCAGCGTTAAGAAACACAAAGCTTAATCTTGATAAACATTTCCACAGAATGTAATACATGTAATCACTGATTTGCAATGATGAAGAGACCACATTATAGGAACTCCAAAGTAATTGAAACAGGGAAAACTCTACAGGGTAGAATTGAGACACTGGATCTTTGGCTTTAACATATTAAAAGCAGAGAGATGATTAAAAAATAACACTAGATAGTCTAAAAGAAATACCACCAATGCCCTAACTAACCCATTGTCACATCCTTATTCATGCACATATTGCATAAGTTAAAATTTCAATTGCACTTGATTGTATTTTAAATCCCCAGGCTGCCTATGTGAGCTAATGAGCCACTTGAGGCAAAAGGGAACCCTGTTGCTTTTGTGGGTTTTATGAGAAACAGATGGATTGGTTAGACTCTGGGGATGATTCTGGAAGGTGGTTGTCCTGATCTTCATGGCTACTTGCCTCAAGTATCACTGATACATAACAAAACTTTCCCCGTGTAGCTTTTTTATGGTCTCTACTGTTTTGAAATATTGTTTAAACCCACAAGGTGAGTCAGATTTTCAGTAGCCTGATCCATACTGAGATGAGAGAGGTTAAGAATAGAAAAATTGGACGTTTCTTATTGTCAACAAAATTGGGTCTTTTCTAGCCTTTCAAGCAGTAAGCCCAATAGACCAAGATACATTCAGAAATAACTATCTGAGAGACATAGTGTTTATGCTGTATCCAAACCCAACTATTCTCGACTATTAAAATATTTAAGGCTTCTGGAAAAAAATTTTTTTTGCCTTATTTCAAAGGGAAAAAATATCTTATTCATGGAACATCTTTAAGAATCCTGAATGGTGCCCTAGCCAGTTTAGCTCAGTGGATAGAGTGTCCGCCTGTGAACCAGAGGGTCCTGGGTTTGTTTCCAGTAAAGGGCATGTACCTCAGTTGCAGGCTCCTCCCTGGTCTGGGCCCTGATTGGGGCACATGCAGGAGGCAACCAATAGATGTGTTTCTCTCACATTGATATTTCTCTCTTTCCCTCTCTCTTCCACTCTCTCTGAAAATCAATGGAAAACTATCCTTGGGTGAGAATTAAAAAATATATATAATAATCCTGAATGGCATTAATAAAGCCATCAATATCATGTGCCATTTGCACATAACAAATAATAGGCACAATTCTCCAGTGTTTTTCAGCAGTTGGGTGGGAAAGGACATCCTGACACATTTAAAGAGGTATTCCTTCTGGTTCTGTGAGGAAAAGAGCCTAATGTTAGACAGAATAGAGACAAGCACAGAGCACCTGGCCATAGAAAACGTCAAAGACTCGTCAAAGAATTCTCAGTAGCAGAACTCCAGAGCCCACGCTGAGACAGGTCTAACCAGGAGAGACTTGATGTGGTGAGAACTGCAGGAAACATTCCAGTCCTCTTGTCTGACCTTGCCTGACCTAAAGGGACAAACATCCTGACCCTACAGGCCTCCGTAGACCTTCCCTAGACAAAAACCTTCCCATGCATGAGCGTTGTGTCCAGGAGGTCAGCTCAGGCTGAGCTGAGTCCTTTGTTTCACTTACCGAGACCTCAGCAGAAGTGTCAAAGATGAAATGATAGTGACAGGTATCTACTGAGTAAGTCACAGCCCAGGCCCTGGACTGAGTGCTTTACAGCTGTTATCTTCTTTAGTCCTCACAACCACTCTACAAGGGATGTTTTAGGGGAATTGAGGTAAAAAATAGGGGCAGGCATCTTTCAGGTCCCAAGCTGATAAGGAAGTTCTTTTTACATGACAGCACGCAGGAGGTTCAGAATTGTGAGACAGATAGCAGAGTCAGAAGCATTTTTGTTTGTTTATTTTCTTTATTTTGACTCAAGATCCTCTTAAATAAGAATCAGAAAACTGTAAGACTTTGTTTTTCTGCATTCTGATGTCAATATCTCTCTTCTTAAGTGATGAAGGTCTTCAAAGTTCTGAATAGCAATAAAGGTCTGTCCCTGACTCCACCACCATCTCTTGGATAGATCAGGCAAAAACTACATTTGCCCATGAAGAAGCAGCCTGGATAAAGCACAGTCTCTCTCCCTGAGCTGACCTGCTTCCTCCTGGCACCCGAGGAGACTGACATGAGTGGAGTCAACTGTGACTTCTCCCCTGGAGCACTGAGAGGCTGTTAGAGTAGCACAGATCCAAAACAGGACCACTGTCTCAGGACAATCGAAAACAAAGCCAAAAAAGCACGATGTCACCCTAGGCTCTGTTTTATTTCCCTAATGTTCACTTTATATTTCATTTTGTTGGAATGGAATGGTTTAAGCTCTACTTTTTTCAATACTGTTTTGCATATTTGATATATTTGAAGATTTGGGAACAATTGTTACTTAGCAGGTGGTCAAAAAGTAGCCTTGGCCAGGATTCATAGGATTGACCCAAGTTCTAGCCCAGGAAGGCACTCCCACCATCCCTGTTTTATTCCTGAGGAAATGAGGACCAGAGAGGGTAAATAACTTGACTGCGTTTACATAATTAGAAAGTGGCAGAGGACAGAATCAGAACTCAGATTATGTAATTTTAAAACTGGTTCTCTGGCTGGGCCAGTGTGGCTCAGTGGTTGAGTGTTGACTTATGAACCAGGAGGTCATGGTTGGATTCCAGGTTGGGCACATACCCAGGATGTGGGCTCCATCCAGTGTGGGGCATGCAGGAGGCAGCCAATGAATGATTCTCTATCATCATTGATGTTTCTACCTTTCTCTCCCTCTCCCTTTTTCTCTGAAATCAATAAAAATATATTTTAAAACTGGTTCTCTGATCTCCTAGAGTATACCATCTCTTGGAAGCCAACATGCTTGCATGTTTATCTTGAACCAGTTGCAAGATAATAATGAATTAGAGATGAGAAATACAGACAGGTGGCTTCTAAGTCTGCGATTGTGCTAAGCGTTTAGGAGAAGACAAACTTCATTATGCAATATTAGATCAGAACCTCAAAGAATTTGTTGCTGACACTCTCCTTGGAATGAATCCGGGAAAATGCTCCAAAAGTCTCTTCAAGTTTCTGGGATTGTTCATTAGTCAATTAATTTTCTTTCAAGGAAACTCTTAAAAGGATTTTTTAATTTGGGGGTTGAAGGTGGAAATGCTAACTAAACATATTACTTGCCCTATATTAAAAAAAATTTTAAGCCCATATTCCTGGAATCAGAATTAGGCAGAAAACTGGACTGAGTTCAAAGAATGATAAGACAAATAATTAGGAGGTTGGCAGAAGTGAATAGCAAAGAAAGAGTAAAATTGCTGAATGTGCACAGTTAGATTAAGCCAGAAGTAGGGAACAAGGGTAGGATAGATGGAGCTTTTTGAGGTTTGCGATCCTCAAATACAGCGAGAAGGGATTGGGTGGCAAATATGCTGTCAGAGAGACAGTATAGATTTAATAACCAAAAAATCATTTTTTGACTGTGAGCTATATGAAAGCAAGGGAGGCAGCACTTCATCAAGATGGCATTACTTTGGAAAACACTGTAAATAAAAAGCAGACTATTCTTATAAAATCAAGATATGTGAGTTCGTGATAGAAAAAATGCAAAAAGTTCATTGGACACATCCTAAGCAGACCCAAATTATCCTTCGAGATAGACCGGGCTTGTTCAAAGCACAGAGCTACCTAAATATTCTTTTCCTAGTTTCCAACTGCTTCCTTCAACTTTCTGTTCCTTCTTCCTCAAGAGGGCACCAACACCCCATCCCTAGAAAGGGTGCTGCTATGTGTGGGTTTCACACTGAATGTTGACATCTCTCTACAGGAAAGAATCTGGTTATAGACCAATAAACCAATAATGAGACTTCCTATTTTAGTTTCAAATATCTCCAAAAACAAATTACATTTTGTTTAAACCCAGACTGATCATTAAACAACAAAAAAAAAATTGGGCATATTTAGGAAAGAAAAACTGTGAGACTGTGTTCATGGTCTCAAAATGGAAGGGACGAAGTTCAGCTGAACTGCAACAATTATACATGATTGTGCATTTATACTTGCAGAATATTTATCTTAAGTCTTGGTGGGAGCATGAAAAGAGACCTTATTTTGTATGTGGGACTTGTGTACAAACCAGCAAGCACACATTAGTGACAAACAGTCTTTGTTAAAACGCAGGCAGCAGACACGTCAGAGGTAGCCAAAGAAAGTGTAACGGTCCTCTGATGAACACATACCATTTACTCTTATTTGGTCAATAAGGCCAAAATGACATATCACCACCGAGGACTTGCTGTGTTCTGTCAACATTTGCTTGCATATGTAATAACATGCTTCATTTCTCCTACTCTTGATTATTAAATCTAAGCCTGGGTGGTAAAATCCATGAATAGTATGATGTTGTGCTATATTTTCTAGACTTATTTGAGTAAGATGAAGCACTGTTGCCTATAGTTTTTTTATTTTTTTTCAGGTTGTGAGCTAATGACCACCTGGTAGGAGTCATTATGTATAAAGGCTATTTATAGAGTTTACTGCTTTGAGCAAGTAAAATGAACAATAATTTAAACCTAACATTTAATGATACATATAATTGTTTTTTTTTTAATATATTTTATTGATTTTTTACAGAGAGGAAGGGAGAGGGATAGAGAGTTAGAAACATTGATGAGAGAGAAACATCGATCAGCTGCCTCCTGCACACCCACTACTGGGGACATGCCCGCAACCAAGGTACATGCCCTTGACCGGAATCGAACCTGGGACCTTTCAGTCCGCAGGCCGACGCTCTATCCACTGAGCCAAACCGGTTTCGGTGATACATATAATTGTTATTGTGCTACAAGGTTATTAGGTATAAATGCTAAGCAATTTACATAATTAATATTATTTTATTCAGCAGAACCAGATTTTGGTGTTTCACTCCTCATTACCCTTTGCCTTTGGTTATTGATATAAAATGATTAACAAATGTTGCCATTTTTCTCTAGACTCATGCTTTTCTCCATATCTCCCCTCTTTTGTCCCTTCCCTCTTCTGTTCCTCGACCTTTTCTTTGTCATAGAAACCATTGTAGTCCTCATTGTTACCATCATCATCTTCCCCTGCACACTGACATACTCTGATATCCACACATGTTGGAAGAGCAAGGCTTTGGATCTAACTCCCAACGTTGGGGAAACTTTGGTCCCCATCTTCCATCTTCTGTGACCAGGGGTGATGTTCTCAGGGCTTCGAGTTGTCCACCAGCACTTAGACCCTGGGGATAAGTTGTATTAATATCCTAAGGCTGCTGTACTAAGTCATCACAAATCTGGTGGCTTAAAACAACATAAATTTATCCTCTTACAGTCCTGGAGGCCAGAAGTCTGCGATCAAAGTGTTAGCAGGGCCATCCTCTCTCTGAAGACTCTAGGGGAGGATCCTCCCTTGCCTCTTCCAGCTTCTGACAGTAGCTGGCAATTCTTGGCACCTTATGGCTTACATCACTTCTCTGTTGTCACATGGTATTCTCCATGTATGTCTATGTTTCAGATGTTCCTTTTTTTTATGATACCAGTCATATTGGATTTAAAGCTCATTCTAACCCAGTATGACCTCACTGTAACAGATTACATCAGCAAAGGCTATAGTTCCAAATAAAGTCACATTCATAGATTTTTGGGTAGACATGGACTTTTGGAGGACACTATTTAATCCAGCATATACCTTATTCCATACCCTTCTGGAGGGGGTCTTTGATCTGCTTTCTGTTCTTACTCTCCATTTCATTTGCTGCCACATTTTTACACTGAATCAACATTTAATTTAATAACTACTTATTAAAAGAAAAAATGTTTCAGATGCATACTTTCTAGGGGGCTTGAAGCTGCAATAGCTCTAAGGCCTGAGACTCTTGATTCCCTGAGAAGAGGAATGACTAGTAGCACTGAATGAAGAGAGGGAACTTAGGCCAATGGCAAAGCCACAGGAGGGTGGGGGAAGCACTGGGGGGCTCATGGGAACTGAACAGTTGGGAGTGTTAGAGCAGAAAGTTGAAAGGAAAACGTTGGACTTCAAGGTGTGGGGGAAGGGGAAGAAGACAACTTGCGGTCCTAGAGCTGTGCACAGAGTTGATGGGAAGCATGTGCTAGGATGGAGCATGAGATAGAGATCTAACCAACCGTTAGGTTCTGATCCACTTCCTAAACCTCACCACTTTCCCACCAAGAAAAATCTCTACTATCTCACTGCTTTTAAGGGGAAAGAACAAATATTAAAACCCAAATATCACCAGGACAATTGAATCTGAGTAGAATTTGGTAGAAGTGCACATGCTAATGGTGGTTCCTTTTCTCTTTCACCTGGGAAGGAGATACAAAGTGGGGTGTCTGGGAGACACAGCAGACCCCTGACGGAAGAATGAGAGAAGGAAGAGGAAGCTGCGGGCTTCGTATGAGGTTTTGCTGAAAGGTTGGCCTGCTTATCTCTATCTCTACAGGGACATGCATAGAAGTGTTTCTTATTTAGAGTAGCTAGGCCAGCCTGCACCTCGGCAGGTGTTTCCTGTGAGAGAGCCTTACAAATAATTATTACCAAAGCATATGCCTAGTGTGGTAAAATTCACAGGTGACACATGGATGTCACAAAATAATTGCATATTTAAGGGCCTCGAAAGGGCTTAGAGCCACATTCATTCTGGTTGTCGCAGAAGACCCATCAAATGAACTATATCGGATGATGAAAAGAAAATCCTACTAAGTCATATTTTAAGGTGAGAGCAGAAATTATCACCAACCGGATGTTCTGGCCAGGGCTCTAGGTAATCTCTGAGCTAGCTCCAGCTTGCTTGCATAGTCTCAGAGGGTGTTAGACAGGAATAAGCCTGAGATTCCTCCGGATCCAACCCCCTTTTCTACTAGTGAGGAAGCAGGCCTAAAGCGGCAAGTGATTTGTGTAAAAGTCACACAGATGATTCAAAGTAAAGCCAGGATTCAGACCCAGGCCTCCCTGAGCCAAATGCTTCTTCTGTTCCACTCTGCAGCAAAATGTTCCCACCATCTTAAGTTTGTTATTCTTCAGAGTACCATAATGATGGAGGCCTTTGCATGTTTTCAAGAAAAGGTAATAAAAAAACAACAAAGAAAAATAAGAAAATCTGTTTTTCATTGATCACACATTTATTGTGCACAGATTTTGTACCAAATACTGCATCAGTGCTGAGCCATTATTTGAACATCAGATTCAAGGACACATACTGTACCACTGAGGATCACAATCTCAGTTTTAGTCAGCATTCTTGCTTTTAGCATGATTTTCCTAGGTCAGCAAAGTATTTTCTGCAAGTCCTATTGCCCTCACATATAAATCTCACATAGTTTATAATAGTGAGTGAGGAGAAAGCAGGAATGGTGGTGAGACTGTGAAGGTTAAGGTTGATATGAGAACATCAACATCAACTTTAGACGCATTGGCTCAATGGGGCTAAAGCAATCACACTAACATTTGATCACTTGGTGAGATGGGCATATAGGAACCACTCTCTGCAATGCCCTTCATCTGTACTCTTGTATTCTCTTATGGAAAAATACGCATTTGGACTACAAGGTAAAAGTTACTAATCATCCTCTCCACTGTCTGTTCCTCCTTCCTGCTGTAGCTCTGAATTATGAGTATGTGTGTTAGTGGCCGGACAATACAATGAGTTAAACCATTACTGCTAGCCTAACAAGGTAAAAGCTGTATTTTATGTGCTTTCATTGTAAATTATGCCTCCATTGCTAGAGGTTCTTTCTTTGCCTAGCATCTTCATGCTTTCCTCTCTGCCATTCTGTATCTACCAGAGTCCTCAAGATTCTTTCTTTAAAGTAGCTGAAAGGCTTTTCTTTTTCTCTCTGTTTATTGGGGCAACCATAGTTCAAACCATTGTCCCCACAATGAAAGAAAATACAGCGATCTCCTGTTTCAGGTTTTTTCCTGTCTCTGGACCAAAGTGATGTCTTCATTAGACGTCAATGACATCACAGCATTTTCTATGCAGCTGTGTCCCCAATGCCACAAAAAATTGGACTGCCTCTCTGACTAGGAATGTGCTCATAATCTGACTTACTATTTGAATGAAGTCACATCATTTGTTTTCAAGGATCTAAGGTTGCCTCTTCTTAAAAAATAAAATAGCCTATCCTTGTGTTTTGAATCAACTAGAATCTAAACATTCATAACTTCTATTCTATATAATTGCATTCTCCTAGACTCTCCTTAATGCATCTTCTCATCCTATCAGATTGGCCACCATATTGATTCACTTCTCCCTCACACACTATTTTCATTTATGGTTTTTTACTTTTGATTATATGGTTCCCCGTGCCCAACCTCTTCCCATCCAGACATTGTTTGCGCTATGCCAAACAATGCAGTCACTCTACTTAGTAATGATTTCATCCCTTCTGGAGCTTCCATACCACTACCTGGGAATTGTACACTGTAGAACCTGGAGATGTACATATAAGACTTAATTATATGCTATGTTGTATCATTTTGCACTTTCATGCACTTCATTCATAAAACAGAGATCCCAATATCTCTCTGAAGGGTTGCCGCATTAAATGTGAAGTGCAGAATTGTGTTTGGTAAGTACTGTAGTTCTTGATGAGTTCCCATCTCCTTCCCTTCCCCTTTGTCAGAGGGTTTGAGTTATAGCTGATGATATTGTGTCCTTCACAACAGGTATTGGATTCAAGCATATAGAAGTTCTTAATACTTACTGACTAGAACATGGTTGATCTAGAGACCCACACCCATGAATTCTGACATCAAATACATATATTTATGTAATCTTGGTTCACAATATCTCCAATTTCTTAAATCAATATTCTAAAATTATAATATTTAGTAATTTATTGCTACAAACTTTTATTTTTATCCTACTTACTGGTCCTTAAACTTAAATAAGTTTCTGAGACGTGTACAGACCAAAAATCTCTCTCTTGAAGGCACGGCATTGCCATTACTCATCATGTCCTTTTCTCTGAGACATGTCAATACTGAAAGCTGGCAAGTCTTACTATAAAGTGCACATTTCCTTTTTTTTTTTTTTTGGAGGCCTTGCTTTTCTGTTGGCAGCAGAGGAAACCGGAGCTCCAGAAATGAGGAAGCTTGGCTGAATTGAGTCCAACTTTCCAATTCTCAAAGCCCTCGTCTGGATAGCTGCCCCTGTAAGGGAGTGGCCAGTTTTTACTCTTGATTTCAAGAGCAGTTTTGTTCTACTCAGATGCTCTTTCACAAACTTTTTTACTCACTTAAATTAAAACATTTGTTTCTGACTTCCCGGACATGGTTTATAGCTCTCAACTGCTGGCCAAGGCTGTGCAATTACTCCCTGGAATAAAAGTACCCTAAATCATATTTAGTTCACTTTCAGCTACTATCTAGAAAATCTTGTTTGAACTTTCTGTGTAGCAATAAAATTCATACTAAATACAATTATCCTCAGCCATGTATATTCTACAAATAATCCCCAGTTTAGCAATAGTTGTCTCCTAAAGCGATATTCCTTTGCTAGATGGTATTGTGCAATAAAGCAGATCTTTGCAAAGTTTTCGAATCACCAGAATCTAAGACAACATATTATTTACCTCAAATGGTCAGCGGCATTCCAAATGCCACAGCAAATTAGATTAGAAATTATACAGTTGGTGTGTAAACATCCACTAATTTACCCGGTGTCTGGTTCTTTCATTTGATATTCAGGAATTTAAATAATTTAAGGTTGTTTAGCTCTCAGTTCAACCTTTGCTTTCTGGATATTTACTTGGAACTTGCCAGTATTTATTTAAGGATATTAGAAGTGCTTGGGGAGGATTTTCTTTATTGCCCAGGAGGGTGGTACAGCTATGTTGTAGCATTTGTAAAGATAAGGTGGCAGTAGGTTTACAACTTGCCTGCTTAGTTGGGAAAGCCATTCTCTAAATTTTTTCTGTCAGGAACCCACCCACGCTGCTTATCTCTGTGGAGAGATTGCCACCAGTGCCACTAGAGTGGCAGCTCTGAACAAAACTAAAAAGACAACCAAATTCCTTTACAGAGTTCCCTATCTCCTGTTTAATTAATTCATTTATTTTCCTAGTTGGTTTGGAGTCAAAGAAATCTAGACTTTTCCTTTTTCTGGCTGTTAGATCTTCAGAAGACTCATCCGTCTGAGTCTCAGTTTCCTATCTGCAAAATGGGGATAAGAAATGCCTTTCTTGAAAGATCATTGCAAGAATTAAATGATATAATATGTGAGACCACCTAGCAAGATTTTAGGTTATTTTGCTCTCAAAACAATCCTTTCTTGTATATTTACTAGGAACTTGGAGCTATTTAAAACGCACAGAGCAGTAGTTCCTGCCTCTTCTTTTAAGCACCTTAAAATGTTATTCTTGAGCTTCCTTTCTCAGTCATAACCCATTCTCAAGAACCTGAGGCTCATCAGACTAAATTATAAATTACTGATAACAACTTAAACTCTTAATCCATAAATGGGACTTTTTTTACTCCAATATTTCTTCCAGAGCTTTAAGTCAAAGAAGCATCTGAAGAGTATGAGGTTCCCAGGGCAGGGAACAAAGACAGAGCGTCCAGGCCAGTCAAAGGGAAGGTTAATCTTGCACTCCCGGGCGAGGTTCACCGGTCCTGAGGATAGGGCCGGAGAAGTCGCGCTGGGCGGGAGCTGAGGCACTTTTTTTACACAGGTGTTCAGTGAGGGCGGAGGACCATGAGCTGAGGGCGGGCAGGGGTTCCAGGAATGGAGCCAATATCTGCGCCACCATTTGCCTGGAGCACTGGTCCATCCTGGGTTCCAGGAAGGGACCAGCATTTGTGTCGCCATCTGTCTGGTGCACTAATCTGTGATCTGCGTCACCATCGGTTGCATGCATCGGCTTCTGGAATTCCTCTGACCTAACAAAGAGTCATAGGATTACAGGCATTCAATTGTAGGTCCTTTCGATCAATAATTATTTGAGTGCCTACTATGTACCAGGGGCTGTTTTAGCAGTTGTGAGAATTGCAAGGAATAAAACACCTGAACATTCCTGTAGTCCTTCAGCTAATCTCTCTGAAGGAACAGCTATGGTGGTTGATTTGACCACATCCAAGGTGAACAATAAAGAAAGAGCGACATACTAGAATGAGACTACAATTGAGAAGGCAAGGAAGCCCAGCATGTCTGAGGCAGAGGCAGCTGTACTTCTCATAGACCACCCTTGGCCCCCTCCCCCGACCCCACACTCCTTACAAATAGCTCTTCTGCAGCCAGATGGGTTAAGGACTACATTTACAGTTTAAAATGCTCAAAATATAGCTGGTGGTGATGGGGGATTTGGTTTATTAGTTCATTTTTATGTATGAGAGAAACTGCAGTAGAAAAAAATTCAGTGTTCATCTTTTTTCAATTTAGGTCTCAGAGATTTTTTGGCATTAAAGCTCTTCCAGTTTCAGATGTTCCAGCTTTAGCTGTATTTATGTGATGCCAAACCAACTAGTTGAAAAATTACAAGTATGGGAAATTAGCCAACTCTTTTGTCTACAAACTGCCAACCAACCAGGTTGCCTGTTTTTTATTCTTCACTAAATTATCCCATCATTCAAATGGAATTGACTGACAATGCCCTGCAAGACCCAAACAAAGCACAAATTCTGCTTTGTATAATCCAAAGCATTGATTCATTGTCCTCTGGTAGAACATGCTCATTGTAGAAAATACAGATAATACAGAAAATATGAGAAAACAAAAATTACCCCAAGTCTCATCATACACAAATATTGATATATATACACTTGCAGTATTTGTCATATATACTAGTATATATACTAGAGGCCTGGTGCATGAAATTCGTGCATGGGTAGGGTCCCTAGGTCTGGCCAGTGTTCAGGGCTGATCAGGGCCTTCTTCCCCAGCTGCTGGCTGCTGGCCGGGGCCTTCCTTCATTCCACGCCACCACCTGGTGGTCAGCGCACGTCAAAATGAGCAGTCGAACTCCTGGTCAGTCAAACTCTCGAGGGGGCAATTTGCATATTAGGTTTTTATTATATAGGAGATATATATTTATTAGAACACTACCATAAAATAGTTTTCAAACATATTTTTCTTTTTATTTAATGGCATATAATAAACATGTTGCAAAATAATTTTTAAAAATCATGATTATTTTGCATATTGTTCACATATTCGATGTACCACCATTTATTTAACCAAGCCCCTATGGATGGATATTAAATTATTTTCAACTTCTAGCTACTATAAAAATTCTGCAATAAACTTTTAAAGAATAGAAATCATTGTGTGTATCTCTGATTATTCCTTTAGTTCAAAATTTTAGAAGTAGAATATTTGAAAACTCTTAACCCATATTGACAAAACTTCCAACCAGCATAGTCAAAGATTCTAACAAATTTATGTCTCTACATACAAGCTGTTTATAAGAATGCTGCCTCTACTCTCTTCCTAATTTTTAAACTTTGCCATTTTGATAGGTGAGAAAAATGGTATTTCCTTGCTTTAATTTATATTCCTTAAATGACTAATGAGAATAAACATTTTTTAAATTTTTGTTGGCCATATGCATTTTTGTGATCATTCTTATTTCTAAATGCCTTCTCTTCAAAATGAGGCAAAGCAAATAGCAGCAGCAGGCTAGTAAAATAATGTCTCAAAGTTGCTATCTCCAGATAATTAAGGAAAGCACTTTAACAAATATTTATGTCTTCTTCAGGTAGATGCAAAAAATGCAAAATTTTTTACTCATTTGCCCTTACAGCAATTAATTTTGGAATTATTAGCTTAGTCCTTGTGAAGGAACTTTAACGAAATGCTGGAGTTGAGCTGAAGAAGTTTAAAAAGATAAACATTCTGCCAAGTGGGTGCTGAATTTGAGGCTATCTTGGGTGACAGGTGATTCAAACGGCATTCATGTCTGATGGCCACGCTAGGCTTCTCTTCTGAATGTGACTTCTGATCACCTTCCCAGCAGAGGCTTGTGGGAAAGCTATTGAAGCCTGAAAATACTTATTGGCTGCCTCCTCGAAGTCATTAAGAGAAGCTTCATGTCCTGACCGTGTTATTCTAGAAATTATGTAAGGCAAAATTAACAATTGTCCTTAATTACTTGCACTCATGTGTTCATTAAAATCAAGTGTTGTCAGGGTTATGGAGTCATAACGCTGATATGGTCATTTCCTTCGATTCTGCCTAAAGTTCCTTTCCTTTGTGCCAAAATAAGCAGATCCCATGCTCATCTATAAAGAGCAAAATTGTGGTGTAGTTCTAAAAGAACAAACTAATTTGCTTTCATCGAGGCTTTCTTCAGATCTCATTTTATTTTAAAAATAATGTATTTTTTTCTATGTTGCTGTAAATTTTAAACAAGAAAAAATATCAAAATCAGCACATGGCTAGCATGTCTGGGCCCGGCCCTATAAATAACCATGCCAGCTAGACCGAATGTGGAAAATGGAAAACCAGATCCTGTTAACAAAAGGAAAATTCCATTTTTCATACATGGTCCTGCTCTTATTCTTGGCCAGTGAAAAACAAGCGCTTTCTTTTTCTCAGTATTTATTGCATTAATGTGCTGGCAATATAGACGTTTCAATCTTTAGAGTAAAAGCACAAATCTATCACCATGCTCATTTCACTGAAAGTGTGCTCTCTGCAGAAGCAAATTGATGCTATCCTCCACCTTATTCTCTCTCTCAAACTAGTTGATATTGAGACGGAGGTCTTGCCCAACAACCTCCATGTCAGAACACAAATGGGCAGGACCCTCCTTTTTAGATAGGACTTACTCCAGACCAATAGAAGAGTGAGAGGAACATGAAAATGAAAAGGTGGTGAAATGGTACCCAATTTAATTAGCTCTGTCTTTTCAGGACATATTTTTGGCCATTTCCCCTTAAATCCAAGCTATTGTACATTTGCTATATCCCTTTTTTTAATTCTATGGGGTAATTTCCCTTCATAGAGAGAGACTCTTAAGAAAAAGGAAAGTTAAAGCATTACTCCTTTAGGTAGGAAAATACTTTGCCACCACTATAATTTCCCCAACATTTCAAATATTTGAAACATTCAAATATTTAAAAGTAATCAAACACACATTAAAGCTGAAAGAATTTTACAGTGAACATCCGTATATCAAACATGTAGTTTTAACATTAACATTTACTCTATTTTATCACTGTCTATCCATCTATCTAAGCTTCTATCCATCTGTTCATCCATCTTATTTTTTGAGGCATTTCAAAATAAATGGCAGATATCAGTATATTTCATTCAAAATACTTCAGCCTGCATATAATTAAGTAGAGTTTGCTATTTGCTTAGTTTCGTTCATTTGATATAAAATGTACATATGATGAAAGGAACAAATCATAAATGTACATTTTTGGAGTATTTCAAGTATACGCATTTCTGCAAACCTGACTCTTATGAAGATAAGAGAAAATTATCATCATTCCAAAGCATTTCCTGTTCTGCTCTGATACCTGAAGCAACTGCTATTCCGAGTATTTTCTACCATGGATTTGTCTGGCCTGTTATAAAATGTCATGAAAAAGGATTTGTACTGTATGTTCTCCTTATGTAGGGCTTCTTTCACTCAGCAGATTCATGCAGCATCTGGTAGTTTGTTCCTTTTTCTTGTTGAGTAGTAGTTCATTGTATGCCACGGTTTATCCTTTCTCCTATTGACGGATATATGGGCTGATTCCAGTTTTTTACTATTTTGAATAAAGTTGTTATGACCATTCTTGTCATGTATTTTGTAAACACATGTTTTTGTTTCCTTTGGGTAAATACCCAGGAGTGGCCTTGCTGGGTCACAGGGAAAGTGTATGTTTAATTTTATAAGAAATTGCCAGACCGTGTCCCAAAGTGTTTACACCATTTCACATTCTCCCCAAATGAGAGGCAAGCATTTCAGGTGCTCCGCAACCTTACCAACATTTGGTGTTGTCATTCTTTTAAATTGGCCTATTTTCTTGGGTATGGGCATCACTGTATTTTAATACATGTCTTTGCAAGGCTAACATTAATACTCTTGGTGCTTAAAGTTTGTAGCTATCCTTTATCACCTCGGGGAAAAAGTGGCCCATTGACTTTTGGGAAACTTTATATCTTTCGTGCTCTTTGGTATTGAGGTGATAAACACATAGTGTAAAAGAAATACAGAAAGAAACAATAAAGCATGGTAATATTAACAAGTTGTTTGACAGAAGACTGGTAACACTACCTGCTACTATCGCACAGAGAGTGTAAAATGCTGAACCCCTATAGAAGCTTTTGCCACTTATTTTTTTTTCCCAGTGCTCTTGTGAGGTAAGAATACTACCCCATACTTAAAAAAAAAAAAAAAAGAAACTGAAGATCAAAAGGCTAAAAAAAATTTTGCCCATGGTCTCACTGCCACCAAGGGACTTGCCTAACTCACAAAGAAAAGGATTTAAAAGGCCACCAAAAAATATTATTTAACTTAACATAATAAATGGAAAGTGTATATTTTCCACCAACTGGTAAAGACATTCATAATTTCAGTGACCCTCAAAAGGGCAAGCAGAGGAAACAACGTGTTTTTTCTCAGCATTATCTGCGGCATTCACACAACACTGACTTAATTCATTATCAGACCTCAGCATAACCCCTTAATGGGTAACTCAGGTTCATACAGTTCATTATCTTTGAGTTTCTTTTGTTTGCTTCACAGATGGAGTACTTTACAATGTCTATGAAAAATTTTCCATCTGGATTAGATCAACCCCAAATGGAAGTCAAAGAGAGAGGTACAGGCTCCTGTGTATCCTGGGATGTCAGGAGGGGAAGACTTATCCAAAAACAACACAAGTTCAGTTTCATAAATTGGACAACAGGGAGAACTAGCACAATGACTAATAATCACTTCTGTGCTTTGCCTCTGGTAGCCTCAGGTTGGGTCTTCCTCAGCTATTAGCAGACCTTTGTAAGATGGCTGTGGTGACAGCCAATGGGCTGTCAGGTGGATAATTCCTTTAAAGTATTTCTTTCCTTCATCTGCTCACATTCCATATTTATCTTGTTGTCATTGTCCTCTAAGTGATTTCTGGTGATGCATTGCCTTTTAATGACACTTTTGCCTTCCTTCATTCATTTCACTCTCACAATGGCTCTTTAATGGGGAATAAGAAAGGAGATTGATATACAAAAATTTCATTTTTTCATTCATTGATTCAACATTTAAAGATCCCTATTATCTCAGGCAGTTACAGAGCTGAAAAAGATGAAGTTTTTCGTGGCAAATCTTATGGTTGTGTTCAGAAAAGGTATGTTAATACTTTCAGATGTGAAAAGTGGTAAACAAGATTTCAGTAGAGTGTTGGCAAGGCAGAGAAAAATGGATGACCAAGGTTAGGTTACCTTCTGTTGGTGGCAAAGTCTGAATAGAGATGCCAGGTGGTCTCATTCTTTGCCTAAGGCTTCTTTCATTAACAAAAATAAAATTTACTGTTTATAAATCATTTTTTACATGTACAGACTGTTCTCAAAAATATTTAAAGAGGCTTACAAAAAATGTACAAATAATACACATTACAGGTCCATGGATTTTTAACCTTTACAAAGCAGATTCCTGACACTAAACCTTCAAACAAACATGAAAGGTATTTTTTTTTTCTTTTCTTTTCTTACATTGTTTCCTCACTAGCCTGAACACAAAGTTGGCTAGGTCCATCCTAGGATGTCAAGCTGCTTGGGAAAGTTTACCAGGGAGTCTATGGCTGTCTCATTACCAATTCCTACCCTCCTCCATCAGTTAGCACCTCCCACAAAAAAAAATCCCCTATAGGCCAAGAGATATGTGTCCCACTGCCTCTCAGCTCTTTGTCTAATCCTGATCCAATATACCTCCCCTCAATTCCAACATTCTTCATTTTTCAAACGTCATCAGTCTTTGCTGTTTACTCTATTTCTAATGTCTTTCCAGGGAATGACTGAAAAATGGAAAGAGTAGGAGGACAAGTGATGAAGAGCCATTCTTTATAGCAGTAGAAACCCAGGGACCATTTCATATGTTAAAATTTTTATATTTCACTAAAATGGCTTCAGTTACTTGGTATTCCTTTAAAAGTTAGTAGCAATCTAGTTTCCATTGCTTGGGATATGGTGTCCAGAAAAGAAGGAGGAGGAGGAGGAGGAGGAGGAGGAGGAGGAGGAGGAGGAGGAGGAGGAGGAGGAGGAGGAAGAGGAGGAGGAGAAGGAGGGGGAGAAGGAGGGGGAAGAGAAGGAGGAAGAGGAGGAGAACAAGGAGACAGAGGGAGAAGGACCCGCACATACTCTGAAAAAAGAGGAAAAAAGTGTTGGAATTCAGTGTAGTAAAATCTTGTGAGAGTTTTGGATGAGAGTTGGACATGCTACTTAATCTGTTGGACTAAATTAAACCAAATGAGAACAAGCTGTTACTGAGCTTTTAACTAACATGTTCAATTTTTGTTATCTTTTACCTCTTTCCTTAGAAGATGAATGCATTAAAAATAGTGTCTCTTTCTTTTAAGGAGGTGACTATTTTATTTTCTAGTTTAATCTTCTATCTATCTTCACTTCCTTTCTGTCTCAGAGCTTTGAGAAATGTCATGCTGCCTAAAAAAAACCCATCCCCTCAACTTGCCATACGCTTCCCATTCCATTCATTTAGGCTTCAGCCACTTGAGTTATGGGAAACTATTGTAGCCTTTTAACTATCCTATCAGGCAAACTTCAATTCCAGTAATAAACTATGTGCTGGATTCACTGTTTACATTCATGGAAAATCTTCTTAAAAAACGGTGTTTGGAACACTCTGTTGGCATTTCAAGCTCCATTTCTGGTATGTTTCAACAAAATTCTATTTGTGGATTCTTTTTCTCTTCTCACACCTCCCTTTTCTCTTCCCTTTAAAAAAATTGGAGATCCTGTAAGTTAAATTGATGCTTGATGTAATTTCCTGTAATAGCAGACATAGGCTCCAGCACTAACTACCCTTTCATGGAAAAACAGCTCATTGCCCCCAAATGTGGAGTTACACCCTTGAATTATGAGTCTGGATCATTGTGGGGTAGATCTCTGTGGAGCCAGAAATGAGGGTGGGTAGTGGGAGAAAGAAGCTGGCAGCTGGAGGGAGGGAGAAGGTTTTCTGGGAATGAGTGCCAGAACAGTGTTTAAGAAAAGCAGAAATGTAGTGAGGCCAAGGGAAGGACAGGTAAGCTACATGGAGAGATTCTAAAAAGCCAGGAGAGATTCAGACTGTTTGGGGCTAAACTTGATCCTGCCATAGAGCATATCAATTTAATTTCCAAAATCATTGATAAGTGGAAAATCCCAGAATTATAATGTTTTCCAATAGTTGGTGCAAACTACAGTCTTTGAAATATCAGGTGGACAAGTAAGCTGATGGGTAAAGACATTCTGTGGGATGTGTTAAAAGCAATCTGTATACATTTGTAGGTCTGTGCTTACATGTCTTTCTAAACTCATCTCTAATCTCTTAGGTCTGGAAATGAAGCCTACGAGCCAGGCTTTCCTGTATTGATTTGCCTGTTTATCCTGATTTACGTCAGCTCAGATTGCTGTGCAAATAGGATTTATCTGGTGGTGCATTATCATAGTTTATGTTTCTTCCTGACTCAGTCTAAATACACAGCCAGAAACATCCAGTCAATTTACTGTGGTTAGCTCTTCTTAACTTTCAGAATAAAGGGTCAAATTGGTGGGCTAGCTCTCTTTTGAAATAATTTCAAACCCCATTTTTCTGCTCAAGGCAAGATACAGTCATACGAGATGCCCATGTGCCCTTGTTAACCAAACAGCAGAGAGCAATAAATCAGACTACATAGTGAGGTAGGTGGGTGGCTCTGAGACAGGGATAGATGGGCACAGGAATCCTTGGGATAGCAGTAAAGCTTTAATCCATGCAATTTGACTTACACTTTTTTCTAGAGATTATGTGCTACCAAAAGACAAAGCTGCTACCAAAAACAAACAAACAAACAAACAAAAAAAGAAGATGATAGTAGTGGCAGAACAAATAACAACTTTATCTGTAAGGGAAAGAGGAATTTAAATTTCTAAAACACTAAAGAAGGAAGGAAAATGGGGGAAATAATGGATTCCTATGCAGCCAGACCAAGACCTGGTCTATGGCATTTTAAGTGTGGAGACACTCCATCCAGCTACATGCCAGAGCAGTATTTCTCAGCCGCAGCACTACTGACACTTTGGGCTGGATACTTCTTTGTTGTGGGGCTGTTTTGTGCGTTGTAGAATGTTTAGCAGCAGTCCTGACCTATACCCACTTGATGCCAATAACACCCCCTACTATAGTTGTGACAACCAAAAATGTCTTCAGACATTGCCAAATGTTCCCTGTGGGGGGAAATAACCTCTGAGAATCACTGAACTAGAGTAATCACCAAGACTAGTCTAGAAATGAAATGAAATAATTCGACTTTTATTTGATGGTATCTCAAGCAAGATGTAATGACAGACAGAATGGTGTAGTGGAGAGGCACAAGTTTTGGAGTCAGGTAAATAAGGATTCTAAACTAAGATTATTTTATCTAAACTACAGAGTTTATAAAATGAGAAGCTCGGGAGATTTTGGAGTGTGAGAGAATTGAAGAAGAGAGGAAAGGGAATACTCAGTATCAAGGAATGGATACTCTTTAAAAAAAAAGTTCCATTCTTATGTTTCCAAAAGAACCTGTGTGTGTGTGAGTGTGTGTGTGAGTGTGTGTGTGTGTGTGTGTATGTGTGTGAGAGATTTACCTGAGCATCTAGAATATAATATCATTCATTGAGTGAATCACTTAAGTCTCTTAGTTTATTTGGGCTATGAATTGATCATCTACCATGTGCCATGTACTATAATAAGAATCCAATGGTTGAAAACAAATTTGGTCCTTACCTTCCTAATAATCCTAGTGGGTTATCGATGTTGGCCCTGATGGGATATTGGAACTATTTAGAAGAAAATCATAATTGAGTAAAATCTGGGGAGTACATAGATTGGGTGCAACACATACAGGTATTGAGAAAAGCAATCTGTATGGGTTCTGAGTTGTCTCTACACATTCTCTCTCTTTTTGTTTTAATCCTTCCCCAAGGATATTTTTCCATTGATTTTTTAGAAAGAGTAAAAGAGAGAGGGAAAGGCAGAGAGAAACATTGATGTGAGAGAAACACATTGATTGATTGCCTCCTGCACAAGCTCTGATCAGGGCCCAGGCCAGGGAGGAGCCTGCAACCAAGGTACGTGCCCTTGACCAGAATCGCACTCGGGACCTTTGGTCCACAGGATGATGCTTTATCCACTGAGCAAAACCGGCTAGGCTCTACACATTCTTTTTGACTTTGCCAAGAATGTAGTTTCTTAGTGATCTTCACTACCACCATTTCTTAGTGTTAAGTCTGCAGCAAGCAACCTTCAGAGATGAGGCGATGTCTCCCTCTAAGACAAAGAGCAGGCTTGCTTATTTGCTTTAAAACAACAAATTCTCAAGCCTAGTGTTCCTGTCCTATAAAGCAACTCACTATGTGCACAGCATCAGCATTCACCTATTCCCCTCCATATTGCTTCTATGGAAATTGGGGGCAAGTGGAACTGACACAAACAGGATGCTCATGCTGCTTGCTGTGCCATGATTAATATAGTCCTTTGTTTCTGACCCAGGAGTCTCTTGTCTTCTCTCAATAGCCATTAAACAGCAATAGGCTAACTTCTTATCTTACACATAGAGTAACATCCAGTTCCATATCCTGAAAATGGGATTCAGTACACAGGGGCTTTAAAAAATCAGCAAGAAAGAAAATTTCCAGAATATAAAGAGACTTCAGTATTTTATCTGTGCACCAGGCCTAGAGAGTAACTAGTCCCAAACGAAATAGGAGAACATGGTTCCAGGAGTGACAGGAATAATCTCTTTGAGAAAAATAAAATAAAAAGGAGAAGTTTTGGGGTATGCTTAAACAAAAGAAGGTGATTTACACTTCTGATAGAGAGTTTGAAGATGAAGTATTTGTAGATTTTAGGAAACTTCAATACTTTTCAGTTAATGAAAATGATTCAGCCTTATAGCAAAGACCACATTAAAGCTGTTACCTTCCCAGATATGCCTCTGGTTTCATATGACTTCCAGATAGCAATCATGACTCAGAGAGAGAAACAGAGGTGAGGATATACAGTTAGGATTGAGAATGTCAAAGAAAGAACTTTGAGTGAACATGGAAATGACTGGAAGCAAATCAGTTTAGAATATAATGAATTTTTTTTTGAAAATTATATTGTCAAGGATACTATATACCTAGCCTCAAAAGGCCTAGACAATTAGATAACTCTTGAAGCAACCCCAAGTAGAAAGTATGTTCTAAAACCGACACAGTCCCCAAGGAAGACACACATATCAACACCCACTTCAGATGTGTCGATGGAAAACATGGGACCAGAAAGAATTTCTCAGGGGGCAGATTCAGGAGGCATGAAAAACAATGGACAAGGAAGTTCTTTCCATAGTACAGAATCATTGTCTAAGCAAAGCTCCTTTGCTACTTTTTTATGGAATGTTTGTTAATACTTAGGAGCTGAAATCTCACTCATAGGATTTCATAATTGTTGTGTACCAATGACTGCTCCGTGCCTTTTATTCTTCCATTTTCCTGCTCTGACATTGCCTAGTGAGTGTGTGTATTGGGAAAATTGAGGGGCAGGGGTGTAAATTACTTTTCTTTTAGTTCATAGGTTCTTGGACCTTGAGGAGTCATATCTGGACCTGATAGAGGACTGTGCACTACCCGAGGATCATGGGGAAGCAGTGACTGATGGGGAAGCAGTGACTGCCAATATTGATGGGGAAGCAGTGACTGCCAATATTGTCTTAATGGAAGGACTGGTTTTGTTCTACTGATTTTGTGGGAGGAAGAGTAAAACACATACAGGCTGATTGGAATAACAAAGACAGCAATATGTTTACCAAAACCCAATTCATTTTCTTCTTCCTATGAATATAGTTAGACTCCACTTCTGACCTTCCTTGCATATAGTTTAGGCTGTATGCTTTGAATTCTGACCAATAGGGTATAAGAGGGAATTATGCATACCACTTCCAATTTATCTCACAGAAATGTTCATCTCAATTGTCCAGTTTTATTCCACCCTGGCTTGTCTGCAGAATATAAAGGATTCAAAAGAGAACTCCAAGGTCTAAGGGGATAAAGGAGAAACACTTTGAAAGAAGCCTGGGTCCCTGACTCAACCCAGAAAGGACCTTCTACTAACTAAAAATGTGTGTATTGAATTTCTTAGGTGTAACAAATAAACTTCAATTATGTTAAGCCACTGAGATTTGATGTTTTCTTTGTTATAGCAGCTAGTAAACTTAAGAAACACAGAGGGAGACAGTGTGGCAATTATTAATACCAAGGAAAACAACAAAAAAAATGCACAAAAAAGGAATTGTAATCTTTGTATACTATGTAAACATATGAGTATAATTTTAATGAAGTAAATGCTGATTATGATTTAACCAAAATTCATGCTATAATTTCTTAGAAAGATGAGAACAAAAGAAAGAAAGAGGAGAGGAAGAAATGGAGAGAGAGTATGTTTGACAGGAGAAGAAGGTATAAACAACTTAAATGCTCATCTTCCTAGGTTGGAAACCTAAAATGGAAAATCCAGACTAGTGTGTCATATAGAAATATGGAGACAAGTATTAGAGCAAACACATATAAGTGTGGGAAGAGGAAACCAAGGATAGAATCAGAGGCTGTGTTTTTCACTCTAAGATTTGTAGAACTATTTGTTCAAACCATGCGTGGCATAACTGACAAAAATCAAAGTAAAATAAAAGGAAAAATTGTAGAACCTGAAAAATGACTGTAAATTAAAAACTATTGATGTTGGAGAAAAGCTGGATCGGTGGTACTCTAGAAACCAAGAAGAGAGCATATTTTGAAAAAAGAGGATTGTTAAGAGCATAAAATGCCATTGAGATGTTTAAGCAAGAGAAAGAGAGAAAAGTGCTCATTGAATTTAGTGTTGGTTGATGATCTCAGTGAGAGAAGTTTTAATGTTGCATGGGTGGGAGCAAGAGGGAGGTGCAGAAACAGATGAGTATGTTTGAAACTGCTTTAGAAAGGGTTAAGCTCTATGTTTATGACATGATTTAGATTATTGATTTTCTAAGATACATGATTCATTTCTACATATGAACCTCACATCGATGTGTAAAAAGGGAAAAGATAAATGAGCTTACTTAACATTTACATGAATCTTCTGCCATACTTCTGGAACATAAACTCCAAGAGTTTATAATCCTGAATGCTTAACCAGGAAGCTTGAGGCCAAAAACACCTGGAAATCTATGTTTAAAGAGTCACATGACTTCTGGGATGAATGTTCACTAGATGTTTCCCGCTAGTGATTATTTCTTTTATTTACTATTTAAATGAAGGCAAGATCGATTCACTTGGAATGCATCACTCTCAACAAAGAAAATATGATTAGATAACCAAAACATATCATCCATCTTCACAGTAGTTAGTCCTTATGTGTATTAACTCTGATTGCTTTTCATAGTAAACAAGATTTCCAAATTTCACACACACATTGGAGAACAGCAACCCAGGGGAATCCATGCTTGCCATGGGAAGAAAGAAAATTAAAAATTCAAAGGTAGGGAGAGCCTTTGCATATTTTCATAAAGGAGAAAATATAGACCCTCAGTCCTCCTACTATTGTTATAAATGTGATGCATTTCTGTTTGTTTCTAACACAGAATAAAGGGATATGCCTTGTTCTCATATAAAATAAGGTTACTTCTCAGTCTCAAGATTAGAACGTACCAAGAGTTTTTTTTAAAGAAAGGAGAATGCATGTTTCAGGGAAGTGAGACTATAAAGGTAATCTCTCTGAAGAAGAGAGAGCCTTATCGAACTAAATTTGCAGAAGTAAGACAAGCTATTTTGAAAACATAACTGAGATAAATGTCTATCTCTCCAGATGGCCTATTTCCTTAAAATAAATATTCTTGCTTTGGATAACTTTACTTAGATACCCTGAGAATCACTTTCTCTTATTTACCTCCAGGAAAATCACTTTCTCTTATTTACTCTGGGAAAAGTCCTACATTAGATATACCCCTGGGAAGACTTCCCCATTAATTCCAGTGCAGTCTGACGGAGCACTCACTACGTGTTAGGAACAGTAAAAGGCACTTTACTTATATCCTCCCACTGAATTATCCCAACAACCTAATGAGATTGGTACCATCATGCTCATTTTTCAGTTAAGAAATGTAAGCTCAAAGAGTTTACATTACTTTCCTAAAGTCAAAGAGTTTGTAAGTGGTAGAACCAGGATTCAAACCAGGCCTAGAAGCTCCAAAGGACCCATGCACTAGAATGTTCTCACTGCATCCAAGGTAAGTCTTCCTCTTACTCCTGGGCTATTCAATTCAGTGTGTCTACCATTGCCATTTAGGAAAACAGTAACCACTGACAACCATGCTTCATCTCTTACCATTTTCCCTATTCACACTCTTGTCTCTATATCTTTAAACACCTTTTTAATGAAAAGTTTAGCATTAGTTTATATCCTCCCTTCAGCCACTGACTAATGGAGCTGACCACCATACATATAAATGGAGAGACCATTTCTAAGGTTGATCTCAGACTTCCAGGATCCAGAATTCTTAGATACTGCACCCAAATTGTGGTAGTTTGTTATGCATTCTAGCAAACTAATATACCTGCCCATCATTGGCCCTTCAAGTCCCTGAATTCTCCCTGTAATGAAAGGAGCCTCTGACTCTTCTTCTAAGAGCTCCCTCTCTTAGTCGCACTCTCTGCCCTTCTGGCCCACCTTCCCTTCCTCAGTGCTGTACCTCTAGGCATAATGCATTCAAGACCTGGTATGTTTGCTGCCTTGCCCAGTGTCCTGGAGAGAATCTGTCTATGCAGCTCCTGTCATCTCTCCCCCGGAAATTGGGAGGAGTGCTAAGCAGAAAATACCTGAATGCTCTCTGGAGTGCATAACAATATTTTTTTTACCTCATTGCATTCTTTAATATCAATGGGACTGGAGCTTACTCTTGAACCATAGTCCCTATCTTTCTTGGGGCTCTCACCACCAACCCCATCTTAATAGGTCTATTGCTTTCTCAGTCTGGATTCAGTCCCAGACCTTCAAGCAACCTGCTGCTAACTCCAGCATTATCTTCGATGAATTCTTTTTAAGCTAATGTGTTGTAATCCAAAAGCCTTTGATTTTTCCCAATATTTTATGATGTGCCCCACCCTAGATCAACCTCTTGTATATTAAAGCAAGTTTAACATAAACATTAATATTTAATGTTTATTGAGCTTATGTTCTAAGAATTTACATCATCTATTATCTTATTTCAAATGCACACAACCCTATGTGGTAGGTACTATTATGATCTCATTTATTTTGTATTTTCATAATTATTGTCCTAATATTTCATAATCATTAATTCAACCATTCAACAAACATTTATTGAGCACTTACTGTTTTAGAATTGGGAGGGCAACAGTGAACAAACAAGATAAAGTTCCTGCTTTCAGGCAGATTACCATTCAGTAAGGGGATGTAGAAAGTTAGTAAATAGCCCTAGCTCGTTTGGTTCAGTGGATAGAGCATCGGCCTGCAAACTGAAAGGTCCCAGGTTCGATTCCGGACAAGGGTACATGCCTGGGTTGTGGGCTCGATCCCCAGTGGAGGACTTGCAGGAGGCAGCCGATTCATGATTCTCTCTCATCATGGATGTTTCTTTCTCTCTCTCCCTCTTCCTTCCTCTCTGAAATCAATAAAAATATATTAAAAAAAGAAAGTTAGTAAATAAATATGTGTACTTTAGATGGAGTGCTAGGAAGTACAAGGAGAGAAGATGGGAGTGCTGAGGGAAAGGGTGATGTTTTATATAAGAGAGTTGGGGAAGTCTCTCTAAGAAGGTGACATCTGAGTAGAACTTTGAAGTAAGGGAGAGAGATAGCCTGAGAAATATCTAAAGAAAGAAAGTTCAAGGCAGAGTGAAGAGCTTTTGTAGCTCGTTCTAGAAATTGCAAGTTGTTCAGTGTTGCTGGAGAAGAGTGAATACTAGGGAGAATAGCAGGATTTGAGGTTAAAGAAAAAGTAGTGAGTCATCTGGGAGGGTCTTACAGGTAGTGGTGAGGATTTTAGATTTTACTATGAGATGGAAAGTCATTGAAGATGTTTGAGCAAAGGTATGACATATTATGACTTGGGCTTTAAAAGAATATTCTAGATGTTCTGAGGAGAAGGGACTCTTAGGGCCATGGGTGGGAATGGAGAGACCACATTTGAGGTTATTTTAGTAGTCCAGATGAGAGATGATGGTGGACTAGGGTAGAGGTGGTGGGAGCAATCAGCTTGGGGATGCATTTCTAAGGTTGAGCCAAGAGGATTTTGCTGACATACTGAATGTGCAATATGAGAGAAAGAGAAGAGTCACAGATGACTCCAAGATGCTTTTGGTAGAAGGAAATTTCCTTTTACTGAGTTATGGAAAACTGTGGGAAGACCACATCTGTGGGGGTGGAAATGAAGAGTTTGTTTTTGGACATGTTAACTTTGATGTGTAAGTAAAGTTGTTGAGGGGGAGGCTAGCTATACAAATCTGGAACTGAGACACAGAGAGGTTAAGTAACTTAACTCAAGGTCACATTGCTATTAATGGTGGAGCGCTAGTGGTGACATCTGAACTTAGGCAGTCTGGCTCTTGTCTTACTCTTAAATAATGAACCACATCCTGAATCAGAATCCCACACCTTCCTTTATGCGATATTTCTGTGCTGATGGGTACATTTCTCATGGGCCAGCTTATCTATCCACCCTACAAGTCTCCTACATATCTAACCCCATTCCTTCAGATAACTTGGTCTCAGTATTCTCATTTCTAATTGAAGAACTATTATTTAAGTCAGTTTACCTTCTGAAAAAGGGTATGATGACCCAATAATAGCTTTATGCTGGAAAGGAAAATTGTTACAGAAAAATTAAAATATCTCCTTCTTCTCTTGGACACTGGTTCCATTGCACTGGGTAGAATGAAGGAAGAGAAACAACATTGAGATACCACTACACACCTATTAGAATGGCCCAAATCCAAAAAGCCAATTACACCAAATGCTGACAACGATATGGAGCAACAGAAACTCTCATTCATCACTGGTGGGAATGCGAAAATGGCACAGCCACTTTGGGAAACAGTTTAGTGGTTTCTTATAAAACTAAACATACTCTTACTAAACAATTCAGCAATCACACTCTTTGGTATTTACCCAAATAAACTGAACACATGTATCCACCCAAAATATACATGTAGATTTTTACAGCAGCTTTACTCATAATTGCCCCAAACTTGGAAGCAGCTGGATGTCCTTCAGTAGATGAATGGCTAAATAAACTGTGGAATATCCAGATAACAGGATATTACTCAGAGCTAAAGGACTGAAGGAATAGAAGAATTTCATTGACACCTTCTTTCTGGACTATCTTAAAATTCTGTGTACTCTTAGTTATTTAGGCCTGTTTCATTTGGTCTAAAAGTAAGTATTACAGAAAACAATAATATTCATAAGAAATATTAAGAACAGTGAAGCACCTTGTTTTAAGAGACATCCTGAATGCTTGCTTTTATACCACATATCCACTGAAAAACACTGTGAATAGTGCTCTTACTTGCATATAACTCTCCATATGGAAGATATTTAATGAATGAGTATTTCTTATGCATTGCTATAACAGTGATTGAAACTAGATTTCCCTGGTGATTTACCATGGAACAGAATACCAGAGCTAGCAGGGAATTTAGAGTCCCTCCAGTCCAGTGCCCTCATATTATAGATGAGCGAACTGAGGACAGATGGTGGTAGGGCTGGAGGGAGAGTCCAGACTCCCTGAGCCATAGATGGCCCTGCTGTGCTGCGGAGATTATGGACTGCCTTTTCACTGGGAGCTGGGCCTTTTGCTTGCAGGTCCTTTATTAATTCCCTGTCTATTCCTTTATCAGGCTTAATGGCACTTCTGGATTACCATCACCATGGTCCTGAAATCTTGTTGCTTTTACAAGTGGTGGCCCATGTTCTGAAAAATAATACCTCCAAGGCGCTTTGAACAGTTCCTCTGGCCCGATCACGTGGACATCCCCCTTGAGTATCCTAGTCTGTGAAGTTTCAGACAGCCTGCTCTCCCGATCCATTCAGTTCATTATGACATAAATATTCAGAGGCTCAACTTTGTTTCAGTCCATCAAGAGTTTATGTTCTATAAGAGATTTTGAGATCGACTTCTTCCCTATTACACTTAATGTGAAAAAGTGCTAGTGGAAATAAAAAAGCTCATACATCTAAATGATTTAAATTAAGTAAAATAAAATTTTCCACTCCTTTGAATTAGGCCATTAAAAATATAGCTTCGTCTAAGTACAATATTAATGAGCAGTATTGCAAGGAGAGTTTTAATTTTGCATTTCCTGACATAAAAAATTTAAAACATGCAATTTTAGCTTTGCTTTAGGTAATAATTTGTATTCCCTTGACTTTTATTTGGGGACATCAGATATTAGGGTCAAAAATGGGATAAGTTCAAAATTGGATGCACTGAGCCCTTATTTAGAGATATGCTACCCTCTTAGCTAGATGGTATATTGTAGACTTAAACCAGAGATTGGATTATGTGGCATTTCACACCATTGAAGCATTAGTGGTGAAAGTATACATAAAACAGATCTTTTAGACATGTTGACTTAATATTTTCAACATTTTTAAATCGACTGAAGAATGGTTTAGCAAAGATAGGCAAGGGTATAGACTAGTGACATCCTCAAAACAATTGGGACCCCTAGTGGTTGGGTGGTTAATATATTCGCATCCCGTTGTTACTGGGGTTCACAGGCTGGTGCAGTCTGGCATCCCTGCACCAGGACAGCCCTCCTGATGCTGACCAAGCATGTGTAAGACTCTGTATCTGGACTCTGCAGAGCTTTGCAGAATCCCTGAGACTGTGCAAAGACTCTTCTAGCCAGTACAGGTGCTTTGAGAAGTCTCATGGCTTTCCCTCGGATTTACATGCCACTAATCACATCAAATCAGAGGTGTAAGATTACACACCAGAGGCCTCTCCAGCCACCAGAAGGCACCAGTCCAGCCATTGCTATCTTGGAACAATGGCCATTTCCTTTAATCAGGCAATCCAATTAGCCACACACAAATTAGGAAGTTGATGTACCTAAAGCAATTTGTCTGCAAAAAATTTAAAACCTCCCATATGAATTTGCAATCAAGGAAAACCTTCTTTCGATTTCATTTGTTGCTGTTGTTAAACTGAAAGTTGGACACAGGACAGAATAAAGCAAACATTTCTAATTTCTAGTGGTGCCTAAGAGATTCCAAAGTATCAGCCAACATTTTGTTTGAATAAGTTGTGAGTGAGAGAGATACACAGAGGGTAAAATGGGTGGTTTAATTGCATCATGTTCCCTAACAAGAGATGGCAAATAGTATTTGATAAAAAATAGAGGATGTCTTTTTTCCATTGTCATCTAGTCTTGCAATGAAAGATTGGCTTGTTGTAGCCTACAGCACTGTCAGTGAAAAAAGAGCAAAGTTAACCCTTGTTTTCCAGATCTTTGCAGCATCCAGCTTCTCTGGGCAAATAATAATAGTAGTAGTAGTAGTAATAATAATAATAGTAATAATTAGGAGCCTGCATGACCGAGAGTACTGATGCTTGCTTATTTTTCTGTTCAGTCCATGCATTGTTCTTTACCATGCAAATCACCTTGGATTTAAATATGTCTAAGAATTCTCCCATATCCAACTCTTCATCAGAAAGGAAATCTTCCTGCTTTTTGTACAGGGTTTCCCTATAATTTTAGGGTCAAATCCAAACTTCATTTTACAATGAAGATTCTGTGGCCCAGGAAGTAAAAGATGTTTTTAAGATTACACAACTAATTTTTAAGTGTTTTTTTAATTAAATAAATTTTTATTGATTTCAGAGAGGAAGAGAGAGGGAGAGAGAGATAGAAACATCAATGATGAGAGATAATCATTGATTGGCTACCTCCTGTACAACCCCCACTGGGGATTGAGCCCACAACCCAGGCATGTGCCTTGACCAGGAATTGAACCGTGGCCTCCTGGTTCATAGGTTGACACTCAACTACAGAGCCACACTGACCAGGCTACACAGCTAGTGTTTACAACACTAAGGATTAATTTTCAGAGTGCCTAAATCCACAGCCTGTGCTTTGTAATACTGCCATGAACCAAATTGGAAACTGGTCAGGAATGAGGGTACAGCTCCCAGGAGTTGTATTTATAGACATCTCTCTGACATATAAGGAAGGCTTTTTTCAAGACTGGCATTATAGCCTTAGGGATGAGATCTTTGAATGGCAGAGAGAAAAGTGATTTTTTTTTTTCATTCAGGTAATCCAGGGATGGCTTGAATATGTACTCTAATAGGGGAGGGAGCCTGTTCAGGAAGAAGTGTCTGGCATGGAAAAAAAAGGAAAGAGTGTGCATAGCTCTGGAACTCTGCAAACCCATGTCAAACTCGGTCTAAAAGTGTGAGATTTGGAATAGTCTCAATGTTCTTATATGGTTAAGTCAGAAATAGTGAGCAGGGACTGGCCATCCCACAGCTCTGAGGCAAGCGGTGGGTTGTATAATATATATATGAAATACCAAAGAATAAAAAATAAAAATTATACACTCTGTAGTTATGCTGTACTAGATTTTATCAACTTGGCTAAGGCTCAGAACTGTTTCTTAAAATTCCCTTGCCTATATAGTTCCAAGTTAGTGTTTGTTGATCAAAAGAGGAACTTGTGTGATATTTGGAAAGCAGAGATGAAGCAGAAGCAAATACTCCTCCTAAAAGATGATCATGGTCAGATACTGTGACCATCAGGCAAGAGGTTCCCAGTGAGCCCATCTTTCCTTCTCAGGTCTATGTCAAGTTCGTGATCTGACCCTAGCAGGTCTGCCACCAGGAGCCTGACTGCAGATCCACAGAAGTGACAGCTACATTGAGGCAATAGTCTCCCAGATGTGGTAGTTTTCATGGCCCTCTCCACGAACTCTTCCGTCAACCTCATTCTGATGGTCAGACATACTTTCATCTCTTCCTCCTCTATTCCCTCCTCTCTGGTGCAGGTGTTGATAGTAGGAGAGGTTGTTTTAAAGTTGTAAAGTAAAATAAGAAGGAAATAGAAGTCAGGCAGAGATAATTACTGTGAATATCTTTGGGGTATTTCCATAAAGTCTTTTTTCCATGTCACAGGAACACATATTTCTGTTGTTGTTTTTACTTTTTGCAAATTGCAATTAGACTCTATATTCTTTTTTACATCCTTCCTTTTTCACTAAATACTATGACAATTTTATTATCCTTAAACATACTTTAAAACAGTGCTTGATCATATAGTAAAGCATAATTCACTTAAGCAATTCCTTGTTGTTGGGCATTTAAGCTGCTTCCTTTTATCCTCTTGTTATTATAAACCATGTTATAATAAACATCCTTTTCCATAAATATCTGTGTGTCTTCTTGTCAGACTCTTAGGATAAATCTTGGGAAATGGAATTTCTCAGAAAAAATATGACATTTTAAAGACTCTTCATTGTTACCTTCTACAAGGTTGTATTCAGCTATGCTTTCATTGGCAGGGTATGTATGGGCCTAGCGTAATGCATTTATTTTTATTTTCTCACAATGGTATAAAACACTTGAAAAATAAAGCAAAATTTTTATCTCCCAAACTTTAATCTGTAAGAAACAAGAGTTAGACATAAAATAATAATGGCCACTTATTATTAGAACAATACTTGCGTCAAGGGTTCTTAAGTAGAGGATGTCATAGTAAGAAGATTGTTAGTATCTTCATAGGGTGGAGGTGAAGAAGGTGAGAAGGAAAGGGAGTTATTGATGAGTGGTCAGAAAAACCTAGAGTATTACAAGCATTTCTGAGTTCACATTTTAGACAGCACAGGTGTCATGCTAAAGAATCCTTATGTGTGTTTAGACTGGGAAAGAGAAGATGGAGCAGGGACATGATACAGTCCTTAGGCAAAAGAGCTTTCACATGGCTGAGAGATTGGAAGTGATTCTGGCCAGACTACAGAGCCAGGACTTATGGAGAAAGAGAAAGGAGAGGTGAATTAATTCAAATTCTGGAGATTCTTTTCTAAAAAATAAATCAATTCCTGAATGGAATGGACTTCCTGTGTGAGTCAGAGGTCCCCATTAAGAGAGGCTTATTAAAGAGAACAGATGACTAAGGGGGGCTGTGGTTGGCATGGAGATTGGACTGGTTGGCCAACTGGGTCTATGGGTTATCTTAGCTCAAGGGAACTGGAACACTAGTAAGAAAAGTACAGCAGGTTCTTTAAGAAAATGAACTTTTTCTCAAAATATAAAAAGTTGGATTATCTGGAGAAGTCCCAAGACTGCCAATGAATATAAGGGCAACAGCTAGCATTGACTTTATTCTCATTACTTTTGAGACACTGTTCTAAATTTATTATGAGCATTGTCTCATTTTGTTGTCTTAAAAACCCTTGGGTGGCATGGAAAATAGTAAGAAGAATAATGTGCCCCTCTTCCAAAGACATATATGGACCTATGACTATGCTAACTTACATGGCAAAGGAAATTTAGAACTGTGATTAAGTTAAGGATTTCACATGGGGAGATTAACCCGGGTTATCTGAGGTGGCCCATGTAATCACAAGTGTCATCGACAAATGAGAGAAGTCCCAGTGATGTGTTTGCTGATTTTGGAGATGGGAAAAGGCCATGAATCAAGGCATTGGGCAGTTTCTAGAACTGGAAGAGAGGAATGAATGGATTCTCCCCTGAAGCTTTCAGTAGAAATAAGTCCTGTAGATACTTTCACTTCAGACCTTTTTTTGACTTCCAATCTTGAGAATTGTAAGATGATGCGTAAATTTGTGTTGTTTTAAGTCACTAAGCTTGTAGTAGTTTGTTACAGCAATAAGAATCTAGTACAGGAGGTCACTATTATCTTCTTCATTTTTCAGATGAAAAAACTGAGGCACTGGTAGGTAAAGATATTTTCTAAGAACCTTACAACCAGTAATTAGCAGTAAACCATTCAGTTCTCAAAGCCAGTGAACTGAGATAAAAACATTTGTATTTATGTTTTCCTTATGTCAGCATTCTCAGAGCTTAAGTAACAAAGTCCTTATGAGATCTCTTGAATTCATTTTACAGTCAGATAAAGAACAGAAATATAAAATTTTTATGGGTCAGACCCAGATTAATCAAGTCCAGCTTTCTTTCTTTCTCTGTGGAATATGCTACAAATCTCCATAGTTCCTCTTAATCCATTTATGGGCCCAGTATTCACAGATTTAAAAAAAATATAACTTTACTCTTGCTGTATGAAACAGAGCACTCTATTGTTATACTCAAATATACCCCTTGTAAATTTAGTGTGTGTCTCTCTGAATACCTTAGTATTTTAGGAACAAATCAGTGTTTAATTTATCCACTAACATATTTACACTGAAGGTCTTAATATTTGTCTTTTTTTTCATATAGTGTCCTCCCATTGGCATATCACTGTGCTATTCTGAGCTATTTCTAATTCTTTATTTTCAAAGACTTAGGGGGAAAAGTTAAACCAACTGAAATAATGACTTGCTTTAGTTATGTTGGAAGCCACCAGCAAAGCCAAGAACAAAGACCAAGGTTTCTGATTCTTGGTTAATTTCCCAAATCCCAGTCACAAGTGTTGTATTATAAAAATGTTCAGCAATATGCTACTAGAAGTATCCAAAAAATCCACATGTCAATAATCTCAATATTCAATGGTAGAGCAACAACACCTTCTGAAATAAATGGAAATTCATGTTGGGATACTGTGACTATCAAAGCATAATGAGGAGGGGAATATTTCTGCTGGTGGAGAAAGCCATGTAATCACTCGACTGGCCAGGAAAATGCAAGGGAAAAGTATAGATATTAAATAGCTATTTTTCTATTGTTCAGGGCAGTGTCTAAGGCATGCAATAACCAGGAGCCCCCAATCTTTTTTTTTTAAAATATATTTTATTGATTTTTTACAGAGAGGAAGGAAGAGGGATAGATAGTCAGAAACATCGATGAGAGAGAAACATCGATCAGCTGCCTCCTGCACACCCCCTACTGGGGATGTGCCCGCAACCAAGGTACATGCCCTTGACCGGAATCGAACCCGGGACCTTTCAGTCCACAGGCTGACGCTCTATCCACTGAGCCAAACCGGTTTTGGCAGGAGGAGCCCCCAATCTTATGTGAGAAAAAATATTTTTCGTTTCCCTCAATGTCTTAGCATTGCTTTCTCTTTTCTGCTGGCTAAGAAAGTTGGATATCCTACAAATGACATTTCAAGTGAAGATGAGAAAAAAACAGTGTTGGTATTGACAGGGCCATTTAAAAAATCAATACAGTTTTATTAGTATTTATTGAGTACCAACTATGTGCCAGTTACCAAGTTAGGTTCTAGAGAACAATGTAAATAAAACACAGGTTTTGCCTGCATTAGATAGGCTCTTTTGGCCACACGTGTTCAAAATCAAAATTCCAACCCAAAATGTCTTGAGCAAAACACTCCATTTAGTGGGTCCCATAACTTCACAGTTCAGGGCACTGGTTGATCAATGTTCAACTAGGTCCCAGCTTCTCTTTTTCAATTCTTAGCTCTGCTTTTTAATATGTTAATACTATTTTTAAGTAAGGATCTTGTGCTGCAAAATGGCTGCCCCTGAACCAGAACATCAAATGGGAAAGATCAAGAATTTCATGATATCTAATTGGCTATCACTGAGCCATATATCCATTCCTGAAGAATGCAACATTTTGATAAATTTAGTTTTAGTCCCACCAAACAATGTGGGCTATACAGGAGGAAGTGATTTGTTAGAGGGAACTTGGAATATTGTTACCATAGGAATAATGGATATTGAACACAAGATTTCCATTCTACTGTCCTTGAGAAGCATACTATCTGGTAGACATCAGTTTCCTGTCATTTCCATTGCCCTCCTACAAGATACCTGTAAAGTACACCAGAGAGCAAGAGAAAAGAAGGTTTATTGTATTTAACAGCAATTTAGAGATCAATCAGTGGGTTGTCATTTGCTGATTGGAAACACCTGAAGTGGATGGACAACAAAGATCATGATAATATTATCATTGTTTTAATCATCCCACCAAAGCAGCATTGTGCCCACCAACTAATTCTTGTCTAGTCATATTTGTACAAATATCTCTTTGCCTGCTATTGTCTACCTCTCTGACTTCTCAGTTCTTTGAAAATATTCACATTTTGTACTTTCCCTCACATTCTGCCTCTCCCTCCCCTCTGGCTTTTACTTATAATGCATGCCTAAATTTCGTAGAGCAGAATTTTCAACAAATTAGAGTGCATTGTTTGTTCTGTTGTTTTAATTATTGAGAACATTTTAGGAGACAGGCTGTACAAAAGATCTGATGTGCCTCAAAGCTGTTATATATTATCAGTTTTGAAATGCTAATAAGAGTCTAGGGAAAGAATAGTTTTAAAAAATAGTGAGGTTAAGTAAGGAAAAAATAACAAATTTTGAAGAGATGTGAAAGGTGGTCCAAAAAAATGATTGTAGTGCAATAATACCGGGAAAGTCCGTTTATAGGAAAGAAAGAAAAATGTATTTAAGATTCAACTGGGACACTTGAGTCAACATTATTTTCTATAATAAAAAAAACCATAGTGCTGTTAAACTAGGCTTGTAGAAAAGTGTCAGCGGCCTGAAAAACAATAGTAAGCACAAATGTGTGAAATGCATACTGCCCACCTCAATGAGGTATTCATTTCAAAGTGGAGAAGGAGACTGGAAACATTATTAAACATGTCAGGGTATAGATTGGATCTCATTTTAAGGTTAACATAAACTTTTTTGAGTGCCTTACTATTGTTGGGCATTTTATAGATCTTGGCAGCAAGTTTCAACGTGTGGCTCATTAGAAGAAATGGAATGCTGGGATTTACTGGGTAATACTTGAGAGAAGTCTCTCCTGGGAAAACGTAGTATTTTTTCCAGAAAGACAGTACTTTGATAAGAATAAAAATATTAACTTGTTCCAGCACCTCTTTTATGACAATAATATTACCTTGATTTAAGTTATGCCTGTCTTTGTAGGAGCTCAAACTGAGTTTTATGTGGAACGTTATTTCTGTTTATCATCACAAATTTCCTTTGAGGAAAGTAAGGGGTGGGTATTTTTTATTCCTATTTTAACATAAGCTCGGAGAATGACTTAAATAAATTCCATGGCTTTAAGATGCAGGTGATAGCTTAATGCAAATCCAAATATCCTTATTAATCTAAAGAAGTTAAACCAGCCCCTTCCCCCTAAAGCTATGTGATCCTTCTTAAGAAATTGCCCTCTAAGTTTATAGAACTCAGAACCATCTCCTGCTTTTGAGGCCATAAGGAGAAATCTATGATATTATCTCTCACAACTGGATGTGCTGAATTGGTGTTCAGTTTCCTAACTGCTCATTTATGATTTGGGTCTGATTTGCAAGTTGGTTCCTCCTTTTTGCTCCATTGGGAGCATGTACCCCAGTCTGAACTTTAATTCAGAACTTCAAACTCAGCTTCCCAATTTTTTGTGTGTCCTGAAAGATCAAGGGGACCTTGAGAAGCCACTGGAGAAGTAGCCAAGAGTTACCTCCTATTTGCCACCATCTGTTTCAGCTCTCATGGAACCTTGTTGCCCTGCTCTGTGATGCTCCCTCGCACTAGAAATTTACCAGCTCAAGGTGGGGGTCAAGTTGAGAACCATTGTTCCAGAACTCTGCCCACAACCTATAGAACCTGAGTCTTGGTAGAATCAAACCATGGGCCAACCCAATGGTTGACAATCAAAAGCAAAAAAGTCCAATCAGGTCATAAGACACAACCAACAGTGTCTGGATATCAGTGGTTTCAACCTTGGTTGCTCTTGAGAATCTGTTTTGAAGTTTTAAAAATATATCAGGGTGTGGGTTCTACTTTCTAATGATGATAATTTAATAGATCTTATGGAAGGTCTAGGCCTTAGTATGTTTTCCTTGTTTTTTTTTTTAATTATTATTAAGAGCAGTTTCAGGTTCACAGCAAAAGTAAGAGGAAGGTTCAAAGATTTCCCATATACCCCTAGCCCATACACATACATAGTCTCCCCTACTACCAATATCTCCCACCAGAGTGATACATTTGTTACAATCAATAAACTCATCAGAATCACCCAAGGACCATAGTTTACCTTAGACCTCATTCTTGGTATTGTACATTCTATGGCTTTGGACAAAATGTAATGACATATATCTATCATTGCAGTATCATAATACAGAGTATTTTTGTTGTCCTAAACATCTTTTGTGCTCCACATCATTTATTCATCCTTGTCCTACCTCTGATTTCTGGCAACCACTGACCTTAGTAGTATTTGTTTTAAGCACTCCCTGAACATGAGAGTCACTGCTCTAAGTTCTGAATGTGAGACAGTGCATCTGTGCCATCATTAACAGTCCCTTGTGCTCTGCAAATGCAAGGAGCCATAGTAAAAATGTATAGTACCACGGACCTCGTTCTATGCTAAGCCTCTGCATGCATTCTCTTATTGAATTCTCTAGCCACCCTTTGGGATAGCTACTATTATTATCTTTATTTTACAGATGAGAATGTGAAGCACAGGGAGGTTGAGCAAGTGGCCTAAGGAATCACACCTCTAGCAGTGACACTTTGCCTCCAAAACTGAGCCACATTGACCCCTGCATTAAAAAAAATATTTGTAACAGGATAAATTCTGTGTCTCTAAATAAAACACACACACACACACACATACACACACACACACACACACACACACACCAAAAAACAACAACAACTTTTGCTGCTGTTAGTACCCCCATCTCAATGGTTGTAGACTGTTCAAGTCCAGACAGGAACATTGGGAATATGCCAATCTAATACCTAGAAACTTAGGAGAAAGTTTTTTATTATCTGCTATTATGGAAACAAAGCTATAGGTCAGTGGTTCTCAACCTTTCTAATGCTGTGACCGTTTAATACAGCTCCTCATGTTGTGGTGAGCCCCAACCACAAAATTATTTTTGTTGCTACTTCATAACTATAATTTTGCTACTGTTATGAATCGTAATATAAATATCTGTGTTTTTTGATTGTCTTAGGCGACCCTGCTAGCGGTTCTCAACCTGTGGGTTGCGACCCTGCTAGCAGTTCTCAACCTGTGGGTCACGACCCTGCTAGAGGTTCTCAACCTGAACCTGTGGGTCGCGACCCACAGGTTGAGAACTGCTGCTGTAGAGCCTAAGATCATTGGAAAACACAGTATTTACATTATGATTCATTAACGGTAGCAAAATTACAGTTATGAAGTAGCAACAAAAATAATTTTATGGTTGGGGGTCACCACAACATGAGGAACTGTATTAAAGGGTCACGGCATTAAAAAGGTTGAGAACCACTGCTATAGATGGTTCTAGCCTATCTCCAAAAAAATAAAGAAAATAAGACTCATTTACATTGTAAGTCCCCTTCTCCATTTTAGTATTTTCACAATTAACTTGCAGTTTGGGGTCCCTCCCTCTACACAGTCAGGAGCAAATTCAATCTCTAGGGCTCTATATTATATTCGTTTTTTGAGTTTTAATGTTTATGTGGCATGTGGCACCTACCCAGGGCACTGAAAAGTGTAAGGTTGAACCCTGGCTTCCTCTATACCCTGATACCAAGGCTGTCTTTCTTGTCCTATTTGACAGACAGGTGCAAGTACACGATGGCAGTGTTCTAGGTCATTGTCTAATGTAGAATAACAAAGGGGAAGAAATTTTACCCAAGAGCTTTGAATCCATCTGCCCTCCAAACTGTTCCCTGGTCAATGTCAGATGACTGTATACAGGAAAAGTTCTAAGGCCTTCAGTTTAAACCACCTGATGTACTTCTATCAACATTTATATATGGAAGTTAGTTCAAATAGGCATCAAAACGGGCTAAAGGGAAAAATGGTAGTCTGACCCCAATAGGTGAAAAGAGGAGTGAGAAGACCAAATTTGGGGGCGGGGCAGGGTAAGCAGATGGGAATGACTGAAGCACTGGGGCAATTCATGGGCTGATTGTATTTAAATACTTAAAAAACAACAACAACAACAACAATTATCATTACCTCATTCCTCTCCTGGAAATATTGACCAATGCTCCTTTTTCCCCAGGTGTTTAGTTCTCTCCACTCCTAACCCCATTCCAAAATTTGGGATCCTAAAAATGCCCTTGTCTTCTAAATCAGAAGAGTTGCTTTGTGTCTAAATAACACTAATTCGTGAGGCCCCGAATACATGCTATCAGCAATGGATAGTTCTTATCATCCTGGTTTACCCAAGGCTGCCAGATTTAGCACTGAAATCTCACTTCCTGGGAAACACCTCAGTTCCAGGCAAACCAGGAAGGACTGTTGGTTGCCCCACAATGTCGATCTCCATAACTTTATTATGGTGACTCCATAGCAAAAGAGAATACTGGCTGCAATTTAAACACAAAGATTTGCAGCTCCCTTTTCTTTTTTCTTTTCTAGCTGTTATACAAAAGCTCATTGAAATTTCTTCTGTTACTGGCGGGAATTCAGGGGTTGTGCCCTCTGGCACATCTATGAATTAGGTGAGGAGAGAATAGTTTCCTACAGCTAGTTTAGATCAGGGATAATTTTCAGGATAACCCTCTCTCCTGCCTCCAGAGACATTTCTGTGACTGTGTGATTCTCATGAATGCATTTGTGTTACCCAGGGGTGTAAATAACCATCCGTTCCTGGTGAATTTGAGTTCTCTGAGGCGGTTGTGAGAAACCTTAGCTGCATTGCGACTACAGGCGACTGCACTGATATTTTTTCTCTTCCTAATGCAATACGGAAATTATTGTTGATATTTAATGACAAAGCCTTTCCTGAGGAAGAATGAAGAATGAGAAATTCCACTTTCCTCCCCAGTATCCTGCTTCCCTTTCCTTCCAAAATATGTAATTTCACAAAGGTGATTTTTTATCTCACTTCTGAAGTAAAGAGCAGTGTTATATTTAAGAGCCAAAATGTAACCAGTTGAAATATGATCTTTCCCACTCAGACAAAAACAAACAAACAGACAAACTGTGGATTGGCCAAGAAATGAAAATCACATTTTAATAAAAATTCTTGTTTTTTAAAAAAATCAATACTAATAATGGTAATTACTGAGCATATTTCATTTTAATGTAAATTCATTCATGGCTAATTTCCTCTTTCCTGTTTTCCTGGTAAGGTGTAATCAGTACTTAGTAATCACTCTTTCTTCTTATGGGACTAGACTAAGGCAACACTTTTAAGAAAGGCCATTACAAGCGTCTACAACTTGATCCTCACTGCTCAAGTTACTCATGTGAAGTGTAGCTGAATGTTAAAAACAGATGTAAAAACTAAACGTAAAATTAAGGGTTAGTGATGGAGTGGGGTGATACAGTTGAGTCATTCGTTTGCGTAAGAGTCATAGAGTCTACACTGGGTACAATGTGCTGAGCGTGGACTACACAGAGCTGAATAAGACATTCCTTGGACCCAGGGAGCTACATTAACATGAGTACATCCATGTTTACCTAATGCAGGAGTGGAAATAATGCACCACCCAGGTTTTAGAATTAAAGCCAACAATTTTTTTTTTAAATCTTTACCCGAAGATATTTTTCCATTGATTTTTTTTTTTTTTTTTTTTTTAGAGAGAGTGGAAGAGAGAGGGAAAGACAGGGAGAAATATCAATGTAAGAGAAACACATTGATTGGTTGCCTCCTGCACATGCCCTGATCAGGGCCTGGGCAGGGAGGAGCCTGCAACCAAGGTACGTGCCCTTGACTGGAATTGAACCCAGGACCCTTTGATCCACAGGTCGACACTCTATCTACTGAGCCAAACCAGTTAGGGCAAAGCCAACATTTTTTTTTGTTGTGGTGGTGGTGAAGTGATTTCATGTTTAGAATCTTACTTTACTCTTATACAAATTTAAAAATTTAAGCCCCTGAAATATTCCCTTATTGTGGAACATTGGCTTGGACCGGGATGCCGGAACAGAGGGCCCAGATTCAGAGTTCAGGAACAATGTGCAACCTCACTCTGGCTCACCTCAGATTAGGCAATTAGTCCCACATTATTTGAGTACCCAATTTACTGTTACATTTTAAAGTTGTAAAATGCAAAATGATTTTTTTTTCACTCCCTAATTACAAGTAATAAAAATTTAAGGCAATATCAAGTTTAACTTGTCTGTTAATTGAGGGGGAAAAGCCATGCTAAATCAGTCAAGAGCAGAATGGTCATTGAAGACACCCAGAAGAAACTGTCATGAGGATCCCGGTTGCTATTTTAATTAGCATCTGTCAATTAGAAACGAATGACGGGGGGAAGGAATCCTGATTAATAAAATCATCATCCCAAATTGAAAGGGAAGGTCAAAAAGAACATGATGTCTCATTCGACTTCCTCTTGAGGGTCTATACACCTAAATTTCTGGAATCCTCTTTGAGACCTCATGAGACTAGACTGGTAATATGACCACTTAATTAACTCTGGGTATAATTAACTGCCTGCATGGCCCTGCCTAATACCAAAGCTCTCTGTCAGCAAGATTAGAGCAGCTGGCTCACGTGAGGGGGCTGAGATGGTTTCCTCTCCTGCACACTGGCTGAGTGGGGCGAGTGAGGGGACATTGTTAGTCAGTCCCTGACCCCAACATGTCTGTAGGACATGGCTGGTCCTATATGATTGGTCCATAGCATGCAGAGAATATTTGCGGCTGTTTGAACAAATTTCAGCTAGTTTGGCAGCTAAACTAGTCTAAGTCATAAATAGGGAAGCTTCTAAAGCATATTCTGTCACTGAGAAACAGCCAACCCAGTTTCCAACCAGTAACCCCTCCTGTGAAATTAGTTAGCAGGGCATCTGTCCTTTGTCTTAACAAACAAGGCACAGATGCCAATCAGTGCTCAGTAGGGCTCCATGGAATCTGTTGGCAAGCCACCACGTCCTAGGCTCTCCTTTCTGCAAGCTCAGCACAAAGTAAAATCTTTTAAAAAAAGAATTAAGCATTTTTAAAATGGACTTTTAGAGAAAAAGGGAAGGGGGGGCGGGAGAGAGAGAGAAACATCAATAGGTTGCCTTCTGTATATGCCCCAACTGGGGATTGAACTCACAATCTGGGTATGTGCCCTGACTGGGACTTGAACTGACAACCATTCGCTGCACAGGATGATGCTCAACCAATTGAGCCACACCAACCAGGGCTAAAATCTTACTTTTCTGGCAAAATTTAAATTGTATTCATCAAAACGTTTGCTTATTGAATGCTCTGGTTGGAGGAATCTATCTTAATGACAATGTTTTTATGACAATAGCTTCGGTTCACATCTCATGACTCCACATCACATAAACCTTTTTCTAAGAGGGTAGCATGGAATGAGGAGAGACACCAGATGTAAATAGCGTTGAAACAGGCACTATTTGGAAAGATCCAGATGAATGCTGAACATGTTAAGAACAGAGATAAAAATATTTGGAAAATGTTATGAGAACCATAAACACATAAGCGATTGGTATCTTGGCCATTTACAGATGCAGTCAAGGACTATTAGTTGATGATTTAGAAATCATTTAAGACAACTGAAAATATTCTAAGACAAAAATGGTTCAGTGCTCATCTTAGTGAAACAAATAGGAAGCTTGTATGTGAGTAAGAGGCCTATTCAAAGTAATTCTGTTTTTAAGTAGAGAAGGAAAAGACGAGGGAGGGAGAAAGAGAGAATAAAATGAGCCATTAAATGGTAGAAGAAATCTATTTTAAAATGTGATGATGTGAACATATAACTTACTCAAGCAGTAGCTGATGGGAGAGGTTGACATCATTTATGGAAATACTACAAACTCCACAGAGAACAATGGACTGAGGAGGGCGGGTGGGACTACATCTACAAGTGAGGATATGTAAACCTGAGAAAGAAAATTGTTCTTTTCCAAAGTTTCCTCACAGGTACAGTTAAGTCTACATGACTAATATTTTTAAGAGTTGCAGTATTCAACTGACCCGAGACTCATGAGGTGGTGTTAAAATCTGCAGCGAGACTGCAACTGTGCCAATGCTGCTTCCATGCTTACCATCTACACGTCTCCAGGCAAGTTATTAAACCTCTTAGTGCTTCTGTCTTCTCACCTGTAAAATGAAGGTGATAATAGTACCTAGTCCTTAGGCTCCACACAAGGACTCCATTGGCTAATACACGTGGAGAATTTAGCATAGCGCCTTGCACAAAGTAAGTACTCCATAAATGTTAGCTTTCACTATTTCAATCTGGGACTGATGAAACCTTGTAAATCCTGAAACCTAAAAATAGCCAATGCATGTGGTGATGGCTGGGCAACTCTGAGAATATACGAAAAATATTGGATTGTATACCCTACATGTGTACATTGTATGGTATGTGGATTATAGCCCAATAAAGATATTACGGGAAGTAAAAAGAGTAAGAAAGAACTTTTCCTTTTTCTAATGAAAGTTTTTTTTCTCTCTAATGTGGATGTAGTAAAATGGTGGGGCTCTATTTCTTTATAGAACAAATGTAATTTTCCTAAATCTGAATTTCAGTGTTTTCTTGAGCTGTGAGGGATACATGAAATTGAAGTATTTTGAACTACTAGTGTTTGAAATCATGGAAATAAGTGAAGAAATGTAAAATGTATAATAGAATTGAGGGAATAAAGAAATAAAAAGAAGAGAGCAAGAACAAACAGAAGCTGTTTAAGTCAGTTTCCTATATAGCCAAGGAATCAGCCACCATCGATTGTGTTTTGTTAGATTCAAAGGTGGGCAGTGCAATGGGAAAGCTTTAGAGTTAAAAAAAAAAAAATGAAAGCCTTCAGGTAAGCTCTGGTTGGAGGAGATTGGCATGGGACCTGGAGGTGTGTGTGCTAAATAGGAGTGGGGTGTTTTATGTAATTGATTTGGGAGCCTATTTGGCTTTCGCTGGTTGATCCTGAATTAAAATATTGAAGGGAGCAGGGAGAGACCAAAAATAGGGAATATAGCAGTCACTGACCAGTGTTGACTCTTCTGGGCCAATTGCTACACAAAGTTTAGCTTCCTAGACCAGTGGCTGCAAAGGTTGTGGGCAGAATTCTGTTGGTGCATATGGTATGGCCACTGTCCAGTCACATAATCAGCCTTTCAAAACAGATCACAATTTGGCCAAGGATTCCTACTAAAAACCATAGGATGTTCTACCAGAATTCTTTATAATAGCTTCCTATGGCTCTGAAGAATACTGATAAAAGGTAGGAAATGAGGAGGGGAATAAGGTGAAAAAGAAAAAGACACAAATCATCTAAGTTGCAGTTGAAGGCTTTAAAAGTGAATACAAGCACAATATTGCAATTTAAGAACTTTAGCTGCTCTGCCGCCTATATGCCCAGACTATTTTTTCATCTGGCTTCAAATTGCCCCAGGTGGCCCAGTTCCACCTTCTTTCTTCTTTCCTCTTGGACTGTATAGCTGATGCTCACAGAAACCTACAGAACCTTGAGCCAGGAAACAGACTTAGTGGTCTTTGAGGATATAGCTGTGAAATGTACCCAGAGGGAGCAGGCTTTGCTGGCTCCCACTCAGTGGAACTCCTACAGAGATGTGATGCTGGAAAAACAGCCTCAGGAGGCTGGCTTCAGTAAATTGTGAGATTCAACTTAAATCCATCGAGTTAGTTGCTTGGCAAGATATTCATGGATAAAGAAGTCCAATAGAGAGAAAGTAGAATCATGGATGAATAACTTCTGTTTCTCCATTTTAGGAGAAAACTGAGAATATCTTGTCATTAAATTTTAGCACAAGAACAAGGAGAGATATTGGAGAAATCATAGGATGAAAAGCCTCTGTGAATATAATGAATGTAATCAATGCAGAAAACCCTTTAGCTATTTTCCAAATCTTACTATGCTAAAGAGTTCCCCCATTGGAGTAAAATTCTATGGATGCAGAAAGTATGGGAAAGCTTTTATGGATTATTTAATCCACTGACAATCATATCAGTTCTTACCTGGACACAAATCCTATCAGTGTAAGGAATGTCGACAAGCTGGCAATTGTATCCCATATTTAAGGACGGTTAGTCATTCTTCATATGTGATAGGCAGACTCTAAGACAGGGGTGGGCAAACTTTTTGATTCGAGGACCACAGTGGGTTCTTAAACTGGACCGGAGGGCCAGAACAAAAGCAGGGATGGAGTGTTTGTGTGAACTAATATAAATTCAAAGTAAAGGAGCGGAGGGGAGAGCAAGAAAACCGGATAGAACAGCCGGATCCGGCTCGCGGGCTGTAGTTTGCCCACGGCTGCTCTAAGATGTCCCTGTGACCCTACTTCCTGATATTCACATAGTTGGGGTAATTCCCTCCCTTGAGTTTGGGCTGGCCTAATGACTTACTTCTAATTAATAGAGTATAGCAAAGTGATAAGATATCACTTCCATGATTTGGTATCTCACTGTGTTTGGGCTGCCATAAGCAAATAAGCTATCACAGACTAGATAGCTTATAAACAACAGAAATTTATTCCTCATAGTTCAGGAAGCCAGAAGTTCACAATCAGGGTGCCAGCATGGTTGGGTGAAGGCTCTCTTCAGTGTCACAGACTTCTGTTATATCTCATGGTGGGAGGGGGAAGGCAAAGGGTATGGGAATCTCTATGGAACCTCTCCTATAAGGCACTAATCCATTCAGGACAGTTCCACATTCATGACTTAAGCACCTCCCAAAGGATTTGCCTCCTAATATGATCACCTTTGGGGTTAAATTTTTAACATATTAATTTCAGGGAAACACAAACATTCAGACTGTTTCATTTGGCTACATAAGGTAGTGACTTCTGTCTTCCCAGCACACTCTCTCTCTTGCTGGCTTTAATGAAATAAACTTCCATGTGGGAGAGATCATCTGGGCAAGGAACTGAAGGCTGCCTTTAGCCCATAGTCTGCAAGGAACAGAGACCCTCAATCAAACAGCCTGCAAGGAACCGAATCCATACAACAACCATGTGAGGGTACTAGCAGCTCTTCCCTCAGTTGAGTCTGCAGATGAGTCTTCAGCCCTGGCTGATGCTTTGATCACAGCTACGAGAGAGACCCTGACTGGTAAGTTAAGCCCAGATTCCTGATCCATAGAAAGCATGAAAAAATAAATGTGTGTTGTTTTAAGATATTAAGTATGGTTATTTGTTATGCAGCAATAGATAATTAATACATTGTTCCTCACTCAACATTTAAGGACTCACAGTGGATAGAAGCCTTAATATAAAATTTATGGAAAAGTTTTTTTAATGAGTTTTCAAAATTTGTTTACACATTAGAGCATACACTAAGGAGAACTATCAAAATGTAAGGAACATGGGATTGCCCTACACATGTTAGGACAGGTGAGAACTCACACTGTAGACAATACACAAGGATAAGGAGTATAAGAACACTTTCACTAATTGTTTATATCTTGTTGTGCATGTGAGGAGTCCAACTACATATAAGCCATATGAACATAGGGATTTGAGGCTGTTGGATGAAAAATTATTTTTCCTATTACCCTCCAAGATCCTCTGGCATAAGCCCTGTAAATTGGACTAACAAAAGACAGATTAACAAAATAAAAACAAACAAATATTTATTAGCATGTGAATTGTGCTTTTATATGTGTAACTCCAAAGGGTGGTTAGAACTTGAGCTTATATAGCATCTTAGCAAAGCAGCAATAGATTTTTAGAAAAGTGACAAGACAAAGGAAGGACTTGAGTTTCTAAGGGTGGAAAATTGTGGAAGGTAAATATAAGGGGAAATGTGAAAGATGAGGGCTAGTTGGTAAAGGTTGTTGTGCAGATTCTTCTGGTGCCTTCTGTAGGCTGATAAGGGTCTAAAGATGTGTCCAGTGATTAACTTTTGTCCCTCCTGGTAGAGAGGGGAGGGGTCACACCTTTACAAATTTATGTCCTGCTTTTAGGCAAACCAGGGGAGGGTAGAGAACTCTTCTTGTATCTGCTTCTTTTCCATTGCCGTTGGCTCAAAATAATCCTTATACTGTTTGGGGGTGGCATACTCTGTTATCCTACAAGGCCTATGTTTTTTTCTAATTGTAGGCAACATGTGACATCCATAGTGTGGAGAGACCCTATAAATAAATGTGAACATTGTAGGAAAGTCTTCAGTTGTTCCTTGTCCCTAGGACTCATATGAGAACACCTCTGGGGAGAGAGCAGTGTGGGAAAGCCTTCATGCACAGCATTTCCTTATTGTCCACAATAAAACACCAGGTCCTTTTAAATATGGATTACCTTTATTAACAACTCATCCTTTCAAATGGATTGCTTACTTATTAATTTCTACTTTTTATATTCCGATTTAAACATTAAGCTAATAAATATTCCTCTGGGAACCTTTTTAGCTGTAGCATATACATTTTGATAGTGTTTTTATTATGTTTGGGTCATGCAGAGATTATTTTATTTCTAGTAGGAAGTCTTTTGGAGCTGTGAGTGAGTTGAAGTGCATTTTTTTCATTATCTCATTTTTTAATGTTTTAGATCATAAAATAAGTAAATATTCATAATAGAACATTTAAGTTTTACATTGAAATATAAAGTAAAATTCACTTGGCATCACCCATAGTCAATATTTTGGATTATTTATTTTTGACCTTCTTTCTGTGTAGAAAGAGGTTTTCACTGGCGGCGGGTGGTGGGGGGTGGTGTGAATACAGGGAGAGTTCACTGACAAGAAGAGAAAGTCTTTTCTTTTATGAGTACAATAAATTATCCCTTGTAGATGATGGTAGTATAGTAATAGAGGGCAGAGACGGAATATGTACAATGAGACTCAGGCTACGTTCCTGGAATACTAAAAAAATCACGGATTTTTAGTTATATATTACCTTGTGAAAGCAGTTTTGAATTTTTTACTTATTTTATGGCCCAGGATGGAAATACCATATCATTTTTCTTTTCTGTCATTCCAGTTCCTGCAGCAGGACAAACAACTTATACTTGCTTAGCCCTTCAGAGCCCATAATTTGGTCTAGGAACGCCAAGTCCCAATCCCACATGTGGCAAATATCTGCTGTTCCTCCTTCTGAGCCAGTGAAGGGACCCATCTTAGATGCACAGTCTCTCCATGCTTTATAATTTCAAATATATTATTTTCTTTTCCAATTATAATAATGACAGAAAAATGCTAGTCTGCTGCAGTTACTATAGTAACCAGGAGCAACTCCTTTTAAATGGGAACTGGACACTTAGCTATAAGTTTTTGCTTCATTTTCTGAAGCCAAAATGCAGTCACAGGCTTTGTAAAGACTATACTTTCTGAATAGTATATACCATAAATTGTGTGTGTTTGTGTGGGTCTGTGTGATTTGTGTATGCATACATATGCATAAATATTAATTCAAATCCGTAAGAGACACCAATCATAAATCGTTTTTTGAACTAAATTACTTTCTGGCAGACACATGTGAAATTAATTGAAATGCAAACAACATCCAAGAGAGATTTAACACATAGTTTCTCTTTATTATTACTTTTTTTGGGGGAAAACTTACAGGAAACTCTTCCTTTCCTTAAAGAAATAAGGGATGCTTGATAGCTGCGAGTCACACAAAGGCACTTTTTTTTTTTTCAAAGAAAAAGAATGAATTGCCATTAGTGAGATAATTGCCAATATTTACATTATTCAAGATAGCCTGAACAATGGAGAATGTAGATGCAAAAACGCTACGTATTTTTAATCAGGAATGCAATAACTAAGAGACAACCTGAAATGTAAGATAAATCTTATAGCTAAGTATGTCCAACCCAAATGTGAAGATGAACAGGTCGGGCTCAGTCAAGTAATTTGGTCCTTGGAAAATACACTTCGAAATAGACAGCTTTATAATGTAGAATGATTGAAAGACTTTGAAATTCCAGGCAAATTCATAAAAATATTCCTGCTCTAAAAATATATATTCCTGTTTAAATCTATCATGGCATTTTAAGGAGTGCTGACTCTATAAATTCTGACTTTTATCAACAGCACTTCAATAATGTTCAGAAAATAAACTTCACAGGAAAACCTCGGGTGTTCAATTAGTGTTAAACGTTTTAGGGCAGAAACCGAGATAATGAAATTATGAGGACAACGGCAGCTTAACGTTTTTGTGGCTCACAAGAGATTTATGCATTCCAATATAACCTCGAGCTATGCATATGGCATAATAAAAAAAGAATGGATTCCTGACAGGGGAACACAGGGCAGGGAATTTGACTGTACTTGTCTTAATACTAGTTCTTTGTCTTAACAGAAAGACTAAAAACGCTGTCCTTCCCTTACTCTGAGTACAAATTCAGGCTTTACTCAAAAACCCCTCATCATTATTACTCAGAAAACATTTGAATGGGATCTAGCTTCTTTCACAAGAATCATTTCCTCTTTAACACAAATTGCATTTGGTTCACAGGGGTCCTGTGGGAATTGCGGGTCTAAAAAAAAGTCAGTGAAGAAATGCCTGGCCTCCTCCCAATTCCTTGCTAAACAAGAGTGAGCGGTCACCCTCACATACGGTTTCCAAAATTTCAGCAGGAGGTGAAAGCAGGAATTAAATGTGATACCAGTCTCTATGCCAGAGGCATCTGGCTGTCCCCTCACCCTGCTCACTAGCCCTGGCGCAAACACACTCTTTTTCGGGGGGTGGAAAAGTTCCTTCTTGGACCGCGCCAGTGAATCTTTCAGGATTTCTCTCAAGGCTCATTAGCTTGGATGACTGCTAGGAAAATTGGACAGCCTTCTGAAACATTTCCATGTCGGACTACCAGGGCATCCCTCAGCAGTCTGCAGAAATTAAAGGACCGAATGCAAAGAGGCTGCCAGCGGGCTCGTTCCTAGTGGGCTTCTCAAGCAATTTAACAGGCTCTAAAAAGATAATTTGGAAATGCTGGAGATCTTTTCTTTTGCCTGCTGCGGCTCCTCTTTCAAGGTTAGGGGTTGTGATGATGAGGTAGGGTATCATCTTGGTTTTAGAATATCGTCCTTGGATAGAAATTATCCCTTGGTTTCAATGACCTTGTTGAGATCGACATTTTTCTTTTGAATAATGGCTATTCTTCAAGGTGATGTGCATATTCATACATGGACATGTATATACTCCATCACCCCAACACCGGCTCTGACAGAGGCAGAGGAGGTAAAATGTACCAGAGATGTGTTCTCTGAAATTCCACATGGAATGGAGGGTAAGGGGGCTGGGGTCATGGAGACCAGGATCTGGCCCCATCACTTGCTCTTGAGAACGTTATTTAACAATTGCTTTGAGCCTCAGTGTCCTCCTCTTTAAATGGTGATAATGCCTGCTTCACAGGACTGTTGTGAGGATTAAACAAGGTAGCATAAATAAAATGCATGCGCTCAATAAATGGATCTTATTTTGCAAAACTCAGTTAAAACGTTAATATTCTCTTTAGAACCAGTAGCTGGCAATTGCCTTTGGTGATGCATATACCTGTAAAAAGCTCTCCTCTCTGGAAAGTGATGCTGGTGCGCCTTTCACCAATTCTTCTGGTCCCCACCACCCCCATAATGATGTACCCAGGATCCTACTTCCAATGCTAACTTTCTAAGCTTTGGGGAAATGTGGGAAGCAGAATATAATTATAGAATTTCTAAGGGCCATTCTGCATTCATAAATGTAAAAATCTGTAATAATGACTATCATTTACGGATTCCTTGCTTTGTGCTAGGAAAACTAGCAGATAGCTTTAAATTTCACTTCAGCTTTACAACAACAAATTGAGAGTATATCCCCATTTTATAGATCAAGACATTGAGATAGAGAAATTTCCATGCAGCCCATGGAAAATTCAGGACTGAAACCCAGGTTTATTTGAGAGCAAAACCCATTCTCTCATTTGTAGTATAATACTGCCCAGCAATCTAGGTAGCTCTTCACTCCCCCTGAAGTATCTTTAGGGATGAGACAGACAGCTTCAGTGTTCAGTCACCTGTGTAATCAAGCAGACTTCTTTATATCTATCTGTTATTTTCTTCCCCGTATAGTTCATTTGTATTGATTGGTAGTCTATTGAAATTGAAATAGAGAATACTTAGTGTGCTTTTAATCATAGCAACCATTTGCAATTATGTGAAGTTTAAGTCACCCTTTAGTTAATTTTCTTTTCTACCAGTGAACTCCCCAATACTTCATTAGTCTATGGGAGAATGCAGGGCAATAGGAAAGTGGGACCTGGAGGGAAAAGAGGCCAAACTGTAAATTAAAGTCCCACAGGATAATTTTGGCTTAATCCAGCACGGGGAGTCATTGTAGATCACAGGGAGGGTTTCCTATTAGGATAAACCAGCAGGATATTTATTCCTCCTGACCTGTCAGTCATTGGTGAAGCGCCCCTACGGAAACATAGATTTCCAAGTACTTTATGGTGCCCCTGTGAACAAAACAGGCTCCTTCAGCCTAAGGGCTGCCGGCAGACAAAAGAGATGCAGGTGCCGGCAGCTGAGAGCTGGTGTACTTAAAACTTGAAAGAGACCCGAGGGATTGTGGGTGGAGGACAGACACTGCCTGCCATGCTGACTAATGCTGAGGGAAGCAAAAGGATCTCTCCCTGGTGGGCATTTCACATTCTGTGAATACTTCCCTCATGTACTTCTACTCTCAAGCAAGGGGAGAGCATCCTTCCTCTATCTGAGAAGCAGTAGAATAGGGTTGAAAGACCATAGGTTTTGGCAGAACAGTTGAATCAGAATCTGTTACTTCTTAGCTATGTGATCTTGGGCAAGTTGCTTGAAACGTCCTGAAGCCTCAGTCTCCTCATCTGTTAATTAGTGATATAGCACTTACCACACAGGGGTGTTCTAAGGTTAGTTGAGATAATGATTGTAAGGGGCCTGGCACGTGGCAAGTGCATAGAAAATGGTAGGTGTCATATTACTTCTCTTCCTGTCTCCTCCCTATACTCCTACTAAGGAAAGCAGATAAGATGCTTCCTTTAGCCGAAACCGGTTTGGCTCAGTGGATAGAGCGTCGGCCTGCGGACTGAAGGGTTCCAGGTTCGATTCCGGTCAGGGGCATGTACCTTGGTTGCGGGCACGTCCCCAGTGGGGGGTGTGCAGGAGGCAGCTGATCGATGTTTCTCTCTCATCGATGTTTCTAGCTCTCTATCCCTCTCCCTTCCTCTCTGTAAAAAATCAATAAAATATATTTTAAAAAAAAAAAAAAAAAAAAAAAAAAAAAAAGATGCTTCCTTTAAATTCTCACCAACACTACAAAATGTGGGGACACCATTACTAAGAGTCAGCTCCTGAGTGTCCATGTCCGAAATACACAGAAACAACACTATTGAATGTGTGTGTGTGTGTGTGTGTGTGTATTTTTTCCTTGAGTTGTGTCAAGATCCATCATTGAGCTGAGGAGTAAAAAGCATTTCCAAAAAGTCACTTCTATTCCTCAATGCTACAGAATGCTTACGTTTGCAAGGGCATTCCACAAGTCAGGGCTGGGGACATGTAAAGATTCCTATCATTATCTAAGTAGCTGTTACTGCCACATGCCAGGGTCTCTGATCATGGAAGTCTGCGCTCATTGTCCTCCAACCAGGAGCTGATTTATTTTTCCTTGATAGAGCATGGTTGTCAAGGCTGCTCACGAAGTGTTTTCTAATTTGAAAATAACAGCATGACCCTGTAATTGTTAGTAGCCTTACCATTAGCATCGCGTAGAAAAACACAAATGAAAATGTTACTTTGCAAGTGCTTGCCATGCTTAAATGCAATAGCCATTTTCTGGGGCTGTTAGCCACTGGAGCAAATCTTGATTAGAGGACCTATGGGCCATTTTCTGGGGCTGTTAGCCACTGGAGCAAATCTAAAGTGCATTCTGTAGCCCAACTAATCCTTCTGGAAAAGGTAAGAGGGACTTGCAAGTAATACCTCTGCTTGGTCAAATCCAAGATATTTAGGTTAGAACCTGTTAATTGTTGTCTTTGCTTTTTGTACGTGATAAAATTACAATCCTGCACTGTATTAGAATATAAAACCTACAGATATAACGCATACACACACACACACACACACACACACACACACACATTTCTTCTTTATATGTTGGTCTGGACATTTACCATCTAAGTACATGCACGTGTATAAATGAATCCTGCAAAGCAATCTTGGTTCTATTATTTCCTCCAAATATAGGATAATCACAATAGCCCCATGCTCTCATCTCACAAGTTGCCAAAATTATGTTCCGTTATGGCTCACTGTGGGGTCTCAGAATCTTCCTCCCTGTGCACATGTTTCTCTCACGGATGCTAATAAAAGTTATGCATGTGTGTTATGAGGAGAGAAAACCCTGTGGATGTTCTCTCCCACATACGGGTCGAAAGGCTGGACCGAAAAGCAAAATACCGCTTAACTGTTTATCTTTATCACACCAGCTTTTATTAACCAGATCTCATCTGATGTGGTCCAGGCATCTCACCAGCATGATTGTGCTGATGGAGAACATGTGTAGCTAATCTCCATATGCTCTGATCCATAGGCTGGGCTTGGGAAAGCTGGTCTGCAGGCAAGGCTTCCAACTCTCCACATCCACGATGGAAGGGGAATTATAAAAATCAGTTTTAGATTATTTGACCCATACTGGGATTTGCTTCGTAACTGATGAGGGTTGTAGAGACTTTTGGCTGGAAAACTGCAAAGGTCTCTAGATAGCCTCAAAAAGCCCCTTGTCCTTCCACATCCTGAGAAGGACTGTTTCTAAAAGAAAACTATAAAATACATTAATTAACCTTTCCCTCTGATTGCATTTTTTAAAAAAATATTTTCCCTGCTCATCCCAAAAAGTTGAATTGACTCTTAAACAAACCAGGCTTGTAGCAAATTTGATCCTCAACACAATCTCCAGGGTATAGATTATTAGATCATTCAACCAATTAAAGAAAATCAATAACTTTCTGATCCACCTCTAAAGTCCCTAAATACTTAAATTCTGCATTATTCAAGCTTCTAAAGACACTTTGTATATTGCATTTTGAAGAAGACTCAAACAGTGACACATAATATGGAAATCTCCTTTATTGTCAGGTGGGAGTTATTTGTTTTTCCATTTCAATATATGATTAAATATGATTAAAGGTATTGTGTTGTAATAAGGTAACCTTGGAAAATTGCCCTAGGGGAACCATAGCTGATGGATTCATTAAAGTTGGGAAATGGATGCAGCTGCTAAGCTGAATTCAATGAGTGGAAAACGGGAACAGTAGGCAGGTGCAGGTCTCCCTGGCAAGCTCTGCGGTTGTAGCTGAGCTGGGAGCTATCAGTACAGCAGCTTTGTAGGAAAACTAAGAAAATAGCAGAGCCAAATGCCTAGAGAAGAACCTATGCAAAGGACTGAAGCAATCAACAGTTTAAGTCAACTTTAAGAATCAATGCTCTCAAGGCCCCAAAGAGGACAGAGGCCACAGATGAGATGGGTATACTAATAGCGTAGAACACCTGTATCTAGTGCTTATGCTGTGCCAGGTACCATGTCTAAGCCTTGTTTAATACTTTGCCTAACACCTTGTTAAATTCTTACAATAACTCTCAGAGGTAGGTATGATTAGTTATCACCTCCTTTTTCCAAGTGAGAAAACTGAGACTTGGAGAAGGTAAAAAGAACTTGGTCAAGGCCACATATGTAGTCACTGGCATTCAATTGCAATTCAAATTCAGGCAGGTGGAGGTCAGGACAATTTATTTTACTACTCTGCTGTAAGACTTCATCGATTCAAAGTGATAAAATGGCATCAAAACAAGTCACATGATATTCCCAGAGGAGAAGAGAAGTATAAATCTCGGTGGGTAGTAGGGGTATTTAGTGGTCAAGGTGAGGCATAGAAAGAAACAATTAGGAGGCATTTTTTAATGTATGAGTCTGGTGAAGGGCTACCGTCTTCACTTCTGACCAATATTCAAGGAATATAGTGGTGAAAATGGATTGCCCAAACCAGATAAACATAATAGAAACAAGAAGCTCCAGCAGAAATCATTTGATGTGAGAGATCTTCCCACACATTTCCCAATTATTTCTCACACTCTTGAGCACTAAGTATTAGGAAATATTAAGATACTAAGTATTGCCCAGTGGCATGGCTCAGTAGTTGAGCGCTGACCTATGAACCAGGAGGTCACGGCTCAATTCCCAGTCAGGGCACATGCCTGGACTTGATCCTCAGTGTGGGGCATGCTGGAGGCAGCTGATCAATGATTCTCTCTCTTTATTTATGTTTCTATCTCTCTAGCCCTGTCTCTTCTTCTCTAAAATCAATACAAATATATTTTTTAAAAGATACTAATATTAAGGCACTAAGATTTTAAATGCTCTGTCCTTAGGAGATGGGGAGATATTGGAAGCCTCCTGATTTAGAAATCCATTTTGTACTCATTGGGTTATTTTCCCTTCCTCTCCAGGTAGGATATATTATGTACAGCAGAAAAACAAACAAAAAGGGCTCTTATCAGGTTTCTCAAAAAAGTCCCAGAACTTTGTGGCCTCAAAATTGAATTATTACAATGTTTGTTATCAGGGTCTCCCTTGATCCGTTGGTTAATAATTCAGACTGCAGTTTAATAGTCTTCCAATTGGTGTCTCATATAGAGGTTGTTGCATCTGTGTTTGAAGACAGCACTTACTGTCATCTTGCTCCAGGTACAATTCAACTCAATAACTTTGATCTTTCCAGTCACTCAAACAATTGTACAGGCTACTTTCTTCCTAGGGTTCTACTTAAATATTGAAATAAACAAAGGACCTTTGGCTAACAAATGTCAACCTGGGAACCTTAGAATGTACTTTCATTCAAATAGACAACTTTGAAATTATGATTTTCAAAAAGAAGCCCACATTTTCTGACCTTTCTCATGGCTCAGTGCAAATTTCTCTGTTCTCTTTGGCTGACATAACGACAATATCAGGATTTTTATACTTGGCAAATTACTTTAAAGATATAGAAAAAAAAAGAAAAGAAAAGAATGACAGTGATGGTTTCAAGATTATAAGCCACTCTTTGGTAGCATTAGCATAATGTGGTCACAGGAATGCCATTTAGTGAATTAACTCAGCCATTCAGTCAATGCTGTCATGAGAAGAAGCATAGTTTCCAGCGTCCAACTCTGCCCCAAGAACACATCCCTCATCTAGCAAGATGTGCTCCACAGAGACACTCAATAGTTGTATTATAACTATGAAAGACTAGTTTCAGCTATGAGGTTGAGAATCCTATATAATAAAAGGCAAATATGCAAATAGACTGAACGGTGGAACCACAGGTCACTATGATGCACACTGACCACAGATGTTCAATGCAGGAGCCGCCCCCTGGTGATCAGTATACAGCACTGCTCAGCCAGAAGCCGGGGTTAATAGCTGATGATCGCAGCAGCAGTGGCAGGAGCTGCTAAGGATGCCTGACTGATGGCTTAGGCCCACTCCCTGCTTGCCTGATTGCCCACAACTTCCCTCCCCTGCAGGCCTGGTCCCCCCCAACTGCCTTTCCTTGCTGGGCTGGGTCCCCCCCAACTGCCTTCCCTTGCTGGGCTGGTCTCCCCCAAATGCCCTCCTCTGCTGGCATGGTCACCCCTAACTGCCCACAACTGCCCTCCCCTGCAGGCCATCTTGTGGCGGCCATTTGTGTCCACATGGGGGTGGCCATCTTGTGTCTTGAAGTGACAGTCAATTTGCATATTACTCTTTTATTAGATAGGACTAGAGGCCCGTTGCACGAAATTCATGCATGGGGGTGGGGTGTCCCTCAGCCCAGCCTGCACTCTCTCCAATCTGGGACATCCCTCTCACAATCCAGGACTGCTGACTCCCAACCACTCGCCTGCCTGCCTGCCTGATTGCCCCTCACTGCTTCTGCCTGCCAGCCTGATCACCCTCTAATCACTCCCCTGCCAGCCTGATTGATGCCCAACTGCTCCCCTGCTGACCTGATCACCCCCAACTGCCCTCCCCTGCAGGCCTGGTTCCCCCCAACTGCCCTCCCCTGCAGGCCTGGTCACCACCCAACAGCCCTCCCCTGCTGGCCTGGTCGCCCCTAACTGCCCTCCCCTGCAAGCCTGGTCCCCCCCAACTGCCCTCCTCTGCTGGCCTGGTCTTCCCCAACTGCCCTCCCCTGCAGGCCTGGTCACCACCCAACAGCCCTCCCCTGCAGGCCTGGATGCCCCCAACTGTCCTCCCCTGCTGGCCTGGTCCCCCCCAACTGCCCTCCTCTGCTGGCCTGGTCTTCCCCAACTCCCTCCCCTGCAGGCCTGGATGTCCCCAACTGCCCTCCCTTGCTGGCCTGGTCCCCCGCAACTGCCCTCCCCTGCAGGCCTGGATCCCTCCCAACTGACCTCCCTTGCAGGCCTGGTCCCTCCCAACTTCCCTCCCCTGCTGGCCTGGTCACCCTGAACTGCCCTCCTCTGCTGGCCTGGTCACCCCTAACTGCCCTCCCCTGCTGGTCTGATTGCCCACAACTGCTCTTCCCTGCAAGCCATCTTGTGGTGGCCATCTTGTGTTCACATGGGGGCAGCCATCTTTGACCACATGGGGGCAGCCATTTTGTGTGTTGGAGTGATGGTCAATTTGCATATTACTCTTTTATTAGATAGGATACCTACTGGATGTTTCACAGAAACATCAACACTGCAGGATGCTTGTCCTCATGAATATCCTATACGTTTCCTATTTCCTATTATAGTGAACTGTGTGTTTCATTCATCCCAGTAAACCTTGTGCCTAACACATTGTTCCATACATGTTTATAAAATGAATGAATATAGATTTTGATGATATAAAATTCCTTGCTATGCATAAGTATTTATTCTGGGAATATTAATATTGTTATTATTGTCATGTGTGGACTGGTAGAGCAAGGTAGTCTAAAGTTACTTTTCTTGATACTTTTTTCTCAGTATTCTCCTAACTCAAAAGTTTACTGCTACATGCAATGGTTTGAGTGTATCTGTAAATGCATAGTATATATGTATTCCTGTATTTTCTTTATAGCTTCCTACTCATGAGATCAATTGTATTTTCTTCATACAATAAATACAATTCTCATACTGGTGTTGTATGCTGTCAAACATAATAAGCATAGGCACCTAGTATATTTCTTCCTGCTAGATGGTATATTTTGAAATGTTATTTAAAAAAATAGATAGATCTATAAATATGCATAAATGTATATGCTCTAAAGTCTAGATTTTTGTGTATATATTTACATATTTATAACATACCTTATTTCAGAAAGATCATAAGGCCTCTGTACAAGGTATGTGTGAGTATATTATAATGTTCAATTCAATTCAAAATGAACAGCAGAGAAAGTCAAAGTAATAGAAAATAAGGGCAATTAGAGAAAAAAGGAGACTAGGGTGCAAAAATATTAGTCACAAGGTGCAACTTACTTGCTCTAAGCTCTCTAACAGGCAATGTGTAAGCTGGAACTTACACATTGGTGTTTGGGTCTGGCCCAACCATTCTTGGTACTGAAGCCTGAAAGAAATTTGTCACATAGGTCCTCACAGAGATGATGCTATGAAATGCATTTGATCATATCTTTACCAACATCCTTATAGAAAATACAATGAGCATCATAGGACTGCTTCTGCTAATGTCCCTCAGTACAGGCTGATGACATTGAAGCCAATGTAAAAGAAATTCTATAGAGGAGTAATTTGATGAGGTCCAGGGACACAGCTCTCTGGCATCTAACTTATTTCAAGATAGATTCTTAAAGGGTCAGAGTCATGGGTGGACATCAGGACACCTCCATAAATTATTTCTTTCAATTAGGCTTTGGCTAACTATGGGCTGACACTGAGTTCAAGATAATGCTGTTATTGATGGGGCCTGCCCTAGGAGCCACGGACTCCTGAGCTCTCAGGAAATGTCATGAAGATAGAGGCTAATCAGATTCAGAGATTCTAGGAAACCTACTGTCTATTGGATGTTCTCCAGCACGAAGTAAAAACCATGACACAAAAATAGCTCTAAATTGTTCATGTAAAAGAAAATTCAAAACAGCATCCCTGAAAAACTTTAAACTTTTTCATTATATAGGGACATGAATAAGTATTAAGTATACTCCTGAAAATTAAAGGGTATTCATGAAAAAGTAAAGATCTAAACAAAAGCTTGCTTTTAAGTAAATGATAACATTTTTCTAATTCTGAGATCAAAATTACTTAATAAAAGATTAATTTATAATCTGTAGCTTCACAATAGAATCCCAAATATGCCCAAGCAATTAGTCTAAACTCTGAAGAAATGACCCAGAAAAAAATAAGGTATTCTACTATCTCCAGTAAATGTGTGGCATTTAGAATATACTTACAGAGCAGTGTACATGCTTAAGTAATAGAGGAAAGAGTCCTGGGGTGTGTACCAGTGATGTTCCAATGGCTACATAGAGAATTCAGCAACTATGGCCTGTCCATTGTGTAAGTGGCTGATGGGGGAAGCAGAAAGAGCAGACCAATAGGGTCCGTGACAATGGGGAGAGCGATGCTATCATTTATATTGGCCTTGCTGAATATACACAAAGCTCTTCCTTAGTACTTAGGGTTTAAATATCTGTCAGATGGCACCACAGCAGGCTAATGTGGTGGCATGTTCTGAAGGCATTCATTTGTGTGTTTTTTCCCCCCTCCTGCTAAATAGTGGGGAAAAGTGAAACTTAGTAATTAATAGGCACTTACCCTTCTTTCCTCATATTGTCAGCTTCAGTTGGTTTCTGTCTTGCCATTAACATGTCTAATGCATATGTCAAGTGGAAGCCTGACATGCTAGTGACAAACAGAATGTTATGTGAAGGCGGCAATGTGTTAAAACAATTGAGCGAACAAGCACTAAAGTTTGCTGCTCAGGCCATATGTTGCAGTGTTTAATTTCCCGTAGTGGAGAAACATGGCTGTCAGAGAAAAAGATGATGAATACATTTACTTTGGGCAACTTATTACAATGAAGAATGACTTTCCAGGGGAAGGGAACAGCGGAATTAGGCTTGCATGGAGAGCATATGGGAGGCATTCAGACATAGGCAAGGAGAGCAGGACTGCATGCTTTCGAATGAAAGACATTTAATCAATGCATGTGGCTGGTGTTGACATATGGAAGTGAGAAATGGGTTTTGATTTGGAAGACAGGAAGAAGGTTAACGGTAGTACAGGTGGTTACAGAATGATTGATGTTTTGAGTAACTAACAGAGAAAGAATATGTAACTCTCTCAGTTGGGCAACAGACTCCAGAGAACAATGTAATTTAGAAAAACACAGAACATGAAATGATCCAGGGCAGGTAACCTGGCTACAAGAAGAGATGACAGAAAGAACAAGCTGATGATCAATGGCAGTCAAAGGGATGCGCTTGGGAAGGAGCAGCCAGCAGAGGCCAAGGGTTCCAATGGGGAAAATCAGAAGTGGCTTAGGCTGGGGATGAACACTGCCTACACCCGGGGGGAAATGAAGGCTAGCAATCTTCCTGGGCTTCAGTTGGTGCAACTTTGATTTGCTCGCCTACACCCGACTTGAAGCATCAGACATTCCACTTGAAACTCTAGAAAACTGTCATCTGCTGATATCAATTCCTTTCTGTGGAGGCATGAAAGCAAACTAAATATTGTTGTGTATTTTGTCCCCCACAACAAGGATTTCTAGATAAGCCTGTGTAGTCACTTTCTTTCCCTGGTTCCAGAAATGTATAGGAGAGAGTCTTAGATGACCTTTATCCAAGTGGTATTTAATCTTATCCTTCCAGAGGTGAAAGGTTAGCTCATGAACTCAGGGAAGTGACAAATGATATAGTATTTAATTCCTGTTTTCTCCACTTGTTTTTGTTACTTGGTTAGGGAGATGGCCTTGGAAAGATGGTGTTTCAGGAGCAGTGATTTTGATCACCAATGATTATTACAAAGAATATGTAATGACCAGATCCCACTCAAAATACCATGAATACCTACACCCTAGAAATACTGTGTTGGAGGAGACATATACATCAGTGCCTTATAATGGTTCATTTAAACTGTGATTAGAGTAATGGGTTTAACAGTCAAAGCCAGCCCATTGTTCTTTTCTGAACTGAAAGCACTTGCTAGACACTTGAAGTGTTGATCTAGCTAACAAAACTTTCTTTTCATATAAACTCACACTTCTCATGGGTCAAAGGAGTTAGAAGTCTCCCTTAAGATTTTTCAAGAATGAGACATTAAAATAAATGCTGCTTTAACACTAGTCTCAAACCAGCATGGGAGGGTGTGAGAAGGTGAGGAGGGACAGCCGGGGACTATTGAAAAATGGAAGATGGCGATTTTGAAACATTGGTGATTACCTATAAGTCAGATTGCAGCCCATCTGATTTTATATTTTGCCTGTTTATGCTCTTTAGTCCTTACACTTTTTCCTGAAGATTAAGCTTTAGCTGAGGAGAGCAGAGGGTATTGATTAACTTCTGAAAGTGAGTCTAAATTGATCTAACATAAATTACCCTGGAAACCAAAGAGTAGGAATGAGTGATTAAGGAAGGGGCCAAAAATGAAGATAATTAAATTTAACTACCCATCCTCTAGCAGAGAAGTCCTTACAGCACACACTTATGTATGCCTCAGTTTCCTCTCTCAAGAGAATGGAGACAACACTTCCCTTTTCATCAAGTGCTGTGAGGCTCCATTACTGCCTGCAGTCTACATGGAAATCTTCACACAAGAGGTGCTATGGATGTGAAATGAAATGTTAGCATCCAATATCACGTAGGTGTCACTCTCTTTATTTCTTTTCAAGTGTCTACCACTTCTGCTTTCAACAAGTATGCCTTTTGTCTTGCCACCCAGGGTCCCTTGACTAATTCTCTAATGTTTGAAAATGGCACTTACAGATAAAGTGGCGATGGAAATAGAGCTGCCATTACAGCTCTTAAAAACACTCTAAATCATATTTTTATCTGAACTTGTGCAGCACTCTCGGGAGTTTGATGAGTGGGACAGAAAGTAGCAGGCCAAACAATAACCATTAAAGTAATCGGAACCTGTATGATTTAAAAATAAGCAATATGAGCCTCAAAAAGGGTGTGGTTGGATCATTATCTCTGTTAAATGTTCATGGACTCTGTGCACATATGATTTGAAAAAAAAAAATATGTAAGTCGGTCTGGTCCTTATACAATCTAAGAACAATAGACTAGCCAGCCGTGGGCAAACTACGGCCCGCAGGCCAGATCCGGCCCGTTAGGCTGTTCTATCCAGCCCGCGGAGCCGAAAGAACGGAGGGTTCTCTTGCTCTCTCCTCCGCTCCTTTACTTTGAATTTATATTAGTTCACACAAACACTCCATCCATGCTTTTGTTCCGGCCCTCCGGTCCAGTTTAAGAACCCATTGTGGCCCTTGAGTCAAAAAGTTTGCCCACCCCTGCCACTAGTCAGTGACTACGGTGAATTGGCAAATTGCCAGAGGTGAATGAATTACCAATATGCCAGATCTGATTTTTTTTCCAAGAAAATCTGAAAACGTGGATTTTTATGTGAAGTATCCAAAATGTTTAATGTTGCTGACAATTAAAAGACAACATTGTGTATCAAACAAAATATGTATGCTGGCCACATGTGCGCAGATCACCAGTTTGCTACCTTTGACTTGAAAAATGTTGCATGTCACAATAATGTACTTTGCAGATAAATGCTCAGGCCTGCATTGGCTCTCTTATGTTCTGGAGCAAAATATCTCTTTTATTGATCCTAGCTGAAATATTCTCCATGTGTAGAACTGTCCTTAATCCAATTCGAAGACAATAACTCCTGAAGACCAACCCTGTTCCAGGCACCAACAGGCATACAGAATGTGAGTAACAGAGTTCCTATCCTCAAACTGCTCCAGATAGAAGACAAGATCAGACAAATTCACCAATGCCCACAACATAAGGAGTGAAACAAGTGCCAAAACAGCAGCACAAACCAAGTGCCACGGGGCTCTGAAGAAGGAGTGGGCACATGCAGTTATAGGTTCCAGGAAAAAGGCTTCAGGGAATGCATGGCCTGCAATGAGCCATGTGGGGAGATGGAGTTTTGACAGATGGAGATGCTGAAGGAGGGCATTTCTGACAACAGCTTCAGCGAGGGCATGGATGTGAGAGAGGCTGGGGCATGGTTAAGGAAGCATACACAGCCAGTTTGGCTGGGGCATAGGTAAGTGTGGGCGATTTGTGGAGACAAGCTTAGCAAAGCAGTGGGCTGGATCCAAGTTGTGGAGAGACTTGAATGCTCAGATTGGGTATTTGCACCTACAGTATAGATGATGAGGGGCAAATGAAGAAGGTTGGACTGGATAGACTTGTAGCCTGTCAGTTTCTGTGGACCTGAGCCCATTTACCGATAGAGAGTGGAGACTTTCTGTTCACTGGCATAACTGCAGTCAACATGTGCCCTGGTGGCTCTGTGTTAGGCCTCCATTTCCATCAGTGAGTGATGTCTAAAAGTTGATTTATTCTCCTAAGGCTGGCTTCTGTGATTGCCTTGGGTATTCATCTTATCACAAGCACAGACTGGGGTGCTTAGTCCATGAGATGGCATTTTCTCCCATGTTCCTGATGTGTTCCCAAGAACTGGAGTTTAGCCTTGAACCCTAATGAGCCTATAGTTTTAACTAAACCTCCTTGGTGCTTGCTGACTTTTATTTATTGAGTTGAGAGAGAGAGAGAGAGAATGTAGAAAGAGAGAGACACAGACACACAAAGCGAGAAACATCTCTTCCCCCTTCCACCTTTCTATATACTCACTGGTTAACCCCTGTATGTGCTTTGACCAGGGACTGAACCCACAACCCTGATGCATCAGGATGATGCTCCAACCAACTGAGCCACCCAGCCAGGGCTTGATGCCTTAAAAAATGACAGTGTGAGAGAAATGAATTTTTTTTCTGACTTATCTCAGCAACTACCCATAAACCATCTGCAATCTGTGTGGACTATTCCTCACAAATTAAGAAGCCTTCATCATCGGATTGGAATAGGCAAAGCTCAGAGATTCCCACTACTGTGCCCTTGGAGGTTACCATTTGGCTAATTGGCCACTCTCTTTGGGGCTGTATACCTTGCATTCTTATATTATCCCTCTCTTGCCCGCTTTTAAATTTTAAATTAATTTAAATAAAATCAAACTGAAAAGACAATTTTCTCAGTTGCTCTAGTCACATTTGAAGTTCTCAATAGCCGCAAGTGGTTACTGGCTACCATATTAGACTGCAAAACTAGAGAATATTTCAATCATCAGAGAGAGTTCTATTGGACATCCCTGAAAGCATTGTTCTCTTTCATTAACCGAATGGGCTCAGTCCTGAAAGATGCTGATGTGATCATCGACGTACACATGGCATGCACAAATAGTCACTGAGCTGGTAGAGCTTTACTCTCAGCTCTCATCTGGTCTGAAAGGGCATAGGAAAATAGAGGAAGACGGAAATGCTATTCAAGGCCTTGGTACGAACACCCAGGAACAGATATTTGACTTGAGAAATTAATCATAATGGAATGTAAACTAATAAAACTAAGAATAAGAAACAGAACGGAAAGGAATGCAGTGGCACACTGTATAATTTTAGAGCATAAATAAAAAGGCATCAACATAAATCACAGGAAATTATTATATCCCTGGATAAGTATAAGCAAGGGCCATATTTGGAACAGAGATTCAAATTGTATTGTATTATACACAATAAAAGATATTGTGAAATTCTACCAAGAGGTGCCATTGAGAGAAACCAAAAATGTCTCCAGCTTGTATGCATCTTGTTTGCTCATAAAAATCAAGGATATATGAATTGGAACTCTGTACCAATGGAGATTTAATGTGCTTGCACCGAAGATGATATTGTAATAAAGTGAAACTTGTTGATGTGTGTCCTAGGGTCCTTTCATGCTGATTAGAGACCTCCAGACTCCAGATGTAAAAGACCCTGAAGCAGAATGCAGATTCCTGTGAAGCAAAGATCTAGTGGGTCCTGTCCTCCATGCATCTGTGGAGCCTAGTACAGCACCTGTCACATAACAAATTGTAAATAAGTATTTGTTGAATGAATGAAGGAAAGAAGAAAAATGAGTGAATAAAGCCTCTGGGAAGCCCCATGTTAACCTGGAATTCTTAACCTTTATACTAACATAGAGACTTGTTAAGCAAAAAGAAATCAAAAAGAAAACTCAGATTTTTTTCTTTGATTTAAAAATATAATTTTTGAAAACATAATTTGCATGGTTCTAAATATATATATAAAGATGAACAGTGAAAAACCTTATCCCCCCTGTATCCCCCACCCCCAGTTCCTATGCCTACCTGTTACTAGTAACTATTATATTTAGTTTCTTGTAAATGTTTCCAGTTTCTTTATGTGTATAACAAAGACAAACTCAAGTTTTTATTTCTCATTTTTAAAATATAAAAGGTAGCTTACCTAACATACTATTTTGTTTGCTTTTCTTCATTCAGTAAAGTCTCAAGGATCTTTTAATGTTGTTATACATAGAGTATACTCTAATTTTTTATGTTTCCTAGTATTCTGTTGCATTAATGTATCACAATTTATTTAACCAGTTTATTTAATCAATTTACTGACTTTAGCAATTTAGGTTATTTCAATTTTTTGGTCTTACGAACAATACTGTGATGATAAGCTTAAACATATGTCCTTTCATTCATTTGCAAGTGCATTTGTAACATAAATTTCCAGAAGTGAAATTGCTGGGGGAAAGGATATATGCATTTGTAATTTTGATGGATTTTGCTAAATTGCTCTCCATATGGTACTATGCTAACATATACTCCTACAGCCTCACCAATGGAGTGTTATCAAACTTCTGGATTTTTGCCAACCTGATTGGAGAAAAATGGTATCTCAATATAGTTCTAATTTGCATATCTTTTATTATGAGTGAAGTTGAGCATATTTCCAAATGTTTAAGAGCCATTTGTATTTCATTTTCTGTGAACTATTTTCATATCTTTTGCCCAGTTTTTCCTATCAGCTTGTTGTACTTTTATTTCTCCATTTGTGGGAACTTTTATGTTGGGGAAATTAGCTTTTAGTTTATACATGAGTTGCAAATATTTTATCATCATTTGTGGGTTTTTCTAACTTTTGACCTTGCTCATGAATGTGTGTGTGTGTGTTATATGTCATGTAAAAACATTTATTTTTATATATTCAGACTTACCAACATTTTCTTTTACTGCCTCTGGATTTTGAATCAGTTTTTTTAAAAAAAGTCTTTCTATTCCAAGAATTAAAATTATTTTTGGGTTCTTTTAATAATTTATGGCTTTATTTCGAACATCTAAACCTCTAATCCATTTAGAATTTATTGTTGTGTAGAGTGGGAGGTAAAGACCTAACTTTATTTTTTTCAGATGCCTACTCTTTTGTGTTAACACCATGTATGTAATAGTCCATCTCTCCCTGACTCATTTTGAAGTGCTCTTTTAACATCTAGCAAATTCAGGAATATTCATTGAGTTGAGTGGAGATTAAAGAACCATGTTAAGTGTCTTTTTTTGCCCATTGTAAAATCTGTTGGGCTTGCCTTATGGGGCAGGGAAGAACTTTTGGGTATCCTAGCCTTGTCACAGATACCCAATAGGTCTTCTTATGGTTCCAGGAAAGAAAGGCAGAGTTTTGCTCTTTTGGCATATGAACCCTTATGGCTTAAGTTCTCTGTAGTCAATGCCACTGGGCTGAAGGTTATGGAAGGAGTACAGAACACATCTTCTTAAACCGATAACAGGGGTAGGCATTCCAGATGTGGAGAGAGAGGAAGCTCTCTTTGGTGTGTAACCTTCAAGGAAATTGCTTCGCCTGAGTTTTTGCATTTACCTGCAAAAAGGAGCTGAAGTAGGTGTACTACAAGGTCCCTTTAAGCACTGACATGCCATGAACGGTAAGCAGCAACAGTCTGATGAGAGAATTTCAGCTGCATGACAAGAGGGCTGGATCATATTCCACACCCGGTCACTGGCTCCATCACATAAATCGTGCCCTCCAGTGAGTTCAGTTCCAGGGCTCTGTGTGTAAATCTGAGGCTGAGGCTGACCACTTGTGAAATGGTTAGAGAATGGGGCACAGACATAGAAAGATTTATGATGTAGCAAGAGATTTGCAAGACTATGAGGGAATGAGAGAAGGCATGTATGCTCTCCCTCGTTGTAATTTCTAAACCTGTAATAATCCATCTACCTGCAAACTTTTGAACCTGTCCTATTGCCCTCCTAGGGCTTATAGACTTTGACATTTTCAAATATGGTATGAGCTCTTCTGATGTGAAAGTAAAGACTCCTGTTCATTGCAAGGGCAAATTTTAAGATGACATGATCAAAGATGGTAGAAGGACCAAATGTTGGGAGTGGTTATTTATATCATCTTGGATAAAGAGCCTCCTGGGTACCACATCAAAAGCTCTGTTTGTGACATTCAAAAAACCCCAGCCAACTAGCAGCAGGAGGTATTGGGTAGGCTGGCAAACATTCGCTTTTTATGTAGATCCTAAAAGCATCACACATTTAAATCATAGATCAGAATAACATATCTTTAAAAATGGTTGGAAGGCAAACATATTTGAGTTTAAACAACATACATTAAAAATACGAATAACCATCTTTCTGTATTAATCACAGCAAATGATTTTGTTTTTCTACAGTATGCAGATGTCTCTCCCTAAGCAAAGTAACACATTTCTATTTCAAGGCTATTAACAGTGGAGCAGCTGTACACTACCAGAGAATTTTTAGAAATCATAATGAAATTAAACAGCAGATAGAAAGAAAAAAAGGAGACACATTCTTTAGAGCTATGCTTGGTTGATGATATTATCATATTAAATATATATTTCAAATACATGATACATTTCCACACATTTCCAACAGAGTGATGCTAGATCAGTATATTACAACTAATTAGAACAGAGCCCTGAGGTTTAAAAAAATTCCCATGTTAAGAGTGGAAAATGTTTTCTCATGAATCAAGACAACCTTTTGTCCACATATTCTGACTCTGCATTGAATGTGTAAAGTTGTTCTGTAGGTGAGGCTGCATTGATGCTTAAGAGTGCCCTGTGAAGGTCTAATAGCAGCACCAGTCACAGCATTTGCTGAATAACCATTGTGTGCAAACATTATTCAGTATTTAACTCTGGAGATTAAGTATTTAGATTTTACTCATTACTTCCCAGGAGAGGGATGTTCTTTGTTTCCTTTTGTTTTTGAGAGGGAGAGAAATCTCGAGTGTAGTTATGTCTAATCTTCCTATAGTCTAACGTGACTTATTAACTGCCGAGTTCTTCAACATTTACCCCATTTTTAGTTGTGCTTATTTTTCTCACCTCTGAATAAACTCTTGACAAAGTCAAAAAGTACATCTATAACATGACTGGGGGGAAAATATCTCAGACGATACGTTTTTTTAAAATATTTTAATTTCTCAATTACAGTTGATGTATAATAATATACCAGTAATTAGACATTTATATAACTTACAAAGTGATCACCCTGATAAATCTAGTACCCAGCTGATTACGATACACTGTTATTACAATATTAACCATGCTCCTTATGCTGTGCTTTACATCCCCATGACTATTCTGTAACTACCAATTTGCCCTTTACCTTTTTCACCTATCTCTCCAACTCCTTTCCCATCTAGCAATTGTCCAAATTTTCTCAGAGGATAAGATTTTATAAACAGAAAGTTTATATTCTGATTTTAAAACTGGATACTAATGATGAGGCTATATGTTAGCAAAATAAAATGAAAACCCCATCACTACACACTATATATACTATATCATTTGTATAATATATAGTGTTAGTGATGCGATTTTCATTTTTATTTTATTTTGCTAGTAGATATATGTATATACACATCAGTTCCATAGTTTCAACTATTCTTAATTAGAATTATATCAGTCACATAAAACCCAAATGAAATTATAACAAATGTTGATTATTTTACCTTTGGAAAGTACTATCCTATGGGGAAAATAATTTCTATTTTTTAAATAATTTCTTATTTATCATATGCTAATATCAATAGCTTTAGCTCCAAACAAGCAAGACTGTAAGTTGAATATGCAGATACTGTAGATTGAATAAAACAGACAAAAGGTAGAGAAATGAGTAAAAGCAAACCAGTTATATTGGCGGCTATGAGGTTCTATGTTGTTTTTATTTGTATTGGAGAAATATTTTAAACTTTCTTATTCATACTATGTGTCATCATTTTGATCTTACAAAGTACAGCTCAAAACCTCTTCAAAGCTTTATACATGCTAGAGAATAATTTGTTATTGCTGAGTTCCTTATGTAAGTCAAACTCCTGTGGCAGGGGTTTCATTTTAGAAAAATATTAGTCTTCAGTTTTGTGTACCTGAACTTAATCTTAACATGAACTGCCCAATTTATCACTCTTTTGACTTTACAACATATTTTGAATATAAAAGTATCTTACTGGAGTTGTCCACACTAACTTTACACAAAGGAAAAATAAGGCATATATAATGGAGCTGGGGGATAAAGCATACTGTTGAGTTTCCTTGCAAAGTTTTGGTAAAGCCAAAGAAGCCAGCTGATAGCCACTTCCTCTGGCAGGGGCAGAAGGGACTATACCCACATTTTCAGTGTCAGTTTTCCCCAATTCCAATTCTATACAAATTAAAAGCAAAATACATGCCCAATATGCTGGGAGGCCACCCCATTTCTTTATGTAGGAGATGTGGGTAATGAGAGCAGGGCCAGGAGGACATAACATAAAGTCACCATTTCAAACTGGGTCTCCCAAGGAAATCAGAATGGGACAATGTATTTCAATCCAGACTTCCAAAGTATTCTAATTCTCCCAGATATGCTTTTTAGTTTACTTATGTAAACAAAAAGCTCAGGTTCCCATCATCTTTTCCTACCCGACTCCAGAAAACTTCTAAGGGAGCCAAGCAAGAGAGGGCTCCAGTTATCCCCAGCATCTCAGGGAGCCTTCTATGGGCAAAACCATTTGTTATACAGCAAAGTGTCTCCAACACGTGGTCTGTAAGAGAACTTTGAGCATGCGCCTGGGATTCCTTTTACCTGTCAGAAATATTCTGTCTCCCATTTTTTTTTTCCCCTGCAGAGTCAAGATACAATATTAAAACAGCCTGTCTGCAGTATCTAATTAGCAAACTGACTGCAGAAGATCACTTACAACATAAAATATTAAATCATCCTAAAAACTAATATTCTCCACACCTCATAAATTTAAAAAAAGCAAGAGACCGAAATGAAATAAGACCCTGATGCATATCATTCTGGGCCTATGCCCCCCGAAGAGGCTCTACTCCTTGAAGCATTTAACCATTTCAAAGAAAAAATATGTACACAGACGCAATTTTAAAATGCTTTCTATCCCCAGTCTACACTTCATCATAGCAACCCTAACCTGAGACCCGAGTCTGTACTTCTCTTGATCTTAGGCTTCACAAATCATTTGGAGTTCAGATATAAAGCCCATCAGTTATGTGTCTTTTCATTATAATTTCAACCCAGTCTTGGAGCTCAGTTCTGCTCCCATTGGCTCAATGGTCATCATTTATCTGCTTTGTATATTTAGGGCATTATTTAACAGGAGCAGCCATCTGTTTGAAGAATGCAAGGGCCGTTTGATATTAACACAGAGAATGATTCATCAAAGAGCTCTTGGTCCTAAAGCATCCAGAGAGAGCTAAGGTCATTAGCAGGGCAAAACCAGGAAGCAAGCTTTGACTAAGAAAATGGGATAGGCCAATACTTTTGAGGATTAAAAATAAATAATTATATGGTCATTCATTTTCAGAGCTTTCACTTTAAAAGACCACTGCCGTAGATCTGAAGAAATATTACATTATTTCTAATGCTAGAAATAATTTCCTTTACAGTAAAATATGAAGCTATTTGCATCCATGCAATAACTGAACCAACCAGTGTCTCTAACAATAATCATTTTTTAATACTGGAATGTTTAGCTAATTTCATATTTTAAGTGAGAAATATCAACAGATGCAGAATCAGGTGTCGGATATGAGATAGAGCTGGACTAATTAAAACTGCTACCCTAGCGAGACTTCCTTGGCGCACCAAGGTAAGTGCTCCTCTGCCAAAGAGACAGAGGTTTAATGTAATTAGCCAGACATCATTCCAAATTAGTTCAATTTTCTACATTGTTCTGGCAGTCAAATCCACCAAGCATTTACCCCATCATGTAGAGGGAAAGTGGGACTGAACACCACAAGAATAATAAGAAAAGCAATTGTCATCTTTAAATTTGGGTTTTCCCCAGAGCATATCCTGAGACAAGGTGTATTAGTTTTTTACTGCTTCTATAACAAATTACCACAAACTTCGTGGTTTATAACAACAAAAACTTATCTTACATTTCCATAGGCTGGAAGTCCCACAGGAAGGTGTCTCCCTAAAGCTTTATGGAAGCTTTGGGGAGAATTCATTTCCTGGCCTTTTCCAGCTTCTTGAGGCTGCCTGAATCCCTTGGCTCATGGCCCCCTTCCTCCATTTTCAGAGCCAGCATGATCAGGCCAAGTCCAACTCATAGTGCATCTCTCTGGTTGTCTCTTCTGGTTCCTTCTTCCACTTTTAAAGACTCTTGTGATTAAATTGAGGCCAGAATAATCTCCCAATATTGAAGTCAGCTGATTAGCAACCTCAATTCCATCTGCAAACTTCATTCCCCTCTGCCTTGTAAAGGAATGGATTCACAGGTTCTGGAGGTTAGGATGTAGGCTTCGGGTGGGGGCATTACTCTTCCTGCTACCCAAAGGTTTGGTGTTAAGCATTTTGTTTGGGAAGTGATTCCAGGAAGCACCATGAGGGAGTGAAGAAGTGAGATGGAGACAGGCAAAAAAGCAAACAAAGGAAGTGTTCATGAGCAAGTTACTGTTGTGGGCAATTGGGGCTCAATATACTGGGGACCCTTGAGAGAATATGTGAAACGTGCCCCAGAATTATTGCACTGAGTGGTGGAAAAGCTGGGTATTTATCCACCTACTTTCACTGTTTATTGTTTGAAGGTTATTCCACAGGTATTATTGTCTCATTGAAGGTATCTCTCTCTACAGAGCTTGAAAAGATAGCTGCCAAGTAGATCTGATTCACATTGTTCTCATAGTACTCAATCCCAGATAACAGCATCTAAATATTAAAGCTCATTAGACACTCCAGCATTACTCGAGTCATATAGTTATCCTTGAACCAATCAGTGCCATTCAGGAGAGATAAGATGTGGTAACTGGCTAGGCCTGGGTCCAAGTGCCATCAAGCACATGATTGGCAACTTCACTAGATTCACATGAGGTGAAGGAGGAGCAGTACTCCAATGAAAATAGGGGTATTGTGAGAAGAAAGCAATCCAATGGTCTCCAGAAGAATGGGAAAAATATCTGTAGAGGGCTCAGAGAGGACAAGATCAAAGAGCAAGCCTCAGGGCTCATAGCTGCAGTGAGACCCCCTGGCATCCAGAGGTCCCAGCTCTTACCTGTATGTTTATAGAGACCAGGAACACGGCTGCCAGGGAAGAAGAAGCAAACATCTCAGACACATACATTACCAACCTCAAGTCACAAGGCCAGGTTGTGGACTTTCTGAATATGCTGCTTTAAGCGCAGATCCTAGGTGTTTACAGAGAGAAGCTGCCCTAGAGGTGGTGGTATAGAAGGAAAAGACTTGAGAAAGAGCAAGAAAAAAATGTCATGGAAATGAGAAAACATAAGTAAAAGATACATAAGAAGATGAATAGATAATGAAAATAAAGAGAAGAATATACATTGAAAAATTAGGGCAAATTGGGAGAGGGAAATATTTTTAAAAAATAAAGTAGGCAAAGGGCATTCATTAGGAAAACAGGTAGAATGATTGCATCATTTAGGAATAAAACAGATATTTTGATAAGTATAAATTATTTGCTAAGCTTTGTGTTTATCAGTCAATCAATCAATCTGTTTTTCCATCTATCTAATCTAACATCTGTTTAATCAGAACCTTCTAGGATTAGGATTTGTCTCCGAATGGTAATGCATCTAATAGAAATTCAAACCTGATTCCAAAGTGACTTAAAAATTTAAAAGTTGCAAAGGGAGAATTTTAGGATATAGCACACTGGAAAAAAAAAAAAAAAGCTTAAACATATTTTTAGCCTGTCTCTCTCCCCAAAGATCCATAGTGTCTCGCTCTCTCTGTCTCCCCCATCTCTTCCCTGCTTCTAGCCCCTATTGGCCCCCTGTCTAAGTGTTTCATTTTTTTCTCCCACTCTCCAGATTTTCTCTTTTCCTCCATGGATAACCCCTTGCCCTCATCATCTCAGTCGAGCCAGGAGCAGAGCATTCTCTCAGGAAGGCAGAGAAGAGAGGCTCTGAATATTTCCGCTTCCATCTTCTTGGCTCTGCTTCCCATGCATCATCTCGTTTAATCCCAACAACAGATTTAGGAGGTAGGGATGATTATCATCGCTCGATAGATGGGCCAACTGGGGTTTAAACTAAGGTCTGTGTGATTCCGAAGTCCAGGCTCCTACACTCTCTGCTGCACTATTTATCGGTGGTCCTTAGGTTCTGGCATAAATTAAAAGTCACATGGGGGATATTTGTTACATATGAGAATTCCAAGGCTCTATCCCCAGAGACTCTACTTTAATCTCTTTGTGGTGGGGTCAGGAATCTGCATGTTTAACAAGTACTCAGGTGACTCTAATGCAGGTGATTGTAATGCAGGTCAGACCTTGAACACACTAGGAGGAACATTATTAGTAAATCTTTCACTGAGGCGGATCGTTTGGAAGTGATGTAAGACTGAGTCATCAGATGCATACCTGGGTTAATGCCTATGAATGTATTTTTGTATTTAAAAATACAGCATGTGCTACTTCCCACAGATGTATGGATTTTATGTGTCTGAATCCTACATAACCATTTGTGCTTTCTATTGGTTCTGTGCACACTGCATTAGTAAACATAATATTTTTATTTAAAGCCTTTCACAGTCTAAGAAAATAATTCAGTCTCTTTGCTATGATTCAGAAATCATACACAGAAATCCCCCAGGGTGTTTCAGGCTTAGAAACCATTACAAATAGTCATTTGTGGTCTCTGACCCTGGCCTTCATTCAGAAGAGTGCTGTTTCTCTAGGGGAATTTAGAGAGAGATAGATAGATAGATAGATAGAGAGAGAGAGAGAGAGAGAGGGAATTCAGCTAAGTGACAACCCTCGGAGGTTAACAGCTCTGAAGAGTTTATTTCTAAATTGATATTCATTTGTGGAAATTTTTCATCTTTTGAAAGTAGAGTGAGGTCACCCCCCTCAGAAGCATAGAGCGGTGATTCAGTGAATTCAGTGAGTTCTTATAAGTGGCCCAAAGTGCCTGGGGACAGGGAGACCCCTGCAATGCCAGAGGTGAAGATCACTGCAGTAGTGAGGTCTCTGAACAAAGTGAGGTCTCTCCCCACTTCACAGCTTTGTCTTCACTCAGCCTTTCCTGGGGTTTGGGTGGGAAACCAGGGGGGCAGCCCACGGGGCACCTTCCCTAGCAGTGAGCGGTCCTACTGGGGGCTCAGGTTCTTTTGCTTGCTCTCCAACCTTTATTTGAATGAGCCCCCACCCCCAGGAGTGACTGCAGTGGAGTGTTTGTTATGAGTTGAGGCTTTGGTGCCAGACATATGGGTTTGAATCCTGGCCCTGTCACTGACCAGTTGGGGGAATGCGGGCAAACTCAGCTCCTCCTCTGTAAAACAGAGATGATAGGTCAGGATTTCTGTGAAAAACTAAATATAAATGGAGTCCTTAGCAGGGTGTCCACAAAATAGCAAATGACTCCATGAAGGTTAATTTATAACTAAAACTAAAACTTACTGTATGCCATTAAATACCACAAAAATGTGCATTTGTGCAATTTTCACTCAACACCTATGTTGAACACCTATCCTGGCCCAACTTACAATGAAGTGAATTCATCACATGCAGCCCTGCCTGGGCACCTTACATTCTAGGGAGGAAAATAAACGTTGGTCAAATACTGAGCACATTTTGATATGATAATATCTGTCTCAAATGGTAGGGAAACAGCTTAGAGAAGTTAGAGAACTTGGCAAAAATTCAAGGGCTGTGTGCAGCAAATTAGGAATTAGAATACAATTCTGCCTTCCTCCAAATCCACATTCCACCCACCACCACGTGGATTCGGCAACAGAGGAATTATCTGCTGTAGAGTTTTAACCACTTTCCCCTTCACCACTACCAACGGGCCTGGCTGCATTAGTCATACCATGTGTATAATAAGCAATTTCTAACTGACAGGAAGCTTGGACAATTATGATTTATTTAATGTTTGGGAAATGTAGAGGTGAGGAAGAACCTTCTATTCACGTGATATTTTTGTTTGTTCAGGCCCAAAATAAATAGACAAAAGTCAGAGGCTGAGAAGAGAATGATCTGAATACATGTATCAGGTATTTTTAATTATACCCTAGTAAGCAATAAAGAGCTACAAATAGAAAACTGCTTGATTCTATAAAATATCCTTTCATTAGGGGGCGCCATATTATACAAACATACCCAAATGTCATGCAATAGCATAAATAGCAATAAGCTTTGATATACAGGGTGTGGCAAATGTAGGTTTACACTTGCTTGTATGGAGAATAATATGATAATTAATAAATAACAATACAAAAATAAACTTTCATGTACTCACAACTGTAAACCTACGTTTGCCACACCCTGTATATCAGGGGTCATGACTAAATCTGGTAGGGAAAAATCCACAGTATTGACCAATCAATGAAATAAAATATTTTTTTTATTGTTCAATTTCTTAATTGAAGCTGTATAGTCATTTCTGTGAAGTGGTTTTTTGTATATCTAAACAAAATTAGGGAGAAGCTGACTTAAACACCTACAACAAATATGTATGGACAATGAAACATAAAAATAACCAAAACATGCCCTGTCCAGGTGGCTCAGTTGATTGGAGCATTGTCCCATACACCAACAGGTCGAGGGTTTGATCCCCTGTGGGGGCGGGTACGGGAGGCGACCCATCGATGTTTCTCTTTCACATCAATGTTTCTCTCTTCCTTCCTCTCTCTGTAAAGTCAATAAAAACATGTCCTCCGTGAGGATTGAAATTACAACAACAACACAAATAATAACATTTTTAACGATAGTGTTGGGTTCAAACTTCTTCTGCATGCAATGTTTTCTAAGGAAGTCAAGGATTTCTTCTCTGGCTCCTGATCATCTTCTAGTGCTAACATAGAGACCAAAAGTAAGGCAGTAAAAAAGAAGTGAGAAGATAAGGTAGGAAGGTGGAGTAGAATCTAGGAGAATGAACTAACCAGACCAAAATGTGAGTGAAAACACTTCCATTCACATTCACCCTGTCTTCCAAAGCCGTTTTGCTATGTTTTGTTTTTCTGCTTTCAGCTACTGTCACTACAACAAAGTATTTAGCAAAGAGGGTCGTAATTTCATTGTCAAAGCTAAAATTATTTTTTTAAATACTTATAATGAAAACCATACCTCTTATTGGCAAAAGCTAGATCCATAGGGAGGTGCATTATTTTTTTTCAAGTCACCAGGACAGAATTAATTAATCAAATGTTCACCCCAGGGGTCACCCAGAGCTTTTCCAGGCTCACACTCAGCTCTGCATCCCAGATGCACAGCACCCAACAACTGACGAGTTAAAATAAATCATTGTCATTTTATGTAGATGTTCCCACTTAAAGAATACACTCTTGTGGCATCGCCATTAGTGCTGATAAAGACCCTCTTCAGAGATGGGGCCGCAAATGTCATAGGTCTCCCCAGTGCCTGTCAAGTTTCCAGAGTAAGTCACAACCAGAAGGACTTCCTTTGAAGAGGTCGTGCATTCTGCAGCAATCGTGTGCATCTTGGTTACAGCAATTGGACATCTGAATATGCAGTTGTCCACTCTAAGTTTTATCGGAATGTCTCCCCAGGTGGGATCACAACAGCCTTCATCCTGGGAGGACTGCAGCCCTCCTCTGCTTTCTTTGCCTAGAGAAGTGCTTCTCAGCTTGGGCTCTGCGAATGGCGGGGGGTTCTGTTAGCATCTATAATTGTGCATGCACATCTAGGTGCCTATTTTTCTTTCTCTCTGAGAAGTGGGTCCACTAATTTCATCAGATTCTTAGAGGTTTGGGAACCAAACCAGGTTAAGGAGGCTGGCTTTCCGGTCTCTACTTCTTATCTGTTACCTAGAAGAAGCCCACTCACTCTCTTGACCCTTAAGCACTCGGCAGCGTCATTAGTTCTTGCATTTAAGCATTGGTCTTTCCTGGATTCCTGATCACCACTGCTCAGGCAATACGTAAAAGTCATATGCCGGAGGTTCTGGAGAGTCTTGCAAGCTTTAGAAAGCTACAGATTAAAATGTTTGGATCTTGGTCCATTTTTCACTAAGACACCTATGCTACACATTTAAAAAAAAAATCATGCTTAAAGCTGCTGGGCTGGGTTCAGCCTACCCACAATCCTTGCTACAAATAAAACGTGTGTTGAAGTCTAATGCACCTTTTATTTTCTTTATGGAGAAGTCAAAGGCAAGGAGGTCCTCCTATTTTTCCATAAAGCCTCTAGGACAGTGATTTTCAACCTATTTCACCTCATGGCACGTATAAGCTCATTACTAAAATCCTGCTGCGCACCAGAAAACGTATTTTTGCCAACCTGACAGAAAGTAGGTATAATTTTGATGGATTTACCACCCCCCCAATAAAAAAATAATCGTAATTACCTATCCTTTCTGCTCCAGAGTGACTGTTAAAAAAATCAGGTGGCTATACTTGCATATAAGGATTTCTGGTACCAAGAATTAACCAATCAGATGCAACCATACTATGGGACGGACCAATAACATGCAAGTCTATTATGTGACCTGTATAGTTATGGTTCAAGATGGCACTCAGACCTGATGCCACTGCTGTGTTGGCTGTTATCATTTTTTATTTGGCAATCTAAGGGAAAAGAGGTCAGTGCCCCTGACTAAATAGTCAGATATTGCATGTTTTTAAAATGTTTGCATTTCACCGGCTGAAAATCGCGGCTCTAGGAGCCTCCCGGACCCCAAATCCTCACTCCTTCCCCAGGCGTCGGGGTGCGGCCAAATCCCCCTGAGAATTTCCCCACTCGGCCTGCAGGTGTCAGTAGAGGCCTACACAACTGCCTGCCTCCCTGCCCCCCTCCTTGTCCATTCATAAAGTGGCGGGTGATTTGTGACCGCCTCACTGTGATTGCAGAGGCAAACAGCCATCTTTGCTTGTCTCTCTACTAGATTTGTTTTTCTAATTTCTTTTTACTTGAAGGTTTACCAGCTGCTTTATTACCACAGCGAGGCTTCCTTGCAGTCTCTTTTCTTTTTCCTCTCCCCCCTCTGCTCCCCTCCTTTTTGTTTCTAGAGACAATCAGTGTCTCTGGTCCCAGCTGCCACTGCTGATTTTTCATTACAGTTTAATTTAAAACTGGGATTGGAATGGAAATGTCTTTTTGCCATTTGGGGTTTGCAAGGCCTGTGGTTTTATTGCCAAAGGCACAAATGTTAGTTACTACTGTTTTTCCAGAGTTTGCTGGGAGGGCGAGAGGGTGTTGGAGGATGGGAGGGGAAGAAAGACAGACTGATGGAGCAGAAATGGGAGGGAGACTGGAGGGAAAACCCCTCTCAGAGGCAACATTATTCTGTGTTCTGGGTATTGTTTTGTTTGATATTTTAAAGAATGGAGTTGGGTCAGAGGAGGAAAAAACAGTGTCTCATCTCCCCGAATGAATGTTTATGCAGGTCACATATCTGTCAACCCTGGGAGAAAGGAGACTGAGGGAGGGTTGCTACACATAAAATTTGAGACTGGCATCTTTATGGAGAAGTTTTTGTGTGTGAAGTAATAGTAACATCTCCAGCTGTTCACCTGGCCACAGCTTGGAATGGGAACACCCAAGGAGGGACTACACTATACACAACCCCAGAGGGAACAAACTATTTATATACTTTCACCTAAAAGGAGACATCAGACATCTTTCTCCACTAGCTCCTGCTTTCTCTCTCCTTTTACACTCTTGGGCTCAAGTCTGAAGGTTTATCTATGAGTCTCCCTCCAGTCATGAAACCCAGTCCAGCTACACAGTTAACGTTTCCTATAATCTCTTAGAAGACTCTCGGTGACTTACTGTATTGATCAGATTAGGACAAAACAATCCTCTACAATCGATTGCTTTTTACCTGTCTCTGAGTAAAATTAAAGAGGAAGGAGGGAAATTCTTACTTAAAAGTAATCTTGCAGGAGGAGATGGAGAGATGATTTTGCATGCCTGCATTGAAGTATTTACCATTGGCATGGGAAGGAGTGATGTCCCAGGTGCGGTGAATCTGCAGAAGCCAGAGTGGCTTATCTGTCATCCTAAAAACAATTACTGTCTGCCCTCCCGGGGAGATTCCCTCTCTTTCTGGATTCACCAGTTTCGGTTGTCAAATTGAATGCTCCATAATCTCTACAGATCCCGCTGACTCCCCACACGGAGAGCATTTCCAAGCGGCCTCCGGCGGCACTGGGATTCATGAACCTGTCTGGGGTGTAGGCATCTCGCTGTCATCCGGCAGCTCTGAGACTGGGGATGCCTGGAGGGATGCCTCAGACCTCTGCTGCCAGCGTGCTCCTGGTTAACTGGCTACGGGGAACATTTTCTCTACAAACATACATTTTTCATGGCCAGGCATTGCCACTAGGTTCCCTCTCTTCCCGATCTGCCCCATCCTCTCCTGTCCTGCGTGTCTGGGGGATGCTGTTGCTATGTCAGAGGGAGGAGGGCAGTGGCCCGGGAGCCCAGCAATCACTCCGCAGACAAACCTCCCGGGCTGTTGTGGTTGTCTCTGCCGTTCACAGAACCTTCCAGCGGTTGGCATTTCCTCCCAGAAGCCATGCCCCTAGCGCAGGTGGCGCTCCCATTTCTGCAGTTCGGAGTTCAGGACCCCCAGAGGGGGACGGAACACAATCATGATGGCAACCCTTTGAACCCCAACCGCTGCCCTGCCTCCACGCCAACAACATCAACAAAAACAGTAAAAACCACCACCAATCTTTTCCCCACCCTGTGCCTCGTGTGGTGAACGCCAAGGTAGCCACAGCCACCAGGCCCAGGCGGGGAAAGCGCGTGTCACTCAACTGCCCAGTGGCACCCTGAATCAGGGGCCTTCCCTGGCCACGGAATGAAGTCTGAACCTTCCAGGAGCTGATGGACACTCGAGGAAAACAGTTACTGGTGCGTCTGTGCAGCCTTCCCGACGAAGGAAATCCCACAGCTGTTGCCTCTGGCTGGCCAGCCCTCCTCTCCCGGGTAGATCTCACAGCAAGCCGTGGGCTCCCAGGGCCGCCCCACTTGTGCTGGGAAGAAGCAGGTCGCATCTTTAAGTGCTTTCTTGCTCCGGATTAACACATACTGCCCTCAGCTCCCTGCAGCAGGCATTCCAGCCACATTTTCTTCCCGTGTTTACTGGGGTAAATGCAAGGGGAGCTGTGGAGTGAGCATTCACTGTCCTGTGTGACAGGAGAATGAGTGTTTGATCTCGTTTTGGGGCTGCAGGGTTCTCTTCCGAAATCTCTTGAAAAATCTCATAAACCCAGGTTAGTGGCCACATCTGGGATCCATTAACTCCTCATTTCTGCTTGTTCTTAGCAAATTTTTGTCTGGTGACAACACATGAACTCGGGGGTGTTTTTGTTTTGCTTCACACCACGGAGAACGCTGCTGACTTGCTTGGGTTTTGAGGAACTATTAGCAAAAAGCAGGCTGTGGTTGGCGTGAAATGAATGGCTAGGAAGACTTGGTGGGACGTGTGGCTCCTGAGGAAGCAGGGGGACCTTTTTCTTCTTCGGATTTCAGGGGGATTCCGGAGTGGCCAATGTTCTGGGAAGAATTTTCCTGAAATTGAGTAAGAAATCTGGCTTCTCTTCCTATCTTCATCCATAGAGTAGTTTTGGGGAAGTGGATTGGTCTCTCTTAGTTTCTAAATTTTTGTTTTCTAAATGTAAGAAAAGAAAAAAAAAACAGCACTGTATTTTATTTATTTATTTTTGGCAAGACATGCCAATATCTCCAGAGATTAAAAGGCATTAAGTAATTACATCTCACTAATATTTAGAAATAAAGCTACTCGTGTATGACATAAAAACAGATTGGAAGACGTTAACTCCAAGACGAAAGACAGGCTGAGAAATGTAGTAGACAATTAGCTTTTATTTTTCTGTTTAAAGTAATTAATAAACTAAACACAACAATCAACTCTTTCACCCACAGCCAGCATCAGGGGACTTCAAACATTGCCTTTGAAGTGGGCCCCCAGTAGGGAGGACCCCACTGTTCAGGCTACTTTATAGTGGTAACATGCTGTCTGGAAAAAACAGATGCCAAGAAAAGTGCACAGATTGTATCTCTAAGCATCTGAAAGCCTAAAACTTCAGGGGGCCAAGGAAGGTCCCAGGCTTTTGATTTCTCCCTCCCCACCACCCCCCCCCCAAAATAAAAAAAGCCTAAAGTATTAAATTGAAACAGGCATTTCATTTCTTTCCTTCATTTCTCCCTTCACCTCAGGAGACCTACGTTAAATTCCACTTAGATCACAGCTAGATGTGGGTTTGATGGTCTCAAGCCACCTTTTAACTGAACGTTCATCCCATAAATAGAAGATGAATAAAGACGTCAAGCTTCATCCGTATACTATTCTGACACATGTGGATCTCTGTGAAAGAGGAGACCAGATGAAGGGGGGCTCAATGGATTCTGCAGAAGGAGAACGTACCAAGGTGACTGTACCACATAAACAAGAATGTGTGGCAGAGGAGCCGATAGCTAGCGAAGCTTCAGCACTCCACAATCTTCTGCATGGACGTTTGCAGCTGAACGGCAATTGTGCTGGTGTAATATGAGTTCAGTGCGGGCCACTTCCTAAAGCCAGTGTCATCAAGCTTTGGGTTTAAATGGCTGTTTTCCAGGGTAAGCAAACGAAGGCCTATACTTAACACAATCAAGTCCTGAGACCAGATTCAGTGCTACATGTTCTGAGTACAAATATCTGGATAGTGATTTGGGGATGATACTAAGCTTTATTCATCTACCTGGATGAATTCATCTGAATGGGGGAAGAACCAAATCTAACAACTGGAAAACAAGGAATCCACTGCCCAATCGTGATCACTCCTTCCCTGGAATACGCCTGGCTGTTTTTAGTTTGTTAATGTAGGAAGCCAGTGAGGTGAAAAGTGAAGTGATACGTCCAGAAGAAAAACCAGTCAAAGCTTCATTAATAGTCCCTTGTAGAATGCTCCATGGCCCTTTATCAGACAGCCTGGCAAGCTGAACGGAACAACAGAGACTGTAGGAATGTAAAAGACATAGTCTTAACACCAAACCTTCTGAAGATTTGGCTGTCATTTGACATTAAAGGCAAAGTGTAAAAACCTTCATTGAAACAGAGGGGGCTTTCGCATGGTTATAGTGCTAGAACTTAGTGGGGGAAGAAAAACCAGCTTCAGAGTTAGCCAAGGGTGGCATTGAAGAGTGTTGAATAACCAAGCTTTCTTTTCATGCCCGGCTTGGGATTTTTGAGAGCAAAATATGACAATGCAGGTATGATGAGGTGCAATTTAGCTATTCCTAATGCTAGTGACAAATCTCCATTTTCAGTAAAGACTAGGTAACAAGTGTTGGGCATAGTATATAAACTAATTCAAAGATCTAGATTCTGCTTATGTTTCTATACCAGTTTACACTTTCTGTTGTTTTCTCGCATTATAGGGTTTCACTGGGTTTTTGTGGCAATGCCCTGGGGCAGTCGGGATAAACATTATTGCCCTCTCCTGCACCTGAACAAACCATCCTTCTGAAACGAAGGAACTCATCCAAGGCTAACTAGCTGATAAATATCTGGGTTGAGGCCAGACCCAGGTTTCTGGCGTTTATCCCTATACATATTCCCAATATAGTTTATAAATAAAAACAGGTGCAAGTAGCAAAACATGGATAGTCTAATGTCCATCAAAAGCCAAGCTCTGCAGAAAGGAACGAGAGCCAAGTGACAGGCCGAGGGAGCGTGGGAACACGTGGAGACCGCTGCTCTCTCAGCGGAGGGTCTTCTTGCCCACACCATGGCTCTATCGGGGAGGGAAAGGGTCTGTTATCATGGCATGCTTACTTCCCTCCCTCCGTCACGTGATAGGTACTAATAAAATTCAAACTCCACTCACTCTTATGAGGTACCTACTTTATTTCAGGCTGCCTTCTAAGCCCATTATACTGATTCATTCTTCTACGTCCTATGAAAACGGCTTTCATATGGTCCCCATTTTGTAGACAAGGAAACCGTGTCCTCACCTGACAGAGTCCTTCCCTGGAGCAACCCTGCCATAGGCTAAGATGCATCGCAGAAGCCTAGAGGGCCAGCCTTTAAAATGGCCCACAGACCTCAACCTGCAGAAATGAGGGGTGAGGGGTGGGAGGTGTGGGAGGGGGCATCTCTTCCTCTCCCCTCATTCTCTCTCTCACTTTATCAATATTTCCTGAGCACCCCTGTCATGTGCCCCTTTGTTAATAACCCTCCTTGCTGGCGGGGCAAAGGTTGGCGTGCAGCTTTCTCCCCTTCCTGCCGCCTGTCAGGAGAGGAAATCCCAGCCCGCGGAGGGGCCTGACACAGGGGGAACTGGATAGCACCAAAGGGTCAAGGGTAAGTATGCAGGGAAGAGTGAGAAACCCCAGATAGCGTCCAGGCGGTGCGAGGCAGGAAAGGCTCCTTCCCACGCCGTTTCTCCTGTCTGCTCTCTGGTTGCCCCGCAGGAAAGAAAACGGCAGCCGGTTGTGCTGTGACCGTGTGAGCACAGGCGTCCACCCTGCAGGAGACGCACGAGGGCCTTCAGGGGGCTAAATCCTCCGCTCCGGGTTTGCCGTTCTCCTGTGTGCGTTTAACTGAAACTACCTAATAGGAGTCAAATGCCACCGATTTAGTGTGTAATTCATCAGCAGGGCCTATTGGCCTAATAACCAAATGGCAAATCACGCTGTGTGCCTAGTAACATGGGTGTGCCGGGAAGAGGGCCCAGGATGGAAGCTCCCTGTACAAGCATCAAACACATTTCCTTCCACGCACCTCATCCCATCCCCGGCTGGGTTGCGGACACCCTTGAGGATGGGGCGTGAGACACACACCTCTCCCTTCTCCATCTATCTTGGCTTCTGCTCTGCCACGAGCACTTGGCCTTGGATGAGAAAGCACCTTCCCCCTGAAGGCCAGTGTGTCCTGATGCAGGTCTCCCCTCAGCCCCTTCTGCTCAGGGGTAAGGTATCTCTAGAAAGACCACCGAGAGATACAGGCAACACAACGACAGACCAGGGGGGCAGGAGTTCCAGTTTTGGGCATCGATCGTTTGGCTAGTGATGTCTCTCATCCCCATGAACTTCCGTGGAGAATTATGGGTGTGGAGCATGAGAAGGCAGGCTGCTTAACTGAGTCTTTCTCTCCTACTGGCAGGGAATACCGCTGTTTGTTAATGAAGCTGCGTGTTTCCAGAGCACGGAATGGTAAGGATCAGAGAATGTGAAACCTAGAATGGGCAATAGAGATCATTTAGCCTAACGCTCCTGCTTTAAAGAAGAGGAATCAGGTGCTGTGAGGCTAATCACTTCCTCGAGGAAGGTCATTTAGTTGGCTGGTGGCAGAGGCAGGGCACCCCAAGGTTTATTACTGCCCCCTACCTATGCCGCACTGACAGACTAACCCGTATTACACAGCCCCTGGGGCCTTCAGAGCCAGCGCAGTGGTAAATCGGCGTTGCTTCCAGGGTGTAGGGAATCGGAGGCATGTTGGTGGCTGGAGGCTATGGGCGTGCTATCTTCCAAAAATGCATATTGCTATCTATTAAATAAAACGAGTGTAAGTTTGAGGAAGTTAGTTCCGCTGTAGCTAATAGGCAATAGTGTTAATTAGTCCACGGGCATGGGTCCAATCTCCATGAGGGCCAATTAGCTCACACAATGGGAAAAAAGACTGTTTCCTACAGTTGGACCGTACCCCAAACTCAGCCAGGGGGGTCCCTGGGGAAGCCAGGTGAGAGGGTGAGGATGACACGGCCCAAACCCCTCCCGCTGCAGGAAAAAGCAGCTCAAGGCATTTCTCAGTGGAGTCAGCATACTGCACTGAGGGCAGATGCTTTGTAAAAAGTTTTATTAAGATTGAAAGACGGGGATTCCTTGGAGCACGTTCTCACATCCATTCTCTTCACATCTTTGTGTAAAGGTGGTGAGGGGGGTTGGGATTCCAGCTTTGAAAACTGAGACCTAAGTCCCAGAGAGGTAAAATGATCTTCTTCTTCTTCTTTTTTAAACCCAATTATCAGGCAATCAGAGAACATCACACTCCAGACCTAAACTCTAAACCTAGGTCCTCGAGACTCTCCACTAACTAGATGCCACAACCTCTTACTAGCACAGAGCAACTGCTTTGCTGACACAAAGAGGAACATCGAGGCCTTCTGAGCTGCGTCCATGTGCAGGCTGTTGCTCAGCTGGAAAGCCAGCTCCGTTCCCCGATTGGGCCAAAGGAGGAAAAGAAACACGTGGTCACAAAGCATCTGCCGTTTTTCTTTGGCAAAATATAAACAGGCACAAAGGCGAGGTCTCCTGCAATCCTGCCTGGAAGGCCTCCGACCTGGTTCACAAGTAAAATCAGAGACACGTCTATGAGGACAGAAGGAAGGAAGGAGTGGTCACCGCTGAGCAAAGAAATTTGAAAACAAAGCGAAGGCACGTCACCCACTGCATGTCCCTACGGCCCGTTCAGTCCTTCATTGTCTTACTGCAGGCCACTGTCTTTTCCTGAGGACCTAGTTATCCAGATAGACTTTGTCCTTTATAGAAACAACTAGGAAGTTGTCAAAATCAAACGTAGGTAGTCACAGAGAGGCGCTGGGGCGCTACATGATGTCTGGGAAGTGGATCCAAGCAGCTAAGTTGTAACCTTAGCCCTCCAACAGAAATACAGCCACGGCACATCATGCCATTCCCCCAATAAGGCAGGTTTTTAAGCTTCATAACAGTGATGGCACCTCATTTTATATAGATTGTCTTTTGACAACTTGAGTAACTCAACCATGGCTCAGAAATACTGTTACACCATGCTACACACTTCAGCCAGCACTTAGATGCAATTTTATTTAATCCAAGAATTCCTGACCATGAAGCAGAGTTCTGGCAGCCTCTCTTGTCCTCCTACCTAAGGTATGTGATTAAGTGCTTATGGTTTCCTTGAGACTTATACTCGTAATCGAACAGAAAGCAGACAAGACAAGCCCTAACAGCTTCTCAGCGGATAAGGTGTGGCAACCTCTCCCCTTCTTCGCCTTGGTGTCTCACATCCGTGTGTGGGAGTTCTTCTCAGGTAGGCTGGCGAGTTCCTCTCCTTGTGCTCACCCCAGAGGCCTGATCTCACCTGGTTGTTCAGTGCCAGGATGATAAGGTTGGGAAGACCTTACTGACAATTAGATTTTTGTTCGATATAAGCTGATGTGGTAACAGAAAAGTAAAAAACGCTGGGGGAGTTTCAGGTATCCCCTAGTCTAGCCCTCTATACTAGCCTTCTCGTCTCTTTTCCACATCCTGAATCAAAGGATATTCATTGACTCCCATGGAAGTCCATTCCAGTCTGGGGCAGTTCTAATTGCGGTAAAGTTGTTACTTAAAATAAGGAGGCATCTGTTTCCCATGTAACTTTGAACCACTGGTCCAGGTTCTGCCCTCTAGAGCAAAAAAAGAACAAATTCAACCTCTCTCCTACTTTATATCCAATTATGTATAAAAACCCAGATATCTTTAATTTATGAATTTACTCATTCAGTCACTCAGTTTGCATTTTATAGTGTCTACTGAGTCATAGACCAAGTTGAGTAGACCTGCCCTCTCACCTAAGGAGGTATCTTTAGTCCATTTATGCTCATTTCTCTTTTTCAATCTAAAATCACTCAGTTCTCTCCACTTCTCATAAAACATTGAGGCGACCACAATCTAAATCTCTTCCTCCAGACTTCACAAGGAAAAATGCAATTACTAAGAAGAGTTATTGAGGATCCACTGTGTATGAGGTCCTAGGCTAGCTCCTATAATATTCTCAACTACCCTGCAAGTGTTATCAATCATGTATTAGCTACGAGAAGCTGGCTCAGAGAGATGAAGTAATGTATCTTGGTTCATACGTAAATGAGCCAATACATGGTAGGTGGGATGTCTGAACAAAGATTGAGTCCAAAGCCTCCAGTCGAAGGTGTTCCTTTTAAGAGCAGTACCAGGAATTGTAGACAGTACGTCGTATGTGTCTTCTCCACAGTCGAGAAGACCATTTCCTCCCTGATGATAGCAAACAGCTCTCAGCAGTAGCCCTTTCTTTTGGATCCTCCACTGTATTATATAAAACACCGTAGAGTACAATGAGAGCCCACATGAACTGTATTTTCTGCTGTAAATTTTCTGAGGGGGTTTAAAAAATTATTTGCTTTTGAAATATTTTTTTTTAATCTAGGAGTAACCCATTTAATTTATGATTGGCAATGATTTCTTGGCAAGCACCATGCATACTCAGGAATTCTTATAAAATGAGAGAATCTGACCTACAAATTTTCGAATGCAATGAAATTTTTATGAACACTAAATATAACAAATAATGAAGTTGAAGTCATGTTACATTTTGTAGATGTTTAATTAAACATTTATTAATGTCAATTTATCAATTTTGTATTTTGGAAACAGTAAATCTGTTGAGATCTTAAAACATTTTTATAGGCCTCTGAAAAGAGCAGGGCTGCAAGTGCTGTGCTCTTACTGACTAAATGATGCTGGGTCTTTCACATTCTTTGACAGGAAACAGAAGAGCCAGTACAGCCCTGGGTGTGACTTAGATGGCCTGAGCTGCTTTTGGAGAACACAGTGTTGATTTTTCTTTCTTTCTAGCTCCATGTGGCCACTTTGGTTGCCCTGTCTGTCCGTCATACTGAAAATCAGATTAAAGGGTATTATTTTGGACAACACTCTGTGTCTTTCAGCTTCCCTGGATCACCTTCTCTTTCCCCCTTTTGGTCAGCACCCCACCCTTTTGGTCAGCTGAGTTGCTTCTTTGCTTCCAATCTTGGATGAAAAGTCACACTGATGCATCTGGTTTTATAAGTGGCCACCGAGGGGCTGGATAATGCAACCTGAAAGTGAGGGGGAGTTCACTTGGCTCTGGTCCAGTAGGAAACAGGAGAAAGGAAGGAGCCAGATAAATTCCCCATCCTTTCTCCCTTCTATCCTTTCTTCCGGAGAAGGCCTGTTTGCCAAACAGAAGGCTGCTGTGCTTCTTCATGGCTTGTGAAGCAGGGCCAGCATGCAAATGCATCACGTTGTGTTGGGTTGCATATGTCTTTACCTTACATTTATTTTTCCTTCACTCCCAACACCTGGGGTTTGTGCCATAATTCTTTCATCTGGCTCTTCTAGAGAACCTTCTAGAGAACCCAGTTAAGAGAGTGCCAAGCACCAAGCTGTCATTCACAGATTTTGTACCAAGTTGCTTTCCTTGACCTGTTCTTTACATTGTGCCCTTACTGGTTACCTTTCCTGGCTTCTTCCTGTTGGTTTTCATTTCCAGCTCATCCTGGGATATCACTTTTCATGGGGTAGACCCAGAAAATATTAAACTTCCTATTGACTAAATATCAAAAGCTGCTAAACTAGGTCGCTCTGATCCTGCCTGCATGCAATTAGATTTTTGAGCCCAATTGCAATACCTTTTATTTAACCCTGTTAAATGTAATCATTTCAGTCAGTTCATTATTGCTCTCACCTGTCAAAAACATTTCGAATCATGATATAGTCATTTTCCACATTGTCCTCAGCTTTGTGCCACCCATAAATCTGATGAGACTTTTTTCCCTTCGTTCACTGATATTATATTCTTCAGGCCATGATGGATGAAAGAGACCTGGAAAACCTGTGGAAAACTTCCAAACCCTAATCCTCACCACTTGGACACACTTGTTTATTTACTTACTAATTCAATTGTCCTTGCCTTCCGGCAAAGTAACTCAATTCCATTCCACAAACCTACATTTAATGATTGCCTAATTTGTGCAAACTACAGTGTTACATGTCTCTTGTTGGGACCTAAGATAAATAAGACACTAGAGAATTTTTATTGGTGAGGATTTCTCTTCTTTGAAGGAAGATAAGCAAGCCAGTGGTAGACACATTGCAGGAAAAAACTGGTCTTTGGGGGCATCTCTTAAGTCATACAGAATGGTAGCTACCTAGTTCTTCTCCATGAAATGCAGGCTCTGATGAAGGTAAAAAGAAATGCAAGTTAAGAATGCTCTGAGAGCCTAATTAACCAGTGCAAGAATCACCTTCTCCCACTGCACTGAAAACTGAGTTTACAAAGAAGGTGTGAATTTAGAAATTAAAATAGCCTCCTTCCTAAGCACCTATCGTTGTCGATGAAAATGCCTTGCCAATTCACCAAGTCCTATCATGGTTGCAAATTACTGTTACGATAACCATCTTCCGTTAACTTTTAAGGGAAGAGTGAGAGGTTTATTGAATGGCAAGAAGAGCAGCTGGCATTTCTGGTTTAGTACCTGGAATTTCAGCAAATGTCAAACATATACTGCTTAGAAGGAGAAACGGAAAATGTCATGGGGAAAGAAAATGAAAAGTTAGTAAAACTATTGGAAAATAGCATTACATCTGTATTCTCAGAGGTGCGTAAGGATTTTTCTAAAATTTATCATTACATTTAAAAATGAACTTTCCTTGCATAGAAAGATGCTACTTCTAAGAAACGGGTGCAAACAGTCATAAGGGGGCAAAACAGGAAAAAATACAAATCTCTGAAAAACAAAACAATACTAGGAATAAAAGTCATAGGTTTAATCAGCTGGATAATTTGGTAGGTACCCTGGTGAAATACATGGAGAGGAGCAGAAGGCTAAACATAATTTGATATACAGGTCAAAGGATAATCCTTAACAGGTGACTCAGTTCCAAAGAAAGCCATTGGTTAACATTCACCAGAATGCCAACAAAACACGGTTGAGGGTGGGGAGTGGGCAGTACACTATTTTTTTAAAAGGCTCTAAATTCACAGACATGCCTTCCTCTCCTTTTATTTGTGTCCTATTTTATGGATTCAGTCTAGAGCAGTGGTCGGCAAACTCATTAGTCAACAGAGCCAAATATCAACAATACAACGATTGAAATTTCTCTTGAGAGCCAAATTTTTTAAACTTAAACTTCTTCTAACACCACTTCTTCAAAATAGACTCGCCCAGGCCGTGGTATTTTGTGGAAGAGCCACACTCAAGGGGCCAAAGAGCCGCATGTGGCTCGCGAGCCGCAGTTTGCCGACCATGGGTCTAGAGTATTGCTAACTGACTCTAATCCTCATAAAAAGCAGACAACCAATAGCTATATTAGCACATACATCAATAATGCACACACATGGGGAGAATACTTCGCTAATAATCTCTGATGACGTCTGGACTATGGCAGAACTGAGATGGAGAGAGAAGCCTACCTCAGACCTGGGGAAGGTGGTGGGGCCACATGTCTGGTCCCAGCAGCTACCCAGTGGCTTCCTGGCAGTGGCCTCCTGGTGGCAGCTGGGCGGCATATTCCACCACAGGGAACTGGAGGGGAAGAACACAGGAAAAATCACACTGTTTGCAACCCAAATAAATCCCTAAGGATTTATGACTTAATCTTAGCACAGCATCGCTGAAAGAAACACAATCCAGTTAACGGAAAGTAATTTAAAAAGCAATTTTAATCTTTACTTGTTCTCCCAAGGAACATTAAAGGGGATCCAATTCATAATCTACAGCAATACATGAAAAAAATCCCCTTTCTTCTGCTTTTTAATTCTTGAACACACACGACACCCCACACATGGGGTCTCTCGAGCTTCTTTTCCCTAAACCCCTCACTCCCAGCCCTCTATCCCTCCTCTCCCCCAACTCTCAGACACACACCTGCAGCCTTTTTTTTCTTTCCCTGGGGCCACCCAGACACACCTGCATGTGATGCTCTAAGAATGCCATACTCTGCAATCCCCTTCTGAAGGCAGCTCAAAGCCCCCGCTCCCTACCTCTCCCCCCTCTTTTCAGTTCCTTTTGTGGCATTGCCAGATCAAACATAGGACCACCCAGTTAAATTAGAATTTCAGAAAAATGACAAATAATATTTCAGTATCAGTATGCCCCACACACTTCATGGGACATACTTATATTGAAAATTATTTGTCATTTTTCTGTAACTCAAGTTCAAATGAATGTCCTGTATTTTTATTTTCTAAATCCAGCCACTTAAACATTTTAGAGAATATTATTCACCAAAAATTCTTGTTCAAATTTCTTGTTCAAAATTCTTGCTAGGAAACAAATAAGACACATTTTTGACACTTTCGGAGCTATAAAACCAAAGTAGTCTGGAATTTCCACAAAATTAGGCAGAGAATACTATTTTATTTTGTTCTTCTGGACATGAATCATTTTGTCCAGCTTCACCCATAAGAAAATACTCAGTCAAAATTAATTTACAAGTATAAATTAACTATGTTTGCATACTCTTCATCTAGAAGTTTGGGATCTGTTTATCATAGTAGTTGATATGCAATAGTAGAACCAACTAGATCTTTTTGAGTTAAATTAGGAGATTCCATGTTACCTAAAAAATAAAGTGCCCCAGCCCTAACCGGTTTGGCTCAGTGGATAGAGCGTCGGCCTGCGGACTGAGGGGTCCCGGGTTCGATTCCGGTCAAGGGCATGTACCTTGGTTGTGGGCACATCCCCAGTAGGGGTATGCAGGAGGCAGCTGATCGATGTTTCTCTCCCATTGATGTTTCTAACTCTCTATTCCTCTCCCTTCCTCTCTGTAAAAAATCAATAAAATATATTTAAAAAAAAATAAAAAAAAAACAAAGTGCCCCAAACACATGTCAACAGTGTTAATTGCATGTTAAATTTCAGCAAGTGTCAAACACACATTTCTTAGTTTGGTCTTGAAGGCTATGAATCTCTCCTAACATTGTTGTTCCCAACGTGTCAGGTCCTCTGCAGTCAAGTTCAGCGCCCGTTCCCCGGCCCCGTAAAAGAATCAAGCTTGTTTTATGTTCTCTCTTGTTTTGCCCTCAGACCGTACTCCCTCAGCTGGATCTCCTGCTTGACCCATCCGCTTGGTTCTAAATGACTTTTGGCTCTCTCCAAAAGGTCACAACCATCCTCCAAGGATGAAGATTCACAACCACTGGCAACCCAGTGACACCTCAATTAACAAACCCCCTGGGAGCAAAGTGCTTCTATAATAAAGTGCCAGTATTAAAAATGAGATTAACTCCTTCTAAATCATACAAAACAGAGCAGCCTGCCTATGCTAACTGAGCAAAAATGCCTTCTCAAAGAGCTCCTGTTTGTCCCTGTCCCCATTCAAAAGATTGATTCCACTCCAATGGCAAGTGTGAGCGGTCATTTTACCCACCCCCTCCCTGTTGGGTACCCTTCCTCACCTGCACCCCAGTGGAGATCTCCGGCCTTTGCACCCCACCTCCAACTCCAGTACCCAATATCCTCTCCACACTAACAACCATGATGAATTTACACGGACGCATTCTTCACCAGATTATATTTTGCTGGGAATTCATGTATTGAAAAATATTTATTTAGAGTAACTTTTAGGCAATGTGTGTATTTTAACCAGCAACTTAGATGATGGTTGGTATTAAAATCTTAGTCCCTGATCCAAGAGAGCCAAGAATCATCAGGCATACCTGGATATATTTTAGGAAATGAGAATGCATCTGAAATTACTCCTGAGTGATCAACCTGGTTTGGGAGGGGGTTGAGAGAGGGTCAAAGGTGTCATCTTTTATAGGCAAATGGTTCCCTTCTCTTAGAGAGAAGGAGGAAGGTGGGCCAAGTTTATGTTTCTGGAAGCTTATTTCTCATAGCAACGGGGAGTAGAGCAGCCCGTGAGAGACTTTATAACTATCTTCTCTGAGGACCTCCCATGACCCTCTGCAGTGTCTAAGAAAGGAAATGCCCCCAAGATGGTAGAGGGCAAAATGAACAAGGCTTGTGGGTTTTAGTGAATGTGCCTTCCCATTAGTAAAATGGACAAGGCAGTAGTGGGTCCATCTTCAAAGCCAGTAAACGTTCCCTCTTGGCATCAGTAATTACATCATTGTAATTAAGACAGATTACATGATATCCTAATTGACATCACCGACATTGTTAAAACTAACCAAAAATATGATCTTAATGTCAGCACAACATATTTATATTCTTTTAAAGAAGTAAATGTCTAGCTAGAACATTACTGAGAACATCTAGCATTTAGAGGCTCAGGAAAGTGACATGCGGGGGTAATGGTGGATGCTTGACTATCACTCACTCTTCTGTGCTCAGGTAGAAGTGGAGGTGTTCCTGCCCTATTCATGTCTCTCTCTAGGCCATAAAAACAAGAACAAACAAAAGGGTGATGCATTGTGATGATGAATAATACTAAAGCAAAATAGCCAGATCTGTCTTCAGCTTGTGCCTGCATTTTCTTAGCCATTTTGTATGCGGAGGAAGAGGTGGGTTTTTATAGCAAATCTGCATTTTCTTAGCCTTTAGACCTAAGTGCCTTCCCACATCTCACACCCACTCCCAATACACCTTCCCATTTTGGGGCCCAAAAGGGGACATTTTTGTGTGAAAAATTTGACATTTTACAATTTGTAAATTTAAGGCATCTGTATGGTTGGTCAGTGATAAGCAAAAATAATAGCCAATAACAGCTAGGTTTATCAGAAAGGAGATTTTTTTCCAGCAGGCAAGTAAGCAACAAAATATGTGAGTATGAAGGAAATTACTCTTTTAATGAACCCCAAACTCTTGATTTTTCTCTCAATCTTCTAAGCCTTTCAAGGTTTTCCACTAAGTACCCATGAGGTTATATCACTTATGAATTGAACGTTGAAAACTCAAATGTTTGTGTAAAGCATAAGGAGTGAAGACCATTTCAATGTTCATCGGAGTAAAGCCCTATGTACTCATGGGTGCATAATCTCATTGGAAGGTGGAGCATTCTTAGTCCCCGCATGTCCCTCAGAGTGTACAACTGCAGCCGGTAAAGTACAAGCTCAATGAGTTGTCTTTTACTTAAACTATGGCTTATACTAACGGGGTTGGGGGTTGGAGGGTGGGAATCTGCTCATACGCTCATGTTTGAATGGAAATTTTGTTTAGAAGCACTTTTGGCCTCACCTATTGACTGTAGAATCTTGGTTAAGACAAAATCCTACAAAGCATCCTGACACTAAACTTTTGGATTAAATTTGGGAAACCGTGAAGATAGGTTATAGACCTTGCATCACAGGAGCACTGGGCTGTGGGAGCACCGTATTCTGGAAATCCTGCTCCTCCCTTGAAAGTGAAAGCTAGGACCTTTTTTTTTCTCAGAGATTCCTTCAAGCTGGATTTGAAGCTGGATCCAGATTAAACAGGGTTCGGTGGGTGACACTGGATGACGTTTCACAAGATTAAAATTAAAAAAAACAATAAAAATTCTTCACCTCGATGCTCACTTTTCCAATAACTTCAGTCTAAATAACTTAGGTCAATTTGGGCTCACTGTCAAAGAAAGGGGTCAAGAGCAAGAGTGCAAAGAGTGAGAGCTCAAATACTGCTCCAGGACTCTTGCTTTAGGTAGTGCATAAATGGAAGTCGTTATTTCTCTTGCTGGGCATCTGTTGAGCTTTCTCCCCAAGAGATGCCATTTGGGGTGTCACATCCAATTTCAGGGATGCCAGTTAACAGCCTGTAAAATGTTCCTGGGGTAACTCTTCTCAATAAGCAATGTCTGGACAAGAATGACCTTGTCATGGACACACACCAAGGCAGCCATTAAACAACAGCATCATTTTCTGCTTCTCTTTGGAGTTCTGAGTGACAACTGTGGTCACATGAAGGTGGAAAGAGAACAAAAACACCAAACAGTGATTTCCAATACATTTTTCCCCTTATCTTCTGGCAAAAAAAAAAAAAAAAAAAAAAAATTACACCATTATGTCATTTTCGTGACGTGCTCATCAACAGGATGCAAACCTCATTTGTCATCTTTTGATCTTATAGAAAATCAGAATTTAGGGAATTCGGCTGGGCTGTCAGCATTCTTTGCTGTCAAGCAGAACAGCTGAAGGAAGGCAGCAAAAATGTAGGCCAGTGCGATCTGCTGGGCACCCATGCCGCTGCTGCCTGTGAAAATCCACAGCAAGATCTTCTGCTCCTTGGCATCTAATCCAATTTGCTGGAGCTGTTTATCAAGTCCCCATGCAGACAGGATGTAAATATGCCACTTAAATCTTCAAATACAATAATGAAAACTGATATTTGTAATTGTATCTGTGTGGTCCCACTGACTCAAACCTAAATGGATTTCCAACCTAATATTGCGAAATGAATCCTTGAAAAATGTGAGGTCCATTACAGGGGAAGAGTGGCATCGCTTCTCACATCCTGACATGATAGGGACATCTCCATCACTTTGCATGATTGAAATACATATTTTGTATCTGTCTCCTGAAATTGCCTTGCCACAGTGTTAACCCCATCTTTTGTGCTGAAAAAAGTATCTGCCACGTCAGTGTTCCTTCCATTCGCTCTAGTCTGGGGGACAGTGCTTGTGTCCTGCCAAGGAGAGGGTTCTAGATACAGAGAAAGACATATGGACATTTTCCTTCCCATCCTTAATTCAAATATCTCCCCAGAGAGGCCTCCACAGAGTCCTCCCTTATTGTAAAAGGTTCAAAGACTAATTCTGTCACTTAACCATCAATGTGTCTGGCAAATTACAGGACCTTCTGTAAATCCCCACCACCTCCTGGTAGGTGCTGTGCCACAAGCCCAGATACCAGATGCTGACATTAATCGTTATTAAAACACAATTGAGTACTTACTGTATATTCTATTAAATAGGTAAAGGGGAGAATCCTATATAATAAAAGCCTAATATGCAAATCGACAGAATGGCAGAATGACTGGTGGAATGACTGGTCGCTATGACATGCACTGACCACCAGGGGGCAGATGATTAATGCAGGAACTGTCCCCAGCCCGCAGGCCCCAGGCCAGCCAGCAGGCGGTGCCAGGCCAGCCAAAGCGGGTGCTGGAGGACCCCTCACGATCACCCCACCAGTCGCCCCACAGATCGGCCCTGATTCTCAGCCAGGCCTAGGGACCCTACCCATGCATGAATTTCATGCATCAGGCCTCTAGTATAGTCATAATGACCATCATAACTTGTTTACCATCTATTTCCCCCTTTCTCTCTCAATATGTCTATTACAGGGTTTCTTTTCCCACAGCAAGTTCCTTAGAACTCTTCTTTGTCTCTGCCCACATGGATTCTCTAGTCCTCTCTCTTCTTTCTTCTTTGGCTCCGCTCTTTATTTTGTACTGTGACTTGAGCATCTCACTTCCTATTCCCCTGGTTCTGTGACACAGAGGACCCTAGACGACAGAAGGGTGAAAGAAGAAGAGGATGGGAGAATCACAAAATTGTGTAACTTTTTTAGTTTATTTTTCTGAAATCTCCATTACACTCTTGAGCCTCAGCTTCCTTACCTATGGAGAGGATAGAATGGCAATATGCCCCGCATGTCAGGGTTACTGTCAGGAGTCAGTGAAAATGACTGTATAAGCTCCTCCCACAGGATGGAGACATGCATGGTTGCACAATAACAGTTATCTCTTTCCTCTGTTCCCACTGATATTTTGAAACACTCATCTTTTATTATGATGACTCTCCTTTCTGTGAAACAATATTTTTAATAGTTGCACTTGTTTAGGAGTATTTTCTGATGTAGTAACTGTCATAAAAGCATGCTCTAGTCTCTACTATTTCATACTTTTACCATTTTAAGGGAAGGAACAGTGTTTTGCTCATTTTGATATCTCCCATGGCACTCATCAAAATGCTTTAAATATATTTACTGCCCAATAAATGTTGGACCAAATTGCACCAGTGGATTATGCTATGGACTGGATCTCGGCGCATTACCTAGACATCTATGTCACATCTGGCTGGACTTGAAGTCACTTTAGAAACCCAGGGAAATGATTAGGTACACGTAATGTCAACGTTGCTGGAAATGACAATGTCCCTCGGTTAAAACGTAGCATCGCTCCTTGCAGAGAGAAGGTTTCCCTGGTTATTTTTCCCACAGCTCATGCATTTACTGTCTCTAGGCATGCAGCTCTGCAGTGAAACTTGGCAAAGAGTTCTGTGATAGCTTATACCATAAATTATTCAGACAAGAGGAAAATCTTAATTCCCTTTAGCAGAAGTTTCTGTCCGGCATAGTTACATGTTCCTTGTTGATAAAGTTAAACTTTGACATTATTTTTACCCACACAGCTTTCTCTCTTTCCACCTGTGGAAATCTCAGTTCCCAGTAAACAAAGGACTCTGACCCACAAGTCTTGTTTGAGAGTAGCATAGACTTTCGCAAAATTAGTCATTTTGGTGGCCAAGTCTATAATATAATTGTTTTTTTCTCTTTGTATATGAGAAAAAAATATGTTTGGCAAACTTCATTAAAAACTTCATTATATTGCTATGCTGTGCTGGTTTTTCTTGTGTCTCCTACTCTACCTTCTCTCCGTAACTTCCTCAATAGAAATGAAGTTTTAACTATTCATAATCTGCCATTGACTTTTTACCTCCTATATTTTTCAGGCAGTTACCATCGACATTTATAATATAGAGATGCATGTATAATTGCATCTATAATAGGCAATTGCATGGTAAATCCTCTGAACACACAACACTGTCACAGCTTGGGATTCAGATGTAGCCATCACAGAAAAATTCCATTTCCCTGGAGTCATTTCTGCTTCTTTGTTGGAGGGGAAGTGCAAGCTTGCCAGCAGACAGAGGAGACAGGGAGAGGGAGAAGAGAGGCAACCCCTCCCCTCTCCACCACAGTCAGTGCCTGAAAATGAGGCTGAAACAGACAACCCCAGCAAAGTCTCTCAAGCAAGTTGACAGACACTTCTAGAAATATAAACAAAAATTTATTACAGGGGAGAACCAAGATGGCGGCATAGGTAAACACCTCACAACCACATCAAAACTATAACTAAAAGACAAAACAAATATCATCCAGAACTATGAGAAAGCTGGCTGAATGGAAGTTCTACAACTATAAGGAAAGAAAAAAGTGCATTGAGACTGGTAGGAGGTGCGGAGGTGCAGAGTCACACCAAATGGGCTGGCAACTGGATGCACTGTTGTTTTTTTCAGTCAGGAGGGAGATAGCTCCCAATTGCTCTGAACTCCAGTTCCAGGAGAGACCCTGGGGACCCAGACTCATACGGGGAGAAACTGGACTGTCTGGCATCAGGCCGGAATGGGAGGATGGCTTTCTCAGAGATGCTTGCAGCGATCATTGTTCCTGTGTGGGAGCGTGGAATGGAAAGACGGGGACCTCCCTGGTGCAGGGCTGACTGGCAGCCATTGCTGTTTGCTCCGCCCTGGTGATTCCCTGAGACCCCACCCCACCCAATTTACAACCCCACCCAAGCTGTGCACAGTGGCTTTTGCATATGAATGGCCTGTCCTTTAGCAGACTAAAATCTAACAAAATACAGCTGGGTCAGAGAGCTCCAAAGCTTCCAAAAGAAGGCCCAAGGCCTGGCAGCAGTAACCTGCTCTGCTTCACAGCTGGGCCTCATCTGGGCACTTCCAAACCCCAAACAAAGAAGAGGAATCTGCAGATCTCTCTGTAGCTCCTGCTGGGTGGTTTCAGGCAGTGGCTGACTTTGCACCTCCTTGGAGATCCAAGTGCCAGTGTACCCAGTGGTCAGTGTGAGACCATACCAGATTATAACTCTTCACATCTATAAACTACACACTCAAGGTGCAGACTCAGTGAGCACCAAAGCCCCACTGAAGCAAGTCTTGCCCCATAAGGGTTTCTCCAGCATAGCAGTTCTTCCATTGTAGACACAGCGGATCCTCACAGCCAATTTGCCTGGAGATCAATTCCTCCCAGTGATACCAACAGCATTCAAGGCTTAACTACAACAAGACTGTGCACCCAGCTCACAAAGGGGTGCACCAAGAGTGTCCACCTCAGGTGATTGGGGAGGCTGAGCCACTGGGCCCTATAGGACACCTAGCACACAAGGCCACTCTATCAACACAGGGAAGCAACCAAAATGCAGAGACAAAGAAACAGATCACAAATGAAAGAAATGGAGGAAAGCAAACTACTGGATATAGAGTTCAAAACCACAGTTATAAGGTTACTCAAGAGTCTTCTAGAAACCTCCAAGGAACTTAGTGAGATCTTCAAGGATCTTAATGAGAATGCCAAAAAAAATGGAAAAGGACCAGTCGGACATTAAGCATACACTGACTGAAATAAAGAATAATATACAGAAACTCAACAGTAGACTAGAGGATCCCAATAATCAAGTCAAAGATTTGAAATACGAGGAAGCAAAAAACACCCAACTGGAAAAGCAAAAAGAAAAAAGAATCCAAAAATATGCAGATAGTGTAAGGAGCCTCTGGGACAACTTCAAGCATACCAACATCTGAATTACGGGGATGCCAGAAGAAGAGAGAGAGCAAGATATCAAAAACCTATTTGAAGAAATAATGACAGAAAACTTTCCCTACCTGGTGAAAGAAATAGACTTACAAGTCCAAGAAGCACAGAGAACTCCAAACAAGAGAAATCCAAAGAGGACCACACCAAGACACATCATAATTAAAATGCCAAGGACAAAAGACAAAGAGAGAATATTAAAAGCAGCAAGAGAAAAACAGTTAGTTACCTACAAGGGAGTACCCATATGACTGTCAGCTGATTTCTCAACAGAAACTGTGCAGGCCAGAAGGGAGTGGCAAGAAATATTCAAAGTGATGAATAGCAAGAACCTACAACCAAGATTACTCTACCCAGCAAAGCTATCATTTAGAATTGAAGGTCAGATAAAGAGCTTCACAGACAAGAAAAAGCTAAAGGAGTTCATCACCATCAAACCAGTATTATATGAAATGCTGAAGGGTGTTCTTTAAGAAGAGGAAGAAGAAGAAAAAAGTAAAGATAAAAATTATGAACAACAAAGTGACAACAAATACATATATATCAACAAGTGAATGTAAAAATCAAATGAATAAAAAATCTGATGAACAAAATAATCTGGTGAATATAACAGAATCAGGGGCATAGAAAGGGAGTGGATTGACAATTCTCAGGGGGAAGGGAGTGTGGGGGTGTGGGAATAGATTGGACAAAAATCATACACCTATGGATGAGGACGGGGGTGTGGGTAAGGGCATAGGGTGGGGTGGGAACCAGGTGGAGGGGAGCTATGGGGGGAAAAAGAGGAACATCTGTAATAATATGAACAATAAAGATTTATTTTAAAAAAATTATTACATCATAGACCTCTCTTTCCTACTTCTCTTCACTCATCCCCGCCAAAAATAAAAAGTAATATTAACACCTGGTCTCCACAATAATCTCTTCACTTAAGACAAATGACTCATGGAAAGCAAACAGTATTTAAGATCACTTTACATGTAAATTTCTGACTATATTAGTGATACATGATCAAGATTTAAAAAATGAGGAAATACGGAAAAAATCCCTTTAATCTCAATATTTAGAAGTAGTCATTTACTTTGACATATAACTTTGTATGTTGTGTGTGCATGTGTGTGCACACACGCATATATTTTGCATTAACTTCAATTTGCTTAAATTATCGCTTTAAACAAATGAGAAAACTGCTTGAAATTACATTGCCATTTTCCCCCTACTACTCCTAACTGTGCTTAAGAGAAACATTTTTTTATAAACCGCATGCAAAGTGAGCTTTGAAGGCATATCTTCAGAGAGCTAGTAATTTTAGAGCTTCTAACAGCCAGATTTTTTGAATGGTAAGAACCAAGAAATAAAAAAGCACAGAAGGCAGCAAAGGGTAGAGAAAATGGTTGAATAATCAGCTGTGTTGTTGAAGTGGGTGGGGGAGGGAAGGCATCAGCCTCTCACATCTAAGCCTATTCAAAGGGAAGTGGGCTCCCCTTGGTGGGCACGTTGCCAGGACTCGATAATAAAGGAGCGATGTAGGACTGCAACATGGTGCTCTAGAAATACATTTTCCAATTAGTCATAAGTGTTTATTCATCAAGGCACACCACAATGCTTTCCATAACTGAGTTGTACAAGCAGCTGTAATTGGCAATTGGGAAGCATCAGAGCAAATGTTTTGATGTCTAATCCTGAAATCGTTCACGCTCCACATTGCCACTGAATGGTCCCCTGTCCTGGAGTGGTGGCGATGGTGACTACAGGTTTAGGTCCTTTATAATCATCAAGCATTAAATTAGATCCATCTTCCCATTTAGTCTTTTTCCCTGATTGGCTTGAGGAAGAGAAATTGAAGCAGTTGAAAAAGGTTCTTTCAGCAAGGATCGGGAATATTTTGTTTAAGCAGAAAAGGGGGCTTGTAGGAGGATCACCTTAAAAATATTTGTCCAGGTCTTCAGAGGAAAACGGGGTATCAGAGATGCTCACTCCCCACAAATTCCAACAAGAAGCTCAGGTGGACTCCACAAAGGGGTGCAGACCAACCTGGGAGGCAGGAGAGCATGGGACAGCTCCAGATGGCTCTGCTTTGGTGGCATACTGCATTTGCCTCCTGGCCGTTAATCTAGAACAATCTTTAAGCTAGATAAGAAGCTCCAGTGAAAAGAAGAAACCCACAGATATTTCCAGACCTTTACAAAGAAAACCATCAGGACTGACAGTCTTTCAAATTAAAAATAAATCTTTTTTTTTTTTTTTTTTTGCACTTCCCAGTAGCACAGAACTGCAAATGATTACTTAAAAGGCTCTCCTACCTTTATGCCCCAAAGTTTTCAGGTACTTAGCATGAGAGGCTTGTGACAATTAAATCCATTTCTACTGCAGTCCCCACAGGTGGGGCTTCTCTCTGCTTCCTCAAGGACACTTCTCCGACTAACAAGAAGCCAGCAACTCACCTGGGAGGAGGCTGCAAGGTAGAAAAATATCATTTCAGAAAGAAAAACTTTGTGGCAGAATTACCACTTCTCACAGACTGAAAATCAAGCTTATAATAGAGTCTTATTTATAATAGGAAGAAGAGTGTAACCATAATTAGGCTTTGAAAATAGTGATAGCACTATCTGACTCTTGAAAAAAAGAGTTGTCATTAAAAAGAAATTTACTCCCTTCTCCTTCCAAGTTTAAAGGGTACTTTTTAATTTCCAGGGGTAAAAAAAAGAACCCACTGATTTTGGTGCGTGAAGCTCATGTTATATGGAGAGTTATAGATACAATAGCCTGAGCATTCATTTTACAATCATGGAAACAAAAGCAAAATAAATCATCACCCAATGCCCTTTGCCTGTGTTTAATCCCAGTAATTAAAATGTTAACTTCCTTCAAAACTATAGACCACTGTCCTCCACTTCTGCTCCACATTGCTGACGCACAGCCCAACCAAGGACCCCAGTGCCCATCTTCTTCATGAACAGGCTGCCTAATCTGGCCAGTGAGACCTTCCAGCCCCTTCTGATAAGCACTATTGGGCATCCTTTATGCATTCAATACAGGCAGCCAGGACGATCACTGTGGAACTAAATAGCCAAAGGATTAGAAGATGTGGTATATGTTCTTTCTGGGCCATCCACCTGGCCTTGGAGCTGATCAGCAAGCACCAGAGTCACCTGCCCAGGACACCAGGTTCCCTTCCCATGAAGCATCTGTGCTGGGTAGGTCGTAGGACAAGTAGACAGTTGGCTGACAGCATGCAGGTATGGGAGGCAATCTGAGCATCTAATGTAATGGAGAATCTGTTGGGCAAAGTTGGGTTGTGACAAGGAAGGATTTTTGAAAGCTGAGGTCCTAGCAGCCAGGGAAGGTTCGCAGAGCATACTCTGGCCCTATATTCTGGGTTAGCACTGCTCCATATCACTAGCTCTGCTGGGTTAGAATCTCATCAACTCAGGGCTGCCACTCACAGTGTCTGTTGTTAGGATATGGTCTTCCCGTGCAACAGGATACAAACCACCTGGAGATTCCAAGCAGGGCCAGAGATCAACCTGTCCGTCCTCACAGGGCTCCATGCTCAGAAAGGCCCCAATGATGTATTAATGCTCTGCTAGTGACATCTTGAAATTATATTACTTTAGTAAAAGGGGCCCTGCATTTTCATGTTGCACTGGGCCCCCAAATTAGGTAGCCAGTCCCGACAGCAAGCCTGCATTTCAGGCTGCCACTGAATCTCCTCCACCTAGGAGATGGCTACTCCCTCTTCAGGCAAGGGAACTGCTGGATTTAAATAAAGCCAGAAACTCTCCTTGAAACAGAGAGAGTAGCCATCAAAAGCTCGTGTAGGGCTTTACTGAGATGCATATGGTCTCCTCATGTAGATCAGGAAAAATGGAAGTGGCTCATCAGGATCATTGGGATCCATTGATTTAAAGGCCAAGACAGGTATCTTGCTACCTCATTGGGTAAATCTTGTTGTTCTTTTACCCTATGGATTTAGACTTCACTCTCAGGGAGCAATTCAAGGCTGACTCTTAGGACATCAACTAATAAGTGGCCGATAAGTCTATAGCTCATGGGAATATTGAAAAGGAATTTAGGGTGTACATGAAGCCCAACCTTTGGAACAGGAGCCTTTTCTCCCAAACCACAAGACTAGACAGCAAGGCAGCAAACCCTCAAGGATACCCAGGCCATAACCCAGGAGAGCAACTGTGGTCTCTGAGTTGGGGCATTGTTCAAGGGGTAGGACCTAGCGGTTGAGTGCTTCTAAAAGCACTAACTTAATTTTCAAGAGAAAGTCCTGCACAAACTTCTGCACTGAGTGCTGAGATTTCTCAAAATTTTTCTCCCATCTCCAGATCTTCTTCCTTTCACCACATTCCAGCTATAATCCTCTCCACATTTCTAGATCTTTTGAGTGTCAAATTCCCAGAGACAGTTATAGCACATGGGGCTGAGGATGAGTAGAAAGGGCGGAGCTCTGGGATCCTGGGCTAGGCTTGGGTGGGAGTAGCGATGTCATCACTCCAGTCGTTCACCTCCAGGGAACAAGCCTCCAGGACCTGCGTCTAAAACAACCTTGTTCTAGCCTCAGAGAGGGAAAGCCTAAAGGTGGGGAAGGAGGAGGGTGACCCTTACACTTTGCCTCTTCCCAGGGGCTCTGCACAGACTTTTCCCATCTCCTTCTTTGCAGTTGTCACCGGTTGTGTTGACCTTTGCTTTTTCCATCACAAGGGACCTTGTTTGGCATAGGAGTCCCACCTTTCATTTCTGTATCCCCAGCATCCCACATCAGTGCTTGGCTCCCAATGCTCGTGAAGTTAATTGTTAAAACAGGTTTTTCTTCAAGACTTTTAGTGATTAGTTTGGCAGAATAGAAATCTCAATATTCCTCCTGGGGTTGGCAGAGGCCGACATTAACTGAGACACATGAACAAAGAAAGGGGAGGAATCCAAGACCATCAAACATAGTCTGCTTTCTTGTTTTGTCCACTTACTTCTCACTCATCAAAGCAAAGATGGATAGGGACTCCTGGACAATGAATAGCTCTACACTTGCCTGGCAGAGAGAGAATGCTGGAGACAACATATGCTTAAGCCTTTATAAAGCCGTAGGTCTGAGGCTAGTGCATGGCAATGCAGCAGACAAGGGCTCAACGACCAGACCAGACTCAGAAACCCCGGGCCTGGCTTCTGGGCCCGCCACCTACCAGCCATCTGATTTGGAACATCACCATCCAACCTTTTCCTACCTTTTGAGTTTAACCTATACAATAGAGATCATAATACCCACTTTGCATCCTGGGAGAATCATAGGAGATAATTGCAGGCGAAAGCACTTGCCAACTGAGAAGCATGAGACACAGGTGGAGTTCCAGTATCAGTGTCTGCACCCTAACTCCCCGAGGCCAGAAGAGGCCCAGCCAGGAGACACGCTGTCCCTGGAAGAAGAGTGTGAGCACCGAGGAGGAGGCAGGTGTGCTGATTTCATTCCAGCAGTTAATTGTGCGTGCTCTGGAGACCCCTGACATTCTCCAGCCCCACTGTGGGGCAGTGGATTACTAGGGAATTTGTGTTTCTGCCCATGCAGATTCCCTCCTGCTTCCCAGAGCTGTTCCTCTCTGTGTTTCCCTCAATGCGATTCCTCACTAATCCCTTCCCCTTCTCACATGTACTGCTGACCAGACCCATATGTTTGACTCGAGACTGAGCCCTGTGGATGCAGGCTTGGGTTCAAGACATTTGGTTGGAAAGACTCTCAAGGCTTCTACCATGAGGTTTACAAATACATTCTCTTGCAACGATCAAAATGTCTTAGGTCAGAATGTTTTCATATTGCAGGTGTGTGTGTGTGTGTGTGTGTGTGTGTGTGTGTGTAGCCATCTGATGGTTGTATTTAGTTGGAAGAAGGCTCATGGGCCAAAAAACCATTTGGGTTTGTTTGGATGTGAATTCAGAGTGTACAAGATTATAAATATTACAGAGTTTATTCAAAATCACATTTACTTTTAGACTGACTGCCTCTTTACATTTTTAAATTCCTTTTGCAGCCACAGACCCTGATACTCTTAAAGAAAATAACAACAAACTAGCTACCTCTAAGGGAAATGCAAATTGGTTTGTTTGCTCTCTTACACTCCTGGGCAGTGAAAACACAGCAATGGTTATTGCAAGGATCTCAATGAGCATACAAAGTCTTTGTCTTTCTTAGGAGTGGCTTGAAAGGTTAACAACTTTCTAAAAAGTTCTTTGTATATAGAAACCAATTTTATTCTTCTTTTGTCCAGCTGCAAAGTTCTTCCAAACTTGTTAAAGTTTCCCACACAAACACATCTGCCCTCATTTAGAAAACGAAGAAAACAATTTGCTTTGGGAAAATCTGTTGCTTGTTCTTCTTTGACATTTGCAAAATCCTCATGGTGGGCTGGGAGCTGCATGAAACTTCTAGAAGTGACTGTCCCAGGAGGTGTTTGTGTTCAAGGAAACTGGGGGTGGGAGGGGGAGGTGGGAGGGCAGTAAGGATGCTGAGATGCCAGCACCCTGGCCCTGGGCTGGAGCTGGTGTGCACCTGACAGCGATCAACACAGTAGGCATCTGTGCTCAAAATGTGAAGTCTGTGCTCATCCCACCCAGTTCCCAAGTCCCAAGACCCTTCCTTCCTGGGTGAGTTTTTCTGGTAGCTTGTTCCATTGCATAAGAAAGGTCTCTTCCCACTTGAATCTCTATTCAGCTTCTATTCACTTTTTACTCTTAATGATTATCTTCTAATGATGCTATCAAAGAGAGGTACTACAAAGTCCTCTGTCCTCATCCTAAGTGGGAGTCATAAATGAGCAATGTAGCTGTCTTCTGCCTTCCCCTGGGATCAGACACTATCACACCAACATCTAAAACCTAAATTACCAAAAAATTCAATATTTTCATATACATGGATGAAAAGGATTCTTTTAAATAGGGAATCGATGGACTTTAAAATGGGATTAGATTTACAGAAATTTCATTTAAGTATGTGTAAAGGGAGGTACATTGCAATATTGCGATTTGTATACAAGTCTCATACTAAATAGCTTCTGAGCATTTGCCAACCACCAACAATGGTTGATTGTCAAGAGTTGGATGTGCCTTTTTTAAAAACGCTGTTTTCTCAACAATTCAAAAGAAATCCTCTTCTGCCTCACAATGGGAAGACTTTCTATTTAATCATAATACAGGCCTTTCTTTTGCCCTAATGGTTTATCAAACATATTTTCAAGATCCAAAATGAGGGTATGTGGGCTTCCTGTCTGTTTCATAATATACTGTATTTGTTCTCAGTCTATCGCTGCTCAATGATATAGAATACAAATGTAATGATAGCCCATATAGGCTGTAATTGTTTAACAAAGGGGAATCCAATGAGGTCAACACAGAATGTGAAAGTCAGTACAGCAAAGCAGGTGGGGCTGGTGGGGCAGTAGTAACTCATTGCCCTGTTAAGGCACAGATGTGGGTGCAGAACAAGCGGCTGCCAGGGCCTGGGTGAAAGACAAGCTGACATAACCAAGTAGAGATCCTGAAGACCACTGGGGCTGGTCCAGCACCCATGGGCCACGGCCAGGAAGACGGCCTGGTGTCGGCTCCTGGCTATGCCGTGATCCTTCCATCTGGATTTAACAGAAAAGTATTCATAAATTAAGAACCCAGCCAAGGTTTTGATTCCTGATAACCGGAAGATGTGCTCCCTTTAAGAGGAAAGGTGGTAAACATCACAAATATCAAATCTCCAGTGTAGCCACTGAAAGGCATACTCAAACCGCACAGTTCGTTAAAGTTGGTAACCATGAGAATATTCTATCGGTTATGATGCATTTGGCTTCTTCTTAATTCTCTAAGAACCACAATTCTAAGGACCAAAGACAAGAAAAAAGGGGGTGTGAGACACCACACACTCTTGGCCACCTGTCTCAATGGCTAGCATTTTGGGTCAGGTCATATGCCTACCCCCACCCCAACCACTGGGAGAGAGGAGGGTCTTACAGGATAGGCTGGGCTCAGCTATTGTTCATCTTGATAGGAAGGAGCAGGACAGAGAGGATCTCATTTTTCTGGAAAACATCAGCCATGCGATCTGGATATAATTAGGGTTCTAAGTTCTATGCCGTCCCCACAGGATAGGAAAGAACAGTCACAAGCTACTAAAAACATTGCTTCCTACAGTATGCCGAAGCAACACAGCCTGGTAGATAAACGCTAAAGTGGAGAGCCATTGCTCTGAATTGCTCTGTCCAGTGACTCTCCCTGCCATGTGTCCTTGGGCGGCTCTCAATAGATCCAAGCCCCATAATGTCATTTACTGCCTCCTGGTCTCACAATGGGGTTGTATGATGATTAAAAGGGGCCTAGGAAGGCCTATGAAATCCTCACGATGAAAGTGTGAAGTGCTGACTTTTCCGGAGATGATACAAATGTCCAATCGCTGAGCACAAAACTAGCCTCGGTTCACCTTGCAAAGGGGCTTAGAAGCCAGGAGTGAAGGACAGTCTCTTGCCAACGCTGATGTAAATCCCTCAGGCTGGCACCCTCCCCTTTCTCAGCTTTTCTCTGCCCAGACCTCCCCCCCGCCCCACCACCACCACCAAAGCTCGGTGCACAGAGTATGAGTAATAATAATAGGTCAAGGTTAAGAGTGAAAGTGTGATGAGAGAGTTGGAAGAAGACAGGGGAGATGAGAGCTAAGAAGATTATTCTCATTTTCTTCCAGAAATTTCAAACCCCGTTCAAGCCCATTATTTTAACACTTAAACTGGACCATTCCATGTTCTCATGGTGTATGAACCTGGCACGTTTTGGTCTCTTGACCACAGGGTTCCACATGTTTAGGACCTCAAGCCAGTGTGCCCTGGTGTCCAAGACGCTCCTCTGATGGCAGTGTGATCACTGGTCCAGTCACAGCAGACACAGCAGATGTGCCCAGATAAGATGTTCTGTGTGTCTTGCACATGCCAGTCCTCAGTTTTTTTAGACATACCTGTTAAGGATACACCCAGTGCAAACATAAACACATTATTGTTACGTTTATTTTTACCTATTCCTAAAACAAGCGGACGTGGCTTACATTTAAGGGTATAGAAAGTACATGTTTGCCCTAACCGGTTTGGCTCAGTGGATAGAGCGTCAGCCTGTGGACTGAAGGGTCCCAGGTTCGATTCCGGTCAAGGGCATGTACCTTGGTTGTGGGCACATCCCTGGTAGGGGGCGTGCAGGAGGCAGCTGATCGATGTTTCTAACTCTCTATCCTTCTCCCTTCCTCCCTGTAAAAAATCAATAAATAATATATTTTAAAAGAAAAAAAGTACACGTTTAAAAAAATAAGGAGAGCTTAGAAGTAATTTAGAGCAAAGCTATATCAGATGGTGACCTTAAAACGCAGCAGAATGAATACAAAATCCCAAAGCTAAAGACAAAAGGAAAACCTAAGGGGTTATGCGATTCTCTGTATGGAATTTGTTGTTTTCATTTTTTGTTCTCTCCCTCTCTTTTTGAAAGACATCTTTTTTTCACCTGGAAAGTTAAACTGATAGCTGTCATCAGATTCATCAGGAACTTTAACTATGTATCTTAAATTATTCTTGGACTAAGATAGAGCATTTGTTGATTAATTGTGGGCCAGTCATGCTGCTTCTTACAGAAAGGACATGTGGACCAACAAAGAAGGAGATATCTTTAATTCTGGCTTGGCGCAGATGCAGTAATGTTCTCTATACTAAAGCTTCTTGAGACAATTTTTTAAATAGATGGTATATCCCTGGATTGTGACTGAACAACAATATTTCCAAAGAACGCTGCTAAGGGAAAGAACCAACTACAAAATGTGTAAATTATGTTTTGGTTTGCATTTCTGTTCCTAATGCTTGCTGTCCAACTCTAAAATGCCCC